>NC_045620.1:94660120-95885184 GCF_009829155.1 Mustela erminea | reverse complement strand
CAGGACTCTGGGATCATGACCTGAGCCAAAGGCAGAGGCTTTAACCCACTGAGCCACCCAGGCGCCCCTTGTGCAATAATTCTTATAAGTGGGCTTTGCCTTTTCTAAAGACCTCTTTTATCTCTCTAGTTCTGAAAAGCTGAATCTCTGTCCTGATAATTAACACATCTTAATACTCGATTGAACAAGGCCTGGTGATCTATGCAGGACAGGGGAAGGAGAATAAGGATCCAAGATCTAGAATCAGGACTTAAGCGGGGTAGGTCATCAGTAGAAGACAGAATAACCACAGTGCTGAAGAATGGTCTGGTTTGGCAGAGTATAGGGAAGTACAGAGTATAGGGAAGACCTTTATTCCAGTTGGAGAGACCAAGACACAGCAGCAAATGGCCCCAGAAACCCTGGATGGGGGTAGGAGCAAAGTGGAGCTAGGCTCAAAGTCGAGCCGATTCTACAGTAAGCAGAGTATGCTGCTATCAGTTCTATTTACCGACGGGAGCTGGTATGCATATGGTGGCGTCAGGTTAGTAACAGTGTCGCCACCTCTGGTTGGTCAGAACACCCAGCAGGTAAGTGGCAAACTCTCAGTCTTAGCAGGATTCTGGGTCTAGCCAAGTTGTCAGAGTAGAGAAGCAGGCCTGAGCTCTCAGAACCAGAGACCATCAAGATCTGCTGGACCTTGGGTTATCTGAACCCTGGGATATAGAAGCTGACCCAAGCTAAGAGACCGTTTAGGCCGGTGCCTGCAAACTATGGCCTGTAAACACAGCCTTCTTCATTTCCTTATGCCTCGTCGGTGGCTGTTCTGTTTGCTACCAAGGCAGAGTCCAGCAGTTGCCACAGGAACTGCATGGTCTACAAAGTCTAAAATACTAATATTTGGCCCTTTTCACAGAAAGTGAGCTGATTCCTGGTCTAGCCTCACCCCTCCATTTTAGGGTGAGAAGACAGCTTGCCAGAGACATGAAGGGGCCAAGCCAGAGGTAAATAGAGATGAGAGTAAATTTCAAGTCAGCTGAGTGCTAAAGACATTTTATCTCCCGTATGGATTTGGATGCTAAATTTCATAATTTTCCAAGACAAGAAGCTGTCTTCCCTCCAAAGTTGCTGGATTTGAGCCAGTGCATGTGTGTGGGGGTGTTTACACACACATGGGATTTATCACTCTTCTGACCCCTTTCCTAGGGACCTCCAGATTCACTTTTCTTATCACAAAGGTGACTCTGTCAGGCAGGTTTTAGTCTCAAATACCTCCAAGCTGGGAGAGAAGGAGTGATTTCTCCTTCAAGGAGGCCTGGTAGAACTACATTCTTCAAAGGAAGAAGATGGAGGTAGAGGCAAAACCTTGGGCTAGGTCAGAAGATGCAGTGAGGAGAAAAGAGGAATTGCACACTGCTCCCGAGGGACTTCTGGCAGCTAATTTTACTATGATGCCTGTCTAAGCTCATATACCTGATCTCCTGTCTCTTTAATTACCAAAGAAAGAAACAGCAGGCCAAAGAATTCAGATTAATTACAGTGACATTTGCTCTCTCCACTTTGGGAAGAATGCTGGCAATGACTGGCACACAGGGCTGAAGGTAGTAACATCATTGTGATCCAACGGAAGGACCTGGCCAGGAATGAAGGAGACGATTTTCCTGATTTTTCTTCTTTGGCCTCTAATTTCCTCTCACACACGTATATTTTCTTTTAATCTAATGATAAATCTTTGTTTTACATTTACTAATGATTTTATTGAAATATCAGAGATGGTTCCATGAGAGTTATAGCCCACATTTGGCTCAGAAGGAGGCAGGGTTTCTAACACCGAAATCAGCTTAGCCACTCATATTCTTTGAGGTTGTGTCTGGTGTCCAGAACATGACCGCTCCAAACCTGCATCTTCAAACAGACTAGAGGTGATTCTGAGATGGGGCTCCTGCAGAGGATGGGTTCACTACTTCTTAGAAACCCTCCCAAAGTTAAGATGTTTTGATTATTTCGTTTCATAGCAATTTAATGCAACCTGTCCCCTGCCCCCCAAACAGTGAAGGAAACAGGATCTAAGAACTCAAAATGAGCAAATCACCAAACTCTAACCTCAGCACTCCCTTCAGTGGAGCTCAGAGCCACCATTCACGAAATGCCTTCCTATGGCAGGCAAAGAGATTCACCTAGTCAATTTGCTAGTCAAATTGAATACATCAAATGTGCTTGTTTAACTATCTGTTTGCCTTTTTTTATCTCTATTAAAATATTTGAAGGAGAGCTGAATTGGTCTCTATTCCAACTCCCTACTACTTACAGTTGAAGACTAAGGAATGGATAAAAGAGAAAATCAGTTTTTTTTTTTAAGCTTTTATTTATTTGTCAGAGAGAGAGAGAGAGTGAGCACAGGCAGACAGAATGGCAGGCAGAGGCAGAGAGAGAAGCAGGCTCGCTGCTGAGCAAGGAGCCTGATGTGGGACTTGATCCCACGATGCTGGGATCATGACCTGAGCTGAAGGCAGCCGCTTAACCAACTGAGCCACCCAGGCATCCCGAGAAAATCAGTTTTATAAGAGTTATTTTCAAATATGAATAAATTCCTTATAGTTCCAAAAATACTATATTCTTTTTTTTTTTTTGAAAGAGAGATGCCCACACCTACCCACTGATGTGTGATAGGAACAAAACTGTTAGATGCTGGTATAATTCATTAAATTGAGATTGTTTGATCTTATCCACTTATACCCTCCATGACAGTTAAGCTTTTCTCTTTTATTACTCTTATCATTATCATTATTTACTAACTTTTTTTTTAAAGATTTTTTTTATTTATTTGACAGAGAGATTACAGTAGGCAGAGAGGCAGGCGGTGGTGGGGGTGGGGGTGGAGAAAAGCAGGCTCCCTGCCCAGCAGAGAGCTCGATGTGGGGCTCGATCCCAGGACCCTTGAGATCGTGACCTGAGCTAAAGGTAGAGGCTTTAACCCACTGAGCCACCCAGGTGCCCCCATTATTTACTATCTTAAAGGCTTGATTAATCAAACTCCATCAGTCCTTAGCTTTTAGATGTCACAGAGTAGAAAAGAGCACAGGATCGGGAGCCAAACAGATCTGGTTTCAAACCAGGGGGTGGGAGTGGAGTGGGGAGAGAAGCATTGGGTTGGAACAGAGGAGACACTGAGCAGGAAGTGCACTGGGTGCCACAGAAGCTCAGAAGGAAGAGTGGGAACCTAGAACTGCTCTGCAGGGCAGAGTCCCTGTAACAGGCGACTGCTAGGGGTTTAGGGCGCCCTCTGCTGGAAATACAGATCCACACAGCCTTTGGAGAACCTGAAGTGGCTGGATTGGGGCCAAAGCCTCCCGCAGGGGCGCAGGGTTCCAGCTATCCAGAATGCAGGGCCATCTTGGAAAAAGTGGGGTTGGGGTTCAGGTTATGAGGAAGGCTTTGCCGGGGTGGGGCACAAACCAAGCGCACAGGTGCTTGCTTTCTCCTAGTGGCCAGGGCAGCAGCCTGTCTGTAAATCACTCGGTGGGGGGTGGGGGAGGTTCCTATTCTCCTATGCTAAGGGTAATGTTTGGACTCCTGAAGCAGCACCTGGGGATAGTCTCCCTTAGGGTTGGCCATATAGAATCACAATCTCAGTTTTATTCATAATAAGGGGAAATTAATAATAAGGGCTCATAGGTTTTGTTAGAGGGTGTACTGGAAACAGGTTAAAATCATGACTATAGGCATAAAATGAAACTGTCAAATATTTTATTTAACACATTATTAAGTGAGAGAACCAGGGAAATAAGAAGTTTAAAGAAATCAAAGAGGAAAACTGTTGGTAGATTAAGAATACTGAAATGAATCTGCAAATATTTGCAAAGTTGATATATTCATAAGCGATTGAGGCAAGAGGTTAATCCCAACAGGATATTTTGGCATGTCTATAGACAATAATTATTTACATTATTATCAGTTATCAAAACTTCACACAGTTGTAAAATAGCTCCAAAGACAAAGGAGAGACAGAACCTTCTCAGAATCAGATTCAGAATGAGAACCAAAGGGGATATACTCCTGTTTTTTCACTAAAATTTTCATCAAAATTTTCCCTGGAGTGGGTTTTGAGGATTACGTTCTTGCAGGTGGGTGTTTAGGATTTTGTAAGCTAAGGGAGACACTGATCAAAAGTACTGGTGTTACACAAAGAAATGGAAAAACATTCCATGCTCATGGACTGGAAGAACAAATATTGTGAAAATGTCTATGGTACCTAAAGCAATCTATACATTTAATGCAATCCCTATCAAAATACCATCATTTTTTTCAAAGAAATGGAAAAAATAATCCTACAATTTTATAGAACCAGAAAAGACCCCAAGTAGCCAGAGGAATGTTGAGAAAGAAAACTAGAGTTGGTGGCATCACAATTCCAGACTTCAAGCACTATTACAAAGGTGTCATCATCAAGAGATTATGATACTGGCACAAAAACAGACACATAGATCAATGGAACAGAACAGAAAGCCCAGAAATGGACTCTCAACTCTATGTTCAACTAATATTCAACAAAGCAGGAAAGAATGTCCAATGGAAAAAAGACAGTCTCTTCAACAAATGGTGTTGGGAGAATTAGACAGCCACATGCAGAAGAATGAAACTGGACCATTTCCTTACACCACACACAAAAATAGACTCAAAATGGATGAAAGACCTCAATGTAAGACATGAATCCATCAAAATTCTTGAGAACAGAGGCAGCAACCTCTGTGGCCTCAGCAGCAGCAACTTCATCCTAGAAACGTCACCAAAGGCAAGGGAAGCAAGGGCGAAACTGAATTATTGGGTCTACATCAAGATCAAAAGCTTTTGCATAGCAAAGGAAACAGTCAACAAAACCAAAAGACAACTGACAGAATGGGAGAAGATATTTGCAAATGACATATCAGATAAAGGGCTAATACCCCAAATCTATAAAGAACTTACCAAACTCAACACCCAAAGAACAAATAATCCAATCAAGAAAAGGGCAGAGGGCAGGAACAGACATTTCTGCAAAGAAGACATCCAGATGGCCAACAGACACATGAAAAAGTCTCCACATCCCTCGTCATCAGGGAAAAACAAGTCAAAAGCACAGTGAGGTACCACCTCACACCAGTCAGAATGACTAAAATTTACGAGTCAGGAAATGACAGATATTGGTGAGGATGCGGAGAAAGAGGAACCCTCCTGCACTGTTGGTGGGGATGCAAGCTGGTGCAGCCACTCTGGAAAACAGCATGGAGTTTCTCAAAACATTGAGAATAGAGCTACCCTATGACCCAGCAACTGCACTACTGGGTATTTACCCTAAAGATACAATAGTAGTGATCCAAAGGGGCACGTGCACCTGAATGTTTATAGCAGCAATGTCCACAATAGCCAAACTATGGAAAGAACCTAGATGTCTATCAACAGATGAATGAATAAAGAAAATGTGGTATATATATACACAATGGAATACTATGCAGCCATCAAAAGAAATGAAATCTTGCCATTTGCAATGACATGGATGGAACTAGAGGGTATTATGCTGAGTGAAATAAGTTTATCAGAGAAAAAAAATTATCATATGATCTCTCTGATATGAGGAATTTGAGAGGCAGGGTGGGGGGTTGTTGGGGGTAGGGAAGAAAATAATGAAACAAGATGGGATCGGGAGGGAGATAAACCCTAAGAAACTCTTAATCTCAAAGCAAACAGGGCTGCTGGAGTGGGGGATAGGGAGAAGGTGATTGGGTTATGGACATTGGGGAGGGTAAGAGCTATGGTAAGTGCTCTGAAATGTCTAAGTCTCATGATTCACAGACCTGTACCCCTGGGGCAAATAATACATTATATGTTAATAAAAATAATTTTTAAAAAATGCTGGTGTTTTTGCATAGAACTGGAAGTGGGCCCGAACGCCCCCTAGTGTTGGAGGGAGAAGTTCAAAGAAGTATGTTTGGGCAGTAAACTAGAATAATGACTAATACAGGCTAAATACTTATCAAGTCTTAGGTGCTGTAGTAAACTTTATGCGAAGTTTATGCAAATGGAAACTTTATTTCCATTTTATCTTCCTATTCACTTTATGAAGTCGCAGTTATTATCATACCATCTAAGTACAGGTGAGAAAACTGATCTCCTGAGGTGGGATGTGGGCGAAGGGTAGAGCAATAAGTGAGTGGGTATTTTAGGGGTCAGGGGTGTTGTACGGTATTTTCAAACGGCCTCCTGGATGGGGTCAGCGAGCGAGATTTGGGGAATAACAGTGACGGCTGGGGCCCGTAAATGAGAGTACCAGGAGGGCCCAGCGAAGGCACTCCGAGGCGCCGGTCTTCGAGGTGGACGGCTCTCTGAGCGCGGGCGAGAGCACCTGGGCAGCGCGGGGAGGGAAGGCAGGCTTGAGGGTCCTCAAAAGCTGTTAAACTGGACAGGAGAAGATGCGTCATCGGTGAAACGATGACGAAGGACGCACCACAATCCCATCTCTCTGAGGAGAGAGACCGAGGGCGTCTGGGCCTTCAGGAAAAGAACAGGCTAGAGTCCTTGCCCGGTTTTGAGTAGAAAACGGGAGATGGAGAAGCTGGCGGAAGCGGGGATGGGGGAACTGGGGAAGAATCCAAGGGCGCCCGAAGTCTAACCACAGTGCGACAGTCGGGGCGGTGGTGGGAGAGGACAGCACGAGCCCCGGAACGTGGAACCCTTCATCCCTCGGGTCTCGCCCTCTGCCCCCCGCCCGCCCCCCCGCCAACAGCCTTCCGCCCAGGAAAGGAGGTCTCTAGCCCAGGTTTCTGCAGCCGCGGGAACGGGGCGGGGGACCCGCACCGGGATGAGGACGCGGTACTCCACCCGGACGTCCTGGCCGGCTTACAAGTCTAGGGGCAATGAGAGCGGGTGTCGGGCAGACCGGGGATACTAGAACCCACGAGAGGGGGGTCTTCAGGGCTGCCAGGCGCGGGAAAGGGCGTGGGAGGGTCTCCGCACCGGTGCGCTCGCGCTCCTGGGCAGAAATTTGGACCCGCCAGCCAGGAGCCCCGCGTGACCCGGTGCAGGGCCGCTTCCGGCGGGAGGCCGGGATAGCCCTGGGGACTGGTCCTGGGTGTCTCCAGTGGCATCAGGCAGGGAGTGAGAGAGGTTCAAGGTGAGTCCCAGGTGGGGGAGGTGGGGGAAAGCAGTGCGCAGGAACTTGGGTCTCTCCGGGCAGGTGTTCTAGGAAGCCGAAAACAAAGGCTCTTGCGGAGGGGCGGGGAGGAAGATCGAATGAGGATTAGAAAAGCAGCAGCCTAGCGCTTTAAGGTTGACAGAGATGGAAACTTAAGGAACTAAGAATCGGTGAAGTGTTTAGAACCTGAGAAAATAGGGTCGTTTTAGAGCGCGCAGAGCGAGAGAAGGGACCGCCGGATTGTAGGGCCCCCTCTGGTGGCCTTTTGGAAAAGTGCAGAAACATTTCCAATAGCTGCACGTAAGAGGCAAAAACTTCTACAAAAAGAAGGAATGAAGGACGGCCAGTGAAACAGGAAAACTGATATAGAGTGAGAGAGATGGAGACTCACTAAACTAAATTGTGAGCCTTAACCTATTGACTTTTTCAAATTGAAATAACTTTTGGGCAAATAGCATGTAGTACATGAGGGGCAGTTTTCAGCTCAGGGCTCGTGTTACAGGTAACATGCATCCTCTCCCTAGCACAGCTTGAGAAACCATTGTCTCCTCGAGTGAGTCACGGTTTGCAAGAACTCAGGCCTGGAGGAAGAAGAGGTGGGTCCATTTCCTCATTTCTGGTGCTAATCCAATAGTTTTCTTATCCTTTCTGTTCAGTCTGTCTCACTGAAGCCATTTGAGGAGCCAATGAAAATAACTTAAGGCCATGGGTTGTAGTATTTTCCTACTATTTCCCTCCTATTTTTCCCTGGACCCCTCAGGACCACAGGGTAGACTCTAAAGCTCAGTGTCACAAAAGAGAAAACAGAATTGTGGATTACATCACTTTCTTAAAGATATAAAAATCAACAGTGATACCCTGTGGACCAGACCCCTAATTCTTCTGAATTTTAGTCCATTGCCCTCACTGCAGAATCCAGAGGTTTAGAGATTCACTTTGCAAAAGTGAAGAAGTGATGTGCTGGGTCACTTGAGGTGTCAATCACACATATTCTCCCCGCCCCTCCCTTCTCTTTTTCTTTTTCTGTTTCTGTACATTTCAAATAAGCAGTAATCTTTCTTTGACGCTTTTAGTGTCAATTTAACATCTTAGCCCTTGTCATTTTAATTCTTTCAACTGAGATCATCTCATTTAGTTATCTCTTAACTTCTAAAAACAACAAGACTCTGTTTTTCACGAAGTAGGGGCTGAGTTTAAAAAATTAGTGAGGGAGATGGATGTGTAAACTAACTGCAGCAAAATGTGATAGATGAACCAGTCCAGGGATATACAAATAAAGTCAAGTATCTGGAAAGGGATAGCTTAATTTGTCTTGGAGGTATGACTTGACCCCAGATATGCAGACACTTAACTGGACATTACAGAGTAAATACAAGAGAATGAGGGTAAAATTTTGAAGCTGAGCATTTTCCAAGAAAGGGGATGGCACAGAAGAGTAAAAAAATATGTAGTTGGTACAAAGAAGGTGATGTATTTCATTAGAGCTAGAACTTGGAGGGTGGGAAGAGAGGGCAGGAATAAAAAATGGGAAAAATATATAAATCATATATAAATACTAGATATATATGCTACATTTATGCTATATACACACACACACACACACACACACACACACACACACACACACTTATTATTCAGCTTTAAAAATAAAGAAGGAGGGGTGCTTGGGTGGCTTAGTCAGTTAAGCATCTGCCTTCGGCTCAGGTCATGATCCCAAAGTCCTGGGACTGAGTCCTGAGTCAGGATCCTTGCTTGTAGGGAAATCTACTTCTCCCTTTTCTTCTATCTCTGCTCAGGCTCTCTCTCTCTCTCTCTCTCGCTCTCACTCTCAAATAAATAAATAAAATCTTTAAAACAAAACAAAACAAAAAAATAAAGAAGTAAATTCTGCTATTTTCAACCACATGGATGGACCTTCAGGGCATCCATCCACTTATCCACTTAGGTTATCCATCCATCCGCTTACGTTAAGCGAAATAAGCCAGACGCAGGAAAGACAAATATTGTATGATCTCATTTATGTGTAGAATCTTAAAACATCAAACTCATAAAAACAAGGAGTAGAATGATTATTGCCAGGGGAGGTACAGAAAATGGAGAGATGTTGATCAAAAGGTACAAAGTTCAGTTATGTAGTTGAAGTTCTGGAGATATCATGTACAAGATGGTGATTATAGTTAATAAACACTGTATCATATACTGGAAATTTGCTTAAAGAGTTGATCTTAAGTGTTCTCACCACACAATTCAAAAACTGTAACTATGTGAGTTGATATATATGTTTATTAGCTTGACTCTAATCACTTCACAATCAAAACATGTCTTGCATATTAAAATTATGCAATTTTTATTTTGTCAGTCTACCTCAATAAAGCTGGGAAAAGAAGAGGTAGAGCTGAAACAAGGAGACCCACCTCTAGCCCCACCTCATCCAGAGCTTGGATGTGCATCTTTCTTCCAATAATACTGACTTCTTAAGAAAGTAATCTATTCCTGTGTCCTCAATACCTATGTTTATCTTCCTCAAAGTTACTCCTAAATTTACTGAACGCAATCTTGAAAGGGCCTTAAAAATCTCTTCCTTTTGAACCCTGCATTCTGTCTGGTTCTAACTTTAGGATACAGTCAGCAGAACTGGTCATAGTTGAAGCTCGAAGCTCCCTCCTCTAAGTAGCTCCTGTCATTCCCATGATCCTATTTATTGCCTTTTTGTTTCTCAAAAAATTCATTATTAACAGATTCCTCTTGACCCTTTTACTCTACTCATTCCTTAGCTGTATTTGTCCCCTCAATGTCCTACCCTCAGCTTCTTGTCTTCTCGGGTAGCCCTGACTTTTTAAACAATATTAAGTCTGCCAGTCCATAAACACAGGATGCCTTTCCATTTATCTGCCTTTTTGAATTCCTTCCTCAGTGTTTTATAATTTTCAGCATACAAGTCTTTCATCTCTTTGGTTAAGTTTATTGCTAAGTACTTTTTGTTGTTGTTATTGGGAATAAGATTGTTTTCTTAATTTTCTTTTCAGATAGTTCATTGTGCATAGAAATACAATTGTTATTGTATGTCAATTGTGCATCCTGCAACTTTAATGAACCTGTTTATTCTCATAGGTGTAGTTGTTGTTGTTGTTGTTGAATCCTTATAGTCTTCTACATATATGACAATGTCATTTGCAAACAGAGATGATTTTACTTCTTCCTTTTTGATTTAGATTCCTTTTATTTATTTTTCATGTCTAATTGCTGTGGCTAAGCCTTCCATGACTGTGTGAAATAAAAGTGGTGACAGTGAGAATCCTTGTCTTATACTGTATCTTGAAGGGGACACTTTGGGCTTTTTTTGCATTAATTATTATATCTGTGGGCTTTTCATATATGGGTTGAAGTTCCTACTATACCTATTTTGTTGAGAGCTCTAATCATGAATGGATGTTGAATTTTGTCCAGTGCTTTTCCCATCTCTGCTGACATGATCATAGGTGTTTTTCTTTGTAATGTGGTCACAATGATACCAAAGCCAGATGAAGACATTACAAGAAAAACAACCAACCAGCCAACCAACCAAAAAACCTAAAGGCCAAATCCTTGATGAATACAGATGCAAAAATATTCAATAAGATTCTAGCAAACGTCTACAGCACATTAAAGGGTCATACACCATGACCAAGTGGGATTTATGCCTGGGATGCAAGGATGGTTCAACACATCTGAATCAATCAGATAGACCACATCAACAAAATGATAGCTTTACTTTTTACATTGAAGAGTTGATAAGAAAGAATTAGGAAAGGATAGAAAAAGGGATCAAATGGCTGTAGGAGGGGTACAATTCTAGTACAGAAGTTAAAGGGTGTACTCAGCCAGTTATAGGTGGGGTGTAATTGCTGATACACTTTAAGTATATGCAAACATAAGGAGAAGAAGGATTGAGGAAGATTTTATTTGGGAGCATTTGTTTTAATGTTATTGTCAAAATGCTACCTTTGGAACCACATTCTGATTTACGTCTCTGTTCTCCCATATAGCAGCTGGATGATCTTGAGTAGTTAACCTTAAGGTACCTCTGTTTTCATCTTTAAAAGGGATTCTTAAGTTCCTACTACCTAAGATTGTTAGGAATGTTAAATGAACTAATATATGCAAATTAATTAAAATTGACCCTAGCCATATTATGCCTTCAATGTGTGTTGGTTGCCATTAGAAGCACTGTTGCTAAAATCAAAGACTAGGTCATCTGCTGAGAGTTAATGAAAGAAGTGAGGACTGGAAGGAAAAGGCAAAAATTTGAGAAGATGCCATTGAGAACAGAAGAGCACACCCTCCAGGGATGACTGAAGAATTGTTAGATATAGCTGGAGATCCATCTGAACCTGCCCTCAGATACTTCGTGCTTCCTGGCCTCCTCCAGGGACCAGGGTCTTGGAGTCTGGTAAACTTTGTGTGATTAGAAGAGCCCTCCGAACCACTGCTTAAGCAATCAGCCACATGTCTGCTTAACTATTGCTTAGTCTGCAGGCCTAGGAGCCAAGAATGAGGTTGACAGCTTTCTATTTATTTTTAAATTCAATTTAGAAATAGATTGGTATATTTCTTTGGATAGAATATTAGAATTTACATGAAGATAAGAATGCTAATCTTGGACCATATGGCTAAAAAACAAGGTTTGGCACATTACTTGGGTTTCTAATGAATATTTCATTTTGTGTACTTTGTCAGATTTATGGACTATATATACATCTAGTCATATGAAATTAAAAAGAAAAGGGAAGCCACTATGAGTTAGAGAATTTCTGAAATATTTGTAAATTAAATTTACGACAGCAGTGTTTTGCAACGGTAGGCAATGATTGTGAAAATGGAAATCACCCTCTGGTTTTCATGTCTGTGTCACTAGGAATATGTGGGCACTGAGGAAAAGCAAGCAAAAAACTAGCAATGCTCAAATGACTAAATAGCAAGGGATAGTGAATTAATATTGTGAACAACTGGGAGTAATGAGTAACTGGAAATCAGCAGAAACAGTTGTAGAAAATTAATAGAATGAACTAAATGTTGTTACATACCTAGATATATCCAAATATTTCACTGTAGGGAAGACTCAGTACTACAACACCATCTCTTTATTCGATAGACTTCCAGATGTTATTTGAGAAATTCCCCATACACCCCCTTGTTGATAATAGAATTAGAGAAGAGTAATAACCAACTTGAAATTGGAAACAAAAATCTTGGAAGATATTTCTGCAGTTATGTAGTTTATTAGATTCTTTAGAGCTCTGTTGTCAAAACATTACTAGTAGAGAAATCAATTTGGTGGTTTGTAACCAGAATTTAAAAACATTCAAGTCTCAGAGTAATTAGAGCAAATGTTCTGTGATACTTTTGTTTCATGTTTGTGTCTGTATGTTTGTATAGTGTTCTGAAGTGAAACGAATGTCAAATTGTAGCTTTCAGATGATTGAAAAATAATAATTTAGAAGATATTCGAGAGATGACACTTAGAAAAGATTATAAAGTATAACTGAAATTGAATTATTAGAAAATCGTACCAATTAATTGATCAACCTCTGCAAAATTATTATGTGATGATTGAGAAATTTCCAAAACAGACAAACATAGAAGAATTGAAATAGAGATCAAAATTGCGTTCTTCTTTTTCCAGAAGGTAGGGTGAAGTTTAATACTGTTACTAGGTTAAACGAAAGTATAAGAACTACGTGTCTTTTAACCTTAAGGGTCAGAAGCCAAACTAAGACTCAGAAACTTAAAGTATAGCAGGGGTTAAGGCAGAGCATAAAAATTTGGTCCAAATGGCCAGAGAGGCTATATATTGAGGCAAATGTTTATGCTGTTGCCTCTCCTTTTTCCTGTACTCTTAAAAAAAAAAGATTTTATTGATTTATTTGACAGAGATCACAAGTAGGCAGAGAGGAGAGGGAGAAGCAAGCCTCCCGCTGAGCAGAGAGCCCGATGCGGGGCTCGATCCCAGGACCCTGCGACCATGACCTGAGCCGAAGGCAGCGGCTTAACCCACTGAGCCACCCAGGTGTCCCTCCTGCACTCTTTTAAGTACAATTTTGTTTTGCCTAATTACATAATATCTAATATGAGTAATTCAGGCTGCTCTTATTCAAATAAAAAAATGACAAGTAATATGTATCGTATTTTTATCCTTGTGCTGTTTTTGTTGGGATCAGCTGACGGTCAGTTTATGAGGAAATAATGGCATAAACTATGAGGCTTGAGTGATGTGCACTTATCAGAGTCCCCAGTGCACTCCTCTGTCTGTAACTCTTTCATGAAAGTTAGGATATAGTGTGAGAATTTTTTAAAATATAGTGTCTGTGTCCTTTTTTAGGCCACGAATTCCCTCAGAGAAGAGCCCAGTCATGTTTGTCTTTGAACTGACAGTACTTTGAATATTGCCAATTTCATCAAAGCAGGAAAGCAATACCCATTTGCTGGCCTGACAGCTGAATTAATCTAAAAATGGGAATGAAAAACAGCCAGAAAACACGCTGCAATCATAAGGAGGTCCAAAAACTTAAAAAGTATCAAATGTGTGTGTTAATTAAAAACAGACACAAGCAGGACTCTAATGTCTGATTATTTCACTGTTTTTCATGCCTTTGAATACCTGTTCTTTTCTTCCTCCTAAAAATGAACCAGTGAAGTTAATCAGTGAGGAAAACCAGTGTCTGATAAATAATGACCTATTCCTTGGAAAGGTGGTATCACCCAGTGGATTAGAGCATAGTCCCTCTGTTTCCAAAGACCATCGACGTTCAGTAGCGGGATTTCTGAAACATCTGGGACCTCAAACAGGCTTGTCAAGTAAAGGGGCTATATTAGCTAACATAACTGGAAAGACTTATGACATAGGGTTACAGGAAATTTTCTTTGCAGTTTCAGGTCTACCATTTCTCTATGCGTCTTAGCCAATTTCTCAGACTTGTTTCTGTTATGGTTCAAAGTTTTGATGCAATTCCTTATCATACATGTGCATACTGAAACGTCCAAGTAGGCAAGAGTATATTAATGACTTGTGTTTCCCAACAGAAGTCCTAAAATTTATTTTGGTTCTACTTGTTTAGAATCCTTAAGTCAGGGGTGCCTGGATGGCACAGTTTGTTAAGCATCCAACTCCTGATTTTGGTTCGGGTCATGATCTCAGGATCGTGAGACTGAACCCCATATAGGGCTCGGTGCTCAAGGCAGAGTCTGCTTGGCATTTTCTATCTCCCTTTCTTTCTGTCCCTTCCTCCACTCATGTGGTTCTCTCTCTTTCTAAAATAAATAAATACAATTCTTAAAAAAAAAAAAAAAAGAAACCTTCTATCACATGATCACCTGTGAAGCATGCACAGGAATCCCAGGAAAGGATCAGGGGGACTGAGTTAGGCAAAGTTGAAGACTCTATCGTGGCAGTTGAGAATGGAATCAAATTCCCTCAACAGCATGGATCAGGCGGGGAATTCAGACTCTTGCCGCCTTCATTTTCACTTGCCATTTATATGTTAAAGAAGTAACACCATTTGTCCTGTCATTTCTAACATTTGGGAGTTGGCTGGCTGCATCTCCAAGGTGTTATTTAACAAACTCTGATTCCTTAGGATTCCATCATGCTGATTTGAGAAGCAAGGAGGAGGGAGGAAACATATTATGGCTCAAGTGCCATAGACTCACACTGTTTGCACCACAATAGAGTAGATTTTAAAAATAAATATATATTATTTGTTATAAGCTCTTAAGACACTTTCCAGAAACTTTAAATGTGTGTGTGTGTGTGTGTGTGTTTTAAGTTTTACCAGTTACTGCTGTTTTGCTGGAGACAAGAGCTCCTCAAGCTGCCTTTGTGAAGTGGAACTCTGTATGATGATGGACTTATCTGGATTTGTTTACTGTCATTGTTTTTTACGATGCATACTTGTCCCAGTTTTATATGTGTTTTGCCTTATTTGGGGGCTTCTAAAAATAGTTCTTACTTGTTTTCTCTCAATTCGTTTGGAATTCAGATAGCATATTTCTATTTTAGTAGTTATCCTTGAAATTTTAGCTTTAGCTTTAAAAAGTATAAAATTAAATAAGTTGTTCTCAACTGGAGAGGACTTTGCCCCTTAGAGGATATCTGGCAATGTCTGGAATCAGAGTATGTTCTCCTTGGAGTTGACGGACAGAGGTCGGGAATGCTGCCTAACATCCTATGACACACAGGACAAAGACTTGTCCACTTCCACCCCATTGTTCTTACCACGCAGGCCTCTATGTACTATTACCATGTTTTGAGACTCTTCCCACCTTTTGTGAAACCAGCCATGCTGTCAGTACGGCCCCTCTTCTAGGCTTCAGTTGTGCCATCGCGAGAGGATTGCTTGGAACCACTAGTCATCCGTATCACCAGGCTGGAAGTGTTCTTTTGTCCCTTTTAAGAGGCCATGCAAGAATGCTTCGTAAAAGGCAGCCCACTGCTTCTATCAGAGTGGCCGTTCACAAGGAAGAGATGCATAAACTGTGTTGTCGTTTTGCAAATTTGACTTTTCCAATGAAGTTTCTGTTGGCTAATGGTCAGCCCTGTGAAATTCTTGAGGACCTCAGGGTAACTGATGCTGGTGTTTTCTGACAGAAGTCAGGTGGCTGAGATGGATCCATTTCACTCTGTTACCTGCATGATTTGCTTGTCTTGCAGCCAAAATGTGAGTGCAGATTCTTTGAGAAAAAACGACTTCCACTTTTTCTAGACACTGATGGATCAACTTTATAAAACACCAGTGTATAATAGCAAGAACAGGTGCTTGATCCTACCCCATTAGGGACTCCTCTTGCCAAGAGATGGGTAGTCAACGCTCTCGTTAGGTGCCGTGCAGAGCTGTCAAGTATAATCGCTCATCTTTGACTTCCTTTGTTTTGGGAACCCATTGCTGTCAGAGTTGGAATAAGTAATTTGAACACTTCAGTTACAGCCAGCAGAAATGGAATCAATACATGCCAGGATTAACCTCAGTGATTAATCCCAGAATCAATGAACCAAATGATTATCATTTCTGTCAGCTGAAGATTCTGGGATGCAAAACTGTGATTAAAGAGGTGGGTTAATTTTCCTCTGCTGCCTTCTGCAGCAGGCATGTCCGCGGCCACTGCTTCTCCCCGACTCCCCACCCCCCCACCTTGCTTTGCAATTACTTCAGTGATACCTTTAGCTGCAGCCAGTTCCTGTGTCACAGGATGCTCGGAAACCAAATCTGACAATGATGAGAGGCAAAGGCAACTTAGTTTGGGGTGCTAGATCTCCAAGGACAATGCCAAGCTAGTGAAATTTCTAACTTTTAAGTCAGAGTGATTATTCTGATTCTGTTATGGATAGGACCATGTCGTTTGCTGGTTTTCAAAAGAGAGCAGAGGAGGCTGGAGGAAGGGCTGGGCATGAAAGTGCTTAACTAGGGGCGCCTCAGTGGCTCAGTGGGTTAAGCCTCTGCCTTCCACTCGGGTCATGATCTCAGGGTCCTGGGATCGAGCCCCGCATCGGGCTCTCTGCTCAGCGGGGAGCCTGCTTCCCCCCCCCCTCTCTCTCTGCCTGCCTCTCTGCCTACTTATGATCTGTCTTTCAAAAAAAAAAAAAATCTTAAAAAAAAAGTGCTTAACTAATGGCTCTGAGGATCAGTCTACACAGGGCAGGAGAGCCATCTCAGCGGTGGTCCTTCCCAGGAGAGACCCCAGGAAGAATGCACCCAATACCAGTCAGATTAAAGGATCAGCCTGTGCCAGACATAGTGCTCTGAGTTCTATGTGTCTTGTTTCATTTAAAGGTCACAGCAACTCTCTGGTAAAGTGTTGTAAATATCCTCACTTTCCAGATAAAAAAAACTAGGCATCAGTCACTTAAGTAACCTGCCCAAGGACAGAGGTCTAATTGGAATACAGGTCCAGCTGATTTTGGATTCTTGGGGCTCATTTGCTCAGTTGAGATCTTCCAGGTAAGGACAAGGAGAGATGGCTCTTGTTAGGAGTTGCACTGTACTCCCCAAAATAGGGAAGTTGGGGTTCTAACCGCCAGTAACCCAGACCATGAATTTATCTGAAACTAGAGTCACAGCAGTTGTAACTGGTTAAGATGAGGTCACGCTGGAATAGTGTGGGCCTCTAATAATATGGATGATGTCCTATAAGAAAACAGCCATGTGAGGGGCGTCTGGGTCGCTCAGTGGGTTAAAGCCTCTGCCTTTAGCTCAGGTCATGATCCCAGGGTCCTGGGATCGGGCCCTGCTTTGGGCTCTCTGCTCAACAGGGAACCTGTTTCTTCCTCTCTCTTCGCCTGCCTCTCTGCCTACTTGTGATCTCTGTCTGTCAAATAAATAAATAAAATCTTTAAAAAAGAAAGAAAGAAAGAAAGAAAACAGCTATGTGAAACAGACACAGCAAGAATGCTGCATGAAGGGGCGCCTGGGTGGCTCAGTGGGTTAAAGCCTCTGCCTTCAGCTCAGGTTTTGATTCCAGGGTCCTGGGATTCAGCCCCGCATCAGGCTCCCTGTTTAGCAGAGAGCCTGATTCTCTCTCTCACCCTCTGCCTGATGCTCTGCTTACTTATGCTCTCTCTCTCTGCCAAATAAATAAATAAAATCTTAAAAAAAATGCTGTATGAAGACTGAGGATCTGAGGGGTGCATCTATAAGACAAAGAATGCCAAAGGTTGCTTACAAGCCACTAAGTTGCAGAGAGAGCATGGCTCTGTCAACACCTTGATTTTAAACTCTGAGCCTTTTGAACTGTGAGACAATAAATGTTTGTGGTTTTAAGCCACCCAGTTTGGCATTTTGTGACAGCAACCCTAAGAAACTCTGGGGTTAAGTGCATATGTATGTGTGATTGTATTATTAGAATGTCAATTAAAGCAAGCAAGCCACACATAATCCCTAAAGCCTGCTCTGTACAGAGCACAATGTCAGGACTGATGGGAAAGTCAGATATATGAGACTCGGTCTATGTGCTTGGCTAACATAATGTTTATGATTTATTTCACATTTACTATTTTCCAGGCAGTACGCACGCAAGGACTCCATGCCATGAAATGAGCTATACCTCTGGAGTCCGATCTGCTCTGGTGTGAGGCCCTATTGTTTCTCAGCTTTTTAACCTTGGAGAAATGACTTGGCCTGTCTTTTGTTTCGATTCCTTACTGTAATATGGGGATGATGATGATAATAAAGAGGCTGTTGTGAGTCTCAGTTAAGCCATTTCCTGTGACGTGCTTGGCACACAGCAAGCGTTCCATAGATAAGATGTATAATTATGTCACCTTTGTGCCTTTAATAACTGCAAGGTGGGGACTATTAAGCCCCATTTTATGAAAGGGCTAAGTGAGATCCCCAGGAATGCAGAGATAGTAAGGAGATGCAGAAGGCAGATGGCAGAAGGGGGTGCAAACCCTGGGTGTGGTCCTCCACAGTCTAGGTGGTGTCCTGTCTACTGCACTGCCTGTTCAAACCAGAGAGTATGCAGCCCAGTCTGGTAAATCAGAGGCTGGTACACGCATGGAGATAGATGTGGGTACAGGGCAGTGGGCACAAGATGAGTCCAGCCAGCGGTTTGACCACCCAGTGAGAGTGTTCTCATCTCGCTGGGACACTCAGGAGGCTCAGCCATGTGGGAAATGGGATTTCGGTACCACCAGCCTTTCTTCATTCATGCCAGAAGCATGTATCAGTCTGTGCCCCCCCCCTTTTATATTTCAGTAACTTTGGAGAATACTGTATCTTGACACAGAGAGGAAGGACACACCAGGAAAGAGTAAGTTGTAGGTGGGTAAGTGTGTTTCTTCCCCCATTAGGTTTATGAAATGGGGTGATCTGAGACAGGACATCAATATTTTTAAAAGCCTTGTTTGCTAAAAATGCCAAGAAGCTTTTTTTTTTTTCTTCTTCTTCTTCCTCTTGTTACTTTAGAGATGGAGTACATGCAGAGCCAAATACATTTTAATGGAACTTTTGGTTATGAAAACGTAAAGCCAAAATCCAGCTTCAAAATGGAAGAAGTCAAGGCAAAGGGGAGCTATCTACGGGATTCCCCTGGCATGATGATCGAAATATTATTTCTACCTTGGACCCAATTTCAAGGTGGAAAGGGAAGAAAGCTATTTCCCCATTAAATATCATGCACTCGTGTAGACACTGACAATGATACCCGTCACCACACACTGAACAATTTGGGGAGAGGCAGTAAAAGCAATTAAAGGTTCCAAAACCAAAGAACATTGTCAGTGATGGAGAAACACAAAAGCCATTTCAAATAAAATGTTCCTGAACTCCTAGCCTCAAACCACTTTCCTGATAAAATTACAGAGCTTGTTCCATTTATATCTATATTAACTTTTAACCTCTGCACCATTCCAATAGTAGAAGATTAATCACAGAGCCTAATAGTATAAATTAATGAGGGCAAAGCTGAATTACTGATAGTACCAAACGCCAGAAGTGTTTAACAAGAATGAAGTTTAATTGTCTCTTGCTGTATATGTAAATAGCAAATGAGTAAGTACCAAGTGAAATAAAGCTCTTTCAACATCACAGGACATTATGTGTTCAAAATACTCATCTATGTTAAAAAAAATGTCTATTAAACATAAACGGGCTGCTGAAATTACTGAAGGAATCCCCAAATATCCTTGGCTGTTAATTTTATTGAAGATCTCTTTCAAATATGTGACCTTGACTATCCACAGAGAAATTATTATGAGATTTTTACTGCATGAGGATCTTAATTTTTGTTCATACGCTCATAATTCATAGATGAGAAACGCCCTGATATTTTCTGATATTTCTAAATAGGCTGTCTGGGAAAGTCTGCATTGTTTTGGCCAGGAAAGCAATCCTTGGTGTAAAAACGCCAAGCGCCAGCAGGTGGCAGTGTATCCCCACCCGTGAAGTAGGCACTCCCTGTTTCGAAAAAGCCCCCACTCAGGCTGAAAACAAGTAAAAGGCAAATGTTTCCTTGCTCTGTGAAAGGGAGAAAGCCATCAGCCATGTTCCTTTCTCCCTACAGCTGCAGAGGGCTGGTGAAGTGTCTACTTCCAGAGTCCTTATCTTTTGGGGTGGGATGATCCTGCCAGTTCGCCTGTCCTCTGGCAAGGTGTGGTGTCCTTGCCTTTGCACAGAGACAATTTTGGAAAGCCCTGCTGGAAACCATTGGTCTGACATCTGAGTCAGAGCTGTGCCAGTCTGAAATGTGTACTCTCCAGAAAAACAGTATCTTCCAAACAGTCTTCGGGTAATGAAAAGGTGATAGGGGAACACGAAGCCTCTGGCAGTGCTGCTTATCTTTCCTCATTGCCTTTTATGATAAAACATTCCCAGGGTGATGCTCCACAAGACGGCGTCTTGAGTCATTGAGCAGAAAGCAACCTTAGAGTTCATGGCCATCCTTTTCATTTCACAGGGAAACCAACGGAGGCAAACCAACATTATTCACCCATACCACACAGCTGGTTATGTGACAAGTCAAGACATTCTAGAATGCAGGGCTCACTCCCACGCAGGTACTCTTTTTTCTCTTACATTTACGATGCCTTGGTATTAGGGAAAGAAAAGTTCTGAGCAGGCAAGAAAAATACTTTCTGACTGACTTCTATGTTCCAGACATTGTGCTCGTTTCTTCTGTATACATGTAATCTTTTAGTCCCTGGAACACACAGCTAGCTGATGTTACCCTCAATTTATAAATTTATCACCTGAAGCTCAGAGGGGTTAAATGACTTGCCCAAGTTCATGCAGCTGGTAAGCAGTGCTTGAGATTTATGTTTCGCACCTATAAAGAGAAGCTGAAGTTGGTTCTGGGAAGTTGTTAAGCACTAAGAAGGAAGGAAAGTAGGATTAGTAAAGGATCCGTAGCCAAACTGACTCATCCTTTGTCTTTGCAAATATCACTCTGTCTTTCAGGGAATACTTTTCCCAGTACTGTTTTTATATTCGAATTCTCCCGCAAAACATTCTCTGAACTCTAACTCAAAGTGTGTAATCCTCTGAACAAATGTATTACTTAGGGTTGGTACCCGTCATCAGACACATAGTGTTCATTGCCTTTAAGAAACAGTTAGCTCTTCGTGTGAAAAAAAAAAAAAATTTTTTTCTTCCATTTTGAAAATAGGTGCTCGTTAAATATTCTGATGGACTAATGAATTCATTATTAGGTAGATGGAGTTTACAAAAATAAGATACATCCTTCAAGGGGACATTAGTACTACTCTTTTTGTTTTGATATTTTCTAGTTTCATGAATTCAGAATTTCATATGAAGAGATGCTCAACATCCTATGACATTAGGGGAATGCACATGAAAATGACAATGACATACCAACTGCACATCTATTAGGGTGGTCAAAATCCTAACATGACCACACCAGATGCCAGTGGGCATGTGGGCAACAGGAATAGTCATTCACTGTTGGTGAGAATGCAGAATGGTACAGACAGTTGGACAGTTTCTTACAAAATGAAACATACTCTTACTGTAGGATCCAGCAATTGCACTCCCTGGTGTTTACTCAAAGGACTAGTTAAATTATGTCCACATAAAAACTTGCACATGGATGTTTATAGCAATTTAATTCATAATTGCCAAAACTTGGAAGCAACCAAGATATTGTTCAGTAGGATAAACTATGGTCTAGCTAGACAATGGAATATTATTCAGGACTAAAAAGAAATGATCAAGCCATGGGAAAAAAATAGGGAAGAACCTTAGATGCATATTACTAAATGAAAGAAGCCAGTCTAAAAAGACAGCGTACTGTGTGAGTCCAACTATGTGACATTCTGGAAAAGGCAAAATGAAGTCTTTTAAAAAAAGAACTCGGTGTTTGGTGAGAGGGACGAATTCAGAATTGGAAGGAATATGACACATTTGTCTGCATGGCACTGCTAAAGTCGCAGATGGTGCATGGGTAAGGGACTAGAGAATGGTGAACTGCTACAGGTGACAGAGGACAGAATGCTTTCCAGTGCTTTGTTCTACATCCAGTATCAAGGATGGTTATGAGTTTCACCTTAACCCAGAACAGAACAAGAAACAGATGAGGGCAGGAAGTTTGGTACTACTTAGAATCCTGACCAAGTACCAAACAACAATACTGTAAGAAAAGCCTAAAGAAAAGGATGGCATGAGATCCTCTTAAGAAAAAAACAAAAAACAAAACAACCACAACCACCACCACATATTTCTAGAGTGTCTAGGTGGCACTTAGCTTTAGCTCAGGTCTTGATCTCAAGGTCATGATCTCCAGGTTGTGTGATCCAGCCCCTCACAGGGCTCCACGCTCACTGGGGAGTCTGCTTGAGATTCTCTCTCTCCCTTTCCCTCTCCCTCTGTCACCCCGCTCCTCCCCACCCCCGCTCTCCCTCTCTTCCTCTAAAATTAATACATGAATCTTTAAAAAGCACATATTCCTTGGCAGGTTAGGTTTCTATCTTCACTCCTGTTACTGCATACGTTTTTATTCAGATACAACCTCTGAATGTTCTATCAAGAGGGATTCCATTCCCCACCCTAGATAAGAACACTAATCTTCTTAGTTCTAAAATTATCCTTCCATTGGAGTTATTTTGCCTCTGAGCGAATACAAGTTTCTCAACTGTGCAGCACTGGAAGGCTTTATAACAGCATGTGAAGTGACTGTTGAAATCAGTCATTCCACATGACCATCTCTGATTACCTCAACTACATCACAGTTCTTGGTATCCTTTTTGGACTCGGGGCCAACATCTGTCTATACACAAGAGAGTCTCAAGCAGTAGGTCTATACATAAGTTCAAGGTGTGAAATAGAGTTCACTCTTTGAAATTGAAAACTGAAGAAAGAAATTCTGTGATTTGGCCAAAGACCCAGTGCTTGATCTGTATAAGAACCAAAGCCTTCAGACTCCCACAGTCTTTACTCACATGGTTCTGTTTCTGTAAGAGGTAGCCAGTAAGCCAAATTATAATTTAACACGTAATTTTCTCTGAGAAGATTTAAACGCACTTGGCCAGATGTATGGATAAAAGTTCAACAGTCAGTTTATTAAGTTAAGCCAGGGATATTTTGAATACATAATAAACCTTTCAAGGTCAAGAGTGATTTTGGATTTTGAGTGTAGAAGTTGTCTTGCCTATCCCGCCATTGAATTCATTTTGAATCCCAAGTTGTGTCCTGTGGTTGCTATTCAAGAGGCATATTCTTGTTGTAGAGTCCGGCTCTTGGGCAAGCACAGCTGCGCAAAACCAGGATGATGCACTGCTCTGCTGAAAAGGACCTTGACCTCACTTTCCCCACGACGGCTGTGGCTCACCTTCTCTTTACCACGGTGTCAGTTTTCATTACCTTGACATTTCTCACGCTTTGATGTGTGATATGAAATGGTAGCCTTTGGCAATAGATGGGGAAATGAGGCTTCACGGGGACATAGTGCGCTTGCCAAAGGGAGAGTGTGGAAAATGGATGTGACAAGGTTATTCAGATTGCTTTCTTAAGAAGTTTCAGCTCAGCTGTACGTGATGCTACCAGTTGCTGCTTCAGCTTGTTCATTACAGAAGGGGCCGTGTATTCATCCCTTTGTGAATCTGTCATGGATGCTTGCCACCATGCCTAGCATGGGGAAGTCCGGTCTGGTAGAGAAAACGAACTAACCAGTCATCTAGGAAGGCTTCATGAACAACATCCATTTCCATTTCAATTGCTGAGACTTCAACATTATAAGGGTGACCTTTTGTTTCCATATTGTTCTTGCTGACTCTCTTTTCACGGGTTTTATTTTGTTATTGTTTAGCGAGGGTCTTTATACTATAATTGAAGAACTCCCTTAGTCTTTTTTATCTATAATAAAATAACAAATAACAATAAAAAAAGGATTCAGATGACATTGCCTTGTTTTTCTTTCTTAAGATGTTGTAATGATAAGAATATGCGACTAGAGCACAAGAGGGTAAAGCCAGAAATTTAAGCTAAATTTCCAAAGGGACATGTGAACCCAGGTATGGTCTGATATGAGACTGCTATCTAGAGGGAGCCTGTGTGCTGGCTGGGATTTAGCCGTCGGCTGTTTTAGGCAGGTGGGTAATGGCAGCATGATTCCAAATGATCGATCTACTTGGTACCAGGATTCCATTCAACCAATAGCTAGAGAAAGTGTGTGTGGGGTGGGGGCCTGAGGGGGTATTTGCTTAAACTCTGGCTTCTGTCCTTGTATTCGTTTTCTATCATGGCATAACAAAGTACTTCAAACTTAGGGACTTAAAACAACATAAATTTATTCTCTGTCAGTTTCCATGGGTCATTTCAGGTCATTTCCATGGGTCATTTCAGTTATCTGGGTTCTCTGCTCAGGGTTTCATTGGGTCAAAATCAAGGTGTCATCCAGACCTATCATCCCATCTGAGGTTTTTAGCGATTTCAAACTCACATGATCATTGGCAGAATTCATTTCCCTGGGTTGTAGGACTGAGACTCTCAGCAACTAGAGGCCATTCCTCTCCCCAGGCAGTTTACAATATAGCAGCCTGCTTTCTTCTTCCAGGTCAGGAGGAGAGTATCTCCTCACCTAACTAGTTCAGGCCCACCCTTGTTAACCTCCTTCTTGAATAACTCAAATCTAACCAATTAAGGCCTTAATTATATTTGTAAGATATCTTTGCTTTTGTCACATTCAATTGGCCAGAAGTAAATTACAAGTTCTCACCAGCAATGAAAGGTACAGCACTAGGGGGCAAAGACCATGGGGGGCAGTCATATAATTCTGCCCATCACAGTCCCTACCACCTTATCTAAAATGTCATCACAGGGCCATTGTTGCCCCACTAATTGCCAAGTCCAGCAGCCTCTTCTCAGTTCTCACTCTCCGAGACACAAAACACTGCTAACCATGTTCCTCATCCTTCTTAGGGTTTTCTCATGTTTCTATCTCACAATTCCCTACCAGAGAGGCAGTGTAAGACTGGAGAAAGCATATGATATTTGTAGTCAAACAGAACCAAGCCTTAATCCCAGCCCTGTCTCTTAGCAGGAATAATCTGCAAGTAGTTTGCATCTGTGCTTGAATGATGCTGGCAGGAATTGGAAACTACGAAGGAGCTTCTCCTCTACTTCCCCATTTCGGTCTCCTTGAGTACCTTTCACTAGCAGAACCTAAAGGGAAGCCAGTAGTTTCTAGCAAGGGAATCTGAGAAACATATATTGCAGACTCCAGCCCTAGCATCCCAGAGCAGGATAGGATTTGGTCTTGAAACTGAGCAGCAATAGGTTGGTAATGGGCACAGGTGTCTATCTACCCACTGCAAATACTCATTGTAAATAACAGTAACACAGCTGAGCGAAAACATCTGAGCCCCTTGTTAACTCCAATCTGAGACAATAAACATTCCCTCTGAGTACAACTCAGTATTTGCCACGACTGTACAATATTCTTTTACCTTTAAGTATTTCTCTCCACTCCTCAAACCTGTTTGGCCAGTTAACAGGGGCTTTCTACTTCACATCTGCATGAGTTCAACACATAAACTGAGGTTTGCTGGGTGTCCCCCTTGTGCTTTTTCAGAATCATTTAAATCATTTGCTGAATTCTGTTTCTGGAAGTTCTACCCTTCAGAACTGTACAGGGCTCTTGTTTTCCCTCTCACCCCTTCGTGCCTGGTACTTTGAATTCAGAAGTTTGGCACTTAGCAGGCACCCAGTAGGAACTGTAGTATGAGAAGAATCAGTTCTGCCCCAGCTGTTACAGGAGAGACTACTCACGATGTTCCTCCCTCCTCACATGACAAAATGATGGTCTGACCCACTTTAAACCACCAGCTGGTAAGCCTGCAGGAGACTAGCCTCCTAAGGGTTAATCCACTTGAACATGAATCTGCTTCTTTTCATTGTGCCTTTTATTGCTCTGGGTTATTGTAAAGGTGCAGAGATTAATTAGCAGATTTAAAACCTTGAAAGCTTCATTACATAATTTTAGTCATCAGCAAACCTTGGGAAAACTTAAAAAATGAAGGCACTAAATCATTTTAATTGGAAATTTAACTGGGTATCTTTATAGAATATTTTATTGCTTGTCTTCTGAACAGACAGCTGCCTTAATGTGTCCTTAGACACTGGAGTTCTTAGCTAGGATGCTCCTCAGGAGATCTTCTTCGTCTTGGTGTGAGGAGGTGGGATTTGCCTGTAGCAACAGTATCATTAAATACAGGTAGGCCCTGCTTTAAGAAATCTTAGCATCTGAAAGCCAGAGAATGTGAATGCACAACTTATCTCATAATATAAGAAGAATCTACTTTTTAATTTAAAAAAATGAGATTCTTAAAATAGTGCACTTTTTTGTTTCCACAGAATAATTTCATTGGTAAGGATTTTTTTTTTTTTCCCCTCAGTTATCCTGGAGACATGCTTACTGGGCTCCAGGAAATCCTGCCACACCTGGAAACGTTGTCTTCACAGAGCTTTAGACTGTGAGCAGTGCAACAAATGCATCTGGAGACTGAATTTTCTCTCAGCTGCATGGGCACACTGCTCTCTGGTCCACACCAGACTGACCTCCTCTCCATCTTGCTATGTATTTTTATCAAGCGTGAGACAGGAAAAGGATAACCCTTGAGGTCCCATTACTTGTTCAAAAAGAGATGATGCGGGTCCCTTGACCAAGAATAAAAGTGGAAGTGGGAAGAGAAGTAAAATATTTTATGAACAAAATTTATTTATTTATTTATTTATTAAAGATTTTATTTATTTATTTGACAGAGAGAAATCACAAGTAGATGGAGAGGCAGGCAGAGAGAGAGGGAAGCAGGCTCTCTGCTGAGCAGAGAGCCCGATGCGGGACCCGATCCCAGGACCCTGAGATCATGACCTGAGCCGAAGGCAGCGGCTTAATCCACTGAGCCACCCAGGCGCCCTATGAACAAAATTTAAAAGGTAAACCATGACCTTAACACAGACTCAAAGATTGTTTTTCATTTGGTGTTTATACTTTCCCCAAAGTGCACTGGATCAAGGTTACCAATTCTATTGAATCCTCCTTGAAGAGTGAGAGAAAGACCTCTGGGAGCTAGGTTTGGCCTCTTAGAGGTAGTGAGAGACATCACTCACTCCACCAACACCACCATAGATTCATGATGTTTCATCTAAGTTGCTAACAATTACAGGGGTGGGGCAGACAATGTAGAGACAGTGCAGTCTCTACATTGTCCTGTACAGACTGCACTGAACCCCTCAGTCTGCATATGGTTCTTTCTCCTGTCTGTCACCAAGGTCTCTTGTCTAAACTTTCTGGAGAGGCCATGGGGGGCAGAGCACAGAATAAAAGACCAAGCGCTATCTTTAGCTTGTGTCTATCGCTCCCCATTTCTCAGCAATTCTGGGCTTGGTTTTTTTTCTTCCCATTTTAATCTCTGAGCCTGTGTGTGGGTGCACGTGCTTTTGAGCTTCTGTTTGTCTCTATTAATATGTGGTTTAATCATATGGAATGATTCATGTTACTTTCTTTTTTTATAATAGGCACTCAGAGTCAAATATAGACCTTGGAGTTGCACTTCACTGTTTGTTGTATTTTATGTATGAACAGTTTTGTTCCTAAGAAATCCTTTGAAATGTATCCTTTGAAAGAAAAAAGGCATATTACCTTCCTTAAAAACTATGGTTGTGATAACACTGACCGCAATTTCCAAGTGAAGATACTTCTCTATCTGTATGATTGTTTTTATCATGTCTTTAAAATAAATTATCAATGCCAATTATCAAAAAAATCTATCTCCTTTGGAAGTCTGGAAGATTCATACAAATATTTAAGACACTAATGTCCAGAGAAAACCATTAATCACTGCTTACGAGTTTCTATATTTCTAGCCAGTCTTCTTCTTCACCTTCCCAACAATATCACTGCCAATTCTTTTCTCCTTGGGATTGTGCGTGGATCTAGGAGTGAGTGTGGGCTTGTATCTAATTTTGATGTTTGTTATTAATCTGCACCAGCATCCACTGAAATATCCTTGCTCCTATCTGGTCTTCATAAGCCAGTTTTCAGTGACACCGGCAATTGCCATCTTCTCTTGAATTCCAACACTAAAGCAGCTTCCATTCTGACACAATCTGTGTCACGTATACACATGGGAAATATCTTCCTCTCCCCACGACATCTAGGGGTTAGATAGGAGTGTCCATTTTAAGGCTTCTCAGGCTTGTGGTCATGCTGGTCATGCAATGCAAATATTTCTTCCATTCCAGCCCCTGGAACAGCATCAATGTCTTATTTCAGCCATCACTCTTCAATATCTTTACCATCAAATGACACTGAATTCTTCTTACAGATTATCTTTTTTATGTAGATGAGGCCAGTTTTATCATATCTCTTCAGAATTAAGTGATTTTACTTCATTATGAAAAATTTCAAACATACATAAAAGTTGAAAGAGTTGTATAATGAACATGCATATACCTGCTACACAGACACTAGATTGTTAGTATTCTGCCATATATGTTTTATCTCATGTTTATTAATATATTTATTTGTCTATCCATCTATCAATCTTTTTTGCATGCATTTAAAGTGAGTCAGTCCTCTTTTACAATGTTTCAAGGTTGGTCTATAGAAAAAAATACATAAGAAATGATGGTGTGTGACTTCTAAGGTTAGATCATGACAGGAACCAAACTTTTTGCTTTGTAATTTTCCTTGGACTGTTCCCTCTAGGGGAAGCCAGCTATCATGTCATGAGGAACACTGCAGAAAGACCCACACCATAAGGAATGGAGGACTCTTGCCAACAGCAATGTGAGTGGCTTGGAAGAGGATTCCCCAATGTCAGTCAAACCTTCAGGTGCTATAGTTTCTCCTATTATCTTGATTTGCAACTTCCTGAGGGAACCTGAACCAAAACCACCCAACTAAGTTGCTCTCAAATTCTTCACCTATTATAACTACAATATAATAAATATTTGTCATTTTAAGGGCATCATATTTTGGGGTGATTTTTTACATAGCAATAGATAGCTAATATAAAACTTTATCCTTGAACACTTCAGCATGCATAGAACTAAACTAGAAACTTAAGTAGAGTTCAATCGTTATTTTCTGTTTTTCTGAGGCTAAGCTTACATACAGTAAAATGCACAAATTTTAAGCCATTCATTGAATTCTGACTAATACATATACCAAATAACCTAAATCCCTATTATCTAACTAAAAAGTTCCCTCCAAGGTCTTCCTAGTCACTATCTGCCCCATCCCAGACACACTTTTATTCTGATTTTTTCATCACAGATTAATTTTTCTTGGCCAAGAAATTAATACAAATTGAACCATACAGCATACACTGTTTTTTTTTTAAGGCTTATTTCACCCAGTATATTGTTTATGAGATTCATTCACTAGTTATGTTTATTAGGTTTATTCCTTTTTGTTGCTGAGTAGTTTCCCTCTACATAACTATACCATGGTTTTTTTTAAAATCTACTAACCTATTGATAGATATTTGGGTTGTTTTCAGCTATGATGAAGAAACTGTCATAAACACTCTTGTGCAAGCCTTTTTGCAGAAATATGTTCTCATCCCTCTGGATTAAAGATGTAGGCGTGGAACTACTGAGTCATATGGCACTTACAGGTTTCAAATTAGAAGAAACTACTAGTCTGTTGCCAAAGTGGCTGTATCACTTTATAGAGTTCTGGTTGTCACACATTCCTATCAATACTTTTAATTTTAGCCTTTATGATGAGTATCTCTTTATCTCATTATAGTGTTCTTCCTTAGTTTCCTAGATCAAACTTATTCAGAGGTATTATTTTCCCTTTTGACTACAGGATAATGTTTCATTTTTTCTGATTCACAGTTTTCTTTTTTTTTCTTTAGATATTCATAGGTGCCAGGTGAGGGCACCTGGGTGGCTCAATGGGTTAATCCACTGCCTTCGGCTCAGGTCGTGATCCCAGTATCCTGGGATCGAGTCCCGTATCGGGCTCTCTGCTTCGGCGGGGAGCCTACTTCCCCCCCCCCCTCTCTGCCTGCCTCTCTGCCTACTAGTGCTGTCTGTCAAATAAATAAAATAAATAAATAAATAAATAAATAAATATTCCCATGTGAGCTTTTATGTGTTTTGACTAATTTTTAAACTTCCATATGCCCATCTTGAATTCAGAACCAATCTAATCAGTTCTTTCTTTTGTTTACTTTAAGCCGGGGAGATTTTTTGTTTTTGGTTTTGTTTTGTTTTGTTTCCTTAAACATGATCTTAAACAAAATCCTAGGAAGTGAGGATGTATTTACATAAATAAGTCCATCTAGATCACCTCCGTTTCTTTGGATAGAAAACCAAATTGCTGAGTCATCCAGGTGAACACAAGACATCTTTAACCATACATATGGAGGCATGTAGAGCCGAGGTAGGTCGGCACAGCCTTTAGCTCAAATCCACTGTTTGGAAGAAACACATTTGGCAACTCATACCTGATCGAGGGATTATTTCGTTACTCTTCTGTCTATCTTTTGCTCTTATTTAAGTGAGTTTTGGAAATCTACAGTCCAGTATGCTCATCCAGCACAGCCTACTCTTTCTGTTCTTTCCTGCCGCACTTCACCTGTTGAGACCTTAATCAAGTGACAATTGTCTATACTATCTTTGCTCCTTTTGCATTATTTTCTGTGAGTATTTCCTCCTCCATATATCTCAAGTTTGGTGCATGTTTTGCTCAGCTTTCAATATTATCTTTTGTCCTGAGTCTTCCCAGGTAGGGTGATAAGAAACTGAGGGAGATCTTCAAGGGGCACTTCCCATGTTTTAAACTCCTCTTTAGCACCACTACATTATAGGGACCTTGGTGGTAAGGGTTATTTCTTATTCCTCTTTTATTACTCAGATTTCCTATCACAAGGAGGTTATCAAAAGTATGTTATATTTGGTTGGACTCACCTGAACGACATGATCAAGTCCTTATGGGCAATGAAATATTTTTTGAAAGCAATATGGTAACAGATTCTTTATCCATTACTTTCCCCAGGCTGACCAGCTTTCCTTTTGTGACAAGTATGGAGCTAGAGGGAAGCCGCAGCCTTTCTGATCTCAGCTTTCTGCATCTTGGTGGCCCAGTTTCCTGCAAGCCGTGCTATGTAATATGTCATTGAAAACACTGAACTTGATTACTCTACAGAAACTACAGAACTACAGTTCATAGAAAGAATGTGGTCAGAGGGTGGGATTGGGATTATGTGAGAGTAGAGGAGTGCCGGAGAACAGGAGACTCAGAGGTCAGATAGTTCTAATCCGGTCAGAGGAACCAGATTCTGCATAGAAGAATTTGATCTCAGTGCAGGCAACAACTGATGGTGCCCCCATGGTTTTTAACCATAATAGGTAATTGGTTCTATCTGAAGAATTTTGAACAAAATCCTGATGCCTGGAACCAGAGTTATAAGAGTCTATACTGCATCTTTGTATGAATAGAAAAAGGTATCACTTCTAAGAAGATGCATCCCTGGGCCCTATGGCTTGCTCATCGGTAGACCTTGGTGTGAATTAGGAAAAAAAAGGTGGGGGGATCCCTTCCTCAGCAAATTTAGCCTACTCCAGAAGTTGAGGTTGAACTTCAGACTCCACTTGCCTTCACACCTTAGCACCCTTGTTCAGTGAGTAGCCTATACAACTGTCTGTGGAGGCCCTGTGAGGTCCCTTTTCAGACCAGATGCAGTTGCATCTCTGGAAGTGAATCTGGGAAATTTTATATATATATATATATATATATATATATATATATATATATATATGATTTCCATATATTTAAAATATATATGTTTTTAAAATCTCACCAAGCGATGCTAAAGTAAACAAAGGTCAAAAGCACTGAAATAGACCTGATAAAGGAGACTGCCCAGTACTTTATTCATTCTTCAATTATCTATTCTGCAGTTATTTACTGAGGATTTAACCTATATGCTTTTGAGAACCATGTGAAATTGATGCACTTTTCTGCAGCTGTGGGGCTTCGTTTGAAGTTTTATGTACAGAAAAGCATTTCTACTCATTTTATAGGCACAAGTTGCCTTACCTCCTCTGAGAAATAAAGTAACTTCTAACACACTGGATACTGTAACGTGGTTCTTTAGTGAACACGACCCACCTTCTAGCTCTGCAGTGTTTCCTTTCAAGGTCACCTTGAAGTGGGAGCTATAAAGGGACTGACATAATGAGGAACATATGTCCAGAGAAAGCATGTTATCCTCCGCCCCTGTCCGGCTTTAAGAATTTAGTGCTGAAATTGCCTGACTATCAGCAAAAGGATTAAACTTTACAGTGACAGAGAGAGAGAGAGAGAGAGAGAGAGAGAATTTATTTTAGCCTGAGTTCTTTAGAGATCATTCCAGAATGGGTGTTAGCATACTAAGGAGTGGCTGCTTTATTCCAGTCTCTTACAGAAAAGAGCCCCTATCAACACCTCAGTAGACAACCTGCCTTGTAATGAGACTAAGTAACACATTAAAGACTAAAAAGTAAAAAAAAAAAAAAAAAAAAAAGGCTCACAAGTGTTGAATTATTTTATGATGAAGTAAAAGTACTATTATTTCATAAAAATCAGCTGTACTTCCAAAATATTGGATAGAGCCATTGTCTACACTTTGGTATATGTTTTTACTGAATTGGTATATTAGATAGCATGTGCATTTTTTTTCTCTTTTTACTTAAACTGTATTATAAGTGTTCTCTTCCCTTGTGTGGACTTTAAGAACTAATTATCTTTTGTTAAATGATGCAACAATGTTAATGTTCTTAATATACATATTGCCAAGTTATTACCCCCAATTTAAAAATATTACCTCCATCAGCAAGGTAAGAATGTCTTATACTACTATCTTCACCACCCTGAGATTTTTCTTTTAAGCTTTATGAAGTTTGAGGTGATAATGTATTTTGATTCATAATTTTGATTTTGTATTACTGGTATAATAAATACTCTTCATTTATTTATTGTTTTGGGGTTCTTCTATGCACTGTTGAAAATATACATTCCCTACATTTTGGTATTTAGTTTTTGATAATTATTGATTTATAAGAGCTCTTTTATTATAGGAATTCTTTTTTTTTCATATTGTGTAATTTTTTATAGTTTTTCCTTTAGTCTTATTTATGTATTCTTCCAAGTGGAGGAACTATTTTTTAATGTTTTAAAATCTATTAACATTTCTGGGGCACCTGGGTGGCTCAGTGGGTTAAGCCTCTGCCTTCAGCTCGGATCATGATCTCAGGGTCCTGGGATCGAGCTCCGCATCGGCTCTCTGCTCAGCAGGGAGCCTGCTTCTCTCTCTCTCTCTCTCTGCCTGCCTCTCTGTCTACTTGTGATCTCTCTTGGTCAAACAAATAAATAAATCTTTAAAAAAAAATCTATTAACATTTTCCATTATTATTTGCATGTTTTGAGTTTACAATTAGAGTTTTATTCATCACTATAATACCTAGCATTCATCTGAATTTTCTACCAGATTGTTTTACTTTTTAATTTAGTTATAGCATTCATTCTGGAATATATTTTGATTAGTGGTATGAAGTAGAGCAATAATAATTTTATTATTGTTAACTGTTCATTTCAGTGACATCTATTAAATAATCCATCCTTTATATGTTCCTTGTCCTATGTTAAATTATCACCTTACTAAGGGCTGTCTGGGTTTTCTGTTCTATTTCATTGATCTTTCTCTTTTTTAAAGATTTTATTTATTTATTTATTTGAGAGAGAGCGCATAAGCAGGAGGAAAGGCAGAGAGAGAGAGAGGGATAAGCAGACTCCCTGCTGAGAAAGGCTTGAGCCCAGGATTCTGGGATCATAACCTGAATGGAAGGCAGACACTTACTTAATGGACTGAGTCACCCAGGTGCCTCTTTCACTGATATTTCTATTGTTATGCTGGATTTTATTTATTTATTTTTGGGGGCGGGGATAACCTCTCTTATTCTTTTTCGTTTTAATATTTCTTGCATACTATTTATTTTTTCCAGTATATTTTAGGATAATTTTGTTAAATCTTCCTCCAGCACCACCCTATAATCTTAGTGGCATTGTGACTGAATGAGAATTTATGTTCCTTTAATGTTAATTCTCAGTGTTTTAGAACATTAAAAAATACAAAGTTTCAAACTGATTTCATGACAGTAACATGAATATGAGTAGCAAGAGGTTATAGCTCAATTACACTTCTAAATGGAGCTCTGAAAACTGGAGTTGGAACCAAATTCCTTGCTGTTGGTATTAGAAATAATGGGCAGACCCAGCAATCTGGAGGACTATGCCTTTAACCTTGCAGTTTGGCTAATTCTGGGTAATAAATGTCACCTTTGTTTCATTCTTGACTGTATTACAAAGTTTGTTAGTGTTTTATGGCTAAACATAATCCTTATGGTATGAGATAAACACAGTCTTTGTCATGTTCTATTATTTTATTTCCAGTTTATTTAAAAATCAGGAAAGGCTGTTAAATGCTATCAAATGCCTTCTTATTATTTGTGCCCATCCAACAGTAACAGTTAATTATTTATAACTTTCCAGGCTTTGTGCTAGGTACTTTACATACATTATCTCATTTAATCCTCACGATAGGCACAGAATGATTAGGCAATTTGCCTAAGGTCAAAAAGTCAGTAATTGGTGGAGCTGGTGTTACAAGTACCATCTGTCTAAGTCTAGATCTGGAAGTCTGAATCACGCTATGCGAATTATACCAAACTACTTCCTTGTGCTAAAATATCCTTTTAAAAAATCAATTCTAGTGTACCCCTGGGGATAAAAATATATGTTTATAAAAAATAAAAAATTAATTTAAAAAAATCAATTCTACTTCATATTGTATATTTTTCTATTAATATTCTAGATTTGATTTACCGGTGTATTAAACAGAAATCCTACATTGAGATGTGAGATTTGTATACAGTTTTCTTTCATTGTGCTTCATAGCACGTTTATTAAGCTAGCTTGAGTAAATAAATTGAAAGGCCTTATTTCTTTTTGTGTTCTGGAAAAATTTATGTGTTATAAGAATTCTTTGCTCCATGACTATTTAAGAGCAATTGTCCCTTCAGCCCTTTCTAGGAGTGGATTTTCTTTTATACATTGTTAAATAAGAACTTTTTAATTATCTTTCCAGGTAGTTGGTTCATTCAGGATATCTACCTCTTAAAGTCTATCTTAATACTATATGTGTGTGTGTGTGTGTGTGTAAGCATACATATATGTATGTATTGTATACATGTATATATATGGAAAAACAATATTTTTGTCATTATTTCCAAATTCATTTTTGTTGAACTGCATGTGGTATGTCTTTATTGTTTTCATCTCTCTTCTGTCATCATTTTTTTTTATTATGGTAAAAAATATATACAATTAAAAAATATATATATACAGTTAGGTTTACCATCTTAACCATTTTCAGTGTTCAGTTTAGCAGTGTCAAATATGTTCACATTATTGTACAACAGATCTCTAGAACTTTTTCATCTTGCAACCTTTAAATTCTGCATGAAATGAATGCTAAGTTCCCCTCCCCCTACTTCTTAGAAACCATTCTTCTACTTTCTATTTCTATGATTTTGACTACTCTAAATACTTCATATGAATGGAATCATACAGCATTTGTCCTTTTATTACTGGCTTATTTCACTTAGCATAGTGTCCTTGAGATTCAACATTTTGGATTTTCTTCATTTTTAAAACAGCATAATATTCCATTGTATGTATATGCCACATTTTCTATATCCATTCATCTGCCAATGGATATTTAACTTGCTTTCACTTCTTGGGAACTGTGAATAATGCAATGAAGATGAGTATGTAAATATCTCTTCAAGATTCTGCTTTGAATCATCTTGAATAAATACCAGCAGTGAATTGCAGGATCATATGCTAATTCAAATTTTAATTTCTTAAGGATCTACCATATTGTTTACCATAATTAATGCACCATTCAACATTCCCACTAACAGTGCACATGAGTTACAACTCCTCTGTATTCTTGCCAAGACTTGTTATTTTCAATTTTTTTGATAGTGGTCATCCTAATGAATGAGAGGCAATATCTCATATGGTTTCTAATTACATTCCTCTAATCATTAGTGATGTTGAACAGTTTTCATATATTTATTGGCTATTTATATACATTCTTTGGAAAAATGTCTAGTCAAGCCCTTTCCCATTTTTAATTGGGTTGTCATTGCTGTGGTTGAGTTGTAGAAGTTCCTTATATATTCTGCATAATAATCCCTTATAAATGAGATTTATAATTATTTTCTTCCATTCTGTTGCCTTTCACTCTGTCAATTACTTCCTTTGATGTGCAGAAGTTTTAAAGTATGATATAGTCTCATTTATTTATTTTTCATTTTGTTGTTTCTACTTTTGGCATCATATCCTAGAAATCACTGCCAAACTCAGTAGCATGAGGCTTTTCTCCTATGTCTTCACTTAGGAGGTTTTATAGTTTTAGGCCTTACTTTTAAGTCTTTAATCCATTTTGAGTTAATTTTTGTATATAGTGTAATATAAGCGTCCAACTTCTTTCTCTGGCATGCGGATATCTAGTTTTCCCAACACCAGTTCCTTTCATCATTGTTTAGTCCTGACATCTTTGTTGAGATCATTTTACCATACACATAAAAGTTTATTTATGGGCTCTGTTTTATCGGGGTGTGTGTGTGTGTGTGTGTGTGTGTGTGTGTGTGTGTATCTTAACACTAGTACCAAATCATCTTAATTATGGTTGATTTACTGTATGTTTTGAAGTCAGGAAGTGGGTTGTTCCAACTTTGTTCTTTTTTTGTAAATATCAATTTGCTATTTGGGATCCTGTGAGGTTTCATATTAATTTTAGGAGATGAAGCTTGTTTTTTCTGTTTCTGGAAAAAAATTCATTGGGGTTTTGAAAGAGATTACACTGAATCTGTAGATCACTTTGGGTAGTATGAACATTTTAGCAATATTATGTCTTCTTATCCACAGGCATGAGCTGTCTTTCCATTTATTTGTATCTTCACTGGTTTCTTTTAGCAATTGTTTTTATTAATTTTGTTTGTACAAGTCTTTCTTCTTCCTGGTGAAATTTATTCCTAAGCATTTTATTCTTTTTGAACCTGTAGTAAATAGGATTGCTTTTGTAATTTCCTTTCCAATTTGATCATTATTAGTGTATAGAAAGAAACTGATTTTTATGCATTTATTTTCCATCATGCAACTTTCCTGAAATTGTTTATTATTTGTAAAAGATTTTGTTTAATGTGTGGAATCTTTAGGGATTTCTACATCTAAGTCCTGTCATCTGTGAATACAGATCACTTCTTCTTTTCTAATATGGATGTCATATTTATTTTTCTTTCTAGTTGTACTGATTAGGACTTATAGTAGTATGTTGAATGAAAGTGGCAAGAGTTGGTATCCTTGTTTTGTTCCTGATTTAGAGGAAAAACTTGAGGTTTTATTCACTGTTCAGTATGATGTTAACTGTGGGGTTATCATATATGGCCTTTATTACATTGAGGTATACTTCCCTATACCAAGCTCATTGGGAGTTTTTATCATGAAAATCAGTTGAATTTTGTCAAATGCCTTTTCTGCATTAAATGTGATGATCATGTAACTTTGTCCCTTTACTCTATTATTATAGTATATTACATTGATTCATTTTTATATGTTGAACTATCCCCATGTTCCAGGCAGAAATCCCACTTGGTCAGGGTATGATCCTTTAAATGAACTGTTGAATTTAGTTTTCTAATATTCTGATTAGGATTTTTATATGAATATTCATCAGGGATAGTGATCTGTGGTTTTCTTTTTTTTGTACATCAGGGTAATTCTAGCCTCATAGAATGAGTTTGGATTTTATCTCCTCTTTAATTCTTTGGAAGAGTTTGAGTGGGATTAGTATTAATTATTCTCTAAATGGTTGATATAATTCTCCAATGAAGCCATTGGGTCCTGAGCTTTTCTTTTCTTTCCTGGGAGGTGTTTTGTTTTTGTTCTATTTTGTTTTGTTTTTCTGCTTTACTATCTATAGCTTTAGGTCTGTTCAGAGTTGTGTTTCTTCATGGTTCAGTGTTGGTAGGCTTGTATTTCTAAGAATTTATTCATGCCTTCAAAGTTATCCATTGTATTGACATATATTTGTTCACAGTAGTCTCATAATTCTTTTCATTTCTGTGATATCTGTTGCTATATATTACCCTCTGTGATTTCTATTTTTAGTTATTTTATTTTTTTGTTAGTGTAGGCAAGATTTTTTTCAATTTTTGTTGATTAAAAAACTCTTAATTTCATTGATTCTTCTATTGTTTTTCTATTCTCTGTCTCTGTTCTAATTATTATTAACTTCTACTAGCTTTGGGTTCTGTTCTTTATTTTCTACTTTTTTGACATGTAATGTTAACTTGTTGATTAGCGATTCTTCTTTTTTAATGTGTTTACTGATAAAAACTTCCCTCTTATTTCTTTCATTGCATCCCATAAGTTTTGGTATATTGTGCTGTTGCTTTCATTTTCTTCAGACATTTTTAAAAATTCCTTTGTGATTCTTTTTCTTTTATCCAGTGGTTGTTTAAGAGAATTCCTCTATTCCTTCTATTATTGATTTCTAACTTCTTCCTCTTGTGGTCAGAGAACATAGTCTATATGAGTTCAGTTTTCTTAAATTTGTGGGGATTTGTTTTGTAGCCTGATGTGGTCTGTTTTGGAGACTATTCCATGTGCAGATGAAAGGGATTTGTATTCTGCTATCGTTGGGTAAAATGTTTTGTATATTTCTCAGGTCCAGTTGGTCTAGAGCATGACGCAAGTCTTTTATCTGGTTTTTCTAACCCTGAGTGAAAGTGCAGCACTGAAATCTCCTTTTATTTTTGTGCTGCTCTCTACTTCTCCCATGGGTCCTATCAATGTTTCCTCCATATATCTGGAAACTCTAATGTTTGGTGTATACCTATTTATAATTGTTATTATCTTCCTAATAAATCAATTCATTTATCATTATATAATCTTATTTGAGTCTTCTGGCAGTTTTTGTCTTCATGTCTATGTTGTCTGATACAAGAATGAACACTCCTGCCCTCTTTAGGTTCCTATTTTCATCAAACAACTCTTTCTACACTTTCTCTTCAGCCTATGTATGGTCCTTAGACCTAAAGCGAATCTCTTATAGACAACATACAGTTGGATTTTGTTTTTCTTAAATTCATTCAACCAATCTATGTCTTTTAATTGGTGCATTTAATCTATTTATATTTAAAGTAACTTGTTCCTAGGTTATTTTATGGTTTTTGGAGTTGCTGTAATTGGAATTTATTCCTTAATTTCTCTTTCTTCAGTTACATTGTTAGTGTATAGAAATGCAGCTCATTTCTGTGCATTTGTACCCTGCCATGTTGCTGAACTACTGTATGAATTCTAATAACTTGGGGGTGGCGTAACTGGGGGCAATTATGCTAAGTGAAATAAGTCAAGCGGAGAAAGACAATTATCATATGATGCCACTCATATGTGGAACATGAGGAATAATACGGAGGACCACAGGGGAAGGAAGGGAAAACTGAATGGGAAGAAATCAGAGAGAAAGACAGACAATGAGAGACTCTGGATTCTGGGAATCAAACTGAGGGTTACAGAAGAGAGGCGGGTGGAGGGGTGGGGTAACCAGATGAGTATTAAGGAGTGCAAGTGTTGGGATGAGCACTGGGTGTTATATGCAGCTAAGGAATCGTTGAACACTATAATAAAAACTTATGATGTGCTATATGCTGGATAACTGAACATAATAAAAAATAAAAATAAGTTTAAAAAAGTAATTTGTGATAGAGGATTTCCTATTGACATTTTGTTAATTGCTTTCTGTATGTCTTAAAGCTTTCTGTTCTTCCTCTCTTTCTTTGCTGACTTCTTGTGTATCTCACTGATTTTTGCAGTGATAGGTTTTTATTCTTTTCTTATTTCCCTTTGTGTATAGTCTATTGATAATTTCTTTGTGATAACTACTGTAGTTACTTAAGATATCTTAAAGTTATAACAATCTGTTTTAAGTTGATAACAACTTAGCTTCATTCCCATATAAAAACTGTAATATTTGATATCCTGCCATGTCCTATTTTGTTATTGATAGCACAAATGATCTCTTTGTATTACACTATATTAACAGAGATATATAATTTTTTTCTAATGCTTTTATAAAAAGTTCTATACACAATTTGAAGTTATTTATACACCTTTATACCTTTGGCATTGTATCTATAAAATCACTGACATAGCCAAGATTTTTTGGTTTTCTTCTATGTTATCTTCCAGGACTTTAAGGCATTTAGGTCTATGATCCATTTCAACTTAATTTTTGTATCTAGATTTTCTTTCTTTTCTTTTCATTTTTTGGGGGGGGGTTGGCCACGCAGATGTCTGTATGTTTCAGCACCATTTGTTGAAAAAAAGTATCTGCTCCATTGCATTGCTTTTGCTCTTTTGTCAGTTTAGTTGGCTATATTACTAAATTTCCATTTGTTTATTTTTCTTTGATTTTTACCAATACCACACTGTCTTGATTACTGTACTTAATAAGTTTTGAAGTCAAGTAGTGTCAGTCCTGCAACTTTGTTCTTCCCACTCAATATTGTGTTGGCTCTTCTGGGTCTTTTGCCTTTTAAGAAATATTTTAGAATCAACTGACAATATCCACAAAATAACTTGCTAGGATTTTGATTGACATAGTACTGTACCTATAAGTTGAGTTGGAAAGAACAGACATCCTGATAATACTGAGACTTTTAATCCACAGACGTGAAATAATTTTCTGTGTTTTTTTGTTTTTGTTTTTGTTTTTGTTTTGGGTTTTTTTTTTCTAGATTTCTGGTTTGTTTCATCAAACTCTTACAGTTTTTCTCAAATAGACCTTATACACATTTTCTTAAATTTGCACCTAAAATTTTCATATTGAGGGGTGCTAGTATAAATGGTATTGTGTGTTTCATTTCAAATTCCACTTATTCACTGGTGTTATTTAGAAAGTGATTGACTTTTATATTAACCTTATATCTTGCAACTTTAGTGTAATTTTTGCAGGAGCTTTTCATCTTTTGGATGAAACTGCCTCTGTAAACACAGGCAGTTTTCTTTCTTTTTTCCCAATTTGTATACCTTTTATTTCCTTTTCTGGCCTTATTGCAATAGCTAGGAATTCTAGTCCATTAGGAATAAATAGTGAGAAGCAACATTCTTGCCTGGTTCCTGAAAAGGTAAGGAAATTCTCTATCCCCATTTCATTGAGAGTTTTAATCATGAATGGGTATTGACTTTGGTCAAATGCTTTTTTATTGCTATAAATAGGCCTTTTGTAATGTGGTTATTTATGAGGGGAGGGAAAATACTCTATAGTCCTAGGATTAGATCTCAATCTTTTAGTGTACCTCTGGACTGTGAACTTCTATTTTTTTTTTCTCTTCCCCTTAGATGGGACAGGTTGGCTAGAGTGGGCTGAAACTGGGTGTTGTCCTTCTCTTATATCACTAGGGTCTGAAAAAAACACCAGTAGACTAGGATCTGGTCAATTAATTTCTCCTGAACTAATGAATGAATGAGTTTCTCCTTGTTAAGAACAACAGAGTGCTCTGATGTATTCCAAAATGGTTCCTTTCCTCAACCCCTTCCAGAAGCACACTACAATTTTTCTTCAGTATTTGCTTTGAGAACATGGCTGATTTCCTGGAGTAGAACCTCGAGTGGAAGTTCCTTCTCAGGGTATGTTGGATTCTCTATAATTGCCTATCTAACTCTCCAGTTTGCAGGACACTGGTTTGCCCTGTGACCTCACTTCTTGTACAGATCTAAAAAAAGTTGTTGATTTTTTCAGTTTATTTAGCTTTTTATTGTTTGGATAGAATGGCAGTTTCTAAGCTCCTTATATGTGGAACTATGAACCAGAATTTTTTCATGTTATTTTTTACTTTTAATTTCATATTTTTTTCTCTTTACAATTCTTAGAAGTGTATTTATACTACTTTATTGTGATTATTCACTTAGACTTCAATACAAAGTTTTATGTAAAATGTTAGTATGGCCCTTTACGCTAGGGTAAGAAGTCAACACTGCTTTACTTCAAAATGTTTAATTATAACCTTCACTTGCTGAGTCTTACTCAACCTTTCTATTCTAGTTGCAAAGTAGCAATTATGTTATCTCATGGTCATTTGTTGACCTCTTGGTACTCGATGGCAAAAGGATCCATAGGCAATAATGTTCAGTAAAACTCTGATCCTTATGCAGTTAGGTGTCTTAGATAATTAGAATTTGGAAGGACTCCTTCCTTCAAATGTCTCTGATTTAAAACTTATAGAGAAGTGGTATGGTACTAGAATACAACTTTTCCGTCATAAAGTTTGGAATCAGCCATAGTGGGTTTCTCTTCCTTTTAAATCTACTCCAGTACTTCCTAAGGACCATGGCAACAGTAAAATGCATCTTGTTACTGGCAATGAGAAACATCTTTTAGATGCATTCATTATTGTTTTCTGCATTTTAATATATTCATTTTTGCTTTTATCTCTCTTTTCCTTCATGTCTTTGAATTGATATTCAGTATTACATCTTGGAGTACCTTTTTTTTTTTTTTTTTTTTTTTTTAATAATCCATGTCCCGGACTTCCAGTAGCACACAACCAGGTGATGGTTCTCTGAGATCCTCTGTTCAAGTGTTGTGGCTGGAAGTGCATCCAACAGAAGGAAATAAGAGAAGGAAATACTATGCATGGGAATCACCATCTTTTCTTTTTGTTGTGTGCTGTCTGGCAATGAGAGACACTATTATGAGAATTTATAGTGAATCCAATAAGGTAGTCTATATGGATATTGATAATATATCATTTATTTACTTACCCATCCCCTTAAAGTTAAGTGTGGCTACATAGTTGGCTTTGGCCAATGACCTGTGATCAGAATTTATAGTGATATTTGTCTGTTTTAGGTGGATGTTTTAAAAGCCTATGCATGATTTTCCACTTATTATTGCCCTTCTGAGAGATTGTGAAAGCCCATGTTAAGATGTAACCTCTGTCTGCCAGGTTCCTGAGTGATAACAATGAGCAGATGTCCTCTGCATGCTTATGCTGGAGATGTGGAGTTAATAATAAATATTTACTTTGTCAAGTGACTGATATTTTGGAGTTGACTGCTACTGCAGCTTATCTTAGCCTATCCTGTTATATCACCTTTAGTCATTTGAGAATTTAAACTTCAGTACATCTCATGAATCTCCTGAGCTTCCTGGATCTAAGTAGATGCTTTGCAATTCTTTGTACTCTTTCTGGTTTTGTTTTGTTTTGTTTTGTTTTAAATATTTTATTTATTTATTTGAGAGAGAGAGAGTGAGAGAGAAGGCATGAGAAGGGAGAGGGTCAGAGGGAGAAGCAGACTTCTCCCTGCTAAGCAGGGAGCCTGATTTGGGACTCGATCCCAGAACTCTAGGATCATGACCTGTTGAAGTCAGTTGCTTAACCAACTGAGCCACCCGGGTGCAGCCCCCCAACTTTCTTTTTTTTTTTTAATGTATTATATTCTTAGCTAGATCATAAGACATATCAAGTCTTATTTTACGTAATAGTGTAGTGATTGAAAGTGTAGTTTCCAAAGCCAATCTGCCTGATTTCACATAGCAGATCTGCTAGTCAACAGCTGGGCAAGTTACAGAGTCGTCTATTGGTCCATTTTCTCATCTGTGAAATGAAGAGAACAATTTTACTTACCTCATGGGATTGTTTTGAGGATTAAATGAGTTATTATATATAAAATAGTCAGAGTAGTGGGTCCTATAAAGAAAGAATTTACCAAATGTTGCTATCACATATTTTTATCTACCCACTGTCCTTAATGGAATTTCTTATATGTATTTGGTCTTATTTTTTTGATTTAACAAATGTGCTCTGCCTCTAACTTAAGGTTTGTTCGTGGATGAATTATTATTTTAAATCAAGCTTTGAAAGTTTCAAATACCCTGTTGAATTAATCCTTAATGCTTAGGCAGGATCTCATGGAAGTTGTATGGAGGCAACAGGAAAAAAAGGAGTGAGCAGAACCTGTATTGAAACTCTTGGATTATTCCTTCATTGGCCTCTTACTTGATGTCTGAGCTTCAACCTATGCAGGTCTGCCTGAACAGCAGCCATATCCCAGATCTCAAATTTTTCCCTATTTAATTGCTTCTACTCTTAACTTTGTACCCATAAATCTTGACCTGAATATTCTGCTTCAAAGTCAACATTTTTATTTGGATAACTTATGTCAAAGGCATCTCAACTTAATGTATCGAGGTTATCCTGAAGATCTGTCAAACCTACTCTGAACTCATTTTCCCCATCTTACTCAATGGCACTAACATTCATCTAAATTCACATAGTAGGAGCGATGAGTCATCTTCATTCCCTTCCTTTCTTTTATACTCCATATCCTCAATTCATTGGGGTCAAATTAACCTCCAAAAAACTTCTTGAATCTACTTTTCTTTATCTCTACCTATAACAAGTGGTCATTACCTCTCTTGGGCATTGCTATAGCCTCCCACTTTGCCTACCTGCCTCTACTCATAAATCCTTCTATACTGTTCTTCATCTGTAGTGGAATGATTGTACTGATATACTGTTTCAATGATAGCATTACATCACTTCTTGCAATTTCCAAAGGCTTCCCTTTGCTCTCCAGGTAAAGAATAAAGTCCTGAATATCGTCCTCAAGGCACTATAGTCTTGTCCCTGCCTGACTCGAGGACCTTCTCTTGTGCCTATCTCCCTAATTCCCAGCATTTTTTAGTTCCTGACCTTGTTTTTCTCTAATTCATTTTTAACTTTTGCAAAAGAATATTCAGTGCTATTCATCTAATGAAATCTTCTCATCTTTGGGTCTCTAGCTGAAACACCCCTTCCTCAAACAACACTCCCTGACTTCTCTAGTTTTAATCCATGAATTTCAGTCTTAGATATTTACTTTCTGATTAGGTATTTGATCCTTTAAGGTAGCCTGCAATGTTTGATCCAAAACCAAGAAAAATATTGTATTTCGTTACTGCATGGAAACGAGATGATGTACAAAGGAGTTATTCACTGTACTGCCCACACCTTAGCTGAGTATCTCTGAATTCCATTCTAACATCTCCCTTCCTTTTCTTCCATCCCATCAAAACACTATCTGTTATATACCCAGCCTGCTCTGTGCTTCTGTCCCCAGGGACGTAAGACAGTAGAAACTCCTTGGTTTTGTTGTAGGAGGGGTTTCTGATTCTTCCAGATTTTTCAGAGGAAATAATTTATAAGATAAACTATATTTCTCTTCCTAATGTTGGCCACTATTTATACCATGAACTTGTCTCTATGCTCTTTTTCCATATTAATAATATATTCTCTTACAAATACACAAATGACTGAGTTGGAAAGCAGTGAAGATGGGAATGTAAAAGAAAGGGAGGAATCAAGTGAGAAAGAAAAAACACTCCATCCTTCTAAATACACTTACTATAGCCATTACTTTGTTTATCTGAAAATAGATTGCCTTTCCCACTACACTAGAGGACAAGGATCCTCTGTATTTTTCTCACCATTGTGTATCTAGTATATAGCACAGTGCCTGGTAATACTTTTTCGAGTGGCTTAGTAAATATGGAATGACTTCTCTGCATCCCTGTTGACTATGATCCAAATTGAACATCTTACAGTTTGCTCTTTTTAAAAAAACATTTCCTAAAAATATGTAATTAAAAGTAGTGCATATATTATTATCTAAATTAATTTCAGTTTGTGATTTGTACTGTCAGGGGACACTGAGAACAGTATTATTTATTTTTATTAATTCATACTTTAAGGCTTATGTATTTATAATTGGTGGAACAAAAGTTTTACTTTCACAATAGTATGTGTTTCTCTGATATGTTTACTTATATACTGACAAATTACATCATTTTTTATTATGATTACTAGACACTCATGTTTGAGAGTGCATTTTGTGCTGTGATTCTGGGACTAACAAATTAGGAAACAAAATGTGTAGCTTCATCCTTCCTGACATCTACTGTATGGTGACTGACAGTTTAATCGGAAATTCTGGCAGGGCTTGCCCTGGATCACAGGACACATGTCAGCTGCTTGGCTCAAACATCTAATACACTACTACAAAATGTAGGTATTTACTTGATTTCACATCAATGGGCAAAACTCCGAAATTCTGTGTCCCCCCCCACCCTTTTTCGATTTTAATTTGGTACCTTCTATTCTTACACAAGGGCAAAATGTATCCATGCATAGCTGCAAGTTTTTCAATCTCTCCCTAGATCCACTCGATTTGAGAAAAATGTACTTGGGTATGAGTTTACAATTGTGTTTTTGCTTTAGAATCTTTTGTTTTCTATATTTGACTTAATTAAGATCTTACTAGAATAAAACAAAAAAATAGGAAGAATAAAGGAAAAACATAAAAAGCAATATTAATAATACACATTGTCTTGGTTAGGCGAGGCTGATATCAGGAGATTTGCTTAATTCCAATTTTCTCATTTATTTTTTTGTATATTTGATAATGATAAAAACACCTGATTGTCAGTATCAACACAATCAGTAAAATACTTTTGTGCTATGACTTACTATCTTTTTTCTGTAAGAAAAGGTAAAAATTATGCTGTCATTCTAATCTCAGTGTTTGCACTGGGACGTTGTCTTTTAGTTAAATAGAGAAAAATATCTTTTTTATATTGAGCAACATTAAAATTAGATTTTGTTGAAACCTTTGAGTGAATACAACTGCAGTTTAGGATTTTATGTTATTAATTTTTCTTTCAACTATTCTCATCCATTTAATAAAAATGGTCAGAGATAGGAACCATACTTAAACTAGCATTAATTTTTATGTGTTTATTTTTTTTATTTTTATTTTTTTTTTTAAAGATTTTATTTATTTATTTGACAGAGAGAGATCACAAGTAGGCAGAGAGGCAGGCAGAGAGAGAGAGGAGGAAGCAGGCTCCCTGCTGAGCAGAGAGCCCGATGTGGGACTCGATCCCAGGACCCTGAGATCATGACCTGAGCCGAAGGCAGCGGCTTAACCCACTGAGCCACCCAGGCGCCCAATTTTTATGTGTTTATTAAAGCCAAATACATAAATCAGATTGTAAGAATTGCAACTCAACTTTTGATATCTTTAAGAAATGTTATTGTTTAAGGGAAGTTAAAAATCAAATAACTACATATGTATTATTCTTTAATAGAAAGTAATTATCACCCATAGTTTTACTATCCGGAAATAACCATTGTTAACATCTTTGTGTATATTCTTCCAAAAATGCACATGCATGCTGGTCCATACATACACCCACACAACCTTACAAATAGGACTTCATACGACATCACCTGCACTTACACTTAAATCTTTATGATGACATCCTTTACTTAAATTCCCTTAGCCAATGTTAATGTGTAAAGCTTCTGGTATATGGATATTTTATAATTAATTTCACTAATTCTCTATTCTTTGAAGTTTGAACATTTTTGATGTTCTATTACTGAAAATAATGGATCAAGTGATTTTGCATATGTTTCAGGTTTCTATTTTTTTTTTTTTTTAAGATTTTTATTTATTTATTTGACAGAGAGACATCACAAGTAGGCAGAGAGGCAGGCAGAGAGAGAGAGAGGAGGAAGCAGGCTCCCTGCTGAGCAGAAAGCCCGATGCGGGACTCGATCCCAGGACCCTGAGATCATGACCTGAGCCGAAGGCAGCGGCTTAACCCACTGAGCCACCCAGGCGCCCCAGGTTTCTATTTTTAACCAAAGATTTGTTCCCCAACATTTAGAAAGCTCTGGGCATTTTTGATGGAGGAAGAGAGTGTTTGTCAGAGACTGAAATTCCCTAGGAAAAAAGCATCCCAAAGCAAAAGGGAATGAAGCAGAGTGGCATGGTCCAATTAAGAAAAAAATGTTTCTGATGTAAAGGAGAGGAATCAGAGTAAATTTAGTTCTTTAGATTCAAATATTTCCCCTGGTGCACACCATGGATTCTGTGTTTAATTCTAGAGAGGAGGTATTAATACAAAATACAGGTATTATTTTTATTAAAACTCATCAGGCAAAGCAACACTGTTGGATATCCAAGGGGCTGAGTATAGGTAAGTAGGGGAGAAAGACATTCTTTGAACTTTGCTCAGAGAACATCATTATTGTGGGGAGAGGAACACTCCAGAGTCTACAAGGCAGCTTTGATGCTCATCACCTCAGGACATCAGCAGTGCCTGGTACATGGCAGCAAAGCCCAGAGACAGGAAGTTCATCAAAGTATCTGGAAACGTATCAAAGCTTCTCTCCACTTTCATTCTCAGAGAGTTGAGCACTTAGAAATAAACATAAATCAAGAGGATGGATCAGGAAGGGAAGAGTGTAACCTGTCCCGAGGAGAAGTGTATACAACTTCAGTACAACTTTCCCAAATTTTTAAATTTGTTGCACTTATAAAAGAGGTTTAAAATACGCCTTTATTATTTTAAAGCTAATCATAAAACTGACCATCTGGCTCTGACTATCCAGATTAAGAGAGAATATTATTTGTACCTTACATCTTCCTGTGTATCTCCCCACTCCAACTCTGATGGTTGACCACAATCATCAATTTTCTGTTAACCATTTTCACACTCCTTTTTATAGGTTTTAACACTTATGTAGGTATTCCTAAGCAATGTATTATTTGACTTTGCTCTATTTTTGCTTTAAAATCTCTTCCTATATTATTCTGAGATATGCTTCTTTTGCTCAACAATGTTTAAAATTAATGCATGAACATCTCTTTAAGGTTAAGCCAGGTTGAAGCATATGTAGCAGTCCATTCACTTTTCCATTGAACAAATATTCAAACTAATTATTCATCCTACTATTGGTGGCAATTTTATTTATTTCAAGTTTTTTGTTTTTATTGACATTGCTGCTATGGACATTCTTATACATGTCATTTGATAATATCTGCATGATATTTTCCTCAGGCATAGACTTCTGAGATGCAATAAGTTTTTTCTTTTATTTCTTTTTAAAGATTTATTTATTTTAGAGAAAGCACAAGAGTGAGAGAGAGAAGTAGAGACAGTGCATGAGCAGGAGGGGTTGGGGAGAGGAAGAAAGAATCTCAAGCAGACTCTGCACTGAGCATACTGCCCAAACACGGGGCTCAATCTCCCAACCCTGAGATGACAACCTGAGCTGAAACCAAGAGTTGGACACTCAACTGACCACCTCACCCAGGAAACTCAGTGTGATACTTTTTTCTAAGGAATATATATCTACGTGGAATTACTGGCTTTGATAGCATGAATATACCCAACTTCAGTATGTAATTATCAAATGTCATCTAGAATGGTTATAGTAATTTGTACATTTAATGGCAGTGTGTGGTTCTCATTTCTTCACAATTTTGCCCAACACCTGTATTATTGATTTTGTCAATATGGAGTTTATTATTTCTTAAAGATAAATTACTTACAGATTTATTGATCTGCTCTATGTTTATTTTTTACTCCATTAATTTTTAACTATGATCTTTCTTTCCTACTGTGTTTTTTGGGATTCATTTTAAAGTAATTTTAATAATTTCATATACTAGATGCTGTTTATAAATTTTGAAACTTTTTTTGTTTAAACCATGAGGTTTAAAGGCATATACATTTCTAAAGTACTGTTTTAATTGCATGTCGCTGTTTTATATATATACATATGTATACCATATAATATATATATTTATACCATATTTTATACACATATATGTACATGTATACACATATGTTAGATCTACTCAATTCTATTCTCTATGTCACTAACCCCTCAATATTTTTTTCTTTTCACTGGATTGCATTGTCAATATATCTTCAGACCTATTTTCTAGTTCATGAATTTTTTCTTTCTCTAATGTGTTTAATATGATTCATTTCTAGAAAGTCAGTTTTGTTATTTTTCAGACATCCGTTTACTTTTTGTTCTCTGTTCATAGTTTCAGGTTTTTATATTGCCTTCAAATATATTAAACATCATTATTTAAGATCACTAAAAATATTTACATCTGAAGTTTTTGTATTCCTATTTGTGTTGCTATTGTTTTCTCTGGTTCTCCCTCACTATATTTTATTTCCTTGTATGTTTCTGCAATTTCTAAATTATGACTGCTCATTTCTTTTGGAAGCTTATCTTTTGGAATTCCTTAATGCCTATTAAATTCAAGATTAACATTCACTTCTAACCATCTCCTGTAGTACTACCAATTTTGCTTGAACTAACCCATTTATTTGAGGATTTTCAGACTATTTAAATTAAGATCAAAAACCTACATGGTACAGACTTGCATTCAGGAATTCTTAGAAGAGATTATTGGCTTTTATTCTACTAAGTGCCAAGTATGAAAGAAGCAATTTTCTTTGTTGTACTCTTCTTTTTTTTTTTTTCTTCCTTACAGTGCAGATACTTTCTTCAAGAGTGTCTTATTATATTTCCCTTTGTGGAAAAGCCCTTTTTGTTTGTTTGTTTGTTTGTTTTTTGTTTTGTTTTCCCTCAATGCCCAATGCAATAGTCAAAGCAAAACTCAACATTTCTAGAGTACAGAATAATTCCTCATAGTGAAAACTAGTTTTAAGGCTAGTTTATCTAAAGTTCATATTTTTATTTTGTTTTTCAAGTCTGTGGGTTCCTTTTTTTTTTTTTTTTAAGATTTTTCTTATTTACTTGACAGACAGAGATCACAAGTAGGCAGAGAGGCAGGTAGAGAGAGAGGGGAAAGCAGGCTCCCCACAGAACAGCGAGCCTGACGTGGGGCTCAAACCCAGGACCCTAGGATCATGACCCGAGCCAAAGGCAGAGGCTTTAACCCATTGAGCTACCCAGGTGCCCTTGTGGGTTCTTACCTTTATAGTGGCTTGGCAATGCATTAAAAACTAATTTTTACAATAATTCACTCAGTATTACTGTGTTAGTTATCTATGGCTGCATAACAATATTTTCACAGATAGTGGATTAAAACAATACACATTTATTATCTCACAATTATTGTAGGTCATGAAAAAGTTGGCTTAGCTTTGTCCTCTACAATGCTGCAAACAAGATGTCAACTAGGGACAGTTCTCATCTGAAGGCTTAACCAGGGAAAGATCTACTTCTAAGCTCCTGCAGCCATTAGCAAGATTCAGGTCCCTGAGTGATACAGAACTGAGGATTTCAGTTTCTTATCGGTTGTCCCTTGGAAGCTGACCTCACTTCCTAGCTGGTTTTGGGCTGGAGACTGCCCTCAATTCCTTCCCTCATGAATCTCCCCTGCCTAACCACTTACTTCATTCAAACCATCAAAGGAAAGAGACTCTTAGCAAAATGAAAGTTATAGTCTTGTATAACATAAGCACAGAAGTGACTTGCCATATTCTACGGGGTAAGAAGCAAACCACAGACCCTGTCCACACAGGGTATAAATATAAGGAAGCAGGGACTACCAGTGTATCTTTTAAATTGTTTCAGTCAGGGAAGTTGTTCAGAACAATACAGTGTTCTAGAAAGGAAGTTGGTATGAGATGCACTTGAAGAATCTGCAAAGTAACTGAGGGTGCGTGGTGAGACTTGAAGAAAGCTAAAAAGGTGGAATAAAGTGAGGGAAGCAACCCCATTTAAAACCTCCAGTTTGATTTGGCCTTGAGCAGTGTGAATGTCAAGTGAAAATGCAGTTACACATTCATTGTTCAAATCGTGGTCTCTTTACGGAGTTCCTGTGCCAACCTCCTTCTTTCCCTTCTTGAACATAATCCATTGTCACCATCATGTAAGTCATGGTTTTTACAAGATTTTCAAAGGGTCAGTTTCCTACGTGCAGAGAAAACACTGCAAAGCCTCAGCTGCTCATTTCTCCTCTGTCACTTTCACTCATGGGCAAAGTTCTTTATAACGCATTAGCCCCTTGCCAGCAGTGGAAACTGCATTTATACTGATAATTCAGGCAAAAACAGGAGCATGACCAACCCAATTCCATTTGCCTCAACTGTGTATGGTTTTAGCCAAGTAACTTATATTGGTCAAAATAACCAAAATCACTATTTCTCCTTGTGTAGATTTACAGAGCTTGAAAATAAAACCACCAAACCCAATAATTCCTGTGTTAATGGTTCTACTCCTAGAGGCAAGCTTTAGACCTAGATTTTCCCAGTGAGACATCCTTGGCAAAATAATAAAAACAGTAACATTTACCTTGTTTTCTATCTCTCTTTGCAACATCCCTGTATGCCATTTCCTTTGCCTCTGAGTCACTCATGCATTTTTTTTTTTTCCCCAGCACTGGACCCCCTGTCTTGAGTTACTACTAGAACTTTAATTCCCACTAAGGTGTTAGCTGAAAATAAGACAAATTGTCATTCCATTCACAGCATTTAACCAAAAGTTAAAAAAAGACTGTTTTTTAATAGGAGAATTTTAAGCAATATGACTTCCTGGGAAGGAAAAGAATTACTTTTCTGGGCTGCTTATACTATACCAACTTATTTTTTTTTTTTAATGAAACCAGTGCTAATAATAATAGCTGATGACTTGAGGGTGCTCACAATGTGCTAGTCACTGAGTCAAACTCTGTATAGCTTATTTCAATAAACAGTTCAAAATTAATGATGAAGTAAGGTAGGTAATTTTACAGGGTAGGTAATTTAACCTAGATAAGTAACTTGCCCAAAGTCACACAGCTAGGAAGTAGAAGAACTAGATGGGAATAACTCCACAACCAGACTCTTAAAACTTGTATTCTTCTATTGATAGTAAGTGATGTTTTACTATTGGCCATATATGGTGGAAAGTATCCTCATATCAGTACTTTGAAATCTTATTCCAGATTTTTCCCTAATTAACCATTTAAACATAGCCAAGTTGTTTATACTTTCTCAGTCCTAGTTTCCCCTTGTGCTAAAGGAGAAGAGGAAGTGAATGAACCATGAGTTTCTTCTTTCATACATAATCCTAGCATATACTGTTTTAAATTACCTTTGGTATGGCAGATGTCAAGTCTAAAATATGGGGCTGCACTTCTAAATTCACGCACAGAAATGAGAAAGTGATCATAACCTTACTGAATTGTGAGCAAGATCAAAATCTCCCATTTAGGAGAGTATTTCTTTGGTTTCTCTGAACATGCCAATTGCTATTATTGCCCATACATTTTGAATTGTTTGGTTTCTTAACCGTTAATTAAAATGTAATTTCATTTGCATAATATAAGACTAGTGTGGTAATTAACACTCTTCTTACTAATTGCCACCTAATTAACCCACTTTAGATGTCTTGATGTCAGTGCAGCATCTAAATATCATCTTCCTACCTTAGTTGATTCGTAGGGCTGTGATTACCTTTTATGGCTTATAAAATTTAAAATTAATTGCATTGCAGCTAGAGCTGTGGCTCAACCTTATATCTCAAAAAGGGTCCATTAAGTAATTATTTGATAACTAATTAAGTTTTAGCCATCTCACTAAATCAACTTAAAATGCTCCTCTTACAAAATAGATTTAAAGGGTCACAAGAGACTCCTGAGAGGTTAGCCTGAAGTCAACCTTACTATTCAGATTGTCTCTTTATGGTTTTTCAAAAACATCCATCCATCATGGTTGAATTCTGGTCCTAGGGTTAGAAACCTCTTCTATCCCATTTTAGAGGCAGAACCCTGACAAAGAAAAACTGTCTTATTTTGAACTGGATTTAATGACAACTTCAAAATCTGTTAAGGCCCCAGACTTCTTTTATGATCTGCTCTGGGCTGCTTGCTCCTGCAATCCCACTCTTATCTCTTTACTATCCTCTCCCACAGAGGTCTAAGACCAAAGAACCAAGACATGGATCCACACCACCCAGGGCTGGATTTGGTTTGCTGGATTATGGATATCTTAAAATTTCCCTGAGTGAATATCAGTGCTGAGCTTTTTGATTCCAGGGGGTTATCAGTTATCTCAGGCAGTGCTGATAAATGTTATCAAAAGAGGAAATAATCCTTAATCCCTTGTATTAGAAAGAAATCATTTTAAAAGATGAGAGCATCATGAAATCAAACAAACTGTAACATGTTCAAATTCTAAAGGGTGTAGGTCACAGATCTAAACACAGCCCATTAAACTGAAGATGTCAGAACTATAACTTAATGTTCAAGTATTCCTCACACCCTGAAACCTTCATCAAAGTTCCTATTCATTCTTCTGATAGTAGGTGGCTATTTGGATATTACATTTTATTATGCAATTTTGACTCTCAAAATCTCTAAGGCTTGTGTGTGTGTGTGTGTGTGTGTGAGAGAGAGAGAGAGAGAGAGAGAGAGGGAGAGAGAGAGAGAAAGAAAGAGAATTGGGAAAATAATAAATGCCTTACAGAAATGCAAAAGTTAAAGATAGCATGTATGAATCAATTTTGATATAATTTTAATGTCTAATTTAATACAATATTCAATCCTAGGAATAAGCTCTGTAAGCCTTTGTTGATTCACTGACTCAATACACATTTACGTACATTATGTTTTGGACATTGTGTTATACCTTGAGGATACAGTGCTAAAAAATACATGCTTCCTGAACTCAGAGTTTTGGAGAAATACTAGGAATCCTAAGAATTAAACAATGGCCTATCAGCTTTGTGAAAGCAGAAGCATAATGAGGTAGTGAGCCAGATAATGGGAGACTCATTTAAGGTCTCACAGCTCCAGAAAGAAAGCTGACATGAGAAAATGTTATTTAATCTGGGCTACAAGTATAAGGATTAATAAATTAGTGGAACTATGGGTGGTGCTGGCTGGTGCTATAGAACTGAGAGTTTTTACAGGGAAAAGGAGGGGTGCCTGGGTGGCTCAGTGAGTTAAGCTTCTGCCTTCAGCTCAGGTCATGATCTCAGGGTCCTGGAATCGAGTCCCACATTGGCCTCTCTTCTTGGCAGGGAGCCTGCTTCCTCCACACTCTCTGCCTACCTCTCTGCCTACCTGTGATCTCTCTCTGTCAAATAAATAAATAAAATCTTAAAAAAAAATACAGACAAAAGGAACATTAACTCAACACTCTGATGCATGGAGAGACTACACAGGTGAAGAGCCTAGAGAAGCTCAATAAGACTTCAGAAAAGAGAGCAGGAGAGAGAGAGATGAGAAATAGATGTGGAGTGGTAGCTAGAAAGCCATGACACCGGGCCACCTGAGCCATGCTTGGACTTACCCAAAGTGTTGTGACATCTTTGAAGAATTTTAATTCCATGTCTAATATGGCTATGCCTTTATCTTAAATGAATAGTCTGGGCTGGAAAGAGGGAACAGAGTAGAGAGCAGTGACCCCTGCTCACTCCTAGCTTCTAGTTATAGTCTTATCCCAAAATGTTTAAATTATTGAAGTACATCTAAAACTGTAATAGGAGAGAAAGGTCACGCCAATATTGTAGTTATGAAACTATAATCAGAGGAAATGGAAGAGATTATTTTCAATTGTAGTTGAAAGGATTAAATTATAATATCATAAATGTTTGCCTTGAAAAATTGAGGAAGTCTCTGAAATTGTAGGTTGTTATTGCTTTTAATGTAGTACCACAAACTCTAAGAAAATTCAATGGGGAAAAAAGAAAGAGTCATGCACTCTAATACCAATAACAGCATCTCATATTTATGTAGTAATTAATAATCTTCAAAACACCTTCACCTAAGTTATTGGATTTAATCATCATAACAACCTTTTCAGGTAGGCAGGATAAATATTCCTATTCCTAATCCACCTTTTAATTTGGGGAACCACCGTACCTATTCTAAGATACATGGTTTCTGTGGGAATGACTCACTTTCCAGTCTCAGGAGTGGGGCATAATCAATAGAAATCAATAACTATTTCTAAACACTTGTCCACAGTAATTGGCTCAGGGACAGGCTTGTAAGCTTGTTAGAACCAAGGAAATATAAAGATACACTTCCTGAGATTTGCTGTCTTTCTTGTTGAGGCAGATTGGGATGAGAGAAAAGGAAGGAAGGAAAGGAGGGAGGGAGAAAAGGAGGGAAACATCCTCTTTTCTTTGGAGGCTACTGCAAGAGACCCTTTCTCTTTCCTCAGTGAAGAGGTGTGGCCTGAAACCTAAGGTTTTAACTGCTTTAGCCATTTTCACCAGTTCATAGGAAGTTGCGGCAGACACAAGGCAATCAACATATGGAAAATGAAAGTGAAGTTGAAATGTGGAAGCCTCGATGGGAAAGAAAATTGGGTCTCCAGTGAACCTGTTTGAAATGCTGATTGAATTTTGCCTGGATCCTTGGCTACTTCAGGCCTTTGCAGTTCTATAGGTATATATATATATATATATATATATATATATATATATATATATATATATAAATATAATTTTTTTTTAAGATTTTATTTATTTATTTGACAGAGAGAGATCACAAGTAGGCAGAGAGGCAGGCAGAGAGAGAGAGAGGAGGAAGCAAGCTCCCTGCTGAGCAGAGAGCCCGATGCGGGCTCAATCCCAGGACCCTGAGATCATGACCCGAGCCAAAGGTAGCGGCTTAACCCACTGAGCCACCCAGGCGCCCTATATTTTTACTATTGGTTAAGCCAGTTTGACTTGAATTTTCTAGCACCTTCACCTGAAAGAGGCATAAGCAATAGACAGTAGCAATGTCTAACTGAAGCAAAGTGGTGAATATTTTAGGATCAGTGCAAAAACAAAAATACCAACCCTAATAATAAAGACAAATGTTTATTCTTCCTCTTAAGTTTAAGAATTTTCAAAATAATCAATCCAGATCTAGCATAGTGCTCTGGTTAGGGAACCAAGGTCCTTTCATTATGTAGAGCTCCCCTCTCAGAGATTACTTTATGGTGTAAGGTGCTCATTGAAGTTCTAGGCATTATGTCTACCTTCTAATCAGTGGGGGAAAGGAAGGAAAAATAATGTATGACCTTTCTTTTTGAGGATACTTTCTGGAATTTGCACATATCACTTCAGGTTACATCCTACTGACCAGAACTTAATCATCTAAGCTAATCTAGCTGCCTAAAGAACCTGAGAAATAAGAGTTTTATTTGGATGTCAATGTGTGAAACTAAAACTTGGACTACAACTATTATGGAAGAAGAAAAGTATGTATAATCAGGGATAATCACCAGGCACTGAGACAGAAAGATAAGAGGAGTTCACAGAATTAAGAGGAAAACTGGAGGACCCACCATAAAAGAAGGCAACTCTGAAAAACTAGAAGGTTAAACTATGGGATACTCTCTTAGGAAGGATGCAATGGGGTTCAAGCAACATATTTTTTCCATTCATATCTTCCCTGATCAGGGGTCAATGCTCTGGGCAAGAGCAGCACATAGGCTGAGCTTGGGTCACATATTGGTTTCATGGCAGTGCAGAGGTAATGAGAGGAGGGATTTGCCTGTTGGGCTTCTCAAGTAGGTGGCATATGAGTTTGTCATCCCACTGCAACCACATGCAATGAGGTAATAATCGTGCTCCAAGAGAAGTGAGGGGCTGTTGTATGAGAAAAAAATGTTTCAAGGCAAATAAATATTAATAACAGCAATAATGACAATAAAAATAATATAAAATTTCAGTATAGGCTCAGAAGGGTGAAGTGATATGCCTAGAGGTAGAGATAGGAATAGAACTCAGTTTTTCAATATCCAGTCCAGTGCCTTTCCCATTTTTCAACTCCATCTAAACTGTAAAACTCAGAGAGAGCTAAAATACTACTATTCATGCTGCTGTTGCTTTAATGGACATTATCTCATTTTAATTTTGTATTTTTGCTCTTACAACAGTCCTAGGATATAGATAGAACATATACCAGTATTTTTTTTTTTTTCAGATGAGGAGACCAAGGTTTAGAAAGATTAGGTAAAGAGGCATCAGAGATGGAGGCTGGGTAGGAGGACCCTAGGCTCATCTTGTCCCATGAACATAATTAGGTAACTATCAAATCACCCTAAATACCCCAGAAATCAGCCCAATGACTGACAGAACAAATTCCACAACTGAAGGGAGAGAAGAGGGCACACTGAAGAAAGTAAGAAGTGTGGAGATGTGGTATAAGGGAGAAATGGACCACAGGTTCTACACAGAGGAAGGAGTCATGGCTGCAGAGAAGGGCAAGTGAGAGAGAGGAACACAAAGGGGAATGCACAAGGAGAACTTTCCACAAAGCTAATGGTTTAGAAAATGAGAGGTGCTAAATTTCTTGAGTTCTTGCAACCAGTAGCGTTTAAAGCCTGGAGTTTTAATGGTGAGCAGGCTCAATGGGGATAGAAACTGGAGGGTACTGCCCTGCTCTTGGAGAAAAAGCAAGCAAACAAAATTGGGGGAAGACAGTGTGGAAACAGAGATCTGAAAAACAACTGGGGTACACAGGAGGGAGATTATTCCCTATTCTAGGGCACTTCCCTGAGAGGCAGCGTCTCTCTAGGAACAAAGGAGCTGACTGGTATCATTTTCCTTCTGCACGCCTCACCATAAACACAGAGCCACATGAAGGAAGTAGTTCAGTATGGACTCTAGCTGCTTAACATGCTTACACCAAACCCTGCCCCAGAGCTCTGGCAGGACTGCCCTTCTCGGTCAAGCTTGCCTCAGTCCAAGTGTGATGGGCCCTTCTCCCAAAAGAGCAACACAAACCCTTGCCCACACCATTTCCTGACTGGAGGTTCTACAGGGTCTCTGTTCTGATGGAGTTCTGGTCAAGTCTCAATTCACAAGCAGACCAGAGCCCACCTCATTAAAACACACCACATTCAGGCTGGGGACCAAATATTGCCCACAGCAGGCAAGGAGAGCTTCTGCAGAAGACTGGTCTGAGGAATAGAGCAGCTGAATCCCAATAGCAAATTGCACATAACACACACTGGAGATACTCCTTGAAGTGCCAGGCGCTGGACACTACTTGACCTCTTCTTCATAAGGCATTACTTTCAGGTGCAGGAGACAAAGCTGTCTTTTCTAACACAGAGAAGGAAGCAGAGACTTAGGAATGCCAAGACGGAGGAATTTATCACAGTTGAAAGAAGAAAATTTGAAAGAACAAAGACCATGGCCAGACATGAAGCCAAAACAGATAGAAGTAACAAGTCTGATGGGAGAATTTAAGCAAAAACCATAATAATACTGACTGGGCTTGAAAAAAGAAAAGAAAACATCAGTGAAGCCCTTACAATAGACATAAAAGTGCTAAAAAAAGGATCAGAGATGAAGAATACAATAAACGAGACGGGAAACAGGCTTGATGCAATGAATGGCAGGCTAGAAGAAGCAGAGGAACAAAATAGTGACCTAGAAGATAAAATAATGCAAAATAATAAAGCTCTAAAAAGGAGAGGGAGAATAATTATGTAATAATGAGAATAGACTTAGGGAACTCAGTGACTCTAACAAATGTAATATCATTCATATTCTAGGAGTCCCAGGGGAAGAAGAGAGAGAAAAGAGGGCAGAAAATTTATTACAAGAAATAGTAGCAGAAAACTTCCCTACTATGGGGAAGGAAAAAGACATCCAGATTCAGGAGGAACAGAGAATTTCCATCAAAATCAACAAAAGCAGGCCAACACCAAGACATGTCGGAGCTGAATTTCAAAACATAGTGATAAAGGAAAAGTCTTGAAAACAGTAAGAGAAAAGAAGTCCTTAACTTAAAAGAGAAAACCCATAAAGCTAGCTGGAGATTTCTCAACAGAAACTTGGCAAGTGAGAAGTGTTTGCTATGATATATTCATAGTGCTGAATGGGAAAATTCTGCAGCCAAAAATACTCTATCCAGCAAGTCTGTCTTTCAGAATAGAAAGAGAAACAAAATTTCTTACACAAAAACAAAAGGAGTTAGTGACCACTAAATCAGCACTGCAAGAAGTATTAAAAGGGACTCTCTCAATGTCAAGGACAGATCAAAAGTGACAAAGACAAGAAAAGATCAGAGAAAATCTTCAGAAACAATGATTAAAAAGGAATAAAATGGAAATAAATATATATCTAGCAATAATTACTGTGAATGTAAATGGACTAAATGCTCCAATTAAAAGACATAGAGTGTCAGAATGGATTAAAAAAAAGTACCCATTTATATGTTGCCTACTAAGAGACTCATTTTAGACATATAGACACCTGCAGATTGAAAATGAGGGGGTAGATTAACATTTCTCACACAAATGGATGCCAAAGAAGGTTGGAGCACCACTATTTAATACAGGACAAAATAGACTTTTTTATTCTTGTACTGGTTTTATCCTGCTTTGGTATCAGGGTAGTACTGACCTCGTGGAATGATTTTGAATGAATGTGTTCATTTGAATAAACACATTTGAATGAATGTGTTCCCTCTATTCTATTATTTGTAAGATTTTGATAAAGATTATAATTATTATTATTATTTTTTAATGTTTGGTAGAATTCACAAATGAAACCATGTGGTCTTGGGATTTTCTGTGGTGGGAGATTTTTGATTTCTAATTCAACTTTCATTCTTGTTATTGGTTGAAGAAGATCTCCTATTTCTTGGATTCAAGACTGATGATTCGATCATGGGATCTTGTCCATTTTTAGGAATTATCTGTTTTTTTCCCCTAAGTTATCTGATTTGTTAGGATATAATTGTTTATAGTAATCTGTTATCATGCTATATATTTCCTATTTTTTCATACTATGTATTTCTATGGTTATTTTATTATTTTTTATTTCTTATTTTGGTTTTTGAGTCTTTTCTCTTTTTTTCTTAGTTAATGCATTGTCAATTTTCTTTTTTTTTTTTTTAAACTGGTCACTACTGGTTTTTGCTTATTCTGGTCTCTTACTTATTTATGACTTTTATTTGTCATTTCCTTCATATGCAGAATTGCAGCTAAGTTTCTACTTTTTTCTAGTTCCTTGTGGTATAATGTTGTTTATTTGAACTTTTTTTCTTCATACAAGAATTTATAGTATACATTTCACTCTAACATTGGCTTTTGCTGCATTCTATATGTTTTGGAATTTGGAATGTTGTGTCTTCTTTTTCTTTTGTTTTGAGACACATTTTGATTTGCCATTTGATTTCTTATTTGACCCATTACTTGTGCAGTAATGCATTGTTCAATAGCTACAAATTAAATATTTAATATTTACATTGTAAAAAATGAAAATTTAAAAATATTTTTTAAAATAAAATGTTTTAAAAAAAAGATTAGGTGATTTACAAGAGGACTTGAACCTAGATCTGATTCCTATTTTAGTGTTTATTCTACTAGAATAGTGAGTGGTTCTCAACCTAGGGTGATTTTGCCACCCCATCCCATACCTACAAGGTTATCTTGCAATGTCTGGAGACATTTTGGTTGTTATAACTAGTTGAGAGATACTGTTGGCATTGAATGGGTAGAGACAACGGAGGCTACTAAATATCAGTTTAGCACAATGTACAGCACAGTATCCTACAACAAAATATAAATAATGCCAAAGTTGAGAAACCCTGTACTAGCATAATGGAAGGAAAAAAGAATATTAATTTTCTGATGATTTCTAGCCCAGACAGGCTAGTCTACTTCTCTCTAGTCGGTAAGGGGGACTGTTTAGCAAGTATCTGATCCCATGAACTGGCACTCCAGTTCAAGCTCTGTTGCCCCAGGCACCTGGGGCAGCTCCACTGCATCAGTGTAGAATCATGCCTTTTTTGCATCCTGTGAATACATAACATAGTTAGGCCTGGATATAAGTGCTGGTTCTGACAGTCACTAACCATGTAAACTTGGATTAGTCATAATGTCCCAAGCTTCACTGGCTTAACCTATAAAATGGAAATAATGTTTATTTACCTCAGAGATGCCTTGAATATTAAATGAAATATAGCCTATAAGCATCTGACACATAGTAAGTTGTTATTAACAGTTAAATATTTTTGTTATTTAATAAAATTGCTTTGGTCTATTTAGAAAGCATAAATTAGATCTTTATTTTACATTTACATTAATTTCAGTCTGTATTAGGTCATGTTTACCTACCTAGCTGCTCTCTGCATCTCTCACTGCTTCATCCCAACCTGGTATATAACAGAAATAGTTCAATGTTGCTATATTCTCATGAGAGGGTTTCTTGATTTTCAAAATGTATTTCTGGAGCTGATAAATTTTTGTTAGACGTTCTGAGGAGACCAAGGTCTCATGAATGAAGTTAGGTAAGACTCTATAATGCCCATTCACTTACCTGCTTTGAAAGTGGGTTAGCAAGAATCTTGATGTCACCAAGCAGATTTCCCCTTATATCAGGGAGTAAGGCTTACTGTTTTCAAGGTTTCTTATTTAACACATCACTGCTCTTTGAAGGTCTAGCTTTAAATCATTTCAAAAGCAAAGATAAAATGATAAGCAAATATATAAACACTTAATTAGAACTGGCACTTTACCAGGGATGGGGTCTTGTTTCCAACTCTGAAGGACTCATAGTTCAAAGAGGATTTCATATATGTTGTAAACAGACAGCCCTCATAGAATGGGCATCACTGAAACAAAAGTACTATTCATAAAATAATGAAGGAGGACTATCTGGGAGAGTTTTAAAGCGGAGTTGGCATTTAATATGGGCCATGATGGATGAGATGAAATTTTTCAAGCAGTGAAGATGTCAAAGATCACTACTGTCAAAGGAGACTCCCACAAGCAAAGACAGTGTGGGGTGGGCTTGGGCAATGGGAGGGGTGAGGGTAACCACCAAGATACACCTTGACAGGGTTGAATCGACAATCACAGGGCAGATGAGAAGGAATGTTGTAAGAGGAGGGAAGGAGAGGGTTGGAAAAGAAGGCTTCTCCAAGAGAAACATCATAAATCATTTTGTTCCAAGTGGCCTGGAGCACCCATGTAAATTCATTTTGCATGCATGCATATAGTATGCTGCTCAACACTTTAGTGCAGAGCTCAGAGGCTAAAGAGAAAACAAGGAGTGGACAGGGCACAGACAATGGCCATTGATTCTGTAGGTGAGCAGTCACAGTCTTATTTAAGCTAATGAAAACATTCAATGAAACACATGAGATAAAGAAGAAGTAATGTAAATGGAAAACAATTTAATGTAAATTAAAAAAAACAGCATACTTCTCTAACTTTGGTTGAAAATAATGTGATTTGAAACAGTGGACTAATAATGCACTTATTCATCTACAAATATTTAGTAAGCATTTACTATATTGTAGGCAGTAGCATGGGTACTGGAGATGAAAGAGGGAATAAAGGATATATACAGTTCCTGCTTTCCATGGAGGTTAGATAAATATCTGAAAGGTAAGTATAAGGTCATATGGGAGTGTATCAGTTCTGTATTGCTATGTAACTAGCCTAAAACAACAAAGTATTATCAGATCACAATTCTGTAGGTCAGAAATTCAGACATGGTGTGACTAGGCTCTCTGCTTAGGAAATTGCTAAATCAAGGCATTCCTGGGTTGCTTTCTCCTTTCCTAAGCCCATGTAGTTGCAGGAGGATTCAGTGCCAAATCAAAGCAGGATTTGCCAAATCTCTGACTCGTCATGCATTTATCTGCCACCTTGCTCTTGGCCATGTCCACCTGATACCTAAAGCCTCTGGATAAAACTATTCCCTCCCTTTACCTTGCTTATTGCACCTAAAAACATCAGAGGCACAGGACTGAGGAGGCCCTGAGGGAGACTGCAGAGGTCTCTTCCAAATCCCACAAGGGGTTTACTCTGATTCTGTTTGCATTCTTGCCCAAGTTGGTATCAGTTCAAATCTTTTCTCTGACCAATGTTTGGTCTGTGAGAAAAGACCTGGCTGTGTTTCTTTGGCAGAAGTGTCCAAATAACAGAGATGAGTCAGAACTGCAGTCTTAACAGTCAGATCACACAAATCAAAGCCCTCACTGTGTACCCAGGTCAGAACTCCTCTTGCTAGCATTTTCTGGGTCAGTCTGGTTTGACACACACTGGTATTTAGAACTATACTAAAATACCATTTTAGTTGTTGCCATATTCCATAGCTGATAAAAGCTATGTGTAGTTCCAAGTGATGTTACCACTTTTAAGGAGTATAGTGTGAGGGGGCAAGCAGAGATAGAAAATCATTTCCATTTATTTTTCATGAGGCATAGGCAATTAATTCACTTGCATTTGACTGTATTTAATAAATTCTAAATGTATGCAGCCAAGAAAACGAGATGAAAACATGTGGTCCTTTTACTGTGGTGCCTGAATATAATTGGCTGAAAGGTGCAGTACTTGACAAACCCATGCATATTATTAGAAAGACTTTTAAAGCACTGCTTCTTGTGCTTAACTTCATGCAAAATAAAAAAGAAGCAAATAAAATTTCTTTGAATATTTCCAATAAACATAGTGGCAAAAGGGCAGTATGTTCTTAAAGGTCTTTGATAAATACAAAGCAGAGAGTACCAAAGCCTTGTGTCACAGTTGGAATGTACTTAATAACTTAACAACTCCTTAATTATGAGGCAACACTTAACAACTCCTTAGTTATGAACTCAGCTTTCATCATCTCATTTAATCTGCTTAGCAACCTTGGCATAGATACTGAAGTTACCCTCATTTGAAGATGAACAGCTAGGTATAACAACAGAGAGGTATAACAACAGTCCCCAAATCACACAGGATTAAGCAGCAGGCCTAGGGCTGTCACTCTGACGCTACTCAGTCCTCTGCTGTATGCCAGCTTCCCACTCTAACAATTTAGATTAGTTGAGTACTGAGTATGTGTCAGGTACCATTCTAGGGCTTTACATACAGTAGTGCATTTAATCCTTGAAGTATTGATATTATTTTCATTGTACTCATAAGGTAACTGAGTAACAGAAAGGGTAAGTAACTATCTAAAGTTATGCAGCTAATAAGTGGTGAGCCAGGTCTAGAAACCACATAATCCAGCTCCAGAGTCTTCTATGTCCTCAATGATTGTTTTACTCTGTTTCACCTAAAATACCTTTGCCTTGGTAATTCTAATGAGGTAGGGTAGGGACTCTTTTGGATGTCTTAACATCACTGTTTCCAAACCTTCAAAGCACCTGAGACACCCTTCTCTCCAGCACTACCCCAAACCTACTTGTACTCCTCAGAATCCCTTCATTCCTGTACTGGATTTACTGCTATTGTAATTTCTACCTTCCAATAAGAAGAAAACAAAGGCACACATGCAACCATTTTAGTTGAAAGTATTACTCAGAGAGCCTTCCAATAAAGGTGATTTCTGAGTGTGTTTTCAGAGGAGTTTTACTATAGAGATGATGAGATTTTTAAAAATGTGATAAAATCAGATACTCTTCTAACTGCTAATGTTTTTCAGAGGATTACAGTGATTATTCGACTATGCTTATTTGAACACTGATTTAATTTTTAATTAGAATGTTCCCATGCCTAATTGCTTAGGAAATCCACCTTTAAGTAATAAATGATGTTTGGGAACATCACTGATAATAAGCCAAATATCCTATCACAACAGCATTTTATATTATGTAAATTTAAATGCAGTGCGTCATTAAATTGAATTTTAAAAAAACTTACTTTAAATAAATTTTCCTCTTAAAATTGAACAAAAGATAATATTTACTTTAATAAGAATCAGGGACGTTTATGAGCAGTATTTTATTCCTCTTGATGTGGCATACTGCTCTAGGCATTTCTTTCATATTCCTAAAGTTTTTTTCTGAGGCACACCAACTGCTTTTTTCCTTTGAATAACATATGAGCTTTAGCTTTTCCCTGAAAGTCTCATTTCTTAGTTCTCTTAATTTCTGTTTGTTTTTCTTTCAGTTCTGTGTACTCTGTTTAGATACTGCTTACTTTGCAGTTATTTTTCTTCAGAAAGATAAAACTGGCAAGCATAAATCCCTCTGGAACTAGGTTGAAAGAAAGACCTTAAGGTTGGGAAGCTTTTACAGAAGTGGCTTTGAATTTTTTTGAGATTGACTATTCTTCTGATCTGGTAACCCCCGGGGGAATGGTTTAGACAACGTGTTTGGTATCAAATGTCAATTTTGGTTTCAATTCCACGGCTAAGTGTAAGTTGAGAGATTTATGACACAAAGCAAAATAATAAAATAAAATATATTAATAGTCACAGAATATAAGGAATTAATGGGGGTTTTTGATGTCGTATACAATTTGAAACCACTTAACTATCCAGACAGGCTGAAGCAGGTACTGAGGGTATTAGACGTTGTTGAGAGGATAAAGAAAAAGAACCCTTCCTTGACAAAACACATTTTACTCTAATCAACTCTTGTTTGAAATGCCTTTATAGGTAATGTGCTCCGTTCCCCATCCTTTCTTTTTCACAAGGAAAGTAGGGCATTGTCCTTTGTCTAACCAAGCCTGAGGAAAATCAAAGACGGTAAATCAAAGTGAATTGCCCAAAATAATGTATTTTCTTTCCTGGAGGTATAATTTTAATAGGAGAATAGTGGACTGTGCAAGGAAGAAGGACAGCATCAGAAAAGAGAGCTCCCCTCCAATGCTCCAGCTCCTTCATATATAAAACTTCTCCATAAACTGGCAGCTACTCTAATTCTTTTTATGTCCCTTGTAATGGTTAGTTTCATTAGTTTCACTTAGTCAACTTGACTAGATTACTGGGTAACCAGAGGTTGGTCAGAAATGACTCTGTGTGTTTCTGTGAGAGTTGTTTTAGATAAATTCAACATTTAAATTAATTCACTGAGTAGAGCAAACTGTCCTCTCTAATCTTGGTGGGCCTCACCCAACCAGTCGGTTGAAGGCCTAAACAGAACCTAAATAGAACCTTTCTCTCAAATAAGAGGGAATTCCTCCTGCCTGCCTGTCTTTGAACTAGGACATCAGTTTTTTCCTGACTTTGGATTGGGACTGAAAAACTGGTTCTTTCCAGGCCTCAAATCTGCTGGTTTTAGGATTAGAACTTAAGGCAGTCATCAGCTCTCCTGGGTTCTCAGGCCTTCAGATTTAGACTAGAACAATACCAACATCTCTCTTGGGAATCCTGCTTGCCAACCGATAGCAGATATTGGGACTTGTCACTTGTCAGCCTCCATAATCACATGAGCCAATTCCTTATAATAAATCAATCTCTCTCTCTTTCTCTCCCTCTCTCTCCACACACACACAGCCACACACATTAATTTTGTTTCTTGAGTGAACTCTAATATACCTCTGAGGCATTCAATATTTTAACACATTTTGCACTGAAGGGTATCTTAATATGTGACACAACTGGGTTCAAAACTGGAACATGATAAATATGAGAAAATCATGAGGGGCCGTCTAGATACTTGGGCTCATATTTTATATAGGAATATTTTATGGCAGACATAGGGCCTTTCTGAAGCCTCCCTATAGTTATAATTGGCTCAGTTGAGTCATGTATCTGTGTGTGGTGGGGGGGGAATTATTTCTTAGATCTTCTCCCATAGTCATTATGAATATTAATAATGTTCAAGAATCTTAGCATAGAAAGTTATTCAGTTTAACCCTTATTCTGTTATATTAATTCTATTTTGACATACTCAAGTATTTAGTTAGAATTTCAATGCCCCCATTTAATTTTAAGATAGACTTAAGAACATTTCTGTCCCTCTTCTTTTACAGCATTAATAACTTTAATTCATTTATTCATGGATATTTAATGAATGCTTTTCATTACTTATAAGTGGAGTTATTTCTCTTATATGTATGATTCCTTTGGGTTTTAGAGTAATGTGGAAAAGGCAGAGACATTTGTACAATTTAGAAGACTGAGCCCTTTACTGAGCCTTTGGAGCCTATGAGCCTCATGAGAGCAAACAATGTGATGTCCCAAGCCTTGTTCAGAAGGGGGATTTCAATAATTTATATTATAGAGGTGCTCACACATTATTACAAAGCCTCTGCAAGTTCTCTCAGATTCTTCTACCACTCCAACATTGCCCAACAAACTTTTACTCATTATAAGAAGGTATATTAATTATAGGAAGAAAGAGGAGAATCTCACATTTTTCAGTTTAAAGATCGTACCTCCTTAGAATTTCCTGATATTCTAATTATGTACTTGGTCTTCAATCCTTAATCAACCTGTTCTCTTATGACTAATTTTTCCAATGATTTCACTAGAGATGAAACACTGATTAGGGAACACTCTTGTATGTCAGAGTGAGATCCTTATTTCCAGGTCATAGATCTTATCATTTTATTGAAATAACTGAATTGCCATTGCCTACTTTAATATCCTCCACACCATGGCCTATGGAGGTCTACTGGTTTCCTGTCAACTGTGTTCTGTGAAGGGAAGCCCTAAATAGGGACAATGAACTGTGGTCTCATTCTAGTACTGTTGTGCTTAGTTTTTAGAACTCAGAACAGAAACCTTAATTGTGCCTATTAACACTTCATACTATCTCCTACTTGAAGAACACTGATTCTATAATCAAACTATGGAGCTTTTACTTATCACTAGATGCCATTCTCTAATTTGGAAAACATATTCTCTTCTAGGATATTAATATAGACCAGCCACTATAATTCACATTAGATGTATAGGTGGCTATCAATCCATTAAATATTTCCCACCAAGTGTATGCTTTAACGATTCACACCTTAAACTAAAGGTACTACTAGCTCTTGTTTCTTCAACTTATCTACAAGGTTAAAATAAAAGACCTTATCTAATGTATAGCTAAAATCCAAATCCAAAAATCCAATTTTGTTTATAGAATTATTCTATCAGTCCTATTATCTTTAAAAGTGATATACAACTTGGGAGTACATAGGGATACATTTTTAAGACCTCAAAAAGAGGTCCATGGTGATAAGGCCTGACTGAACTTGGGTTGACTCAAACTTAATTTCATGAGTCTAAGTCTTTATATGCCATCAGGTCAATCATCAGGTCAATTTTTCTAAATCAAGCTCCATAGAATCTTATATGGAATGTATATTCTTCCTAGATTCTAGTACTACGATATCTGTGTATCTTAGCTTTTAGTAATACTGTCAGCTTTTTCTTTTTCCCTGGTCTTCATTGACCTCGCACTGATCATTTGGGACTGGCTACACTTGGGACAACATTTTAACTAGGAAGTACAAGTCTCTATTTTACTACATAAGGTTCCACACAATACAGGTTCAGAGGAATGATGGATTGAAATACCAAGTCTAACACTTATTGATGGTATGACACTGGGCAAGGTACTTGTCTCATCTAAGCTTCAGTTTCCTCAAATAGAGGCAATAGCTATTTCAATCTTACAAGATATAGATAAATATAGCATTCAGCAAAGTTCCTAACACATCTGCTACATGCTTATGATGATCATTTCCTACTATGGTCATCGGGGTTATCCTTTTGATTCAGAAAAGTAACATTTCTAGGATTGCACGTAGAATGTTCCCAACATACATGAATGCATTGCAAAATGTGTGATTTCATCAGAATCCTTCTGAGTATCCTTGGCCTTTATGGAACTGGAAAGACCCCCAGTTGCACAGCCATTCCATGTGCTGTGACACAGGGGGGATGTGGCTGACTGCAATGGGTATGCTGTCAGACTTCCTTTTGCCCATAAATCAACTGTGCTGAAGAAAACATAGACCCTCTTGATTGAGTAGCCTTTGCATATCACTCCACTTTATCTTCAATTTTGTTGTAATTTCCTAAGCACACTTCACAATCATTCAAGCAATAATGGCACCTTATAGCTGCAGAACATATCTACACCTTTTTTCCACAGTGCTTTTCCACCTGTTATCTTATTTGCTTCCTACAACTCTGCTTAATAAGTTATTATTCCTCTGTTACAGATGAAAAAAGTGAGGTTCTGACAAGTTAAATAATATGCCACAGCTATATCATTTAATTTTTATTGGAGATAGGACATGAAGTCAGGAGATGCTTCAAAATACCATGGTATTTTCCTTCTTAGTATCTTAAGCTAACTTCAAATTGATTAAAATGGAAAGGCAAGGCTTTGGTGATCTGACTTACATTTTTATTCCACCCTACTACCCACTTCCACCCCCACTGTATGTCTAAATATTTTGATTATTTTTCAATTCCTGTAACACTTCAGCTCTCTTTCACCTTTTGGGGAACCAAACTAGATTTCATTTACTTTCAGAAATCTTCCCTGAACTTATCTATTAACTCTGGGTTTCATACTCCTCCCACAGGTTCTCAGAACATTCTACACACCTCCTTTTATAAAACTTAGCCTGTTGTATTATAATTGTTCTTATTTTCTGGATCTCAGACAGGACCATGGGATACGGGCTATGTCTTGCTCACTGGTGAATGGCTAGCTCTGCTATGGTCTGAATGCTTGTGTCCTCCCCAGAATTCACATGCTGAAATATTAAACACCACAGATGATGGTTGGGCCATTGGGAAGTGCTTCAATCATAAGTATGGAACCCTCATTAATGAGATTACAGCCTTGTAAAGAAGTTTTAGAAAGATCCCTGATGCCTTCCATCATGTAAGGACGCAGCATGAAGTTAGCAGTCTACAATACAGAAGTGGGCCCTTATCAGAATCTGGCGATGCTGGCACTCTGATCTTAGACTTCTAGACTCCAAAAATGTGAGCAGTAAGATCCCATTGTTTTAAGCTACCCAGTCTACTGTATTTTGTTATAGCAGCTTGAACAGACTAAGACAAAAATCTAGTATATAGTGGATGCTATGTTCAACATACATTTGTTGTATGAATGAATGTTCTGTTTATTACTCTACTTGCTTTCTCTTACCTTTGGCACTTTCTCCATGCACTTTCTCTTGAAAGTAACTAACCCTCAATGAGGAGTGCAACCAATAAATATGTAAGGCCAAAGAGCTAAAAGCTATTGGAACAGCTCTTAAGGACCCCTAAACTTTTATGATTACATGGTGAGCAAATCTGATGGCACATAGATAGTTCTTCAAAAATGATTTTATCTTCATCCCTTCACATTCACGAAAACTACAGGTTCAACTACTGAAGCTGTAGTTTTATATATAAACTATTCCTATTTCAAATATAAAATGCCTGTTTTCATTTGAGCTCTATGGTCATTTGAAATTTATTTACTAAAGGCCTAATACTGTGTGTGGACCATAGTATGAGCTCAATTAAGTATTAGCTGAACAAAAAATAATAATAGTTTAAAAACTTTTTTTTTAAATTATCTTCACATGTGTTCAATTTTTAATTTGCATGTCAAACTTGCCTGCTAAGACTTTTCTCACTCTCCAGTTAGGTATTTCACAACACAGATGTGTGTTTTGTGAAATTTTATTTCGGGATATCAGAAACATAACTACTGTTAGACTGGGGGACAAAAACCACCATGAGTCACAAATACCCCTTACCTTTTCACATAATATTTTGGTTTTAGTATATGTGTATACCTTTAGAGGGGATGATATTCTGATATATAAAACAATAATGAAAGAGTTAATGAAACTTTGGGGGCTCTCTTTGTGAAAATGAATACAGAATGTCAAGAGTAATTACAGGACCCTGGGAAGGACCTGGTGAGGTGGCAATAAGGAGCCCTGAAGCTTAAGCTTCACGCACTTCCTGATCCACGTGCTCCTGAGCCTACTGCCTGCATTACTACTTCAGCCTTAAATTCTTTATTCACTTGAGTAGAGGTCTTGACTGAGGCACTAATTTTGCTACAAAAAGAAAAAAGAAATTTCCAAAATGTGTTATCTAGTGCTCAGCCTCCACCTTTGTAGTTGCTTTAAATTTTGTTTTCTTTTTAAACATCTGTTGACTCATTTAAACTATTTCTTAAGTATAGATCTGCTGTTATTCTTGCATTACGTTATATCTGATTTGCAAATGAATGGAGAGGGAAGTCTCGTTTCTTTGAAGGTCAATAGACTTCTAAAAGCCTCTGTGGTATCTTTTAGAAAATTACTTTTTCCGTGCAACTGATGGAGCCTATGGCACCCATGAATGGACCCGAAGCCCTGTTTCAAGTGTGCTCACTTACGCATATGATGTCCTTATGGACATAGAGTTAGTAGTTAGTAGTTTATGTGGAAAAAATACTTTCTAGAGGAATTTGGACTGTGTAGAAGGTGGTGATAATAATTTCTATTGCTTCCATGATTTCTAAAGAACTAGATGACTTTTTATGGTAAGGTAAAAAAAGGGGGGGGGGATTTTATTTATTTATTTATTTACTTACTTACTTATTTGAGAGACAGTGTGCATGAGAGGACTCACGAACAGGGGCAGAGGGAGAGGGGAAAAGCTCACTGCCCACTGAGCAGAGAGTGTGATGTGGGACTCAACCCCAGGACCTCAGGATCATGACCTAAGCTGAAGGCAGATGCCTAACTGACTGAGACACTCAGGCACCCCCCAAAACGGAGATTTCTGCCCACCATTCTCTGGCCCAAGTATCAAGCCCTTTGGGGGATCAATTATAAGTTACCCTTGCAACTTCCTCTGACTACCTCCCTATCTATCGGTTTTGATATGTGAAAGTACACCTTCAATCATTATTTATTTATTTATTTATTTATTTTTTGATTTTGGAGTAAATTTTTGGGGGGCTGGAACCTTTCCAAGATAATGTAGGGCTAGATCCATTCTGTGAGTCCTCAGTAGGTCCCCAGTAATTGTAGCCATTTGCACCATGGTGGCTCATTCCCACAAAGCACTGCTTCCTTTTCCTCCCAGAAACTGCCTAAAGCAAAAGGAAGAATGGGAGTAAAAAATGAAAATTTAGTATTCCATTGTGTATATATACCACATCTTCTTGATCCATTCATCTGTTGATGGACATCTAGGTTCTTTATAAAAAATAAAAAAAAATAAAAAAATAAAAAAATAAAAGAAAATTTAAATTTGAACAACAACAAAAAACACGAGGTGATGTCTCCAACCATGGGCCATCAATATATATGAAAGGTCACAGAAATTCAGAAAAGATCAAACAGGGGTAGCAAGAATGTCAAATATAGTAGATGCTATGATGTGTTTCAGAGATCCCTCTTCAGGACTCAACGGTCTGTTTGCCCCAACTTTGGGAAACTACCCTCAGTCATCTGTTCTCCCTGGTTAACCCTGGGCCAGAGCTGGTTGCCTTATCCATAGTCATGCCTCTTCCTGGGGAAGCTGGTACCCAAGGAGTGGTAGATGAGGAAGTATAAAGACCTGCCTCCCATACTGTGTTGTGGGATATCGTCGATGTTCAATCTGAATTTCAGAGATCCCTGCAGGGTTGGCCAAATCCTTGTTGTGCCTTCACCATAACCTAACTTCCTTCTCTGCATGTACAGATCCTGAGTTCAAATGTTTTGCACAATAATATCTGACTCAGAGTCTTTTGTCTGGGAACAACCCATAGTCCAAGTTAGGAATATATAAAACAAGAAAATGCTAATCTCAATTTAGGAATGTAACAGTCTCAACACCAAAAGCATCTCTGGGAAGTTACTCCTTCTTAGTTTTTATATGTTTTTTTTTTTTCTTCATTTCAGCATTTTAAAAGCTTATTATTATTATTTTTTTTTTGCAGGTTTAAAAAGTTATTTTCTCTTCCTTTTGTTTCTTCTTTTCTCTCTTATTCTTTTACAGTCAGGTATCTTAAAACGTTTTTAGTCATCTGCTTCATTTTGTATTGTAATCTTGCTTTCTCCCTGTGCACTATTTGAGAACAATTTTTTCAAGATCAGTAAGGCCTGAAAAGCCAGAAAATGTTTATCAGTCTGTATCTTCTTTTTATTTTGGCTGCATGTGACATGATTGAGTGTGCCCTAATTTTTATTTATTTATTGTTTATTTATTTTCAGTATAACAGTATTCATTATTTTTGCACCCAGTGCTCCATGTAATCCGTGACCTCTCTAATACCAACCACCTGGTTCCCCCAACTCCCACCCCCGCCCCATCAAAACCCTCAGATTGTTTTTGAGAGTCCATAGTCTCTCATGGTTCACCTCCCCTTCCAATTTCCCCCAACTTCCTTCTAATTTCTAAAAGAAATTTTTATTTAGAACAGTTTTAGATTCATAGAATTCTTGTGAAGAGAGTATAAAGTTCCCATAGATTTCACAGTGTCTTCTGTTAGTTAACAATTTACATTAACGTAAGTATGACACGTTTGCTATTAATGGATAATACAGATACACTACTATTAACTAAAGTCCATACTTAGATTTTTTCAGTTGTTTCCTAATGTCCTTTCCTATTCTAGATTCCTATAAAAGATACCACATTTTATTTAGTTATCATGTCTCTTTAGATTCTTTTTGGCTGTTCCTCTGCCTTTCCTTGTTTTTGAGGACTTTGACAGTTTTGAGGACTGTAGGTCAGGTATTTTGTAGAATATCTGTCAATTGGTATTTCTCATGATTAGAGTGGGGTTATGGGTCTTTGGAAGAAAGATCACAAAAGTGAAGTGCCATTTCATTACATCACATCAAGGTATATACTATTAATGTAACTTATCATTGTTCATGTTGACCTTGATCACTTGGCTAGGGTACTGTTTCTAAATTTTCTCCACTGTAAATTAACTCTTTATCTCCTCCTTTCTCATATAGTATTCTTTGAAAGGAAATCACTATATGTGTCTATACCTAAAGAGTCAGGAGTTATACTTTGCTTTCTTCAGGATAGAGAACCTACATAAATTACTTGGAATTCTGTAGAGATTTTTTTCTATTTTCTGCCCTATATTTATCAAATAATTTATTTATTTAAGTATGGACTCATATATATTTGTTTTCTACCCTGAGTTATAATCCAAATCTACTTTATTTTCTTGCTCAAAAATTTCTGGCTTTGGCCATTGGGATATCTTTCAGTTGGCTTATGTATCCTCTGACATGCTCACGTCAGTGTGGTTTAAAAAAAAAAAAAAATCTCTTATTTTCTGGCACTTTAACTGCTCCAGGTTTGCCTCATATATTTTCTGTTTCTATTTTACAGTCAACCATTTCTCTAAGAAAATGGATTTTATTTTATTCAAGTAGGGTATGAGAAACCAAGATCTGGGCTCTAGTTTGTTCTTCATTTCTTTTATAAAACATAGTTCCCTTAGTTTCTGCAACATACTTTCTCATTTTTCTCCTGCCTCTCTCACTGCTCCTTTCTAAATCTTATGGGTCCTCATTTTCCCCCTTCAGCCTTTAAATTATTGTTATCATTCTTGATAGTTCTACCCAGAAGATACTCTTCTGTTGCCAATCTGTATCTTCTCCTTGAATTATTTCTATTAATCTTGTACTACTTGTTCATTGCTCACCTTTAATGTGTTCTCCACTGTGTGGCTAGAATATTGGTTTAACATTTCCCTTAGGATAAAGTTCAAAATCCTTAAGAGCACATAACATCTTTCATGATCTGGCACTAAGAACCTGTCCAAGCTTTGTACCTTGCCACTTTCTTTCTTGCACTTTGTACTCCAACAATGGTGAACCTCCTGCAGTTCCCTGAACAGAGTTGCTGGGTTCTTTTTTATCTCAGTACTTTGCACCTATTGACAATACTTTTAAACATTTTTCCCTCCTTAACTTCTTTATTTTGCTGGGAAAAATCTAAAATTTTCACCAGAAAACCCACCTTGTTTCCCAGTACTAAATTAGATGTGCCAGAAATGTGTTCCCTAACCGTATTCCTCCTATTATGGAGGAAAGCCTCTTGCATGAGACTGAATTCCCTTGTTCCCTTGTTGAACTGTGACCACAGTTCACTTGTTCCCTGATGTTTCTCATCACCTGAACACCAACAGATGGTGGCCAGTTGATAATAATGGAAAGAAGAACTGAATGAGAACAGAGGCATAGGGAGAGAGATGTTGCTGTAGCTCAAGGTTATCACATTGTCAGAAACAGTCTATTAAGCAAAGTGGGGATTCAGAGAAATACAAAATGTTTGCCTTCAGACAGCTTACAAAGCTTATAAAACGAAGGTCTGTATGTATACAGGAACCAAAAATCTCTCCATCTGCACGGACTGCTATGCTCCAGTGAAGGTGCACAGGGTGTCAGAAAGGGTGGAGATCTCTTGCGTTATTTTAGGAAACAGCTTTAGGAAGAGACGAGTCTTAACCTTTCTCTTGAAATATAACTAAAATTTGAATAGGTGGAGCAATGTGTATGAGAGAAAACTGGGCCAAGTCTGGGGGGCAATGGCAAACATCAAATTCTATAAGATGGCTGGTGGGGATGCCTGGGTGTCCCAGTTGGTAAAGCGTCTACCTTCTGCTCAGGTCATGATCCCAGGGTCCTGGGTTGGAGTCCCACACTGGGCTCCTTGTCAGCAGGGAGCCTGCTTCACCCTCTCCCAGCCATTCCCCCTGCTCATACTCTCTCTCTCTCTCTCTCTGGAAAATAAATAAAATCTAAGAAGAAGAAAGAAGGAAGGAAGGAAGGAAGGAAGAAGGAGGAGGAGGAGGAAGAGGCGGCGGCGGCTGGTGGCAGGAAGGAGCCTGCGTCTGAGAAGTATTTCTGTTTGATTATTTCTCTTAACTTATGCAACTTGTTAGCTCCTTAAGAAAGGCCATGAAATCTCAACTTGAGCATTACTTCCACATTTATAAACAATTCTTCTAATAACTATTATTTTTCTTTATTTTCTTTCTTCATTAGTAGTGCAAGTTAGAGCTATTTTTTCAAGGAGTTTATTTACTTATTTGACACAGAGAGAATGATCACAAGTAGGCAGAGAGGCAGGCAGAGAGAGAGAGGAGGAAGCAGGTTCCCCGCTGAGCAGAGAGCAAGATGTGGGGCTTGATCCCAGGACCCTGAGACCATGACCTGAGCTGAAGGCAGACACTTAACCCACTGAGCCACCCAGCTGTCCCGGAAGTTAGAGCTCTTGCCCCTTTGTAAAAGAAATTTATCTTTGAGTCAAAAAAGGCTGATACATGCAACCCAGATGTTACTTTTAATATTCTTTATTAAAATGCAATAGTAGATTTCTCTTGCATTTCCTTTTACAGATTGGTTATCCTTTGCATTTAGGTGATAAAACATTTTGTGACAATGATAATTCAAATTTGTGTCTTCACAAAATGAGAAGAAAGTATGAACATATTTGGGTGTGTGTCCTTAAGTTGTTTTGACCCACTTTGGGGAACTGTATTTTTCTTGGAAGCATTGATTGGTTACCTTAATTGTCTGTGATAGATTTGATTTCAACTCTCTTGGGCAGAATGATTGGTCAGACCACTTAAAATTACAAATCACATATGGGATCCCTTGCTTTAGACTTGACAGTAGCCAATAACTCTGAATTTTGTTGTGGTACAGTTAATAACATTGCCACATCTCAAAAGTCTTTTCAGTTAAGATTTTTCAGTTAGGATGTACTTTTTTTGTTTGTTTGTTTGTTTAGAAGCCTGAAATGTAATGCTGATTTGAAAGTATTTACTTTTGTATGCTTCATGATATTCATAAAAGTTAAGGTTTTATATATCTAATGTGGCAGAGAAGAAAAACAAGTCTGAGTATATTTAGTCTTCTGTTAAAGGAAGAAAAAAGAAATGTTCAAAGAGATATCACAAGAATGGCTTTGTTCCAACTTATAAAGCTCTAAGTATCTGGTTCATTCTTTGAAATGAACCCACTATCTCTGTTATAATGAAATAGATTTTCTTTCATGTTTTTAAATTAATCTATTTCAGGACTGATTGTGAAATATGTACCTATTTACATATTGAATTTATTTTACAAATTGTATTTATTTAAATATTCTATTAACATATATCTATGTATATATTATATATTATTTTATATTGTAGAAATATTACAGGAAATATAGAACCATTAAAATGTAAAGAAAAATAATTTTTAAAATTTGATATTCTTGCCACCAAGCTAGCAACACAGTGTTTGAATGAATTACTTCCAGTCTGTTTTCTATGCTTATCTATGTATGTTCTACCCATTTTAATCTCAAAACTCAGTACCTTGCTTATTTAGTTTCATATCCTGCTTGTATCTAGTTGTATCGGAGCATATGTTCTACTCTACATATCTGAACCACATATAAGACAGATGGACAGAACAAAAATTTCTAGGATTTGAGAAGTTATTAGATATGTTGAGAGGAAATTTATACTTGTCATAGCAATTATTATGTCATAACATTACTGCCAATAAGCATGATGTATTTGAAAGAATGAGAACAGAAATGTGAGAGGAAAAATAAATCAACATCAAGGATGTCATAATCTAGTAGAATTAACGACACAACAAAATAAAAAGTATTCAGTTATCATAATATGTTAAAATTTTCAAATTTCCTAGAGAAAAAGTAAATGAATATAAAATTAGTGGGTGGCCTAACAGGCAAAATCAGGGATTATGGGAATCATATGAGCTTCGGGAGAACAAGACAAAACTGATAAAATCATTGGCCACTCTTGACTACAGGCTTCCAAAAGAATTGATCTGTAGTAAATGGCAAAGTGTCTCATACTGTTAAGTATTTTTAAATCAGTACTGAAAATGAAGAAAATGATTACCGTAGGTAAGGAAAACAAGTTATAAATTTATAGCAGTAGGGCATGGGTACTTCAGATTTTTAAGTGCCCCTACTGTTCATGAACTCAGCAAGCTGGACTTAAGTTCACAGAAGGGCTCGCTTGCCTGGCTGGCTTCTATATAGAAATGCAGAATGTGCTTATATGGAAATGAGAGACTTGTGTCCCTGCAATCACCCAATTCTAGCCACCACCATTAAGAGGTGGGTCACTAAGATCAAATTTGTTGTTTCCTTTGTCTTCTTTAATTCGCTGCATTGAGTATATCTCATTAGCCTTCATAAATTTTGGAAAGTTATATATTTTATTTTAAATTTAAATTTTAGCTGTATTTCAATAAAAATATTTAACCTATTTTTCTAACATTATCACATGTAAGAATGCAGTATTATCTTTTGAATGCTGTCTATTTACAATGAAGACCTCAGCACTCTCTTATTTTTTTAACTTCCTACATTGATTCCAGTTATTTGGTAAGCTGGAAATTTAGTATTAGATCAGTGTTCTTAAAATGCCTAGTTTTCATATTACATATATTTTCTTTTGTTTCTATTCCTTAACATTTGCATTCCCTTTTGAAACCAAACTTTACTTTTTGCTTCTTAACATGGACATCAGCCAAAAGAAATCTTAAGTAGTATAGGGCTGGGCACACCAGGAAAGTCAATTAGTACCCTTAGGGATATTCTATGAAAAGACTCTGTAACAAGGGACTGGAAGACATATCACTGCAGGCAGTCTTCTAGATTTCCCCTAATAATTTGTGTTCCCAACTGGAGAGAAGTGACTACAGTAGATGCTTTTATTTCACTATTTCAGCTTTCATAATTGTGGTGTCAGAAAGAATCTTGGAAGCACAGAGATAAATGGGAGACCAATGCAAAGGGAAGCTGATTAATTCTTGAATGCTCAATGAATTAAGTTTGAAACCAGTTTTTTTATTTACCACAAAAGTGCAAAGTGGCAGGCTGATTTCCAATAGCACATATTTGCCTCTGTCTAAACTCAAAGGGCTGCCATAGGGAATATGGTGTCACCCTCATTATCCAGAATTTCACTTTCAGTGTTTTGCTATGTAAGGTAAATTACTCTGGGTGGATTGGAGTGCTCTCTCCCCTTCTAATATATGTGAATGAATTTGAGGTAACTCCCAGGGCCAGTTCTCAGGGAAGAGAAGAACAAATAGAACTTCAGTTAAAGGCAAAGTTCCTGTCTGTGATGCTTTAACAGGTCACTAATATTTTCTAACATGTCAGTTATTCCCTTATTATAGAAACCCTGTTCTCATACTTCAGGCAGAGAACTTCAGTTACAACAACACTTTGAGTCTTTTTCTTTATTTCTAACTTATGGTTTCCCAAGGATAGAAGATTGATTTATCTGATTACTGAGACTGACATAGGGAACTGGCAGGCTTAAAAAATATTTCTGGATTTTTTTCTTTAAGAGCTGTTGCTTTGAGAGAATTTACATTCTATGCTGTTCTCATTTCCTTGCATCCTTCTTGTGGTAAAGGAATATTTTGATGTCTTTCATTCCTACAAATTTCAATTAGTTATGAAACCTTAGTGGAAAGACATGACTTATTTGGTCCCCATTAAAGCTTAATATTTGCCTCAGAAACCCAGATCAGAGATACAATAGCTGCCACATCTAGAAAGGTTTACCTAGAGTACTGTTTTTGTCTTCTTTTACAGAGAACAGGAACTTATCGAGCTTACTTGAATAAAGAGAAAGCAGAATGAGATCTGAAATTCATCAATGAATGGGTATGGATGGGTAAAGTCCTAAAAACATATGTCTCCCTCAGTCCCCACTTTTTGCTCACTCTTTTTCACTTTTAGCTTCTATTTCTTCTATGCTCCTCTTTCAACTAAAGTTTTCTATGTTTACTTATAATTTCTACTAAATTATAGTTAAACCCATGGATAACAAGGGTTAGTATCAACCGGTCTGACTGATTACATGTTTATCTCTCCAACTACTTTCACTTGACTAACACTATGGAGTGTTTTAACTAAACATATATGATGTTCTGTGATCATGCATCCATGAGAAGGATGTCAGCATGTCAGCATTGTTTAGCAATAATAATTGAATTTATGATTTGGCTTAGGGGCATATCAATGGTTAAGGCTGGTCAGACAGCTCATTCTAAAAGATCTCTTCCATACTATGTGGCCATCAAAAGAAATGAAATCTTGTCATTTGTGACAATGTGGATGGAACTAGAGGGTATTATGTTTAGTGAAATAAGTCAATCGGAGAAAGACAACCTTCATATGATCTCTCTGATATGAGGAAGTGGAGATGTAACGTGAGATGTCTGAGAGGTAGGAAAATAACAAATGAAACAAGATGGAATCGGGAAGGAAACAAACCATAAGACACTCAATGTCACGAAACAAACTGAGGGTTGCCAGGTGCGGGGGATAGGGAGAGGGTGGTGGGGTTATGGACATTGGGGAAGGTATGTGCTATGGCGAATGCTGTGAAGTGTGTAAACCTGGCAATTCAAAGACTTGTGCCCCTGGAGCTAATAACACATTATATGTTAATTAAAATTTTTTTAAAAATTAAAAAAAAAAAAAAAGATCTCTTCCATGAGTTGACCTTGGACTTCTTGGTGCTGACGTGCTTTGTATGCATACTAGTGATAATATGGGACCTAGAGATAGAGTGGGTTCTGTGTGAACCAATCCAAAAGAAGGAAAGCAAAGAAGCCTCTTTCTGAGCTTTGTGTGCCCCTCTCAACATACATTCTTCTTTTTTTGTTGCTGTTCTGTATTTTTTGCCTGTAATAAAGCTCGTGTATATAAACCCTTTAAATTCTATGAGTCCTTTCAGCAAACAAACATTTATGGTGATTAATGTGTAATTAGCACAGCTTGCCATGGCAAAAATCTCTCTTCAACAGTAGGCTCCACTTTACCTCCTATCACTAATGGGCCCAAGTGTTCTTGGTTCAAATTTATAAGGAGGACTACTGATGGCCCAAATAATTTCTACTTTATGACATAAATCATCTATTTTTTTTTTTAATTACACTGTGGACTGGCTGCCCTTGGGCTAGATCCAGTCTCTGGGTAATCACTTGTGCCCAAGGATTCAAAGTCATGCTATGCAAAGCATGGCCTCCTAAGAAGCAGAAGATGTGAACCATGCACTTTCACTCTACATAGAGATGTAACTTTGGAAGTATTGAGGCTGGGCCATGCAATTCAAATACTTTTCTATATATACATCTAATGTGTAGGGAAGGAAAACTTTTTCCTTTCTTCTCTTCAAGGTTCTTCAGATGGTCTAATAATTAAATAGACAAAAGATAAATTGAATTTTTTATGTATGGGAGGGAGTCTCCCCAAATATAGGACTCAAAGAAGTGACCAAAGCAGACAGCTTTTATACCTTTTACACAAAATAAAACCAATAAATTTTTAGAGAATTGGTAAGACAAAAAAAAAGGGGGGGGCTGGGATAATAAATTAGTGAAGTAACCAGATTTGTTTACATACTCTTCTCAGCTCCAATTTTTTTATTTCTGGTGATAAGGATATTTCTGTACTTGCTGGTACAGGAAGACCAGCCCTCACATAGGAGATTTAGGTCGTTTCAAGAAAGACAAAGGAGGGTCCGAGAATTCTTATTGCACCACCTGTTTCCTAACTAACTTTAATTCAAAAATAATCAAAAGTGGCATATTTGGGGGCACTCCCCCTGAGCCCCATCAAGTATCAGCTACCCACTTTCTTAGCCAGCACTCAGAGGCTCATTGTCCTCTGATTTCCCAGTATCTGAGTCTGTTTCCTCATTCAACAAGTGCTTATCATATCAGTGTGTATTTTCAGGCTGTACTGGGAAGAGGCTAGAACAGTTTGGTCAAATGGACTAATCGTGAAGACTAGGTAGCTCAAGGTGAGAGATATAGGTTATTTGAGCTCATAGGTAGGAAATTAGTTTAGTTGACTGGCTAATTCCAACCCATGAGAACTTGAAGATAAGCCTGGACATTGACAGGGCATGAACCGAAGAGGAATGTGGTTATGGTGAAGTCAAGAACTTCTCATTTGAGACTTATTGAAGGCTTTGGAGGAAGGTCTGAGTTGTTCACTGTTGCGGGTAAAAAGGAAGTGAAAGTTGTGTGATCAGTTAGTTGTGTTGCTTGGTGGCCAGGAAAGCCATATTGACAAGCTGCCAAGATAAGAAAGAAAAACCAAAAGGTAAAAATAGCTAAACATTTACTATGTGTCAGGTACTACTGTAAGAGTTCTTATATTAATCTATTCAATACAAAAACAACCACTTGGGATTGGTGTTTTTCCATTTATATTCCCAATATTTAAAAATGAGGAAACAGAATTGGAGAGGAATGGAAACTTGTCCAAAGTCATGTGGTGTTACAGTGAGGACTGGACCTAAGCCAAGTTTAGTATCTGAGCCTGTGCCCTTTTAATTGCTATCCTGAACTGTCTCTTAAGGGTTCTTCTGAGATGAGTTACACTAACACATCTTTTGATAAAAGAATGGTTCAAGATTTTTTGTTCTTAAAGGGATCCTGCCTTTTGGACAGAAGCATGGAAATACAAGTTTACTTTTGAGACTACAGAAGCCCTGGCTTTCTTATCTGTCACCCACAAAGTCCAGCTACGTTATTCTTTGGAGCCATCAGTTTTCAGTCTAGCCTCACCATCTCTTCAAACTCATGTTGCCAAGGTAAAAAAAAAAAAACATTAAATAAATTGACTGCTATTGATTTCTTTTCCCTGGTAATTCATATGTTTATTCTGGCTGTTTTTGTTAACATTCCTCACCTCGCCTCAATGTGAGTATATTTTTTCAAGACCAGTCATTAGACTGGTTGATTTCCTAATTTCCCAATTGACAGAACTGATATCCAGGAGGGGCCTGAACTCTAGAGCCCATTCTACTTCATTTGAAAGAAGCAAAGCTCAAAATGGCTTTCCTGTGAATTTCAGTGTTATTACTAATAAAATAATGGCCTACCTTGTTTTCCAATCCTGTGTTTCCCTCATGATGGTATGACAACCTCAGGTCAACATTACCTGACCAACATAATGAGAGTTATAAATTATATAACACAAGAATATGCCAGACATTGTGCTAATTATACCCTCAGTTCCTTGAATAATATCCTGAAGTAGGTTTTAATAGCTATCTTTTATGGTTGATAAAACAGTCTTAGAGACTTACTTACCCAAGGTCACATAAGAATTAAATAGGCAGGATGTATTCTCAGATACCTATTACTCCATATTCCATGATCTTAATTATATTAATTATATTATATTATATATTATATTAAACTGCTTTAATAAATATTTAAATATTATATTAAACTGCTTTCTTACCTATTTATTGATGCCACAATAGCTTGTAATAACAAGAAATAAAAATGTTAAAAAGATTGTTCTTTTTAGTCCCTAAAAGAGTTTCAACAATAGATGGGGTTCATTGTACAACTAGAAAGTTCTTGCTCTACTGCCTTTGGTACTGTGGGTTTTGTATTTGTGCTAGAGTACAGTCATTATGTGAGGAAGCTTGCCAGAGCCATTTGTTAACACCACAGAGATACTATCTTTGTGAAACACCCTAATATTTACAATATATTTTCTTCTTTTCCTTGGACAAGGTTTTGTCATAAAACATCAAAATGCTCTCCTAAGGATAGAAAACAACCCCAAAGAGGGATAATTGGATCTATTAGAACCCCAAACACCTCAAGCTTAATCCAAAAGTTGAGTGATAAACAACACTGCCCTATCCTTTGGGTTCTGAAAGAGTTAATTGCTTTTTAAATTTTTTTCCCTTTTTTTTTTTTTTTAAGATTTTATTTATTTATTTAACAGAGAGAGGAGAGAGAGATCACAAGCAGGCAGAAAGGTAGGCAGAGAGAGAGAGGAGGAAGCAGGCTCCCTGCTGAGCAGAGAGCCTGATGCAGGGCTTGATCCCAGGACCCTGAGTTCATGACCTGAGCCGAAGGCAGAGACTTAACCCACTGAGCCACCCAGGCACCCCGTTAATTGCTTTTCAAACAGGGAACAGTTTACTCCTATAGAGCAGAGTGATTAGGTGGCAGTAGATTTCAGAAGGTTTTATGCTTTAAATACTTGAACACAATGGAATTTTATCTTCCTCTTATAAAATGTAGTTCTATTTTTTTCTCTTCTTTATTTCTTTCCTTAAACATGAATGATAGGCTATTAAAGGTTTTCTTTGGGGGAAAATATTTTTGACTTGCATTCCTGTGGGAGCTTGATTTAATCAACAAAATGCCAAGCTGATAACCACTCTCATTTCCTTGTCATAGAAAGTAAGAGGAATAAATTCAGAAGAGTGGGGCATTATAGGAAAATGTTTCCAGATCCTTTGTCAGTAATGTAGACATCTTTAATAATGCATCATGGTATTTCTCACTTGTGGGGAGGATTGAGCACATAGTTGAATATACAGTAATTTGCAGATAGGTATTTTATGCAACCTGCCTCTCAAATAGAGGCACCCCTTGATTTTATTAACAGTTGGATGTCACTCCTTTAGATTAAGAATGTATTACTTTAAGAATTGAAATCAGAATCTCAAAGAGATATCTGCACTCCCATGTTCACTACAGCATTATTCCCAATAGCCAAGATATGAGATATACATAAAATAGAATATTATTGTCTTAAAAAAAGAAGAAAATAATGCTATTAGTGGCAACATGGATGGACCAATACAGCATTATATTAAATGAATAAACCTGGCCAAAGCAAAACAAATACTGTGTGATCTCATTTATGTATGGCATCTAAAATAGTCAAATTCAGAGGCAGAAAGTACAATGGTGGTTGCCAGTAGCTGGAGGAAGGGTAAATGGAGAGGTGACTGTCAATGAGTATCAAGTTTCAATTACACAAGATAAATAAGTTCAAGGAAAGTGGGGTAAAAAAAAAAATGCTCTAGAGATCTACTATACATCACAGTGCCTACAGCTAGTATATAACAAAATTTGCCACCCAAAATGTGTCTCTTTGTCATGTGGACTATTTTAGGCTGATTCTTTTTAAGGGACAGAAGACTCAAGAAACTTTTATTTTTGCCTCCCCCACCCTCAAGTGCCTAAAAAATTTTAGATAGAGAACTTGTTTCAGGAAGGGAGCTATCACCATAAATAACTATAGTATAATATGAACTGGTATGGTCGATGGGGAGGAACACAGCAAGGCCTGTTTGATCAAAAGCCTCTCCAGTACCATTGTTCCTGAATGACCCGCAAACAATTGTGTACCATACTCTTTCATTCTTTCTGTGAACTGCCTTCTTTCCTTTTGTGGCCCTGGAGCACCACCCCCTTCTTAATCCAGAATGAAATATATACCTAAATTTGCCTGACTGTCTTTGGAATCTTTTATGTATATGTGGATTCCTCATAAGCATGTAATTAAATTTGATTAACTCCTGTTACTCTATCTCACATCAACTTAATTCTTCAACCAACCAGTCAGAAGAACCTTGAATCATAGAGGAAAACTTTCCCCCCCAAAACTAACTGTGTGTATAATTAAAATTGGTTAAGAAGGTAGATTTTATGTTAACTGCTCTAGCCACACACACAAAAATAAATGATAATAATAATAAGGATGGGAGGAAGCTTTTGGAGATGACGGGTATATTTATGGCCTTGATGGTAATGATAGTTTCAAGGATGTATATATATACTGAGTTGTATTCATTAAATATGTACAGCTCATTAAATGTCAGTCATACTTCAATAAAGCAATTTTTTAAAAAAATTACCTTTATAAAAAACATGGTGCTTCATCTCTTTCTAAGGGGTCACAAATATTCTAATTTGGAAAAGTGTGTACCATAATGTGAAATTATTTAAAATTTGGGAGATAATACATGAGGCTTCTCATAGCACATGACATACAGCAACTGATCAATAAAAATTTGCTGAATTTTTATTCAGCCTGATGGCCAGGCGTACAGCTTGGGAAAAGGCAAACAAAAGAGAGGACAAATGCTCTGCCTGGTTGAGATATTTCCTGAGTCTAATCTATTTCTTATAATCGTTCTGAAGAATGCAGCTCTCCTAGCATTTAAGAGAAATAGGTGGGACTAAATTCAGGCAACATTTCAATTAAATAAGAACAGAATGAATACACAGAGCTAAGAACAGAGCCAAAGTTATGGAAAGTGTGACCCCAGACCTCTCAATTATGAATTAGAATACTTCCTTCCTGTGTAAAAGAAAAAAATGCACAGACCAGTAAAAAGCAGGGAAGACTTTATTCAAGACTATAATAGAGGTCAGGACTATATCAGTAGGAGAAAGGAGAGAAAGATTTAATTCAACTTTGCTGAAACAAAAAAGGTGGGAGGATTTTTAAAGGCTGGAATGAGCTAATGGAAAAATACTGGAGAATATTAGTGGGGAGGCTGGCCAATATGATTAGGCTACCTGCATTTGTTAATTGTCCCTCATCAAAGTTCAGCTCCTACTCTCCCTCAGAAACTAAGAGATATGGGCCCTATTCTTCTTGATGATTATCTTTCAAAAAGGATGGCTATCAGGAACTGGAGAAAGACATTACCGGGGTTGCAGACAATTTATATTTCAAAGAGGAAAGAGAAAGAATTTACAATTAAAAGTTTTCTTAAGTAAATGCTCTAAGAAAAACAAGGCCAGAGGCCTACTGTCAAAAGAGCCTATCTAAAGTTTGGTCAAGATGAGGGGAACTTTAAAGTCATCTTGTTTTTTCTTCCTTCCTTGCTTCTTTTTTTTCTTTTAGACTATTTTTTTCCCCCTTTTAAGTTATCTTTAAGTAGCTGTGATATATAAAAGGAAATTTTACTAACAAACGAGAGAGGAATGGGCACCATGTCAGGTCCTCATACACTGTTGGCTCTTGGATCTCTATTCCTCCTTGCCTGGTAAGATATCGCTTTGCTTCTAGTAGACATAGCCTTAGAGGCCTCATGCTGGGCTTCTATGGAATCTCTGACTGTGCAAGAGTGTTAACTCATTATTACTAACAACAACAAATCTGGTTTACACATGGAAAAATATCAGCTACTTTTCCCTGCCCTTCTTTCTCACTATCACCAACCAGCCTTCAGCAGCATGCACCTACTCACCGCCACTTTCTCCCTCTGCCTTGAAATGGACAAAGTATCTTTGACTTCGAACAAATTCTCTTGCCTTACTACGAACAAGGTTTACCCATTCCTACCCTTGGAGTGGAAACCACTCTCTGCCTTAGTTTTCATAGTTTATTCTTATGCTGCTGCTACTATTTGTAATAAGTCCTCCTTCAAGTAATAAACAAGTATGAATGGATAAAATTCAAGGACTCAAATAAAAGGGTGTACCTATGTACATATACTGGAGAGATTCAGGGTTGGGGTGGGCTTGGGGTTTTTGCAGGCATATGGGAAGGTAAATTAGAAGAAAGGGCAAACACACACATCAGTAATTGTGTTTCATTTGGTCCTTGGGACAAAAACTCAAGCTTCATGAATAGTAGCAAGCTATATATATATATATATTCGTATGAATATATATTTGTTTCTATTTCTCATTAAAAACTGCTGAAACCGGGGTGCCTGGGTGGCTCAGTCATTAAGCGTCTGCCTTCAGCTCAGGTCATGATCCCAGGGTCCTGGAATGGAGCTCCGCATCGGGCTCCCTGCTCAGCAGGGAGACTGCTTCTCCCTCTCTCACTCGACCTGCTGGTGTTCTCTCTCTCGCTATGTCTCTCTCTGTCAAATAAAGAAAACCTTAAAAAAACAAAACAAAACAAAACGAAAAACTGCTGAAACCTTAAGGTTATCTCCCCTCCCCACCATGTCCTTTCAAGGACAGAACCGGCTTCTTCGCTTCACTGTCTTATCTTAGCTTCTGCTGCTGTTGCTGCTGTGTGCCCTGGGTGCCTCAGTGGTTTTCCACCCCACTCTCCTCCTACAAGCTAGGTTCCATCCTGGCTGGGCCTGAAGCACCTCAGCCATCAGTGTATCAAAGATGAGTATTAACAAGGCTCTCTGCTGAAGACTGAACTCGGCAGTGACAGTGCCAGTGCTCCAGTTTATATTAGTACTTTCTCATGTTTATTTCTTCTGAAGATATTCCATGCCATTTCACTCTTTTAGGAGTTGTAGCTTCTTCCTTTATAGAACAGGATCCGAACCCATGGGGATGGACCGGAGAACAAAATTGAGTGAAACATCCCATGTTATCATTAGGACTGCCTCTCTCCTCATGCAAGACGTAGGGAGCTCTTTCCTGAGGACGGCGTTTTTATTAGCAGTCTTCTGCATCCTTCATGCAAATATATTCCTAGCAATAATCCTTCAGACATTACCATCAGGGAACTTGGTTAACACTCAAGGTAAGATTCTAAGTATGTACATATTCTGAATATTTTCTTCTGCAGCCAAGTTAACAGAGACAGGGCTCTCCACCTCTCTGCTCTCATGTTGATGCAAAGACCACAATAAAGCAGTTACTGCTAATGATGAGATTCACAACGGGAGCAGAAAGAGAGCAGGCCCACATGCTTGAAATTCACTGTTTCTGGTATATACAGTATTCCTCAGGGGTGCAGGGAACAAAAGAAAAGTTGAGCATACCTGTTCTAATGAGTCTGTTCCTGAAACTTTAGAATTTCTCTAAGTGACTGTATCACTAGATATTACAGCTTGTTCTAAAAGCGGTACTGACAATAAATTCTTCAGAACAAGAAAAAGTTTGCATATTGGGCAAAATTATAATCAAATCCTAATAATGAAATGGCAATTGATAACCATCTATCTGGAAGTATATTTTGACAGACAAACACAGAAAAAGAAAAACACATTTATGTTTTGGTTACTGACAGAAAGTTCTCCATATTTTTCTTTCATATTTAAATAAATCATGACTTTCTACACTGTATCCTGGTATAAAGGTGTGTGAGGACTCTTTCTGCAAGAAATATTATATTACTTTCCTATTGCTGCTATAACAAATTACCATAAACCAAGTGGCTTAAAACAACACAAATTTATTATTTTACAGTCCTGGAGGTCAGAAGTCTGAAATAGATCAGCAGAGTTCCTGTTAGAGATTCTAGAGGAAAATCCATTTCCTTGCCTTTTCCAATTTCTAGAGGCTGCTTGAATTCTGCTGAAACTTTGGTTTCATGGTCCCACATCATTCCAACCTCTCTACCAATCATCACAACTCCTATGACTCTGAGCATCCTGTCTCCCTCGCCCTCTTATATGGACCCTTGTTATTACTTTGCGCCCACCTGAATAACACAGGGAAATCTCCTGGTTTTAAGGTCTCTATCTTAATCACACTCGACATGTTCTGGATTAGAATCTGTATAGTTTTTATGAGGGAGGAGACCATTTTTGCCTCAGACAGACCTAGAACTTACCTAAAGCTAGAATCAGCCACACACAGAATTTATGGAATAATATAACTGGAAATCTGAAGAAAGGTGTATCTTGACCGGGAATTCAAAATATCTGACATATACAGCTTCTGCTGCCTTCTTTTGGTTCTGTCTCCTATATCATCGCTTTTAGATTCAGCCTCACATAAAAGGATGATAGTGACAACAGCTACATACCTCGTGTCTTCCGATGTTCAAGTCCAACAAGAAAAAAAGATCTTCTTCCCAGGATGCCCAACAAAGTCTCATCATGTTCCATTGGCTCTGAATGGATTATGTGCCCCTCTCTAAACCAGCTTTCATGTCCAGTGAAAGTTTTGTATTCCTTGTCCTCAGTTGCCACATCTTTAAGAGGAGGATAATATTCGGGCTTGATTCCCCATGTACAAGAATGTCCAACGTTAAATAGAAAATTAAAAAGAAAAAAAAAAAAAACACAACTCCATGACAGGGCAGGAGAGAGATGGCTAAAGAAACAAAACACATTTTTTTTTCATCCTTCTTTAACAAAGGACTCTGCATTTCCATTTTGCACTGTACAACTCAAATTCTACAGTCAGCCCTGATAATTTTTTTATGATTTTATTTATTTTATTATCTTAGAGATAGAGAACAAGAGATAGTGGGGAGGAGGGACAGAGGGAGAGGCAGAGAATCTCAGGTAGACTCTGTTTTGAGCATAGAGCCCTACACAAACCTGAATTGAGCTGAAATTAAGAGTCAGATACTTAACTGACAGAGCCACCCAGGCACAACAGCCCTGTTATTATTTATAGAATTTTCAGGAACCCTAAATAAGTTAAAAGAAATAAAACACTGAAAATAGTGAATAGTGTTTGGCACGTAGTAAGCAAGCAGTAAATACTAGCTATATTATTATTTTTATTAATTATTATCATAAAACATCCCTTTTAAAGCAAACATCTGATTGGAATTATCTCGGACCCCAATTGTTAGCATTAATTAGGCTGGCTTGTTTTCCTGTGGTCACTTTAAATAAAGGAACTCATTATAAATCTGCAAGAAGGGGTTCCGACTGCAAAAGGAATTTTATTTTTTCTTCAATATCCAACCGTCAGGCCAGCTGTTTTAGTTCAGGCTACCAATGGGAAGCTACTTACTGAAGTTGCTTATGGTTTAATGATTTGTGTGGCATAAATTATTTGTCTTAATGTTATTCCTGGGGCATTTTCCAATTGTTTCAGATAATATGCAGTAAAAACGACACAAAACAAAAAAATAAAACAAAAAACTATAGTGTGGTTCCATATTCCCACAACACCTGGTGAGAAATAATCTGCTTCCTCAATTGCAGTTCCATCATTTATTTTATTTTGAATCCCTTCACAGCAAGACTCTTCTTATTTACTTATTGCATATATGCTAAAGATCCCAATAATTGCACATCCAGCACACAATTGATTTTACTCAGAATCCTCATTACACCTCTCAAAGTTCTAGCAATGAAAAAGTTAGACTGAGCTTTAATAAGCATTAGAAAGTTAAGCTTTCTCAGGAAAATAATTTAACCATTTATGGAAATATGTTCAAGTGAATGATGTAAAAATACAGTGTGATTATCTAAGGAGCGGGAGGTTAGATAAGATGAGTATATCACAGGGACATGGTGAAGGAAGCAATTAAGTTTTAGCATGGCAAATAAAATTGGTTTGCTTTTTAGAACATAAATCACCAGTTTTTCTTACTGTATCTCTTAAGTTCTAGGATTTGTTATGCTTGAATCAAAATGTAAACTGGTCTGTTTTATTTTGCATTCATTTTGTGGGATCTCATTGAATTGGTGGCCAGAATATAGTATTGTGGTATTTCACATGATACTGGTAATCATGCTATGTTTGTTTTGAAGGGAATTTTTTCAATTATTATATTGACTATATTATATGTTCTGATTGCTTTACTTTGCATATGTTGTTAATTGAAAATTGCTCTTCAGGTTTTCCTCAAGTATGTTTTATTCCTAATTAAGTTGTAAGCTTTTTTCAGGCAAAAACAAATGTCTTGTTTTCATCTACCAACTGTGGTAAATACAGCACTGAAGATTGTAGGTTAAAAAGTGTTTGATTGAAGGACTCCTGGGTAGCTCAGAGGGTTAAGTGGCTGCCTTTGGCTCAAGTCATGATCCCAGGGTCCCGGGATTGAGTCCCATATTGGGCTCCCTGCTTAGGAGGGAATGGGCTATTGCCTCTTCTCTCTGCTTCTGCTCTTTCTATCTCTTGAAAATAAGTAAATAATATCTTTTTTAAAGCAGTGTTTCATTGAAAACATAAACAAACTTTACATAACATTGGTCAGATATTTAATCATTCCTGAGTGAAAGAAATAGAATGAACCCTGTTAGTACAAGCCTGGCATATCCTATTAGAATTAATTACTTTCCTGGATGCCTCTATTTTTTTTTTTTAACTATACTAGTTTTCACATTCTCCAACAAGTAATGAGTTCTACCTCTCACAAAATGTAAGTATTAAAACTCTACCTTTTAGAAAATGAATTACTAAGTACTATTAACACCAAGATTTTATAAAGAAGCCTAAGGCTCCTCAGGGAGGTTTTTCCCTAAGTTTCTTTCCTTTTCTTTCTTCTTTCTTTTTTGAGTTTTAAAAGCATTTTATTTTTAGATAACCTATGTGATATTTTTTTTTTCTTAAAAACAATGTCTCTGCTCCAAATAAATCAAGGTCAAAATAAATGAAACACTCAAGAAGGCATCAGTCCCATTTGCCTAAGTCCTGGTTGCTGTGTGGATGAAGAGTAGTCAGTTATGACAACAGGTGATAACATCCAAAATAACAACCAAATTCATTAACATTTTTGCATTTCTAAACCATCCTTAAAGAAAATCATATATGGAGTCACACTGTTCTCAAAGTAGTCCAGCAAAGCAACCATGCCATCTGGATTCAGGTTTTCACCAATAAAGAACTGGTAGTTTTTGAAATTAGCAAAGATGTGCTTGATCTGGTCTATCATTACGCTTTCTGGCCTCTGTTGGCCTTTGACTGATTTCATGTAATCTTTGATGTACTTCTTGTAGGCCTCTTTTTTGAAGGTGGTTTTCTATAAGTAACGGTTTACAATTAATATCAACACCAGTGTTTACTGTGCTTTCCATACCTTCACCCTCAGAGTCTTCAGTGGAGGCATTTCCACCGATGAGGGAGTCATTAGTATTATCCTCTGTCGTACTGACCACCTTCACCTCCACCTCCAGCCCCAGCCTGTCCACGATCTCTCGGATCTTGTAGATGGTAAACATCTCATCATGGCTGATGAGATCCCAGTACATGATCATGAGAGCCGTTGGAGAGAGACAACAGGAGTGCTAGCTTAGCAGGAGCCTAGAGCTTCAAGCAAGTAAGGTGCAGCCAGAGTGAGACGGGGGGGGGGGTGGGGGGGGGGTGGGGGTGGGGGTGGTGGTGAGAGCAGTGGATGGAAAAACTTAAGTTTCTTTTACACAATGTCAGTTATCCAAAAACCCTGTTTTCAAACCCAAAGTATCTTTTTTGTTTCTTTCAATAGCACTGCAGAGCACTTAAGGATATACACTTTTGGAGCCAGGTGGACCACATTCAAATTCTGATTCTGATTATAATAACTGTGAAAGGGAGACAAGTTATTTAATCTCATTGTCAATCCCTTTCCCTGTCAAGAGCAAATAATCATAATAAAAGCATATAGGGGTAGTGTGTGTGCTGATGTGTGTTTCTCTCCAAGGCTGGCAGGAAGAAGCTGAAATGTTTCCAATGGTGCTTGAAAAGATCCTTCCTGAAGATCTTTTCCATCTTAATCACTGGCTTTCCCTGTCAATCTCCTTTTCTTCCTCATCCAGAATACTACGCGCAGAAGGAGATTCCCATGGGATTTTCATCCCTCTTGCCTTTGTACAGAAGAGAGTTTCTCCATCCGTATGTTCGGGCATTAAGGTAAGGGTTTCTGTGGATTAAGCACTCACTGTAAATGAGCAGACGACCTGCTGAAGGGATCTCTTTGCTGTAAGGAAGTATGGCTATTACCTTAGTTCCTCTGGTAAGGTCTGATTACCAAGGCTTTGCCCAGGACTGAAGGTTTTAGTGGGATCTCAGTGCTAAAGCTATGACAGTCCCCTATATTAGTTTTGCCTTCCTTTCTTTGGTTTATCAGTATGAATTTGAAAATACTTTTTCCATTAGCTGCTGGCCCTTCTCATGGAAACCTCCTCCTTGCCAAATCCTAAGAAACCACATGAAATTTCTTTACAATGGTAAAGCTTTTTATAATGCTTTATGCAATTTCTCCACCTTCCTTTCATTCCTCTCTCACATGTGTGGAGTCTAAGACTTATTCTCAATTATATATTACATATCTCACATTACATTCTTCTGGACCTATGATGGTTCTCTTTGGAATACAAACATGGAAAGTAATATCTTTCCCTTTCTACTTCATATTGGTTGTATCAATCATGTTCTTACTAAAATGATTTCTGACAATTTTTTCTTCTACCTTCATTTAGCTTCTCACTATACCTATTGATTAAGCCAAATATATTTTCATGGCTCTCTTCTTCAAACTCACTATGATTTGTATGAATTCTGTTTTCATTTCCTTTCCTGTTCTACTTGGTTATTGCCCTAGAGATAGTGTATGGCCTCTAATCCTTTTTATTATTTTTTTTTATTTAATTTCATGGGGCCTTCTTAGCTTAGCAATATTGATGATTTAGTCTATTTTCTGCTTCTTTAGACTATTTTTCATTTCTATCTCTTGCTCTTTCATCAATGATAACTCCATTTCTGGCCTCCATTCTCCCTTATTTTTATCTCTGACTGTCTTTAAAGCATTGCCCCCCAACTTCTCAATGGCCAGAGTTGAGGCAGGTATAATTTAAGTAAGTTTAGGTAGCTAGATTTGTTTTCCCTTTCAGTTGTACAAGGTGTTTTGGTTTATTTTTAATTATAAAAGACAGATGAGAAGAACTTAGAAAATATAAAAATATGTGAAGAAAATATTAGACAGTATTCCATCTCTCAGAATAATAATCGATTGAATTTGAGATTACTACATAACTCTCACATTGACAAATAGTAAGCACTTAATTTTTGTTAATACTATTATTGTTAAATAGTAATGATAAAAGATGTTTTTTTTAAATTTTATAATATATTTTTAAATATTTTTTAAATTTTTTATTTTTTATAAACATATATTTTTATCCCCAGGGGTACAGGTCTGTGAATCACCAGGTTTACACACTTCACAGCACTTACCAAAGCACATACGCTCCCCAATGTCCATAATCCCACCCCCTTCTCCCAAACCCACTCCCCCCAGCAACCCTCAGATTGTTTTGTGAGATTAAGAGTCACTTATGGTTTGTCTCACTCCCAATCCCATCTTGTTTTATTTATTCTTCTCCTACCCACTTAAGCCCCCATGTTGCATCACCACTTCCTCATATCAGGGAGATCATATGACAGTTGTCTTTCTCTGCTTGACTTATTTCGCTAAGCATGATACGCTCTAGTTCCATCCATGTTGTCGCAAATGGCAAGATTTCATTTCTTTTGATGGCTGCATAGTATTCCATTGTGTATATATACCACATCTTCTTGATCCATTCATCTGTTGATGGACATCTAGGTTCTTTCCATAGTTTGGCTATTGTGGACATTGCTGCTATAAACATTCGGGTGCACGTGCCCCTTTGGATCACTACGTTTGTATCTTTAGGGTAAATACCCAATAGTGCAATTGCTGGGTCATAGGGCAGTTCTATTTTCAACATTTTGAGGAACCTCCATGCTGTTTTCCAGAGTGGCTGCACCAGCTTGCATTCCCACCAACAGTGTAGGAGGGTTCCTCTTTCTCCGCATCCTTCCCAGCATCTGTCATTTCCTGACTTGTTGATTTTAGCCATTCTGACTGGTGTGAGGTGATATCTCATTGTGGTTTTGATTTGTATTTCCCTGATGCCGAGTGATATGGAGCACTTTTTCATGTGTCTGTTGGCCATCTGGATGTCTTCTTTGCAGAAATGTCTGTTCATGTCCTCTGCCCATTTCTTGATTGGATTATTTGTTCTTTGGGTGTTGAGTTTGCTAAGTTCTTTATAGATTCTGGACACTAGTCCTTTATCTGATATGTCGTTTGCAAATATCTTCTCCCATTCTGTCAGTTGTCTTTTGATTTTGTTAACTGTTTCCTTTGCTCTGCAAAAGCTTATGATCTTGATGAAATCCCAATAGTTCATTTTTGCCCTTGCTTCCCTTGCCTTTGGCGATGTTCCTAGGAAGATGTTGCTGCGGCTGAGGTCGAAGAGGTTGCTGCCTGTGTTCTCCTCAAGGATTTTGATGGATTCCTTTCACACATTGAGGTCCTTCATCCATTTTGAGTCTATTTTTGTGTGTGGTGTAAGGAAATGGTCCAATTTCATTTTTCTGCATGTGGCTGTCCAATTTTCCCAGCACCATTTATTGAAGAGGCTGTCTTTTTTCCATTGGACATTCTTTCCTGCTTTGTTGAAGATTAGTTGACTGTAGAGTTGAGGGTCTATTTCTGGGCTCTCTATTCTGTTCCATTGATCTATGTGTCTGTTTTTGTGCCAGTACCATGCTGTCTTGATGATGACAGCTTTGTAATAGAGCTAGAAGTCCGGAATTGTGATGCCACCAACGTTGGCTTTCTTTTTCAATATCCCTTTGGCTATTCGAGGTCTTTTCTGGTTCCATATAAATTTTAGAATTCTTTGTTCCATTTCTTTGAAAAAGATGGATGGTACTTTGATAGGAATTGCATTAAATGTGTAGATTGCTTTAGGTAGCATAGACATTTTCACAATATTTATTCTTCCAATCCAGGAGCATGGAACATTTTTCCATTTCTTTGTGTCTTCCTCAATTTCTTTCATGAGTACTTTATAGTTTTCTGAGTATAGATTCTGTGCCTCTTTGGTTAGGTTTATTCCTAGGTATCTAATGGTTTTGGGTGCAATTGTAAATGGGATTGACTCCTTAATTTCTCTTTCTTCTGTCTTGCTGTTGGTGTAGAGAAATGCAACTGATTTCTGTGCATTGATTTTATATCCTGACACTTTACTGAATTCCTGTATAAGTTCTAGCAGTTTTGGAGTGGAGTCTTTTGGGTTTTCCACATATAGTATCATATCATCTGCGAAGAGTGATAATTTGACTTCTTCTTTGCCGATTTGGATGCCTTTAATTTCCTTTTGTTGTCTGATTGCTGAGGCTAGGACCTCTAGTACTATGTTGAATAGCAGTCGTGATAATGGACATCCCTGCCGTGTTCCTGACCTTAGCGGAAAAGCTTTCAGTTTTTCTCCATTGAGAATGATATTTGCGGTGGGTTTTTCATAGATGGCTTTGATGATATTGAGGTATGTGCCCTCTATCCCTACACTTTGAGGAGTTTTGATCAGGAAGGGATGCTGTACTTTGTCAAATGCTTTTTCAGCATCTATTGAGAGTATCATATGGTTCTTGTTCTTTCTTTTATTGATGTGTTGTATCACATTGACTGATTTGCGGATGTTGAACCAACCTTGCAGCCCTGGAATAAATCCCACTTGGTCGTGGTAAATAATCCTTTAAATGTACTGTTGAATCCTATTGGCTAGGATTTTGTTGAGTATTTTCGCATCTGTGTTCATCAAGGATATTGGTCTATAGCTCTCTTTTTTGATGGGATCCTTGTCTGGTTTTGGGATCAAGGTGATGCTGGCCTCATAAAATGAGTTTGGAAGTTTTCCTTCCATTTCTATTTTTTGGAACAGTTTCAGGAGAATAGGAATTAGTCCTTCTTTAAATGTTTGGTAGAATTCCCCCGGGAAGCCGTCTGGCCCTGGGCTTTTGTTTGTTTGGAGATTTTTAATGACTGTTTCAATCTCCTTACTGGTTATGGGTCTGTTCAGGCTTTCTATTTCTTCCTGGTTCAGTTGTGGTAGTTTATATGTTTCTAGGAATGCATCCATTTCTTCCAGATTGTCAAATTTATTGGCGTAGAGTTGCTCATAGTATGTTCTTATAATAGTTTGTATTTCTTTGGTGTTAGTTGTGATCTCTCCTCTTTCGTTCATGATTTTATTTATTTGGGTCCTTTCTCTTTTCTTTTTGATAAGTCGGGCCAGGGGTTTATCAATTTTATTAATTCTTTCAAAGAACCAGCTCCTGGTTTCGTTGATTTGTTCTATTGTTTTTCTGGTTTCTATTTCATTGATTTCTGCTCTGATCTTTATGATTTCTCTTCTCCTGCTGAGCTTAGGGTTTCTTTCTTGTTCTTTCTCCAGCTCCTTTAGGTGTAGGGTTAGGTTGTGTACCTGAGACCTTTCTTGTTTCTTGAGAAAGGCTTGAACCGCTCTATATTTTCCTCTCAGGACTGCCTTTGTTGTGTTCCACAGATTTTGAACCGTTGTATTTTCATTATCATTTACTTGTTTCCATGAATTTTTTCAATTCTTCTTTAATTTCCCGGTTGACCCATTCATTCTTTAGAAGGATGCTGTTTAGTCTCCATGTATTTGGGTTCTTTCCCAACTTCCTTTTGTGGTTGAGTTCTAGCTTTAGAGCATTGTGGTCTGAAAATATGCAGGGAATGATCCCAATCTTTTGATACCGGTTGAGTCCTGATTTAGGACCTAGGATGTGATCTATTCTGGAGAATGTTCCATGTGCACTAGAGAAGAATGTGTATTCTGTTGCTTTGGGATGAAATGTTCTGAATATATCTGTGATGTCCCTCTGGTCCAGTGTGTCGTTTAAGGCCTTTATTTCCTTGCTGATCTTTTGCTTGGATGATCTGTCCATTTCAGTGAGGGGAGGGTTAAAGTCCCCTACTATTATTTTATTATTGTTGATGTGTTTCTTTGATTTTGTTATTAATTGTTTTATATAGTTGGCTGCTCCCACGTTGGGGGCATAGATATTTAAAATTGTTAGATCTTCTTGTTGGACAGACCCTTTGAGTATGATATAGTGTCCTTCCTCATCTCTTATTATAGTCTTTGGCTTAAAATCTAATTGATCTGATATAAGGATTGCCACTCCTGCTTTCTTCTGATGTCCATTAGCATGGTAAATTCTTTTCCACCCCTTCACTTTAAATCTGGAGGTGTCTTCGGGCTTAAAATGAGTTTCTTGGAGGCAACATATAGATGGGTTTTGTTTCTTTATCCATTCTGATACCCTGTGTCTTTTGACAGGGGCATTTAGCCCATTAACATTCAGGGTAACTATTGAGAGATATGAATTTAGTGCCATTGTATTGCCTGTAAGGTGACTGTTACTGTATATGGTCTCTGTTCCTTTCTGATCTACCACTTGTAGGCTCTCTCTTTGCTTAGAGGACCCCTTTCAATATTTCCTGCAGAGCTGGTTTGGTGTTTGCAAATTCTTTCAGTTGTTGTTTGTCCTGGAAGCTTTTAATCTCTCCTTCTATTTTCAGTGATAGCCTAGCTGGATATAGTATTCTTGGCTGCATGTTTTTCTCATTTAGTGCTCTGAAAATATCATGCCAGCTCTTTCTGGCCTGCCAGGTCTCTGTGGATAAGTCAGCTGCCAATCTAATATTTTTACCATTGTATGTTACAGACTTCTTTTCCCGGGCTGCTTTCAGGATTTTCTCTTTGTCACTGAAACTTGTCAATTTTACTATTAGGTGACGGGGTGTGGGCCTATTCTTATTGATTTTGAGGGGCGTTCTCTGAACCTCCTGAATTTTGATGCTCGTTCCCTTTGCCATATTGGGGAAATTCTCCCCAATAATCTCTCCAATATACCTTCTGCTCCCTTCTCTCTTTCTTCTTCTTCTGGAATCCCAATTATTCTAATGTTGTTTCGTCTTATGGTGTCACCTATCTCTAGAATTCTCCCCTCGTGGTCCAGTAGCTGTTTGTCCCTCTTTTGCTCAGCTTCTTTATTCTCTGTCATTTGGTCTTCTATATCACTAATTCTTTCTTCTGCCTCATTTATCCTAGCAGTGAGAGCCTCCATTTTGGATTGCACCTCATTAATAGCTTTTTTGATTTCAACTTGGTTAGATTTTAGTTCTTTTATTTCTCCAGAAAGGGCTTTTATATCTCTCGAGAGGGTTTCTCTAATATCTTCCATGCCTTTTTCGAGCCCGGCTAGAACCTTGAGAATTGTCATTCTGAACTCTAGATCTGACATATTACCAATGTCTGTATTGATTAGGTCCTTAGCCTTCGGTACTGCCTCTTGTTCTTTTTTTTGTGTTGAATTTTTCCGTCTTGTCATTTTGTCCAGATAAGAGTATATGAAGGAGCAAGTAAAATACTAAAAGGGTGGCAACAACCCCAGGAAAATATGCTTTAACCAAATTAGAAGAGATCCCAAATCGTGAGGCGGGAGAAAGGGGATAAAAAGAGGTTCAAAAAGGAAGAAAGAAAGAAAAAAAAAAGAATTAAAAAAAAAAAAGAAAACAAATAAGAAAAATATAAAAAAGAATATATATATATATTAGATAAACTGGTTAAAAAACGTTAAAAAAGAAAAAGGTAAAAGTTAAAAAAAATTATACCAGAAGGCGAGAAAAAAAACAAAAAATGAAAAAGAAAAAAATTAAATTAACTGCAAGACTAAAAAAAATCACAGGGAAAAAGCCCTGAGTTCCGTGCTTTGCTTTCTCCTCCTCTGGAATTCTGCTGCTCTCCTTGGTATTGAAACCGCACTCCTTGGTAGGTGAACTTGGTCTCGGCTGGATTTCTTGTTGATCTTCTGGGGGAGGGGCCTGTTTTAGTGATTCTCAAGTGTCTTTGCCCCAGGCGGAATTACACCGCCCTTACCCGGGGCCGGGGTGAGTAATCCGCTCGGGTTTGCTTTCAGGAGCTTTTGTTCCCTGAGCGCTTTCCGTAGAGTTCCGGAGGACGGGAATACAAATGGCGGCCTCCTGGTCTCCGGCCCGGAGGAGCCGAGAGCCCAGGGCCCCACTCCTCAGTGCGCCCTCAGAGAACAGCGCCAGTTACTCCTGTCTGCCTGACCTCCGGCGGCGCTCCGAGCTCACCGAGCCTGTGACCGGTTCAAGGTAACACCGAGCTGTGAGCTTACTGTCGGCTCTGTCTCTGTAGCCGGCTTTCCCGTTCTAATACCCGCAAGCTCTGCGACACTCAAGTCACCCCCGATCCTTCTGTGACCCTGCGGGACCTGAGGCCACGCTGACCCCGCGTGGGCTTCGCTCCGGTTTAGCCTCTGGAGGATGTCCCTCAGTGGAACAGACTTTTAAAAGTCCTGATTTTGTGCTCTGTTGCTCCGCCGCTTGCCGGGAGCCGGCCCCTCCCCCCGGGGTCTATCTTCCCGTCGCTTTGGATTCACTTCTCCGCCTGTCCTACCTTTCAGAAAGTGGTTGTTTTTCTGTTTCCAGAATTGCTGTTCTTCTTCTCTTCGATCTGCCGATGGATTTTCAGGTGTTTGCAATCTTTAGAGAAGCTATCTAGCTGATCTCCGGCTAGCTGAAGTAGTCTCAGCCTGCTACTTCTCCGCCATCTTATATTTTTAAATGTTTTTATATGAACAAAAGATAACCTATTTTCATAATTGCACCTATTGCTAATAATGATCAGATAGTCTAGTAACAAAGTTCATAGTTTTATAGAAAGCCCTGTATTATTATTTTACATGTTTTAATAATATTAATGAGAAAAACACAAAAATGCCTCTAGTTGTTTCCTTTTCTGTGATTCATATAAAATTAGATGGAAACAGAGCCTGAGCTGTGTGCATTAATTGTGCTGAAGACACAAGTGCATGTTTCACTCTACTTTCATCTCCCACCCACTAACTTTTAAACTCCCGCAATTCCACTCCTGATATTCTGGGCAGAACAATTCAGCTCACTCTTGCTGTCTCTTTCCACACTCTGCGCGTAGTGCTGACCTCACTTTCTGCATCCAAAACAGTTCATTTTTTCTCAGCTATGAGGTAACCTTTCCAAGATAGGAGTTTCCATCTCCAAGTAGGCAAAAGTGACTGCAGAAAAAAACAGTTTCCCTGTCTGTGATTTTATATTCATGTAGCTTTAGGGGGCCGGTATTTATTTATTTGTTTGTTTGTCCATTTATTTATTTATTTATAATTGAAGTTTAACAGAGCTACCATAAAATTTCTATTAGCTGGAATTAGCTAGAACTTCACTAACTTGTCCTTTCAAACAGACTATGCATTCTATTAAAGAAAACAACTTTTTTTTCTTATTGAAGTGTAACACACTCAAAGAATAATAAACAAAACAAAAAATATAGAGTTTATTGAATACCTTTTAGGTATGAATACCCTGGTAAACATCACCTAAGTCAAGAAATAGACACTGGCATCAATCCAGAACCTTACACATAACCTTTCTCAATCATAGCACATTATACCCACCCCAAAGATAACCACTATCCAAATTCCTATACTACAGATTTGCCTATATTGAAATTATCTGTAACTGGAACCATAAAATAGGGATTCTTTTGTGTCTGATTTATTTTCTTATCATTATATTTGTGAGATTTATTCATAGTATTGTATGTAGCTCTAATTCATGACTTTTAATTGTTATATATAATTTTATTGCACAAATACACCATTATTTCTCTCTTGTCTCTGGACTCATATTTAAATTGTTTTCCATATTTTGGCTGTTATACATAATGTCACTCTGAACAGCATATATGTCATTCATATAGAGCTGAGAGTGGATATTCTCATGCTTAAGTCATACGTTTGTGCAACTGTAGTAAACACTGACACACTTTTTCCTTGGTCACTCACTCAAAGTTTTCTCCTCTCTAAAGACCTAATCTTTGGTGTTCTGACTTTATGATTTTGCTCTTATAAGTCTCATGTTCAATTACCAGCATCCAATTCTGTCTTCTGTTATGAATTGACACCTTTCATGACACAACTGAGTTGGGGTAAAATTCCGTTAAATTGTGATATCCAAAGCTAAATGAGTACATTTAGCTTATTTGGAAAACTCTGTTGCTTTACTTCTTAAAACTTACCTAACTGGAAATGGAGAACCATTGCCCTCTTCCATGAATTTGAAATTTTCATCTTATTGTATATCCTCGGTTAAAAAAATGTATAAAATGGCACTCAGGCCTTGAACTCCATCTTGCTTTCCTGCAGCTAGTAAGGCAAAATCCATCCCCTGCATGGTGCATGCAATTGTGAAGAAGGTAGTTAGGGAGAAGGCAACAAACTGCAGTAGTCATAATGAAGGCCTATGATTTAGGAAATCTGTATTAGAGGGAGCCACAGGGAGTCCATTGCTATCTATCTGCCTCATATACATTTTAATTATACCACTAACTTTGGCAGAAAGATGTCATCTAACCCTCTGCTAAGACACATTCTTTGTAAAATTAAAATTGTTCTCCTAGGAGGAAGAATATACATAGTGAAATGCAAACATAAACACAAGCCCTATTTACCTGAAAGTAGCTACTGAAAGAAGAGGAGTCTGGAGGATCTAAATCTATATCTAGTTCTATATCTATATATCGCTTTACTTTTAGAATAGCCAAAAAATTACCCTTTCTTCAAGAATGGTAGAAAAATAAAATCTCAGCTATTTCAAAAAATCAAATAGAAAAAAGTATGAAAATTACCTTTGTGTCTTCTGCTTAACTTTTTTTTTTCTTTTGGAACCTTTATAAACTTTCAATTTTCGCATGGCAATTTTTTCAAAAAACTATTTCAAAAGTTAAAAAAAAAAAGTTTATATGAGATGGGGAAGGTATTAGTTTATGTCGTTCAGCCAGAGTAAAACCCACAGTTAAGGTCATGTTCAAGGAAAGACCTGAAGGAAGTAAGGGAAATAGCTCCCAGGCTATCTGTGAGCAGGGAACTCCAGGCAGAAGGAATAGTAAATGGAAAGAGCCATAAGGAAAGTCATGTTTAGTGTAACCAGAAACTGCAAGTAGGACAGTCTGGTTAGTGCAAAGAGAACAAGACAGTATATGGTAGGATATGACATAAAGAGATTGAGTGGGAATGTCACACCTTTAGATTATGTTCTGAAGTCACTGGGAGATTCTGAACACAGCAATATATAATCAAACCGATGTTTAAGAAGATCACTCTAGCTGTATAGGAAGGATTTAAAGGGGCAAGTTGGGAATGGCGGTAGGGTGTCAAGAGGAAGTCTTTCTGACAGTTCAGACAACAGGTAATGGTGGCTTTGACTAGACTGGTATAATTTAAAGCAGAATCCAGTAAATAAGTAAGTAAAGAGACAGAGGCACTATTTGCAGATGGAGCAGCAAATATCATCTTAATGGTTGATAAATATAGCTTTGCAGACACATTGCTTAGTGAGAGCCAAACATGTAGGCATCCTAACTCCCTACACACTGGTCAAGGACATGGAACACTCTCTCAGAGGAGAGTTTGAATCTTGGTAGAAAATCACTTACTTGGTCTCTGTCTCTCAGGCTCAGAAATAGAGAGGAGAAGTTTTGAGTCACGTCATGTGGTAGAAGAAGTTAGTTATCTCCCCAAAGGCATTTTCTCCTTTATTCTTTCTGGTTGGATGATGGTGCAGCAAAAAACATTATTTCCCAGCCATCATTCTTACCAATGTAATGTGACTAAGTGACAGATTCACTTTTATATTATTTGCTTAAAAGGAAATCCTGTGCCATGAATATCCCCCATTTTCCTTTCTGCCAGCCAGAAATGGCAGTGGCTGGAGCATCTCAGAAGCTACAAGTTGCCAGATGCTACCTTGAATGAATACTTTCCTAAGTACTCTCTCATAGGAGTGCCTGGGTGGCTCAGTGGGTTAAGCCTCTGCCTTCGGCTCGGGTCGCGATCCCAGGGTCCTGGGATCGAGTCCCACATCAGGGCTCTCTGCTCAGTGGGGAGCCTGCTTCCTCCTCTCTCTCTTCCTGTCTCTCTGTCTACTTGTGATCTCTGTCTGTCAAATAAATAAATAAAATCTTTAAAATAAAATGAAAAAAAAAAGTACTTTCTCATAAAAGAGAGTCACTAACTTACTGTTGGATCTTTTTGTTACAAAAGCCTAACCTTATCCTTACTAATACAACTCTTCAGGCAAAGAACCCTGGCAAGCTTAGGACAGAGGGAATGTATAAAGGTAATGAAGAGGCAAGCCATAATGTCAACAGTTGTGGTCTTACAGAAAGAAATAGTCATATTTTCTTCCTTTCTGTATCATGTATATGTTTATACATTTTGGCTAATAATCCTGTTTTACTCTCATTTCTCAAGCTATTTTATATAGCGTGTATTGGTGTCTTTAACTTCAAAGCTTACAAAGTGAGACACAAAGACAGGATGAGAGAGTATGGCAGAAGGAAAAATAGCTATCATTGAAGGATTTAGACTCAGGGTTCGATACAATAGTTGATGAGATTAGACTTTTTCTACTTTGATGAAGAAAGTTATTTATTTTTTTATACAAAATAGGTGAATTATACTAGAAATAATCAATTTGTACTTTTGTAGTTGATGCTATTAGTAATTTTTTAAAGGATGGATAACAGTATATGTTGTTATTAGGCCTACAGGGGTTGAATCTTAATAGAGTTATTGGTCATATTTTGTGGATATTATGTATTTTGAATATCCTTGCCAAAGATAGCAAATATACAATCTTTTGTACTCAATTCCTTACAGTGAGATCCAGAAAACCTAAAATCTTTCCCTCTTGGAATTGTCTCTCTCAGATAAAAACTTGATAGCTAACCTCTATATCAGATAGATATACTTGTGCAAGACTATAATTTAGAAATAAGCAAATCTAAGGAGAATTTTTTGGTTTTGGCCAGAGGCAGATATATTTGATTTGGTAACAACATTGATTTCCTCTATTCTAGAGTCCCAGCACATAAGCAATTTCAACGTGACAGTAACATGATTTATTCTAATGCTTGGTAAACAATCAGAAGAATCATACATTTTTTTTTTTAAAGATTTTATTTATTTATTTGACAGAGACAGATCACAAGTAGGCAGAGAGGCAGGCAGAGAGAGAGAGAGGAGGAAGCAGGCTCCCCGCTGAGCAGAGAGCCCGATGCGGGACTCGATCCCAGGACCCTGAGATCATGACCTGAGCCGAAGGCAGTGGCTTAACCCACTGAGCCACCCAGGTGCCCAAGAATCATACATTTTTATCAGGACAATTTGGAAGCACAATTTTGGGGAGCATCAATACTATAAGAATAGAAACCAACATAAATTTCTGTCCCTGGTTAAACAGTTTTGGGGCCAGATATATGTCCCTGTCCCCGTGATAAACAATATGGGATCAAGCATACCTTTCTGTCCCTTTGATAATCAGTACTGAGAACCAGCAAAAAATAAACAAAACATAAAAAACAAAAACAAACAAACAAACAAAACCCTAGCCTCTTGCTCCAAAAAATATTAGCTTATGAAACCAACATTTTAAAATAGCATACTCACGCCCCTGGGTGGCTGAGTGGGTTAAAGCCTCTGCCTTCGGCTCAGGTCATGATCTCAGGGTCCTAGGATCGAGCCCCGGGTCGGGCTCTCTGCTCCGCAGGGAGCCTGCTTCCCCCTCTCTCTCTGCCTGCCTCTCTGCCTACTTGTGATCTCTCTCTCTCTCTCTCTGTTAAATAAATAAATAAAATATTAAAAAAAAATAGCATACTCAGCCAGAGTAACAAGTTACTCCTCAAGAATGTCTTTAAGCCTTTTTGCCTCACTCCCACTGTCAATCCAAAACTGTTATGTCATAATCCATACCTAATCCAAAGCAATTCTACTCAATAAGACTCCTGCATTAAAATCATTCATCCCAGGGGCACCTGGGTGGCTCAGTGGGTTAAGCCTCTGCCTTCAGCTCAGGTCATGATCTTGGAGTCCTGGGATTGAGTCCCGCATCGGGCTCATTGCTCAGCATGGAGTCTGCTTCCCTCTCTCTCTGCCCACTTGTGATCTATCTCTCTCTGTCAAGTAAATAAAAAGTCTTAAAAAAATATATATCATTCAGCCCAGACACTAAAAACCCTAGGGATAGCTACCCTTGAATTCCCCCTTCTGAGATACTATTAAGATTTTTCAAGATTGTTTTCTCCCTACTCCTATAGGTCTAATTGAGTTTAGCCTTTCATAATCAATAGGTTTTTCTGATCGTCTTTTTAGGTGATAACTGAAAACTGAAAGCCTAGTCTTCAGCTTGATTCTCTAGTCCTTCCAATATTAGGTCAACTTCTCCAACATCTTAACTACTTTTCTGCTTTATCAGTCAGCTTGTTTATTAGCTTGAAACCAAGACTCCTGTCTGTTACACTCACAAAGTAATTCCTTTAAAATCTCATTAAATCTCATACTATGGGTAGCTGATGAAAGCAGAACTCTATTGTACACTTCAAAGGTAAAGTATCCTATTGAAAGTGTAATCTTTGTGGTAGTGGGCTTTTTTTAAAATTTATTTTATTTTATTTATTTTTATTTTATTTTATTTTATTTTTTTGGTAGTGGGCTTTTTAAAGTAGCAGTTGTGCCAGAAAGAGAATTGGTGCAGATAACTTCAGGTTGCCTAAATAGAAAAAAAAAAAAATCAAAACAAAACAAAGAAGCAAACAACAAAACTGAAAGAGAACACTCAGGACAGCAGTCCATTTCTATTCCCAATTTTGCCCCTTCCTCTACTTCCCCACCTACTTCACAAACTGAAATTTTAAACTGATGCATCTCCCAACCATATTTCAGTCTTCATTGTGTGCAAAGCTGGGGGCCTTGAGTAGGAGGCAGTCATCAGGGAGCAAAGATAAATCCTATGAAGAACTATGGTAATAACTAATGCCTATATATTGAATGTCTGCCTGTAGCATTTATCTTCAGTTGTCACTTGGTCAACTTGGTTAAACAGACTATTTTAGCTGGTTGAAAAGGAAGACATCTGAGATAATTGATGGGAAGGAGATAGCAGTTTTGTAGCTAACATCAGTCTGCCTCTCCTAATATGGACAAAGAATGAATCTATAGAGTCCTGAGGCTGCTTTTCTTATAACTCACACAAAGTTTTACAAAACCTGTCTGAACCCCCAATTTAAGGATGTAAGGATGACTGAATGAAGAAAACCCTCCAGAAATGTGAAAAGATCTTACTGCTTAAAAGATAAAGACTAGTCTGAAAAATTAGAGCAGCTGCAGTACTCTTTTATCAATTTAACTTGAAGCCTGGAAACTCTTTCATTTGTACAACTAGTTCCTTCCTCAGCTCAGAAATGTTTTGCTCTATTTTATCTTTGCTATTCATTAGTTCCGGCCTTTTCTTTAGGATCATTTATCACTTAATATGCTGACTCTTGGGTCTCTGTCTTTCATTATTATGATTTGCTCTTTCATGGTTTTCATCTCTATTTGCTGGGGAGAACTCTTCAATAGATCTTCCATCAGTCAATCTCTTGTATGACACCAACTATACTCTTTGCTAATCAAAACATTAATTTTAATTCTTTGATTGTCCTTTGACTTACCCTGTAATCCTTGCCTTATTTATCTTTATTTTATTTTCTTGTCACAGTTGTCCTATTGTATTAGCACGCCAGATTCCCAAGGAATATAAGTTTTGGGGGAGACAGAGTCATGAGTCATTGATCGTCCCAGTAAAGGAAATAATATCCTGTTTCTTCTCTGAAATTGGAGAATTGTAGAATTACTGGAGGTTGTAGATAATCTGTGACTACTAGTTCATATTCTCTGGGAAGCAGAACCCAGGATAAGGTTAGACATGTAAGATATTAGTTAGGGGAAATATCTCTAAGGAGAAATAGAATAATGCTGAAGAAGATGGGGAAAACCTTCAATCTCAGTGAAGGATTCACCCCACTGATTAAGAGACACAAGGAAGAAGGCTTGGGTAGAAAGAGTCTCAAATTGCACCATAGTTTTAGGTCAGTTTGGGCCAGACCAATCAGGAGTCTTCAAGCCAAAGCTGTCTGCCAATAGAGGAGTCCCATGTCTCACAAAACTAAAACTGTACTGGTATTCTGCAGCTCTTCATCACTGGCTAAGAAGAGTTCATGACCATGAATGCAATGTGGGATTCAGAGGCAGCTGCTAAGACCTTCAATTATGCTCCCTTACAGGAGAGCTAAGCATCTAACCATTTCCATGGTTGCCAGAGATTTTCTCTAAGCTCTTTTTTGTACTGTACCAGACAGAAGATGTCATGTTCCTTCTGGCTTTCTGCCTGGCATACTTATCAAGTGAATCTAGGCAGCACTGTTCTTTTCAAGTGTTGCTTATTCTTTCCAGCAAAATAGAAGCTTAAGGAGGGCTCTATCAATGACTTGGGGCTGCTTTGTCTCCCACTACTGTAATACTGCATCTATCAGTGGCTATCATGATATCCAAGAAGGAAGATTAGAAGAGGAGGGCTGAGAGCTTCTAATATCAATTAAAGATGACCTGGGCCCACACGATGCTACTACGTACCAACTACTGTGACCTTTGTCAAGGACCTCTCTCATCTTCCTGATATTTGTATCTGAAATGGCCCAAAGGGGTGCCTGAGTGGCTCAGTTGGTTAAGTGTTTGCCTTCAGCTCAGGTCATGATCTCGGAGTCCTGGGATCAAGCCCCACATCAAGGTCCCTGCTCAGCGAGGAGTCTGCTTCTCTCTCTCCCACCTGCTTGTGCTCTCTATCAAATAAATAAATAAAATATTTAAGAATCTTTAAAGGTAAAACAAAACAAACAAACAAAAAAATGGCCACGAAGCCCATTACAGTTATGAGGATTAAATGAAATAATGATTACATTAGCACATCACACAGAGTAAGCACTTAATAAGTACTACCTATTATTACCTTCTTCTAATGGTGCTATTCTTCTAAGGATGAGGGTTTCCAAACTGGGCTTTTATTCCTTCTTTTCATATTTTCACTTGTACTCTATCTATAACCAGTCTGACCTTCTAGAAGAAGTTACCTAATGTCATTTATATTAAGCAACAAACAGGGTACTTGGACCTGGGAATGTCAGATAACAGAGTCCATACTCAAAGAATATTCTCTTTACCATCCCTCTATTTTTTATATGTGGAGAGTATTTCTTTCTCTTTCCCAGACTTATGTAGTACCTGCACCTCTTTCCTACTCTTCCCCATCACCTGTACAGTCCATTGGTCATGTTGATGAATTTGAGTGAGGGCACTTATATTTCTGACTTCATCTTATCTGTAAATGATCAAAGTCCTGTAGAAACAGAATATCTAAATCCCAAATAACCATTTCTATGTTCCCACATTCAATTTGGAAATTCTCTTGAAATTCATTCAAGATCCTAAACAATATAGACATTTTCAACCCCAAGTTATATAATATTCCACAGTACTACTTTGTTAAGATATCTAGAACTGGGAAGGTCTAACAAGAGTAACATCCTAAATGATCAAATCTTGATGTGAGAGAATACATAAACCATTATTTCTCAAAGCTAACATTTTGGACTATACAATTTACTTTGTGCAACTACAGAAAGTTGCAAGCTAATGAATATCTTTAATTCCTATTCACTAAGAGTAAGTGGTGCCTTCTCTACCCGCTTCCCAAGTTATTATCTCCATTAGCAAAAGCCCCTCTGTGTGGGTGAGGTCTGATTCATGTTTAGTAGCACTGGCTAAGTTAAGCTATCTTTAAAGTTAAGGGAAGGTCTTAATGGGTGTCAATAGTTTTATATAACTTGTATAAATTTAACTAAGATAACTGATGGGAACAGAGCCAGATATTTCCTGGAATATCAGATAAATTTTGAAGGAGGTTATTTGATGGAAGGGGATAGAAAAAATTAGTATAGTCAAATATTCGGGTTCTGATTTATTGGTAAGATTTAACAATGCATCTCTGCAAAGGAGGCACTGGGTGACATCTGGGCAGAAGAGGGGAATTGTAGGGCAGGTCTGTAAGCTAAAATGTTATGTGATATTATTTTAGTAGTATATGAACAATGATATGGCTCTGCTAAACTATCCATAATCACATTCGGCTCCTCTCTAGTTAAGACCTAGGTTTCAGTTGATCACAGTGGGTTCTGGAATGTAGATAGTTCATTTTGGTGGACCACGGTTTTGTCAAAAGAAAATTTTAATTCCTTGAACTTTAGGTATTGTTTAAAAGAAAAGGGTTTATAATAAATGTTTGATGTTTAGTTAGGAGATTCATGCATTTTAAATTCCTCATTGCTCACTCTATTTGTCTGAGTGCCTCTTGAGAAACTGGGGAGAAAGGTAAAGAAAAAAAAATCCTTTATTAAAATTGAAAAACATTCATGTTTATCATTCATATTTACTTGGAGACCAAGTATGAAAAGTTTTCATGTTGAAGAACTTTCTACCAAGTTTTTATGAGCAAGTGAAACGGGGATATGAAATTGAGTTGTAACCTTAACTATAAAGTTGACTATTGCAAATGCTATTATACTGGGATTCTGTTATATCAGTGGTTTTATTTCCACTTTCTATGCTGTGTATTAAAACCTACCTTTTCTCATTGTGCTTATCTCTTAATGGTAAATAGTTTCAGAATATCCTAGCTGTTAATAGCAAAAGTTTATAGAAAATCTCCCTTTCCCAGGATGGTGTGGTAAAATTAGTTTCATTATCATTAAGTTTGCTCATTTAAAAAATATTGGCATGCTTGACGGTGGTGGTAGTAGGTAGATATCAGCTTCAAATCTCCCTTCTTAGTTCCTTGGCAGAATTTCAATAGTATAGGCTTCTTATTTGAGAAATGTTTCACTTCCTGGCAAATTTAAATTGTCACTGAATGTTATTCCATTGATGAAGCCACCTGAATATCATGCTCATTTCATGCTTAGTTTAGTTCAATGGCTGCAATGCTGCTGCTGCGGCTGCTGTTTAGAGAGGAAGGGACCGGTGCCGTGAGACTGTTCTTTAAAAACCTGGGCTAGAGATATGACTTGTGTGTTGCTCTCTTCTTTTAATTCCCCTCTTCTCTTTGATTTTATTCAAATGTAGATGTTTTGGCTTTCTGGATATTATGGTGATTTTCATTGTATTGTCAGGATCCTGGGTTTAAACTAAATGGTATGAAAAACATATAGAACAACTTTTGTCTGAAATATCAGCTTCTACTGAGAAACATTAGATGACATTTTCTTTTCTTTTTTCCAAAGATTTTATTTATTTGTCACACAGAGAGAGCGAGCACATACACAAGCAGGGGGAGCGGCAGGCAGAGGGAGAAGCAGGCTCCCCACTGAGCAGGGACCCAGTGTGAGACTCCATCATCCCTGGGATCATGACCCAAGCCCAAGCCAGTCACTTAATCAACCGAGCCACACAGACATTCCAGATTATGACATTTTCTTTGCATTGTTTTCTTACTCTTTAGGGCAAAATGTTTTCTAGTTAGTAATAATGTTATTTGAAGAAGGACAATGGCTACTATAGTTATGTTGAATTAAAACACCAATCAGATGGGAAAAACCATCACTTTTATTTAAAATAATGTAATTACAAATTTATGTTATTTGAAAACTGACATTCCTTTAGAATGGCAACATTTTGACTATTGTGGAATGAGAAAAATATTTAAATATGTATTTGTAAAAAAAATCAGTGAGAACATATGCTACAGTTTACTCTTCTGTGGGTGTAATTATATTTAAACATGCACAATACAAAAACTAAAAGTTGATACTTTTATGAATATTTCAGAAAAGAAACACTTATGCTAATGTTCTGTTGCAAGGCTACAAGTCTTGCAATAACAAAATTTTACTGTACACTACAAATTGAGTGATAATTAAAGAGCACTTGGAATTGGTTATCAAGTGCAAGCTTTCAACCAGTTTAATATAAATAGAAAAGAAGCATAGTTTGAGCGCTTTGAACAGAACTATCTTTAATCTCAACTTTGAGATTTGCTACCAGAACTGAAAATTTAGTGAATTTTTGATCTGGAAAGAATGAAAAACTTTTAAATTATCTTTTTGGAATTTCATTATGTCCAACATGGGACAAAGAGGTGAGTAACTCTAGGAAGCAACCTAACATTCAGTTGTGTGTGCTGAGAAATGAAGACTCACAGACAGGCACCAGTAAGTACTTACATTTTCTCTTCAGCTTCAAATTATCCTTTTTTTTTTTTGATATTTATTTAAAAAAAAAAACAATTTTTAACTTAATATTTACCTTATTGTCCTATGGTTCCATCTAGGGGTATAGCAATCAAGCTCTATTCTCAAAATCCCACTAAAATCACAATACAGACTAACAATAGCTAACATTTATCCAGTTTCTACTATGTGCCAGGAACTATTTTAAGTATTAAATGAGTATTAAATCACTGAGATAAGTGTGCATATTATCCTTATGAGGTAGATATTACTAATATTCTTATTTTGATAATTTTTTAATCATGTATAAATAAAACTGAAGTATAGGAAAGTCAAGTAACTTTCCTGAGGTCACTCAGGAGTAAATGGTAGAGCTTAAGTTTGAGTTTAAACCCATATTCTTTTTTTTTTTTTAATTAATTTTTTATTTTTTATAAACATATATTTTTATCCCCAGGGGTACAGGTCTGTGAACCACCAGGTTTACACACTTCACAGCACTCACCAAAGCACATACCCTCCCCAATGTCCATAATCCCACCCCCTTCTCCCAAACCCCCTCCCCCCAGCAACCCTCAGTTTGTTTTGTGAAATCTTTCCATTTGTATATGTGCTGCCGAAGCGAGCACGAAATCTTGCCATTTGCGACAACATGGATAAACCCATATTCTTAACCAGCATGCCACAGTATCTCTGTAAAAATAAACCCATAATCATGTGAAAATTAAATGATCATCAGTAGATCAGACATTTTAATAAGAAGACAAAAATTGAATACCATTTTACTGTCAGAGAAAACAAAGTGAAGAAAACAGTGGTTCAGAGGATGCACCATGAATAACAGCAGCAGAGATGGAGGCTGGGTCTCCAAAAGCTTCCTAGTTTCCTGTTGATATGTATTTGAAAGGTTTAGATTCAGTTGTGTTAAGGAGGCCCTATCCTATTCCCCTCAATCATTTTTACAGGAATCATTTTCACAACTACCAGAATGAATATTTAATCTCAGGCTAATACCAGGCACTATTATTGTTAAAAAAAAATTAATGACCTATCTATGAAAGCCTAGGACTTCTGGTTTGGGTATTAAAATAGTAGAATAAAACTCTCCTCATTTTTGACCAGCCTATCTAATTCTCAATGGTGATCTGTAAATAAACTACATATGGCATACCCAACTAGTATATTTGGAAAATCCCATACAACATGCCCAACCAGCATTTACAGAAGTTTCCATATGACATTCCCAACCAGGGAATATATCCATATAATATATCTAAGTGATATGCCATATGACATGCTCAATGAGTAGAACACTACCATACAAGAAGACCAAGCAGTGTACAGAGAATCCTGTTGTATAATAAACTCAGTTAATGTACCTGGAAAATACATATGACATACCCAACAAGTGTACAGAGAACACACCATGTGACACGACCACTTAGTGCACATGGAAATGGAGATAAATATTTGCATTTTCCCAAAAAGACTCTTTGAAATCACTGTTACATAGGAAAAGACAGATCCTACTGAAGTTTAACCAGTACAATCCCTCATTTGCAGGCAGCCAATCAGCAGTAAGTACTCAAGGGAAAAACAAAACAAAACAAAAAGCAGGACAGAGAAGTCCAAGATAAGTAAGAACAGTACAGACCCTGGAGAAATGGTTAAGTCCATGTACTAAATAAAACTCTTTAAAGATCTACTTATTATTTTAGCCTATATAAGAGCATACTGAAATTTTAAGGAAATAAGATTCTCTAGGATAAAGGGGACAATATGAGAATGAAAGAAAATTCTCAGAAATTAAAAATGTGATCATAAAGGGAAGAAAAATCAACACTAAACAAATTAAATAAAATCCAAAATTCTGCCAGAAAGAAAAAAATAGGCAAAATATTCATTAAGCAAAATATTCAAAAGGCAAAATATTCATAGATTGCAAGACTGCAATCAATAACAGTAGAATGCAATGTTTTCAAAGTTTTTCAAGAAAATTATTTTGGGGCTCCTGGGTGGCTCAGTGGGTTAAGCCTCTGCCTTCGGCTCAGGTCATGATCCCAGGGTCCTGGGATCGAGCCCCACATTGGGTTCTCTGCTCTGCAGGGAGCCTGCTTCCTCCTCTCTCTCTCTCTGCCTGCCTCTCTGCCTACTTGTGATCCTGTCTGTCAAATAAATAAATTTAAAAAAAAAGAAAATTATTTTGAACTAGTATTTTAGATTCAGTCTATTAACAATGAACTATGAAGAGAAAATTTAAAAAATTTCATAGAAGATCTCAGATATTTTATTTCCTATGCACTTGTTTACTTAGAAAAATAATTGAAGAGTATAAAAATGGAATCCAAGAAGGAAGAACAAGGGTATACAGATGCAAGAAGAGGACAGTGAAAAGCAAGCTTAGAAGATGAGGTGTACAGTAGATTTAGATAGCAATTAGTAAAAATACAAAGTAAAACTGCACTCATTTTAACAATTGTGTGGTTAAATGAGCTTAGTGATAAGTTAAAGGCATAACATTTTTTTTTAGTAGAAAAAAATTAAAAAGGCAATGTAACTTCAGGAAAACCCAAAAGCTGTTTGAGTAACTGATGTCAGAATTCTGAAAAAAATGTAAATTTTATAAACTTAATAGTTTATAAGCCCATGATACCTCTAACAGAAACTGGGCAGGGAAGGGGAAAGATAAGAGAGATAGAAAAATATGGAGCCACTAATTTCCTCATCTATTATGGTGGGGGAGAAAACACATTTTCTAAGGTTGATGGATGATTAAGGAGAAGTTGGATTATACCACTTAATATCCTAAAGATAGAAAATGATCTATGCATAGCAATTTAGCTTGCCAAGACTGATGAAAACACAGGGAGGAGAGCTATCAAAAATGTGGATAAGTATAAAGAAAATGAAAGTGAAAAAAATGTGGATAAGTCAGGTTTTTGTATTTCAAAGCAAATCAATAGTTCTTATCAGTATGAACAAACTAAAAATAACTAAAAATATATAAGTAAAAATAAATTATTTGGAAAGAAGTAATTGAAGGTGTTTACCTCTATGGAATGAAAATTGTAGGAAGGAACACATGGATTCTGTAACTTTGTGCAGTCTGGAGTTATAATTTTTTTATCACATGAATTTATTTCTTACTGTAAACGTCAGAGACCTATCATGAAGCAAAAGAATACTCAAACTGAGTAAACCAGGAAGCATTTTATTTCTTTTACTTTTTTAATATTTTATTTATTTGACAGCAAGCACAAGCAGGGGGGGGCTATAGAGGGAGAGAGAAAAGGGAGGGACAGAGGGACCTGGGGCTTCATCCCAGAACCCTGGGATCATGACCTGAGCCAGAGGGAGACGATTAACTGACTGAGCCACTTAGGCACCAACCCAGATAGCATTTTTCAAGGAACTATTTGTCCTAATTTTAGTCTCTCTACTGCTACCAACAGTAGAATTGCTGCACGCTAGCTTAGTAAGAGTAGGAAACCATTACCCTTCCTAAGTGTCAAGGAGAATGAGAGGAAGTGGTCACCAGAACTGGGGAGATCAGCTACATGGATAGTGCATTATGACAAGAAGATAGCCTGTGGGAGAGAACTGTAGACAATTCATATGTGGAAGAGAGGAAAATGGGAATAAATACCCAGGCTCCCTTCTCCTTTCCCTTTTCCCCTCTTTCAGTCCCTTCCACTAACTGATCTGAAGCCAGAGGTCAAGGGAGTTCTTGGATGCGGTCCTTATATGTACAGTTATCCTGGGGGCAGGACAGAACAAGGTGTAAAAGGGTGGAACTATATCTAGAGGAGAAAAATGAAGCTATCTGGCACATTTTCATAAATGAAATGTGTACAGTGTCATTATAAGGTGTTGCATTTGCACAGAAAAATTACTTTGGAAATATTCCATCTATCATAGATGGAATACTGGTGGTATGTTATGATTACCTGGTACCTTGATGATTTAAGTGAAAGCACTTTTTTTTTGAGATTCAGTTCAAGAAGCTTAGGGAGAAATGAGCAAGTGATTCTTGGAAGGTAAAACAGACAATAAAGGGCGTGTTAATTGAAGCCATGAAGGAGCCTAATCCTGTGGGGCAACTCTGGAAAATGTGCAAGATACATGCATTAGAATCACTACAAGGTTGAGGGAGATAGTATACTTAGCTCTCTGAGGGCCAATGGTTGTGGGCTGCCTCTGAAAACAAAAGGGTCTTCCTAAGATGAAGGAAAAAAGTCTCCAGGGAGCTAGACATAGACCTTGGGCATTAGAATTTGGCCAAAGTACACGGAGTCTGAGGGATAAGATAGGATACTACTGCTGTCTCCTACTTCTGGCTGATGTGTCACAAGTACATGAACACCAGTTACAGAGATGAACATGTACTGCTTTGGGGAACATGACGCTGAAGGAATTCTTCAAAATCCCATTTGACTGTAGTGACAGGAAGCATCTTTATGTCTGTTATTATTTCAGGCAATCAGATTAAAAATGATTTGTAATTACTTGATTTATATTTCTTTTTAATTTTTTGACAGCCTCTAATTTTAAAATAAATACACTCAAATGCATCATTTCCCATATTTTGACACACTGGAGTTAAACAATCTGTTTACCAGTGTGCCTGGGTGAACTTGGTTTTATAAAAACCTTAGAACAAAAGTTTTCTTGCAATCTCCATGTATACATCTGAACTGATGAAAATGCACCCTTGATTAGGAAATGGGTGACTTTGCTGCATTTTAAATGCAGGCTCATGAATGCCCAAATGTACAATTGAGTATAGGACTGTACTAGGGCTTCTCCAGGCTCAGCCTAATCTCAGATAGGGCTCAGGAGCTTCCCTGCCATTCAGATTCTTACATCCATGTGGATAAAAGTATGATGTATTCCATCAAGGCAACATAGGACCAGTGTTTGTCTAATGGGTTTCTTTTTGCATGCTTAAATATTGGACTTTTAAATTATGATAGAAAGTTTTAGCTATTTCCTTTTGCAAGGTTGCATTTTAAGAAGACATTTTTTTTCCAGGTGAGTTGAAAGTCATACCACTATTCAATTATTCAACAAATATTTATTGAGTGTAAACTATGGAGATAACTGGTCTAGTGCTCGAGATCCTTGGTGAACAAAACAGATGAAGATCCCTGAACTGCTGCTTACATTTAAGACGTGAGAGTGAGCCAATAAATCATACATACATAGAATATGTCAGAGGGTAATATATGCTTTAGAAAAACAAAGAAATAGAGCAAAGTAAGAGAGACTGGAAATGCTAGCATCAGGAAGCAGAGTGTAGTACACAGAAGGACAAAGTCATGGCTCATTGAAAAGGGAAAATTGAACGAAGATATGAAGGGAGTGAGGAAGTTAGGACTATGGTTATATGAAAGAAAAACATCTTAGGCAGAGATAAATAGTGCAAAGTCTGAAAAACAGGTATAAAATATATATATATTTTTTAATTTTTTATTTTTTATAAACATATATTTTTATCCCCAGGGGTACAGGTCTGTGAATCACCAGGTTTACACACTTCACAGCACTCACCAAAGCACATACCCTCCCCAATGTCCATAATCCCACCCCCTTCTCCCAAACCCCCTCCCCCCAGCAACCCTCAGTTTGTTTTGTGAGATTAAGAGTCACTTATGGTTTGTCTTTAAGATTTTATTTTGACAGACAGAGATCACAAGTAGGCAGAGAAACAGGCAGAGAGAGAGGAAGGGAAGCAGGCCCCCTGCTGAGCAGAGAGCCCGATGTGGGACTCGATCCCAGAACCCTGAGATCATGACCTGAGCCGAAGGCAGTGGCCTAACCCACTGAGCCACCCAGGCGCCCCAGGTATAAAATATTTTTGAAAAAAAATTTTAAAGATTGTATTGATTTATGTGATGCCGAGAGAGAGGGTGCAAGTAGGGGGAGCAGCAGGCAGAAAGAGAGGGAGAAGCAGACTTCTCACTGAGCAGAGAGACCAATGTAGGGCTCGATCGAAGAACCATGGGATCATTACCTGAGCTGAAGGTAGACACTTAACTGACTGAGCCACCAGGAACCCCCAGATGTAAAAATTTTTTAAATGTTAATTCTCTGGTGGAAAGGTCCATTTTAGTTGTTTCCTTAAGAAACCATGAGGAGGTAAGGGTAGAAACAGGGAGACTGATTAAGAAGTGATTGTAATAATTCAGAAAAGAGGTCTTGAGAATTGGTTTAATTTAGGATAAATATTGATAGCTAGGGGGAAAAAAAAATTCCAAAGGAAGATTTGTCCATGGGTCAATTGAGTTGATCAGGCCTAATATGAAGTAAGCATAATGGCATCAGCTACTATTCAGTTAAACTCAACTACGATGACTGGGGTTTGTAAAATAAAAACAGAGATCTGAATGCCTCATTCAGCATCCAAGACACAAAAAGTGTGAATGTGGCTGTTTTTCATTAAGGTTCTCTTTTTAAGGTGATGAAAACTGCCTAATTAGTAGTTTAAGGAGAGGATTTTGCAAATTGACAGGCTTCATCTTGAAAAAAACTGAGTATACAAAACAGATCAAATCTGCTTTTATCTAGTTTTGGAGTTGAGAAACAAACTCTGCAAGCATGCATGAGAAGCTTTCTACCACTTTCTTAAGCTGCCCCCAACCCCCAATTTTGAGTCTTTTCCTTTTTGTTACTGCTATGGTGAAGGCATCTCCAACCTGGTAGGTGCTATGGAAAGACAAAACGGGCCCTCAATTGGGGCCCTCAAAATGGGCCCTCGATGACATGTATTCTGACCTGAAAAAAACCCTTCTTAATGGGAAGGGTACTTTGTACTCTATAACAGAAAATAAACAGTTTTTTAGCTTCCATGAGATATTTATAAAAATTACTATTAATTCATAAAGGAATTGTCTCAAAAGAAAAAAAAAAAGAATTATATATGCCATGCTCCTTGACCCGAATTCAATAAAATTCTATTAAATTTGAAATTCTATTAAATATAAAAACCCTGAACTAGCCAGTAATTATGAAAGTAATTAAGAAGGTTGCCAAATAACTAATCTCCTATTCCCCAAAATGCCAGACCAATACAATTTCATGGGAGAAAACATCCTATTCCACTTAAAATAAAACATATGGAAATAAAGGACGTGCCCTCAAATTTTTATCAGAGATAGCACAGCACCCCAATCCAACCCCAACAATAAAAATAAAACCACAATGCTATAAAATACTATCTGTGTAAATGGAGAAGTGATTGATATATTTCTGTTGGATTGCTCACTATAGAAAAGATATTAATCTTAAGTGACTTATATTTTGTTATAAAAAGTACAGTAATTTTAGGAAGTTTACCCCAAATCACTATGTGAACATATATAATTACAAATACATGAGAACTGTCAGAAAACATTTGAAAAAGAATCATGATAGTTAGAGATTTGCTTCTTAAGACAACAAAACATGCTATAAAACAACAATAAATGTATAGGTATGTTACTGGTGCCAAAGTAAATAGGTAGGTAAGTGAATTTAAATTGAAAATAAAAATATAGAAAAATTAAATCATAGTCATATAAACTCTGCTATATAAAGTAGATGGCCCTTAAAATTAGTGGTTAAGGAATGTGGCTAAAATCTAAAATATTTACTATCTGACCCTTCACAGAAAGCCCTTGTAAACCAAAATGTTGTAACTATTTATGGTGATGGGATTTCAGATGATGGACATAGATTTCATTTTGCTTACATATAAGACAATTATATATGAGGATGATTTCCTTGGGTAACTACTTTCAAAATGGAGAAAATTAACTAGTGAAGTTCCATTTAAAATTGGAAAGACTTAGCTAAAATTTGATTTTTATGAAACTAAAAAAATCCTACTTGCTTTTGTGCATATATTAGCATATCGTGGAAATATATCTAGGAGTTGTACAACTAAATGTCATGTGAACAGTGACAACAACAACAAAAACTTTGTAGTTCCAGCTACATGTATTTAATATAAGAACTATTTGTAAAGAATTTATGGGAATGTTGAGTCTTTGAGGAGTAGAAAAGACATCATCTCAGGTCTATTTGAAATAGTTTTGTTTTCAAGTTGTCCTACTTAGATTGTCCTAATGCTTATGGTTGGCAGATGCCTCTGAAGTCAAGATGTGTTTGAAATTACTATCTATAGAATCTCTCTTTTTGAAGAGATTAGGATTCTACCCAGACACCAAAAGATTTGCAATGACAACTTGAGAAATTTTATATTATAGCACTGGCTGGCAAAAGAAAAGAGAGACCAGCCAAAGATAGCATCTGGTTGATTTGGTCTAGATTATGCTTGTTAGTTACATTGATTGCTCTTGTTCCAAATCCTTTCTAAGTGGTCTTACAGTCTTTCCTTAAATTCCTAAGGGTAGCTCTCTATTGGGAAGATGAGGGACTGACAGCCTAACATTCCATATGGTTATTATATCTCTTATCATGAACAATAATAGTCAAGATTCTAACAATCTCACATGAGTGCGGGTACAGTGAAACCTTTTTCTCTCTGGGTAATATGTTCCCACAATTAAGAAGGGGAGGAAAAACTCCTAAATTCATAGTTAACTACAACCTTAAGTCTCTCCTGATCATTAAGATATAGTCAGTGCAGCGGGTGACAATGTGTTGTCATTCTAGAATATAAAATTCAGGTCACCTTCCCACAGTCAGATTTATTAGTTCAATGTCTAATAGGTGGACATTTCCAGCATCCACCTGAAATGATTAGCATGTCAACGTGCTTTTGCCATAATTAGAGATTTTAATTGGTATAAAGATTGTCTTTAGAATGGGGTAGGAAGAATAGAAAAATGGGATTTGGAGAAAAAAAAACATAGTAGTTTGTACTTAGAATTACAGTATGGGACATATGCTAAGTTTCATGGAAATGAGCAATCCCATCATGGTAGGCCTGAGCTGATAAACAAATTTCATTTCTAAGTAATCTGTTGAGGAGCAGTGTCTGGCATAAGGGTATTGGGAATGATTGTCAGGCTCCTTCCAGGCTCACTGAGAAAACAGGTTTTGATGGATAAGTAGTACTGCCAGGGTTTGGGGAGGGTAGCTCATGAACCTTGTATTTGCTAACTGTCCATGCAGGTAAAATTACGTATTTCTTATGATTAGCTCCTCTTCCCAACTGTTCTGGATTGGGCGGGGGGGCGCATGGTTGACTAGTTGGTTGGTTGGCTGGTTGGTTTTTCTCCATAAGTAACAGTGTGAGGACTAATTTTGGCTTCTCAGGTATCAAATTACTTGGAAAAATAATACTGAACAAAGGGGATATGAGGATTCTGTCCCCAGAAAAATTATCTACCCATACATGCCACACTTGCCCAAATTAAGGACTAAATGTTATCAAGGTGTTGTATTTACTGCTCTCTTAGCTCAGAGAGTAATCTCTGATAAGTCTGTTCAACCCCAACTTGATTAAGTGGTGAAGATTTGTTGTTGTTGTTTCTTCATTCCACTCTCTAGTCCCTGAGTCAACTGGTCTTTCTCTTCTTGGGTGTGGAAGAAGATGTGAGGGCTTTGAGGATCTTTGTCCCCTCTTCTTTACCAAGGGTCAAGGTTTCCCTACTTCTTCCTCTTCTGTGTGGTCCCGTTACTTCCTTTCTCCTCTTTCCTACTCTGAATCTTATTCAATTTCTCATCATTAAAAAACCGCAAGCCTCTATCTGAGAATCTGTAGCACTCTAACCAATGGCTTTTTTCTTTCAAACTTACAGTCTTTGTTGCCACTGACGATGTAAGTGAATTCTACCTATCAGTGTGGGCTGGGTGGAAAAGGCCAGTGGGGTACAAGACGGTTGTATCTCCAGAAGGTATAAGGAATTATACACTAAACACAATTGGCATAAAACTCCACAACATAAGAAGCTATCAAAATGTGCAAAAGGTCCCACAGAAAATTCTAGGGGCAATACAGAGTGTTTTAGAATTTCAAGTGAAACACAATTCTTGCCATAAGTCAAAACCATCCCAACTACCAGACTGAAATAGTTATCAGCTTCAAATTAGATTGTGCAACATTCCTTTCAATGGCTTCCTTTCTTCAACTGTTTTTTTGTTTGTTTGTTTTTATGGATGCAGCAATAAAAACCAAGCCCTGTGTGAAAATCAGTAAGAAATGGGAAATGAGAGTGCTAGTGTCCCATCAGATTCCAAGATCTAAGAGGCTGTGCAGTGCTCAGTAGACTTACACTTCCATCAGTATCTATACTTACATAAGAATGAAATAAAAATATTATTTTTCATTTAAGTGAATTGGTTTTTCCTTCACTTTCTGTGTAACTTTTTTCAACTATCAAGTTAATAATATGTGAGTACTTATTAAATTATTTGGACCTAACCTCTTAATACCTAGAACTGTTAGGTTTTGTGTGTGTGTGTGTGTGTGTGTGTGTGTGTGTGTGTGTGTGTTAGGCTTTCCAGGAAGCAATTATTGAGACACTAAGGGCATCATGAAAAAAGAAAGACTGGATATATCTGTATACATGTATCACAATATCAATCTCATTTATACTATTTTCTCCTTTCTTCTTTCATTTTCTCTTTCTTCCCTTCCTCCCTTCCTCCCTCTTCTCTTGCCTTTCCTTCCTCCCTTCCTTTTCTTCCTTCCTTCCTTCGTTTCTTCCATTTACCCAGTCATATGAGTTTGTCTAGCTTTAGTCTCTTTCTCAGAATTCTAGCAGGCCAACTACGCACAAGGACAAGTCCCTGAAGTATGATAAGTCTGCTGGTGTTATTTGAGGTCCACACTGTCCAGCTCATCATGCTAACACTGTCTGGTAGCAAGTCTTATTTCAGAAGAAACCTACTATGATCTAAAGCACACAGCACAGCAAGCACTCACCAAGTACTTTTAGGTAGACATGTATTTGTTAAATGATTTAAATTAAATGTAAAGTGTCCAGAAAAAAAGAAAATCCAGGTCATTTTTTTTTTTTTTTTTACAATAATGAGTTTTGGATCTTTCTAGTATTTTTCCTTCTCACTCTGGTTTGAAAGAAGAAAGGGTCAGTGTTTCCTCCCCCATTATTGTCTTTCCCTTTGTTTTGAGTAGATCAAGATGCATTCATGCCTGTGACTAATGCCTGCTTAGGTGACAGAAGTGTTTAATTTATAATCATGTAATGTGGAATTGGATAGGATTTTAGAGACTGATTAGGTTCCATCCTTTATTTTTTTTGAGAAACCTTACAAAGTTGAGTGGTTTGCTCATGCCACTTGCATTCCTACTTTCAGAGCTGGGACATACACATAGTTCCAATTTCCAGGCTGATACTCACTCAATTACACTGCCATTGGTTTCTCAGCAAAATTTAAGCTCATTTCAGCCTTTTAAAAATTCCTGCAGTTGATCAGTCATAATTTCTTTCCTTCAATTTGAAGCAGCTTATTGCTTCATGTTTGAGAGGAAGCCACTATTTCATCCTGGAGATAGTTCTTTTGTAATGGCAGGCTAACTAACTTTTCTCTCTGGGTTTAGGAAGTACTTGGGAAAGAGGGGTGCTATGCACTATAAATATAAATGGTTATATTCTACTGAAACAAGCTATAGCATATCACATCTGATATTTTCCGTGACTTTGCATATAGATAGTATGAATTAGGAAATGCACTTTTTTTGAACTCTACAGCTGTTCATAAAATTGTCACAGAAATTTGCATTTAAAATATACATATAGGGAATTTGTACACATTTATGGAGCTCTCTGGAATCCTTAAGAGGTAGAATTTAATACCTGCTGGCAAATACTTACCAGTTATATGCTAGGAAAAGAAAGAATAACTGATATATGTGAGCCTTGTTTAAGTTGGGCTTCATGAGCTCTAACAATGGAGTGGACAGGGCAATGAATTTGATGGATAGTATTTCCATTTTTAAAAAATGGGAAAAGGGGTGCCTGGTTGGCTCAGTGGGTTAAAGCCTCTGCCTTCAGCTCAGGTCATGATACCAGGGTCCTGGCATGGAGCCCTGCATTGGGCTCTCTGCTCAGCGAGGAGCCTGCTTGCTCCTCTCTCTCTGCCTGCCTCTCTGCCTACTTGTGATCTCTGTCTGTCAAATAAATAAATAAAATATTTTTTTTTTTTAAATGGGAAAAGTGTGTTTTTTTGTGATAATATAACAGAGTTAATAAAGTATCATTGGATCAAGGCAATTTTCATGATGCCAAACTAAGAAATATATAATAATCAAAATTTAAAGAAATGGTTAGCAAATTAAAAAATGGAATTGTTTAAGGCACCTGGGTGGCTCAGTTGGTTAAGCAACTGCCTTCGGCTCAGGTCATGATCCTAGAGTTCCGGGATCAAGGCCCGCATGGGGATTCCAGTTCCACGGGGAGTCTGCTTATCCCTCTGACCTTCTCCTTTCTCCTGCTCTCTCTCACTGTCTCTCAAATAAATAAATAAAATCTTTTTAAAAAATGGAATTCTTTAAATAAAAGGTATTGTTTTAAGTAATGCATTTACATTTAAATTGATTTTTGCAGGCTATGGACTTTTGCACAAGTAAAAGTTACTGAAAAACTGCATTATTCCAAAATGGGTTTAATTCCAAATAGTCAAGTTTTACTAAGAATTTCATTTTTTATTACTAAAGTAGTGCATACTTATTGTGGAGGATTTAGAAAACACAAAGAAATACTAAAGCAATTAATTAATGTTCTCATAATTCTACCATCTAGAGATAATTTTCATTAACATTTTGTGTATCTTTTTGGATAAGGGTTTCAGTGAGAACATAAACATCCAACACTTCATTGTTAAAAGTTATATTGTATTATATAAAATTGCTAAACAATGGTTAAATGTTTTTCTCTTCAGGAGCATTTAGGATGTCTGCATGTTTTTGCTAGTATTAACAGTATTTTGATAAACACTTTCACACTTGTTCATTTGCACACCTTTCTCATTATTTGCTTAGGATAAATTCCCAGAAGTGGATTTTCTAGATTAAAACATTTATACATTACTGAATCTTTGGATAAACATTTCTGTATTAACCTCTAAAAAGGTTGTATAAAATGTACCAGAGATGTTCTTTTCCTCTACTTGGCTTGAAAGTCTGAATACCTACTCACATCTTTATTGACATAAGGGAAAAATGAATGGGAACCATAATATTTACTTTGTGTTTTAAATTACTTATGAGACTTAACATTTTTGTGTGGTTACTACAATATTTTTAAAAGCCAAAATACATACAGATTACAGACAATATCCATGAGATAAGAATATACAGATGCTAATAATTTATCATGTTGGTTACAGTCACAAAGTTATATCTCTGAGTGTGTGGTATATCTGTTTGTCTATGAAATAAAATCTCATACAGAATGTTCAATTTCCTCTTGTTCTCCTCCTAAATCCTATTTCTCTAGCTTCATCTCCAGAAGCAACCTTATATCACAAATTTGTTGTATATTATTCCAGTCCATGTTTTTAGTTCCAGGTGTTTAAATTTTTTTTTTTTTACTTCACTAGAATTTAAATAACGAACATGTATTTAGACATGTCTAAGTTTCACTGCCTTCTTAAAAAAAAATGTTCTAAAGTTTCTTGCATCCATTATTCTTATTTTTCATTAAGTTGGAATTCATCCTTAGGTAGGTAATTCTTTTAGAGAAAAGCTATGTTAGAAAATGGAGTTTTCTAATGCTGAATGAGAAGGATGACTTGGTGAGCTCAGGGTTGTTTTCACTTTGTTTTACCCTGAAGCAGCCAACAGTCTGTGTAAGAATACAAATGGGAAAAGATTCTAAGTGTATGGATACAGCACCCCATTTTCTTCTTTATGTCTCACATAGGCCTTCCCCAAATTCGGTGGTCCTGACAACCCATGTGGAGTGAAAAACACTGATCTGTAGGTTTCTTTTTTTATTTTTTCTTGTTGTTTTTTTTTTTTTTTTCATTTTTAATCCTGAAAATCATTAGCACCCAAAACAAGTTTACAACTATTTGAGGGCACCCAATATTCATCCTCTTATATTCCTCACTAAGAGAGGTATGGAAGAGTCCTCAATATTGGACTGACAAGTTTCCAAGATAAACATGCATACTTCCCTGTCTCCTTTGAGAGGAATACAGCAATGAGAAAAAAATAAAATTGAAAAATAAAAAACGAAACTAAAAGTAATGGACATTACTTGGTGGGCTTTGGGAAAACTCTTTATAAGACTTGGATTCAGTTGCTCTGTGACTTTTTGTCCTGGACTTTTGACAAGCATCTTGAAAGCTTACAAAGGACAGGGTCACAACCTCAGGACAGCAGGTTGAGAAGCTAGAGGTATTTCCAGATTCCTTTTGTGTAAGAGAAGATGCTGTGGGAGGAGGGAGTGGCTAGGCGGATAAGAGGACAGGAAAGAAGAAAGAGAGGGACAGAGAGAGACAGAAATACACACACACACACACACACACTAGGTTAAGGCATTATTTTGAGATATTTGCTACTAACAATTGAATACAACTTCTAATTGCCATAGGCATATAACATCATAATCCCACAATTTAGGGGCTATCACAAAAGGAATATCCACATTTCCTGGGCCTTAGAACTTTTTTTTTCCTTAGCCCTGATGAAGGCCTGCACTGGTGCTGGAGGCTCAGTTGCGTTACATGAATATGTCACTAGGAGCTTCCTGTGGGCAGTTGCAGCCTTAGTCCAGCACAGAATGACTTGCAGCAGAATATTTGAGTGACTACAGGTCCAAACATATCTTTATTTAGACTCATTATTTGAATAACTGCTTAAATATGTGTAGAATAAATCTAGTTTCAAAATCATTTTCAAGTATATTATTAAAGATATTACTTCATTTCTTGCAACCAAGCTTATGATTGTGAAGTCTGATTCTAGTCTGATTTTGCTGGCTGTGAAAGCTTCTTAGGATTTTTTCAGTATCTTGTGATTTGGAAATCTTGCCATGATGTTTTTAGGTGAATATTTACTTTTTACATTTCCTTTTTTTTGTTTGTTTTTAATGACACTAAGTGGCTTTATCCATAGGAAATATTATGCACTTCTTTACTTTCGAGAAATTTTCTTTCCTAATTTCTTTCTCTGTATTTCCTTGCCTTTCATTTTTATTGTCTATTTCTTCTTTTGGAATTTACGACATTATCCTCAATGTCTCTTTTATGTTTCCCATGTTTTCTTCCCATTTCATAGCATTCTAGGAGAAATCCTTGGTCCTAACTTTCAATTCACCAACTTGTTCTCAAATGTACACATTTAATTGTTTAGCCCAACTTTTGAGTTTATTCAAATAATACTTTAATAATCATATATTTTCATTTCCAAGACCTCTGATTTTTACTTTCGAACATAATCTCTTCTACTGTCCTCTCTTGTACTTCTGAGTATTTTTAAAATTATACTTATTTTTAAGTCTCATTTTGCTCACTCTCTTAACTCAGTTATTTACTCAGTGGCTGTTATTATTACTGATTCTCAATCTCAGTGTCATTCTTTCTTAATGAGTTGTCTAAAATATTTGGTATTTCTTGATTGTGTGCCCATCTTATATTCAAGATTCCCAATAAGCTTATCTGTGACTTCTGTTATTTGATTACAACAATTTGTCTATGGTAAGGAGAGAAAAAATGTGCTGCTCAGCAGGTGAAGTTGGGTTTTCCAGTTGTATTACTTTCTAAATTACCCCAACATAACTGGTCTAAAATTATATCCATTTATTATCTCATAGTCTGAGGGTCAGAAATCCAGGTGGACTTGTATAACATTGTGACTGATAATAAGAAATATATATTTGAACTTTGTCCCTGGTTTTGAGAGGCAGGGTTCTCCTAAAACTCTTAGATTTTCCTGAGTGATGACAGTTACAAAGATGTCTTTCATTAATAAATTACTTTGGAAAGTACCTAAGGAGGGGGGCTGGTTGCAAGAAGAACCCTTTGATTAGAGGGTTAGAACTTTCAGCATAAGCTCAGACTTTGCATAGGGAAGGGGTTCCCACAGGTTGAATCAGTTGCCAATGTCCATTGTGCGTATGTAAAGAACCCTCCATAAAACCCCAGAAGGGCAGCGTCCAGAGAGCTCCTGGGTTTGTGAACACATGGAGGTTTGCTGGGAGATGGCAGAGAAGATGTGCATCCTTTCCACACCCTTTGTCCAATGCATCTCTTCCCATGTAGCTATTCCTGAATTATGTCCTCTTATAATAAGTGATCTATTAGGTAAAATGTTTCTCTGAGTTCTGTAAGCTGGTCTAGCAAATATATCAACTCCATGAGAGGAGGAGAAACTGGTCTGAAGCACAGGTAGCAACCTGGGCTTGTGATTAACCACTAATGTCTGATGCTAAAAGTTTTGGAGAGCACTCATTAAACTGAACTCTGAACATGTGGGATCGGATGTTATCTCTGGGTAGATAGTGTTAGAATTGAGTTAAATTGTAGGACACCAGGCTGATGTCCAAAAATTGCTTGTTGTAACCACTCCCCATGGTAGAATTGGGTATAAGAACCCAAAGAGTTTGACTGGGTTTTCTGCTTAGGGTCTCACAAAGCTGAAATCAAAGTGTAATCTGGATTGGGATCTTATTTGCAGGCCCACATCAAGCTCATTCAGACTGCTGCAGAATCTATTTCTTCATGGCTAGAAGTCTGAGGTTTCTGTTTCCTTGCTAGCTGTTAGTTAGTATAGAGCTTGGAGGCTGCTCACATTCCTCTCAAGTGGCCCCTTCCATCTTCAAACCAAGAAGGGGTAATGGAGTCCTTTTCACTTATAGCATCTCTCTAGTTTGTCCTTATCCCAGAAGCAAGAGAATGGTCTCAATTTCTTAAGGGCTTCTGTGACTATAATAAATCTCCTCTGGTCAATCTAAAATAATCTCCCTATTTTAAAGTCAACTCTGCTAAGCCACATAGTAGAATCACAGGAGTGATATCTCATAATACTCACAGGTTTTAGTGATACCTCAGCTTCCTGCTTCTTTGAACAAGATGGAGTGGGAGATGGATGCTCACCCAGTGGTACGACTCTAATAACCAAACTGAGAGCTAGATTTTAGATTGACCTAAGACTCACTTCTTCCCATTACCTCTAAACCTGGAGAACTTAAAAGGACCCATCCCTCTGCCTTTGGAGTTATTTTTTTTCATATAGTTTTGAACTTGAGTGTTTCTTTCAACATAATCCCATATGTCTTCTCTCTTTAAAGGCTTCATCTTCATTTTCTGGATCACTGAGGGCATCCTCTTCCTCAGCATCCATCTGCAACACCTCTTTCAAGTCTTCCATGTGGCAAGTGAGCACTTCTCTACTATGGCTTTGACTTCTCAGTAGCATTCTGTAGAGTTGACTATCTCCCTTCCCTAAAATACTCTTGCCTCTGAGCTCTCTTTTTAACTTCCTGGTTATCCTTTTCAGTCTCCCCTGAAATCTCCACCTTTACTTAAATTCTAAATATTGGAGCTTCTCAGTCTCTATTCTGGACTATCTTCTTGTATTACTTTAGTTTTCTTCTTAGTAAATTAGTCTCCATGATTTTTAATACCAAATATATCCTGATGACTTAGACATTTTTATCTCTACTCCATACCAGTTGTCTTTTTGTTAGGCATCACAAAATTAATGCATTCAAAAGTAATCCTTTATTCTCAAACTCCAACCTGTCTCTATCCCAGTAGCTCCCATCTCACTAGTATGGGTATCCCTGTTATCTTCCTGCCCAATAAGAATTCATGATACATCTTCCCCCCTCCCCCCACCTCACTTGGTACATTCAAAATATCATAAGGGTCTACTAATTTGACATCAAATTATAAACTGTTCACATCTCTCATCTGGGCTACTGAAAAATCTTCATCTAATACTTATCCACACCTTTGCTCCACTTCTGTCCACTACCCTTGCAGCACCCATATGACACTAAAATATATACTGTATAAACTTAACCATCTGCTCAACCCAATGGTTTCCTGTTGAAGGAGGATTACGGTTTTAACTTCTTCTCAAAGTCTAATAAGGCACATATGATCTGACTCCTATTTAGCTCTCCAATCTCACTTTTTCACCCTTCACTGCACTCTAGCCACATGGCCTTTTCCAGCCTTGCTCATGCTATTTCTGTTACTGAAAGGATTGTTTCTTGGTTTTCCACCTGTATGATTCATAATTGCCCTTCAGGTTCCACTTAAATTTTATTTCCCCAGAGAGGATACTACCATCTGCCTGTTTCATGCTCTCTGTCATACCTCCTGTCCTTATTGATTTTCTTATTCACCTTTTTTTTTCTACTTTTTATTAATTGCTTCATTAGTCTATGTATCTACCACTGAACTCTAAATTTCATGGGGCAGGGACATTACTGTCTTGCTCATCACTGTATCTCCATGCCTAACATAGCAATGGTATAGAGTGTTTTCAGGAGATTTCCTGAGCAACTAGATGATCTAACAGAGGCTGAGCGATTAATGATGACAGCACAAAATAGTATTGTTGTCAGTGCCCACTGGCATTTCATCAATTTTCATTTATCTCAAAAACATACAATTCCATTCATGAATTTATTTTTGTGCCACTACCTTTGTTAATATATTGATGATCCTCAATACTTTATCCTCATACTTTCTCAAATATGCACTTTGTTTAAACTCAACTTTATTTAAAATTAATATGTCTACCTTTGCTTTAATACTTTGCTGCCACCCTTGCCTCTTACTTTTTATTATTCTAAATAGATAGTATATTGGTTAATTCCATATTTTCATCCAATTTGTAGTTACTGACATTTAGAAAAGGAATTTAGCCTGTTTGCATTTGTTGCCATTAATGCTATGCTTTGTTGCTTATAGGGTCTTGTTTTCCATTTTTGCTCTTATGCCCCTAATCATTTGGAAGTATAGGGCTTTGGTGCTAAAGAAATCCGAAGGATTACTTTATTTCTTATTCCAAGCATGGCACCCTACAGGTGACAAATAATAATGGTTTTAGTATATGAAGGAAAAGTGTTCGGAGCTTTCCACAGAGGAAAGAAAAGGTCAGTGCAGAGCAGCACTTGAAAGCAGATACCATATCTCCATTGGCTCTCCATGTATCTCCAGTACCTATATCGTTCACTGAATACAGAGTGGGCCCCCAAAAATCACTATGGACTGAATGAAGGGCTAGAATCTCACTCTTTTCCTGTGCCAGAAGTATGACCTAGAGCATCAGGTCTCAGCCATAAATATGGAGGTTCAATATCTTCATTCTTGCCCTAGACTGCAGTCATCTTTTCCCTAGTAAGTTTCACAAGGGACACAAATATGGGGAAAATAAAAACAAATTAATATTATATTATTAAGTAGGATTTTTGCCCCAAACCTCAGTGCCTATCTCTAATATGTACAACTAAGTGACTCTGCCCCTGCCTCCTTTCCCTCTTTCCCCTACCCTGGAAAACGGACAAGTCATCTCAGGCTTTCTCAAACTATGATGAGAGATAATAGTAAGTATGCATTCAATTAAGTAAGATTAAAATTCCAAGGTTCTTGGTTTCCTTCATTATATTTTAGTTCACTCTGAGCTGGCCCTAGATTTTAACAAGAATTTTGACATCCTACTTTAATTTTTGTGTTTGTTTTCTTTGTTTCTGTTAATTTCTATCCCTATATACGTTATTGTTTTAATTTAATTTTTTTTTTTTTCAGTGTTTCAAAATTGTTTATGCACACACCTAGTGTTCCACGTAATACGTGCCCTCCTTAATACCCACCACCTGGCTCACCTATATACTTTTTTAAGTACTTTTTCATTTTCTATATGATATTTGCTGTATCTGGAGGATAAAAAATTAAGAGAAGAAAAGGAAGAGGAGAAACAAATACCTTTCTTCCAGCTACCACCTTTGTTTGGAAGTGTTTCTGACTGTATTCCAACTGACATTAACTTGATAATCTCCTTACATATCTGCCTAAAATGATTGATTTGTAGCCCCATGAACCAGACTGGGTTTGATGGCGAGGCTAACTCTGTTAGAATCCTTTCATTAAAAAGCAACACAACAGGGATTCCTGGATGGCTCAGTCGGTTAAACCGCTATCTTTTGCTCAGGCCATGATCCCAGAGTCCTGGAATTGAGTCAGACATCAGGCTCCTTGCTCTGCAGGAAGCCCGCTTCTCTCTCTGCCTCTGCCTACCACTCTGCCTGCTTGTGTGTGCGCTCTCTCTCTGACAAATAAATAAAATCTTAAAAAAAAAAATCAACACAACAATAACAACAGCAACAACAAAAACTATAAGCAACCTATAACACTACAGCTCTTCTTTCAAATCTTCTTTTTTATTAAGCAATAATTTTCAGTTCACTAGATGAAACAAATTTGCAACATAGTCTTCGTGAATGCCAAGTAAGCCAATGCAAAACAAACCACCTATAGCAAGTGATAAGAACACTGGGCAAAAGAGCACATGTTCTGGGGGAAAAAAATCAAACCACTACTATAAAGAACTTTACCAAGAACTGTTATATTCCTTTCATCCCATTTTCTGGAAGTGAACAAAAGCATCTAGCTCTTTGTGTTCATGTTAAATGTCAGATCAGAGAATTCTAATGCAAGGTAAAAAAAGAAAAAAAAAGAAAAGAAAAGAAACAAAACGGAAAACTGCTAAGTTTCCCTCCCTTTCTCCCTGAACTATAGAATGAAGAAAGATTCATTCTCAGAAGGATTTCCTAGTAATGCGATAAAGTGTAAATATACCTCCTCAAGGAATGTATTCAACCTCAATTTGAACAACTATCTTCTTGAATTTTTCATTTGCATAATTGTGAAGCAATAGTGCCTTTAATTTTAAATGTGTTTAACAAATCCCTACACAATTTCCTTCTGAAATGATGTGGCTGACATTAAGAAATACAAATTGCTGAAAATATATCAATTCTTTAAGTCCAAAGTATCTCATAATGTAAAATACATTTAATCTGAGGCATAAAGTATATTTAACATCTTTGTTTTCTGATGCCATCTAAATCATCTACTGGTGACCGAGAAATAATGAGACAAATATGTGGAGGGATTTTAAGATTACTTATTTAAAGGACAGGAAGGTCTAGAGTAATCTATTATACAGGGATGATGACTGCTGCACCACGGAGAGAGCCAGACTTCAGACACAGAAAGGTGCCTTTCTGAGCTTAGTGTGCAGATAACTCACCAAAAGAGATTTATCGAAAAAGTAATGAGCAAAGATCGATGCATTACCAGTTCATTTATAAATCAGTCCCTACAGACTCTGAGAGCACAAGAGGTCTAGCTTCATTCATAAGATTATAATGCTCATGGTTACTGGAAAGAGATTTGAAGCCATTTTTCATCCATTCATTTTTGTTTATCATGTAGAGAAAGATTTAGATGTTCTATCGAGAAAAGAGGAAAAGCGCTTCGGGAAATTCAGTGACGTTCCGACAGTTTGATGACGTGTTTTCTGTCACTGAAGCAGTAGGATTAATGCTGCCTGGCACCAGTGGCAAAATTTAATCACCCTGCAGCACAGGAGTGTCTCGGTGGTTTATCACCCACATTTGTGCTTCACAGGAAGAGGGCTTTTCTTCATTACAACTGTGTAGTTAGCAGTCTGTTGACACATTCTTCAAATTAACTTCCATTAGAGGCTGTTAGGTATGGCCTCTTTACCTTCACCTTCACAGCTATTATATGATTGTGACAAGGTGACTGGTGATAAAATGGAAAAAATCTGAGATTCTGTTAATATATATATTTTTTAATTTCCTTTTGGGGGTCACTGTCAATGATATACTCTTTGGTCCTGAAGAGAAGTTATGGTCCTGCATTTCACCATGCTGTGAAGACACTAATCTGAGGACACTGAAGAAGCCTGCCTTTGGAGTTCCTTTGCTATGTTCTTGGGGAAGGAGGCTTGAGGCCAAGGTGGCAGAAGCCTGAAGAGACCTAGTGCATAAGTGGGGTGAGCTTACCCTAGCCTCTCAGAAGTGAGTTTAGAGGGGTCAGTAGGATAAGTTTCTAGCTACTTCTTTAGTATTACAGTTTTACCTGCAGCAGGGCAGCATTGTATACAGTTTGTTGGGGACAATAAACATTAATGACAAGGATTTAGAGCCTTTAGTGGGTTTAAGAGCAGTAAGACGAATGCTTTCAGCATCAGCAGAGCAGAGTTCCTGCCTTAAAGCCTGCAGGGGAATCAGCAACAAACTGGGGTTTGGGCTGGATCCACAAGAAGAGTGATCTGGAAATCAGCTGTAGAGAAGACAGCAGCGTGGAAGGTAAATAAAAATCCTGGAGACCTTTTCACAGGAAGTACAGTTGTGTTTACTCATTTACTGAAACACGTTCAAAATTTAAGGATCTTAGGACTAACAACAAGGAAGAGTCTGCATTGACAAGTGTGCATTGAGCACATAATTTGGGATTCAAAATTGAATAAGGTAGAGCCCTTATCCTTGATTTCGCGGTGTCACAGGGGAGAGGGACACAGAAACAGATCATTCCCATTTGAATAAATTCTATAATAGACATAATGGGGATAAAAGCAAGGAATTAGACAATTAAGTCCAATGAGCACTAATTTTCTCATCTGATCACGAGTTCCAAACGATCATTGTGATGATAAAAAGAAGCAATAAATGTAAAGTGCTGAGTACAGTGCTTGAAACCTGAGCTTTCTCATCTGTAAACTAATAGCTTTCTCATCTGTAAAATAATCTAACTTTATGAAGTTTGGGGGAAGACTAAGTGAAGCAATGTGTGTAAAGCACTGAGCACATTGCTAGGCATATGTTAAGCTCTCAAAATTGTTAGCTATGGGTCTTAATTCTGCCATTATTATTTCCATGTTGCAAACAACACAGGGCAGCTAGCTCCATGTGTGGCACATCTGTGGGATGCTAGGAGGCTGTCAAAGCAGTCTTCCCAGAAATAGAATACCCGAGATGAGTCATGAAGAACAAAAATTTCTGACAAATGAAAACGAGGAGAGGGCATTCTAGTGTATTCAATTCACCCATGTAACTTCTACTTGTAGGAATTATACCATTTCTTATCTGCAAACTGTTGAACCCCTAGGTGAGTCACTAGGGTGGGTCTTAGAGCTATTCCTGCAGCTTTGCTGCTGTGAGTGCTGTGTGTAATTGTGCACACACAATATGCTTCAAGTTAGGAAACTAGAATTTTTGTAATACCATTAAGTGCGAGTTATTAAAAGCAGAAAAAGAAAAAAGGAACAAAAAGTTAGGGATCTGGTTTATAAGGTACAGAAACTCACTCAAGTTATTTCAAATAGAGGTTTTCTTTACTGCAAGGATGAATATGTACCAACGAAGAAGAATCCAAGAAGGATCCATAGTAAATTCAGAAAGAAATAAAAGGCCTGTTTAAAAAAAAAGGAGTTTGTGTTTCATGGTGTTTAGCCAGATTAGATTGAAGATGGCATAGATAATTCACATTCCGGTTCCGTCTTCCCCCTCCCACCCTGCCTTCCATTCCCCCTCCCTGTCCTCTCCTCTCTGCCCCTGCCCTCTCCCCTTCCCCCCCTCCCCTCTCCTTCCTTCCTCTCCTTCCTTCCTCTCCTTTCCTTCCTCTCTCTCTCTCCCTTCCTTCCTTTTTTTGCTACCATTCAACAAAACCTTTATTAATATTTAGAACAACTATTGAGAAAACAAGTGATTCAGCTATTACTGAAGTTGGTAATTTCCAAACTTAAACTGGGGCAAATGGCTACAGTGCAAAGTAATACCATCCTTGGGCAGTATGAATTCAAGACTGAAGAATTAATAGCCACCTCTAAGATGGACAACCAGGTGCAGAGCCAACTCTTTCCGGATGTTGTCATCAGAAAGAGTGTGGCCATCTTCTAGCTGCTTGCCTGCAAGGACAAGCCTCTGTTGTGTCTACCTGTTTTAGATGTGTCTTGCAATTACTCCGAGGTTCTGCCACGCAATCTCTCTCTCGGTACTCTTTCATATGTTAGTGACATTTTAAATTTTCCTTTCATTATGTATTTTGGTGGTGTTTTTGTTAGATATTGGGAGACGATGAATTTGGGGAATGCTAGCCACTTGCCAAATTTAAACCTATTTTCCTTTTTAAAATGTTAGTGCTTATTTTATTGGGTGTGTTATATGTGAGTTTACTTACGATTTGCCTCACAACTCCAGTTGTAAGTTGTAAGTTGTGTTCATGGCACAGACAACCTTGATAAATTTTTACCTAATTTGGTGTAGGAGTGGAATGGTCTGCTTTCTTTTTTCAATAACTCAACCATGGAAGGGATGATGGCAAGAATTTTCACTCTTACTTAAGGTTGGTTCAAATTCTGGTCTAGACTTTATCATTAATAATTGCTATTAGGAAGAAAAAAAAAACACTACTGCTGAACTGTAGACTATAATTCAGAAGATTCATAGCAATGTCTATATGCATACTACAGGGAATATGTCCATTTCCCCAGAATCGGGTGAGGGCCCTCAGCTGCACAATACTGGCCTAGAATAAAGAAAGGTGCATGGGTTTGTGTCATTAATGATATGTTCCTTTGAGGAAATGGGAGATGACAATCTCTCTGATCTCGGAGTGAGTGATCTTAGGAGGGATGCTCTGAGGACTTCTTGTTATAGGACTTCTTTCTATATCATGCAGAAAAAAAAAAAAAAAAGAATCATGGTAAGCCATTTTTTTTCCCAGAAAGTGAGATGTCCCCTCTCACCCCCAGATTGAGAAGACATAACTGCTTGACAAGTCACAGATCCAAGCCACAAAGTTATTTCCAATTATTATATGTGATTAATGGAAACATTTGTCCCCACCTGAGCAAATACTAAGACCCCAATAGATATTTTTAAAAGATTTATTTATTTGAAAGAGAGAGAGGAAGAGAGAGAGAGAAGAGGAGCAGAGAGAAGAAGAGACTCTCAGGAAGACTCCTCAAGGAGCATGGAGCCCAGTGTGGGGCTCAGTCTCACCATGATGAGATCATGATCTGAGTGGCAATCAAGAGTTGGATGCTTACCTGACTGAGCCACCCAGGCACCCTAACAGATATTTACTGCATGAAAAAATCACAGAAAAATGTGGGCTCAATCATTCTAAATTAATCATTCTCTCCCTTTTTCTTCTTTCTGGATAGTATCATGAGATAAACAAGGGGCTCTGTAATGTTCTGGATAAAAAACATAGACCAAATGGGTTTTCAACTAACTATAGGACCATGAAAGTGGTTCTCGTTGAAAGCAAATCAGCTAAGGAACTTTTACAGAATGCTGCCTTGATAATTGAACTCCTTCATGATGGTTCCTCATTTCCCTCATTCACAAGAGTCCAGTGGCTGCATTCTCCCCACTCTCTGTTCTTGTGCTTACTTATCTAAAAGTCGCTGAAGATTTTCCTGAACTGGAAGGAACATCATGAAGTGACTGTAAGTGACTTCTGAGAAAAGGGAACCTAAGCAGTAATTTTTGTATTATATTGTAATAATAAATTCCTTGAATTCACAATGAAATTCATATAGCTACTCTGACTTCAGGTTATTGAACTAATGATGTGAGTTTGAGCTAAATGCAACTATAAGGGAGCCTAAGCATATCTGAATAGGTGTGATATGGAACAACTGCCCAAATTTGGGTGCTACATATCAGATTCTTTCTTATCTGGTAAAAGCAACCACCAAGCAAATCTATTCATTTAAACTAAGCTAGTCTCACATAATACTAAATTACTATACCAATAATTATATTTCAGGACCCAGAGCCAGAGTAGTTGTGAAGATCTGGCCAGCTAGCTCTTGAGGTGCTCTGCTGAACTGCAGTGATTAGAAAGTCATATTATCTTTGCCTTATGGAAAGAGTCACTTCAGCTTGAATTCAAAGTAGAAACTATAAACAATGACACTTTATGCGAAACATAAACTTATCTCCTGGATTGTGGTTGCATTTTAACCACTTAATACCCAATATCTGATCACTAGGTCCAGGAAACCAGTGTAAAAATTGGCTTTTCCCATTTTCTATCAAAATCTGCATAAATTATCTCTAGTTGCCATACATCATGGAGAGAACTGGTTTCATGACGGGTTTTCTCCATAGCACTTATTTTTTGTTGTTATTGTAGGTATTTTTAAATGACCCATCAATAGATTACAGACTCCAGCCTAGAATGCTTTAATTAGAAAGCACAGCACAGCAAAATATAACACAACCTAAAAATGTCAAAGCATACCTTTAAATAAATTTTGACATTAAAATCAATTTATATAATGCCTTAAAAAAATTGCAAGGAACAATGGTTCATATTTTGCTAAGAAGTCTTTGTATTCATAGGAGAAGAAAAAAGAACAGACTTAGTATTTGGAGTACAAACTCTATGCCAGGTATAATGCAGGGTATAAGCTCATATATTAACCTGTGTCCTATGGGCTAGTTATTAAAGTCCTATGAGATAGGTATAGTTCTGTTCTAAAGATAAGAAAGTAGGCAAGCTGACAACATACCTAAATTAGAGTGTGTTGAAAATCTGATTCTTCAATTATGTACAAAGAAGATTCAACTGCTTAGCCACCAGAAACTCTACATTCCTTCTTCTATACCTAGCAAAAGTTTCCTTCAGTTTCACACATTGTCTAATATCAAACAGGAGTTTCACTAACAAATAGTTACTGTAATATCTATAATGCCAAACTCCCTTTGCTTTTCTTGGAGGAGAGCTTAGTAGTTTTACAAATGGACTTGAGTCCTGTTACACTGATCGAGATGGAATAAAATGAAACTAGATCAGAATTTTATGACACAGCATAGATATGATCTTATAAATGCCAACTCTTAACCCATTTGTGTTTAGGGCCTCCAATCAGCCTATACACAAATTTCTTGATGTTACTATAAACAGCTCCTTTCTCTTCCAGTAATTTCTCCCATTCCTTCCTTTCCAGTATTACAGCTTCAGAACTGGTTTCCTTTCTTCAGATTTGCAAAAGACAAAAGTAAGCAAAACTAACAGCAAACGAAACAGGCATTTAGTTGTGTCTATTAATGTTTAGAATTCTGTAATATGTAGAATTCTAAAAATTCCCCCAAAGATTTCAAGACTCCAGATCCACGAAACTTAAGTGTGAGAGATCACTCCCGTGATAATGCTGCATGGCACAGCTAACCTTAAAAAAACTGAAATTATCTAGATGTACCTAATTCAGTCACATGAGCTTATAAAAAAGCAGAAGATTTTCTCTGAATAGTGGAGGGAGGAAGGCAGAAGAAATTAAAAAAAAAATTCATAGGATTCAATGGACTCTTAATAAATTGAAAACAAAGGGGGTTACATCAGAAGAAATGCAGGTAGCTTCTGGAAGCTGATTAGCTGAGGTCTGTTCCAGCATGGAACCAGGGACCTCAAACCCACATCCATAGGAAATGGATTCTGCCAATAACCTGAATGAACTTGGATGCAGTTTTTCCTGCATGTCTCCAGATAAAAGCCCAGGCAGTCAACCCCTTAATTTAGAACTTGTGATACCTAAATGGAGAACCTAACTGAGCCTGCCAGATGTCCAGCCAACAGAACTGTGAGCTAATACACGGGTATTTTTAAAGCCACTAAGTTTGTGCTAACATGTTAAGCAGCAATAGAAAACTAGTACAGATTATTTTCTTCCAACTCTTCGAATGGCTGCACTAGTTTTATCTTTCAAGTCCCTGACCATGAAACTAAAGAAACATTCATCAGTTGTTCATTATTTTATAAACCTTTTCATTTTCAGCATATTACTTACCACAATTTGTCAGTCTGCAATAACCTTATTTATTAGCTTATTTGTTGGCTGCTCTCTGTGAGCAAACTATAAAATTGGTGCAAGTAAGGTTTGATTTTCTTGCTGTATCTCTGAGCATAGTACATAGTAGGACTAGCCTTTATTTGCTAAATTGAGGGAATAAATATTGCTTCTCATAACTTGACATTTGCCTTAAATAAACTACCTTATGAATAGCTTAAAGTGTTTTGAAGCAAAGATTGCCCTACCACAAAATGTGTTGAAATGGTCACTTAGATATTTTAAATGATTTGGCAATTAAGTCGATTTCTAAAACCAATTATTATCTCCTGTGTCCTTTTACCCATAAAATTATTAGTTGCCTTTGGTTGTTTTCTAATGCTTTTTTCCATTAAAAAAATATAATTTAGCTATAACCAAACATTTGTTTTTCTTTATGTGTAAAGGGTGCTTTCTGGTTTTTCTTGTTTCTTCATTCTACTAGGTCCTGCATGCTGCATTTTATGGAAAATGAAGAAACATACAAAAAGAGGCTTATATCAAAAATGAAACATTGTGTTGCACTTAGGGTGATGTTCAGAGAGAAAAAAATCCTTGGGTAACTGACTGCAAAGCATGTAAGATTATACAAACTTGTGTTTAAGAGAAACTGGAAAAATTCTAAGCCAAGCAATAGAATGTGATGTCTTATAGCCTGACTGTATAAAGGCCACAGGAAAAAAACAAAACAAAACAAAACAAAAAATCAGAAATTTAATCAATGGTGGAATTAAGTAAGCAGTTACTGAGGGCTGAATGTCAGAGTAATATCCATGTCTAGAAATCAGGAATACCACAATGAGAAAAGAATGAGGGGAGAGCTTCCATGAAGAGTCCCAAAACTGGGAACTGTGAATGAATTTTGAGACTCGCTGTGTACTTGGAAAGAGTGAGATTGCCTGCTGCATAAACAAGAGGCCACTGGTCAAGGAACTCTCTGAATAAAGCCCCTAACATCAACCAGATCAATGTTTTAAATGTGGCATGAAGAAAATGAGTTTGGAAGTTTTCCTCAGAACATGAGATAAATTAAGAAAATCACTGCCAGCCACAAAGGAAATTTTGGACAATCCAGCACTGAGTATTGGCATGAAAGAGCCATCTCAAGCAGAATATTGCTCTCTTCCCTCCCCCGCTCAGTTCCCCCAAACCCCTGACCTTAATCTCTCTGTGTATGGAATTATCCCCCAATTCACCAAAATGTCTTGCTTTTCTTGTCTTCATATTTTTCACTGGTTGCTTTTACTACTTGGAATATTCTTTTCTCTATTCTAAAATTGGATATAACCGCAGGTTTAGCATTAGAAGGGCCTAGTTCTAGTACCCACTTAATCACAAAGTAATTGTATGACCATAAAATAATTTAGTCTATTTTAGGGTTTCCTCATCTACTAAATGAGAGTGATGGTAATACCTACTGTATAAGTCTCTAGGGCTGCCATGACAAAGTATCACCTGTCAGGTTTTGGAAAAAGCAGGAAGACATTGTTTCACAGTTTTAGAGGCTAGAAGTACAAAGGCAAGTTGTTAACAGGACTGGCTCCTTCTGAAAGCTTTGAGGGAAAACTTCCCCACAGCTTTATCCTAGCTTTTAATGGGTTTCCCAGCAATCTCTGGCATACCTTGGCTTGTGATCGCACAGTTTGAATCTTCACATGACATTCCCCCTGTTTCTCTATCTCTGTATCCAAATCTCCTTTTTATAAGGCACAGACATATTGGATGAAGGGCTCACCCTACTCCAGTAGGACCTCATCTTAAATAATATTACTGTAAGTCTTAACGAATCACTTGTGCAATGGCCTATCTCCAAACAAGGTCCCATTTTGATGTACTGTGGATTGGGACTTCTGTGAATGGATTTTGGGAGAGGAGACAATATAACCAATAACAGCTAATTCATGGGATAGTTTTTTGTGAAGACTCAATAAAATAATGTTTAAAAACTATTTAGTCCAATGTTTGGCACATGGGCTAAAGAAGCTATCTGATATTAAGGAGTATGAAACATTTTATTTATGGAAAATGTTGTATTATTTTATCATTTCCATCTCTTTCTCTCTCACACAATACACATTCATATACAACACACACATAATTTTTGCAGCCAGAATATTTCTATGTTTTCTTTTTTGTGATTTCCACCTTTTGTATCTTCATGCAATGTTTCTCTACATAAAGAGTATGACATATGCCTCTTTTACCAGTCTTTATTCCCTATAACAAAAAATTGTGTGACAGAGAAATAATCTGCACAGGTTATATGTTACAAGTGGCAGAATTCTGTTTGTCTTTTCTACAACATTTTGCTGTCTCAACCTCAAAAATATATTTTGAAAGCTAAACCCACCATCCTGAAAACCAGCTGGCTTCATAAAATGGGTCATTTGCTAGACAACAGCCTTGGTCAATAATGCCATGCTATTCCATACAGAGAAGGCAAGCTCACACATCAAAAGGTCCCCAAACTTTACACTTTGTAAGGACTTGTTCATAATATTCTCACAAGAAATTGCTTTTTGTAGAGAATTCACTGTAGGCTGTCAAAACAAATGTGAAACTTTCTGGCTTGAAAGTCATGGTTAATACACATCTTGTTGCTACAGTGACAGCTGTAGCAGGCAGAGTTGTCCATTATAAAAGGATCAACATTAGATGGATTTTAATAAAAAAAAAAAAAAAAGAAACCCTTAGAGAATCATGAGGTCTCGAAGCACTGCACAGATGCCTAAAATTAAAATGGCAACAAAAAATGAACACAGATGATAAACTTATCAAGACGTGTCAATTGGATAATTTCGTGCCATTTTTCTCTTTACCGTAGAACTGGTTTTCATGTAATGTATAGGAAATGTACCAAAATTAAGTATTTTAAATGTTTTATTATTCCTGAACAACACCAGAGGTTCTAGCAGCCACTTCCAAAACATGATACGGCAGACTGTCATGAGAATTAGGTGACACATTCCATGTGAGGATCTTAGAGCAGTGCCCCGCTATGAGACTTGTCTTATTCCTCACTGTCATCATTACTATTTTATTAGAAATAATTTTTTTATAAAACATCTAAATTCAATTGTGTGTTTTTTACTTATTACCTAGAAGACTACGAATAAGAGAGAAATGTATGTAATAAGTTTTTATTTTTCAGAAGCTGAAATTGTTGGCACTTTTTCTTTTTCTCATCACTGCTCTCTCAATTGGCCAGCATCTTAGAACAAGCAATCTTTTTTGTATGTGTGTCACCTCAAAGCATACAAAATACAGCAATACTAGGATGGGATTGTTTGCATGTCACAGATGAACTACCCGGGGCTCCATAATACTTCTCAAGGACATCACTGACTATAGTGCAGGAATAATTTAAAAATATAAATATTTCAGAATCTAATGGAACAAATGGTGAAACTTCTGATCTCATAACCAAATGCAGCACAGAGGTAATGGTCACATTACTATATCGCTTTTGACAGAGCCTTTAACTTCAAATGGTCTCAACACAGCACCATTAATTTAGGAGCTGGTGGAAGAGACAGAACACAGGGGTGAATTAAAGGTGAGCTTTTAGCCTTAAAAACAATATTTAGTCAAGCCGTTTGTCTCTATTTACTTGAGCATGGGCCAGACCAGAAATAAATATACGCAGAACCTACCAAGTTTTGAGGAAACAATATTTCTGAAGAACTTCCAAGCCAGGTTTATAATAGCTTCTTGCTGATAAATTACCAAAACAATCTCACGTCTTCAAATCTCCACCAACAGGAACAAAGCTAAAGCTGTGTGGCCTCCGGGAAGGATAGCTTTGCCAATGCTCACCTTGTTGTGACCATGAGAGAAAATGGACAGATGTACTTCTCAGATGGAAGAGCCAGAGGCCATGGAGGGAAAGAGAAGGCAGAACCAGAGGTTGCCAGATGGGTTAATCATAGAAAGCTCTCCACTGCCAGGAAAATACGTTCTCAGTATTCTTTCCAAACAGGAGAGGCTAATTGCTCGGGCCCACACCAGATGATGGCTGTATGGTCCCCATTTTTTTCTCTTTTCTAAATGGAAGTTTTTATTATAGTTACTTATTGTCTTCTTATACTATTTTCCCTCTCATATTAGGTATCCCAGGGTTGGGGAGCAGATAAATGACTTTAAATTATAATTGACAAACCACACAAGCTTCATGTAGGTCTGATGAAGAGGGCCGCTGGAAATTGAGCTATATACAGTTACCAGATGCAGAAAGCAGTTCTTACCTCTCAGCAGAAAAATACGTAACATGTGTGAATGGAAGAAGGGCATGTAAAGAAGTAAACAGTTAAATAGGATCTATCACAGAGACTGTATTGGCTATCAAATATCTCCTTTCACCTTATTCCTTAAAATAGAACTCTTATTTTAATCTGGGATGACTTTATTCATAGCTAAAAGTATACATTTTCCAATCTCTTCTGAAGGTTGAAATGGACAAGGAAATGTAAACAGAAATTGCTGTGTAGCGTTCTATTAATTCACTTTAAGACTAACTCAAACATGAGGGTCAACATTTTGTCATTTCACCCTTTTCTTTCCAACTTGTAATGCAAGCATTATGGTTGGAATCCTGCAGCTTTTGTGTGACTTTGAAACTGGAAGCAATACACTAAAGACAGGATGGCAAACAGAAAAATGGATCATGACCAAGATGGCCTTAATGCTGCCCTCAAATTGACTAATGCTAGGCAGAATTTGTCCTGACTATAAGTCTTTTTCTTAGCACATTTAGTTTAGAAAAACTGTAATTTGCAAATCCTTTCTCTACCCCCTCTGAAACTTAACTGAATTTCCTTAAAGCCTAAAACTCAAAGAGTTCTTTCTCAAGGGCCCGGAAACCATCTCAATGAAATGTTAACATCAAAGGAAGAAAAGCCTATCTCCCAGTCTCTGTGGAAGGACAGAAGCTCAACTTAGGTGGGCGCCTTGCTCCAACTTGTAAAACTATCTCCTCTCAGGAAAAGTGGAAGAAGTTTACTTTTCCTCTGGGTAAAGCTAATAAGTAAACACTAATAGCCTATGCCCCTGTCTCCTGCCACAAAAGGTCTTAAAACACTCAGCTGCTCTTTGTTTCAGTGGAGTTGAGTACTGTGACCTAGTCTGTGTTCTTTCCTCAATTGCTGACAATAGTATCAGAATCAATCAATTTCTGCCTGCTCATCTTGTCCAGCGAGTTTTGTTTTTTGGTTTTTCTTTGTTTGTTTTTTAAACCCTAATGATTTTGTGAAACCACAAGTATATATCTTACCTCCAAACTTCTTTGACATGATAAAATAAACTCCTGATTTAAGGCACTATAGTCAGGGTCACAGGAGTCAAATGCAATTCCTAACTGATAGAAAGCTGTCAAACATAAAACTGAGTAAGGAAACTGGTAAACCTATGGTAAAATTTACTAGGGCCCATAGAGTATAACCTGGAAGTGAACTAATAAGAATTATAATAATCTAATCTTTTTTTATTTTCTAAGAGAAGGCTAGAAAGTATTAATATAATTGGAACCTTATAAATTTAATTACACATGGTAAAATTTCAAAATAACCTTTGGAAGATGAAATAATGAAGTATGTGCTTTTCAAAACTATACAAGTAAAACTTTGACTAAGAAAATAAGGACTTAATTAATCCAAAAGAAGATCAGTAAATCAAAAATTAAAATGAAGTATATTAAAAATCCAGAGAGCTAGAAAGTACAAACAGAAGTATTTCTCCATCAGATGTTAATTAATGTGAAGTGAGGGAAGTGTTAACTTGATTGCAATCACTTCACAATGGATACGTATACAAAATCATCACATTGTATACCTTAAAAAATTCTCATTCTACAACCTAGCCATATACAATTTTAATTTGTTAATCATACCTCAATAAAGCTGGAGAAAAAAATTCTATATTCAGGAAATCTAAAAAGTACCTCAAAATATATAACATAAAGATTTAAAAAACTACCTATCGATCACACTCTTTAATTGAGAAGTTAGGCAGGAGAAAACACACACACACATACACACACACACAATTTGCATAGACAATTAGGCTTAACTTAATAGACATATTTAAAAATCCTTACATAAGAACAATCACAGAATATACACTTTTTGTCAACCACACATGGAACACTTACAAGTAAGATCCACATTGCAGGTTGCAAAACAAATAAATATCAAAGAATCAGTACATGTATACCACAGTGTTGTCCTTACAACGTAATTAAAAGAGAATAGCAGCAGAAATCATTACCTGTTTGAAGAACACTTTAAAACCATCTTCTGAATTGACCGAAGAAGATGCCTTGAGGGGAAAGAAAAATTCTTATAAATAAATAGATAATGAAAATAACATATATTGAAACTCATCGTATGTAGTGTTTTATTGTTTTTATTTTTGTTTTTGTTTTTTTATGGTATGTAACTTAAATGGTACTTAAAGAGAAAGATACAGAAAAGTCTTAATAAGTAGTTTTAAATACTATGAAGAAAAAATTGAAGGATCAAATATAATGAAGGGTCAGAGTTAAGATGTTGAAAAAGACTGACTTAAAAGTGTATTTAAGGTAATAAAGAGCAAAAAGGTAAAAAGCAGAAAAAATACATAATCAGGAGGACTACAGGTTTTTTTAAGTAGTAATAAAATAACAAACATCCAATTAGAATGAATCAAGAATATAATAAAATGTTCAGAAGTATTTCAAGAACTGAAAAGAAATGTATTATAGATGCAGTAGAAATTATAAAGATAACATAGATGACTTCATGCTCTTATAATTGAAAAACTTCCTAGAAGCACCTAGGAACTATCCTTACACATTGACTCTAAGATAAACAGAAAACCTGAATAATACTAGAACATTAAAAAATGAATCAGTTAATACTTCCTACAAAGAAAGCTCTAGACCCAGGTGGTTTTATAGGTAAGTACCATACAATATGAGATTAAGAGATGATTTCAGTCTCACTAATAAGTGTCTAAATAATAGAAAATGAAGGACACTCTATAGTTCATTTTATAATAATAAGATAATTGTAACATAAAAATTAGGTAAGAATTATAAAATAAAGTTATAGGTCAATGTATTCAACAACCTAGGTAAAAAAAAAATTCCTAAACAAAATATTGCATGAATCCAAGCAAAATATATGAAAATATAATAAATCATGCCAAAATATTTCTATTTCAGGAATTCTAGGTTGGTTTCATATTAGAAACTGATTACTGAATTCACCATTTACCTATGTTAATTGAATGTAGAAAAAACAAGTGATGTTCTCAACTGATATAGGACACTCATTTGATAAAATTTGAAACCCATTCATAATACAACAAAACTTTAACAAACTAAAAATAAAAAAGAATATAGCAAATATTACACTTAGTGGTAAAATATTAAAGCTATTCATTTTCAAATCAAATATAAGACAGTGATGTCCAGTATCACTGTTTCAACATTATTCTAAATTCTTGATTATCCAGTAACATAAGAAAAAGGAAAATAAAAGGAGATGTAAAAATAGGAAAGGATGAAATTAGCATTTGCTTCAGCAGCACATATACTAAAATTGGAATGATACAGAGAAAATTAGCATGGTCCCTGCACAAGGAAGAGACACATAAATTCATGAAGCATTCCATATTTTTATGCTAAGTGAAATAAGTCAAGCACAGAAAGACAATTATCATATGGTTTCACTCATACATGGAACATAAGGAAGAGAGCAGAGGACCATAGGGGAAAGGAAGGAAAACTGAAGGTGGAGAAATCAGAGAGGGAGACAAACCATGAGAAACTGTGGACTCTGGCAAATAATCTGAGGGTTTCAGAGGGGTAGGTGGGTGGGGAGAAGTGATAACCGGGTGATGGGATTAAGGAAGGCATGTGCTGTGATGAGCACTGGGTATTATACAAACTAATGATTCACTGAACACTACATCAAAACTAATGATGTACTATTCAGTGGCTAACTGAACATAATAAAAAAAAAAAGGATTAAAGAGAAAAAGGAAAGGATGAAATTAAACTGTAATTGTTATAGATAATATGACTGTATACAGAGAAAAAAAGTAAAGGCATCATGATTTCATATATTTGTTCACATTGCTGTTATCTATCTAATAGACCCATGCTTGTCAAGCCAGTCTTGGAATTATATTTACCTAAAGACTCTGAAATGTTTGTTTAATTCTACAAATTATGATAACTATTATTATTACCTTAATTTCAAAAAATATATCCAGGAAGTGATATTAGTAAAACATGGATTTTATACCATGGTAGCTAACATCAGAATCATCAAATTCAATAGCAAATTTAGTTTTAATTTACTCATGTAATTGGCTCTCTCAACTAAATTGGAGATTTTCAAGTCAAGATTTTAAAGTATCTAGCCATATGTTATTTACAAGGGCCATCCCATATCTTCTAATAGATCCAACTGCAGCATTCCTAGCAAGACTTGCGAGCTTGAGGCTGTACGTTTCCAAGATGGCTGTTTCTGCTATTTCCAATCTAACTACTCATGTCAAAGGCATATGCCAGAACCAAATTAAATCAGTCTATGGGGCTAAAACTTGGTAGACAAAACCAACTAAACATACCTAAAGAAGATTTAGCCCAACGTGGTCTAGTATTAGCTGGGAAAAACACACACACACACACACACACACACACACACACACACACACACACATATATATATGTATGTTTTATATTTGATATATATGTATGTGTACGTGTGTGTGTGTGTGTGTGTGTGTGTGTAGGACAAGATCCTCCTGCTCTGATCCCAAGGTCTTACCTGCTAGTAATAACTGGTTCAAATCCAAACTTACAAAGAAAAACTGAATCTGTTCCTGATTTTAGGGACCCTCTGGTCTAGCCCAAATTTGTAAGAGATATTCAGGTCTAGAAGAGGGAAAAGACATCCCACTGTCCTCTCCAATTTTTGTACAAATATTCAAAAACTTCCAATAAATGGAATCATGAAAAATCAGGACATCACCTGGCCTTCTGCTTCTTTAAGTAAGTTGCAGGAGTTAACAGAATATTTGAGGATAGAACTGATCAAAGAAAGTGAAAACTCCAGGTAAAACTAATGGTTCTCTAAATTAGACTATTAGATAACTCATGAAATAAAAGTTAGCCCACATGTAAATGAAAACGGGTAAAGGTATTTGACAATATTATAAGGAAAAGTACTCTTGGAAAACTAATCGCCCAGCATTTGTTCAATCACATGGAAAAAGTAAACAAAATGATGCCTTTTTCCTAAATGAGAGTCATCCAAAGAAATAGTATATCCTCTGTGTCTACAATTACCACTATCTTCTAAAGGGAAAATATCCAAACAATTAAAGGGACAAAGGATCCCTTTCCTAGTGGACAAATGAGCAATAATTCAGTCACTAATCCTACCACCATTCTGTCACCTCTTCCTTAAGGTAATTACACTGTGTTAGCAGAAGCAATTTCAATCATTCCTCAAAAACCTTTATCACATCCTTTTCTGTTTCCTTAAGCCACTCAAGTAGTCAGAATGGTGGGAGATTTGTTATCTACATGAGGTGCTGTAAATGTGAGAATATGGTTTCTCTCTGGAAATACCAGAAGAATCCTCAGCCATTTGATGACACAGATTGATTACCCACTTTCTGATACTGTCTCAGCTGGTATGTTAGACCTTAAACCTGTCCCACATAGTCTCTGAGACAAAGATGCCCACATGTGGGATGTATACACAAACTTCTGAAAGTCTCAAATGAACTGGTTGTGCTTTTGTGAAAACTAGTCCCATACTCACTCTCTTTATACCTCCAGAAAGGACTCACTGTCCTCTGTGTTATCTCTAAAAATGTTACTTCAGTCTGTCAAATACGCAAATGGGTGAGGTGATTGCTCTGCACAAGACTTAAGAGGTATTGCTATGTTTGTACTTCTTTACTTCCCTGGAGTGCCAACCCTCATATCATCCTCATATCATCATATGTACATAGTAGGAATTCACCATTGTATATAGACAGTACTTTCATAAGGGTCTAAGAAGTGCTCTCTTACTTTTTTGGCATAATCTTAGAGACAAACTCCAGTTTTGTCACACTCAAGTGTATTACCTCGATCATGGCAGTATGCAAGGGAAAATGGAAAATGATGACTGGATATGGCCATCTCAGGTAAGCTTATCTCCCATTCATAACTTACCTGAGATGGCCAAATAATGTATAGGGTTAATTTTTCATGCTCAAGTTTATAATTAACAAGTACAGGCAACTTTTCTCCAGGATAAACTACAGGAACTACTACATGCCCTTCAGCTTAGAGATTTGGTTTACTAGAAATGACACCATCGTGCAAATACTCTTAACCTTATGGAAACTGATAAACATAAATACTGCAGGGAATCTCCAAAAAACAGAATCTTGTCACATTCCTCAGTTAAAAAGACATTTGTAGACCTCATCAAAATTAAAAATGTTTGTTCTGTGAAAGATCTTATGAAAAGGATGGATTGACAAGCTACAGATTGAATAACAGTATTTGGAAAACCACATGTTCAACAAAGAACTTGCATCTAAGATGTGTAAAGAACTCTCAAAATTCCCTAGTAAAATAAATAAAAACAATCCAATTAGAAAATGGGCAAAGATGCAATAGCTTGGGTGAATCTATAAGAAATTATGTCATGTGAAAAAAAGTCAATCTAAAGATTATATCAGGGAGATCATATGATAGTTGTCTTTCTCTGCTTGACTTATTTCGCTATGCATGATATGCTCTAGTTCCATCCATGTTGTCGCAAATGGCAAGATTTCATTTCTTTTGATGGCTGCATAGTATTCCATTGTGTATATACTGTACTTATCATATATGTGGGTCTATGTAAATATATGTAAATATACAAGTTACATACACATATGTATGTAAATAGGTACTATATAATTTCACCTATATAACATTCTTGAAATGAGAAAAAAATATAAAAATGACTATTCAGAAATATAGAAAATATATTAGTGACTGCTACAGGTTCAGACCGGGTGAGTGGGTAGAGTGGGTATGGAAGTAGAGAACTGTCACTACAAAAAGGCAATGCCAGAGATCCTAATGGTCACAGAACCCTGACTGTATTAATATCAATATCTTAGTTGTGACTTTGTACTAGAGTTCTGCAATATGTTACTACTGGGAGAAACTGAGTAACAGGTACACAGAATCTCTCTGTAGCATTTCCTACAACTGCATGGGAATAAACAATTATCTCAAAAAAATATTGTTTTACATATTGCCTTGAAACTGTTACCATGCTACATCTTAGAAATATTTTAATCTAATTTTTGATTTTACCCATATTCCAATCAAGAATTTCTCAAGCCAGTAATTTAGGAGTCTTGAAATAAGATGAAGGCAAAATTGTCTACGGAGATTGAAACTTAGACTGTAATTTCAGCTATGCTTATGGTCTGATAATTAATGGGGGCTGTTAAATTAAGCAATTAATTATGGCTTTAGAGACTTATTATTAATAATCTCTGTTCAGTTCCAGTTCTTTATTATGGGCAACAGAGTCATATTTAAGTGTTTTGGCTGACCTTCCTTTTTATTTAGCAGATATAAGGTTATTAAAGTAGTTATGAAGAAATATGACATCTTTAGTTGATCTGATAATTCGTATCTTTGATTCGCTAAAGGAATAATTATGCCAGCTGACATTCAGACCAGTATGCAAAGGAAGAGGGAATCAGTACCCTTACAAAAGGGTAATGCAATGCTATAGAAACAAATTATCTTGTTTAGGGGGACTATAAACATGACTGGATGGCTAAGGATGTAGTGACATTTGTGGTTTGATAGAAAGAATGTGCTTACTTCTACCATTTAAAATATAGGTTCAAATTATCTCTGATCTTTCTGATATTAGGAATTTGAGAGGCAGGGTGGGGGGTCGCAGCAGGTAGAGAGGGAAAAAATGAAACAAAATGGGATGGGGAGGGAGACAAACCATAAGAGACTCTTAATCTCAGGAAACAAACTGAGGGTTGCTGGGGGGTAGGGGGGAGGGATAGGGTGGCTGGGTGATGGATACTGGGGAGAGTATGGGCTATGGTGAGTGCTGTGAAATGTGTAAGCCTGATGATTCACAGACCTGTACTCCTGGGGCAAATAATATATGTTAATAAAATAAAGTAAAATATAGGTTCAGCTAAATATCAAACTCTGAAGGAATTTCTTGCATAGAGAAATGCAAAGGCCAAAAATAGCTAAAGCAGTCTTAGCATACAAATATGGTAAGAGAGCTTACTCCACCTGTTACCAAAACTTACTACAAAGCTACTACAATTTAGACAGTTTAAGATTTGTACACAACTAGACCAAAAGGGAAGGCATCTGTGTTGAGTATACAGCTCTTTTATTCTCCTTTTTCCTCAACGGCTTCTTGCTTTCTGCCTTCTCTACTTTCTCATCTTCCTTATCTGTGAATATTGAAGCACCCTGTCATTTAGACTTGAGACACTTTTTCTACACTCGTTTTTAGATAATTTCAGTTTTCTGGCCCTGAAAAAAAACACCCCCAATATTAACAGTGGTTTTCTTTACTCATAGGTTTAAGATAATCACTTTTTGTTTTTATAATTATTATAATATAAAAATAGTTATTTAACCAAAAAATGAATATCATTCATAACAATGACAAAAAAAGGAAATGGAAAGGTATTTTGGTTTGATAGTTCCAACCTAAGAGGAATACAAATGGTTAATAAACACATAAAAAATACCCAGTTTTCCTTTTTTCCTGCTTTTGTTTTAATCCTAATTTTTTTAATTTAATTTTTGTTCCTGTATCACTGAGGACATTTGTTCTTGCATTCTGTTGACAATATTAAATTGTTCTCTAAAATACTCTGTAATCATATTTACAGGTACTACTCTTAATCTTCAAAATTATTCTCCTTTTCCTTATAATGTAGTTTCTGCATGCTGACTTTTCCTGTTTATTCACCTTCCAGCAGAGAGAAAGAGAGAGAGAGAGATAGAGAGAGAGAGAGAGAAAATGAGCGAGAAATCTATCCAGACCATATAGTGGCCAAAAGAAATTGTGTGGCTTGCCCTTGGCTTCTCTCTCTGTGCATTTGGCATTATTCTAATCCTCTTCTCAGAATTACAGCCAGGAAACAGCTAGATATAGGCACATCCCTTAGCTAGTTTCCAGTTTCAAGGCAAAAGCAGAGAATCTGCCAGACTTTCATCTAGCATAGTCTTAGTGACCCAAGACAGATCTTCTCTTCCTTACGCTCTAACTAGGGCATTCTTAGCAGTTAAAATACATTAATAAAAGCAAATAATCCCCTCAAATTTAGCTTCCTTATGCAGTATTGACATGATTCATTTTTTGTTCTCTATTACTGTTAGATTTTATTATCAGATTTTTCTTTTGATTATTTTCAGTCTATTTCAGCTGTAATACACTTGTAAATAACTTCTTATCTGATGTACAGGTATAAGTGGAAACATTTTTTTATTATACAACACTCAAATTTAAGGGTATTTTTTTCTCACTACATTTGTGTTCATAGAATGGTGATGTCATTAGATTTACTTATGGAAGTATTTCTGTAGAAATATCAGATTTAGTTCATTTTATAATCAATCAATACCATTATTCACTTCATTTCCCCCCAATTCTTTTCCGACTTTGTTACAGAGCTATGGGAGATGAGAATGGCGCAGTAGTTCTGGGGCAACAGTCCTGTACTTGTTTCTCTCAAATGCCTGGAAACATTCTTCCTCCCTTTGCTAGCCTCTGGATTTGGAGCCATTATAGTACAGCAAAAAGAAAATGACTGTTCAAAAAATTGTAGCTGTGCCACTTGGTCAGCCTTCAATGGGCAGGCTATCTACTTTTTCAGAGTCTGTTTACTCATCTGTAAGAGAGAGATAATCCCTTTGGGGACTGATGAAAGGATTACTTGAGATGGCAGCTAGGATCCAATGAATATAATTTTCATTTTTTGATTCCCTGAACATCCAAAACAGCTCATTGTCTTAAAATGTGAAAGTGATTAGAATTGGAAAAGGATAAGCATTAGTGATCCTTTATTCTTCAACCTTAGTATTTGCTTTCCAAAGAGATGGGCAGAATAAATGTGATAAACAGGAGCAAGAATTCACACGTGTACTATTCCCTTTTCCTTTCCCAGTTCCCCTCCTTGAACTGGCAAACATGTATTTGCCTCTGAAAACTGCTTAACGCTTCATATGCCAGCAATGAAATCTTCACTGAGTGCCGAACATGTACAGCTCTATAGTAGTTTTAGGGGATTTTGAACAGTACGCAATGTTCAGCACAAGTAGTCATAATCTCTTCCTTATTGAAGACAAATATTGAATGGGGAAATACACGTTAACCCAGAAATTACACACACAAATATAAAATTACAATTTTGACAAGAGCTGAAGAGAGGTTCGTGACCTTTTAAAAACTACAGTTTGGGGATATGACCTAGTGAGAGAGGTATGGGAAAAGTTTTTTTTAAGGAAGTGTTTTTTGCCTTGAGATTTGACTGTTCTGAAGATTTAAAGACCAAAATTCAAAGAGGAAAAAGAGGCAGCAACATGTTCAGTGGCTCCATGGTGCAAAGGAGCATTCCAAATTAAAGAGCCAGAAGGATTGACTTTACGTCTAGAAAGGAGAGAAAGAAGAGGAACATGATATTGGATGAGGCAGGATAGCTTTTTAAAGAGCATGTCTTACAGGCACTTTCAGAATGTCACAGTTACCTATCACAGTGTAACAAACCGCCCCATAACTTAGTGGTATAAATCAATAACAATTTTATTATGTTTCAAGATATTCTGTATCAGTGATTCAGAAAGGGCACAATGAGAATGGCCCTCCTCTGCTATGTTATACCTGGGATGACCTGACTGAGGGCTGAAATGGCGAGGCCTAGAGGATCCACTTTGAAGACAGTTTCTTTGTTCCCATATCTAACATCCTGAGCTTGTACAACTGAAGAATGGCTGAGCTGGAGCTGTCAAATGGTGTCTAAATGTGGGCTCCCTAGTATTAGCAGTCATAGAATTGTCCAATTCTAACTTATCACCCTCGTACTCGAGAAGCAATTGTTCTACCAACAAGAAAGCTGCATAAGGTTATATAGCCTAGTCCTGAAAGTCACACAATATCCATTGTAATGTATTTTATGAGGTGAAAAATCACAATCTTATCAAGGGCAGAGAATATATACTCCAGTTCTTGATGGGAGGACATCAGAGTATTTGTGGCCATTTTAAAAATCACCACACAGGGCATGTTAAGAACTCGTTTTTATCCCACAGACAGTGGAAAGAGTTTGAAGGATGGGATAATCATGGTCAGGTGGGTGTTTTTAGAACTTTGGCTACAAAGCAAGAGACAGATAAGAGGAGGGCTGGAGTGAAGGTAACTGGACAAGATGGGTGTTCAAGGAAGCAGTACAGGCAAGAAATAGTTCTGGCCTAGACTATAGTGGTATTGGTGAAGATAGAGAAAACAGGACTCAGAGATATTTCAGAGGTTAAATCAGAGAACTGGATGGTGAATTAGGTAAGAAAGGTGAGAAGATGGGAAGTGACAAGAAACTACTACGCTTTTTGAGATGTACCGAACTGGATAAATGACAGGTCCCCTTCCTGAGATGAGAAACAAGACTTAGCAATTGCATAATATTACTTGGATTGGTTATCATTTTGGTGAAAGCATATGATTCAGATGTTGTTCAATGACACACTGAGTATTTTTTGAGAATCTACTATGTGAACACCAGTGTAGTAAGACAGGAATTATAGATAAACTTCTAATTAAAAAATTAACATGTAGTTAAGATGTGGACATGAAATGTTCAGAAACACTAAGTCAAAATAATCCAGTGAATATTGTAATGTAATGCTTGTGTAATCGATTGGAGTGGTAGGAAAGTCTACTATAGGCTACCAGGAGTAGATAAGTCCAGTTCCAACTGGTCATAATTATGGGACAGGTTAGGGCACAGATGTTCAGTGATACACATATTATGTAATAAAAATGTAGAAAATCTTCCAAGTAAATTGTTATTACATATATTTTCATAATAACATGACATTATTGTAAACAGTGTGCTTCTGTTTACTATTAATAAAACCAAGTGCTGCTTCTAGATTATCACAATTCTCTCCAGTATAACCTCTCCTTATGATCCTTAGGTCACTTTAGTTTATGGCTGGCACTATAAGAGAAGCTCTTCAATGGGGATTCAGTATACTTCCAATCTTGACCTTTCCCGTAAAATCAATCACACTTTCTAGAGATTTCTGAAATTTTATAAATGACCTTGTGACAGAAAAGTGCTATATTAAATGCTTTTACTAAGTGGAAGATGCAGATAATAAGGTCTAGAGCAGTGCATGTTGTGTCACGTTATTGGGTCATTAAGTCAAATTAGTGAGCCATGGCCAATACTTAACAAAATGAAGTAGAATATGAGAGAATAAGAAATAATAACAAAAATGGGTGCAAAATAATAGAATATATTAAAATGTGTTGCTATTTCTACTATTCACACAAAATGTTTTCAAAAGCTGAAGTTGATATATAAACCTTGACTCCATTAAAAACAAAAAAACAAGCTCAACATTTCACCAAATTTCCATTAAGCATTGACCTTATGTGTCCCAGGCTGGATTAATTTATAATTCAGTTAGTCCCACCAGATGCATTAACAATCTTTCCTAATATTTCATATGATTCATATGGGAACTTCTCTCTAAACTTTGTATTTAATACTAATAAACTAATTTTCTATTAATGTTGGTAGGTTTTAATTTTTTCATACACTGTAATGGAAAGCATTTTTGTAGAACATATCAATATCCTCAGAAAAATGGTGTTATTTCAGGGCGGGGAATTTATTTAGTTTTATTTGTATACCTAATACCCAGCTGAGGGCATGATGAATTGTGGTAGTTTAAAGCATGTTTGTTAAGGCCATTGAATAAGTGGATTGATTCATCAATAACATACTAGGACAACTATCATTTTGTATAATCTTTCAGCTTCAACATAACAGAAAGAAGCTGGTGCTTAAGGGGCCTGGCATGCTTTTGTAGAAGCTCTTCCCCTCTGTGATGACAAATAGGTTAAGTCTGGCTGTACGGCAACACATTATTCTCCTACTTCAAATCACCTGCCCCAGGATTCAGACTGTCCCTTTGAGACTATTATTCCAGTCCTCTGGTTCACCAATTTAGAATGGTGTCACTATTTTCCAAGTGGCTAATGATACATATTAACCAATGAACTTGTTGGTATCTGGTCTGAAACTCTCTAGAGCAATCAAGCTGTGTTCAGAAACCCATACTTCTACCTAGTGAGTCAAGCTTTGTTCACCTCCACTGCTCTTTAGGAATGGGGCAGCAATAATGAATCCTCAGGTAGACACTACACTGAGTTGCTGTGGCCAGTGGTTTTTGGAAATCAGACTGCAGAGAAGTATGCAGCACCAGTCACAGTGTGATCTGCAGGCTCCCGAGGAATTCTATCCACCCGGACTGAATTACGTGGCCTGCTATTCCATGGCAGTTTCTCAGCTACACCAGCCCAATAATCCTACCTGAAATCTTATCGTCACAGTGACTTCCCATATTTAAGTATTAAATTCAGGAAATTTCTCTAAAATGTCACCTTTATAATGAATGCATCTACCATTTGAGAAGGATCTAAACTTCACTGTCTGGTTTACCTGCTTAAAGACTTCATCAAATTAACCACTTTTCATTTTGGAAACAAAGATGAGAGGCTGGCTAGGTGAGAGTCACTGGAGAGAAACTTGTGCTTGTATTCACAATAAAGAAAACCAGATCCTCCATATCTAAATATCTCAAAAATACTCCTCCTGCCCTTCTGGCCTTATTCTGAACTCAAATATTAGGGTTTTGTTTTTTTATACTGGAGTTGTTTCTTAATTCTCTTTCACTGACAGATCAGTTGTTCAGAGACATCATTAAAGACTTATCTATAAATAATGCTGCAGAGAACTTAGGTCTCTTTTAGAAGCCTGGATTCCTGCAACATCAAAAAAAATGATTTTATTTGGGGAGATGGAACTACAGAGGAGTTGATTTATCTAAAAAATTTATCAGAACACACACTGAAACGATACCTTTTGAGATGAGAAATAAGGATTTGACATTTTAATTGGTATTCCTTGTGTTCATTGGGTTAACATTTCTCAAGATATCAATCTGTTTTAGTGACAGAAAATTCAACTAGATCAAAATGACAGGGTTTGCAGCAGAACTATAAATCTGGCAGTAGTTATGTTCGGGTTCTTTCCGACAGTGGTAGTAATTTGCTTTTATGTCAGACAATCTCAAGGATATGGTCATAATGGGGTTCTAGTGAGTTGTTGGGATTCTGTGCGGCAAAATGGAACATGAATTAGCTGATATTTTCTATGCTGAAAGTATCATTCTTATTTGATAGAATGTTGATGGATTGGCAAGGAAGACACAGCTGGGCTTTTGGAACTGTAGATGTGGTATTTCGCCAGGCTTCTTCCTTTACTATCTCTTTGACAATATCTTGAAGGAGACTGGCTTCTAACAATTAAATTATTTAGGACAATGCTTGATTGGATTGAAGTCCTAGGGATTAATGAATTTACAGAGGGTATATCAGTGAACCTTGAGCTGCAGGGTGCATTTCTTCTATTTTCTGAATGCTGAAATGGCATTTGGGAGACATTATTTTTGTTGAGCTTTAGAACTTCCAGTAAAAAAATAAAAATCAGAAGTTTTATTAGATACCTTAGTATTGTCAAAATTCAGCCTCAATCAGAAAAAAGTGGAATGAGTGGGATGTTCTTTAAAGAACTGGATATAATTTTAGATGTTTTTATTTGTCTATATTTTATACCAATATATTTAATAAAATATTATTTCTTAAGTCTACTACACACCTGACAAGATAAAGGGTCTTGAGATTTTGAAAATAATCTATTTTCTTTGCATGTATTCCTACCAGTAACTTGAGGCAAAGGGTAGAGAGGAAAATGAGTAACTTATAAATCTCTCAAGGTCTGTTCAGTATTCTGCTCTGTAAGGTAGTTGTTAATGTATATTTTATTTATTATGATAGAGTTATCTAAGGGAATTTTCTTAATTGTATGATTTTCATCCATCATCATTCTTAGAAAAGTCTCAACTACATAGTGAAAAGTTAGCATTTGGTGGGGCAAAGATTAATATGTGATTATGTGTATTTTTAAAGGAGATTTTGCTACAGCACTTGTTTCTGCAGAATATAAAGATGAAAGTAAACCTGTTGACAGAAAAAAATCTAGAAAGAGAGTTTAGGAGACACAAATTTTTAAAAATGGTTGAAAGTGAACTGAAACTCTAGTTAAAGATGGGGAAGACTGCACAAGAATGTTTAGAGCTTCTCCTTTCTGACACCTGCTAAATGACAAGGGATTTTTTAAGTTACATATTCTCGAAAGACTAAAAAAGGTGACTAAAGACAATCCCAACCACAAAATGTCAGAAGCTAGAAAACAGATGCATAGTGGCAATTACTTAGTAGAACTGAAAAAACTGAATCCCATGCTTGAAGTAGGGAAATCTATTAAGCAATATATATCTACAATGGGTTAACCCCCCAAAGTGTGATAAACTGGAAGGACCAGTTACCTTTGGAAATGGTGATAAAAATGGGATGAAAAAAAAATGGGGTGAAAAACAGGAGGGCTGGTTCAATCTCTGTTTTAAGAAACAGATCCCCCCTGGGACTAATAATACATTTTATGTTAATAAAAAAAATTTTAAAAATTTTAAAAAAAGAAACAGATCCCATGACCCCTTTCAAATTCCACACTGCCCAGACATTCCCTCCTAAATCTCTAATTCTCTGAAAAGAATAAAACAACCTGCATGACAGATTGGAATAAGTTATTTGTATTGTCTACAAACAATCTTGGGGAAACAGTAAAAATCCAAAAGATCTAAATTAAAATTGCAAATACAGAGCAAATAATTTGTCATAAAGGAAATACCAGAAAGTCCAAAAACAAATAGATGTACTACTTTATTGGTTATTGGAAAAATACAAATTAAACTAACACTCAGATACCACTTCAATTTTATTTGGTGGGAAATATGATGGTTAACTTCTGGGGCAGTAGTAGAGAAAGTACTCTTAAAATGCTGGTGGGATTGTTAATGAGTGTGGTCAAGTAAAAGAGACTTCCTTCCTAGATTACAAAATACAGTATTCTCAATTCTGCCCTATCTCTGTAGCCAAAGAGACTACAACATTGACGCACAGAGGCATTCACTAGGTATCTGTTTTGGACTCGTTCTCAGTAGTTCTGAAGTCAACCTTGGTGTCTATCACATGAAAAATGGAATGTATATTTTGACTAGTTTATATTCATGATATAAGTGGGATCATATAGTATTTGTTCTTCCGTGTGTGGCTTTTTTCACTTAGCATAACATCCTCCAAGTTCATCCATGCTGTCACAAAGAACAGGATTTTTTTTTAGGGTTGAATAATATCCCACTGTGTATATGTGTGAACACACACATGTGTGTGTGTATCTCACATCTTCTTTATTCATTCATCTGTTAATGAACACCTCAGTTGTTTCCATGTCTTTGCTATTACAAATTATGCTGCAATGAATATGGGAGCATTAATTATGTGCAGCTCTTTCTAATTAATCATACCTTAATAAAAATAAAAGTGGAATATGCCTGTCCTTGAGTATCACAGAGCTGTCAGAAGAAACTAAGTAAATCCACCTTAAACATTATGGAGAGTGAAAAATAGGAAACAGAATGAGACATACAGCACAATACCAATTACTACACTAAAACATATGTAAACCTAAAATAATACTAAGTACAGCATTTCCATGGATTAAAAATACACATGTATAAACAGAGAAAATGTGCCTGTACAAGAAGAAATGGTGAGGTTAGAAATAGGACTGCAGGTTCAGGATGATTGAGAGAAACTAATATATGATGATATTGTGTCATTCAAAAAGGATGATGACTAGCACAATTCTCAGTTCCTGGAATCCTTTAGCAACAGTAAAAAGCAAACCACTAAATCTCACCAGAAGCAAGGGGAAAATGCCCAACACAATAGTTAACACATAGTTGTTGCTCAATAATTGCTTCTTCAATTGAATGAATAAATGAATTTTTGAATGGACAAATAAAAATGAATAATATGCAGTCTATATGTTATGCAGCTTATTATATTAGATAGGAAGTAGGTATAAAAATAGAATGCAATCAAAGAACACTTCCCCCTCTCCTACACAATCCAAGCAGATGTGTGCTACAATGATTGATCATTGGTTTGGACTAGGGCTTAGTTATGATTATTTATGAAACTGAAAGAAACATGCAGAATTGATTCAGATGATGCCGATTGTGCTGAAAAAGCATGAGGCTGGTTGGAATTAAATTCATTACATGAGTTTCTGACCATCCTAGGGGCCCTTAGGTCTAATCATAAGAAAAGGAGACGATGATCAATTTAGAAATCTCTCTAAGGCAAACATATTTCAGTGGGAAATACATTTTCCTATCCACAATGTTTAGTTCAGCATAATTAACATGAATAATTCAGGACAATTTCCTGATACTTATTATATTTGAGAGCTTAGCTGGATCTTAACTGCCCTCAAAATGTAGTCAGAATGTAAATTTCTCAGGAAAGAGTGGGAAGTAGGTAGTTTGATTAAAATGTAATATGTATTTAGAATTAACAATATTCAGGGTCTCAACAAAATGACCTTAACAGTATTATTTTACAGAAATACATTTGCATAATTGTTGCAATGACATCTCCCTCTCTTCCCAGCTCGTCCCCCACATCTCCTTACATATTCAATTTCTCCCCTGATCAATAGGCTCTCATGGAAAGGAACATGGCTTATTTTATGGTTCATTTTAAGTTGAATGCCAACTAAATGAGGGAGTGTGATTTTAGCTCTGCTTTTCTAAAAATGAGAACATTGAATCAATTACGTGTACCGGGTCATGTCTGCCATATTTATTTCATTTTACCAGACACCTTTGTGAACATCCAAGTTAGTTCCCTCTTACTGTATGTGAAACCCAAAAAGAGGCATTAGATCATAAGATAGGTTATAAAAGAATAGAATTTATATGTTAACATGAGATTTTTAAAATTTCAAGCTCTCTGAATCAACTTGAAAGCTTTTCAGTATGAAACAAAATATCTGAATAGAAATTTTGACAGCTGATAAATGGGAGCAGAGCTACAACTAAGTGTTTTCTCTGATTTAAGGATGAAGAGATTTTTCCTTCACTGCCCTCTTATATTTTGTGTGGCAACAGTTAAACATTGCTTTGGCTTCAGAGAATTTATCTTGATGTGATTTTGGAGAGCCAGAGAGTAGAGTCTGGGGCTCTGTGAAGGTGGACATTGCAGATGGCAACCATAGGGTCAAAGAAAGGGGGAGGAGCCAGCGGCCAAAGTATCAGCTGCCAGCCCATTCATGATCAGCTAAGGATAAGATACTTTTTAATACCACTAATACTTTAGTTAAAAGTTATTCTTAACTACTATATTTTCACTCCCTAATATATTAGGTATTTCATACTCTTGGGTATAAATGTAGCTAGCTACATAGTTCCCCTAGAGAATTTACTGTTTATATTTGGTCTTCTTTTTCCACCTGGAGTTCATCTTTTTCTTTTTAATTTAGGAGAATTGTTTGCATGTAATATTATCATTAATTATTCCCATACATATTGAAAACATGTTTCTCAGTTTATATTTTACCTTTTTCTTTACCGTATTTGTAGAAAGACTGGATGTATTTGAAGTGTTATATAAAAATATTTATGGTTCTCTTCATTGTATTGGTCCATGCTTACTCCTGGAACTTCTGTGGTTTCATTTTTATCAATAAATATCTCACTTGTTTATGGTAAGTTATTAGTTATGGATTTAGTGGGCTTGAAATACAATTTTATCATACAAGGTCTTAAAAGAAATCTCTGGAATAATTTTAGATTTACAAAAAATATCCAAAGGTGGTGCAGAGAGTTCTCATGATATACTTTGTTCAGTTTTCCTTAGTGTTGACATCCTATATAACCATTAGTATACTTGACAAAATCAAGAAATTAACATTGGCACAATATTTCTAACTAAATTATAGACTGTTGAGACTTCTTCGGCTCCATCTTTATATTTTTTACTCTCTTGTATGTGTCTGTCTACTTCTGTATCAACACTAATGTTTTCATTATTGGTAATTCATAAATCATTTTATTGTCTTATGGAGAAAAAATAAATTATTCTTCTTGACAAATTTTGCTTACTTGTTCTGAATAATGGGTTTATTCTTCCAAATGGACTTTAAAAATACAGAGCAAGATTTAAGAAAATGTAATACTGAACTTCAACTTTTTCCCTAAAGATTAATTTTGGGAGGATTAATATCTTTAAATGTTTTCTTAATGTATATACTTTGAGCCTCTTGGTACAGCAAACCCCTGCTTAGGTGTGAAATAGTCTCTTTTCTTTGTTTTCTGGAGTCCAGTCCTTCTTGTTCTACTATTTTATGGAGGAAATGCCACTGGTCCCTCTCCCTATAGCCTACGAGCTGACTCAGCTCTATATCCACCAAGGGGTTTCTTAAATCTCTGCCGCTTCTCCCACACATTCATCTTATTCTAATGTGATGGTTTTCAGTGAGTGTCTTTGATGTCACCTCTGGACCTTTCTATATTAAGCAGAATATAATCAGGTCCAAGAGACAGAACTATGGAAAATAGCCTCTCTTGTTTACTTTATAATAAATCTCAAAACAGGTGGTTCTACAATTATCACCAAACACCCAGACTCCTAATTTACCCCTTTCAGTACTACTGTCTTCAGGGTCTGCATACCCCTTCATTGTCCAAGACGGATGCTGCAGTTCCAGTATGTTCACACTAATATCCCAAGCAGGAAGAAAGGGAGTATCATTTTTTTCTCATTGGTCAGAACTTAGTCATACAATCATTCCTAACTAACTGGAAAACACTGGGAAAAACACTCTTGGAACAGGGACAGTATCTACCATGATTAGCTTAGATAAACTGGGGGTCTGGGAACAAAAAGAATTCTGTTAACAAGTAACAATAGGAAGCAAGAGGTGTTGCATAAATAATCACCAATGCTATTAGTGTCTCTGAACACACACGCACATACACACACACACACACACACACACACACATTTTTAAAATATTTTATTTACTTATTTATTTTAGAGATAGAGAGAAAGAGAGAGACGTGAGCAGGGGAGGGATAGAGGGATAGAGGGAGAAAATCTCAAGCAGACTCTGTACTGACTGCAGAGCCTGACAGAGGGCTCTATCTCACAACCCTGAGATCATGAACTAAGCCAAAACCAACTGAATCAACTGAACCACTCAAGTGTGCATATATATATATATTTAATGACCATTCTATACAACAGAATGAAAAACTGTCTTACAATATAGAGTTTCTATTCCATTTCTCCTTTTTGCTCCCAGTTCATTCTCATGACATCTCACTTGGGGATTCTATTTTAATCTAGATATAATTTTTTCAGCTTCAGCCTAAAGTATCTTCGTTTGATACTAACAAGTTCTTTGGGACATCCAAATTGTGATTAATTATAATTTTTATGGGTTCACTTTTCTACTGCTATAGAGGATTAAAAGGATAAGATTTTTTACAATACCAGTGCTATAGCCATACCTTTTAGAGTAATGAAGCCTGTAGAATCAACTATAAGCTTACATTCTAAGTGTTTTTTATTGATATTAGGAATGTATACTTAGACTAAATCCCTTTGCATTTGGAAGGTGCCTCCAATCCCATTAGGAGAAGCAGAAAAGAGAGCATGGGAGCACAGCTCGCTTCCTTATGTCCCTTCTGTCTGAGAAGTTACTCATTTATTACCAATCAAGACTAATTTTGAGGAAATGGCTTCATGTGAGATTCAACTGCACATCTTCGAAACAAATTCCCAGTTTAAGCAGAATTACTGATCCAATCACAAGCAATGTTTGGCCAGAGCAGGATGCTTCACATGGGCAGTAGAGCCTACTAATGGAAAAGGACGCACCTTTATCCCAAGAGAAAGGAGGCAAAAGCTGACCCAATTATCTCCATTTATTACTATTAACAGTGCCAAAGAAACCGCCTCATTTCCCTGGAGTAGAAAGAGTAAGGGCACGGTAAGGGCAGGAAATACACAAAATCAATCTGGCTACTCACAGGGGGAAAGTATTAGAGTACAGGAAAGGACTTCCCCTCCAAAATTTTATAATTTCAGAGGCCAGGCTCCTCCCTCTTGGTGGTACATTTCCATAAAGTTGCTATTTCAAAAGTAAGGTATGTTATGTACATATCAGGCATACATACACAATTGGTCTGGCCGTTAATTGAATGAAGGCATCACAGTATCACTAAGATGGCTTTTGATATTATCTACTCCAAACTCTGAAGTTTACATAACTTAAGGTCCATAAGCTTACCTGACCATCTGTGTCCCTGTCTCTCAAACTGACTTGCCAATCAGTGCAAAACCTAGACCAGGACTTGTGATCATTCCCATGGTAGTGCTGTCTTCACTATAGAATACAGAAACTGTTTTGTTTTGTTTTGTTTAGGAGGCAGGTGGTGGGGGAGACAGGAGGGACAAAGGGAGAGAGAATCTTAGGCAGGTTCCAAGCCCAGCACAGAGCCTGATGTAGGGCTTGATCTTGTAACTCTGAGATCATAAGCTGAGCTGAAATCAAGAGTCAGATGCTTAACTGACTAGGCCATATAGGTATCCCTTATAACTATTAATAACTGTCTTTAAAACAAAAATGTGAATGATTGTTTCAAATTAGTGCTACTATTTTCAGGTTTTATTCTTTTTTTGTTAGTTTCTTGAATATGGTCATATATTTATCTATACTTTGCTTTGTATTGTCTCTATGAGAAAGACCTGGTGTGTATCAGATGGCCAGTACTGTTCTCCAGGACTGTGAAACTTTTGTGCAGAAGTCTTTTTTTTAATCACAGTTCTGCTTAATATTGTCTAACCCTAGGAAATAAGAAAATAAACTATGGGATGACCCTTTTTACTACAAAAGCAGTTTTGACTAAAGTAATCTCACACTTTTAAGAAACATCTAGTACTGAAGGAGCACCTGGATGGCTCAGTCGTTAAGCGTCTGCCTTCCACTGGGGTCACGATCCCAGGGTCCTGGGACTGAGCCCTGCGCTGGGTTCCCGGCTCGGCAGGAAGCCTGCTTCTCCCTCTTCCACTCCCCATGCTTGTGCTCCCTCTTTTGCTGTGTCTCTTTCTGTCGAATAAATAAATAAAACCTTTTTAAAATATCTGGCACTGAAATAGTGGTATATCTAATACTGCTATAACTTGCTGAACTAAGATTGATTAAAGCATTTGGAGCAATGATATAGAAGCCCACAATTCTAATATAGCAATCTTGGAAATCACTGAGACAACAGGAAACAATTCCTTGTTTTGTAAATAAGCTGGTGGTAAGCAGGCCCCAGCTTCGGAAAACACGAAGAGAGGAATTTATGGCAAGAGGATGTAGGCTAGTCATAGTTTAGGGCTGCTGTGGTCTTCATGCTACTAATTCCAAGGATTCTTTAGGAATTTATAATAAAAACATAAGTGACGTGAGAGCCTAGAAGCAGGAAGTCTCTCTCAAAGGAATCACGAAGTCTAGTCCATCCTGAGCTTACACTGACGCTGTTTCTTGCCCCTCTGTCTACTACACCTCCAATAAAATAGGGTTTATCTAAAAAAGCCTTACTGACAGAATGACTAACTGGTGCCTATTCTTCTCCACTCCTATCCATCTTCTTCTCCCTTCCCTTACCATATTGCCTTATTCCATGGAGCATTTGATCTTCACCGAGATTCTGGACTAAATGCCTATCTCTTGCCTTTTTAGTATTAATACTCAGATCCCTGGAGCTAATACAAATTTTACCAAACCTTCACCGAGAAGATATATGTTCCATTTAGTATGTTTGTGAATGTGAGTAACAGAAACAGAAACATAAAACAGAGTGTTCTTAGCTCACATAAACACATGTGGAGAGATGAGGCAGATTTTAGAACTAGGTGATTGATGGACTAAAGCACATCCTTAAGGTCTCAGGTCTCTGGTGTCACCTGCCACTCTGCTATTCTGCTTCTTGTGGTTCTTGCTAATGAGTAAGAAAGAACTGTCCCTGAAGAATACACTCAACTTCTCCTTTTAAGTCAGTAGCCAGAATTTAGTCATATGCTCATTCCTAAACCAGCACCTGGTAAAGAAAGATTAGGAATCTCTATAGACTAAGATTTCTCAACCACAACACTATTGACATTTGAGCCCAAATACTTTCATTTTATGGGGAACCACCCTACATGTGGCATAAGGATTAATAGCATCCCTGAATGCTACCCACGAAATGCCATACCTATGTCCCCAGTGTGAAACACAAAATATCTCTAGACTTGCCAAATAACCCATAAGGAAAACAAAACAAAACAAGACAAAAACTGTCCCTGGTTTTTAGGAAGTGCAGCTTTTGACTAATAAAACTCATTCCAAGAATTAAAGATGAACTAAATTTCCATTGTAGCACCCAGCTCTGTGAGAGGGAGATGACTACTCTACCCAGGGCAAGATTCTTTTAGAATAAAAGAGAAGAGAATGCTGAAATGTGGATAATCACAATGTAAGCTACATGTTTAAAGTAAGTCTTGCTTTAATAACACTGACGATCGACCTGCCCAGTCAGGCTGCTATCCTTTGTCTTACTGGCTATCAAAGAGAAAGGCCCATAATGATCAAGAACTAGATGGAAAGAAGGAAGCCTTAATATAGAAGGAAGCCTTGCTTTTTACGAAAGATCTCATTTCTGTCACTGTCCATATCTGCTCAGTGGGACTACAGCCTACAGCTCCCTCCTGCCTAAACAAAGTAAGCAGTTGTCAGTTATCTACATTAACACATGACTGTTAGCATCTGAGATCTGTCAACAGCTGCAGGATTTTCAGAACACTGGGATGAGTTTGGAATAATGATAAAAATTGTATCCTTTGAACAAACCGGATCACTTGGTACTTGAACTGACCTGTCCTTTTGTGTTTCTATCTGACCAAATATCCACTAGCAGGATCTGTCTTGAAGTCACTGTGAATCTTTTGCTGTGCCCCTCATTTAGGTGTGAGGGTGTACCCCTCTCCTCAGGAACCCATGAACAATACATAAGATGTCCTCTAATTTAATTTACCATAAAGATGACAAGTAGATGATCCATGCTAGGGGCTCCTGGGTGGTTCAGTCAGTTAAGCATCTGACTCTTGGTTTCAGCTCCGGTCATGACCTCAGGGTCCTGAAATTAAGCCCACCTCGGGCTCCATGCTCGGTGTGGTGTCTGTTTGTCCCTCTCCCTCTGCTCCTCCCCCTGTGCTCTCTCTCTCTCACAAATATATATATATATAAAATAAAAAAATATATAAAATATATATAATATATATTATATATATGTAAAATATATATATATATATATTTTTAAGAAAATACATGCTTCAAAACCCTCAGATTGTTTTTCAGAGTCCATAGTCTCTCATGGTTCACCTCCCCTTCCAATTTCCCCCAACTCCCTTCTCCACTCTAAGTCCCCATGTCCTCCATGCTATTTGTTATGCTCCACAAATAAGTGAAACCATATGATAAGGTGGGAGGTTGGGGTACCAGGTGGTGGGTATTATAGAGGGCACGGATTGCATGGAGCACGGGGTGTGATGCAAAAATAATGGATACTGTTATGCTGGAAATAAAAAATAAAAAAAAATAAATGAATAAATTTAAAAAAAAAAAAAAAAGAAAATACATGCTAATTATTTTGGTGTTTGCTGGAACATAGTTCAGGATAAACCCCACTCACAACCTGTGGAGCATTATTACACACTGGCATTGTGTTCTTTTGTGAGCCTTTCTTAGGTACTGGACTGAATACCTGGGGCACAGATTTCTGCTTTAATGTTAGCAGATGCAGTTATTAGGCTGCTTGTCTCTGGACTTATTGTCACTTGAATCTCATGTTGATGATCCTGTTATTTTAAAACAAGTAATAGTCTCAGTTAAAGAATGCTTTTGCATTGTTTTAACAACTGGAGTTGCAAATTTGCGCATTCATTTATTCATTCACTCATTTATCACATATGTATTTTGTAGGCACTGTGTAAGTTCCTAAGGTTATATTGATAAAAGCATGATCTCTGCTATCAAGGAACTCAGGGTCTAATGTGGTACAAAGTGCATAAATAAATATATGATTCAAAAGTGTCATAAGAGGAACCAACAAAATATTGTCAGAGGACAGATGCAGTAAACCACTAAGAGCCATGTGTAATTCAAATTCCTAGCAGGAAAGAGGGCATATTCCAAGAATTAACTGAAAAGAATGTAAGAGAAGTGACTATTTTCAGAGACTTGGACTGGATTTGGAGAAACAGAATACAATGGTGAGGCATCCAGGGACTAGCAACGGTGGAAGCCAAAGGGCCCAAGAGGAGGGAGGGAAATGTCACTGGAACTCACAAACACTGAAAACACAGGAAAGTGACTCCCACAGCACCTGAGGCCTTGAGCAGAAGAGCAAGAGGAAGGCACCACTATCCAAACTGTGGTCCAGGAGGGACACAGGTGGGTGAGGGGGCAGTGGTAGAATAAAGAGTCTGACCTTTTGCACTTCCTATGTTGATTTTATGTTGCTGCCTCTCATTGGCTATATCCTACTAGAAAAATGAGAGCATCATGATATTTTTAGAAATCAGCCTCTTGGCAGACAGGGAAAGAAAAAAAGGCAAAAATAATAAATCTGTTGCATGCCAGCAGGATGGGATACATGGAGAGGATGCCGCTGGTTGGGCACAGGCAGCTGAAGCCAGGTTGAGAAGGGCTCTGGGCTCTCATTTCACTTCATTTACTAGAGATGAGAAGACATTGGCAGAGTGAAGAAAATTTGGTTTCTTCCTTCAACTTTTCTCCCTCGTTACACAACTAACCTCAGCAAAAGATTGTATGTATATACATATGCATGTGTGCATTTTACTTTCTCATTTGCATTAGGAAAGATTTTTCAGAAGTTAAGGTGATTTTTTTTTAAAAAGGCTTTTTTGAGAAGACTTGTAATATTATTTCATAGAAGCAACTAATATATCTGCAAAGAAAATATTTTTAATAAGCTAAAATGTAACTGACCAAGATAAGTAAGTTTATAATCATACAAAAATTGCTTTATTGACTTTCAGGTTCCTAGAGAACTCATAAGAGATTAGTAAGTCTAATATCAATGCAGATCCTGGTTTTCACTTCCTCATATCACATATTAGGTTGATCAGAGACGCCCAGATGTTTCAGGTCCTTATTAAAATTACAGAGGCTTAGTGTGCTTTGAAACATGCTATTTTGCCCCCACTCCCATTTCATCTGGGCTCCAGACAACTGAGGTTTTTTTTTTTTTTAAATGCTTAGAATAATTGCCCAAATACTTATGTATTTCTATCAGTTTTTATAATTAGGTTGGCTTTTTTCCCTCCAAGCTTAGTTGGAAAAATAACAAAGGATGAGCTGTTTGTGTATCATTAATCCGTATCCTCATTAACTAAAGTAAGATCTTTAGTCAACAGGAAGCGATTGGGCTAATGATGGTTTCTGGCTGTTTGATTGTTTATCACTCTTTCTGTCATTTTTCACCCTCTACATCCCTTTGATTGAGCCAATTGTGAATATAAGCAATCAATAAAACTCCAGGTGCCATGATTTGGCACTTCTCTTGCATATATTATGCGAAATGGGGGAAATGAAACTGTAGTATAGTTAATCAATAAAGAGTTTAAGAAAAAGAAACACAACAAAACCTCTGACATTTTCCAAGCCAACATAATGCAGCTATATTTTGTGGGTACGTATCTATACAGAATTATGCCTGGAGCATTATTTTGGTAGAAAAAATACGTAATATAAATTCAGAAGAGTTCTACTTTAGTCATATACAGATTATGTATCCCATTAGCATCAATTTCATCTAGAAGTCATGTGCGTATGAGCGTTTTTAGCAATTGACGAGTTCTGAACAGTTTCAATAGATCTTATTCCTTTTCACATACTAATGAGGAAAAAATAGTAACATTTATTTTGGTACCTAAGGTATCAATCAGCCAGTAAGTATTTGCTAAGCATGTTACCCACTAGCTTATATGCAATAGAAAAATAATTTTCTTTCATGATTCCTCTCCAAAAAAAATGTATTACAGAGGCAATCTGAACCATTAAACTCATGCAAATGCTAGAAAATATACCAAATTATTAAATATCTTGAAAATTCATTTTTAACTTTATTTTTAATAAAAAACTACATATATTTAAGTTGCATGACATGGTATATATATATATATATATATATATATATATATATATTCATTGTCTAATAATTATTACTGTCAAGCTAATTAACATATCCATCTCCTCAGATGGTTACTTTTTCTCAGTGAGGGCACCTGAAATCTACTTTCTTAGCCAATTTCCATATCCAGTAATTATTCACTTTAGTTATCATGCTATACACCTATACAACTAAAACTTTCTGTCCTTTGACCAACATCTCCCCATTTTCCCTACCTTCCCACTCCTGGTAACCTGGTAACCACCATTCTACACTACACCATTCAACTTTTTAGATTCCCCTCCTTATCTGTAGCTTCACTCCAAAGTTTTAGCTACCCTCAATCAACCACAGTTCAGAAGCATACGATTCTCCTTCCAACTTATTGGCAGAAGGTCAATAGTAGCCTAATAGTACTAATAGTACATCACAATGTCTGTTATTCACCTCATTTCGACTCAACATGTAATCATTTTATCATCTCACATCATCACAAGAAGAGTACAGTACGATAAGATATTTTGAGAGAGGGAGACCCCACATTCACATATTTTTATCGTAGTATGCTACTAATATTTATCCTGTTCTATTATTAGTTATTGTTGTGAGTCTCTTGCTGTGACTAATTTATGAATTAAATTTTATCATAAGTCTGTATGTAGAGGAAAAAACATAGTATATATAGAGCTCAGTGCTATCCATGGTTTCAGGCATCCACTGGGGGTCTTGGTACATATCCCCTATGTATGTTACTATTGTAACAGCCAGTTCCTAAATTAAAATGGTTCAGCCTAACATTTTTTTTTTTTTACTTTATGATAGTGTGAAAGTGATACACATTTAATAGAAACTCTATAGTGAGTTTTGAATTTTTATCTTTTCCCAGGCTATGGATATATAGTACAATAGTCTCTCCTGATACTAGACAACTATGGTGAGCTGCAGGTCCCAGTCAGCTACACAATCATGAAGGTCAACAACCAATATACTTACAACCATACTGTACCTATACAACCATTCTGTTTTCCACATTCAGCATAGTATTCAATGAATTACATGAGATACTCAACACTTTATAAAATAGGCTTTGTGTTAGTTGATTTTGGCTAATGTAAATGTCCTGAGCACATTTAAAGATGATCTAGGCTGAACCATGATGTTCAGTAGGTTAGGTGTATTAAATACATTTTTGACCTACAATATTTTCTACTTACGATGGATTTACTGGGATATGACCCCATTGTAAACTGAGGAAGATCTGTATCAATGGGATAATGCAGTGTTTTGTTTTGTGTTTTTCTTTCTGGCTTAGGACAATATCTTTCATGTTCATCCACATTGCAAATGGTAAACACATACAATGGAATATTATTCAACCTCCAAAAATAAAATGAATTTTCTTAACTTCAGGTATAACACGGTATGAAGGTAGTTTTAAATGAGTGCTAATAAATAACTAATAAGACAATGAAGAGAAAATCACCAAAGTTACATAGTGTAAGGTGAACATAAACATCTCTTAATATATAGTGATTAAATTTTGGAGCTCAGCAACGAAAGATGTCAACAGGAATATCAGGGGTGCATCCTTGGTTTTATGATCTGAGCTTTAAAAACTTAACCAGTTTTGTGATCAGAAGTTTTTCACTTATAAATAAACCCTTTAGATTCAGAAGGGAAGAAAACATTTTGGTCTCTGAGTCAATTAAAAGCCTGTAACCTGTAACTATATTATGACACTGTCTGGAACACAGAATTTAGAGTCAAGGTTGAGTGTTAAAGTCTGCTAATCTGACACTCAACATCATCACTGGCACCTCTGTGGCTTCTTGTCCCTCTTTACCCTACAGAGTAGAGAGCTCAGTTTGAGAAATGGTGTCACTGATATGGATTTTTTACACCCGGCCCTGTTAAACTTGAAGAGCCCACCTGAGACCTGCTCCTGAGTAGTGACTCTGTCACCATCGCTGTGTGAATGACAAGGATAATAGAAAGACACTGAGAAAGCAGATGTTGTTACACTGTCCTTGCTATGTGACTTGGAAGCAGGGAAGAAAAACAACCGAATAGCAGTATCTGCTGAGCACCTGGGGTTGATCTTGATTGTGCCCAAGAATCCTCTCTTCACTGCAATATAACTGGGACAGAACAAGCCAAAGCAGCCTGTTTCCAGTCAGTTCTGCTTTAAAGGGTTCAGTGAGCTGTGTTCTGGAGTTCTGTTTCCTATTTCTTAGTGAGCCCCAAATGTAGACTTGTAAGATTATGTAAGAATCTTTTAATTATGTGCCTACCTCCTTTCTTGGTTTTTCCCTTCTTCCTTTTTATCCCCCTTCTTTATCTGTTCTACATCCAAATTATGCTGTGGATTAGAAACTGTAAAAACACTAGGGATTCAGAGGTAAATAAAATAAAGCCTCTGTCCCCTTGGAGCTAGTGAGAGGAAATAAACCATGTAACAAACAAATAAACGTAATATAGTGATATGCATTAAGGAGAAAAATAAAGGAGATGAGGTAATAGAAAGTGTAGATGAGGTTGCATGGGCTTCCTAGGGTTGCTATAACAAATTACCACAAACTTGGTGGCTTAAAATTACATAAATGTATTTTTCCATAGCTCAGGAAGTCAGAAATCCTAAACCAAACTGTTGTCAGGGCTGTGCTCCCTATAAAAGCTTTAGGGGAGAATCTTTCCTTGCCTCTTACAGTTTCTGCTGACTCCACATGTTCCATGCTTGCATTTGCATTACTCATATCTGTCTCCATCTTCCCAGGGACTTCTCCTCACCCTGCTATATATTCTCCCCTTCTATCTCTCTTAGGGACACTTATCACTGGGCTCACTTGGGTAATCCAGAATGATTTCATCTCCAAAGACGTGTTTTCCAAGTAAGTTCACATTCACAGTTTCTAAGGATTAAGATGTTGACATATCCTTTAGTGGTGCCAGTGTTCCACCCACATTAGTGGTCAAGAAAGGCCCATCTGATAAGTTGGTCAAGGAAGGGCTTTCGGAAGAGACCAGGATAAACTGAAGAAATTAACCCAAATGAAACAGTATGAAACAGAAAATATATAAATCTCATTGTTCATTCAAGAAGAAATTTATATCTTCACTGATATTACAAAACATCTTTGAAATATTCCAAAAGGAGTTCTATATTCTCTTTTAACTCTCACTTTATAAAAATAAGGGATTATTGTTCAACATTCATCTACAAATACTTTTATGCTAGTTTCTAGAATTTATCGTGGGTTACCACTACTGAATTAATTCCAATAATATATTAGTTACCTGTCTAAAGCATTAACAATTCCACCTACGGGGACCTGGAGTAAATGAAACTACTGAAAGTTCTTGAATTTTAATTTGATATTCAAATTTTAATGCAGTTTTCTACCACAAGAGGACTTCCCTCATGCTACCTCCAATCCTATGCTTAAAATTTTCTTTTTGCATATTAATATCATCATTCTTCCAAAAAATGCATGTTTTCTTCAAAAATCCATGAGATATAAATGTAATGTGGAGCTACCAACGGAAAACAATTAATAAAAGGTGGAAATGTTCAGGGGGTTACAAGGGATGAGAACAAGATGAATGAGCAGAAGGACCGATTATTTTCCAAAATAAAATTAACCAACTTTGAAATGTGACTATGAACTGACCACGACGACTGCGGATTTGAAATTCTGGTGGAAAATGTCTTGCTAAATTCAGGGAGAAAAAAAAAAATATATATATATTTAAATATATTTTATAATATATAATAAAATATATATTCAAATAAAATATTATATATTATATAATAAAATATATTATTATATGTTATATAATATATTTATTAATAATATATATTTATTGATAAAAATATTATATATCATTACATAATATAAAATATATATTTATTATATATATTTATATTTAAATATATTTTATATTTATATATTTATATATTTTATATATAATAGTATATTATATATAATATATATGTAGTATATATAATATATATTTATAATAAAATATATATAAATAATATATATTATGTATTATATTTATAAATATATATCTAAATTTATTTAAATTGAATTTATTTAAATTTATTTAAAATTATATATAAATAAAATATATTATATTTATATTTATATTTGATTATTTAATTAATTTATTATTTATTCAATTATAATAATTCATATTAATTATATTTATTTATAAATAAATAAATGAATGAATTTTAATTAAAAGGGATTATCATTTCTGCTTTCTAATAATTTGTCATACTGGAAGCAGAACAATTTTCTTACATGGCAGAAAACAATAGGAGGCAGATTGGTTTTAGATTTTTCAAGAAAGTTTTTTTACTCATTGAAATAATATTTTACCCCTGACCCAGCTGTAAGGCATAGATATAAGCAGGTTGGTTAACTCTTGTCCTTCCCTTTTCACAGATTCTGCAGGTCAATGTCCCATGCACCTGCTGCTTCAGGCAGCCCAAATTGCAATAAACAGTATTCCCAAAGTGAACAAGACCATAGGTTTTCTCCCCTAATTCTGGTATTTTAAGTAGCTGATAACACACAATGTTAAAGATAGAAGGTACCTTCTACAATGTGTATTGTAGAAAGAATACATAAAAGAATAATAAGTAAATAAAATAATAAAAAATAAGAAGAAAAATAAGTTTGGTATTCAAAAGTCAGAAACTTTGACTCCTAAATATGTTTCTGAAATTCAGTTTCCACAACTGTAATGTGGCAAATATTTATCTTCACAGATGTGTATCAATATACTTTTCCTATTAATAACATTAAGGATAAAGATAAACATTTTCAATGTATTTTAGTGCTGAGAGCTCCCTAAATGTTGAAAGGCTTCTCAACTTTCCATTTCTCTTTCATTATATCTTTCTTTTTCAATGATTCCTGGATGCCCATTCATAAATCATGCTCATTTTTATTTTTTCCAACTAAGTTAATGTCCTTAACATTGATTAGAATTTGTGATTGTTAAGGTCATCTAGGTGAACTGTGGATATAATGATTGGCATTAAGGACTGAGTTCTATAGATCTTTAATGCAGTTTCATTAGCCAAAAGTACTCTGGAGAAGAGCAAAGGACCAGGCACCTTGGAAGACTATTAAAAAGAATCAAATAGGGGGAGGAGTCAAGATGGCGGAGAAGTAGCTGGCTGAGAGGACATCAGGTTGCAGGAGATCAGCTAGATAGCTTATCAAACCATTCTGAACACCTACAAATCCAACAGGAGATCAAAGAGAAGAAGAGCAGCAATTCTAGAAACAGAAAATCGAGCACTTTCTGAAAGCAATGGTCACAGTCGCCAAACTGTGGAAAGAGCCAAGATGCCCTTCAACGGATGAATGGATAAAGAAGATATGGTCCATATATGCAATGGAGTATTATGCCTCCATCAGAAAGGAGGAATACCCAACTTTTGTATCACCATGGGCAGGACTGTAAGAGATTTTGCTGAGTGAAATAAGTCAAGCAGAGAGAGTCAAGTATCAGATGGTTTCACTTACCTGTGGAGCATAAGGAATAACCTCAAAGACATTGGAAGATGGAGAGGAGAAGTGAGTTGGGGGAAATCAGAGGGGGAGACCAACCATGAGAGACTGTGGACTCTGAGAAATGAACTGAGAGTTTTGGAGGGAAGAGGGGTGGTGAATGGGTGAACCTGGTGGTGGGTATTAAGGAGGGCATGTATTGCATGGAGCACTGGGTGTGGTGCATAAACAATGAATCTTGGAACACTGAAAAAATAAAATTAAATAAAAAAAAAAGGAATCAAATAAATATACTACAGTATTAATAACTATAATCAACATGCTATACATTAGAACCCCAGAACTTACTCATCTTAAAACTGGTATCCTTTGACCAATATTTTCCCATTTCCTCTAATCCTCAGCCAATGGCAACCACAGTTCTAGTGTACTCTGTTTCTGTGCATTCTATTTTTTTTTAATTAAGATTTGACATATAAATAGTACTATATAATATTTGTCTTTCTCTGTCTGACTTATCTCATTTAGCACAATGCCCTCAAGTTTCATCCATGTTGTCTCAAATGGCTGAATTTCCTTATCTGTAAGTGAATATTCCATTACATACATGTACATGCACACATACACACATTATATACACATACAATTATATGATTACATATAATATTTTCCTTATCTACTGACAAACACTCAGGTTGTTTCTATGTCTTGGCTATTGTAAATAATGCTACAATGAACACAGCAGTGCAGTTATCTCTTTAAAATAGTGATTTCATTTCCCTAGGATATATACCCATAAATAGGATTGCTAGATCATATGGTAGTTCTACTTTTAATTTTTTGAGAAAACTCCACACTGTTTTCCATAATTTTAAATTCAAAATAATTCCACAAATTGTTATAATTTACATTTCCACTTTTTCTCTATATCCTTTGCTAGCATGTGTTACCTCGTATCTTTTTGATAATAACCTTTACCAGGTATAAAATGTTATCTCATTATGGTTTTGATTTGAATTTCACTAATGATGAATGATTTTGAGCACCTTTTCTTGCACCTGTTGACCATTAGGGTATCTTCTTTTGAAAAACATCTATTCAGATCCTGTGTGTGTGTGTGTGTGTATGTGTGTGCGTGTGTGTGTGTGTGCGCGTGCACGCTTTTTGAGTTGTATGAGTTCCTTATATATTTTGGATAGTAAGTCCTCATCAGATACACGGTTTCCCAATATTTTCTCCCATTCTGTTGATTGTCGTTTCATTTTGTAGATTATATCCTTTGCTGCCCAGAGCTTTTTAATTCCACTTATTTATTTTTGTTCTGGTTGTCTGTCCTTTTGGTGTCATATCCAGAAAATCATGGCCAAGAAGAATGCAAAGGAAATTTCTCCCTATGCTTTCTTCTAGGAGTTTTATGGGTTTTTTTTTTCAGTCTTTTTTTTTTTTTAATCCATTTCAAGTTAATTTTGGTGAGTAGTGTAAGACACTGGTTCAATTTCATTCTTTTGCCTATGAATACCTGGCTTTCCCAACATCATTTATTGAAGGGACAAACCTTTTCTTATTTTATATTCTTGGCATCTTGTCAAATATCATTTGATCATATGTAAGGGTTTTTTTGTTTGTTTTTTATTTTTTATTATTTATTTATTTATTTATTTTTGGAATCTTGACTCTGTTCCATTGATTCAGGTGTCTATTTTTTTGCTAGTAGTAAAACTGTTTTGATTACTATAGGTGTGTAATAGTTTGAAATTAGGACTCTGAGATGACTCCAGCTTTGTTCTTTCTCAAAAAAGCTTCAGTTATGCAGAATTTTTTTTGTGGTCCCATAGAAATTTTAGATTTTTTTTTTAATTTCTGTGAAAAATGCCATTGGAATTTTGATAAGAATTGCATTAAATCTATTAATTGCTTTAAGAAGTATGGACATTTTAATAATATTAATTCTTCTGATCCACAAACATAGCATACCTTTCCATTTATTTGTATCTTCTTTAATTTCTTTCATGAACGTCGTATAGTTTTTGGTGTATTTTATGTTGTATGCTTCAATTTGTTAGGAGAATAGATCTTAAATATTTTCAGTACATATACAAAAGGTATCTAGGTGAGGTGACAGGTTTAATTTTCTGGTGGTAATCATTTCATTATATATATAACAAGTCATTTTGTACAATTAAATTTATACAATTTTATTTGTCAACAATACCTCAATAAAGCTGGAAGAAAGAGTCAAATGTACAATCATTGAGAAATGACGTTAGTCATTGAGTTGAAAGGAGCAGATGAAAGTAAAAGCTATGAGGCTATTTTAAAACAAAAATGGGCAAGACGACAAAGAAAATCACCTGAAACAGTATCATCCTCAATTCAGCACTGGGGCGGCACTCCATCTTGGAGGAAATTCTGGCTGAGGTTCTCAACTTACAAAGGAAAAAAAAAAAAAAAATTCATTCCAGATAGCTGCTTCTCTTGCCTTTTTGGATTTACCCTAAATCAACTATACTGCTCTCCCACCTAGTGGCTTTTGTCAGACATCAAACACTCTTCTATTAAAAGCCTTGATTAAAAAAAAAATTAAAAAGGGAATCTATGAACAAAGTGGTAAAGAGTCTACAATTATCTATTAAAAATTAAAATTTTTGATCAGCAGAAGATTGTCCATACAAATCATATTTATTTAGTCCATTCAGTCCAAAATCACTTGGACTGAATTAGGCTTAAAATTTACAGGCCTGTGTCTTTTTTTTTAAAGTATTTTATTAAGAAATAATTTTAAGTATCTATTACTACATTTAATATAAAAAAATTATTGAAACTTCCTACTAAAAAAGGGCTTGATGATACATTTCTTACTGTCACCTCAGTTCCTATGCTGATTTACAAAATGAGGAGATACAAGAAAAGTTTGTGGTGGAAGCCAGATGAGAGTCATCCAAATGGCAGTGACTTTCAGAATTTTTTTATTCTTGACAGAAACAGATTACAGAAGATGCATCATGGCTGAAATATAATTAATCATCTTGAAAAGAAGTGTCACTTTAAACAAAGTAACTGGAAGAAATCTTGACCATGAGAACTGATCTTCACCCCAACTTCACCCAATACAATCCCAGGAGTTTAGGGGATATAAGGCTAGAAGCAAGAACTAAAATCACACTTTTATTTTCTAATATTAGGTACTAAAAAGTAATGGAGCATCAGCAAAATTTTGAAAAGAATCTGTGACCCCAGAATTCCATACCTAGCCAAATTATCATTTACATGTGAAGACAGCCAAATGAAATTTTCAGAAATTCAAGTCTCAAAACATTAAATAACTGACCTATCCTCTCTGAAAAACAAGGCACCCTCTGAAGTACTACAGGTAAGTCTGGTGGTGGATATTAAGGAGGGCACGTATTGCATGGAACCTGGGTGTGGTGCTAAAATAATGTATCTTGGAACACTGAAAAAATGAAATAAAATAAAAGTTTAAAAAAAGAAACCAATAAAAATAAATAATAATAGGAAAGTCATGTTATAATAGGCCAAGTCTTGAGAGATGAACTTTTTTTTAAAAGATTTTATTTATTTATTTGACAGAGAGAGACACAGTGCTAGAGGGAACACAAGCAGGGAGACTAGGAGAGGGAAAGAAGGCTTCCCACCAAGCAGGGAGCCTGATGAAGAGCTCTATCCCAGGACGCTGGGATCATGACCTCAGCCAAAGGCAAACACTTAATGACTGAGCCACCCAGGTGCCCTGAGAGATGGGACATTTAAACATAAAATAGGTACAGGCTTTAAATGAGAGAAAATAAAAAGTATTATTTTCTTCAACTTACATATAAAGAAATTAATAAAGTTCATAGTGTTCTGATTGATTTGCCAAAAATATGTACCCTATTTTGAACATGTGAATAAAAACAGAATATAAAAAAGCAGAATTCATGACAAAAACAGTGAGAAAAAGAGTAATAATTTATTGATATTAGGTACAAACCATAATAAACTCTGAAGTCATCTGAGTATATTTAAAGAAAATGTGATATGAGTACAATTTCCAAGCAGCAATACTTGGAAAACATGGGTGACTTAAATGAAAATGCTCACGTTCCATGAAAGAACCATCCCTGTAGAAGTATTATACCCCCCCCCACATAATCTTGATCTGCAATATAAAAATGTTAGAATATACAAGGTAAGAACTAAGGCAAGAGAAAATGATAACAGCACAAGATGAAATTGGGTGCTGTTGGCGACATGGCTGGGAATAAATGCTATTTTTCTCTGAGAAGTGATTATAAAACAAGGCTGACCTGGATGCCATCATAAGTAACCAACCTGAGCCCAGGGTAACCAACCTGAGCCCAGCACTGAAAGACCTGAAAGGATCATGTGGGAGCATAGGGAGGGGATATGGGAGTTCTCAAATAAATAAATAAAAATAAGGAACGGACTCTATCCCATAAGTCTGAAAGACAGATAATAGCCTATAAGTCAATTATTATTTAAGGCAGCTTGGGTTTAGTGTGTGAAACATACTATCAGATATACCAGCTTATCTGAGGAGAGTTATCATTTTTAACATAATCTACAAGGTTTATAAGATCTGCCTCATGCTAGCTAATTCTTCTAGGTCACCTCACCCTAGTTGGAAGTTGCCCTTGCCTTCTTTCAGATATTCACGAGTATCTCTCCTTTCTACCATACGATCTTTTTTTTCTTTTTCTTTTTCTTTTTTTTTTTTTTAAAGATTTTATTTATTCTTCAGAGAGAGAGGGAGAGAGAGCGAGCACAGGCAGACACAATGGCAGGCAGAGGCTGAGGGAGAAGCAGGCTCCCTGCTGAGCAAGGAGCCCGATGTGGGACTCGATCCCAGGATGCTGGGATCATGACCTGAGCCGAAGGCAGCTGCTTAACCAACTGAGCCACCCAGGCGTCCCCTTTTTTTTTTCTTTTTTAAAGATTTTTTTTATCTATTTGAGAGAGAGAGCATGAACAAGGGGGAAGGGCAGAGAGAGACATAGAAGCAGACTCCCCACTGAGCAGGGAGCTGGACACAGGGCTCTATCCCAGGACCGCTGGATCAAGAACTGAGCAGAAGGCAAATGCTTAATCAACTGAACCTTCTAGGCAGCCCTACCATACAACCTTTATTTTAGTAAATTATTTATTTATTTATTTATTTATTAACACATAATTTATTATTAGCTTCAGGGGTACAGGTCTGTGAATCATCAGTCTTAACACAATTCACAGCACTCACTATAGTACATACCCTCCCCATTGTCCATAACCCAGCCAGCCTATACCTTCCCTGCTACCCCTCAGCAACCCTCAGTTTGTTTCCTGAGATTAAGAGCCTCTTTCAGTTTGTCTCCCTCCCTGGTCCCATCTTTTTTCATTTTTTCCCTCCCTGCCCGCCATGACCACCAACCCTGCCTCTCAAATTCCTCACAATAGAGAGATCGTATGATAATTGTCTTTCCCTGATCGACTTATTTCGTTTAGCATAATAGCCTCTAATACTATTCGCGTCATTGCAAATGGCAAGATTTTTTTTTGATGGCTGCATAGTATTCCATTATATATACCTTATATACCATATATATATATATATATATATATATATATATATATATATACCACATACACACACACACACACACACACACCACTTCTTCTTTATCCATTCATCTGTTGATGGATATCTAGGTTCTTTCCATAGTTTGGCTATTCTGGACATTTTGCTATAAATATTAGGGTCCATATAACCCTTTGGATCACTACATTTGTATCTTTAGGGTAAATAGCCAGTAGTGTGATTGCTGGGTCATAGGGTAGCTCTATTTTCAATATTTTTTTTTAAGATTTTATTTATTTATTTGACAGAGAGAGATCACAAGTAGACAGAGAGGCAGGCAGAGAGAGAGGAGAAAGCAGGCTCCCCGCTGAGCAGAGAGCTGGATACAGGGCTCTATCCCAGGACCCTGGAATCATGAACTGAGTGGAAGGCAGAGGCTTTAAACCACTGAGCCACCCAGGTGCCCCTATTTTCAACGTTTTGAGGAACCTCCATTCCCCTTTCCAGAGTGGCTGCACCAGCTTGCATTTCCCCTAACAGTGTGGGAGTGTTCCCCTTTTTCTTTTTTTTTTTTTTTTTTAAGTTATTTATTTATTTATTTATTTTTTAAATTTTTTTATTTTATTATTATTATTTTTATTTCCAGCATAACAGTATTCATTATTTTTGCACCACACCCCGTGCTCCATGCAATCCGTGCCCTCTATAATACCCACCACCTGGTACCCCAACCTCCCACCCCCCGTCCCTTCAAAACCCTCAGATTGTTTTTCAGAGTCCATAGTCTCTCATGATTCACCTCCCCTTCCAATTTCCCCCAACTCCCTTCTCCACTCTAAGTCCCCATGTCCTCCATGCTATTTGTTATGCTCCACAAATAAGTGAAACCATATGATAATTGACTCTCTCTGCTTGACTTATTTCACTCAGCATAATCTCTTCCAGTCCTGTCCATGTTGCTACAAAAGTTGGGTATTCATCCTTTCTGATGGAGGCATAATACTCTATCCCCAGGGGTACAGGTCTGTGAATCACCAGGTTTACACACTTCACAGCACTCACCAAAGCACATACCCTCCCCAATGTCCATAATCCCACCCCCTTCTCCCAAACCCCCTCCCCCCAGCAACCCTCAGTTTGTTTTGTGAGATTAAAAGTCACTTATGGTTTGTCTCCCTCCCAATCCCATCTTGTTTCATTTATTCTTCTCCTACCCACTTAAGCCCCCATGTTCCCCTTTTTCTGCATCCTTGCCAACATCCATAGTTTCCTGCCTTGTTAATTTTAGCCATCTGACTGGTGTGAGGTGGTACCTCATTGTGGTTTTGATTTGTATTTCCCTGATGGCAAGTGATGTGGAGCACTTTTTTGTGTGTCTTTTGGCCATCTGGATGTCTTCTTTCCAGAAATGTCTGTTCATGTCTTTTGCCCATTTCTTGATTGGATTATTTGTTCTTTGGGTGTTGAGTTTGAGAAGTTCTTTATAGATTTTGGATATTAGCCCTTTATCTGATGTGTCATTTGCAAATATCTTTTCCCATTCTGTTGACTGTCTTTTGGTTTTGTTGACTGTTTACCTTGCTGTACAAAAGCTTTTGATCTTGATGAAGTCCCAACAGTTCAGTTTTGCCCTTGCTTCCCTTGCCTTTGGAGATGTTTCTAGGATGAAGTTGCTGCAGCTGAGGTCAAAGAGGTTGCTGCCTGTGTTTTCCTCAAGGATTTCGATGGATTCCTGTCTCTCATTGAGGACCCAGGACCCTGGAATCATGAACTGAGTGGAAGGCAGAGGCTTTAACACATCCATTTTGAGTCTATTTTTGTGTATGGCATAAGGAAATGGTCCAGTTTCATTTTTCTGCATGTGGCTGTCCAATTTCCCAGCACCGTTTGTTGAACAGATTGTCTTTTTTCCACCGGACATTCTTTCCTACTTTGTCAAAGATTACTTGACCACAGAGTTGAGGGTCTATTTCTAGGCTCTCTATTCTGTTCCATCAATCTGTGTGTCTGTTTTTGTGCCAGTACCATACTGTCTTGATAATGACAGCTTTGTAATAGAGCTTGAAGACTGGAATTGTGATGCCACCAACACTGGCTTTCTTTTTCAACATTCCTCTGGCTGTTTGGGGCCTTTTCTGGTTCCATATAAATTTGAGGATGATTTGTTCCATTTCTTTGAAAAAAATGGATGGTATTTTGACAGGGATTGCATTAAACATGTACATTGCTTTAGGTAGCATAGACATTTTCACAATATTTGTTCTTCCAATCCATGAGCATGGAATGTTTTTCCATTTCTTTGTGTCTTCCTCAATTTCTTTCATGAGTACTTTATAGTTCTCTGAGTACAGATTCTTTGCCTCTTTGGTTAGGTTTATTCGTAGGTATCATATGGTTTTGGGTGCAATGGTAAATGGGACTGACTCCTTAATTTCTCTTTCTTCTGTCTTGCTGCCGCCCTACCTTACAACCTTTGATCATACTGTTTCCTCTGCATAAAACCACATTTAATGCTGCTGACCTCCTACTCCCCCACCTGGACCTCTTTAGCTCACCCCTACCCATTCACCATTCCAAAATAAATGCCATTAATTCCCAAATAAAGACTTCTTTCACCCCCAAAGGAGACCAGGTCTCATCCCTCCCTCACATACTCCTTATCACCTTATATTTAGGATAACTTTATGGGTATCATTACTTTCCTTACCTTTATAGTATTCATTACTTTCAAAATCTCCTTCTCATCAAATTATACATAGGGACCATATACATTGGATGTAATTTAATCTGTACAGCTTAGAAGAGGGCTGGTACTTACTAATCACTCTATAAATACTTGTTGGATGATAAAGAACAAATAAAAATAAAGTTACAGAGAATATGCCTAATGTAATTATTCATGTCAAGTAAATAGGTTCAATTTAAACCTTCCTTAAAGAAAAATATACATTTGTTCCCTCAGTGATCAAGTAACATTTTAAAGTTTTATCAAATTAAAGCCAAGAAGAAAGCCTCCATAGATTCTGAAAAGCAGAAATGACAGTCCACATTTCCCTATCACATGCTAACAAAGTTTTATCAAAATTGTTGGAATTTCTTCAATGAAGAAGTGACTGGGAAGGATTTAAATAATATGACTGTACTTGGATATATCCATCAAATGCCACATAAAAATCAGTAAATATTTCTCTGTAGAAAATTGCTATTCTATATTTTCTGACCACAGAGAGTAATACAACTAAGAAAAGGTTAGTTGTAAAATAAGGAAAAATACATAAACATTAAAAAAGAAGAAAAAAATACATGATAATACAATAAAACTTCTAGAAGATAACTTTGGAAAGTATTTGCATAATTTGAGCCAGCAATGACTTTAAAATAAGACCAGAAACCACTGACCATAGGACAGACTGATAAATCAGATTATATTAAGATTAAGGACTTTTATTCATCATAAGAAATAACCAAAAGAATTAAAGACAAGCCACAGAGAGAGAGAAGTTATTTTCAACATATATAATTGACAGGAGCTTATACCTAGAAAATATTGAAGAATCCCACTAATGAGAGAAAGACCCAAGCTTTTTACAAAAGAAGATATACAAATAGCTAATAAACATAAGAACAAAAAAAAGTTGATCTCCAGGGTAATGCAAATTAATAATACCACAATGAGGTAACTCTGAATGCCCTCCAAAATGGATAAAATTAAGAAAACCAGTAACACCAACTTTTAGTGAGGATGTGAAGAAATTATAGCTCTTATACATCATTGGTAGGAGGGAAATTTGGCATAGTAATTGTAAAAATGAAGCAACATTAGGGAGTTCAACATATGGATGTCTTGTGGCCACACTATTTCACTGCTATGTAAATACCCATAAGAACTGCAGCAAATGAATGTGCCAAAACACATGAATAAGAATGTTCAGAAGTGCCTGGCTGGCTTAATTGGTTAAGCATCCCAAATCTTGATTTTAGGTAAGGTCATGATCTCAGGGTTACAGGTGTGAGACTGCCTGCAATCAGCTCCACACTGGGTGTAGAGCATGCTTAGGATCCTTTCTCCATTCTCTCCCCTTTCTATTCTCTCTTTCTAAAAAAAAAAAAAAAAAAAAAATAGAAGAAGAAGAAGAAGAATATTCATAGTCAAACTATGTGTAATAGCCTAAATTAGAAACAACTCAGATGTCTGACAATCGGATATATAAACTGTGGTACATTCAGACAATTTAAAACTATGCAGCAATGAAATACTCTCACCCGAAACAATGTAAATGAATCCCATCAATATGGTATTGAGCAAAATAGCATACACATACTTTAGATCATATGATTCCATTTAATAGGAACATAAGTGTGTTCATTCTGTTATACAGTTTATACATACACATATGAATTTCATTATTCTTAGTATTGCCATATTTTATTTATTTTTTAAAAGATCTTATTTATTTGACAGAGAGAGAGAGAGATCACAAGTAGGCAGAGAGGCAGGCAGAGAGGGGGGAAGCAGGCTCCCCACTGAGCAGAGAGTCTGATGCGGGGCTCAATCCCAGGACCCTGAGATCATGACCTGAGCTGAAGGCAGAGGCTTTAACCCACTGAGCCACACAGGTGCCCCAGTATTGCCATATTTTAAATTAAAAAGTTAATAAAAGAAACATGCATACTTTTGCACACAGACACCCTATGCAAATACAGAACTCCTGGAATTCATGGTGGAGATTGCAAACCTTTTAAAAATTATGAACAACAACAAAAAATTAAACAGCAAAACCTATTCGATAAAACTAAAACTGTCTTCAGAAGAAAATTCAATTCTGTTAAAAAAGATAGTTTAAGAATAAACTTGGCGGGATGCCTGGGTGGCTCAGTTGGTTAAGCGGCTGCCTTCAGCTCAGGTCCTGGGATCAAGTCCCACATCAGGCTCCGTGCTTAGCAGGGAGCCTGTTTCTCTCTCTGTCTCTTCCTGCCACTCTGTCTGCATGTGCTCGCCCCCTCTCTCTCTGACTAATAAATAAATAAAATCTTTAAAAAAAAAAAGAATAAACTTGGCAGGGGCATCTGGGTGGTTCAATGGGTTAAAGCCTCTGCCCTCGGCTCAGGTCATAATCTCAGGGTCCTGGGATGGAGCCCCACATTAGACTCCCTCTCAAGTGGGGAGCCCGCTCCCCTCCCGCGCCTGACTCTCTGCCTACTTGTGATCTCTGTCAAATAAATAAGATAAAATCTAAAAAAAAAAAAAAAAAAAAAAGAATAAACTTGGCATTAAATTCACACAAAAACATGAGAAATCAAAATATTTTAAATCATTGATAATATGTCCAAAAGCTGATTCTATCAAAAGACTATTAAAATAGGGACGCCTGGGTGGCTCAGTTGGTTAAGCAGCTGCCTTCGGCTCAGGTCATGATCCCAGCGTCCTGGGATCGAGTCCCACATCGGGCTCCTTGCTCAGCAGGGAGCCTGCTTCTCCCTCTGCCTCTGCCTGCCATTCTGTCTGCCTGTGCTCGCTCTCTCCCCCTCTCTCTCTCTGATAAATAAATAAAATCTAAAAAAAAAAAAAGACTATTAAAATAGATAAAACTTAAGAAAATCAGTGAAAGAATATAGAGAGGTATCAACATCTGCTTCTACATTCAGAATTATTTGTATTATACAATGTACCCTGCATTTTGTGCTTGTTAGGTTTTGATTTTAGGAATATGCTGGATTTATAAAAAGAAGGAGGAAATTTTATTTGGATTAATAGAGATTTTAAATTAAATAAGACAATTTACATGTAAGTAGAGACTTAAATTTAAATCAAAGTTTTAAATTAAATAATAGCTTCTACTTGAATAGAATTGTAAGAAGTACTAAGTCAATGTATATTAAAATAACTCAAAAAATATATAAAAGTACACTCACACAATAATATCATTAACATTCCTACACTTGGAAGAAAAAAGAAAACCATTTTCATCATTCAGTGATTGTTTTTCTAGATGTTTCTGTTTGCAGATATACACATAGTGTACATGTATGAGTAGAGACAGAAATTGCCTAAACAATACAGGAAAACTTCTATAGCTTTGCACAGACATATTTGTATCATAGGAAAAACGCAGTTTCATGTATTTTTCACAAAGTACTTTAAATTTCCTGCTGCTTAAATTGCAAGAAGTAAAACAAGGCAAAGTTAAATTTAAAAAGAACTGCTGAAAAAATATATATATATAAATTAATATATAACTTATGTATTTATATATAATTTATATATAAATATGTAGATATTTATATATATAATATTATATATAATTTATATATAAATATGTAGATATATAAATTATATATAATATTACAACAGATAATACTACCAAAATATCCATATAAAATTCTAAAAAGAATATGAAACTAAAAAATATGAATCATGGTTTTAGCTTTCCAACTTCACATTTTAAAATTGCTATATCATAACTTAATGAAAAAATTAAGAAATTAGCATTCTTACAGTCTTTGCACTGTTTTTGCCATCTACAGGTTTTAACTTTTCCTCATGATTTTTGTTTTTTAAGGTTTCTACCATTTTACATCCCACTCTGTAACTATACTTACCACCAATATTAAGACAATTCTATATTCAATTGTACCTAATTATACCCAGTTATACCCAGTCCTTTTACCTAGCTCCTCTATTTTCAATTTTATTATCCCAAGTCTTAACTCAATATCTGTATTTTGCTGTTAGTATTTTTAAAAGAGTTTACAACAGTTATGCTCTTTTACATACCACATGCTAAAGAATTCCTATAACATGTAGAATGACCTCTTACATTTCTCTATTTGAACATTACAGGGATGGTTCCACTGTTTTCTGTTATTAATCTTTGACCCAGCTTCTCAGCTCATATTCCCTTGCTTGGTTTTGCTGATGACTAGGCTTATTAAGATGGACACTTTATCTCCTGAATTTAATTTGCTTCTGTTTTTATTCAACTTAAAAAAAGTAACTTGGTTAGTGTAATATTTTGACCACATTTTCTTTCCATCAGCGCTTTCTACATACTACGTCTAGCTTAGAAGTTGCTCTGTGAATGTCTATGCTTTGGAGATGTCCACAGAGTAACTATTATCCTTGGGTAATGACTTAATTTTCTGCCTTGATGCCTGGTTTTCTTCTTCTTTTCCTCTCTGGATTTTAATAATTTAACCAAGTATTTATCAGTGCAAACTGGTCTATATCAAGTTTTATGTAATTTAGTGCCCTATTGATAGGACTTATTTATTTGTTTTTTCCTACTATATATTGGTATATTTTAGGTGCTACTTGTTGGGTTATTGATTTAGGAACACCATTTTTTTTTTCTGTATCATTCTATTAATGCAATCTCTAATTTTTTATAGTGATCTCATGTCTATTATTATAATCTCCCTGTGGCTATGACAAGCATTCTTTCTATGGGAGTAATTCAATATTCAGTCTTAAGCTGATAGAGTAGGCAATTAGTTAGACATGCGGTAGAGGTAAGGATGTTGAGTAAGAGGTTACATAACAGGAACCTGGGGGCACAGCATCACACATTAGATTAGGAGCACAACATTCTGACTCTGTGGCTTTTAAGACCCTGAGGCTAACAGACCAAAAGCCAGAGGTGCGGAACTAGACTGTGCCCCTCCTCTTCCACCTCTGCCCCAGGGTAAACTCCAGATTCATTATAATGCATTTGCATTGCTATGTAGCCTGGCCCACTGCCCCTTTCCTGCTATGGGGAAAGCTATCATTATGGTTCTAGTACAAATTTTGTGGGGTCAAAAACTCCCCCTGCCAACCTATGGAGGAATCCTCCAGATGATTGGAAGCAGCCTCCATTAGAGACCATCCTGTCCATGACCCTAGACTCCACTCAGATAAAAGGAAATGACCCCTGTAGTCTGAGGGCAGCAGCCACCTCTGGGCCTGCCAGCTCTCCCACCTTGAAAGTATACGGTCCTGAACAGATTGCTTTGCTGTTTTCCTTCTGGCTATCTTATTTGAGTACAGATCCTCAGATAAATCTTTTGTGGGGAATTTAAGAACCAAGACCTTCATTCACAGAACACAGATTCTCCCGTAGTTCAATTTAATTCTGTATCTTTATACTATCCCTTCTCTCTTCATACTGTTGATTTATGATCTCACTTTTTATTTCTTTTACAAAATTATTCAAGTTTTCATCCATTTCTTCAAAATAATGACACTTGTAGGGGTGTATCTCCATTCCTCAGGTTATAATAAATTCCAAATACATTTTGCTACTTTCTTCTTTCATTTTCTTCAATCTTAACCACTTTTTTGGTATAATTTCCTAGTCTTAAATTACTGTGTTTATTTCTCTGTAAAAGGTATGGTAAAATTTTTAATTTCTGTGTTTATTTCTTTTCTCTGTTAAGAGATAGTCCTAAAGTCCTAAAGCACTTTGTGCTAAAAGTCCATCTGTTTTACTGGTTTGATCAAAGTACTAGATCTTGGGTCTACTCGTCTTTGCATTTCTCACTCCCACTCCCACCCATGGTCACCTCTTCTATTGGATCTTGCACAATTTAAAAAATTTTACACTTCTCTATTGCCTTCGCATTGCTTATTTCTCCTCCTTCCTTTCTGTGAACAGTTTCCTGATCTCTAGAGAAGTGAAATAAATATTTGAAGAGAATCTGTGCTCTTATCTTCACTGCAGCATTATTCATGATGATGAGGGAGCAGAAGGCTGGCTGAGGACAAAGCAAAAGTTGGCACCTTGCACCCCCTCTCCACCAGCTCCCCTCGGTAATATGTGTGACATTCCTCAGGCACCTTTGGCTACCCTAAAAGAAAAACAAATAGTTAACTTGCAGAGATCACAACCCTGCAAGGCAGGAGTCTCCCTTGGTTTACAAATGTCCTAGAGATTTACAACAAAGAAGTTACCTTATCAATAGCTCAATTTCCAGAGACACATAACTCAGTTCCTCAAGCCTTAATGTTGCCCTCCCCTCCATAAAAACTGAAGGAGGCTGAGGCAGAAGGAAATGTAAATAAAGTTAAACTTCTAAACCTAAATCTCACTAACAAGGACGCTTGATAGCAGGAATGTGACATTCTACCAGGAAACTCCCAATTGTCCTCATGTTAGTGCCTCATTAGAGGAAAAACGGCCTTGACTTGATAATAACCAGACCTTCAATATCCTGACAGTCTTCTTTACCCTCTTAGCCCTTCTGAACGCCCTCTTTGTCTTCAGCTACCCAACTCCTGTGTATATACTCAGCCACTCCTCAGGATAGCGGGTCAGCAGCTCTTTTTGCCCATGAGTCCTGTCCCTGTGCTTTAATAAACCACCATTTTGTACCAAAGATGTCTCCAGAATTCTTTCTTGGTCATCGGCTCCAGACCTCACCCCACCAAACCTCACCTAGGTTCTAGAACTTCATTAATGATAGCCAATGAAAACAAACTACATGTCAATGATGGATGGATAAACAAATTTCCTTAATGGACTATTATTAAGGTTTAGAAAGAAGATATGGTCATTTGTGACAACACGGGTGAACTTGGAAGATTATCACTCTAAGTAAAAAAAAAAAAAGCCAGACACATATAATCAAGATTTGATTATATGTGGAATGTAAAAAAGTTGATTCATAGAAGCAGAGAGTAGAACAATGATTACTAGAGGTAGAGAGCTGTTGGTCAAAGTTTACAAAATTACAGTTATGTAGAATGAATACGTTCTAGTAATTTAATGCACAGAATGAAGACTATAGTTAGTATTGTATTATATACTAAGAAAGTAGATTTTAGGTGCTCTTACTGTAAGGACCTATTTAGCAAGAGGCTTTCATTAAAGTTAAACTGTCCCTGCTCCCCATTCCCCAGGGGATTCACTTAAAAACAAGTCCGGGAAACCAGCTCCAGGTAACAAAGCCCAGATACAAGGGTGGGTGAGGCCAGGTGGAGACCTCCGATTAGTGAGGGGATACATACTGTCTCCCTATTTACCAAGGAATATGGGCCCCGCCCTTTGGGAGCCCTTTTGGCACCAGTCCTAATCAAGGTGAAATAGGCTGGTTCAAATGTCTACTAGGGTAAATTGTAACTCAATTGGTCACCTAGCATCACTGTGGAGTTTCCTGTGTGTGTTACAATCTCATTGGTCACCTGTGCGTGGCCAGGCCCAACCGCATGGCCTTTGCCCTTAAAAGCTAGTCTGTGAAACAGAGAAGGGTTGCCCTCTCTTGTAAGAGGTGCATCCCCAAACGTTCCATTAGATTCTTGAGGCTTGGTGCGAAATAAAGCTTTGCTTGACCTTCGCTTTATATCAGTCTCGCTCCTTTAATCACAGACCCATTATTGGGGCATAACATTACCATAGGCACACAAAATGGTAACTGTAACTAAGTAAGGAGATGGATATTTAATGACTGTGACTATAGTAACCATTTTACTATGTATATCAAAACATCATGTTGTACACTTTAGATATACACAATTTTTATAAACGAACAAACAACATAAATATATATTTTTTAAAGTTTCCTTGATTTCTCACTTTAGCTGCCTGGCAGAAGCTATGAAATGGGGATTCTCTCCACTGCGCAACAGACTTACATTTCTATTACAAAGGAAGAGGTGAGCTTTCTAAGCTGCTCCTCTCTAGTGTACCTCCCTGTCAATCCAACTATTGTGCTTATGGGACATTGCTCTTAGCTGTATTGCAAACCATAGTCTCTCTCCTAAATTTTTTGCATCGTCCTTGAAACATTCTCTGTTTTCTACCTTAAAAAAAGAAAACCGAAGTATTCGTTGCATCACTCACATTCTTCCTTGACATTATCATTCAGCTCTAACCTTCCCTTCTAGTTTGTTTTACCTACTCTTAAAGTCGAATTTTTCTTTTTTTTTTTTTTTTAAGATTTATTTATTTATTTATTTGACAGACAGAGATCACATGTAGGCAGACAGGCAGGCAGAGAGAGAGGAGGAAGCAGATCCCCTGAGGAGCACAGAGCCCGATGCGGGCTTGATCCCAGGACTCTGGGATCATGACCTGAGCCAAAGGCAGAGGCTTTAACCCACTGAGCAATGCAAGCACCCCAAAAAGTCGAATTTCTTGAAAGAAAAGTCTATATGCATTTTATGTGTCTCCCTACTTCCTATTCATTATCAAATGCCACTAATCTGGCTTCTGTCTTCACTGATCCTCTAGAAACTTCTATTTTTAATGTCCACCAACACTCATGTTTTAAAATTCAAAATCAACTTAAAAAAAAAAAAAGATTTATTTATTTAACTGTGAGAGAGATCATGTAAGCAGGGGGATGGGCAGAGGGAGAGGGAAAGAAATCCTCAAACAGACTCCCCGCTGAGCACAGAACCCAAGGTGTGGCTCAATTTCAGGACCCTGGGATCAGGACCTGAACCAAACCAAAAGTCAGACCTCAAACTGACTGAACCACCCAGGTGCCCCTAAAAGCAACTTTTTAAACTGTTGCCCTGCCCATTGTCCTTTTATTAATGTCTTCCCTTTGTATGATTTCTCAGATATCACACCAATTTCCTTCCTAACCTTTTTGTTCTACTTCCTCTAAATCACCATTTTCTTATGTCCTTCTTGTAGTCCTTAAATAGCAGAGTTCATCATTGTTTTGTCTTAAGTCTTCTTCTCTTCAAACTTTACACACTTTTCCTAAGTCATTGCATTAATCCCAGTGTTGGTAACTACTGTGGCTATGCTTAAAACTCTAAAATTTCTTTCCAACTTGAGGATCCAATAACCACTTTATATTGATGTCCCCAGTTTTATGAAACCACATGGTTCAGGTGCGGCATAACTAAAATTACACATCATCTCAAAACCAAATTTTTCTCTAAAGTCATGATAGTCACTAGTATGTTTTCATCATCTATTAATTCCTTATAAACATTCAATACAGTGCAGGCCATCCTCTGCCTATGAAATCAATAACAAAGTCCTCTGGATTCTACCTAGAATAACTGGAGGCTTTATATATATTTTTCTACACACAATAAAAACTCTAGTTTAAGTCTACATAGGCTTTCACCTAAAATATTGCAATAGCCTTTTTTTTTTTTTTTTTTTTTTTCAGATACAATGTCTCTGTAAAGTTCATTCTCCTTACTGAAGCAAGAGAGATGTTCCAAAAATAGAACCTATATCAGTTTGGGGTTTCCTTTTGCTTTTATGTTAAAAAACAAGCCATTCCCATGCCCACAAGATGTTCACTGCTGACTACTATAGACATGCCTCCCAAATCTCAGGGTAGCTTCTTCCTTGTTGCCCTTTCCAGTGACCTTTCTTTTCATCTACTACAACATGCTCTTCCCCTCTTGAGATCCTTACATAGACTCTTCTTTTGGCTTACAGTTCTCTTAAACCATCCATACATAACACACACCAAAATTAAACCCCTTTTCACTCCCATTCAGCAAGTTAAAATCAGTGCATTTGTCAAATCTTACCTTCAGCCTCACATATTCAGAGAGCATTTATCTGCCCATCCTGACTAGATGAGCCCTCCTCATTATGCTCTTCCACAGCACACTGTGACTTCTAGAAGTTATCCCAGGTCTAGTTAAATGTAATATAAAAATATGTTTCGTGTCTGCTTCTCAATTTAGACTATGAGTTACTTAAGAGGAGAAACAAAGTCATCGTCTTGGATATATTCTCAGTACAAAGAAGAGCATCTGAAAGGCAGGCATATAATATGAATTTGTGAAATGTAGAAATAATAATTTAGTGTTTAATAGATAGCCATCACTTTCCTGCTTTTGGAAAGCAAGAATACCAGCAGTGTCTCTCTACCTTCTGGAAATTACCCTCTACTCTTACCGTAGGCAAAGCTTTTCCATTGCTATAAAGGTCAATAGTTAAGGCATCATTCTAGTGTTACTTGCCATTGGATTTTACTGTTATTTCAACAAATCAATACATTCTGATATAATAAAGAATGCTGAATTAATTAATTTTCCATATAGACTCTAGGCAGTGGAAAAAGTCAATTTCTTGTAGTAAAAAAAAAAAGTGGGGGAGGGGGGTATTACAGACATGGAAAGCTAGAAATATATGTCACTTCAATAGCTGAATAGTTATTTAGTTTTAAGTAAATGAAAATACAGAATCCAATGGCTTAATTACTTAAAACACTTAAGGCAATTTCATTACTTTTCCTAATTTATTTATAATCAAGTTATTTGCAATCCAATTTTATTTAAAAGAAACACATCGAGGATTTTTCCTCTATCCAAAACTAAGTTTTATAAGACTTCATCTTCAGAAGGAAGATTCAGTGTTAGTAGATATATAACATTTATATATTAAGCCAAAATGATGTCTACTCTCTCTCATTTTACTCATTTTCAGTTAAAAGCCATTTTTTTTGTTTTAATTTGATCAAATTGTTAACATTGGTTTCACCTTCTCCAAATACATTAACCTGGCATAAATAGTATGTCTTTTAAATTGATGTTGCTTCAGTTAATGATAGGGACTATTAACAACTACAGTTTTAAGAAGTGCCATTAGGTAATGAATTGGTCCTTTTCTCGGTTTTAGAAATGGCCTTGGGAAGGCTTATCATGATGAAGTCAATGATTTCTTCTTAGAATGAGGATTAAAGAGTAATGATAATTTTTGAGGATAATAAAGACCCAGAAAAGTATAATAATAATGTAAAGTAACGACAATTTTTGACAATAATAAAGTAAAGACCCAGAAAAGAATTTATCTGTAGAAATATTAGGAATATAAAGAACAACAGAAGATCCAAATAGTGTAACAAGAAACTGTAACAACGGGTAAATTAGGAAGAGAAAAAAAATCAGTGGGTTTCCCATGACTGTAGAGTAAATCACTCAGTGAGCAGAATTTATGACACCCCAGACTCCATTGCTAACCTTTTTAAAAGGCAAAATAATCTTCTTCTTAAATTTGGGGAAAATTTACATCTTTAAAAGTTTAAATTTAAATTTGTTTTCTCCTCTGACTTCTGTTTCATTAGTAAAGGTAATGATAATTAAGTTGCCAATCTGTCTAGTTTGGGTGACATATACATATAAATTCTTATAGGTATAAATATATCACATATTGTATTTCTATCAAGAAATTGTATTATTTCTTTATATAGGCCCTAAATAAAGTATATAAGATGGTAATGATATTAGGATGATAATAATGGTAAGAGATTAACATCCATAAAGAAAATATTGTTGTTAAAAGTTGTTCTAATAGAAACCCTAAATCATTTGATTCTTACAATAAGCTTATGGGGAAGGTAACATTACTATTCTCATTCTTTTATATGAACACCTAACTTCAAAGATATGCCCAAGGTCAAGCAGCTGTTAAGTATACCTACAAATACATTCATGTTCAATGAATATTTTTAAATGCCTATGCTGTGATATGCTATGCTATATAAGTTCACACATTGTCTCTTTTTATCCTCTAATACACCAAAGAGGGAGATAACATTTAATCCTGACTCTTCTAACGATGAAATTGGGGTATAGAAACATTTAAGCAACTTACCCAACAAAGACTAGAGGGACCTGAACCCAACATCCAGACTCAAAACCTGAATTCTTACTTATTACTATGCAGCATTGTCTCCAGATATATTTCAAATAGTACTGGGTTTTCTAAAGTGATGAAACACTAGTTATCACATTTTTGTTACAGTGAAATCATATTCAATAGTATTTAATGATCTACATAATGATTTTCTGCTCAACACATGCTAAAAGAAAGCAAAGGTTTTAGATCTGTTCATTAGGTAGGACCATTGCTATATAATTCAAAGGTTCAAAAAGAAAAGAAAATCTCTAATCATGATCTGACTTTTTATTTTTCAATATGCCATGAAAGTTGGCCTTAAGAAATCTGTTTTAAGGCAAAGAATCAAAATGTTCTCATTCAGTGTTTTCTTAGTTTGTTCTTTAAGTTTTAGATAGCTTTTAGCAGTTCAGCAGAAAAAAGAAATTATAATATTTGGGAGTAAAGTTGCTAAACTGTCCAAACTACAACCCTGTGTTATCAATGAACTGGCCCTGAATTCAAAAATTTGAGAAGAGGTTCTATCTGGAAAGGATTAGCTGAGGCCAACTTCGTCAGTCATTGCACAGTCCCACATGTGCCTTATGTTGATCGGAATTAAAGAAGAAAGTTAAAGGAATGGTGGCATGGAATGGTAGAATCATGGAGTAAAAACAGCATTTGACTGAGTATTCCAATTCTGGTTCTCCTTCTAACATGGTCTTATAAACTGTCCAGTCTAAATTTCCCCAAAGGCTAAAACCCAAGAATCCAAGTAGACTGTATTTAAGGTCACATACTGCTTAACAAATTATGTTTCAATAGCAATGTCTGTATTATTGGAGATGAGATGGCTAATTTCCATCCTTCCAGCTTTAAATGAAAATGGACAAGTAATCTGACATATGTAGGCTTCAGTTTTCTGGTATGGAATGTAAGAAGTAAATCCAATCTCTCGTATGCCTCTCAATCGAGCTGTGCAGTAGAAATATAACATGAGCCATCGCATGGTTTTTAATTTTTTAGTAGCTACATTAAAAAAGAAAAAGAAACAGGTGAAATTAATTTTTATAAGATATTTCATTTTATTCAGTATTATCATTTCAGCATATAATCAATATAAAAATACTGATGATATAGTTTATATTCTTTTTATGACACTAAGTCTTTGAATTCTGATATATATTTTACATTAAGTCTCATCACAATTCAGACTAGCCACACTTGAAATGCTCATGAGCCACATGTGACTACTGGCTACTAGTGGCTAGAATTAACTATATAATCTATCACAGGATGTGACAGAGATAATAATGCAGTTAGTATTATAATTGCTTTTATAATCTGCCATATCTTATTTATACCCTTTACTACTATGGCATTTAAAGGAAGAAAACACAAAAATAGAAATGATAACTACAGCTTGGAGTTTACCATTTTAAATTAAACATAGGTATAATACCACACACTGAACGTGAGGGGCAATAAGTAGAGAAGATGGAGGTTAGGCTTTAAAATCTGAAAAACCTGAAACAAGGCCAACCTTCCTCACATAGGAGCTGCGTACATGTATGCATATATTTGTGTGCATTTCTTTCATACAGTACTCCCTCTCTGAACTATATTTCTCTCATTTGTAAAGTGAGAATAACAACATTTTACATGCAGGAATGCTATAGTGATTGCCTGGCATATAAAAAAAAATTCTCCTCAAATATGATTCTCTTCCCTCAGCATACTGTCCCATCTCTTGCATTTGATTCAATCTTTGTCACTCTCCAGGATCTTACAGCTGCCTACAGAGATACCAAGCATAGTTCAACAAGTATTATATCACAAAATTTAAATACATTGGCACTTTGTTTCATGTAATTTAAGAGCTGACGGGTGTCCTTTATTTATATATAAAAATCTATGTAACTCCATCAGCCAGTTAATTTTATGAACTGCCAGAGAAGTTAGCAGTAATAACATTGATACTGATGCTAATCCTTACCAACACTGAAGGTGTACATATCTATATCTATCTGTCTACCTACCCACTTACATACCTACGTACAACTCTATATTGGGAATTTTGCAGACATTTCATTTGAATCACAAAAATAATATGGTGATATGACTATTGTGTTTTCATTTTATTAAGTCAAAAATGGAGTTTTGCACTTTGTGAATTTGCTAAATAACAAGTCTGCCTCTGAGCTTGTGAAGTTTGAATTTCGTCATGTTGTGTCTCAAAATCTGGACAAGAATTGCATCAAAAGTATCTTACTTTTTCCTAGAATCATAGAATGCTGAGGGGAAGATAGCCTAAAAGCTCATTTTACTTCAATTTCTAATTCAATAGTGGAATCTACCCTTCAACATTCTGGACATTTGGTGATCTAAGAAGAGCCTAAAATTATTTTGAAATCAGACGAGGAAGGTCTTGTACTAACAGCTATCTATACAAATATTTTATAATGGTTACAGTCCTTTCAACAGTATGCCTGATACTAGTACATAGATTAAAAAATTAAGAATATAATGCATAATCAAGAAACAAACCCAAGGAATATATGAACTTAATACATGCTGAAGTTAGCAATTTGAGTCTATGAGGATAAAATGGGTTTTTGATACAGGGTATCTCTTGCTGGAGATTATTATTTGAACACTTCTGCTCAGTCCCAGGCATTTTCTATGCATTGTCTCATTTGATCTTAACAATGACCCTAAGGTTTTAAGTATGAATATTATTTGAAATTTACAGGTCAGATGAACAGCTTGGAAAGGTTGAGTGACTTCCTCGTTCTCATGAAGATAAAAATTGCAGAGCTCAGGTCCATACCCATATCTCTCTGATAATAATTTTTTTTTTTTAAATCAGTGAGATTTCTTCCTTATGTCTTAAAGAGAATTCTGACTGCCCCTTGATACATAACCTTTTATAGGCCACTTAATTTTCTGCTTCTTTTTTAAAATAAGTTTTGTTTCTCTTTCTCTCATCTCTTCCTCTTCACTTCTCTTGTATTTCTTCTCCTCCTTCTTTTCGTTCTTCCAATCAATCTTCTCCCTGAACATGACTGACCTCACCGACCCCATCACTTCCTGTATCTCCTACAGAAGTTAAGGGTTTTGGTGGTGATGGTAGTTGGTGTTAGCTGGGGATACCTTCCAGACATCCTAGCTATGTTTTTTTCTTTCTGTGTGGTAAACCACATGTTGGTAGTTTCCCTCCTCCAATCAGTCTTGCTCGTATTTGCCCGAGATATAAATATGAAGTTTCTGGCATGAAGATGGTATGCTACATTGTATTTACTGAAAAGGACCACACGTTTGTTTTTTTTTCCAGTTCATATGCAAATCCAGAGTCTTGGTGAGTCCCCTAAAGACGGGAAGGTTATTGCCCTCCAAGTGAACCTGGATGCATTTTTCTCATTATTCTATGAATACAATGTGGCATAAGTGACTGTGTGAGACGTCTGAGAACTGGTCTTAAAAGTGATACAGTTTCCAACAGACTCTCTCTATTGAGATAGAGCCTTTGAGGCTTTGAGCCACCAAATAAAAATTCGGCTGCTGTTCTGGAGAGAAAATGTGGAAAGAACACCCAGCTAGAAAGGGGTTTATTAAAGAGGCCTCAGCTTTTCCAGTTTAACCGGCTGATTTTATCTTCCCATCCCAAGTATCAGAGGCATAAGAGAGAGAGCCTTCAGATGAGCCCAGCCCTGCACTGACTGCAAACACATGAGACCCTGAATGAGGACTACCTAGCCGAGCTCGTCAACTTGAGAACTATGAGACATAAAAAAATAAAATGGCTGGTATTTGTTTTAAAGCTCTAAGTTTGGAGTTGATTTTTTTTATGAACCAATAGATAACTAGAACATATAACAACTTCCTAATATTCATGGTGGGATATAATTTTTAAAATATATATAAATTTCCCATTATTATTTCCATGGAAATTTAGGAGAAGTGGAGTTCTTTCATTTAAGGTCCACATTTTGTACTATAAATCTCTCTGGTTTATTTTGTTAATTAGGTTAAAAAAAAAAAGCTACTGATGCATTTTTCATCTGGCTGTCATTGAATGGTACTTTGCAGACTTTGCACAGCACTCATGTGGTTTCATAATTAAGCTTTTTAAATTAATTAAGCCAATAAAAACAATTAAATCACAGAAAGACTTCCTGGGTCACTTGGTCCGAGTTCCTTCCCACATTAATAAAGTTTTCAGAGAGAAGGCAGTGACCACCAAGTGTCAATATGTTCAGGAGATTTCAAGGTCTTGGAAAGAGAATGAGGATCTTAAATTATGCCACCTAAACTTATGAATTCTTCACAATTTGGGGGACCTACCATGTATACTTTTTCACTAAAAAGTATCATAAAATATTGAAGATGAAAGGTGATTTTTATAAACACATGTGTTTATGAAATCCAATGGAGTCATACATTTATTTTTAAGTCAAAGAGACTAAGAGAACAAATCTAACATTTCTATTCAGGTTGGTGCAAAAGAGTAACTATAAATGTTTTCTGATCCTGGCTAATAAATGACAGGACTTCAAACTTCCACACAGTGAGTACTAAGTATCCTTTTCACCCTTGATCTGCAGCTCCAACTCCGTGCTTCCCACTGGACATTCACAAAAATAGAAGCCCCTGCATTTTCATTTACGCTTTGTCTGCTTAGGCTGCTTTATTCATACAAGTGTAGCACAAGGCCTATTAAGTAATACTCAGGGAATGTTAGATGATGCTGATAGTTATGATAACAGCTATGATGATAATAGAGTGTTTTTCTTAAGTCTTTAGAGTTTTAAGAGTATAATTTATCTGGTTCATTTTTTAATTTTCAAGGTAGATGTTCGGAATTTATAGAAATTTCTCAAGCTGAAAGAGCCTCTGATGTTCAATTTACTTGATGAATATTGCATAGAAATATAAGATTGTACATTAAAATATAGTAAGTTATGTAATACATAAAATATATCTGGTAAAAAGTGTACAATGAAATATCATTTTCTCTTATATAATTTCACTCATCATTCCAAATACTAAGGACATTCCTCTATTCGACTATCCTGAGATTTTAAACTTGCAACTAAAAAGACACATGCATTAAGCTGTCCAAGAATTATCCATTAATAGATTGAAAGAGACCACAGTTCTATGGGTCCCAACAGTTTCTGAAGTGTGCATAATGGATGCCAAGACTAAAAGACTGTCCTCTGACCTAAATAAACCTGAAGCATTAATTTTAATGGAAGTTTCCACTACAAATAAACAACAATGAAGTGAAGAAAGAATGTGGCCTTCTTTAATTATAAATAAATTATAACTGAATAATGCAGACTAAATTACACAGGCAAAAATACCTTTTCCCAAGAAGAAAAAATACCTTTGAATACTGAAGTAAGTATGGATATAGTTCCCAGGAATGTTAGGACAGTCACAAAATTCCTGCTTATAACTGCAACTTTAATGATCGATAAGCGTCCTTTTTTTATCTATCATTTTTTATATCTATCAACTGAGATAATTAAATGATCCAGTTTACTTTTCATTTCATTTCCAGCACATTTCATTTATATCAATATTCAAACACCATACAGTACTAAAATGATACACCCTTAATTTAAAAGCCAACTATAGCTTGCCTTCAGCTCAGCTCAGGTCGTAATCTCAGGGTCCTGGGATTGAGCCCTTGGTTCTTGGGCTCCTTCCCTAGGGGGGAGTCTGCTTCTCTCTCCCTCTACTCCTCTCCTATCTCGTGTGTTCGTGCACGTGCACTATCTCTCTCAAATAAATAGAAAAAAAGAAAAAGAAAAGATGAAACTCATTATTTATCAAGAAAACTACAAAAAAAGTTCTAGGAAATTATGAATGTGATTAGCTAAATCCTTTAGTTTGACTCAAATATTACCCAATACAATGTATTTTATAGAGCCTGAAAAAGAATGCTCAATTCTTTACACTTCTTCCTTATTCCCACAATTTTCAATTAGACAATGCCTGTTTTAAAAGTCATTTTAAAATTTTAAAATTATTTTTTGTAAGGTTTAAATCATCTATTTGAACCCTGAACATTTCTAATATTCTATAAGCATAATATTTAATAATAGCTTAATTTAATTAAGTTATTTTAAAAAATAATGTTATTCTTAAGATTAATTTATGGACAGAATATTCAAATACTCAAGTGATTCATTCCAAATAACTCTGTCTAATGGAGCCAAAATAAAGAATTATTGAATTTTTGATGTTTTCTAATTATTATTTGCTGAAGAGTAGATGATATAAAAAACAATTTATCAAATGGTTGGGAATAATTCACTAGGTTAAAGAAAAACAGGGAAAGATAATATAAGTACAATGATCTAGTTTCATCATTAAGAACAATAACCCTTATTAGACTATACAGAGAGTAGTATAATCTTAGAAGCTTTTAAGTCTCATGAGTGAGAAAAAATGGTATCTGCTAATGCTTATATACGATGGACCCTAGTGCCACCAGGGTCTGTGTGAGGATAAAATTGTTTACCAGAAAAATTGTGAAAATCTGTATGGTTCTAAAATTTAAAGTCTAAATTTCAACTTCTATTTTACTCAATGTTTCCTCCTGATGGGAATATGGATAGAGTAAAGAAGGAAAATGAGATTAGATATATTTGATATGGAGAATGTCTAACTTATAGATACATAAACCATTCACTAATTCAACAAAGGTTATTGAGAAACTATTACATGCAAAAACTGCATTAGAATCTACTGAAAATATTTCTTTCCATTAACTGAACCCAAACATCCTAAAACTCATGACATTTTTTCTTGGAAACATCTAATAGAGATCATTCTTTCATTTCCTGCTCTTCGTGCACTAGGATGAAGACACAGTTTGCTTTTTATGTGAATTCAGAACACTATCCTATGACTACTGCTCAACATTCTTTCTTTTCTTCAAACTCAGACCTACTTATTTATTATAACTGGTGATCTCAACAATTCAGTCAATAACCTTCCTATTTTCCTCTCCATTCTATTCGTAATTTCTCAGCAACACGTTAGTAACTCATTTCTCTTAACCTCATCATTATCCGAGTGGAAAATTCAGTAATACTGCATTGTTCTTTTTCATCACATGTCATTTCTGCTTCACCTTGGATCTACTCGGCATGACTATTTTTTATAAAACATCCTCCTTTCCTTTCCCTCATCCTCTACAGTTACTGAAATTAGTTTTAACCTCATTGAACTCTTTATTTTCTAAATCCATCAGTTACAATATAACCAAAAGTCCTTATATCTCAGCAATTTCTTTGGCTCTTATTTTAATTCTGCCTTCCTAGATATTCAGAATGTACTAAATCATAGATTTTCACAATGCCTGTCCTGATAATCTTCAGATCTAGTGCAAGCTCACTTCTCCTTTCAATGCCAAGCAGTAGTGTTCATGGCCATAAACCTTCTATTTCATTTATCTTTGCCCTTGCTAGTGCTCAGAAATGTTTCACTTCCTCCATCACACAAAAAGCATTACATACAACTAATCAAAATGAAAAAGACTGAATTAGCTCAATTAAATATTGGTCTAGATGGTCACCAAATTGGGCTAAAGTTTGGGCAAGATGTGGGCGCTTGGGTGGCTCCATTGGTTAAACCAGGGCCTTGGGCTCAGGTCATGATCCCAGAGTCCTGGGACTGAGTCCCGCATAGGGCTCCCTGCTCAGCAGGGAGTCTGTTTCTCCCTGACCCTCTCCCCTCTCTTGTGCTCTCTCTCTCTCTCTCCAATAAATAAATAAAATCTTTTAAAAATATAAAGTTTGGGTAAAGTGCAATGAGACAGCTAACGAAACAGACAAAAATATATACTTTAGCTGTTATAATCTCCTTGTCACCTTATATAATCTCCTACTCAAATTAAGCTTTCTAATTGAATATATACTCCTATTTCTTATCATTAGAAAAATCCAAGCAGAATTAAAGAAATTCTATCTGGAGCTATCAGATGCTAGACCACAAAGCCTATGTTTTAAATAAGGATCTTAAGTCAGGGAAGTTGAAGGATCTAGTCAACCTGTATTTGAAAGACACTGCTCAGGGAGACAAGATGAAGAATGCTGTCTGCCAGGTGAAACAGGAAAGACAGAACTAGTTAGAAAATTCACAAAAATACATACGGAAGTGAAGATTAACCTCTCATAAAAATGACAAATTATGAAATAAAATATTATTAATTACATATAAATATATGCAAATACCCTCACAACTACTATATAAAAGAATATCTGTATCTTGATCAAGAAAATCCAAAACTTTAAATAGTATTAATTAATAAGCTAAAACATATGCACTCCTCCAAATGACACCACTTGTCTCATAGGTTAGTTTAGTAAATTTTCAAGTTGATCATCTTCTTATGCAAATTTTTCAGGGAACAGAAAAAAAGAAAACCTTCACAACTATTGCATTTCACATATCCTAAGATTCACTTTTGTTTATATGAAATATTTTTGAAATTATGATGCATCTTACAACTGATGTGATTAAAAAAAGTATTCAAAGCTTAAATGACATGAGTTCATTTTTAATAGTAATAAAATAATGGTATATCTTATAATTAAATGACATCTTAGGGTCAACAAAATAATCATAGTGCTATAAAAGCTAATATAATAATTATACTTGTATTTTCCTAATGTTATTCCTATTCCTGTTAGTTTGAACACTTAATGACTTCAAGCAACATGAATTTAGTATTTTATGATTCTGGAGGTCAAAATTCTGAAATGGGTCTCATAAAGCTAAAATCAAAATTTTAGCACTTCTGCATTCCTTTATTAGAGATTTTAAGGAAAAATCTATTTCCTTGCCCCTTTTTTTTTTTTAAATTTTATTTATTTATTTGAGAGAGAGAGAGCGAGAGAGCACGTGTGCAAGTGCATGCAAGAGTTGAGGGAAGGGGAAGAGGGCCAAGCAGACTCCCCCTGAGAAGGGAGCACAATGCTCAGCTCAATCCAAGGACTGTGAGATCATGACCTCAGCTGAAGTCAGATGCTTAATCAACTGAACCACCCGGTGTCCTCATTTCCTTGCCTTCTATAGCTTCTAGAGGCTGCCCACATTCCTTGGGTCCTAAACCCCTTCCAACCTCAAAGCCTATAATGCCTGGTTGAGTCTTTCTCACATTTCTCACATTCTCACACTCTTCCACCTTTCTTTCCCATGTTTTAAATACGCTGTGATCCAGGGCCCACCTGGATCACTAAGAATAATTTTCCTGTCTTAAATTCAGATGATTAGCAGCCTTAATTCCATCTGCAACCTTAATTCTTTCTTTCTCTGTGACATAATATGGGTATATCTTTTAGGTATTAAAACATGGGTATCTTTGGGAGAGCAATTATTTTGCCTACCATAACACACAAATTAGATGGAATAAGAAAGTGTTGACTTGCACTGTATGAACACAGGAGCAAAACAGCAAATATAGTATTACAAATCAATTTAGAACTCTATAATATAGAGTTATAATATCTATATATAGTTCACATATATACATAATCACGAATGTGTGTGTGTTAGGCATATATCATGACTAGTAAAGTTTATTCTAGAAATGCAAGGATATGTCAAATAATAAAATTTATCAATATAACTTCCCACCATTTAAAGGTTCTCAAATACATGGAAATTTTAATAAATTCAATCAATTTATTCAGGAAAAATAACACAAATTCATAATTTTTAAAATTATGCCTGCTAATTAAAGGAAGACATAGTTAATTCTTATCAGAACTACTACATGCAACCTAATTTTAAAAGTGTACAATGTGAAGAAACAAGAAGTGTTCCTCTTAGAAGTGACAGAGTGCATTATGTGGGTAGACGTTCTTTTTTTTTTTTTTTTTTACTCTTTAAATTACACTAAGAGCTGGCAACAAGAAATTTTTTAATGCAGTAAAATGAATCTAGCATCAACCTAATAGCAAATATTCCATTTATGATGAAGACTTTAGCACAGAGAATCATCAACAAAATGAGATAGATGTCTGCTCTCAAATCAGTTACTCGGGTTTAGTAATGCAATTACAAGAGAAAAAGAAATAAGATAGAAGAAACAGTAACCTTCAAAAACTCCTGAAATCCACAAAATATACCCAAATGATTAGAATGTTGTATTAGAATAATAGATAGGAAATATTACTATTTTAATAATGTTTATCATTCCTATTTTTTTCTGCAAGTTCAATATAATTTTTAAAATTTATCAAAATAAAAAACAAAAATTATCAAAACAAGGAATTTCATGAAAACTGAAAAATGATCCTAAAATTCACATGAAAGAGGCAAGTTCCCAGATGAGCTCAGATAATTTTGAAGAGTACATTGAGAATAGATATCATATCAATAACAAAACTAATGACAGACATAACTGCACAGTTTGGTATCATCATTGTTACTGGTATTGGTATCAGTGATAGATAAGTAGATCAGTGGAACAGAATTGTGAAATAAGAGGGAGTCACACATGTATGGAAATAACATATGCCAGGGCTGACACTGCAAATTATAGGAGAAGGAAAGTGTAAATATCAAATTCTCCAAAAAGCACCCTACTTAGGAATGAAATCTTCAAATATTTCCACTAAAATGAAAAATGAGATGGGATGCCTGCTAAAACTGATTTTACCCAACACTGTAATGCAGGATTTAGAGCCATGAGAAAAGAAACTAAAGGATAAAGGAAAGACAAAAGAATTAGAAAGAATATATCTCATTTAATAAGCAAATGATAGGATTTGCTGAACAAATAGTTTAAAAGTATTCATATTTGGGGCACCTGGGTGGCTCAATTGGTTAAGCCAATGGCTCAGGTCATGATCCCACGGTCCTAGGATTGGGCCCCCTGCTCTGCAGGAAGCCTGCTTCTGCATGTTATCTCCTCCCTGCTTGTGCTCTCTCTCTCTCACTATCTCTGTCTATCTCAAATAAATAAATAAATAAATAAACTCTTAAAAAAAAAAAACTACACGTATTTTTAGAATGAATAATAAAATTCAGCAAATTTTCTATTAATATAAAAGAAAATGTTAATAGTTATAAAAGATACAAGGCATCTGGCAATAAACATGATCAAATATGTGCAAGATTTACATGACAAAGTATTAAACTTTATTGAAAGATTTTAAAACATAAAACCAATGGACAGATTCACCATATCTGTGTTCAGGAAGACTCAGTCTAGTAACGATATTTATTCTCTCCAAGTTAAATGTGATTTCAATCACAACCCAACAGAAGTTTTCATGCAAATTAATAAGCTAAATCTACAATGCGTGAAAAGTGCCAAGAGGCAGAATTACCATGATGCCCCTGGAGACAAAACTGAGTTAAGGACACTCATCATTTTAGATCTCACAAACTTTACAAAAGTACAGTAATAAAACTACGATATTGATTTAAGTGATTACTTTAGAAATATATTGGAAAATAAGAAATGTAGATAAATATACACTTGTACAAACACCCATATATGAACATTGGTTACTGTTTCACTTAAAGTAACAAGAAAAAGAAAATGTCTAACAGCAGATGTTTGGTTTAATAAACTATAATTACATGATACAGAGATGTCATTTAAAATCAAGAGGTACCCTCCTTATACACAAACTATGAATCATGGATTACTACATCAAAAACTAATGATGTACTATATGGTGACTAATATAAACATAATAAAAAATGTAATTAAATAAAATAAAAATAATAAAATAAAATCAAGAGGTAGAATGAAAGTTTTAAATCATAAGATATTGGCCATAATATATTATTTAATGAAAATATGATAAATATTATTGCATTTAATTTTTGAAATATGAAATGTGTGCATATCTATATGTCCATATATCTATATATCTATATAGCTATGCATAGAAATGATCAAAGATACACAAATTGAAACATGTACCCATTTTCATGTCTGTGTCATGGGACTGAGGTGCTATGTGGGCTTTTAATCTACAAGATTACTTTTCAAGTGTTCTCTTTCATTTAAGAGTAATTTTATTACTCTTTAATGAAAATTTTATTTTATTTTTTATTTTTTTTAAAGATTTTATTTATTTGACAGAAAGAGAAGGAGAGAGAGCACAGCAGAGGGAAGCATCAGGCAAAAGGAGAGGGAGAAGTAGGCTCACAGTGCTGGGAGCCCGATGTGGGGCTCAATTCCAGGATACCAGGACCACGACCCAAGTCAAAGGCAGACACTCAATGACTGAGCCACCCAGGTGCCCCCCCAAATTTTATCATTTTGATAAAACATTTAGTGTCATGGAAAAATGCTCAGCCTTTGAAGTCTTCAAAATATACAGAGAACAATATGGATCTTATTCAAATTTTAATATAAGCAAAATTAAAATATGTGTATGTATGTTGGGAGTTTAATGTTCTTTTTATAGTTCTCTTCTCTATGATAATTTTAACTTACACATTTTTTTCTTATTTTGATTGTTACCATAAATGAACTTTGGTCAAGAATACCTGTTGACTGCCTGACAAAATGGGCTGCGTGCATTTATTTTCAGCAGGTTCTTTGTTCAGATGATATCTACAATGACTAGGTTCTGAGAGAAGAGGCAAAATGCACTAGAGAGAGCAAAGGCAAGGAGGGTGACCAAATTAGAAACGCCTACTAAACACTAGCATATAATTATGAAGTTTTCATTCTAGAACAAAAAAGAAGGAAGACAATTATATATAAGTCTGCTTGACTTCAAAAATTATTCTCTATACTTGTGGCCATGTATAGCTTAAACCTTAATCACATTCATAAAGCGGCTTCTTGGCTGCTTTTAACACTTTAATGCTGTTACATTCCCCTTTGTTTAGAAGAAATTAAAAGCAATGTAAAATGCATGCTTCTTTTGGGCATAATAAAGTGAACTCATGAAGCTTAGCCTTATTTCTCTGTTTTGTGAACTCTGACCATTTTATCTAATGATAGCTCAACCCTATGCAGAAGGCTATTTAACAGGATTTTCAGAGAACCTCTCCTTTCCTACTTTGTGGTGGAGTATCATGTGGCTTGGACTTAGACAAGTAATTAACTCCAACAGAAAACCGTGGTAACATTTCAAGCTGTTTTGCATCAGCGCCATGAACCTTTTCTCATACTGGGAGGAAAATATTACCCAGATCAAATTTTGCTACTTGGAATCACCCTCCCTAAGTTGAGAGAAACAGGTTTAACTGAGTGAAAAAAACAAAAACAAACAAAAAATTCTAAGAAATATGAAGTCTCCAGTTTGCAATAAAAACCCTAAAGAATCCAAATCCTTGAAAATATGCAGCCACATTGCTTATCACTGCAGTACAGGCACAGGTTTTTTTTATCTCATTCTCTAAGACTATTGCTCTATTTTTCGCCATCAGCTTTAGGAGATCCGTACATCATACTCTTCAGCTTCTGCCAGGTTTTCTGCTGAGCATAACAGTCCCTCTAAAACCACAGCTTGGTTATCTCACTTGTGCTGCAGCCTTAGTAGTTCAAAGTCTTCTAATGTTACATATCAGTTTGCTTTGCACATTTCCGCGGTTAGGGAAATATTCATAGTTCTATGTCATTACATTATTTTTAAATTCTTTTCCTGGTTCTTCCTTGAAGACAAAACAAAACACAGAAATATGCTGTTCCTTATCCACCCAAAATTTATGTATTATGATTAAATTCCCTTTGCCACACTTTATCCTAAAGCTTTACTAACACTCTTCACCATTAAAAGGCAAATGCACAGGTACCTTATACCTCTGGGAGGAGGGGAACATAAGTAGGAGAGAATACCTCATGTTCTAAATAAATTTAATACTTATTTCAATACTGATCAATCTGATATCAATCTAATATAATCAAATCTATGCTATTCCACATGTAGCAATATTCTTATTTCAGAGGTAAGAAAACTGAGACTCAGATTTCATAAATTATTCAAGGTGGTGAATGGCACACCTAGAATCTGAATAATTTTCTTAATTATGAATTGGTTATCATAATCATTAAATAAAGTGATGGATATTTGGTGCCAGGGGCTCTCTCAAGATTGCCTGGTACCAAGCTAGCTGGGATGTGTGGCTGTCTCCTCGACAGAAAGGGTAGCTCACCACCTTCTCTTTACACAGAGCCACAAAATGCCACATTATTATATGGCTTTCTGTTTGCTCATGCTCTAAAAAAGTTGAGAAGCAAGACTGTAGAGATCTCTTCCTAGAGCATACCCCAGAGTATACAATACCCTTCCCTCAGCCTGTCTCTCTGGAAGATGATGCCAGCTCAGGGGACTGGGACTGACTCCATGTTCCACCTTGCTAACCCTCTGCTTTTGAGTTTCTTCAATAAAGTCCATTTCTTTCATCTTTTCTTTTTCTAAGGTACTGTTTTTGCCTCTAACCCCCAGTACATAGTATGTGAAGAATTTGGTAAGTGCTTGGTGAATACTGGCAGTGATTGTTGTTATTATGCGTTATCATTATCAGAATGAACTATCAACTGGAATTTTTTTTTTTTAAGATTTTAAGTATTTATTTGAGAGAGAGAGAGGAGAGCACAAGTGGAAGGAGGGGCAAAAATTATGGGATAGGGACAAGCAGACTGCACTGAACATGAAGCCCAATGCAGGGCTCCATCCCACCACCCTGAGATCATAATCTGAGCCGAAATCAAGAGTTGGACACTCCAATCGGAGAAAGACTACTATCATATGATCTCCCTGATATGAAGAAGTGGAGATGTAATGTGGGGGGTTAGGGGGGTAGAAGAAGAATAAATGAAACAAGATGGGATTGGGAGGGAGACAAACCATAAGAGACTCTTAATCTCACAAAACAAACTGAGGGTTGCTGGGGGGAGGGGGGTCGGGAGAGGGTGGTGGGGTTATGGACATTGGGGAGGGTATGTGCTATGGTGAGTGCTGTGAAGTGTATAAACCTGGCGATTCACAGACCTGTACTCCTGGGGATAAAAATACATTATATATTTATAAAAATAATAAAAAATTAAAAAATAAAGATAAAGAAAAAAAAAAAGAGTTGGACGCTCAACCGTCTGAACCACCCAGGAGCCCCATTTTCCCATGTTCTTTGACTGAGGAAGGCCTCCTTGCCTTTCTGTCTCCAGAAAACTCCTATAATACCTTTAAAATAGTTGAAATTTCACTTTCTCTCTGACTTGCCCAGGTGAATTTAGACACCTAAATTACATATGGCTGTATATATGTCCTAAATATACTGCAGCGTTATGTGTAAACACATGACTCCTCCACTAGGCTGTGAGCAAGTAAAGGTGCAAGGTCCTTCCATGCGGATTAGAAATAGAAAGGTAGTCTCTAACCAATATGCTGTAAACATTGTTTTTTCTTCTTTTAGGCCATTAGTAATGTTGTTTAACTATTTTTTAATCTGGAATTTTTTTTCCTGTATGTTACACAGTAGAAACATCTAAGAGCTGATTTATTGATGTCAGTGTGAATCTTCTCTTCTTATTGTTTTGAATTTCCTAAGACTTAATGTCATAAAACAGGGCTCTGTAGTTACTTTAAGGATGCCCCATGAAATTCTTTTTAGTGATCCTTCAGAATAAATATATTTTCCCACAAAATACAAAAGTCAAGTCACTTTTTTGGCATGATCCTGGGGAAAAAATAATTATGTCTGGAATAATAAATATAAAATGTTTAGATCTGGGCATACGTTATGTTCTTTGCCAAGGCTCTGGCATAGCATTTGTTATCATATTGATTTTCCTCAAATCCACTCATACCCCCAGTACTCTCTGCAATATATTCCACCTTTTTGACAGAACAAAGAATTATTTCTAACTGATGGAAATCAGGTGGAAAAGCATTTGTCTTTTTATTATTCTGAATAAATACTCAGGATTCTAAAGGAAGAAATTTAAAAATAAAATATATTGGGTAAATTGCTAAATATCAAATCATCTTCATTTAGATGTTCAATACAGATAAATGATAAATAATATGTAAGTAGTAGACAGACAAGAATGACTGACAGTCATAGACGTTTTGGTATCTCAAATATGATAAGGACTGCCATTGGAATATGATTTTTTTTTAAATGGTGAAGAAAATCATGTTAGATTTTTCTGAAAGCAAAGTACAATATTCCTTAGTTTTATATGGTAGTTGCCTTTCTGAAAATTCAATGTATATTAAAACAACACAAAAATATTAATTGTATTTATGTAATGGAGTTAAATTCCATATGCACCTTTGAGTGAATTTTTTAATGCTACCCTTTCATTCTAAATACATGTGCCTCAGCCAGGGCACATGGCTTGGCTGGACTTTGGCTTTACTTGGCCCCTTGGCCAGGTATCCTTGCCCTGCAGAAAAACATTTGCAGAGGTCCTTGTTTTAGCTTCTGATAATAGTAAAAGTTTCTCACTTACTTTAAGACATAATAAAATAGTTTAGTAAGCTGAAGAATATTTCATTATTTCTTACCATAGGCTAGAAAATTCTTCATTATGTAGAACTTTTCTGTTCACTGTAAAGCAGCTACCATCACTGACCACTGCAGATTTAACTTCAGTAGCTTCTACATATGCCAACTTAAACTGATACACAGGTCTCTAAAACACACTCTACAGGGTGGCAACACACCCACTGAGAACCACTGCTTTAATCTTCACCTCACTGGTCTTCAATAGGAGAAACTATGCTCTCATATACTTTGGCACACCTTGGATTTTTAAAGAATTCTGTTTTGCTTGTTCTTGAGCCTCACAATATTGCAGGCAACTGACAGAAGAGACGTTTTTATTCTCAATTTATTTATTTTTATTTTTTTTTAAATATATATATTTTTAAAGATTTTATTTATTTATTTGACAGAGAGAAATCACAAGTAGATGGAGAGGCAGGCAGAGAGAGAGAGAGGGAAGCAGGCTCCCTGCCGAGCAGAGAGCCCGATGCAGGACTCGATCCCAGGACCCTGAGATCATGACCTGAGCCGAAGGCAGCGGCTTAACCCACTGAGCCACCCAGGCGCCCCTTTTATTCTCAATTTAAAGACAAGAATGATAAAGTGATTCTATAACTAAAGAGTTTAGAAAACACGGTAAGACCCCTGTTGTCCTGAAGGGGTATTTTCTTTCCTTTTTTAAATTTTATTTTATTTTTTTCAGTGTTTCAAGATTCATTGTTTATGCACCACACCAGTGCTCCATGAAGTAGGTGCCTCCTTAATACCCACCACCAGGCTCACTCATCCCCCGCTCTCCTCCCTTCCAAAACCCTCAGGTTGTTTCTCAGAGTCCACAGTCTCTCATGCTTCATCTCCCCCTCCGAATTACCCCAATTCACTTTTCCTTTCCTTCTCCTAACTGAAACAGGAAGAAATGGACAATCTGAATAGACCAATATCTAGTAACGAGATAGAAGCAGTGATTAAAAACCTCCAAAAAAAACAAAAGCCCAGGAACTGACAGATTCCCTGGGGAATTCTACCAAACATTCAAAGAAAAAATAATGCCTACTCTCCTGAAGATGTTTCAAAAAACAGAAACAGAAGGAAAGCTCCAGACTCTTTCTCTGAAGCCAGCATTACCTTGATCCCCCAACCAGGCAAAGGACCCATCAAAAAGGAAAATTTCAGACCAATATCCCTGATGAATACGGATATCAAGATTCTCAACAAGATCCTAGCTAATAGGATCCGCGACACGAGTACATTAAAAAGATTATTCACCGTGACCAGGTGGAATTTAACCCTGTGATGCAAGGGTGGTTCAACATGCGCACATCAATCAATGTGATAGAACAAATCAGTAAGAGAAGGGAGAAGAACCACATAGTCTTCCCAATTGATGCAGAAAAAGCACTTGAGAAAATTCAGCACCAGTTCCTGATTAAAACTCTTCAAAGTATAGGGATAGAGGGAACATTCCTCAACTTCATAAAGTCTACCTATGAAAAACCCACAGAGAATATCATTCTCAATGGGGAAAAGCTGAGAGCCTTCCCTTTGAGATCAGGAACATGACAAGGATGCCCACTCTCACCACAGTTGTTCAACATAGTACTAAAAGTCCGAGCAACAGCAATCAGACAACAAGAAGAAATAAAACGTATTCAAATTGGTAAAGGAGAAGTCAAACTCTCTCTCTTCACAGATAACATGATAACTTTTTATGGAAAATCCAGAAGATTCCACCTCCAAACTACTAGAACTCATACAGCAATTCAGTAATGTGGCTAAAAGGGTATTTTCTTATACAGTACTTTCTCTTCGGCATATGGTTACATCTAATTACTTTAGCCAGAGATTTGAGTTCTTGGCTGACCAGAATCATTACAGAGTATTTTGAATTCAACTGTTCTCTAGTTTTAAGTCCTATTCATAAGTGTTTTAATCCGATCAACCTAGCTTGCTCCTTTATAAACTGATATTCACAATTACTAATACTTTAATGAACTAATGAAGTGAAAACTGTTCTAACTTTTGGATTTCAAGGAAAGAGCAGCTGTAGCTGCTACTTTGCATTTTGGCTGATGAAAAATGAGAAAGCTTGATTTGATCTAGTTAGAATAAGTTTTATGACCCCATCCTTGTCTTAATTTCATAGTCCTCTTATGCCAAATCTTGCTTTAAAAATATTTTCTCTTCCATATCTGAATTGGTTCATTGCTTACTCACCCCCCCGGAGGAATTAATTAATGTAATTATTTTTTCATTCACTCAACAGCTTTTTTTTTTTTTTAATTGTAATCCTCCTGTGTAGCATTGTGCTGGAAAATAAGGATATACAATGACCAAGATACAAGACCAGAACCCAAAGAAAGTGTGGTCCTTGGGAAAAGAGAGAGGAATAAACAGTATTAACCGTAGAATTGGCACTTAACCTGGTTTGGGGAAGTTGAGAAAGACTTCTCAGAAGAAATAACATCTACCCTGAGACTGTAACAATGAATCAGCTTTATCCTGATTAAGATGATGAAGGATATTTTTAATAAGATAAATTAAGGGGCGCCTGGGTAGCTCAGTGGGTTAAAGCCTCTGCCTTCAGCTCAGGTCGTGATCCCAGGGTCCTGGGATCGAGCCCCACATCAAGCTCTCTGCTCAATGGTGAGCCTGCTTCCTCCTCTTTCTCTGCCTGCCTCTCTGCCTACTTGTGATCTCTGTCAAATAAATAACTTTTAAAAAAAAAGATAAATTATTTGCAAATGTGTAGTGTGTGCATCGGATGGATTCCAATTAGCTCAGTAAGACTGAAAAGGAAGAGTGAGAGGTAAAGCTTAGACACTAAACTGGACCCATAGCAGGACTGGTTTCATATGGTATGTCAAAGAATTTAGACTTCATCCTTAAGCCATGGTGACATGGTTATGAAATGGTCAGATTTCTGTTTCATAAAAATCTGGCTGGCTAGATTGTGTAATGCAGAAATTTGAGTTGGAGGAACAAGCCTAAAAGCCACTAAAATAATACAAATAAGGAGTGATAGGAGACTGATAACAAGAGCCTTAGCAGATATTATGAAGAGAGAAGCAACAGGATCTTGTGTTTGATAAGATGAAGGCTGAGATATTGAGTAAAGGGAGAAGGAAGAAAGAAAGGAAGAAAAACAGATTTTTGGAGTGACTAACAAGATTGAAAGGCATACCTTCCCCTGATATAAGAAACCCAAGCAAAACTGGTAAGATTAGTATTGAGTTCAATTTTGATTATGTAAACTGAATTTGAAGAACCTGGAGAACATCTAATCAGTGATATCCGGTAAACATTTAGGTGTAGGATGTGGAGTCCAAGAGGGAGGACCTGGCTAAAGATACAGTTTTGAGTCATCAGGATGTAGAGAATATAAATCAAGGTTCATGAACTCAGTTATGAGCACAGGATTTAGACCCAAATGGCTTACGTTCAATTCATGAGTCCCTTCTATTTTTGTGACCTTGTGCAAAATACTTAACTTTTCTCTGCTTCAGTTGCTTCATCTGTAAAACATGTATTATATAATATCTACTTGATGGCTGTCTTGAGTTATTACTCATAATACATTAAATAGTACCTGGCTTATGGTGAGGATTAAAAACATTTTTTATGTACAAGAAATGTAGCTTTCCGTCTTTATAACTCTACTTTGGTTTATTTATATATCCCCAGTGTCACGAACAGTGTGTGGCATGTATTAAGGGATCAATAAATAATTGTTACAAAATAAATAAGCCTCTTTCTAATACAAAATTCCATTCTGGAATGGTGGCAAAAACCTAATCTCTAGCACATCTCTCTCCAACTTCATTGAGGCAACACTTAAGTTTCTTGGGAGTATGTAGTACTAGGACATCAAAGCAGAGGCGGTACAAGACGATAAAAGCAATTACTCCTCCAGAATATGTGCCAGAAGGAACACACTATCTGGTCTATCTTCCTGCCTGACCTTTTTTTCCCATTGGATTTCCATGAGACATATCTAGTTCTCACCCATATTACTCATTTATTATATAGCAAATATTAATTGAGCATCTAATCATGTGCTTGACAGGTTCTAGGAGCTGGGGAAATAGAGTAGAACAATGCAAAGTTCCTGTCCCTGTGGAGCCCATGTTTATATGCCTCCTCCTATTCACATGGTCACTTTAGAGTCGGAAGCTCCCTCTGCTACTCTGGTGTCATTCTGGGGTTGCATGGGGCTACATTTGGCTGCTTCTGCAATATTCTGGTACCAGGAATCTTCGTAGGATTGTCCATGGGCCCTGTACCTGGAGGGATCAAGCAGACATTTTCTCTTTCTGGATCATTCCACTCTGCCCGGTGTCATGCAGGACTCTTCTGCCCTTTCACTTACAGGCACCCCTACAATTGACTTCTCAACCTCTTTGATTCATCCCTCCAGCTAAAGAGACTTTTTTTTTTTTTTTTTAAATCCCAGTTGGAAAGAAGGACCAGTCTCTTCCCACTTGTTGTCCCAAACATTTTTTTATACTGAAAATACTCTCTACGTTTCTCCGAAGACTCACAGGCATATCTGCTGGCGGCCTCCCTCATGTCTTTTGAGGAAGCACACTCGGAGACACCCTCTACCATACAGGGCAGGAGGAAAAGATTAAAAATGACGAAACACACACCAATTTATACATCAAAATATTATTGTCACAAGCCTGTAAATGACACCTTGAAAACGATAGATGACATTATTACTTCATTAAAAATTCAAGGTTACGAAGCCGCTAATCAAATTCATTTACTTTTACTCATTTTCTTCTTAAAGGCTCATTTCCTTTAAGTTTAGGCATTAAATGCCAATATCTCATCACCATAACTTGTAAAAATATTTTTTCGCTTACCTCTTCTTCCTTCCTTCCTTCTTTCCGCCCTTTCTTTTTCCTAGAGTTTCACTTGGCTGGCAAAAAAAAGTCCCGGGATGAACAATATACACCTGGGGCCCTGGGGCCAGAGATTCCTGGTCCTTGAAACCACCAGGGTCTGGTCCATGCCACCTACAAAACAAACTCCAGTCCTCCGGGACGTGCTTTGCCTTTCCCACTCAGAGTCAAAGTGCGGTGGCACCCTCTCACCCCGGGTGCCCGGGGGTGCAGCGTGGCTGAGTTATAGCTGGAAAAGCTGCTGGACGTGGAGACTGCCCCAGGCCGGCACGGGGGAATGCACTGCGCATGCGCTGGCAACTCTCTCGCCTACTCGGATACCAAAGACCGCCTACTTTTTCGTTAGAGCGAATGCAAGTATTCTCGTTAACTGGACCAATTTTCTTTTCCCTAATGCCTTGTTTCCCCAGCCCCGCTCCCAGGTTTTCCACTCATTGATAATTCTGAGTAAGTTGAGTCACCTAGCAGGTGAAAGAGCATTTTTAAGAGCATTTAAAATTCTTTTTTTTTTTTTAACTTTATTTATTTATTTATTTTTATTTGACAGAGAGAGAGATCACAAGTAGGCAGAGAGGCAGGCAGAGAGAGAGAGGGGGGAAAGCAGGCTCCCCGCCAAGCAGAGAGCCCAATGTGGGGCTTGATCCCAAGACCCTGAGATCATGGCCCGAGCGGAAGGCAGTGGCTTAACCCACTGAGCCACCCAGGCGCCCCCAAGCATTTAAAATTCTTAATCTCTCCATCCGCTATTAGTGGATTGTCAAACCAGGTTCTGGCATTTGTTACAGCCTGAATTTTCAGGAGGGTTTTCACTCCTCCCTGCCCCCTAGAGTCATCATTGAAGAATGCCAAAGCAGCGTTCAAGAACTCGTTTATAGGATTTTCCTTTCATAAATGAAATTATTAAGGTCAGTAGGCTTGCCCAGAGTTCTAACCAGTTGTAGTGAAAGCTGGAACTACACCCCAGGTCCTCTGCTTCCCCTTGAGGATCAGCTCCTGTAGGCCCAGAAAGTCATAGGTAAAATGACTGAAAATAAAGTTACAGGCCTCCCCTTTGTGGCACATATCAAAATTTTATCTAGGTTAACAAATCTTGAAATGTTAAAAAAAAAAATGGGAGTACAGTTAATAGTAATGGCACCCCATACTTCCAGCATGTGAACTGAAGCACCGTCTTGTGGCAGAGGCAAACAACTATAGTGATGGTTTGTGGAGGTATGGTGCTTACTCCCTGTTGTCACTGTTGTACTCATGTACGTGCAGCCCTCAATCAGATTGAGAATGTAATTCTTCTCATTTTACAGATTAGCAAACTAAGGCGCAGAGAGGGTAAAAACAAGTTCGAGTTCACACACAGGCAAGGCATAGAGCTAGAATTTGAACTCAGACTGATTCTAAGCAATCCTTCTATGTTCCACAATACCTCATCATAAGAGGGCTTCATTTGCAAAATGATACAAAAACTACTACTATGTTTACTTGTCTTTAAAATAATATTTCAGGGGCACCTGGGTGGCTCAGTAAGTTAAGTCTCTGCCTTTTGCTCAGATCATGGTCTCAGGGTCCTGGGACAGAACCCCCATAGAGCTCTCTGCTCGGGAGGGGGACTGCTTCTACCTCTTTCTCTCTCTGCCTACTTGTGATGTGTGCGCGTGTGTGTGTTTGTGTGTGTGTGTGTCAAATAAATAGATAAATAAATCTTTAAAAAAAAATATTCCAAATTATAGATTCAATTCCTGGTGAGGAAATATAAAATCTATTAAACCACAAAGCAACAGTAGTTACCAGCTAAGTTAGTTGGTTATAAACTAATTTCTATTTCAGTGCTTGCTAAAGGAGGGATGGTTAATAAATCAGACTTCTTTTTCTTCACTGTAGTCTTTTATTATCTAATCACACTAATGCCAAATAAAGGTAGTTGGACACTCTTTAAAAAGAATTATGTGGGTCAGGGGGAGACTTATTGTAAGGGCCTATTTAGCCAGAACAATTCCATCCGATTAAACAGTGATTTTGTTATTTATTCAGTAAAACTTAAACTGACCCTGCCCTCCCCTCCCCACCACAGAACTTACTTAAAAGCAAGTCTGGGAAACCAGTCCCAGATAACAAAGCCTAAATATAAGGGCAGGTCAGGCCAGGTGGAGATATCCAATCAGTGGGGCAGGCATACTGTCTCCCTAGATACCAAGGAGTGTGGGTCCTGCCTTTTGAGCACCAATTCTGACCAAGGTGATAGGCTAGTTCAAATATCTACTAAGGTAAATTGTAATTCAATTGGCCACCCATGTGTGACCTAGCATGACTGTGCAGCTTTCTCTGTGTGTTACAATCTCATTGGCCACCTGTGTGTAGCCAGGCCCAACCACATGGCCTTTGCTCTATAAAAGTTAGTCTGTAAGGCAGGGAGGGGTTGCCTCTTTATAAGAGATGGCCCTGGCCGGTCGGTTTGATTCTCGATTCTTGGCGCAAAATAAAGCTTTGCTTGACCTTCGCTTTGTATTAGTCTCACTCCTCTGATCACAGGCTCATTATTGGGGGACCTAACACTTATGTCGGGGCACCTGGGTGGCTCAGTGGGTTAAACCTCTGCCTTTGGCTCGGGTCATGGTCTCAGGGTCCTGGGATCGAGTCCTGCATCAGGCTCCCTGCTCAGCTTCCCCCTCTCCCTCTGCTGCTCCCCCTGCTTGTGCTCTCTCTCCTCCTCTCACTCTCTGTCAAATAAATAAATTCTTTAAAAAAAAAAAAAGATTTATGTCATCTAAGACATTTAAGACTTGTGGAATCCACTATTTAGGCATTTTGGTAGAAGACAGTATCCTATAGCATAGGACAGCAAGAAGCCAGAACCTGGCTATCTCTAGGACACAGCCATATGAGAGCACTCATCCATGCTTCCATCCTGGAGGCTGAATGCCAAGAGAGTGACGCAAAGAAACAAAGATAGTTCAATTTGGTGAGGCTAGTGTTGATTTCTAGGTTTCTCCAATGGGATGCCTCTTCCTGCGAAGTGATTCTGGCTCTGTTCTTCCATTGTGCAGAGCTACCCCATACCCTTCTAGGAAATATCTTTTCTGATTAGAGTAGCTAGAGTAAATTTCTGTTGTCTGTAACCAAGAACTATGATTTGAACAAGGCATATAATCCTTGCTTACTGAACAACTTCTGGTTTATAATATGGCCTTAGGACCTGTATATCTCACTGCTTGAAATTCAGGGCTTAGGCGCTGTGAAATATTGGCTTTCTTTTTTGTCACTTCAACAGTAAATATAAGATTTGCATGTATATGTTTCCCAGAAGATAGCTTTAGTATATCATAATATATTTCCACTTATCACCTTTATTCGTATCTTATTTCTTGAAAGTTGGTGAGGACTCAGTCAAAAATTGTTAGTTTAACTCAGACCAAACAGTTCAAGAATAAATAAACTGTTTAAAAATAAGTCCTATATTGAATCACTAAATACTATACCTGAAACTAATAATACTCTGTATGTTAACTAACTGGAACTTAAATAAAATATTGGGGGGAAAAAGTCCCTGCTAATGGTAACTGGTAGGGTTTTCTATTTGCTTATTTTTTTGTTTAAAGAGAAACTATTGGTGTACCTCAATATCATTTTCCCCCTAACACATTTACCCTGTTACAATCTCATGTTCATTCTTTCATATGAATATCTTAAAAACAAAATAAAAGAAAATAAAAAGTTAAGTAAATAAATTTAACATTTTAACAAAAATATGTCATAGCATTTGTTTATAGAAATAGGATATTCTTGGGCACCTGGGTGGCTCAGTTGGTTAACGTCTGCCTTTGGCTCAGGTCATGATCCCAGGTCCTGGGACAGAGTCCTACATCAGTCTCTCTGCTCAACAGGGAGACTCTTCCTCCCCCTATCCTGGCCTCTCACCTTGCTCCTTGCTCATGTGCCTGCTCTTTTTCTCTGTTTATCTTTCAAATAAATTAAAAAAAATAATAGGATATTCTTAAACAAATTATCAAATAATAAACTATCACACAAATTATAAATTATCATATATCAAAAACAAAACAAAACACCCCTTCTGAGGGAAATCACTTCATGTAGGAAAAGTGAAAGTCCAGGAAATTCTTCCAGAATCTTGTTTCCTGTGGTGACTTTACTTCATTTTATTTACATTTTATATTTTATATTTTTTATTTTAATTTGATCACCAAATAATGTAAAAACAATATGAGTCTCTGAAACTTAGTTTGCTTTTATACACTGCCACATTCCTTTTTTTTTTTTTCCCCTGAAGTAACAGTAAACATTCTCTGCCCAAGTTTATAATCCTGTCTAGGCTACACAAACAAATACCCAGGAAAATATAAATTTTGCTTGATCTGTATAGATAACTCATTGAAAAACAAATTATGTCATCACAGTTCCATCTCAGTAAGTATGGGGGGTCAAAATGTATTTCTTATTTTATGTTTGTGTCTTCTATTTTGACTTATAATTGTTCTTATCTTGGTAATTGTTTTTCATAATAGAAGCTGCACTATGAATAATCACATTTTTGGACTTATTATGCTTAAAAATTAATACATATATTTCAATTTACTTTAACTAATTTCATATTAGAGCTGTCATTTTTAAGTCTTTGATTGTCATATATTTGCAATACCTGTTAGATTTTTAACATTACTAAAAAAGTGTACTAAGGAAAAAGTAAGACACTGAGTTATGGTTGATAGTTCACATGGGTTTTTCACTTTATGAGAGAAAGACCTCCATCTCTCATTTATTCATATATTCAACAAGCATTTAATGAGTTGCTTGTGTGCCTCGCTTTGTTCTATGCAATAGTATGAATAAACAAGTGTTGTGAAAATTTCATTTTAGTGGAGACTGAAAATAAATGATAAACACACAAATAAGTAAATAACAAGTTTACTAGGAGGTGATAAAAGCTATTGGCTGAAGGGGGTTGGAAGTGCATTGGGAAAATGAGCAGCTTGCATTTTAAACTGAGGTAGTAAGAGTTGAGTTGAGTTGTAACTAAACCAACATGAGTTCACTCATGTGTGTCAGAAACTGCACCAAGTTGAGTTGTCCACAAAGACAGTTTATTTGCAGGAAATAAAGAGATCACAGGGAATGGCTTCCAAAGCCATGACTCCCTGCAAGGGAATGAATGGGTTCCTATTGTTTAGAGTTAAGATGAATATTTAGGTAGGGAAGCCTTGTCATCATATGAAGATGCGGCCATAAGGTCATGCATGTACCTTAAGGAAACATGCCTACACATACAGTAGAATGTTATGTAGATGAGGTCAGTGTTCCTCCTTGGATAGAGATTTTAGTAATATTTTGAAGTAAAGGTGATTGTAGGTCAGTAGAGGTCACTTCACAGTCCCTCTATGCAGGTTCCAATCAGGTTTAGCTGAAAGGGTCTGGGTGATCTGGGCCAGTGGGAAGTCTTGTCAGGGCAGTCTATAACCTTGGGGGGTAGTTTCAGGTTTCATCTGACTGAGTTAAGAGGAAAGCCAAAAGAAAAGGTTAGCAGGAAAATGTTTACCAGCAGGAGTGCACTAAAAGCCAAGTCCTGGGGTCTGGTTGGCGGTACAATGAGAAGGTAAGATTTTAGTGTAATTTGAGATAATGCAGAGTTAGACGTGGTAGTTGGGATAAGAGTAACTTAGCTCGGACAGAAGAAACAGGCTGTATAAAAGCATGAGGGCATGGATGTATGCAAGGACTAGCAAGGGGAATGGTGTGGTAGAAGCAGAGTGGAGGAGGAGAGATGAAGGGAGAGGGAATGGGTCATATCACACAGAGTTGCCAGTGACATGATTGAACTTACTGATATGGCTCAAATTTCTAAAAGGAGACTTTTTACTGTGAGAATACATTTTTGGACAAGAGGAATTCCAGGAGCAGGGAGACCAGTGAAAAGGCTATTGGAGTAGTCCAAACTAGAGATGATAACTGGGACAGGTGATGGAAAGTAATCAGATTTTGGACATATTTTGAAATTGGAGCCAAGAGGTTTTGCTGATCACTGACAGTGGGATGTGAGAGAGATGTCAACTCCAAGGTTTTTGGCCTGAGCAAGAAATAATACCTCTTAGATACTCTTTAAGGGAAGTAGATGTAGACGTGTTACATTCATTTCAAGAGCCGTTTAATGTGCCATAGTAATTGTATATCATACTTTATCTATTTTCTTACCAATGGACAGTTGGTTACTTTCTAACACCATAAATAATGCTTCAATAAAAAGTTTTTACGTGGTTTAAGGAATTCTTCAACCTTTAAAAGTACTTGTCACATTATCTTTATTTATACAGTTCCTGAGGAACATTTGAAATGTGACTTAGTTTCTAATTAATAATTTTTCATTAGCTCTGAACAGAGAATTCACTGACCAAAATGTCTTTAACGTTTTCTTCAGCTTGATTAATCGTCAGCCAGGCTTCTTTCTGGCTATAGACTTCCTGGCTCCCCCTTTCTTTCTTTTTTTCTTTCTTTTTAAAGATCTTATTTATTTATTTAACAGACAGAGGTCACAAGTAAGCAGAGAGATAGGCAGAGAGAGAGGGGGAAGCAGGCTCCCCGCAGAGCAGAGAGCCTGATGCAGGGCTTGATCCCAGGACTCTGGGATCAGGACCTGAGCCAAAGGCAGAGGCTTTAAGCTACTGAGCCACCCAGGCATCCCGGGCTCCCCATTTTTCAAAGCATTTACTTTAAGAAATTGTCATTGCGGGGTGCCTGGGTGGCTCAGTGGGTTAAGCCTCTGCCTTCTGCTCAGGTCATGATCCCAGAGTCCTGGGATCAAGCCCTGCATCAGGCTCTCTGCTTGGCAGGGAGCCTGCTTCCCCCTCTCTCTCTGCCTGTCTCTCTGCTTACTTGTGACCTCTCAATGTCAAATAAATAAATAAATAAATAAATAAATAAATAAATAAATAAATCGTCATTGCAAGTCTTTTCTCTTCCCCCATTGAGATGCAAATCTTTTTAAAAGCCTCTTGCCTGGCACCTGGGTGGCTCAATCATGATCTCAGGGTCCTGGGATGGAGTCCCACATCGGGCTCTCTGCTCAGCAGGGTGCCTGCTTCCTCCTCTCTCACTCTGCCTGCCTCTCTGCCTACTTGTGATCTCTATCTGTCAAATCAATCAATCAATCAATCAATCAATCTTTAAAAGCCTCTTGCCACTTTCACAACTCTGGAATGTCTTTCTCCTTGAAGACCTAAGAACCATCTCTTTGAAATGTAATCATCAAGGAAACAGCACTCCTCTCTCCCAGTCTCTGTGGGAGAGTATGAGCCTAAATTTGGTAGGGGCCACGTTTCAAGTTGTAAAACCACCTCCTGCCTGAGGAAAGCACATAATGTACTTTACTTTTGTTAAGGTCAATGAGTGATTTATGATACCCTCATTCCAGCTCCTAAAATCTCTCCACTCCTTTCTTTCAGTGGTATTGAGTTCAAACTTTAGTTCTAGTCTCTCTTCTTTATTGCAATAGCTTTGATTAAAAACTTCTTTAAGTTATGCAAATCAAGACTACAATTAGATATCACCTTACACCTGTTTGGATGGTTTTTACCGCAAAGACAAGAAATAACAAATGTTGGCAAGGATATGGAGAAAGGTAACCCTTGTACACTGTTGGTGGGAATGTATATCGGTATAATCATTACAGAAAATTATATGGAGTTCTCTCCAAAAATTAAAAACAGAACTACCATATGATCCAGCAATCCCATTTCTGAGTATATATCAGAAGAAAATAAAATCCGTATCTTAAAGACATATCTGTGCCCCCATGTTCATTGTAGCATTATTTACAATAGCTAAGATACAGGAACAACCAAAGTGTCTGTTAACAAATGAATGGATAAAGAAATTGTTGTGTGTGCTCCCCCCACACATACACACACAGAAATACTATTCAGCCACAAAAAAAGAAGAAAATCCTGCCATTCATGAACAATATGGATGAAACTGGAGGACATTACAGTAAATGAAATAAAATGACAGAATAATACTGTACGGTATCACTTATATGTAAAATCTAAACAAGCAAACAAAAGTTGAACTCATAGGAACAGAAAGTAAATTGTAGTTGTTAGGGCCTGGGGGGTGGGGAAATGGGGAGATAGTGGCAAAATTTTAGTTAGAAGACAAAGAAATGCTGTGAACCTCATGTATAGCATGGTAGCTATAGTTAATAATGCTTCATTATATACATCAAATTTGCCATGAGAGTGGATCTTAGGTAATCTCATTTTTTAAAAAAATGAGATGGTAATACACTAATTTTTTTTAATTTAATTTTATTTTATTTATTTATTTTTTTAAATCATCTATAATTCTATTTTGGTAATACACTAATTTAATTGTTTATTGTGACAATCATTTCATAATATAATCATTATGACACATATATCATGACACTATACACTTTAAATAGAGACAATTTTATTTGTCTATCATGCTTCAATAATGCTGGAAAAATATTCAAAAAATAAAAATGTCTTTGCCTGTTTAACTTTGTCCAATGAAATCATGCATTTCTCAAGGTCAAAGCTGAGAGCTTCCTCAGAAAGAAAATATTACCTTAGAATTAACACCCTCCCTTAATTGTTCCACTTTCCATCTTTTCCTGTGCCATCTCCAGGAAATGATATTGAATCATATTGATCATATTGAATACCTTCATTAAAAAAGAATTATGAGTGTAGTATAATCTATGTTTATATAGTTAAGAATAGCCTTACATTATAAAGTTCCTAAAAAAAAAAAAAAATCAGTGTCCAGAAATGATTATTCAGCAAATAGGGTGAACCAGGATCAGAATTTCTGCTTCAAGAGTGATAATTAATTATTTCATTATTATTTTTAATTCTCAACAATGTATATATCACTCCCTTGTTAATGCTTTGAAAGTAAAGCTAAGATTGCCTGGAAATATTATTTAAATGTATTCTCAAACTGTATTGCTTAAAAGTAGCATTAACTTAGAGCATTAGTATCTATACAGTTTACTCCACTATTTTGGTGATTGGAAAAAGAAACATACAAAATCTTTATATAAGCTCTATAGTTTTAAAATATTAAATTTTATATGTAATATGTTGTAGAAATTTTAACAGAAATAGTAGAAATCATCTACCACCATTGTTTAAAGGCAAACTGCTTCTTACTTTCAAAGGTCATAAGAAATTAAAGTTTCATTCTTATATTTTATATTATTCACTATACTACGTTGTAAAATATGGCAGTCCTATATATAATAAGTTGCTTTTAGATATTATTTACAAGTTTATTCTAAAAGAGCTGTAATAAAGTGACTCCTGTTTTAAATTTCAGAGTACTTCATGTGCATACGAACATATTCTGTAATTCTTTTATTTGTGGGAGGAAGAACTATTCTCTAAGAAATAAAAATCCATAAGAAAGTATAAAATAAAAAATTAGAGTTCCAGAAATGATTTTTTTTACCCAACTGGGTACTCTGTGCAACCAGCCAAGTAACACAATGTTAAAACCAAGGGTCCAAATTGCTTTTGCTCTTTTAAAGTAAAGGTTACATTTGTAATCATTGTCTCACAGTATTTTTATAAACTGGAGTTGTTAAATTGTTTCCTAACAAAACTCAGGGACCTTTTACACAAACAATAAATGTTTTGTTTTCAAAATACAAAGTTTATTTTTGAAGTAAAGGTTTATGTTCCATGAAGTCTCTGAGCCTGAGAATGCTTTCAGCTTGGAAATTCTTATTGGAGCCCAGAAGTAGCTACTATAAGCATTGAAGTACCCTCCTGGGTGTGACATTCCCAGCTTGATAACTTGATGGTTTAATTTACTTATATGGTGCTCTTCAAAGTGATTTTGTAGCTTTGGGTAGGAAACTGAAACCGGAGTTACTGAGCCTCAAATAAGTGGAATTTACACTTAGGAACACTGAAGATTGCTATAATCATTTTCAGGGTGAAAAAATTTAACCACTGGCATCAAATCAAAACTTCAAATGTAGAAAGAAGTTTTATTCTGTGATTTAAAAAAAAAAGCCAATGAATGAATTGAGTTCAGTTCATAGGAAGAATTATTGGCAAATGATTTAAGGTCATGTTGACTGTCAACAATTAAAATAATCTGCTTAATTCGAAGGAAGACTTCCTAGAATAATAACATTCCTACTTTCTTTGCTTAAAAGCTAATTGCTGATTTCGGCATTCAAATCTGTCCAGTGACTTCCAGTGGCATTTCATTTAAAATCTCGCTGGATCATGCAGGTTGACACTGAAGGAAGAAAATACAAAAGACTTTGAAGGAAAACACTCAGAGATAAAATAATTACTGCTAATTATGGAGCAGAATTGAGAATAGAGCCTATTCATTCTTCTGCTTTTGGTATCACCTGGCTTTATTATTTGAAATAGATAGAGATTGGAAAAGTATCAGAAAGCTGGAGCTCTCTCTCTACCTATCCTTTGGGGGCTCATATGTAGACTGGAACCATGGAGAGAGTGTCGCTGCCTCCACCTTCATTTTGCCCTCACAAAAATGTATACTGATACAGAGACTCCAAATTGCATGCAATTCAAAAAAGAATTCAGAGCTGTAAATGCTAAAAATTTATAGGTTAACAAGGGGGAAATATTCTATTAGAGTAATATATACACTCATAAATAGTATGTCATATGAGAGAATAAATATAATGAATACAAGAATTTAGGAAGAGATAAGTCAAAAACAAACAAACAAACAAACAAACAAAAAACCCAAGGCAGAGGAATAGATTAGATTAAAGCAAATTATTTAGAAACTAGGATAATTTAATTGATTATCAAGTTTTCTCATATAAAGATTTATGAAAGATAAATTTTCTTCAAGTAGTATGGTAAACAGAGAAACTGAAGTGCAAATATGACCTTAGTAATTAAAACTAAACTTAAAATCTAATTTAGAAGGTACTGCAAAATGCACTTATTCTAATAGTTTGGGATGTTTATGTGAAATAGATTTTTGTAAGTATCATCAAATTTATCTACAGAAGCAAAAGAGCTCTCAAATAGGTTTCTATTTCATAGATACCTTAAAAATTTTAAAGAACTATCTTTGAAATAGATAGTGTTGTTGGAAAATTCTGTCAAAACTTTGAGGAATACAATATTGATTGCTTATGCAAACATTTTATGAGCTGCTACATAAACAGAGAAATCCTCATAGTGCCATTTCTGAAACTGAACTATGTATAAGGTTTGACTAAAGTACCATAATGAGAAGTTCTAAGTAACAATTTTTATTTTGGAGTCCTATCCTAAATAATGGTAAGTTATATTTCATAAAATAGTGAAATAATAACACAGCATGACTAAGTAGAGTAAGGAGGTTTTATTTCTCTGAGAGGGTAATGTATAGCAGAGGGCTAGCCAATTTCCAAGAACTTGGTGTTTGTAGTTATAAATTACTTAGGAGTCAGGAGTATTTGTAACTGTTAAAAAAAAAATAGCCAGTCTTATATGTGTGATACCCAATAGAAGACTATGGAATAAAATTATAAATCTTCAACAAGAATAAGCAGATAAATTAATCCATCATAGTGGAATTCTAAAGGCAGTTTCAAGTATCTTTAAAATTTTAGTACAAAATAATCTTAATACTTTAATGTTAAAAATACTTTTATATAATTAAGAATATTGAGCCAAAAGACCTACCATTTGGGGTGGGGGACCTTGAATCCTACTTTGTTCTTTAATATTCTAAGGGTAAAAAAAAATTTAAAAATATTTAAAACCCTATAGCATAAAAAAATTTCAGGTCTTTGAAAGGTGCAGGTCTGTCAAAGCATGACTCCACACATGACAACTGACTCTATATTTGACTCCACAAAAATTTTTTTAAACCCCTTGTATTAAATTAATTTAAAATACATTAAAAAGTTCGTGAAAATCTGTGAAATACATTTGCATGAAGGTCAATTTACTTGTATTTTTCAAAATAAAATCTTATCAAATTCTTGCTAAGTGCCACTGTTCTGAGAACTTTACATGGCTTATTCCAACTAGTGATCACCTCAGCTAGCTGACCCCTCAGTCCCCTCCCCAAATATTCACCAGAGAAAACTGGAGTTCAGAAAGATTTAGTAAACATGCTAATGCTATCCAGCCCATTATTAGAAAAGCTAAGATTCAATCTCCAGTAGCCAGCCTATCTAGATCCAAACCTTACCTGTAGGACCAGCTTCATGGGCATGTGACCTGTGTCACTGCACAGGGTTCCACACTCAGAAGAGCCCTGAGTTTAATGTTCTGCTGCTGCCATCTTAAAATTCTCAATTTTTGAACAGGGGAAGCTTTATTTTCATTTTGCACCAGACCTTGCAAATTACGTAGGTGATCTACCTTCACTTACCCATAATACTGTATGTGTGCATGGGCTTATGCTTGTGTGTGAGTGTGTGTGTGTGTTATAAAATACTTCACCAAGATGGACTCACTGTTTCACTTAGGTTGTCTAAACTTTATACAGGCTTTGTCTTCTTGCCTCAGGCCCAACTTCCCTTTTCTTAGAGCATTTTACCTCAGAAGACTTGTAATGGTAAATTCTCCCTGCCCATTTGAGATATAAATCTTTTAAAAAGCATCTTGCAGGTTTTATAACCCAGGAATGTCTTCCCCAAGGACCTGGGAGCTATCCACTTGAAATGCAGTCATCAAGGAGGACAATACCCCTACCTCCTAGTTTCTGTGAAGGGTAGGAGGGAACTTGCTCCAAGTAATAAAACTACAACTGTTGTGAATATAAGAGAAAGTTTACTTTTGTTTTAGGCAAAGCCATTTAGGAACACAGGCAGCCTAAGTTTCTCCATTCCAACTCAAAAACTCTCCTGCCTTTTGTCTTGTCAGTGTTGTTAGGTATCTAGATTTGGTCTCTGCTTTCTCCCCTTATTGAAGCAGTAGTTTCAGAATAAAATTAACTTCTTTGAATTATGTTGTCTGGTGCCATTTTTTTTTCTTCAATATATTCTATGTGTTATTTTTAAGCTAAACATTTTGGTTAATGAAACCAATGTTTGGTTTTACCAAACAATGTTCAGTATTCCCATAGTCTATCTAATGCAAAGAATATCAATAGCAAGACCATCATTAAAACACACACACACACACACACACACACACAACACTGCATATCATTTCATGATGGGGCTAGATAATAATTTATGTGGTAAAGTTTATACTGTTGAGTGTCAAAGATTTTGGAATTGTATCAGTTTGAATAAAATTGTCATAAACTTCTGTCCTAATGAATTCATATGGAATAAAATGTGGGTAATTTCTAAAAAAAATAAAATGTGGGGATAAAAATATTAATAGGATTTTCCAGTTTGTTTAAAAAAATACCATAAGGGCGCCTAGGTGGCTCAGTGGGTTAAGCCACTGCCTTCAGCTCAGGTCATGATCTCAGGGTCCTGGGATCGAGTCCTGCATCAGGCTCTCTGCTCAGTGGGAAGCCTGCTTCCTCCTCTCTCTGTCTGCCTCTCTGCCTACTTGTGATCTCTCTCTGTCAAATGAATAAATAAAATCTTTTAAAAAAAACCATAAAATTTTATTTTGAACTAATTTATTTGTGACTATGCACAAATCCTGCTTCTCATAATATTTTTGTGACTTTAAGAACCACTGCTAATTCTAGAATGAGACAATTACTAATGTAAAGTTTGCCAAATGGTAATTTTTTTGTTGCCATCATTCATTTTAAATTTATTGTTAGGAATCAGAGCATATAAAAATTTAACACAATCCCAGTTAAAAGAACTATCAGTTTTTCTTTCTCCAGAAGTTAGGTAAGTTAAATATAAAATTTTTTTGTAAGAACAAACAAGAAAGAATGGACAGGAAAATCCTGAGAACAAAAAAACCAAAAACCAAAAACCAAAAACCAAAACAAACAAACAAACAAACAAACAAAACAAGAAAGAAGAGGTTTCTAGCTTTGTTATACATTACATTATACCATGAAGACTATAATATTAGTAATGACACAGACTCAGAAAAACTAATGGAAGAGAATAGAACATTTGGAAAGAGATCTAATTACACATGCAAATTTACTAAATGATAAAGATGTCATCCCAAATAGTGGAAGGAAAGTAACTTTTTACTAAAAAAGCATATAAAAATACATAATTGGATCTAGCCTATGTATAATATACCACTATAAATTCCAAATGGATTAGAGATTTAAATGTAACAAATTATACCGAAGCAAGAGAGTGGGGTTCTTGTCTCATGAGTCCAAAGAATGAATCTCAGAGACAAAGGAGAGCAAAGTGATAGAGTTTTATTAAGCAGGGATAAGAAAAAGCTGGCAGGAGCGAGAGGGGTCCCAAGCAAGTTGTCAATGAGGGTTTTTAATTTCTGGCCTTTCTTGCCGGTGGTTAGGTCAGTGGCCTAGAAGTTGACATAACACTTAAACATTGTGTGAGAGTTTTTGTTTCTGTAACGTCTATGATCTATACATATGTATTGCTAGGTCAGGTTAATCTTTATAGTGAACTTTTCCTCTGATCAGTTTTTGTGGTTATTTTTATGTTCTGTGTTTACAATGTAATTATTACAAAATATTTTAACCCTAGTAATTGGGATAGTGTGGTCTAAGTTTTCCTGATCTCTGTCTTTGTTCTGTCTCAGCATCTGCATACCTGAAATACCTTCCTAACCTAGTCAGGGCCTCCTGTCTCTCCCTGCCTATATCTTAACCCTTTCCCTATGCAATACCACAAAAGTATTATAAGCATTATAAGAAACCTCTATAAGCTGGAGGGGGAAAACTTTCCTAACCATTTTACTAAATCCAGAGTGGGGAGGATATTGAAAAATAGGACAATAATCACAAAAGAAAATTTTGCAAGTGTGCACACCCACATAGAATAAAAAAATTAGTATTAAGAAAAAGCATTTCAATTTACATTAGATTCAAAGTTTGGTATCCTTAATATACAAAGAACTTCTTAAAAAGAAGAAAAACCAAACAACTTTTTAGAAGAAATAAGTTAGAGATATGGACAGAGAGATCATAAAAAATTAAATGCAAATAGCTATTAACCACATGATAAAATGATCACCCTGGCACATAGCAAAAGCAATACAAAGTGAAATTACAGGGGAATAACATTTTTAACCTATTAAATGGGCAGAAATTCAAAAATTTGACAACATACTCTACTGGCAAGACTGTGGGGAAATAGGCACTCTCATAATTGCTGGCAAGAATACGAACTTGTACAACATCTAAGAGGGAAATTTGGCAATATCTAGCAAAATTACATATGCAATTACACTTTGATTAGTGATTTTACTTTGAAGAGTCCATTTAAATGACATACTGGTTAAAAAGTAAAAAAGACAGATGTACTATTTGTGATAGTAAAGGACTGGAAGCAACCCAAACATCCATCAGTAAGAGGCTAATTGAGTAAAATATGATACAGTAACTAAATGACATTATATGCAGCTGTAGAGTCAGGTATCTAGTTATATATTTTGATGGAAAGGTCATTAAATAAAATATTTTTAAATAAAACTAGCAAGAAGAGGAAAATGTTATGACATGCTATTTTTAAAAAAACTTAGAAAATTTAGAATATATTTATGTATTTGTGTGTACATATATATGTGTGTATATATATATATATTTAAATGAAAGGACAGTTTATATAATTGTTTAAATAGTTACCTATAAGATGGAGAGAAAGAGTGGAACATACAGAAACAGAAGGTAAATAATTTATGTAAATATAAAACAAAATTATATGGAGAAAAAAACCCTAAATAAAAAAAATGCGAGCAAAAATAAAGAAGAACCTAAGTGTGTATCTCGTTGGTGGAATGAGCTTACATAAACTATTTCAAGTTACTTTTAAAACAAGTATTTGAACAAAAAATTTTCTTTTGGGATATTCTCAGGATAAAAAGTGGGAAAACAGGGGTGCCTGGCTGGCTCAGAGGGTATAGCATGCAACTCTTGATCTTGGGGTTTGGAGTCTGAGCCCCACCTTGGGTGTAGAGATTACTTAAAAATAAAATCTTAAAAAAAAAAGAACTGAGAAAACAAAACACTGTATCCTGTTTTGTTGGTTTTGTAATTTGTTGGTTTTGTTAGTCAAATATTATGTGGGATACATTTGAATTAAGATTACCAGTAGGAGCTCATGATATATTTTATCTGTAAAATATTACCAACCTTGTACAATGAAAAGGCATAGAATCAATTGCACTTGTGATGCCCAGATTGAGTTCTCCAAATACCATTTTCCACTAACAGAAAACAGGACACTTGGGAGAAATTATGAAATCCATGTCTGCGGCAGTAAATGTACAAGATAAAACTAAAAAGTGTACCAGTTCCTTCATTTATAAAATGGGAATAATGACAGCACTTTCTCTTGGACTCAGGAGAATTGAGTAAGTACTCCCAACTTGTAAAAAAATACAACAGACTCAGGCTCAATGTAACACTACAACATAGTGTCTTCTACATAAATTCACAGAAAAACTGGAAGTATATAAATAAAATTGCCTTAGGTGTTAAGATTATATTTAATATTATTTTTTAACTTTTAGTTTTCTATAATTTTCTGAATGTTTATATTAATATATGATGATTTAGTATAACATTTAATATATAAATGGTAAAAGTAATGGTGATGTTAATGTAAAAATGAGAGAACCAATTTGAATGCACAAGAAAATATGGGTTGCATGTATTTTCAATATCTTTGCAAGATAGAAGTGGAGGGAAAGGATATGTGCTGCAAAATCAAGAGCCGTGGGTGGCTCAGTCAGTTAAACGTTTGCCTTTGGCTCAGGTCACGATCACAGGGTGCTGGGATAGAGCCCCGAGTTGGGCTCCTTGCTTGACAGGGAGCCAGCTTCTACCTCTGCCTGCAGCTCCCCCTGCTTGTGCACTCCCTCTCTTTCTCTCTCTCTCTCTCTCTGTGACAAATAAATAAATTAATAAATTTTTAAAAAAAATCAAAATGGGTTTAAATTTTAGCTCAAATTGTTGGCTTGCAAAGTGGTATTATGCAGGTCAGATGTCTTCTTGGGGAGTCATGTTTTCTACATGAATGACTAATTTTTATTTTTAATGGTGACAGTGTATCAACATCACAAAAATGTTGTCAAGAATAACAAAAGAGGGAGGGGGCGCCTGGGTGGCTCAGTTGGTTGAGCGACTGCCTTCAGCTCAGGTAATGATCCTAGAGTCCTGGGATCCAGTACCGCATTGGGCTCTCAGCTCCACAGGAACTCTGTGGAGCTCTGACCCTTTGACCTTCTCTCATTCTCTCTCTCTCAAATAAATAAATTAAAAAAAAAAAAGAATAACAAAGAAGGGAGAACCCAGAAGAATTCTCAGCACATAATAGGACATAAGTAAAAACAGTTATTTTAAATTTTTAAAATAATTTTAAGTAATGCTTTGGAAATTATAAGTTTTTTGAAAAATTATAAATCTTGCCAAATAAAAAGATATTAGTATTTATATATATATATATATTTTACTTATAGAATGTTCTCATTTCTATTCATCTTGGTTTTATTTTCCCTGAGAAAATAAATTTGTATAGGCCAAATTTTCTATTACTTTTATCTTTATAATCACTCTGCTTATAAGAGAAAGCAACAGCAGTAAAAGCAAATGCAGCCATTAAATTGTTCCTTTTCCCCTTCAAAAAATGATTGCTACTTAAATGCTATACATTTTAAAAAATAATTTTCAAATGACCATCCCAGAAATTATTTTGGCTTTTTCAAAAATATTTGTCCTCATCACATTTGCAAGTTCTTCCTCTACAGTATCTGGCATTTCAATATGTTATTATTCATCAAGGACCAATTTTGGCCCAGTTATAGGAGGCTGCTAGTGCTCAGAATTTTCTGTCCGATGGTAGCAAAATGGAAAATTAAACTGGAAAGTTTCCATGGCCTAACCTTTTCCTATTAGCATTTTTCCCTCTTTTCTTGTTTCCTAATACCTTGGCATGCCCTGATCCTTTCAGCTAATGGAGCTGCTAATACAGAGGGGAATAAAATGACTAGGCAATTTAATCTTAAAGAAAAAATAAGTGCATTTGCTGATACTAGTATATGACTCAGAATTAAGAGAAAGTCACACACACACACACACACACACACACACACATACACCAATAAATTAAAAAAAAATAATAATAATGCATGATTCCCTTCAGTGTAGTTTTACCTGAGAACTGATCATGAAATAAGGGTAATTGTAATTGATCCTGAAATGAATGAGCGTTTTAACATTGGGGATGTAACTTTTTTTTTTTTTTTTTTTTTTTTTATTTCCAGCATAACAGTATTCATTATTTTTGCACCACACCCCGTGCTCCATGCAATCCGTGCCCTCAGACCTGTACCCCTGGGGATAGAGTATTATGCCTCCATTGGGGATGTAACTTTAAGACTCTGGTTCTTCATTTTGTAGGTCATGACATAAGACAAATTTGTTTTATTCCTTTATTTTATCCAGAGTTGCTAATGGGATACATGGCAATGTAGGAATTAAGAGTAAACCCTTGACCAAGGGCAGACTTAATGGTTCTGGGGTAGATAGCTCACCCTGCAATAGAACTCTGAAGTCTAATACAGCTAGAAAGCAAGAAAGTGCTTTTTTCTATATTCTAGTATTGTCCCACCCTTGATTATTGTGGCTTTATAGTAATTTTTGTATTCAGTAATATAAGTACTCCAACTTATCTTTGATTTTGCGGAATTGTTTTAACTAATCTAGGTTGTTTGTATTTCTATATAAATATTAGGATAAATTTATAAATTTTAACAGAGATTGTGCTGAAACTGTAGAGCAACTTGGGGAGAATTCTCATCTTCAAAATGTTGATTCTTCCAATCAGTGAACATGGAATGTCTCCATTCATTAAGATCTTTTTAAAATTTTGCTCAGTAAGCAACAGAATACACATTCTTCTCTAGTGCACATGGAACATTCTCCAGAATAGATCACATCCTCGGTCCTAAATCAGGACTCAACCGGTATCAAAAGATTGGGATCATTCCCTGCATATTTTCAGACCACAATGCTCTAAAGCTAGAACTCAACCACAAAAGGAAGTTTGAAAAGAACCCAAATACATGGAGACGAAACAGCATCCTTCTAAAAAATGAATGGGTCAACCGGGAAATTAAAGAAGAATTGAAAAAAATCATGGAAACAAATGATAATGAAAATACAATGGTTCAAAATCTGTGGGACACAACAAAGGCAGTCCTGAGAGGTAAATATATAGCAGTACAAGCCTTTCTCAAGAAACAAGAAAGGTCTCAGGTACACAACCTAACCCTACACCTAAAGGAGCTGGAGAAAGAACAAGAAAGAAACCCTAAGCCCAGCAGGAGAAGAGAAATCATAAAGATCAGAGCAGAAATCAATGAAATAGAAACCAGAAAAACAATAGAACAAATCAACGAAACTAGGAGCTGGTTCTTTGAAAGAATTAATAAAATTGATAAACCCCTGGCCCGACTTATCAAAAAGAAAAGAGAAAGGACCCAAATAAATAAAATAATGAATGAAAGAGGAGAGATCACAACTAACACCAAAGAAATACAAACTATTATAAGAACATACTATGAGCAACTCTACACCAATAAATTTGACAATCTGGAAGAAATGGATGCATTCCTAGAACATATAAACTACCACAACTGAACCAGGAAGAAATAGAAAGCCTGAACAGACCCATAACCAGTAAGGAGATTGAAACAGTCATTAAAAATCTCCAAACAAACAAAAGCCCAGGGCCAGACGGCTTCCCGGGGGAATTCTACCAAACATTTAAAGAAGAACTAATTCCTATTCTCCTGAAACTGTTCCAAAAAATAGAAATGGAAGGAAAACTTCCAAACTCATTTTATAAGGCCAGCATCACCTTGATCCCAAAACCAGACAAGGATCCCATCAAAAAAGAGAGCTATAGACCAATATCCTTGATGAACACAAATGCGAAAATACTCAACAAAATACTAGCTAATAGGATTCAACAGTACATTAAAAGATTTATTCACCACGACCAAGTGGGATTTATTCCAGGGCTGCAAGGTTGGTTCAACATCCGCAAATCAGTCAATGTTATACAACACATCAATAAAAGAAAGAAGAAGAACCATATGATACTCTCAACAGACGCTGAAAAAGCATTTGACAAAGTACAGCATCCCTTCCTGATCAAAACTCTTCAAAGTGTAGGGATAGAGGGCACATACCTCAATATCATCAAAGCCATCTATGAAAAACCCACCGCAAATATCATTCTCAATGGAGAAAAACTGAAAGCTTTTCCGCTAAGGTCAGGAACACGGCAGGGATGTCCATTATCACCACTGCTATTCAACATAGTACTAGAGGTCCTAGCCTCAGCAATCAGACAACAAAAGGAAATTAAAGGCATCCAAATCGGCAAAGAAGAAGTCAAATTATCACTCTTCGCAGATGATATGATACTATATGTGGAAAACCCAAAAGACTCCACTCCAAAACTGCTAGAACTTGTACAGGAATTCAGTAAAGTGTCAGGATATAAAATCAATGCACAGAAATCAGTTGCATTTCTCTACACCAACAGCAAGACAGAAGAAAGAGAAATTAAGGAGTCCATCCCATTTACAATTGCACCCAAAACCATAAGATACCTAGGAATAAACCTAACCAAAGAGGCACAGAATCTATACTCAGAAAACTATAAAGTACTCATGAAAGAAATTGAGGAAGACACAAAGAAATGGAAAAATGTTCCATGCTCCTGGATTGGAAGAATAAATATTGTGAAAATGTCTATGCTACCTAAAGCAATCTACACATTTAATGCAATTCCTATCAAAGTACCATCCATCTTTTTCAAAGAAATGGAATAAATAATTCTAAAATTTATATGGAACCAGAAAAGACCTCGAATAGCCAAAGGGATATTGAAAAAGAAAGCCAACGTTGGTGGCATCACAATTCCGGACTTCAAGCTCTATTACAAAGCTGTCATCATCAAGACAGCATGGTACTGGCACAAAAACAGACACATAGATCAATGGAACAGAATAGAGAGCCCAGAAATAGACCCTCAACTCTACAGTCAACTAATCTTCAACAAAGCAGGAAAGACTGTCCAAAGGAAAAAAGACAGCCTCTTCAATAAATGGTGCTGGGAAAATTGGACAGCCACATGCAGAAAAATGAAATTGGACCATTTCCTTACACCACACACAAAAATAGACTCAAAATGGATGAAGGACCTCAATGTGCGAAAGGAATCCATCAAAATCCTTGAGGAGAACACAGGCAGCAACCTCTTCGACCTCAGCCGCAGCAACTTCTTCCTAGGAACAACGCCAAAGGCAAGGGAAGCAAGGGCAAAAATGAACTATTGGGATTTCATCAAGATCAAAAGCTTTTGCACAGCAAAGGAAACAGTTAACAAAATCAAAAGACAACTGACAGAATGGGAGAAGATATTTGCAAACGACATATCAGATAAAGGACTAGTGTCCAGAATCTATAAAGAACTTAGCAAACTCAACACCCAAAGAACAAATAATCCAATCAAGAAATGGGCAGAGGACATGAACAGACATTTCTGCAAAGAAGACATCCAGATGGCCAACAGACACATGAAAAAGTGCTCCATATCACTCAGCATCAGGGAAATACAGATCAAAACCACAATGAGATATCACCTCACACCAGTCAGAATGGCTAAAATCAACAAGTCAGGAAATGACAGATGCTGGCGAGGATGCGGAGAAAGGGGAACCCTCCTACACTGTTGGTGGGAATGCAAGCTGGTGCAGCCACTCTGGAAAACAGCATGGAGGTTCCTCAAAATGTTGAAAATAGAACTGCCCTATGACCCAGCAATTGCACTATTGGGTATTTACCCTAAAGATACAAGCGTAGTGATCCAAAGGGGCACGTGCACCCGAATGTTTATAGCAGCAATGTCCACAATAGCCCAACTATGGAAAGAACCTAGATGTCCATCAACAGATGAATGGATCAAGAAGATGTGGTATATATACGCAGTGGAATACTATGCAGCCATCAAAAGAAATGAAATCTTGCCATTTGCGACAACATGGATGGAACTAGAGCGTATCATGCTTAGCGAAATAAGTCAAGCAGAGAAAGACAACTATCATATGATCTCCCTGATATGAGGAAGTGGTGATGCAACATGGGGGCTTAAGTGGGTAGGAGAAGAATAAATGAAACAAGATGGGATTGGGAGGGAGACAAACCATAAGTGACTCTTAATCTCACAAAACAAACTGAGGGTTGCTGGGGGGAGGGGGTTTGGGAGAAGGGGGTGGGATTATGGACATTGGGGAGGGTATGTTCTTTGGTGAGTGCTGTGAAGTGTGTAAACCTGGTGATTCACAGACCTGTACCCCTGGGGATAAAAATGTATGTTTATAAAAAATAAAAAATTAAAAAAAAATTTTGCTCAATAATGTTTTATAGTTTTGAGTTTTTAAATTCTATAGTTCAGCTGTTTGAATTTATTCCTAAGTATTTTATCTTTTTGATGCTATTTTAAATGGATTTTCCCCTAATTTTATTTTCAAATTATATGTTGCTAATACTTTGAAATGTAATTAATTTTTGTATATTGATACTTTCTACATATGGAAATCACATAAACTATGAAGAAAGACATTGTCACTTCTTCAGATCCAACCTGCACCTTGTTAATTTTTTTCAGTATTTCACTGTCTAGAACCTCTAAGGCACTGTTGAAAATAAATGATAAGGGTGGACATCCTCAATTTGCACACCCTGCCCCCAGTTCCTGTTGGGCAAAGAACATCCTAAGCAGGGATGACAGTTGAGTGTCCCATTTTCTTATTGTTGTAATATCTTGTGTTTCATATCTTTGCATGGCAATGATCCATGTATTGGGTATATGTTTTGAATTTGGAAATTATATCCAAACATGACTAAAGGCTTAAGAACATAGATGACACTGGAATATTATGCATTTTAAAGGAAAATCTGAAATCATGGACAAAGAGAAAGAAGAAAAGGGGAGAAAGGAGGAAGGAGGGAGGAAGAAAGAGGCCCTCAAATAAGACAGAACTATTTCAAAACAGAAAATTACTTTGTCTAGTCATACAACTTTAGAAAATTTATTTGTTTCATCTGCAAAATGGGGGCTTATAAAAGTAATGATCTCATAGTCAAAATTAAAAGATTATTAATGAGATGTTTCACCTAGAAATAGAACTTGATGAATTCCTACATAATTGTTAGCAGTTATTATTGTTAAGCCAAGACATTACCAAGTAATCACATTACCAATTCTCTTTTAAGAAGCAATACTAAAAACTTGCTGTTTCTATTTATTCTTAGGCTTACATACATAAGAAGAAAATTCTTACTAAATTTAAAGAGAATTTCCACTTGTATTTATTTCAAATTTGTATGGGTCAAAGTAATATTTTTTTCCATTTTATATTGACATATAGTTGACATGTAACATTATCTTTGTTTTAGGCATAGGACATAATCATTGGATTATTTGTATATATTATGAATTATAATCACAATAAATCTGGTTAACAGCCATTACCACATACAGTTACAATTTTTTTTTTCTTTAGAGGACAAATTTTAAGATTTATAATTTTAGGAACTTTCAAATATATATAACAGTAGTATAAATTGTGGTCACCATGTCATACATAATATCCCATGACTTATTTAGAGTAATACGGTTTTTATTCTGGGAAACACACTTAAGCTACATCAACAATGGAAATAGAATGTGAGTTTGGACTTTTTAAGAATTTGCAAAAGCAAACATATTTTGAAAGTTAATGAATCTATTTAAGTGGCCTTTGCCTAAGGCTATTCAATAAATCTACTCTTAATTTGCCACTTGTGTATGATATTTATAAAAATATATTATTATTTTTAAATGACTTTTTAAAATATGTTAGTTTTTGAGAAAAAATGTAAAAACAGTAATTTGTCTAGTCTAGTCAAGAATAACAAGGGAGGGGCACCTGGGTGGTTCAGACAGTTAAGCATCTGCCTTGGGCTCATGTCATGTCAGGATCCTGGGATTGAGTCCTGCTTAGCAGGAGTCCACTTCTGCCTTTCCCTCTCTTTCTGCTCTGGCTCCATGCTCATGCTCTTTCTCTCTCAAATAAATAAAATCTTAAAAAAATATAAAAAAAAGGAGGGGTGCCTAGGTGGCTCAGTGGGTTAAAGCCTTTGCCTTTGGCTCAGACTATGATCTCAGGGGCCTGGGATCGAGCCCTGTATTGGTCTTTCTGCTCAGCAGGGAGCCTGCTTCCCCCCTCTCTCTTCCTGTCTCTCTGCCTACTTGTAATCTCTCTCTCTCTCTCTGTTAAATAAACAAATAAAATCTTTAAAAAAATAAAAAATAAGAAAGGAATAACAAGGGAAAAAAGAAAAATCAAAAAGACAAATTATGACATAAGAAAGTTCATATAACAATAGTTATGGAAAATATTAAAATGTATAAAATAATTATACATCCAAATTTGGCTAAAATATACTAAATCATAATTTTAAAAGTCTCCTAAGTAACAGAAGAAGAATTAGGATATTAGCTGATCTGATGAAAAAAATCACAGAATACACTTAAAAAAGTCAAAGAATTACCTCTAAAATGTCTAGTCTTAGATGGTTTTAAAATGAATTTATTTCAGGGGCACCTGGGTGGCTCAGTGGGTTAAGCCACTGCCTTCGGCTCGGGTCATGATCTCAGGGTCCTGGGATCGAGTCCCGAAGCGGGCTCTCTGCTCAGCGGGGAGCTTGCTTCCCTCTCTCTCTCTTCTGCCTGCCTCTCCATCTACTTGTGATCTCTCTCTGTCAAATAAATAAATAAAATCTTTAAAAATAAATAAATAAAATAAAATGAATTTATTTCAAAACTTACAGAAAATTTTTCTTTGATATGAGTTATTCCAGAATACCAATGGTGAGACAGGCATGCCTAGACAGTTTTTATAATGTAACAACTTCTAGTAACAACATCTAATAACAGCAGCACTCTTCTAAACATACACAAGGCACAGAAGGTGAATGATAATCTGGGTTTAAATGAATAATCAAGATAATATAGATACTCAGGGCCCAAATTTGGTTTTGTTTTTAGATTTTTTTATGAACTCAGGCCCATAATTTTCACTAAGTACTCAAATGCCTCCACTGAACATTTATACTTTTTGTAATTTGAATATATAAATGATTATGAACAAAAATAAATGCCCTAAATAGAATGAAAATAATTGGGGATGAGAAGGCAATAAGTTATTTTAAACATTTCATAGAGTGCATATAAATCTTACTTCCAGAATTATAGCACCTCTCATCACAGTAATAGATGTTTCTGTCATTTTGGCGATGGTACCAAGGAATTAGTAGAGTGATGAATGTCAAATATAGGAACCACAACATTCAAATTGAAAATGTGCAGTTAATAATAAAATTTGATCATTGATTTTAAAAAAATAGTTGATCTGTTAGTAACAAAGAATAAGTGACAAGACTAGAAACTACTACTCTAATTTTCAGGACTACTTGCTTTTTAAAAAACGAGAATTTTAGAAAGTTCAATGTCTAAACCAAAGGAATAAATCCCAAATGTGCAGTTTCAGGAACTCTGTCAAAGAGTGGACAAAATCCGTGAAATTTGTCTTGAGTGCCTCTCAAATAAACCTATTTAGATGACTACCTAATCCATGTATGTGTTAGACTGCCTTGCTTTTGTATTTATATGATAGAGTAAATCTGAATCCTCATTTGGTTCTATTTATGACACTACGTGAGGCCATTTTTGAAATTTGTTATGACAATCTGAATAGTCTGTGTGGTAAATGTGATTAACTGTAATGCCCATTTTTAATCATTCAGGTGATGAAAGATAAAATGATGACTGATAGAGCAATTGGCAAACATTGGAGACATAAAAAGTAGCAGATCTAAAAATCTGTTAAATTCAGTTATTTCACCCATTACCATATGAAAACACTTAGTACAAACTGAGGCTTAATGGTTGTTGCTTCATCCTGTCAAGAGGTTTGTATAAATAACACACGAGGAGCAAGTTATTAATTACTTCCCTCCCTTCCATTTTATGATTATCTATAAGAATTCACTTTGGTATGGCAGTTTTCTTCCTTTCATTATGCATATATAGATACATACAAAAATTATGTCATAGCAATCACAATCTGTTTTTTACATTTTATTGTGAGCTTCCCATAGTCTGAATGTTTTGAAAAATGAATGCATAAATATTTTATGGTTCAGTGCAAAGTCATTAAGGTGTTAAAAAATTTGAAAATATTGTTTTCAGAAGGGCAGTTTGAATTTTATTTTTTAGCAGTTTGAATTTTGTGTTGCTTTAAACATCACAATACAAAACAGAATGTCACTGAAGAAAATCAAAAGGTAACAAATAACATAGACTTTTAAAATGTCAGTGATTTGTATCTAGCAGTAGATATTTATTTTTTCTAAGCAGGTAAAATTAGCTTTCATGCAAAACAAAGCAAACAAACAAACAAACAAAAACCTAAACATTAATTCCTTTCCTTTTTATTTAAGCTCTGACTCTTTTAAACACAAATTGATTCATTGCACTCACTAAACCTAGGATCATCTGGCATATACAGTGTGTGATAAGATACTAAATGTCAGATGAGATGGTCACTGGAAAGACTTCCTTCTGCATCAGTATTATATTTGAAATTTACATTATTTAACTAGAAGTCTACATTATTTCATTGGATTCTGCTATCATTTCCATTCATTTTGTCTTCTTTCATCTATCAACTATCTATCAACTAAGTTTTTAGATACACTATACATTAACTAAGTTAACTATATTACACCATATTATACTGTATGCTATCATATAGTGTAATATTAGTTTTAAGAGTAAAATCCAGTGATTCATCACTTACATATAACACCCAGCACTTATCACAACAAGTGCCCTCCTCACTACCCATCACCCATTTAATCCATCCCCCATCTTACTCTTCTTCGCAACCCTCAGTTTGTTCTCTATAATGAAGAGTTTCTTATGGTTTGCCTTTCTCTTTTTTTTTTTTTCCTCCCTTCCCTTATGTCCATCTGTTTTGTTTCTTAAATTCCATATATGAGTGAAATCATACGGTATTTGTCTTTCTCTGACTGATTTATTTCACTTAGAATATTAGACTGCAGCCCCATCCACATCATTGCAAATGGCATGACTTCATTCTTTTTTTATGACTGAGTAACATTCCTTTGAATGTGTATATCACATCTTCTTTATCCCTTCACCAGTTGATAGATGCTTGGGCTCTTTCCATAATTGGCTATTGTTGACAGTGCTGCTAATATCAGGGTGCATGTGCCCCTTTGAATCAGTACTTTTGCATCCTTTGGGTAAATACTTAGTAACAGAATTGTTGAGTCATAGAGTATTTCTATTTTTAACTTTTTGAGTAACCTCCATATTGTTTCCCAGAGTGGCTACACAAGTTTGCATTCCCACCAACAGTGCAAGAGGGTTCCCCTTTCTCCACATCCTTGCTAATATCTATTGTTTCCTATGTTGTTAATTTTAGCCCGGTGTGAAGTGGTATCTCATAGTGGTTTTCATTTGTATTTCCCTGATGATGAGCGATGATGAAAAGCATCTTTCCATGTGTCTCTTAGCTATTTTTATCTCTTCTTTGGAAAAATGTCTATTCTGGATGCGACTATTGCATGAAATTAATTCAATTATGAAAGAAGGGGAAATAATTTTTAGGAAATTAACAAAATATTTTGTCAGCAAAATATTTACTTTTCACCCTTTTTATAAATCTAAAATCTAAAATATTTTAGAAACCCCAGATTAAATTATGCACTAAATTAAATTATGCATTAAATTATGCCTAAGCCATAGCTTTTTCACTGTTGTGCTGTTCACTTGGACATGTATAGATAATGTTTCTTTTTAAGCTTTTATTTATTTAAGAGAGAGAGAGAGTGAGCGAGAAAGAGAGCACAGACCAGGGCAGAGGCAGAGGAAGAAGCAGACTCCCCACTGAGCAGGGGACCTGATGGGGACTCAATCCTAGGACCCTGGGATCATGACCTGAGCCGAAGGCAGATGCTTAACTGACTGAGCTCCCAGGTGTCCCTATAGATAATGTTTCATAGACAACAAAATGAGGTGAATTTTAAGATCAAGTAGATTTGAATTTTACAATTTCTTAATTCCTTGGGGACTCAGTTTCACATCGTCCAAAATTAAGATACTCAACTTTTTTTTTTTTTAAAGATTTTATTTATTTATTTGACAGACAGAGAGATCACAAGTAGGCAGAGAGGCAGGCAGAGGGAGGGGGGAGCAGGCTCCCTGCTGAGCAGAGAGCCCGATGCGGGGCTCGATCCCAGAACCCTGGAATCATGACCTGAGCCGAAGGCAGAAGCTTTAACCCACTGAGCCACCCAGGCGCCCCGATACTCAACTTTTGATTCCTAACCTTCAAAATGGGGATATTAATTTCTGACTTTAGCAACATGGAATACTAAACTAATCCACTACAACCATGGAATACTGGGAAAGTTTGTCAATTTAAAGCATATACAGCAGAGTTCCACAACATCAACAACAGAAATACACACATATTTGTGGGGGCTGATTTTCAGGATTGGAAATGGAGGGGATCTCAAAGTCACAGTGGGAACTTCTTTCATTGTTTTTTTTTTTTTAAAGATTTTTTATTTATTCATTTGACACAGAGAGATCACAAGTAGGCAGAGAGGCAGGCAGAGAGAGAGAGAGGAGGAAGCAGGCTCCCCGTGGAGCAGAAAACCCGATGCGGGACTCGATCCCAGGACCCTGAGATCATGACCTGAGCCGAAGGCAGCGGCTTAACCCACTGAGCCACCCAGGTGCCCGGGAACTTCTTTCTGATGATTCTGTGGGTGCTAAATAAATGTTCTGTGAGCAGGACCTAAGGTATTATTAATCACTAGAGAGCTGAGATTCCCAAATAAAGTCAAGTTCTTCAAGGAGAACTAAAAATAACTTTTAGAAAACTAGGAACCAGAATTAAATATCTCAATCTGATAAGTGAACCTATAAAAATTCTAATTGATATTGTGTTTGGTGGTTAGAGACTGACTGTTTCCTCCCAAGATTAAAAATATGGCTCTCATCACTTCCTATTCTGCAACACACTGAATTCCTAGTATTATAAGGCAAGCAAAATGTAAAAGGCATATAGCTTAGAAAAGAAAAAAAAATGAAGATATTTATCATCAACATGATTTTGTATTAAAATGGAAAAGCTGAGTTCTTCCATACTATGTGTTTCTTCCCTGTGTGACTCCTCTGTTATTCACGCAAAACACTTCATTGCTGACACTCTGGTCACCAAATGTGTGAAAGTTTTTCCCCATATCAACAAACAGTTCTTGGGTACCAGCAGGGCGCCCTGGAAATTCAACTCAATTCTGACACTATCTTACTGGGAGGGAGCTTTAGATCCATAGGTTAAGGACTCACTCTCGAAAGACTGCTCCCACTGCACTGCAGGTGTCAATCTTAAATAGTAGGCCATAGGTTACTCACAGCTTTTTTCCAATTTGGCTAAAAATATGAGGTCCCACATCCAAATCCCAAATTTAATTAACTTGCTAGAGTGGCTTACCTAGGGAAACACCTACTTATGTTTACAGTTTATTGAAGGATATGATAAAAGATACAGCTGAACAGTTAGATAAAGAGATACATAGGTTGAAGTCTGGAAGGATCCTAAACATAAGAACTGTCCCCCCGTGGAGTTGGATAATGTCATCTTCCTAGTGTGGTTGTGTTCACCAACCTGGATGCTCTCAGAATCTCCTACCACTTAGATTTTATGGAGGTTTACTCACATAGGCATTATCAATTATTAACTCCATTTCCAGCCCCTCTAGCTTCTTTCAAGTATGGTGGGTGAGGCTGAAAATTCCAAGCTTCTATTTTTTTTTAAATTATTTTTATTAAGATATAATGTATTATTTGCCCAAGGGGTATAGGCCTGTGAATCGTCAGGCTTACACATTTATCAGCACTCACCATAGCACATACCCTCCCCAATGTCCATAACCTGGCCAGCCTATCCTTTCCCACCTAGCCCCCCAGCAGCCCTCAGTTTGTTGCCTGAGATTAAGAGTCTTTTATGGTTTGTCTTCCTCCCTGGTCCCATCTTTTTTCATTTTTTCCCTCCCTGCCCGCCATGACCACCCACCCTGCCTCTCAAATTCCTAATATCAAAAAGATCATATGGTGATTGTCCTTCCCTGATCGACTTATTTTGCTTAGCATAATACCCTCTAGTTCCATTCACGTCATTGCAAATGGCAGGATTTTGGGGTTTTTTTATGGCTGCATAGTATTCCATTGTGCATATATACCACTTCTTCTTTATCCATTCATCTGTTGATGGACATCTAGGTTCTTTCCATAGTTTGGCTATTGTGCACACTGCTCCTATAAATATTTGGGTGCAGGTGCCCCTTTGGGTCACTGCATTTGTATCTTTAGGGTAAATACCCAGTACTACAATTGCTGGGTCATAGGGTAGCTCTACTTCCAACTTTTTGAGGGACCTCCATGCTGTTTTCCAGAGTGGCTGCACCAGCTTGCATTCCCATCAACAGTGTAGGAGGGTTCCCCTTGCTCTACATTCTCACCAACATCTGTCCTTTCCTGACTTGTTAATTTTAGCCATCCTGACTGGTGTGAGGTGGTATCTCACTGTGGTTTTGATTTGTATTTCCCTGAGGCTAAGTGATGTGGAGCACTTTTTCATGTGTCTGTTGGCCATCTGGATGTCTTCTTTGCAGAAATGTCTGTTCATGTCTTCTGCTCTTTTTCTTTCTCTCTTTCTTTCTTAAAATATTTTATTTACTTATTTGACAGAGAGATCACAAGCAGGCAGAGAGGCAGGCAGAGAGAGAGAGAATCAAGCTCCCCAGTGAGCAGAGAGCCCAACATGGGGCTCGATCTCAGGACCCTGAGCCGAAGGCAGAGGCTTAACCCACTGAGCCACTCAGGTGCCCCTTCTGCCCTTTTCTTGATTGGATTATTTGTTCTTTGGGTGTTGAGTTTGATAAGTTCTTTATAGATTTTGAATACTAGCCCTTTATCTGGTATGTCATTTGCAAATATCTTCTCTCATTCTGTCAGTGGTCTTCGGTTTTGTTGACTGTTTCCTTTGCTGTGCAAAAGCTTTTGATCTTGATGAAGTCCCAATAGTTCACTTTTGCCCTTGCTTCCCTTGCCCTGGCAATGTTTCTAGGAAGAAGTTGCTGTGGCTGAGGTCAAAGAGGTTGCTACCTCTGTCCTCCTCAAGGATTTTGATGGATTCCTATCTCACATTGAGTTCTTTCATTTTGAGTCTATTTTTGTGTGTGGTGTAAGGAAGTGGTCCAGTTTTATTCTTCTGCATATGGCTATCCAATTTTCCAAACACCATTTGTTGAAAAGACTGTCTTTTTTTCCATGGGACAGTCTTTCCTGCTTTGTCGAAGATTAGTTTGCCATAGAGTTGAGGGTATATTTCTGGGCTCTCTATTCTGTTCCATTGATCTATGTGTCTGTTTTTGTGCCAGTACCATACTGTCTTGATGATGACAGCTTTGTAATAGAACTTGAAGTCTGGAATTGTGATGCCACCAACTTTGGCTTTCTTTTTCAACATTCCTCTGGCTATTCAGGGGCTTTTCTGGTTCCATATAAATTTTAGGATTATTTTTTCTATTTCTTTGAAAAAAAATTATGGTATTTTCGATAGAGATTGCATTAAATGTGTATGTCGCCGCCGGCACAACAAATCGACCAGAAAACGTGAGGGTAAGAGGATGGTGAAAAGAAATTAAGAGACAAAGAGACAGGAGGGACACTGAGGATGATGTCCAACAGTGCTGATTTTATTCTACATCTTACAAGCATTTATAAGGCAGACCACAATAGAAGGAGTAATACATCAGTACCTAGTCAGATGACCGCAAGTTTCTATAAAAAGTTTACATCAACTACAAGCCAAACCTCGTGATGCCAGGTAGTTTCGGCTAAAGCTGTTAGCAAGACAATCAACCAGGGAGTGGGTTATGGGAGGTACAGGAACAGCAAGGACCAACTAAGAATTCATGACCCTGACCACATTATTCCCTTCTATAGGGAGAGCATGTGGGAAGTCACGTAGGTGAGTGCACGATACATAGCACAGACCCTTTCTCAGTGTTACTCAACTTTCTTGTCCTTGACTCCTTATCAAGGTGTCAGGACTTTAAAGGAGACACAAGTCAGGGCCTGGTTTGATCCACGACTCCAACCATGCCGTAGCCTTCAACATGTGTAGATTGCTTTAGGTACTGAAAATTAGTAAAATTACTGAAAATTGCTTTAGACACTGAAAATTCCAAGCTTTTGATCATGGCTTGGTCTTTCTGATAACAAGTTCTCATGCAGTAGTCATCTAGGAACCCAACCCAAGTCACCTCAGTAGAATAAAAGATACTCTTAGCTCTTTCATCACTTAGGAAATGACAAGTTTCAGAAGCCCTATGTCTGCAGCTGAGGATAAAGATCAAATACATATTTCTTAAAAAAAAAAGATTTATTTGTTTATTTGAGAGAAAGACAGAGATAGCTACAGGGAGCACAAGCTGGTAGGAGAGGGAGAAGCAGTCTTCCCTGAGGGCAGATGTGGGACTCAATCCCAGAACCCCAGGATCATGACATGAGCTGAAGGCAGACTCTTAACCAACTGAGCCACCCAAGTGCTCCCATATTTCTTATTATAAGTCAGAATATCACATCTATGTAGAAAAATCCCAAAGAATCATCAAGAAAACTATTAGAACCAATATTAGTATTAGCAATGTTGTAGGATACAAGGTTTATATGCAAAAACCAAGTTTAATGAATAATTACAAACTGAAATTAAAAATTAGTACCAAAAAACAGTACTAAAAATTAATACTAAAAATTAGAATGCTGAATTCTACAATACACTCATGAAAGAAATTAAAAGATTTCCTCAACAAATGGAGAGATATACTGTGTTCATAGTCTGGAAAAAATCAATATTGTTAAGAAGTCAGTTCTCTTCAAGTTTACTGATAGATTTATCAGAATTCCAATCAAAATCTCAGAATGATTCTTTATGGAAATCAGAAAGCTGATTCTAAAATTTATGTGGGAAGATAAAGGAATGGGAATAGTCTAAATAATTTTGACAAAGAATTACAAAAATGGAAGACTTACAATTAGATATCTATATGAAAAAATAGAAATGAAAATATTAATACCTTGTTTTTTTTTTTTTTTGACTGAAAAAGAAAACCATATTTTTATATTGAGGGGAGGGAGTAGAAAAGAAACCCCTATGCTAGGCCCTATTCAGTGTGAAGGCCCCTCTTCCCTCCATCTTACCTCAGACTATGTCCTGGAACACTGGGGCGGAGAAAGCACCACTTTCATTCCTGCTTCTTGAGATTGTTGACGGCCATGTAGTGATAGAGCGCAACAGGCCCAGAATGTTGGCGAAGTTGGTGAGCTGATCACATGTCTGTGATCAACCTGATCAGCTGGGCTCCCCACAATCTAGTCTGCATACTAGCTGGAGATAGAAGTCCCCTCAATACTTTGTCTTATATAAAATCAATTCAGAATGTATCATAGCCCTAAAAAAATCCCTAAAACTATAAAACTTCTGGAGAGACACAGGAAAACATTTTTGTTACCCTGAATTAAATAGTTCTTCCATATAACAACAAAAAGAGACCCTTAACAGAAAAAGTAAGGAATTGGATTTCATCAAAATTATAAACTGCTGCTCTTTAAAGGAAAATGTTAAGAAAATGATGAGATAGAACATGAGCTGGGAGAAAATATTTTTAATAATTATATATAATAAAGAATTTGCAGAAAGAAAATATAAAGAACTCTCAAAATTCAATAAAGTGATATTCAAATGAATACCATGTGGCAAAATTTTTGAACAGACACTTCAGCAAAGAAGATATCCTGATGCCAAATAAGCCCATGAAAAGATGCTCAGCCTCAGTAGTCATTAGAGAAAAATGAAAATTAACACAATAATATGTTATTCTACAACTTTTATAATTGATAAATAAAAACCAAACCAAAGCAAACAAATGAGCAATTAAAGAAACAAATAGATACAAATATAACAAAGCAAAAACTATCCAGACCAAGTATAGGTAGGTATGCCAAAGGAATTCCTGTCCAGTTTTGGTGGGAATGTCACATATTATAGACAGTTTGGAAAACCCTGGAAATTTTTTATATAGCTAAATGAACTTACTATCCATGAGTTAGACTTGGGATTTTATCCCTTTTCTCTGGGTACACATGACTGGTCAAGATGGATGTAGGGAAACATGGGTTTTGCATGGAAAAATGCTATGGAATCTGAGAAGTGAAGTTCATACTAAATAACTAGAATTAATTAATAAGAAATAATAAATGAAAAATTAAAAAATAAAGATCAAGTAGTTACAAATCAGAACTAATTGGAAATATGTAATATGAAAATAGTTGAAAAGAGCTCAAATATGGATGCATAAGAGAATGAACATAGCCAAAGATTAAATTGGTATACTGTACCATCAAAATGAGGAACTGTACTACAAAAAGTTAGAAGTCCTAATTTTAAAAAAATAAAAATTTAAGATAAACATAGAAAATTTAACTATGAATCCAATAATGGGAAAAAATAAAACAAAAAGAAGACTGATTTGAAGAAATGATGACCACAAATTTTTATAAGCAAAGAAATATGAAAAAAATCAGACAACAATAAAAAAACATAAATTAGAAGAACAGCACTTTAATAAAAGCCTTGGTTAAAAGAAAAAAAAAGTAAAGTTACATTACATTTTCAAAAGGAAAAGAACTGCATGCTACTATCTTATAAGTACATCACTATCTTCAAAAAAAAAAGATTGAAATACAGTATTTCAGATATAGAAGACAGGAGAACAAACAGGAAAAGGTAGAAAAAGAAACAAAACAAACTATATAACAATCCCTCATCATATTCTTATATCCATATACAGGACTAAAACTCCATACTCAGTTAAGGCACAGAAACAAGGACATGAGCGTATACAAAGGGCAATTTGTTGTTTAGGGAAATATTGTAGATATTTAAGCATGGATAGAGGAAAAATAAATGCAAGTGTGATTGTTAGGGGAAACATCAGATGAATAGAGATGAAATGATTAATTTTCAGCCCAGCAATTACAATTCATTTTAACTAACTGAAAGTAGTAAAGAAGGGGGAAAAAAAAAAAAAAGAAAGAAAAGGAGGAGGAGGAAATGAAATGTGCAAAGTATAAAGCATGAACCAAACACATATATCCCAATATAATAGTAGTCACAAGAGATTAAGTGGGTTAAATTCAACAAAGTGGAGATATTCTCAGACTGGACAATCAAATGAGATTCAATAGTTTGTAGTTTACACTAACAAACTTTAGGGGTGCCTGGGTGGCCAGTCGGTGAAGCATCTGCCTTTGGCTCTGGTCATGATCCCAGAGTCCTGGGATTGAGGCCCGTGTGGGCTCCCTGATCAGCGGGGAGCCTATTTCTCCCTCTCCTCCCTGCTCATGTTCTCTCATTATCTCATCTCTCTCTCAAATAAATAAATAGATAAATAAATAAATCTAAAAAACAAAACAAAACAAAACAAAACAAAAAAAACCCAGCAACTAAATAAACTAACAGGCTTTAAAAACTGTCCAGAAAAAAATAAAAATAAAGGATTAATAACATATGGGCAGTGAGAAGAAAGCTTGTATAAAACATTAGTTTCAGAACAGAATTTAAGATGAAAAGCACAAGAAATAATGAATAATATTGTGTTCTGATCAATTAATATAATGAAGAAAGTATTGCAATGGCTCACAATATGCATCTAGTAGGCTTCCTTCAAAATAATAATAGCTAGCAAACATATATCAAAAAAATATAAATCATAAATAAGCAAAATGTAAATCAACATTAATTTTGGGATTTTGATCATTGTTAGAAAAAAGATAAAGCCCCCCCAAAAGGAAAAAAAGACTCCATATGTGTGTATGTTGTGCGTATAAAACAATAAGATCCTGTCAGTGGAGACAGATAGATAGATCACTCAATCAATCTTATATGAGATGTAGAGAAAGCCCTGTCTTCTTGAACGACAGGATCATTCATAAAAATCAGCTATATAAGAGGCCAAAAAGAAAGTCTTGGAAATATAATGAATATAAGAGTGTACTCAGAACCACAGACAGGTTATTTATTTTTATTTTAAATGTGTAGAAATGGCCTCCATTGTTGAGAGTATTCTAAGAGTTGTGATATACGTACAACATTTATAACAAACACTGGCATAGACAATCGGACATACGTATTTTGGGAGTCAAAAACTCATGAATCATTTTTAGATGATTTTTTTTATCTGTTTAAGCAAGGACCACAGAGTCAGCCCACCTGATAACACCATTTTCCTGTGTTTCCTGAGAGCTGCAGTCACTGAGCACTCTTCTCCAGGGCTTTCTTCTGGCTTCTGCTGGCTCAGGATGGTCCTTCCTTCCAGGAAGCTGTGACCTGTCTTGACCCAGGAATGGTGTGCACCCCCTTAGTAGCCCTATACCTCTCCTGCTATTTCCCTGAGCACCAGTATCTTGCACTGGATGCCATGAAGGACGATGGAATGGCTAGGCCAGACTCTGGGGACCATGGAAAACAAAACAAAGCAACCCATTATAGATCATGACAACTCAAATCTTTCTTTATATTAATAATTTCATCGAGTGTAAATAGAACACACCTCACAGGACACATTTTGCAACAGTGTCTATATTTTGTTCCATTTACGATGATAAAAGAATCTTCAGTTAGCACATGAAACTATTCGGATACTATCAGTCACTTAGCTTGGGAGGATCATGCTATTAAGGACGAGTTCATTTTGTGTCGGTGAACAAAACTGTGTTATGTGCATGTAAAGAGAAAGAAAAAACATAAAGATAAGGAATATAGGGAAGGATAGTTCAACGGAGTGTGAGTTTAGTCACTGCAGCTAGACCTAGCAGAAGAAATACGTTGTCTATGTGCTAAGTAAAGAGTTTTGTTACCAAAAAGAAAGCCATAGGAGACAGAACTTAAAAGATTGTTATTATCTACCAAAATGTGCTTTTCAGTTGCACTGAGCCTACGTAAGATTTACTAAGAGCAAGTCTCCTTTCACAAACTTGCCATTGACACTAGTATTTTTATGAAAGAAGAATGAGTCGGATGAACAAGATAGCACTCTTGGATAATCATTTCTAGAATTTTTATGTAATAGTATTTAGCGTTTTGGAAAGGCTTGATGGCCTCACACTGTATTTAGGGAGCAAAACGGGTTCAGATCAATACCACTTGGCTGGAGCTTCAGAGATTGTTTCTTGGGTAAATCAGAAAAAGCAAGAAAAAATGTGACAGAAACTACCAGCACAGGGAAACACAGGTAAAGTACAATCAAGGATATTTCAAATTTTGTTAATGAGCACAACTCTGCTATTCCCTACTGTGTCCCCCACATAGAATGTTTTCGTCATTATATCTCAAAAAAAGGACAGCTTGGTTTGAAACTTTATCAACCATGTATCACTAATGCAGGTCACAGAGTAGCTCTTTCAAATACTATCTTATTAAAAAGAACACAAGTCTTCATTTACACAAGCTGATATTTTTGTGGTTTCAGTTGTTGCTGATATTATAAGATGCACCTTATTTTTTCTGTTTGGTGGGATTATTTTGTTGCTTAGTAATGAGAAGAAGGTGATTTGTCTTCTGAGTTGAAGGCTGGTGCAGGAATACAAATTTTGATTCCCTAAAAAAATTTAATGTTCATGTGTTCTTTTCTTTCTAACAAAGCAGAGTTGAGGGTGGCTTTGTCTATATTTAGGAAAGAGATTAAATAGCCTCTACAATCCGTTCCAGGATTTACCAATTGTATCTGACGAGTTTCTCCTTTTAATTAACCCTAATCACAACTCACTGTCTTTATTTCAGAGATGGAGAATGACCAATCAGTATTTTTCAGCCTTTGTTTTCCTGATTTAACAATTGTGGTTTTTACAGTTTGTCTCTGAAGCTTGCAAGAGAGTATTTTACCCTGAATTTCCAGTCTTTCTCAGAAGTATATCAAGTAAAACTTGATCTTTTTTTTTTTTTTTTTTGAATATGTTTCCCTGCCAGTCCTTTTAGAACTTTCCTTTTAAATTTTTAGCTCAGATGTTACCACCTTTGTGAAGTTCCCTTGACTACCTCCTGGCTTAATGTGTCTTTTTCTATGACACAATTGTACATTGAATATTTTTCTATTTTTTAGAAATTATCATTTATTCTCAGTGTTCACATATTTGTCTTTGAACTCTGTTGTAAGCAAGTTACTTGGGAATAGTTATCTTCTCCCCCTAAAACCTCTTCCACCCATCCCCTTCCTCACCATCTTGGGGTTCCTTGGGCTTAGAATAGGATAATCATTTAAATATATTTTCTAAAGATTGAAGAAAGCACAAGAAATCAGTATTCCTTTCTTCTCACATTCCCTGTAATTGTGTTTAGAACTTCTCTTACCCTACCATAGATTCTTCACTTCTCTACACATAGCATAAAAAAGACAGTCAAGACTCTCCTTAACTAGGTAATCTCTATGCTAAGTCTGGAAAGCATTTTCTGATGCAGAGATGGAGGTGGAATAATGTACTTCATCATTGCTCTGAAAACATCTTTACAATTATCGATGTTGCCACCAAGGAATCTATAATTAGATATTGTAACAACAGGGTTGCTGTGTATTCAAAGCATATTACCTAAAAATTGAAAGTCCAGAGGAGATATACACAACTCAATATGTGATTTAGCAAAAATTATTTTTTCTTCAACGATGTCTTTTAAAGTAATTCAATAAACAGATTAACGGAGTATGTAAGCTTAGCGAGCTTTTATGATTTGTAGTTTAAACTAAAACTAAATCAGCTGTGTAAAAATGGAAAAGATTAAAAACATTTTATCTACAATGAGAAAAATATCAACTTTGTTTTGTCTTTGAGAGGCAGAGTAAATGAAACTATTCTAATAGCCACTATAAGATGTCAGAGGAAAGCTGAATCTAAAATTAACAAAATCCAGCAAGATTGAAAATTTAACTTGCTTATATTGTTACTAATACTGTGGAGCATTATTTTCTGTAACATATCACTTTTCATTCTCCTAGACTCAAATATGGAGGGAGTAGAATAGGGAGTTAGAGGATAGATACTTATACTTGCCACTCAGTGATAAATCAGTGACCACTGGTTTGAATTATCCTTTTAATTGAAGTCTTTCCCTTTTTGGTAAATACTGCACCTGTTAGAAATCAAATTCTTAGAGTCTTCCCTTCCTCCCTCTCTTCTTTCATAATATGGCACCTGGATATAGTGGAGATCAGTCTTCATAGTGACTGTTGGCAGGAGAAAGGAAGTACAAACCCTGCATTTCTCTACAGGACTTTTGTCTACACTGACTTCACCTGTGACCTACCAGGTCCTGTCGGGGTTTTGGGTATGTGTTGCTGACAACTGACCATATATTTGTCAATCTTTTGTCATTGTGTTTTCAACATGTAGCAGCCTCTCCTTCCTAACCGTAGGTCTCTGGTAGTTCTGTACATGTTTTTCACTGTTCTACAATCTGTGTACAAACAATAAAGAAGCAGCTGTATTATCACATGTGACTTAAGTCACCTATCCCCTCTACCAACCATGCTTATTACTCTGGTACCATTTTAAACAAAGCACTAAGTAAAAATGGAACCTCTCCTGAGACTTGTAGCTCACCCAAACTTCATGCAATACTTAGGACAATAGGCTGCTGGGTCTAGTATTTTCAGAGTCCCTAAGTATCTCTGGATATTTTCACTAGTTACAATTACTTCTCCTTCCCACCGTCTCGGAGGCAGCAAAGGTAGAATTTTTGACTTTTGGATTTTTCAGCAATTTACCTTCTATCATATTATCACTTAACTCTATCATCACTTATCATCAACGCTCTTCATAGTAGCTGTACTCAGTATTTATTGTGCAGTAGAACCACATGGAGTGCTTAATGAAACAGATTGTTAGGCCTCACTCCTAGAGTTTCTCATTGAATAGTTCTGGGAAGAAGCCCAAGAATTTGCATGTCTAAAAATTCCAAGATGTTGCTAATGTTACTGGTCTGGGGCGGGGTCAAGGGGCAGGTGGACTAGGAAGCCCTGTGGGCCTTCAGGCCTTTGCCCAGCCTATCACTGGGATGTCTCCATAGGTTCCCACTAGAAAGAATTCAAGGACTAATCAGACATAAGAAAAAATTCAAGGATAGATCAGACGCAATGGTTTAGCATATCAGTGGGAACGTTTTTCAGCAAGAGCACGTGCTTGAGATGGGAGAGAGGGCAAGCTGAAGGAGAGTTGCACACCCAGGGATTTGGGTCTCTACCTTTTATTGGTAAGTGTTAACTAGGGGGTGGAATATTTATTACTTGGGGAGGGAATTTCCTTGGGAGCAGGGTCTCATTTTTCTCCTTTACTTGGTCATGGTTTCTGACCTTCTTTGTCTTGGGCCTGTCTGATTTGATCCTGTTTCTGGTGTCTTTGTTTTTGGAATGTTGCCAGGACAGGTCTCTAACTTTCAATAGCTAGCCATGACTCCTCCTTTGCTGGCCTCCAGGCGATTCACAGACCTGTACTCTAGGGATAAAAATACATTATATGTTTATAATAAACAAACAAACAAACAAACCTAATAAAGAGGGATGCCTGGATGGCTCAGTTGGTTAGGTGGCTGCCTTTGGTTTAGGTTGTGGTCCTAGGATCCCCGGAAGGAGTCCTACATGGGGAATTCCTTGCTCAGCAATTCCTTGCTTCTTCCTCTGCCTACTCTGCCTGCCATTTCCCCGTTTGTGCTCTCTTTCTCTCTCTCTCTGATAAATAAATAAATAAAATCTTAAAAACAAACAAACAAACACAAACCTAATACTGAGGCCCTATTTTGAGAAGCCTTGACTTACAGACAAGATGGCATTCAAGTTCATAAGTATTACTTTTTTAAAACAACTTCATTGAGGTATAGTTGATTCTGATATTGCTATTTATAATAAGAAAGATATATTTGGTCTTTATCCATCATTTCTGGCACGGAGCTCCTAAAACCTTTGGAATATTTTAAGTGAGGAGAACAGTTAAGGTGTCTTTGTTATGCTGCTCAAGTGACTTTTGGAAAGCACCTCTGGATGGGGTCTGGTTGCCAGGAGAACCAACCATGTGATTCGAATCAACCATGTGACCTCCAGGGAGTGGGGGAGGTGTTGGGGGTTGAATCACTAGCCAATGGCCGATGATTTAATCAGTCATGCTTATTTGATTAAGCCTCCATTAAAACCCAAAAGAATGGGTGTGGAAAGCTTCTGCTTTGGTGAATACATGGAGACATGGGGAGAGCACTGAAGCTCTGTATCCCCTCCCACGAACCTTGATCTGTGTATCTCTTCATCTGACTATTGGTTGGCATTTTCTAAAAGATTTTATTTATTTATTTGACACACACAGAGAGAGATAACAAGAGAGGGAACACATGCAGGGGTAGTGGGAGAGAGAGGAGCAGGCTTCCCACTGAGCAGGGAGCCCAGTGTGGGCCCCATCCCAGGACCCTGGGATGACTCAAGCTGAAGATGCCCAATGACTGAACCACCCAGGTGCCCCTGATTGGTATTCTTTAATATCTCTTATAATAAACTGTCAATTTATTGAGTAAACTGGTTTCCCGAGTTCTATGAGCCACTCTAACAAATTAAAGGAAGCCAAAGAAGGGGTCATGGGAATCTCTTATTTATAGCCAGCTGGTCAGAAGCACAGGTAGCAACTTGGGCTTGTGATTGGCCTCTGAACTTGAGGGCAGTCCAGTGGGATTTACCCCTTAACCTGTAGAATCTAGTGCTATCTCCCAGTAGATATTTCCAGAATTGAATTGAATTGTAGGAACCCAGATGATGTCTGAGAGTTGCTTGGTGGTTTAGGGGAAACACCTCACACATCAGAATTGTCAACCAGAATTGTATTGGTGTACAAAAAGACTACATATCAACAAAACCTGACTTTTAAAAATATCACCTTGCAAGGAGTTAAGAAGAAAAACAGTTGAGAAATGAATTTGTTTCTCTAGCTGGTAATTCATCCTTGCTTTGCAGCATTGAAATCCATTGATTCAAAGGGAGGGAAGCCAGAGAGCAAGAGAATTTTCAGAGCATGAAATATTATAAAAATTATTATCCTTTCTAAAAAATGAACAAAGAAACTGAAGATGGAGACTATCGAACAATACCTACATTACTGGAGCTAAGGAAGGGCCACAGTCCTATGCCATAATCTTTTAAAAAGTAGTGACCAGGGAGAGAGAGAAAGAAAATAGAGCTATAATAAAGCAGTTTCTACTTAGTTTTCCAAGAAGCAGTGCAGAGAAGCTAATGGGACACAACCTCACAAATGCTTCACATTTGGAAAAAAGCAGACTGAGAAGATGTTGAGGCAGCCAGAAGGAAAGACTTGAAACCCCCTGATGAATGAAATCCTTCTCAATTACCACAGAGTTCATCATGCAGAGAAATTTCCAAGATGTGGATTTTCCACATTCCGTGAGGGAAATGAGAGAGACACCAACCAGTATAAATGTGATCCTTCAGAGATAATTTCTGCTCAAAACAGGCCTGAACATAAAAATGAAACTAAGCAGGATGTGATCTATGGAGGAATTGGGGAGCCCCGAGGGAAGAGGGGCCCACAAATAAGAGTGTGGTCCCAATTTTCAAGTTCTCCTTGTCTTTTCTCTTAAGCTACTGTGTGGGAAAAAATGGAGTGAAACAAAGGTTGAAAAATGGAGGAAGACTAGTGTGTTAGTTTTATATTGCTGGGTAATAAAATTGTCACAAACCTAGCAACTTAAAATAACTTGAACAAATTAACCAAAATGTTTGGTAAATCAGGAGACATGGCTTGTTGACTCCTCTTTGTTTTGGTGTCTCAGTCTACAGGGCAGATGTTGACTAGCTGCATTTTCATCTGGAGGCTCAACGAAGAAGAGTCCACTCCCAAGATCATCCAGGTTGTTGGCAGAATATGAATTCTTTGTTACTGTGTGACTGTGGGCTTCGGCTTCTTGCTGGTTGTTGGCTGTAGTTTGCTTTTAGGTGTCCACAGTTCCTTGTCATGGGGGATGGCTCAAACATCCACTTACTTCATCAAACATGCAAGGAAAGTTTCTGGCTCTAGTGGGCTAAGATGAAATCTCATATAGCAATTCTTTATCACATCCTATCTTTATGACATCCTATCATCTTTGTCATATTCTATTGGTTATAGGCTAGTCGCATGTCCTGTTCAAATTCAAAGGAAGGAAATTTCTCACAGAAGTATCAAGACGAGGAGATAGAAATTATTGGGAATTGGGGAACCCACGTGGCTCAGTGGGTTAGGCCTCCACCCTTGGCTCAGGTCCTGATCTCAGGGTCCTGGGATTGAGCCCCGCATCGGGCTCTCTGGTCAGCGGACCAGAGATGTTGGTCCCCCCCGCCCCGCCTACTTGTGATGTCTTTTTCTGTCAAATAAATAAATAAATAAAACCTTCAAAAAAAAAATTACTGGGAATCACCTTAACATATGTCCATCTTAGCATATATCTTTTTAAAAAAGATTCCAGAACCCCACACTGCATTAAGTAAATAGTGTAGGACCCAGGCCCAACATCCTCATTCCTTAAAAAAGAAGATACTCTACATCCTCGTGTGGTGTGAAATGTTTAAGAAATTACAAAAGTCATATCTCAGCAGCTGCCCACTCTCCTCAGACACTGTAAAGGTGAGTATAACAAATAATATTTAATTCAAACTCAATGTCTTAGGAGGAAGAAAACATGGTACTCAGTAATGTGGAACAGAGGAAATGAAATTCAGATGCACTATATTGAGGCCAAAAGGAGGTCTAGAAAAATCAAGCATCCATTCTATGAGAAAATATAACCCAAGAAACAAAACAAAAATTTTTGCTTACTGAGGGCTTTGCCCTATGGGTGATCTTAAAGATAGCATTACTAGGGTGAAATGAAAAAGGAGTGAAGCAGAGAGGCAAAGACTAGGGCATTGCTTCTCAAATTTGAGGAGGTGTCCAACATTGCTCAGGAGCTTATTGAAAACAGATTGCTGGCTTGAGTAAGTCTAGGGTGGGACTTAATCACATGCTCTTCTCTTAAATGATGCTGATTCTGCTGCTATAGGACAACACTTTGGGAACCATTATAATAGGAGTGGGTTACATTTTTCAGAATTGTGTTTTATATTGTAACAAGACATCTAATACCAGTTTTCTGTCATCTGTATCAGTTTGATTCTGTAAGTTGTAGCTGGTTTGAAATACTCTGCATGTTATATTCTGTTCCTGGTCATTTAAAAATTTTTTTGGTCCGTTTTTCTCAATAGTACACATGTTGGGTATAGTAAAAATACCTGATATATTGGGATACAATTATATGAGAGCATATATAAGTATATTTAGAATAATACCTATTCTAATAATACCTAGAATAAAATAATGTTTTATTTCCTTATTACCTGACCAAAAGAAGAAAGAAAACATATATTGTTTATCTGAGGCCAATTATTGCAATATTGACCCATGTATAATTTTATCGATATCTAAAATTGAGATCTCAGAGTTTACCAAAAATTTTGTTAAAACACATTTTCTCTAAGAATATGTGCCTTTCCTTTCAAACACCCTGTGATGCTCTTTTATGGTTAAATATGTGGAACAGAAGTCCAATTTATATTATTTGTCAGAGAATGTGTCAGAGTAAGTAAGTAAAATGACTTAATGACAAAATTATCCATTAGCAATTTTAGGATAGGTCCTATTTCTGCTTATCCTGGCCATTCCATCATAATTTAATTTCTGACACCTTTCACTATGATTATGTAATTTCTTCTACTTGTCCTCAAACTAAAGTCACACCAGATTCAGCACTACCACCAAGAGCTGACTTTAAAATAAGTAACAAATCATAATACAGATGAAAGTGTGTAAGTAATAATACAACAAAGTACTGAAGATTTTTCCATGAACAGCCTTGTACCATCATCTTTCTCTGCTCTTACTTGAGATAATTGGTTGAGAGTGAAGACAGTGATAATAAGGAAGGGAGCTTAATGAGCCTTAAGATTTCTAGGAGTCTACAGAATGAGGATAATGAGATCTTTCCTACCAGCACTACAGGATTTTTGTGTGAATCAAATAAATGATGTATGTAAAGGTTCTCTGAAAAATGTAAATGTCTGATTTTTAAATAATAACTCTATAAATAAACAAGAGATTCTCAGTATACTTCAGGAAGAACTAAAGGTCTACAAAGGGTTTCTCAATTTAATAGCAGAGACTAATATGACATTAGCAGAGACTAATATGAAAATAATATGATATTGAATGAAAGAAGGAAAAAGGACGTTAGAACAAAAGAAATATTCGTAAAATATGAGCACAAAATGATGAATTAGACTCATTTAATTTAGACCAAATATGTAAAATCAAGCTACAATTGTAAGGGAACTAAATTTCATTTTGTAAAGCAAAATGGATGTATTCTAAGAGGTGGCTCTCTCATAAAGAGAGGAAAATGCAAAATGAATGGATAAGCAAAGACAAGTCAAGAAAACTATAGTAAAAGGAGGACATTAGAATCACCATATCATCAGAGGAAAGTAGAATTCTAAATAGCGTGTATCAAGAAGGAATGAGACATTTTATATATGAGAATGGCTCTGTATCTGTATAGTCTCCTACTGTTGCTGTAAGAAATTACCACAAATTTAGTGGCTTATGACAACCCAATTTCTTTTCTTATAGTTTTAGAGGTCAGAAGTCTGAAAATGGTCTTACAGGGCTAAAAATCTGCATGGCTATATTTTCTCTGGAGGTTCTAGAGGGGGAAAATATTCCTTTGCCTTTTTTTTTTTTTTTTACCTTTGAAAGCCTCCTGTATTCCTTGCTTGTGGTTACTTCCTCAAACTCAAACTTAGAAGAGCAGCATCTTCCAATCTTCCTCTCTGATCTCTGTCTCTGTTATCATATCTCCCTCTGCCTCTGATACCCCTGCTTTCCTCTTAAGAACTCATGTGGTTAGATTGGGTCCAATCAGATAATCTGGGTTAATGTCCTCATCTCAACAGGTGTAACCTTAATCACTTCTGTATAATCTCTTTTGCCATGTAAAGCAACATAGTCATAGGTTCCTAGGGATTAGGCTGTAGACATCTTGGTGTGCCATTTTCCAGCATACCACAGTGGGGTAGATAGAAGCTATCTGAATGTTGCTTTCATTCTCTGCATATATTCTGGATATCTTGTTCTTCTTGGACAGTGAAAGTCAGTTGATTTACATCTCCCTAATTTCATCCATAAGAGTTTGTAGCCACTAGTAAAGGGTTCAATCCAAATACATAAATAATTGTTATAAATCTTTTGATGTCAAATGATATTAATTAATTTATTTATGAAAAGCAAATGATGGAAATACAAAAAGTGACTGATGTGGAGGCCAAAAAATATCTCTTAATTCATGGTTTTCTTCTGCAAATAGAAAAAACAGAACACAATGAATAATAAAGTATTAAAAAATATTTTTATAGTAGAAATAATCATGTAATCATATATTATGTACTCTGATAGCAAAACATAGGATAATGGAAAGAGAGCAATAGGCATGGGCAAGGTTGGTAATAGGGCTACCATAGATAGATTGCTAAGATATGGCCTCTCTCTGAAGGTGACATTTGACAAAATGTCAAAAGTATGTGTGACAGCAAGTCATATAAATATGTGAGTTATATGAGGAAAGCATTTCCCAGGTACAGTGAACAGCAAAGACAAAGACCCTCAAGGACAACAGTCCTGGTTTATCTGAAGAACAACATGCCTGAGTAGCTAACAAGGTGAACAAGGAATGAATGGTAGTGAAGGTCATGAGTGACCTTGAAAGGTATTATTATTATTATTATTATTTCTTTTTTCTGAGTGTTATAGAGATCCACAAGAAAGCATTTAGTGTAAGAGTGTGTAAGAAGAAAACCAACTAAGGACAATAAGCACAAGGTTTTATAAGATTTTGCAATGTGAAAACAACTCTTAAAATGAGTGCTCTGGGAGACTATAGAGCTTAAAGATTATATAGAGTAGATTAGGGAGGGTCAAATGTTTAGTTTCTTTGAGAATTTTGTTACAGCTAAAATTCTCAAAAGGTATGGGAAATTTTATATTAAGTTAGTAATGGGACAGGATGTAGAGGTGGAAGACTAGGGTTCTGGTTTAGCAGCCATTGGTGGACAATTTAGGTTTATTAAAGATGGAGAGGAACAATAAGCTAAGGTCCAGCGAGGGCTACCAAGGAAAACCATTCTTTCAGAACCTTTCCCAGGAGAGACATTATGTACTTTATTTTCTAAAAGTACTTGTTTTATCCGTGGATAACTGGTTGGAGAAGGCTGCAGAGTGGAAGAGGAAAACCAACTGGGAGGCACTTCAGTGGTCCAGGTGAGAAATAATGGTGGCTTAGGCTAGGAAGTATTGACACAAGTGCAATGACACAGCAGTCCCATCCAGTTGCTGTTAACTTACCTTCTTTTACAAATGAAACAAACAAACAAACAAACAAACAAACAACCAAAGAACCATGTATGACTATGTGAAAATATTGCTAAGGTTTTCCCGGGGTCAATGCAAGCACAGAGCTCTTACATTTAAAATTTATGAGTTTCATTGCATATACATCTCTGTTGAGAATAGTTTAGTAATACGATGAGGATAAAAGCCTGATAAGGCTAAGAGAACATAGGACAGGAAGTGAAGACAACAAACTTAGATAGCTCTTTCAAGGACTTGACTTCAAAAGGGAGCAAAGAAATGGACTGAGAGTTAGTTAGTTGGCAACATGGGAGAGAAAAAGCTTTATTATCATTATTATTACTATGTGCTTGGAGGTGTAATGACATGTCTATCTGCCTCTGGGAATGATCCAGTAGAGAAGTAAAAATTGATGATGTGGTAGAAAGAGAGATGTTAAAGGTATCAACCTTTAAATAAAGTCTTCGAACAGACTATCTTTAAAGCGAAGTAGGGATACACGTTAATTGGCAGGTAAATAAAGACAGAGTATGGGGTTATAAAGTCAAGGAATTAGCATAGTAAGATAAAGAAGTGTTCTTCTAAATGTTTCTATTTTCTAAGTCAAATACCCATATTTGAGATCATCCTCTGAGAGATTTCAGGACCGAAAGTGATAAAATGGCAGTCTGGAAAATTGAGAGAATGAATTGATAAAGAATATGTAATGGGGGAAAAGAATAGAATATGTAATGGAATCACTGAAATTACTGAGGACCCAGTTTTTTTTTTAATTTTTTAAATTTATGTTTATGGGCATAAATTTAAAATGAGATCTGTCATCTTGATTTTGGTATTTCTCTAGATAGATTCAGCTGCTTGTGTATAGTCCCAGAATTAACACAGTGGTGGATTTAACCAGGATTTGGATTTTTTCATGTGAGAACACTGGATGGAAGTGTGTGCAAGGAAGTAGAGGGACTATGTAAGGATAAAATTACTGAGATGAGCTGCAGAATCTAAGCTGGGTAAAGAAGGAAGTGAATTTTTAGGCAGCTTATGAACAATGCAAAACATAGCAGGATTAGCAATTGGAAGGCATTGGTGAGACCAAGTAACCTCTGAATATGGTTTTATGAAAAATTGTATATAGAAGGGACTGATGAGCTGTCACAACTTTGCCAAACTTTGTAACTAACAAAAATCATGTGCATTTTTAGTGTTTATAAAATATTAAAAAATTCATACATGAGTCATAAAGAAAACTTTAATAAATTTTGAAATTAAAGAACTGACAAAACAGATTCCTTGAATAAAAGAACTGCATTAGAATAGAAAATAAGGATAAAAGTTAAAATACAATCCTACTAGTTAATGGTTGATTTGTTTTTAAATTTAATACTGTCTTTGGAATCATAGGTGTTTTTAATTTTGATGAGATTGAATTTATCACATTTTATTTTATAGTTAGTGTTGTGTCCCAAGAAATATTTTCCCACTTCATGATGGCAAAGATGTTTTCCTCTGTTATGTACTAGATTCTTTATAATTTTATTTTATTTTATTTTATCTTTTTTAAAGATTTTATTTATTTGACAGACAGCGATCACAAGTAGGCAGAGAGAGAGGAAGAAGCAGGCTCCCTGTTAAGCAGAGAGCCCAATGTGGGACTTGATCCCAGGACCCTGGGATCATGACCTGAGCTGAAGACAGAGGCTTTAACCCACTGAGCCACCCAGGCGCCCCACAGACTCTTTATAATTTTAACTTTAACTAATCTTCGATTAATATTATTGTAGGATGTGAGGTAGGGCCAAGAATCCCCGTATAATCCCATATAAATATCCAGTTGTTACATTCCCATTTGTTGAAAAGACTATCCTTTCCCAATTGAATAGTTGTGGCACTCTCCTTAAAAATAAATTGACCAGGGGCACCTGGGTGGCTAAGTGGGTTTAAGCCTCTGCCTTTGGGTCAGGTCATGATCCAGGGTCCTGGGATCCAGCCCCACATCAGGCTCTGTTCAGCAGGGAGCCTGCTTCCCTTTCTCTCTCTCTGCTTGCCTCTCTGCCTACTTGTGATCTCTCTCTCTGTGTCAAATAAATAAATAATTTTTAAAAAATGACTGTGTTGATTTTTTTTTGTTTCTTTATTCTACATACTTGATGTATTTGTTACTCTTTATAGCAATGTTACTTTGTTTTCAGCTTCATAGTAAGTCTTGAAATCAAGTAGTGCAAATCTTTCAATTTTGTTGTTTTAAAAAATGTTTTATTCTGTTCCATTGATCTATGTGTCTGTTTTTGTGCCAGCACCATACTGTTTTGACCACTACAGCTTTGTAACATAGCTTGAAGTCTGGAATTGTGATGCCTCCAGCTTTGCTTTTCTTTTTGAACGTTGTTTTGTCTCTTCAGGGTCTTTTGTGGTTCCATACAAATTTTAGGATCATTCTGTCTCTGTGAAAAATGTTGGTATTTTGATAAGGATTGCATTAAATGTGTAGATTGCTTTGGGTAGTATAGAAATTTTAACGGTATTTGTTCTTCCGATCCATGAGCATGGAATGTCTTTCCATTTGTTTATGTCATCTTTAATTTCTTTCATTAGTGTTTTATAGTGTTCTGAACATAGGTCTTTTACTTCTTTGGTTAGGTTTATTCCTAGGTATTTTATGGCTTTGTTGAAATTGTAAATGGGACTGATTCCTTAATTTCTCTTTCTGCTGCTTCATTTTTGGTGGGTAGGAATTCAACAGATTTCTGTACGTTGATTTTGTATTCTGAAACCTTACTTAATTCATTTATCAGTTCTAGCAATTTTTTGGTGTAGTATTTCCAGTTTTCTATATAGAGTAACACGTCATGCAAATAGTAAATATTTTACCTCTTCCTTGCTGATTTGGATGCCTTTTATTTCTTTTTGTTGCCTGATTTCTCTGGATAGGACTTTCAGAAATGAACCCACAACTATATGGTCAATTAATCTTTGACAAACAAGAAAGAATATCCAATGGGAAAAAGATAGTCTCCTCAACAAATGATGTTAGGAAAACTGCACAGCAACATCCAGAAGAATGAAACTGGACCACTTTCTTATGCCATACACAAAAATAAATTCAAAATGGATTAAAGACCTAAATGTGAGACAGGAAACCATCAAAATTCTAGAGGACAGCATAAGCAGTAATTTCTTTGACATTGGCCCTAGCAACTTTTTCCTACATATGTCTCCTGAGGCAAGGGAAACAAAACCAAAATTAAATTATTGGGACTTTTTCGAAACAAAAACTTCTGCACAGCGAAGGAAATAATCAAAAAAACTAAAGGGCAACCTTCAGAATGGGAGAAGATATTTTCAAAAGACATATCTGATAAAGGGTGAGTATCCTATATATATATATATATATATAGTATATAATGTAATATGCTGTATATAATGTATCATATATATAGTATATACTGTATATATACACACATTATATAAATATATATTTATATATAATGTATATATTTATATTATATATTTATTATATAATATAATGTACATATTATATTTATATTACATTTATATTTTATATAATATATAATATATAATATTACTTATATATATAATATATATATAATATATATAAATATAATGAAACTCAACACCCAAAGTATAAATATTCCAATTGACAAATAGGCAGAAGAATAGACTTTTTTCCAAAGAAGATGCACAAATGGCCAACAAACACATGAAAAGATTCTCAGCATCACTGATAATCAGGGAAATACAAGTCAAAACTACAATATTACCACACACCTATCAGAATGGCTAAAAATCAATAACACAAGGAACCACAGGCTTTGGTAAGGATGTGGAGAAAGAGAAACCCTCTTGCACTATTAGTGGGAATCAAACTGGTGTAGCCACTCTGGAAGAGCATGGTGGTTCCTCAAAAAGTTAAAAATAGAACTACCCTATGACCCAGCAATTATACTACTAGGTATTTACCCAAAGAATACAAAGATTCTAATTTAAAGGGATACATGCACCCTGATGTTTATGGCAGCATTATCTATAATAGCCAAATAATAGAAACAGGCCAAGTGTCCAATGACTGATAAATAGATAAAGAAGACATGGTGTGTGTGTGTGTGTGTGTGTGTGTGTGTGTGTGTATACACACACACTAGAATAATATATATGTTTATAGTATAAATACACAAGTCATATTGTGTATGTATGTTTATTGTATAGTATAAATACACAAGTCATATTGTGTATATATATTTATTGTATATATACCATATGACTTGTATATATATATACATATATATATATATATATAAACATACATATGTGACTCAGTCATCAAATGAATGAAATCTTGCCATTTGCAACAATGTGGATAGAGTTAGAATATATTATGCTAAGAGAAACAACTCAGTTAGAGAAAGACAAATACCATATGATTTCACTCATATGTGTAATTTAAGAAACAAAACAAACCACCATAGGGAAACAAAGAAAGGGAGACAGAGGCAAACCAAGAAACAGACTTAACTACAGAGAACAAAATGATAGTTACCAGAGGGGAGAAGTGTGGGATATGGGTTAAATGGGTGATGGGTGATGGAGTGCACTTGGTGTGATGATCAACAGGTGTGTATGTAAATGTTAAAATTGTACACCTAAAACTAATATGACATGGTATGTAACCAACTGGAATTTAAATAAAAACTCAAGAAATTGTTTTGATCCTTATTTTTCCTCTATAAATTTTAGAATCAGTCTGTCAGTTTCTAAAAGAGGAAAAAATGTGGAGGTTTGATTAGAATTATATTTAACCTATAAGTCAATTTAAAGAATTGTTATTTTAATAAGATTGATTATTCTAATTCATAAGAATGATATATTTCTTTATTCACTTAGGATTTCTCTAAGGTCCCTCTGTAACATTTTGTGTTTTTTCTATGTATAGATTTCACATATATTTTCTAAACTAATTACTAATTATTTTATGTTTGATACCAAATTAAACAGTAATTTAAAAAATTTTCCTTCTCAAATTGTTTATTGTTAGCATTTAGAATACAATTGATTTTTGTATATTGACCTGTTCTCTGCCAGATTGGTAAATTCACTTAATAATTCTAGTAATTTTATTTTTGTTTTATTTTTTGAAGATTTTATTTATTTATTTGAGAGATAGAGAAAGTGTGGGCACAAGTTGGGGGAGGAGCAGAAGGAGAGGGAGAGGAACAAGCTGACTCTGAGCTGAGGGCCCAACAGGGGGGGTTGATCCCAGGATTCTGAGATCATGACCCAAGCTGAAGTCAAATGCTTAACCTACTGAGCTACCCAGGTACCCCTGTAATACTAATAATTTAAAAAATAGTTTTCTTAGGATTTACTACTTAAACAATCTTTCTACTTGCAAAAAAAGACAGTTTTAAAACCTTTCATTTTTTCCTTAAATTACTGTTTCAGCTAGGGCCTCTAGTGCATTGTTGAAATGGAAGTGAAAAAGTGGACATCTCAGTCTTTTTCCTGGTCTTAAGAAAAAAGCGTTCAAGTCTTTTTTTTTTTTTTAAGATTTTATTTATTTATTTGACAGGCAGAGATCACAAATAGGCAGAGAGGCAGGTAGAGAGATAGGAGGAAGCAGGCTCCCTGTAGAGCAGTGAGCCCAATGCAGGGCCCGATTCCAGGACCCTGGGATCATGACCTGAGCCAAAGGCAGAGGTTTTAACACACTGAGCCACCCAGGCACCCTAGCATTCAGTCTTTTAAAAGTATGGCCTAGTATAAAGTAAAATTAAAGGGCCCTCACATTAAAAAAAATAAATATTTCCAAACAGCAACTGCATTAAACAAAGTTCTGTAATTTCTCTTTTGTCAAGTTTTTGTCTAATTTTGGCCTTGTGGTTATACTGGCTTTATTAAATGAGTTGAGATGTTTCTTCTATTTTCTGATTTTACATTAGGTTGGTATAATTCATACATAATAGTTTAAGACAATTCACCAATGAAGCCATCTAGGCCTTGAGATTTCTTTGTGGGGAACTTCTTAAAATTATTATTATAATTAAGTTTTAATAATTAGAATTATTATTGCTATGAATTCATTTTCTTTAATAGGCTTATTCAGGTTTTCTATTATTTTTAATTGTTTGAATCTGGTAAATTGGTGTATCTCAAGGAATTTGCATTATTCAGCCAAAGTGGCAACCTTTCTCCCAGAAGGTTTTAGCATTCTATCTCTGAAATTCTAAGATCTCTGTTTTTCAGCTCAGATTCTAGACTTCCAGTCAGCCAAAAGACTGATCTTATCGGAAGTTGAGTTAATTGGGTATTTGGTTATAGTTTCCAGAATTCAATTCAGCTCAGATTCTAGACTTCCAGTCAGCCAAAAGACTGATCTTATCGGAAGTTGAGTTAATTGGATATTTGGTTATAGTTTCCAGAATTCAATTCATTTTTGGCTTCAAAGTCTTTGAAGGTGGATTTGGGGTCTCTCTCCCTCCAGATGAGCCCTGAGACCCAATACCCAAGGATGCTGGGTCCCTAAACCACAAGAAGTCAAGTAGGCTATGTCTCATACTGTCTGCTAGATTTACAGACACTCCCAACCTGGGATTCCTCTCTCTGCTTTTCAGCCTTGCCTCAGCTCTATTTATTTTGCAGAATTCCCCTGAAAAAAAGCACTTGGCAGAGGTTATCTTTGCTTTTTCTCTTCTCTAGTTTTCAACCTGAAAGGCCAATGCACAGATTTCTAAAGGTTTCTCTCTTTTGTCCTCTGAGAGACTGTCCTTCTATGAGGGCTTATTTCTTTCTACACCTGCCTTAACCTCATCAACTAGCCCTAGATGTGGAAGTATCCCTGATCTTTTGGTCTGGAGGAAGGACTCATAACTCGAGAGTTTGGTTCTTTTAGTTTCCTTTGAATCCACAGCTTATCGCTGGTTGTATAACAAATAATGACTGGTTTTTCTGGTAGCTTTCTCTTGTTTCAGAAAAAGTGAAATCATTTGTGTTCTTCTATATCCTGATCAGTAATGAAACCTCCTCCTTCATATTGTTGATATCTTTTTTCATAGCGGTGACGAGTTTGCAGAAACAGTTCTAGAAGATTTACATGGAGATAAATTTTTTTAAAATGGAAGATTTTTCCTTTTTTAAAAAATATATTATTAATTAATTTTCAAGAGAGGGAGCGAAAGAGAGAGTGAGATAGCAAGCATGCATGGGGGGAGGGGCAAAGGGAGAAGCAGACTCCCCACTAGGCAGGGAGCCCAATGCAGGATTCGATCCTGGGACCCTGGTATCATGACCCGAACAGAAGGCAGATGCATAACTGACTGAGCCACCCACATACCCCAAGATATTTTTTCTGATGATTAAAACTTTTTAATCATGCACATGACAGAGTCACATCCAAAATAAATAATAGTTATTTCATTTTTTTGGCATATCACTACCTGTTAAATAATTTCAGAAATTCTCCTTATTGTGAAATCACTAAACATAAGAGCACTGATAATGCCATGATTAAATCTGAAGCAAGTGGTCTAAAATACTATAAAAATATCTTATGTAATAAAGTTGTATCTGTCATGTAATTGTGATATTTCCCTTTACTTTAGTATTTTTTTTTAAGATTTTTTCTTTATTTATCTGACAGAGATCACAAGTAGGAAGAGAGGCAGGCAGAGAGAGAGGAGGAAGCAGGCTACCTGCAGAGCAGAAAGCCCGATGTGGGGCTCGATCCCAGGACCCTGGGATCATGACCTGAGCCGAAGGCAGAGGCTTAACCCACTGAGCCACCCAGGTGCCCCTTTACTTTAGTATTTTGACATCACTGTTTGTACTTCCAAATATCATTTTAGAATAATTTATAAGAATGACCACATATTCCATCTGTTGTAATAAAATACGTACCATCAACTTTTAATATGTAATTATGGCAACTGATCATTTCTATATTGTCATGATGCTGTACAAATTTAAATTCTTCTCACGCTCATATTTTTATTCTGCATCTTCCATTATTATGATAGTAGGAAGGTGCTTAATTATAAATATTCCCATGTCATTTATTAAGATGGTTTATATGATATTGAAACTTTGCTGTTTTCAATTCTTTACTGAATTTGTGTAATTCTTCATAAATGCAAGGTTTTTATTATATATCTGGAATAAAGAGTAAGAAGAATGTTTATCTTTTACTGTCTTTCCATTTGCTTTCCTTCTCTATTATGTGTAGGTTTTATAAATCCACAGAGACTGGAATAATTAGGCTTCCTGGACAGCTGCAATACTAAACTTTCCATAAACTGTTAGTGGAAAGATTACTTCAAAACATTTCCTTTCTTTTACCTATAATTTCATCTTACAGTTTTCTATAAATCCCTCTATAAATCACATGGGTTCTGCAATTTTTTTAGCACTTGCTGTTTCTCCCCTTTGTTTAGTAAAACTGCCAACTACAGTGTTTCTCAAAATGTGGTGAACAGCAGTAAGAATCTCATGTATGAATACAAAACAGTCTGGGTTCTCAGCACTCCCAATGACCAGGTAGAACTAAGGGAGTTCTGATAAGTTGTCATGCAGAGTAGGGCCTATTGCCACAAGTGTGTGAAGGAAAAGCAAGCAGATGGTCCATTTAGTTAAAGCTCCATGTGTTAAGATTGTCAACCAGGCATCAGAAACATCACAAGCAAGGTGATGCAAATTATCATTGTTGCAAATAACCTTGAACATTTTATTATACAGGAATGTTTATAGGTAACTGTACTACTTAATCTACCATAAATCATATTTTTATTAATACCTTAAAAGTTTAGTTAAGTAAACTGCTGACTTTAAAGATACCTTGTAATAAGGCTGAGAAGTAAAAGAAATGATTTTTTTTCCAAAGCTTAGTATTTTTTTCAATTGGAACAGTATATATATGTGATATATACCGAAATATATATCTCCTATTGCCTCTCTTTATCCAGAAAACTGACTAAATCAGACTCCAGAAACAGCTTGCCCAAAATAACTATTTCTTACTTGTGGCAGGATAAACACTAGCCTCCCAGATATCCTAACCCCTGGAATTTATGACTATTATTTATGACCATTACCCTTTACCACATAAAAGTTCTTGAAGTGTGGAGATATCATGGATTATCTGAGTGGGCCTTAAATGCTGTCACATTTATCCTTACTATAGGGAGACTGAGGAAGCTTTAACAAGAGGAGAGGGACTGTGATCACAGAGACAGAGATTTGACTGGTTTTATACAAGCTAAGGAATGCTGACAGCCACCAGATGCTGGAATATACAAGGCACAGAATCTGCCTTAAAGCATCCTGAGGGAGCACACCTCTGCCAATACCTTGATTTTTACTCGGTCGAACTTATTTCAGATTTCTGGTCTCCAGGACTGTGAAAGAGTAAATTTCTCCTGTTGTAAGCCACAAAGTCTGTGGCAAATTGTTAGAGCAATCATAGGAAACTGCCATTATACTCACCATTAATATGGATCTCCCTTTATGCTGATTTCTCTTTTCTCTAGAGTTATTGATGGACAGAAGGGGCGAGAATGGGGAAGGGTATTACTGTTTGTTGGGTACTCCTCTGTGTCTAGGACAATGCGAGACATTCAAAATACAGTGTCTCATTCCCTCATCTTCCCTGAGTATCTTGCTAACATGACAAAAGAGCAATCATGGAAATTCATGCCCCTTTAGATCATCATGCTAACACAATGACATCATTAAATTTCTTCAGTGGCTATCTAGAACCCCATACACACAATCTATTTGCCTTTGAATAAATCTGGCCAAGGAGAATTTTGTTGGTTAGTACTGTGTATTAAACTCATTTGAACTTGGAGAATTTTTAGCAAGAAATGAGCCAGGTCTCCAGTAGTTCACAGTTCCCGCTACTCAGTACTGATTACTACTGCCAGCTACACAGAATCTGATTTTTACTCTGGCCTCTGAAGACATTTCAATGTGCAGTTCTTTTCTAAACAGTTCAGCTCAAACTCCTAAAAATGTCCTACTACCTCGTTCATGATTTGTCCCTATTTACTGGTCAAAACATGGCTTTTTCTTCTTACATTTTTTTTTTCCTGTTAAGCGGTTTTTATTTATTTATTTATTTATTTGCTTTATTTGGGTATAACTGACAAATATATATTTAAGGTGTACAGATGATGTTTTGAATTACATACATACTGTGAAATGATTTCCACAATCAAGCTGAGTAATATATCATCTCACAGTTACCCTCTTTTGTGTGTCAAGAAAACTTAAGATCTAGCAAAGTTTAAATATGCATTATTATTGACTATAGTCACCATGTTATTCATTCAATCTTCAGAACTTATTATCCTTAGTGAGTTTGTATACTTTTCCTTTGTGTGTGTGAGTGCGTTTGTACACGTTGATCAAAATCTCTCCATTTGCTCTCCTCACCCTGCCCGCCATTCCCTGGTTGTCACCATTCTACTTTTTGTTTCTGTGAATTCAACTTTGTCTTAGATTCCACATGTAAGTGAGGTAATGTAGTATTTCTCTTTCCTGTGTCTGGTTAATTTTACTAGCATAATGTCCTACAAGTTCATCCTTGCTGTAGCAAAAGGTAGGATTTCCTTATGTTAGAGCTGAATGATATTCCATTATATACACATACTGCATTTTAAAAATTCATTCTGCCGCCAATGGACATTAAGGTTTCCTTATCTTGTCTATTATAAATAATGCTGAAATGAAAACAGAATACAGTTGCCTCTTCAAGGTCATGATTTCATTTCATTTGAATATATATACCCAGAAGTGAGACTGCTGGATCATATGATAGTTTTGTTTCTAATTATTTGAGGAAATATCAAACTGTTTTCCATAGTGGCTGTACCAATTTATATTCCTAACAATAGAGTACAGGGGTTTCTTTTTCTTCATACTCTTGTTAACACTTCTTATATTTTCACTTTTTTTTTTTTTTTTTTGGAGAGGGAAGGGGGCAGAGGGAGAGGGAAGAGAATTTCAAGCAGACTCCCCACTGAACACAGAGCACCATGTGGGGCTCCATCTTAGGACCCTGATATCATGACCTGAAGTGAAACCAAGAGTCAGACTCTTAGCCAACTGAGCCACCCATGTGCCCGTTTTTACTCCTCTATCATTAAACTCCTGATAGGTGTGAAGTGATATCTCATCATGGTTTTGATTTGTGTTTCTATGATGGTTACTGATGTTAAGCATCTTTTCATATATCTCTTGGCCATTTGTGTATTTTTTTTTTTTTGGAATAGAAATGTCTATTTAGGTTCATTGCTCATTTTAAAATCAGATTATTTGTTTTTTAGGAGTTTTTTATGTATTTTGGATATTAACATCTATCAGATATATAGTTTGTAGATATTTTCTCCTGTTCCAAATGTTGCCTTTTCAACTTGTTTTCTTTCCTACGCTGTACATAAAATTTTAGTTTAATACAGATCTACTTGTTCATTTTTGCTTTTGTTGCCGGTTCTTCTGGTGTCATTTCTAAGAAATTACTACCAAGACCAAAGAGCTTTTCCACCATGTCTTCTTTTTGGACTTTATGGATTTGGATCTTAAGTTTAAATCTTTAATTCATTTTGAGTTGATTTGTGCGTATGGTATAAAATAAGATAATTTTGTTCTTTTGCATGTGGATAAACAGTTTCTCTAACACCATTTATTGAACAGACTATCCTTTCACCATTATGTATTCTTGACGTCTTTGTCAAAGGTTAATTGACCATATGTCTGTGGGTTTATTTCTGGGTGCTGTATTCTGTTTCACTGGTCTATGTTCCCGTTTTTGCTGGTAGATGTTTTTATGCTATCTTGATTTCTATAGCTTTGTAATACATTTTAAAATTAGGAAATGTTGTGTCTCCACCTTTATTCTTGCTAAAAGTTGCTTAAGCTATTTGAGGTATTTTATGATTCCACACAAATTTTAGAATTTTTTTTCTAATTCTGTGGAAAATGCCAGTGAGATTTTGATAGGAATTGCATTGGATCTGTGGATCATATAAATATTTTAACACTTAATTCTTCCAATCTATGAACATGGGATACCTTTCCATTTACTTGTGTCTTCTTCAATACCTTTCATCATTATTTTGTGGTTCTCAGTGTACAGATCTTTCACCCCCTTAGTTAAACTTATCACTAAATATTTTATTCTTTCAGAAGCTATTGTAAAGCTTTATTTCTTTTCTGGATACTTCATTGTCAGTTTATAGAATGCAACTGATGGTCATATGTTGATTTTATATTTTACAGCTTTACTGAAGGTGTATATTAGTTTTTACAGCTTTAGGATTTTCTCTATGTAATATCATATCACTGGCAAACAGAGGCAATTTTACGTCTTCCTTTTTGATTTAGATGTCTTTTCCTTCTTATTCATTTCTAATTGCTTTGGCTAGGACTTCTATAATTTTGCAGAATTAGAAATGGTGAAAATGGATACCCTTGTCTTGTTCCTGATCTTTAGAGGAAATCCTTTCAGCTTTTCAGGGTTGACTATGGTGTTAGCTGTGGGCTTGACATATGTGGGCTTCATTCTAATGATGTACATTCTTTCTGTACCTCTTTTTAGAGAGTTTTTATCATAAATATATTGAATTTTATTATTTTTTTTCTGCATCTATTGAGAGGATTATATACTTTTGTCCTGCATCCTATTAATGTAGTATATCATATTTATTGACTTGAATGCTGAAATATCATTGCATCCCAGGAATAAATCCCACTTAATCATGGCGTATTTTTCTTTAAATGTACTTTTATATTTGGTTTGCTACTATTTTTTTGAGGATTTTTATATTATTTTCATCAGGGATATTGGTTTGTAATTTTCTTTTCTTGTAGTATTCTTGTCTGATGTTGGTACCAGAGTAATCGTGGTCCTCATAAAATGAGTTTGAAAGTGTTCTCTTTTCTTCAAATTTTTGTAAGTATTCAAGAAGAATCAATAGAAATTCTTTATTAAATGTTTGGCAGAATTCAACAGTGAAGCCTTCAACAATTCAACAGTCTTGGACTGTTTCTTTGTTGGGAGGTTTTTGAATCCTGATTCAATCTCCTTACTCATTTTTGTTCTGTCCAGATTTTCTATTTCATTATGATTCACTCTTGGGAGGCTTATGTTTCTAGACATTTACCATTTCTAGGTTATCTGAATTTTGGTGTGTATTTGTTCATCGTGGTATCTTCTAACCCTTTGTATTTCTGTGCTATCACTTGTAAAATTTCCTTTTTCATTTCTGATTTTATTTATTTGACTCCTCTTTTCTCCACTTAGTCTAGCTAAAGCTTTGTAAATTTTATTTATCTTTAAAAAAAAAAAAAACCTAACTCTTAGGTGTGTGTGTGTGTGTGTGTGTGTGTGTGTGTGTGTGTGTGTTTTATCTTTTATATTGTTCTCTGGTTTCTACTTCATTAATTTTTGCTCTTATATTTGTCATTATCTTTCTTCTACAAATTTTGTGTTTATGTGTTCCTTTTTCAGTTCCTTAAGATATAATTTTAAGAGTTTAGCTGAGATCCTTCTTTCTTTTTAATGTAGACATTTACTGCTATAAAATTCCCTTTAACAGCATCTCACAAGTTTTAAGATGCTGTGTTCCTGCTTTCATTTGTCTCAAGATATTTTCTGATTTCTTTTTTGATTTCTTCTTTGACCCACTGGTTGTTCAACAGTATTGTTTAATTTCTATGTATTAGTGATTTTTCCAGTTTTCCTCTTATTATTTCTAGTTTAATACCATTTCATAGGGACATATGCAAGAAGCTGGCCATGGGAAGGGGCAAGGGTAAGATATGTGGAATGTTTGGGGGTTACCTATGGGCCATTTGGAGGGTTAGATGAAATATTCCATATAGCTTGTGGGTGGGAATCCAGATAGAGTTCATGAGGATGTTAATAAGGTCCATGGCAATTTGCTGAGTTGGGAGTACTTTTTGTTGTGGAAGTCCTCACCTCCTTCCTTGATCCCAGTCTCTCCCAGCTGTTTACCTTGTTGATCTTCTCAGTATTCTGGGAGAGTTTAAATTTAAAAAAAAAAAAAAAAAAAAAGTGGGCCTCTTAGGGAACATCCTACACAGTGGAAAATGCCAGGAACTCACTCACTATGTTTTCACTTTTTACATAAGATAAGTCACAGACAAAGGAGTCTTGGCACTGAATTATGTTGCCTTGGGGGAGAGGTAATGTAGGTAAAGTAAAACTGTTCTTCTTAATTTCTTCAGTATATCTATTCTTGGACTGTTGCTCTAAATGGTGTGCTGGAACTTCTCCTCTCGACTCCTGGATTCCCACAAACTTACATTAGTATATGGATAATTGTCAAAATTTATGTTTTCTGGGAGTATAATGGCTGAAAACACTTAATCTGCCATCTATTCCCCTCTCACACTTAAAAAATACATATATATATATATATATATATAATTTATTTATTTACTGATTTATTTATTTGAGAGAGAGTGAGAGAGAGAGAGAGAGAGATCATGAGAGGGGAGAGGGTCAGAGAGAGAAGCAGACTCCCTGCTGAGCTCGGAGCCTGATGTGGGACTTGATCCTGGGACTCTGGGACCATGACCTGAGCCAAAGGCAGTGGCTTAACAAACTGAGCCTCTTAGGTGCCTCACACTTTCAAGTGCATATTTGTTCAGCTATAAAAGAAAATCATATTTCTGACCTACACAATGTCTCACATGCTGCTTCAATGGCATAGAATATCTTCCTTGCTCCTGATTCCAATTCACGTCAGGACTCAGTTTAAATTTTATCTGTACTATAAAGACATGTTCCGCTGGCTTCTACCTGAATTATATGCCCCTTCTAAATGCTCTCATAACATATATCACTATATTATAATTCTTAGTATTATGTATAGCATATAGTAATTATTTATTGTATAGTAACAAACAGGAAGCTATTTAAAGCAGGGATTACATCTTATTTGTATTCCCAACACCTATCATGGTATCTAGAGTATATGGTGTATTCAAATTTGTTGAATAATTTTAGTTCACATAATAACCCATAAGAGGCAGATATGATGTGGAAAGTTTCCTATTTTATATGTGGCAATGTTCCTATTTGGTATATGCTACCGCATTGAGTCCAGTAAATCACATTCTATTCACTGTGATTGGATCTTTATTTTCAATGGTTAATTATACTTTTTTTTTTTTTGTGGAAACATATAAGCAGTCATGGAAATTCATGCCTCTCCAGATAACAAAGAAATTGGAAAATTCCAACTCTTAAATATCTTCTCTCTTCTTTCAAGTGTTCTCTGGGTAAAATAGCCATATTCTCCAAGTAGTTGACCCAGAGTTCTGGATGTGGGAGTAGGAGGAGAGGAATACTCAGATTTAGATGACAGGGTAATCTATGCTTGGATGCAGGGTATTTTCAAAGTCCCAATTTGCTGCAGATGCCATGTTGAATAAAGTTGAAGACATTGCTGTGGCTGGCTTCCAGGGGAAGCTATCATATTTTTCAACATTTATATTCTTATGAAATTTGGACTTCTATCACTAAGGCAGAAGAAATGTTTTGTATAGTAATGAAGTTCCTACTGTACCACTTACTCTTTCAGTAGTCCCATTCTAATACATAGGCAAATGGACTTAAATTCTAAATCAGGAGTTGGCAACTTTTTCTGTAAAAAACAAATAGTAACTATTTTCAACTTTGTGGGTCCACATCCCAGGCTGTATTGCAACTACTCGACTCTGTTGTGGTAGTCCAAAAGAACACACAGACCAATATACAAATAAATAGAATGTCTGTGTTCCAATAACACTTTATTTGAAAAACATGTGATATGCGATTTTTGCCTGCCCACAGGCCATAGTTTGCCAACTCATGGTTTAAAAATATCACAGAAGGGGCACCTGGGTGGCTCAGTCATTAAGCGTCTGACTTTGGCTCAGGTTATGATCCTAGTGTTCTGTTTGAACCCCATATTGGGTTCCTGCTCTGTGGGAAACCTGCTTCTGTCTCTCCCGCTTCCCCTGCTTGTATTCCCTCTCTCACTGTCTCTCTCTTTCTGTCAAATAAATAAATAAAATCTTTTAAAAAAAGAGAAATATCACAGATATCAGCTTTTTCTTGTTGCCTTTCTCTAGGACTAAATACTCTAAACACAGGTCTGCAATATCTATAAACTAAAATTATCCCAAACCCAAATCTTCTAAAATAATTTTTTATTTTTATATTTTAAAGACTTTATTTATTTATTTGACACAGGGAGAGAAATCACAAGTAGGCAGTGTAGTAGGCAAGGAGAGAGAGGAGGAAGCAGGCTTCCTGCTGTGCAGAAAGCCTGATGCAGGGCTCTAGCCCAGGACCCTGAGATCATGACCTGAGCTGAAGGCAGAGGCTTAACCCACTGAGGCACCCAGGCAACTCAGACCCAAATCTTGAACAAAAACCAAAACATATTTTTTTTAAAAAAATGTGTAAATAGCAAAACAAAATAAGAATTTTCAATATTAACAGATAGATATCAAATAGAGTCACTCTGAGAAAGCAAAGCAAATATTATCTAGTTAAATAATGTCATTGCAAGAAAAAACCAAAAATATACATTTTGATTCTAAACAAAATTGATTAGAAGACTCCCACAAGTAAATATCATAGTCAAATTTCTCGACTGTTGTGAATGGAGCAAAAAAAAAAAAATCTGCAATACTATAGGATTAAACAAAATTAATTAATGTTGTAATTATTCTACAGCATTATGTCATAAAATAATGAAAAACATTTGCAGTGTTTTAAGAAAACAAGTTCACGAATAGATTTAAAAAAAAAATAAGGCCAGTTTATAATTTTTGTAAAAGACTAAAGAACAGGAATTTCTGAACTACTAAGCCCTCCAAGTATCCTTAACTGTTTCTGGATGTCAGCAAAATGAATGAGATTATCAGTAAGATACAGTATAAAAGAAAGTATAGTAAGTAGTAAAATCAGAAACATTACCTAAATAATTTATGTTAATATAGTTATGAAAATAATACATATATCAAGTTTTTTTTTTAAAGAGAAAACATATAATGTCATAAATAGCCATCCAGATTAAAAAATTTTGTTCATCAAAAATACTGGAAATGGGAATATAAAAGGATAAATAAACCTGCAAAATATATTTCCCCAAAGAACAATAAAGTACAATAATCATCATATAATGTTATAGTCTTAAGATTCTGATAAAGAACATGAATCTCAAAAATCTTTATTTTAGGTTCATCATAGTAGAATAAAAATAAAATTTATAATTTCCAAATAATTTGAGAAAAAATGCATTCATCCAAATTGTATAGTAAAAAATTCTCTCAAATTATTTGTCAAAGTAGAAATAAAATCTGCATGTAGGGACACCTGGGTGGCTCCATTATTAAGTGTCTGCCCTCAGCTCGGGTTATGATCCCAGGATCCTGGGATCGAGCCCCACATTGTGCTCCCTGCTTGGCAGGAGGCCTGCTTCTCCCTCTCCCACTTCCCCTGCTTGTATTCCCTCTCTCTCTGTCTCTCTATCAAACAAGTAAATATATAAAATCCTAAAAAAATCTCCACATAGAGAGTAAAATATGTGAATAAGACAATCTATCTAAAATTATGAGATGAAGTACAACCAAAATAATGGGCACAAGGTAATTTACAAAAAATAAGATTCTTAATATTCATTCCAAGAGCATGGTAAAATGAGGTATTAAATAATCCAATAAAACTAAGATGAAAAATTAATAAAAATGGATAAAGTCAACATTAGGAAAATGCAGAAAAGTAAATATGAGATCTGGTTCTCTTATTCATAAAGGGATTACAGAGATTTCTCAAAAGACTAAGCAAGAAAACTGACATAAATTAAATCTTAAACACAATATATGGGACTTTGTATCCTCTTCATGTGACCTATTCTTAGAGTGTTAGCTGCAAAGATGCTTCCTCACCCCTCCTCCCCTATCTATGTAATGTGAAAGATTAAAGTAGATTTCTCTGCAAATTGAAATGGAATGTCCCTAGGGTATAAAATATCCATGCAATAGATCACCCACAGTAGAAAGAGACTAATTCATTATGTGTCTTCTCAAGTGTTAAGCTCATAATGTAAATTTATTACATGATTAACCAGATTTCATCTTCATATGTTTGCCCAGTTTTCTCTTGTGTTATTTATCTTCCTTTTTTTTACTGAATTGTAGGGATATTATATATTTAAGATATTGATCTTTGCCTATTTTATTTATAGGAATGCTTTCCCGGGTTAATATTTCTCCATTTACATTTTTTTATGACCAGAAGTTCTTATTTAAGAAAAAAAAATGTATATATGTATATATAAAATAGCAGTCTTTTCCTTAATGATTTTTTCTTTTGTTGATGTTTAATAAATCTTTTTTTACTCAAAGGAAAAAGTATTCATTTAGGTTTACTTTTAAAATAGTCAAAATTTTGCTTTAAAAATATATATTATATTTTTAAATATATATTTCATTGAAAATTAGCAAAAATATTTTACAACAAAGTACACTATTGTGAAATGCCAGAATCACAATTGAAAAGAAGACTTAAACATGTTTAGAGAAAACTTAAAAAAAACCCTAATATATTACATAAAGGAAAGTGAACTCAAAATAGCATCAGACTCCTAAACATCAACTCAGGATGCAAAAAGACTGTAGAACAATGCCTCAAAATTACTAGGGAAAATAATTTTCAGTCCAGATTTTTTTTTCTCCTCTCATTCTATTCAATTTTTGTCTATTTTTAAATTTTGTCTATTTAAAAAAAATTTAATTTGTTTTCTTATTTTCTTATTATTGTGATTGAAAGTTATTTTTATATTTTGGATGCAAATATTTTTTATCAGACACATGATTTGCAAATATTTTCTCCCAGTCTGTGGCTTGTTCGTCATTCTACTAACAGTGTCATTTGAAGAACAGAATTCTTATTTTGATGAAGTCCAGTTTAATCATTTGTTCCTTGGGGGAAATTGGAAGGGGAGGTGAACCATGAGAGACTATGGACTCTGAAAAACAATCTGAGGGTTTTGAAGGGACGGGGGGTGGGAGGTTGGGGTACCAGGTGGTGGGTATTATAGAGGGCACGGATTGCATGGAGCACGGGGTGTGGTGCAAAAATAATGAATACTGTTATGCTGGAAATAAATAAAATAAAAAAAAAATTTAAAAAAAATCATTTGTTCCTTTATGGATAGAGATTTTGGAATTATAGCTAGGATATCTCTCTCTAATTCAAGTTTACAAAGACTTTCTCCTATAACTTTTTCAATAGGTTTATAGTTTTGGTTTTATATTTGTACTTCTGATCCATTTTAAATTAATTTTTATATATGTTATGAGGTATGAATTCAAGTTCATTTTTTCTGCCTCATTGTTTCAGCACAATTTATTGAAAAGTTGGTCAATTATCTACTGAATTTCCTTTGAATTCATTTAAAATTGATTAAGCACATATATTTATCTTTGTTCTGTTAATCTATTTATATAACTATTATTTAAGACCATACAATATTGTTAACAAGCTTTTTAATTCATCTTGAAGTAAGGTGAAATTAATCTTCTAAATTTGCTTTTATCCTCAAAGTTGTTCTAAGTCTACATTTTTTTTAAAAAAGTTCAATATGAATGTCAGAATCAGTTTATCGATTTCTACAAAATCAAGATTTCTTTTGCATGAAACCTGCAGGTGAAATTTGGGACTCTTAACATCTTAACAATGTTGATTATTATACCCGTGGAGTTTTGCCTACTTTTACAATTCATATTACAAATCAAACAGGGTATTTTACTAAGTGACTCTAAAGAATAATGCACTCCTATCTTACAATGTTAAATGTAACTATTTGGTAAGACATTTATCTCTGTGGCATATTTATGCTAATTAATTTCTTGGAATTTATGAATAAATGTTTAAAACATACATATTTAAGAAATTTTATGTATTTCATTTTGCTTCAAGATAACATACTAGGGCACCTGGGTGGCTCAGTGGGTTAAAGACTCTGCCTTTGGCTCAGGTCATGATCTCAGGGTCCTGGGATAGAGCCCCTCATTGGCTCTCTGCTCAGCAGGGAGCCTGCTTCCTCCTTAATAAAGAAAAAAAAAAGATAACATACTAAATAAAAATTAGAGTGTTGTCATGACACTTGCGTTTGAAACTTGAGTCTATCCCTTAACATCTCAGTGTAATTCCCAGTGACTCAATTCTAAAGATCTATTCCTTAATATTCTTAAGTGGATCTTTTTTTCAAGTTTGACAGCAGGGCTCAAATGCATTTTGTTGTCGTAATGAAATATTGTGCATAGGTAGAAAAATTACTGTTGTTGCTTGAGATTTTACACCAATTGCAATCATTTCGAAAGAATTGACAATTTGCATCATGTAAAGTAATCATGCTCTATGAAGCTGCGACCTATTAAAAAGTTTTACTAGATGCTACTTTTTTCAAAACCCTTTTCAGTGGTGTCTCGGGTTTTGATGTACTTAAGGGAGGTTATTATGCTAAAAATAAATGCTCAGTTAAAATGTCTACTTTGGGAAAATTGCATTTGAAATAACTAAGTAAAAATTTCTGGCCCAGGAACAATCTCAGCATATTCCTACTTTCTCTCACCTCCATCACCATCAGAAACTTAGAACTGGAACGGGTTATTGAGTGAGAGCAGAGAAGTGAATTCCAATTACTCTTGTAGCTTGGGTCCTGATATTGGATATCATTTGAATTTGTGTCACAATAGATTTTATTTAGCTCCTGAATTGGAAACAATATATAAGTGACCCAAATGCTGTTTAAACCCTGATGTATTTGACAGAGACCATAAAATTGTTCAGACAATTTTATGGTCTCTGTCAAATACATTCTGTACCTCTGGTCTCTGTACAAATACACTCTGTACCTCCCATCTTCTGAGCCTTACTTCCATTCTCAATGGGCTATTCACCAACGACTGCCTTATCTCAGCCTCGCTGACTCTGCACTTCTATTTACTTTCCCCAGTTAAAAGCTTAAGCCTGTATTAGTTTGCTATAACAAAATACCATAGACTAGATGGCTTACACAACAGATATTTATTGGTTCTGGAAGCTGGGATGTCCAAGATCAAGGGGTCAGATCATTTGATTTTGGTAAGGACTCCCTCATTGGCTTGTAGATGGCCACCTTCTCACTGTATCCTCACATGGTGGAAAGAGAGCAATTCTCTTCTTATAAAGATATTCCTTTATATAGCTTTATAAGAAGCTATATCATAAAGGATAAAGCATATACTTTACATAACTTTATAAAGCTATCATAAGAACCCCACATTAACAACTTTATCTAACTCTAATTACCTCCTTAAGGTACCATCTCTAAATACAAATACATTGGGGTTAAGGCTTCAACAATTCAGTCCCAAGTAAAATTTTTGAGATGAGACTATACTGAATGAAGGCAGATTTGCCTTGTCCTCTTATTCATCTCGTGACTGGCAGACTGGCTCTTTGGGCTTCCTCTCTGTCAGTTTAGACCTAACAGGCACTTGTTTTCTTGTGCTTGAGGAGATATACTTGTTTTGTGCCAAGCGCACTGGTATATGGTATGCTATATGGTGTTATACGATAGTATATGGTAAGTGTTATTGTGATGAATTTGACACAATATCTAAATGTCCCAAATGCCATATCACACATAAGAAAACAAAACAAAACAAAACTAAAATTAGTAGCAGCAAATCATGTATTAATCCAATCTCTTTAAAACTACTTATTAGCAGCTTATTAACACTGTTTATTTGCCCATTTAATCTCTACCATTACATTATGAGCAAAGGGTGGAAAGTGAAAAAAATTATAATCCTCACTTTCAAGGAATTTAAAGTATTCTGTAAAATTAAGCATTTTAAATTAGAGGGAATCAAATCTCACAAGAAAAACATAATCATAGTAAAAACAGCTAGAATTTATTTAGAGCCTAGTAAATGGCACCAGTAATAGCGATTAAAAATTTTCCTCTTTGAAGCTCTCTCAAATCATATGGTAGAGGCATTATTGTATCTACCTTTTCTAATAAGCTATTGAAAAAAGGGCAGTTGAAGCACATAAGGAGGTCACATATGAAAAATGATGAAACCAGGATTCAACCATGCATATTGTTTACTAACTTCCACAGCTTAACTTCTTCTTTGTTTACCATTTGTGCTATGGAATAAAAGAGATTACAAATGTGAAAAATTTACTGAAATACTTAATTTATAGAAACATTTATGATTATAATTCTTTTACTAGTATCATATATTCTTTGGTTACGAAGTTAACACCTTAAAATAAATGTATCATAAATGCATTAAAATGCCACTATTGATTCAATTATGATAATTTACTCTTACCTTCAAGTATGATGCATTATTTGCTGTTCTTTGTTGCTTAAATATTTGAATATAGAATACAAGAGTTCACCTTTAGCAGACAATTACAGAGAACCTAGGTTGCATCTGTAGCAATACACTAATGATTTTAGATATATAAAAGGACTATAAAAGGAAGTTTTTGGAAGGAATTGAGAGTAACTCATTGGAACGATAAGACTTTAAATCACAAAAACAGAATATAGGAAGAGAATTTAGAAGTTATCCAGTGCAACTTTAATTTTACAAATGGGAAAACTGAAGCTCAGATGTATTGATCATCTAAGATTAGAGTCAGTAGTGATTGAGTTTGGACATAACACAGGCCTGCTAATTTGTAGTGAAGCTTTCCTTCCATGACTCCATTTGAAATAAAGATCAATAAAAATTATTATGATGTATAATAGCTTTACATTTGTTAATTATCAGAGTCTTTCCATTCTAATTTGTACCATATCATTTTCACTGGTAGCTTTCTCTTCACTATTAATTCTGTGTTCACAATAAAAAACTACTATAATGCGATGCTTTATTTAATTATTTATTTTTGATGGCTGTTACAATTCTCATTTAAAAATCCTTGTGGTTTATAATAAAAGTTTTGTTTTTTTCTTAAGGTTGTAATGCCAGTCTGTATAATATGTAATAAAACTCAATTCATTTTTTTGAGTGGAAGTTGTATTTGAATTAAAACACATTATTCCGGGACGCCTGGGTGGCTCGGTTGGTTAAGCAGCTGCCTTCGGCTCAGGTCATGATCCCAGCGTTCTGGGATCGAGTCCCACATCGGGCTCCTTGCTCGGCAGGGAGCCTGCTTCTCCCTCTGCCTCTAGCCTGCCACTCTGTCTGCCTGTGCTTGCGCTCTGTATCTCTCTCTCTAACAAATAAATAAAATCTTAAAAAAAAAAAAATAAAAAAAAAATAAAACACATTATTCCATCTTGTCACCTAAACTAAAGCAAGAATTTAAAGAAATGCTCATAAAGGACAGTTTCTGTGGATATAGCTACATTGTTGCAGATTGAGCCCCTTGCAAATATTTAGCCCTATATTTTTCCACAACTACTTTTTTTAGCTTTAGATTTTTTTTGAGGTTTTTTCCCTGATAATACAAGTAAAATTGCTCTACATGATTGTTAAAAGATTCCTACATTTCCCCAAATAATTCTTCATCACATATGTAAATTTCAGAAGCTGTGAAAATGAATATAAATTAGAACATCTGAAGAGAATGAATTATGTAAAACAATTCATTAAACATATTATACAAAATTGCTACTTTCTTTGGAGTTTATAGGAAAGATGAGGGCATTTCCTAGGTCTCCCATCGATTACATGGTTAAATTTATATCCTTTTAGGGAGCTGGAGTCACTGTCTTCTGTTGCAAAGCCAGGTATGGGTTATTATAATTACTGGCATCACAGATTTATTTTTAATTATTCATAAAAGTGATCTAAACAATGAAATCCCCAAATGAAAACACACAGTGCTGTTTTAGAAGCCATCTGTGACTGTTTGAAGCACCAGTGAGATGCCAGTTTTGTTTTTTATGCCAACACAGGAACATATCAAATTGATGGGGTATATATTTTTTAACATACGACTTTTTTTCCAGCAGGGATATTTAAACATCGTACGTATAAGATATACGATGTTGCCATGATGTGTTAATGGGAAGCAAACATAATGGAGACTTCGAAAGGAGGTTAATATGAACTCATTTGATGTAATTCAGCAATAATTATCCTCCACTCCACGTTTGAAATTGGGGAAACATGGAAAAAGAATGGCTCAGTGTCTAAATAATCAACTGGATGCAAGTTATTTCCATATACTAGATTTCTAAGAAATGTAGTATTAAGCATTTCTTAAATTTTGAGATTATTTATTGATGGATTGACTTTAAAAGGAATAAGCTTTTCATAGTTTCTCTATGACTGATATTTATGCCATATCTTGGTATTTGATCTCAAAATTTCTATTCATATTGAATGAAGTGTGGGATGTGAGCTAAGTCTGCAAGGATATCCAGTGGGGACGTTTTTCTCTGCAGTGTTTTCCTTTGTTCCTTGAAACACTTGAATCAGATTTCCGTATTTTTTTTTCCTTTTTCTTCTTTATTTGTTTGGTCTGGATTTTATACCCCACTTACAATGAGACTATTTTTACTATTATTATTATTAAACTTACAGCCACAGAGAAATCAGCCTCATTCTATTTGACATTGCTAGATTTGTCTTTGGGTTTTCCATTGCTACTGACTTTAGAGCAGAGAAAAGAGATTCAACATGAGAGATCTCAATTTGCCCTATGGCTTACCCTGACCTCTGAAATTAATGATTGTAATGGAGCTCTACCATAGTCTCCTCTATTGATCTCACACCACTCAGAAACACCATATCACAGTTGGAAGCCAGGAATCATTTTAATATTTTCTTTTTGGTCTTATTGAATCTAAGACTAAAAGAAACTGGTTAAAGCAGATTCTGTATGTGGAATCATCACTTAGGTTTTAAAAACTACTCTGAGAATGTATCCATTTTAACATACTCCTTTGTCTCTACCAGTATTTGGGAAAAGAGGATTTAAATGCTTGCCCTCAAGTTGTCATTTTTCCTAAAGTATAATTTATCTTGTTTTGAAGTCATCATCAAATACAAACATCTATTATTGGACTGTGCCATGTTAATACAGTGACAGTCCCAGGAGCTATTAAGGTTTATAGGACTATTTTATCTTTCTATAAATTGTCCCAGAGCAGTGTGCTTTTCCAGGCTTCTAGGCTGTCACTTCTTAGTACTCTTATGTCTCTAGATACCAGTCAATCTCAGCCTCCTATTTTCATGATTCTAATATACTGAGGGATTAGACAACACCTATTAAATTAGTCTTTTCTTAAAGAGAGTTTCACTAAGACTCCTCTAGAATAAAGAGCATTTTTAACCTGCGAACTGTTATGTCTGTCTCAGTTGGTTTTTAATAAGGCTTGGTTTTTCTTGGTTGTTGTCGCATGAAGTTTTGACCAAAGACTCATGCCTAGTTTGGTTAAGTATTCTTCTATAGTTTTTAATTATGATAGGGTCTCTTATACATAAACATTTTCAACTAGTTTAATAAAAAGTCTTATAATTATTTATTATGCATTGTCATCTGGTCACATTTTGCTAGATAATGGGGACAGAGAGACAAACAAATTATATCTACGTTTTATGAGAAGCTCAACCTTTAATGCCCTCTCTTCTCCCCTACTGAGAAGGATAATCTACCTTACTGGGTCGATGGGTTCAAATGCTAAGCTCAACCAGAAATGCTACCCAAGACATACTTGACACAAACTTTAATCTCTCCAGTTGACATACAAAATTAACCAGCGTGGATACATAACATTTAGGTAAATGTAATGGGATAAGCAATGAAAATCCAAACTGGGACATAGATAGCAAGAAATGATAAATGAGGAAGGCAATGTACTATTTTTTTCTTTTTTGAACTTAGCGGTTGACTAGAATTTCAATGTTTTAAATAGAAAGGAGATATTTAAGCAGTGTAGGGAGACCACTTGGATAAAACTGAGCACATAGATTGGGACGAATAGAATGCTGGTATCTTTAAAAGTTTCTTAAAAAGATAATTCTGTGCTTTAGAATGAGCATGAAATATATCAGTGAAAGTGAATTATATTTAGTATAGTAATATGGTAAAAACAAACAAACAAAACAAAACACCCTACTAAGACAAAATCTTGAAGAAATAGAAGATCTGAACCAACAAATAATGAGTAAGGAGAATGAATTGGTAATCTTAAACTTCTAAACAAAGAAAATCCCAGGACCAGTAATGCCAGTTCTTTCTAACTCTTCCTAAAAATTGAAGGGAGGGAACATTTCCAAATTTGTTTAACAGGGCTAGCATTACTCTTATACCAAAGTCAGATAAGGACACTACAAGAAAAGAAAATTATAAACTCCAAACCATGATGAACATAGACGTAACAATCCTCAACAAAATACTAGAAAAACAAATTCAATAGCACAGTAAAAGGATCATATGCTATGATCAGGTGGGATTTATCCCTGAGATGCAAGGATAGTTCAACCTATGAATATTAATTAATATGACATACTACATTATTAGAATCAAGGACAATAGTCATATGATTATCTCAATAGATCCACAAAAAGCATTTGACAAATTTAATATCCTTTCATGATAAAAACTCACAATAAATTATGTACAGAGGGATGTAATGCACATAATACCAAGCAGTTAACAATATAGTCAATGGTAAACGCTGAAAGGTTTTCCTCTAAGATCAGGAAAAAGACAAGAGTGTCCATTCTTACCACTACTATTCAACATAACACTGGAAATCCTAGTGACAGCAATTAGACAAGAAAAATAAATAAAAGGCATGCAAATCAGAAAGAAGAAATTAAATAGTCTCTATTTATAGATAACATGAATATATATCTCCCTAACTTGTCCATCAAAACAAAAACTTATTAGAACTAATAAATGAATTCAGTAAAGTTGCAGGATACAAAATCAACCTAAAATTGGTTGTGTTCCTATACAATAACAATGAACTATGTAGAAAAGACATTAAGAAAACAATCCTATTTACAATAGCATCAAAATAACAAAATACTCAGGGATAAATTTAACCAATGAGATGAAAGATCTGTACACTGAAAACTTTAGGAAATCAATGAAAGCAATTGAAGACACAAATAAATGTAAAGATGTTCCATGTTCATAGATTGGAAGATTTGATATTGTTAAAATGTTATACTATACAAAATTATCTGCAGATTTAATACAATTCTGACCATAATCCCACTCACATTTTTTAAAGAAATAGAAAAAATTATCCCCAAATTATTATGGAACCACCAAAGATGTCAAATACCCTAAACAATCTTAGGAAAGAATAAAGCTGGTGATATCACACTTCCTAATTTCAAAACCTATTATCATGATATTACTTGAAATAACATCACGAATTACAAAACTATATTATCAAAACAGTGTTAAACTGACATAAAAACAAACAGACATATCAATGGGACAAATAGAAAGCCAATAAATAAATCAATAAATTAGTCAATTAATCTTTGACAAGAGTGCCAAATAATACACAATGGGGAAAGGATAGTCTGTTCAATAAATGGTTTTGTGAAAACTGCATATCCACATGCGAAAGAATGAAATTGGACTCCTACACCACTCACAAAAATCAACTCAGAAAAATTAAAAGACTTAAATATAAGACATGTGACTAAAAACTCCTAAAACAAAACAAAAACTCCTAAAAGACAACATAAGGCAAAAGTCCCATAACATCAGTCTTGGCAATGATGTCTTGGATATGACATCAAAAGCATGGGCAATAAAAGCAAAAATAAACAAGTGGGACTATATCAAAATAAAAAGCTTTTGCACAGCAAAAGAAATGATAAAGTATATAAGAAACTTATAAACTCAATGGCAAATAATAATCATCATCATCATCATCATCCAATTAAAAGTGGGCAAAAGCCTGTGTGCCTGGGTGGCTCAGATGGTTAAGCATCTGCCTTCAGCTCAGGTCATGATCCCAGGGGCCTGGGATTGAGCCCTGCCTCAGGTTTCCTGCTCAGTGGGGATCCTGCTTCTTCCTCTCCCTCTGCCATTCCCTCTGCTTATGCTCTCTGGCTCTCTATCTCTCTACCAAATAAATAAATAAAATCTTTTAAAAATGGGCAAAAGACATGAACAGATTTTTTTTTCCAAAAATGATATACAAATGGCCAACAGGCACCTAAAAAGATGTCCAACATCAGTAATAATTAAGGAAATATAAATCAAAACCACAATAAGATATCACCTCTTAGAATGACTATTATCAAAACGACAAGTGGTAATAAGTGTTGGTGAGGATTTGGAGAAAAGGGAACATTTCACACTGTTGGTGGGAATGCAAACTGGTGTAGTCACTATGGAAAACAATATGGAGGTTCCTCAAAAGATTGAAAATAGAACTGCCATTTGATCCAGAATTCCATTACTCTGTACATATCCAAAGGATACAAAATCAGTGTTTTAAAGAGTTATCTGTACTTCCATGTTCATTGAAGCATATATTGACCAACAGGGAATATATTGTATTAATACTTTTAATTTTCACAGAATATGACAAATAATATGCATCAGTGTAAACTGTATTTAGAAAACTAAATTTCTTCGATTGTTTACTAGTGCATCCCCTTCTTTCAGTAGTATTTAAAGAATCTATCTTGATTATCGGCTATAACCTGACTCTATTACAAGATATTGATTATATGGTTTCAGTAGATAGTGTTGTATATGTGACAACTAAAAAAACTAAGATGCCTAATTAGGAATAAATAGAGAAAATAATATGACAAATAAAGTTATTTAAAGCTGAGTTAAGGTACCATTTTGACATTTAGTGCATTAGAAGTTGGGAGCTTCTAATTAGAAAAGTATGTATCCATTTTAGAAAATTATAAAATTACAAAAAAGTTTAGAAATACTGGATTAAAACATATTGAATCTAATTCAAGCTAACCAGAAGTAGCCACTATTTTTATATATGTCCTTTTATAACAATTACTAAGAGCAATTATGCTTTACTCATTTGCAACTGGTCATTTTAATATTACAATATACAATAAATTTTTGTTTGTGTCATTAAATTTTCTTCTGTGACATATTTTAATGTCTATATATTTTATTCCATTAACATAACCTATTGTATTTAACCAGTTTTTGAGTATTGTTTTTTGAAATTGTTATTTAAATGTTAAATGTTGTTACTTAAATGTTTTGAAATTATTATTGAATATTTTTAATTATTCTGAGTACCACTGATTCCCTTTAAATTTTAAATATTTGTAAATATTTATATTCTGTGTGATAAATTACTGAATTAAGAGTTATTCACATATGGTATGCTCATTGTATTAGCTTGCTATTATAATAAATCACTATAAAATTTAGTGGTCTAAAGTAGCACAAATTTATTATCTTTAATGTCTATTATGATGTCCTATCTTCTCTAGGACATCAGAAGTGAAATGGTTCTCACTGGACTAAAGTCAAGTTATCATTGTGATAACATTGGCCCTGCCTGGAGAATTCAGAGTAATTCTCTGAGATCAGATAATTAGCATAATTAATTCAACCTGCAACTTTATTTTTTTTAAGATTTTATTTATTTATTTGACAGAGATCACAAGTAGGCAGAGAGGCAGGCAGAGAGAAAGAGGAGGAAACAGGCTCCCCATGGCAGAAAGCCCAACATGGTGCTCAATCCCAGGACCCCGAGATCATGACCCAAGCCGGAGGCAGAGGCTTTAACCCACTGAGCCATCCAAGCACCTCTCGACCTGCAACTTTAATTCTGTCTTATTATATAACACCATGTTCACAGTTTCCAGAGATTGGGTCATCTATTACATCTTTGGGAGACCCATTATAAAACTTACTACACATATTTAAAATACTTTTTAATGTAACTTTTTATTTTTTAAAAGATTTTATTTATTTGACAGAGAAAGAGAGTGAGAGCACAAGCAGGGGAAGTGACAGAGGAGAGGGAGAAGCAGGCTCATGGCTGAGAAGGGAGCTTGATGTGAGGCTCAATCCCAGGACTCTGGGATCATGACCTGAGCCCAAGGTAGACATTTAAGTGACTGAACCACTCAGGCACCCCATAATGGTTATTTCCAAATTGACCCAAGTAAATTTTATATTTATAAAATTCTAAAATTTTTGATATTTTGTTGCAACTTTATTCTTCTCTCTCTGATAGATTTATTAAGATATAATTCACATATATAAAGTTCACCTTTTTAAAGAGTGCAATTCAGTTTTTTTATTTAATTAGTGTACTTATTTTAGGATAGTCATAATGCTATACAACTACTACTTTATTCTGGTTTTTATCAACCCCAAAAGAAAAGCCTCAGATTGACTAGGAGTGACTCTATAGTCCTCCATCTTCCACACATGTACATAAACATACTTGTGTCATGTCTAGCTTATCACAACTTAATGTATTATTTACTTATATTTATTTCAGACCATTATTTAGGGTTACATTTTGCATTTCAATATTCAATGCATTTGAAGGTTATTTTGGTATATGCTATGAGGTAGAGATGTACTTTATTCTTTTCTAAGAAATAATAATAGTTGCTGTACCATTTATAAGAATGAAATATCATTACTCCATCAAAGCAAATTGTAGCCAACATAAAATCTTAGTAGACAGGGGTCTTTTCTTGGTTATCTATTGGCTCATGTTAAATAGGCTATGTAATTTTGGTAAGATTACCATTTTCTTTTAATCATTATAGCATAGTATACAATGTAATTTCAATATTAAAATATATATTCAGTTTTCATTTCAACTTTTTAGTGATTTCCTACATTACATATTCCAGAAGAAATATATGATCTTTTCTCATTAAAATACACTTGAACAAATGGTAAAGAAATAGAAATTTAATTATGTAGGCAGCCACAGACTGGGATAGAGTCAAGAGACCAAACCAGGCCCAACTCACGCCTCCTTGAAGCCCAGGGGCTAATAGACCTGTGGGTAGAAAAGTTGAGTAGCGGTTGAGAAAGGGCCTGAACTATGGATCCCAAGACTCGCTGACATGGTTGCCTACATGTGCTTATATGAAATGGGCAAAACAGCCCTGCTCATTAAACCATTGTGGGATTGTGTTTTCCTTGCAAGGGCCATAAACTATGTCTTGAGCCACTTTGAAGATAGTGCACCTGGTTTAAGAATTATCTGAAGAAAGAGGCCACTGGCATCAAAGGGTCTGCTATTAGTCCTTGGGAAATAGATAATGGGAGAGCTTGAAGGGTTTTCTGTGCATGTTGCAAATTCTTTAGTAATCAGCTAAAAATAGATACTTCCTTATAATGGTTTCTGTTAGCTCTATAATGCCTCACAGCCTTGAATAAAATTGGCACTGCTTGGACATCATCCACTTTGTCCCTCCTGTCCCCATTTCTTTGTGTCTCCTCTTCATCTCACCATCCTCTTGCCCTCTCAACCCTGGTCATGTTGTCGCGTCAGCCACAACATAAATATAACTTTGAGTTATTTTGTGGAGGCCAAGAAAAACAAATAGTTAACTTGCAGAGATCACAATCCTGCAAGACGGGAGTCTCGCTTGGTTTACAAATGTCCTAGAGATTTACAAGTAACTCAAGTTCCTCAAGCCCTAACATCGCCCTCTCCTCCATAAAAATGAAAGAGGCTGAGGCAGAAGAAAATGGAAACAAAGTTAAACCTAAATCTCGCTAACAAGAACGCTTGATAGGAGAAATGTGACATTCCACCAGGAAACTCCCAATTATCATCATGTTAGTGCCTCATCAGAGGGAGAAACGGCCTTGACTTGATAATAACCAGGCCTCCAATATCCTGACAGTTTTTTTTTTACCCTGATAGCCCTTCTGAACATCCCCTTTGTCCTCACCTACTGCTGAGCCAGCAGTCGTGGCCCAATTATCTACTGCCGAGTCCACTCCCACTCTACCTTTAGAAACTATGACTGTACTCTGGTTTGGGGTCCAAGTCCCTACTCTGCTGTGTCAGGTATACTTGGCCCAAGCTTAAGCTTGTCAAATAAACCCTCGTGTGATTGCATCAGTGTTGGCTCCTTGGTGGTCTCTCAAACACAAAAACTTGGGCATAACATTTGGGGGCTCGTCTGGGATCTGAAAGATGCCGAGGACCCCAACCCAAAGGGTCTTGCGCCGGCTGGTGAGTGCACTCGTTTTCATCTATTTGCGTGCGTACTTTGAGAGCTCCACTCTGCATTTTTTTTTTTTTTTTACCTGTAGGAATTCCAATCTGAGTATCTGGAGTCCACATTGGCTCAAGTGGAAGAGTGGCAGGCCATTGACCAGGGGGTCTTGGGAGACATCCCTTTGCCTCTGTCTGGAGGCTCGGCTGCTGTTGTGGTTGGGCCTGTGTCTGGAGGCTCGACTGCCTTTGCAGTTGGGGCTGGAGGACGAGGTCCTTATCTGGGAAGAGAGCCGGCTGCTGTTACGGTGGGATTCTCCCTTAACTTCCTTCCAGTTTTGTCTTTGCGGCCGCGCCGAATCGTTTGTCTTTGTGAGTGTGTTCTTGTTAATTGTTGTTGTAAGTGTATTTGTATTGTGGTGGACTAAGGATATGATGGGACAGACACAGACAACTCCTCTGTCTCTGATGATTGAACACTTCTCAGACATTAGGGAAAGAACTCATAACCTGAGCACAGACTTACGAAAGGGAAAATTTCAGACTTTCTGCATGTCTGAATGGCCATCCATTAATGTTGGATGGCCCTGGGAGGGCCACTGGGTCTGTGGTTGTCTTTGTCCTGTTGTCTGCTGCATTGTTGTTGTTTTTGAAGAAATGAGGCAAGCAGAGAGTAAGGGACTCTGACTTTCATCTCTCCATTCCTCCTAATAGATGTGGGGCTTCTCCCTTACTCATTTCTTGTGTTAATGGCTATAACTGGAGCCAACTGGGGTTGGTATAACTCGAGATAGAGACTTTAAGGAATATTCCCAAGCAGTTGCCAAAACTCCCTTTGTTTTGGGGGAAGTTCCCTATTTTCTCTGGCCTGACATGGACTGCCTAACCCCTTTCCCCCTTGCTGGTGGGAAAGCATGGTGTCTTCTCCTCTGTTGGAGTTAAGGAGCTCTAAAGCTGGTAATCTTTTCTCTTCCTTCTGGCAGCATTTTGTTCTTCTGTCTCCCCCTTCTGTTTCTGCACCAACATGCGTGGGGCCTGCATAACTGGCCTCTAGACCATCCTTGGTGCTTCCTGCACCACGGCTCCTTCTCTCTTCACTGTCAAGGAGCAAGAAGGGCACCCCCTGGACCTAACACCTCCCACTCCAGACCTTCCCACCCATGTCTCAGGTAAACATTAAAAGTGGAGTGGGCCTAGGTGGAATGTAAATCAGTATTTGAACTAAGTTAAGTTTTTTGGCTTAATTAAGATATACATGTCTTTTAAGCTATTAATAGTAAACATGAAACTTCAGTCAAAGTTTACAGAAGGTCATGGGTGCCTGGGTGGCTCAGTGGGTTAAGCCGCTGCCTTCGGCTCAGGTCATGATCTCAGGGTCCTGGGATCGAGTCCCGCATCGGGCTCCCTGCTCAGCAGAGAGCCTGCTTCCCTCTCTCTCTCTCTGCCTGCCTCTCTGCCTACTTGTGATCTCTCTCTGTCAAATAAATAAATAAAATCTTTAAAAAAAAAAAAAAAAAGTTTACAGAAGGTCAAATAAGCTCATGTTATTTATTAAAATTTGTTAGCAAAGAGATGGCTAAAATGATGGTTAATTGTCTGTCTCAAAGTTTTAGTGGATAATTGCTGAGATAGCTTTCAAAGTCTTTGGTAAGCTGAAAGTTTAAAGTTTTGCTTGGAATTAAATTTGTTGGACATCTAGGTCTTTTCTAAATAGGATAAAGTGCTAAAGAATTGAGTACTGGATGGAGTACTGGATGTAGGTTTGTGCTTTTGACTTCTTACAGCAAAGAAAATAAGAATATTTAAATCTCTTGGTAAGCATGGTTTGTGCTTAACTGATTCATGAATTGGCATCTAAAGAATTCTGTTATAACCATTCACAATTGGTTAATAGCTGATAATTGGTTAATAACTAAAGGTATTTCTAAGAGTACAAAATTCTGCTAACTGCAAGACTGATGGAAATAAAGAAAGCAATTCTGTATGTAGAAAAGTAGAAGATATGTAAAAAAGATTTAAGGAATGGGAGTACATTTTGTTGAAGCTAAAAGAAGATAATTTTGTCTTCTTTTGAATGAAACGGTTGTTTGAAAGAAAATGGCTTGGGACAAAATTTGAATGCAAAGGGAAGTTGTAGAAGGTTTGTGAAGGGAAATCTTCAGAAAAGAGACCAGATGCCTGATCCTCTTTAAATATGAAAAGAATGGCAGGGGAGACTGATCACCTCCCATTAGCCAGGGATACCCAGAGGGGAGTGTCCAACCTGTTTGAATCTGAAGAGTGTCTGACTCTGTGAATCTCTCTGTATGGCTCCACCACTTCAGCTATGAAGTCTGAGTGGGCCGCATCCTGAGTCTCACAGGGCATGTTATGGCATAACGGTCATCTACTCCACGGAGTGGCCTGGTCCAGGGCTTATATGAACAGACCTTAGTTTAGACACTCCTAAGTTCCTGCGAGGGATGTGAGCAGGAAAACATCTGAAAGATCCCCCTCCCTTTGTCTGCGACATCATTCACAATGGGAGGGAAACCTAGTAAACCCACTATCTTAAGACTGCATGCTTAAGAATAAAAAAAAAAAAAAGGAAAGACACTGGCATAAAAATCTGTTTTTTTTTTTTTGTTTGTTTGTTTTTTTTCTCTGTTTAAAAGGGAAAAGTTTTCTTAGGTTAAAAAAAAAAAAGTTATGATTTTTTCTTTGCCTGCCCAGAAAACCCAGTTTCTATGTTTTGTTTTATCAGGTGTTTAACATCCCTAATTATATTTAGACATGTGTTTTAAAACTTTCTAAGGTTTTAGCAATTGTAGACAAGATTTAAATTGTAAATGAGATCTCTTTGACTCATAAAAGTTTTCCTTGGTATACTAAGTTACTCAGTAAGTACTTCTAAACCAAAAATAAATTTTGTGTTACATTTGGGTAAATGCTATAACTACTCTAGAGGTTCTATACATTTCCTAGAGTTTAACGTTTTGATAAGTGTTATCACTTGATATTTAACCATGTCTATTCTGAGTTTTTGTCATTTGTAATTGTTTTAATTCTGTTGTAAGAAAAATTCTGCCTTGAGACTTTCAGGACAAATACAGGTCTTTGATATATTAAAATCCTGGAACTGAAATGGGTAAGAATTTACAGAAATAAAAGCTGCATTCGGACTAAACCAGAATTTGTAACATGGGACTAGATGAACTGATGTCTCTTGATGTTATATCTTATTTTAAACAATTCTGGTTCTGTGGTGTTCTCTCCCACAGACTAGGGAAACTTTTTCTTAAGTTATCTGTAATTTACAGAGATATAAAAGTACTCATTTGTAAACAAATCAAGGCATTCAACTTTTCTCTCTATCTGACCCTCTGAAACCAAAAGTCTCAGCAAGTATTCTTTCTTCCACAGCAATTAGTCATTTGCATAAGTTCAATAAGAATCTGTTCTCCTTGTAACAGGACACCATTGGAAACATGGATTATTTTACCAAGGCTTTGACTGGAATGTCATATTTGAGAAAGACATGCATAGACTCAGCTATAGACATGCAAAGACTCATATATGATCAGACAGATTTAAGGAACTAAGGTTGACTTTTTGAAACCTGGAGCCATAAAGCCCCTTGGAACTGTTGGCCTGATACCTTGCTTACAGAGTTCCAAGCAGCCTCATCAGATGAGTAAAGAATGTCACCTCCTGGCAGGTGCAGGAACCTCAGGATACTTTGGGGTCCTCAGAAAGAGGAATTCACCCAAATTGACAGGTATTTCAGGCATGTCTGATGGCAAGTATGTGGCTTGGCTTCTGGCCATCCTAGAGATTCCTTATAAGAAGTTCCAGCAGAACAGATTCTAAAAGATCTATATGAACACTCACTGTTCTTGCTGAACTTATGTAAATAATTAGGCCAAGTTTGTTAAAATTGGACTTGTTTTTCAAATAAATCAGCCCTGATTTGGCTATCTCTGGAAATGAGGATTATTTTAGAGAGAAAAATTATGTTCAGTGACACACATTTATGGCTGTTAAATTCTAGATTTGATTGTTTTTAAATGCTTGTTTACCCAAGCTAGACAACTTGAGGTAAACTTCAGAGAATTTGCATGATAGCTTGTTTAGATGATCTTGCTTTTGTCAGTCAGTCAGCCCCAGAGATAAGAAGCATTTTGAGAATTACAAACAGCCTTATTGAGTGCCCAAGCATTGGTCATCCCAGACGTTGCCAAGCCCTTCTACTTGTATGTGGATGAAAAGGCAGGGGTGGCCAAAGAAGTTTTGACTCAGACTCTGGGGCCTTGGCAAAGGCCAGTAGCCTATCTTAGCAAGAAACTAGATCCAGTAGAGGGTGGGTTCCCCCTTGCCTCCACATAATTGCTGCCACAGCCTTCCTGGCCAAGAATGCAAGTAAATTAACTAGGGTATCAGGCCCTCCTCCTTAATGATGACTGATCAGTCTGTACTCCAGTCACTGCAGGAATTACAGTCTAGCCCATGCAAGGATCTTAACTGCCCACACTGAGATGGAGACAGAGCTGGAACCACATCTTTACCAACCCAGTGACTAGGTTTGGATGCACTGCCGCCAAATGAATAACTTGGAGCCTCGCTGAAAGGGACCCTACATCGTGATCCTGACCACGCCCACTGCTCTCAAGGTCGATGGGATTACTCCCTGGGTCCACTGACATCCGGCCAGCTGACCCACATGCCATTCTCAAGGACTTTATTCCAGAATGGAAGAGCCAGTCAGACAAGGACAATCCCTAAAACTGAGATTGTGCCACTCTCACATACCCCAATAATGTTACATATACTCTCACATACCCCAATAATGTTACTTTTGTCAAAGACAGAGTCAGTGCAGTTCAACTCATGGTACTCAGACAGCAATACCAACCACTGGACCTTGTTACTGAGACCAGCCAGGACCCATGATTGGGTCCTTCCTTAGGTTTCTCTGAGAGGGGAAAATGTGGAGGCCAAGAAAAACAAACAGTTAACTTGCAGAGATCACAATCCTGCAAGACAGGAGTCTCCCTTGGTTTACAAATGTCCTAGAGATTTACAAGTAACTCAGTTCCTCAAGCCCTAACATCGCCCTCCCCTCCATAAAACTGAAGGAGGCTGAGGCAGAAGAAAATGGAAACAAAGTTAAACCTAAATCTCTCTCTAACAAGAACACTTGATAGGAGAAATGTAATATTCCACCAGGAAACTCCCAATTATCATCATGTTAGTGCCTCATCAGAGGGAGAAACAGCTTTGACTTGATAATAACCAGGCCTCCAATATCCTGACAGTTTTTTTTTTACCCTGATAGCCCTTCTGAACATCCCCTTTGTCCTCACCTACTGCTGAGCCAGCAGTCGTGGCCCAATTATCTACTGCCGAGTCCACTCCCACTCTACCTTTAGAAACTATGACTGTACTCTGGTTTGGGGTCCAAGTCCCTACTCTGCTGTGTCAGGTATACTTGGGCCCGAGCTTAAGCTTGTCAAATAAACCCTCGTGTGGTTGCATCAGTGTTGGCTCCTTGGTGGTCTCTTGGACACGAAAACTTGGGCATAACAATTTCATTAATTCAAAAATGGTATCTCATCAACATTGTCTTCACATTCAATAGCGTTTTAAGTCTCAGTTTATTCAATCCTTTTCTTCTCTTAATATTTTTCATCATATAGCTCTGAACATTTCTTTAAAGGCTATCCTTAGGTAGTTTTTAGTATTTATTTATTGGAATGATGTTTAGAAGACCAGGGAGGTTTCAGAAAGTAAATGGCATTTGATTTTTAAGCAAGACTTGAAGCATACTTATAATTTTGGTTATATGGACATGGGGAAAGGTAGCAGAAATCACCCTATAAAAACCTCAGGGGACAGCATATGTGTATGTATTTATAAATGTATATATATGTAGAGAGTAGAGTATGTGAATGGATTCATTCTTTAGAAACTATTTAGTAAAAACTTTGGCATCATAATTAGAAATTATATTTTGGCAACTATACCTGATCTTTGTCATTATGCAAATTTTAAATGGTTGGCCTCTGCAGTTTCTTGTAGACATTTTGTAGAAATAATGAATAAGGATTATTAAGTCAAGTCACTAAGTATTTAATTTTGGATGATCTTTATTTCCATTACATTCATGCAATGTGTTTAATGATCTATTTATAAGACCATACCAATTTTCTCCACTTAACAGCGCAGTGAAATAATTCTGTGAGAGAGAAAACAAATCAATAACATAAAAGTTCAAATCTTGAATTAAAATGAATTCTTTGTCTAATAAGTAATGTTACTGTCAGATATTTTATTAAAATATTCTGACCTATAGGTATCCATGATTTTTGTGGTTTAAATAATCAGAACCTGAAATTTCATTATAATTGAGTTATTCATTTTTTTATTAAGTTAAGAGCTAAGTATTTTCAGAAATAAAAATAAAAATAGACCAGTAGGATAATAAACCATCTTAACAGTTTCCTATTATGGATTATTTTCAATAAGGACATCAAAATAATTTTTCTCCAGTCAAAAGATTAATATTCTCTGAGCAAGAAAAAAATGAGAAAATTTATCAAAAATAATTTTTCTTTTATAATAATTAAAATTTATAATAAATAATCCATGTAGGACAATTCTTAAAGAGAAGAGGAATTAAAACTCAGTGCATCTAACAGGATTAATTGGAATAATTATCAATTGAATATGCTAATCAAAACAAAATCAAGATGACAGAATTTAAAGCAAAATCCAAGTATCTTTATTATGACAAAAATGTCAAGAGATAAAGAGAAATAAGAATATTAAAAAGTACAAATGTAAAAGGAATAACTTGAGATATTCAGATATTCAGATATTCAGATATTCTCCTGAAACTGTTCCAAAAAATAGAATTTGGAATATCAATATCAGAAAAAGGGAAAATTCAAGGAAAAAAATCAAGAAATAAAAAATGAGAAATTAAATGATCCTGTGCCAAATTTGTAAGGTCACTTATCTTTAACCTAATAGTACTTTCCTATTTTATGGCTCCACATAATACATTTGATGAACAAATACATTTGTCCTATAAAACAGATAGAAACTTTTGTGAAGACATAGATAATCAAATAGAAACATTGAAATAGTCCAAATTTTTTAACAGATTTAACATGGCTATTGAGACAAAAAAGCTCTGAACATTTCTATTAATAATATTGATATTAATCTATTAATAATTTTGAACTCTAGCAACAGAAAATAAACTCTATTTTCATATGGCTATGGGACATATGCAAAATGCTTATTTCTTTTATTCCACAAATTAAAAGAAAATAAATTTCCAAGTAAAGATTTTTAGGTTTTATAGGCTATAATTGGTGTATAGTGACAGAGAGCCAGCATTAATCACATAAATTTAAATAATCACACAGAAATATGTCCAATATCAGTGTAAAACATTCTTCTAAATAACTTTTTTGAGAAAATAATAAGTTAAAAACAAAACAAATCAAAATACTTATTAATTATGGAGATCATGAACACTTAAATGACACAAATAATCTGCCTTTCTATATAACAGAAAATTTTGAAAAATTAAAATTAGGAAATAAAATGCCATGTAAAAGAAAATTTCTGCTGCTAGTAATGACAGAGTAAGTATTTGCAATATCTAGATCTAGTTCAAAGGTAACTACCTACAGTTGCCAGAGAATGAACAGAAGCAGACAGACATGGTTGGAGAGTACACAACTGAGGAAGAGGAGCTGAAGAAAATAAGTTCAATTTTTTTTTTTTTTTAATTTTAGGCTGAGATCTGAAGCTTTAGGCATACAGTGTAGTCAGTATGGGTGCTTCCAGGAAAAAAACAAAACAAAACAAAACAAAAACTTACAATATTTCTGTCCTCGGAAACTAGGAAAGTAAGTCTAGAAAACTGAGATCTCTGGAGATAAATAGGAGAGGAGGATACACAATTTCTGTCAATCCACATTTCTCATTAACCTCAAAATTACACATGAACAGAAAAGACTCAAAGGATACCTTAGCTAAGGACAGAAGATCTGAGCTGAGACTGTAGATGTCATGGAAGAAAAAATGAATTTGCAACCCAAATCCAACCAAAATAATTGACTAGTAAGAGAGACAATCTCTTCAGAGAAAAACAGCACATTCTTAGGATAAAATCCGACATTATCTGACATAGGAAGAAAGACAGTGGAATATACTCTAAAGAGGAAAGGTAACAAACTGAGACCACCTCTGAGATGACTAAAACAAATATAAAGATAAGAATTCCCAGCAGGAAAATAAAGAATTTTTAAAAGAGCCAAACACTTAAAGAATTAATACCTATTCTCCTGAAACTGTTCCAAAAAATAGAAATGGAAAGAAAACTCCCAAACTCATTTTATGAGGCCAACATTACCTTGATCCCCAAACCAGAGAAAGACCCCATAAAAATGGATAATTACAGACCAATATCCCTGATGAACATGGATGCAAAAATTCTCACAAAAATACTATCCAATAGGATCCAACTGTACATTAAAAGAGTTTTCACCATGACCAAGTGGAATTTATTCCAAGGCTGCAAGGTTGGTTCAACATTCGCAAAACATTCAATGTGATTCAATACGTTAATAAAAGAAAGAATAAGAACCATAAGATACTCTCAATAGATGCTGAAAAAAAAAGTCAAAGTACATTTGACAAAGTACAGCATGCTTTCATGATCAAAACTCTTCACAGTATAGGGATAGAGGGTAAATATCCCCAATATCATCAAAGCCATCTATGAAAAGCCCACAGCAAATATCATTCTTAATGGGGAAAATCTGAGAGCGTTTCCTCTAAGGTAAGGAACACAGCAGGGCTGTCCACTATCAGCACTGCTATCCAACATAGTACCAGAAGTCCTAGCCTCAGCAATCAGACAACAAAAAGAAATTAAAGGCATCCGAATTGGCAAAGAAGAAGTCAAACTCACTCTTTGCAGTGATATGAAAGACCCATGGGAGACAGGAACCCATCAAAATCCTTGAGGAAAATACAGGCAGTAACCTCTTTGATCTCAGCCACAGCAACTTCTTCCTAGAAACATCTCCAAAGGCAAGGGAAGCAAGGGCAAAAATGAACTAATGGGACTTCCTCAAGATCAAAAGCTTTTGCACAGCAAGGGAAACAGTCAATAAAACCAAAAGACAACTGACAGAATGGGAGAAGATATCTGCAAATGACATATCAGATAAAGGGCTAGTATCCAAAATCTATAAAGAACTTACAAACTCAACACCCAAAGAACAAATAATCCAATCAAAAATTCCTCTTCTAATATTTCCTGATATTAGGAGACTCCCATAAGAATCTCCTAATATCAGGAAACAAACTGAGGGTTTCTGGAGGGTGAGGAGGGAGGGATAAGGTGGCTGGGTAATGGACATTGGGGAGGGTATGTGCAATGGTGAGTGTCATGAATTGTGTAAGACTGATGATTCACAGACCTGTACTCCTGAAAAAAATAATACATTATATGTTAATAAAAAAAGAGCCAAATAGATATTCTAGATTTGAAAAATATAAGATCAGAAATAAAGTCACTGGATATATCTGGATACTATGGAATATATATATATATATATATATATATATATATATATTATAAAGGAGTTAATGAACTTGAGAGTAGATCAGTAGAAATCATCCAGTGTGAAGAACAGAGAGAACAAAAATGTTGAATTAAAAACAAAGCTTTAGGTCTATATTAATCAGCATGAACTGCCATAGAAATATACCATAGACTGCATGGCTTAAACAGCAGACATTTACTTTTCATAGTTCTAGGGGCTAGAAGTCCCAGACCAGGTTCTGTCGCAGTAAGTTTCTGGTGAGAGCTCTTTCTGGCTTGAAAGATGCCACTTTCTCACCTATCTTTACATAGGAGAGAGAGAAAACTCTGGTGTTTTGTTTTTTTCTAATGACCCCAGTCCTATAAGATTACTGTGTCACCCTTATGACTTAATTTAACTTCCTTGAAGGCCCTGATCCCAAATATAGTACAGTGGGGGTTATAGCTTCAACATATGAATTTTGGGGCAATACAAACATTCAGTCTATAACAAGGTCACTGTTAGTATCACAGTCTAACCAGTCTAACATATGATTGGAATTGCAGAATATGAGACAGAACTTGGAGCAGGAAAAAAAAAAAAACCAACAAAAAAAACACATTGATTTTAAAAAATCCAGAATTCCCAGATATTAAAAAATAAAGATGCTTAGTGATAAAATATGATTAAATAAAAGCAAACAAACATGCAAAGTCACTTTGTGGGAAAATTGCTGGAAACCAAAGAAAAAGAGCTAAAGGTAAAAGAAGCAAGAGAAAAGGTATATGAGAACAATAAGATTCACTGAACCACTTTCGCATCAGATACTACAGATGATAGAGAAAAACGCAAAAGTATCTTAAAGTGTTGAAAGAAAAAGAAATAACCTGTCAATCTAAATCCTATATCCAATGAAATAAGTTTCAAGAAGGAAGACAAAATAAAATTTCTAATGTAAGAATACCAAGAGAATGGATTGTCAGAGACCTATACCATAAGAAATACTAGATGAAGAAGGTAATCAACAAGATGGTGGACTAGTAGGTCCCAACATTTGTTTCCTCCCCAAAAACAACAGCAACAAAAACAATAAATAAACTACTAAAAACTGACATACAACTCTGGGAAAGATATGGGCTACAATTAAGAAGCAGGAGATATGCTGAAGAAGTAAAACTGGAGGGTGGCTTTGTAGAAAAGCCTAGGAAGAATTTTACCCATATCAAGCCATTCCCAGAGTAGCTCAACTCTCAGGAGGGATGCCTTTAGAGGGATTTCAATCACAATGAAAATGAGAGTTGGAGAAACCCAGGAAGCATCACTGCCAAACATATTTGCAGCCATTGCTACTGAGGACTTCCACAATCTTCACCAACACTCAACCCAGATGACAAAAAGCTGCCAGCTCTCCCTGCTCTGTGCCTTCTCCCTGTAGCTAGAACTATCACTGCAGTGTGATATGTCCCTCAGCTGTGACCTGCTCCCCAAGATCTGGGTGCCACAGAGCCTGGCATCTATGGGGCTGGAGCTGCTGCTGTTTTGAGCCCCACCTCTGGTCCCCAGGTCATGACTTTGATCTAACATGACATGGGATGAGTAGCACCTGCTTTGCATTCCTCCTCCCAGGTCTCTACATGTGGCCATCAGAGGCTGCCCTGCTGACATTTTGTGACTATACTCTGATACTAGACTTGGGACTTTGACTTACCATCCCCAGCCCATCCTGCTACTGCACCTTGTTCTTTGGGCCCGAGACACCCCGGTATCTGTTCTCTCAGGGCCCATGCTGCTGTACCATTCCTCCCTACCCGACCCAATTCATTGTGGGGGTCCCCAAAACACAGACACTGGTTATACAAGAAATCTGTCTGTACATAGCCATGTCTTAGGCTGAAGTAGGTGCACTGGGGTCCTGGTAGTTTCATATGTGTCTAACTCCAGAACCTTGACTCCACTGCTGCTCTGACTATGTGTGTGCCAATCTGGATGCCAAGAGAGATCCCCTCAGCTAGAACTACTTCTTAGTGGTGGATAAAAAAAACAAAAAAAGGAAGAGAACCCCAGCAGCCTTCACCTCTGAGGACTCAATAGCCCTAGCTGTCATAGCAATAAATGAGACCTCCATAGTCATAGCCACAGAAGATGTCTATAGTCTTTACTAACATTGATTTCAACTGATGGAGCTGCATGAAAACTATGCTGCTGTGCCCTCTTCAGGATCAGAAATGCTACACTGCACCCCATGCAGCCAGTGCCCTCACAGCCAGCCAACTTTAGGTGAAAGTCTTTCCCCACCAAAGCCATTATGAAAAAACTGATGAAGTTGATAGCCCCTCAGATGTTCAGACATAAATGCAAAGCCATCAGAAACATGATTAGTGAGAATTTGCTTCTGGGATCTCTATTCTGTTTCTTTGGACTATTTTAATGCCAATACCATACTGCTTTGATTACTATGGCTTTGTAATGTAGTCTGAAATCAGGAATTGTGACATTCTCCTTTGTTCTTTCTCAGTATAGTTTTGTCTAGTCAGAGATTTTTGTGGTTCAGTAAGAATTTTAAGATTTTTTTTTCAATTTTGTGAAAAAATGCCATTAGAATTATATTAGGAAGTGCATTGAATCTATACATAGCTTAGAGTACTATGGACATTTTAACAATATCAATTCTTTGAATTCATGAACATGGGACATCTTTCCATTCATTTATGATTTCTTCATTTCTTTTATCAATGTCTTATAGTTTTCACTGTACAGATCTTTCATCTCCTTGGTTACATCTGTTTTCAAGTATTTTATTGTTTTTTAATGCTATTTTAAATGAAATTATTTTATTTCTTTCTTTTCTTTATTTCTTTTGTTAGTGTATAAAAACACTGCTGTTTTGTATGTTGAATTGTATCATGTAAATTATTGAGTTAATTTTTTAGTTCTTAGCAGTTGTTTGATTAAATATTTAGGATTTTTCTCCCCATAAAAATCATGTCGTGCATAAACAGAGGCAATTTGACTTCCTCCTTTCCATTTTGCATGCTTTGTATTTCTTTTTCTTGCCTAATTACAATGGTTAGTTTCCAGGTACTATATTTAACTAAGTGGCTAAAGTGGGCATCCTTGCCTTACTCTTGATCTTAGAGGAAAAACTTTTAACCATTCACCATTGAGTACGATGTTAGCTGTGGCTTGCAGATGACAAATGAAAGGACAGTATTGCAAGAGTTATACAGTATAAATGAAGTTGGGTAATATCACTTAAGTGCAGATTGTGATAAATATACTCAATAAACTATAGACACTACTAAAATAACAACTGGAGCTTTAGCTAATAAGTCAAGGTGATCTGGAATAATAAAAATACTCAATCCAAAAAAGGGTAAAGGATAGTGGGCCATATAGAAAACAAATAGACTTATAGACTTAAATCTAATCATCTTAAGAATCATATTAAATGTAAACCAGGGTTCAGCAAATCTTTTCTGTAAAAGGTCAGATAGGAAGTATTTTAGGCTTTTTAAGTCATGTATTAAAAGCTGAACTTTGCTATTACAGCACAAATGCAGCCATAAGTGATGTGTAACTGTAGGTATGCTGGCTGGATTTAGCCCGCAAGTCAGGTTTGCCCTACTGGCAATAGGTTTCTGACTCCCAGTCTAAACATTCCACTTAAAACACAGAGATTGTCTGTTTGAATAAGTAGCAAGAGATAACTTTTTCTGCTTATAAGAAATATGCTTTAAATATAAAGTTACAATTAAATTAAAAATAAAATAATGGAAAAAGATAAAGTATGTTAATGTGAATCTAAGAAAAGCTGGGGTGGTTAAATCCCATTAGTCCATTTTGCACTATACCTCCGAAATAACTTTCAGATTTTGTTATGTGATAACAAAGGACTTGGAAACTTCTCTTGTTTTCTTGGATCTCTCTCCTCAAGGGCAGGGGGACCTTGCAGGTAGTTGGAGGCATGCAGGGACTTTATTTCTCCATCAGGGAAAAGCATTCCAAAGTGGTAGTGGTGACAAAACACATTGTTCTCCCCTGTGACTTTTTAAAAATCAAATTAATACATTATTGCTCCAATATATCCAAGAGCCTAGAATATCTGAAAACTCAGGTCCAGAATTGAAACTTGTCCTTGGAGATGTGTGGCTTATTTTCTATTAGATTGCCTTTCAAAAAAAATCACAGCTCTTGAAATTGTCAATTTTACTCTTTTTCTTGCTTTGTTATTATTTTGTGTTTGCCTTTATTATTTCCTTTCTCATACATTTATTATGTTCATTTCATTATTCTCTTTTTAATTGGTTAAAAACTTGATCCATGTATTGCAATTCATTCTTTTCATAATTAAAGTACTTAAATTTTGCATTAAACACATTTTGATTTTCTTTTCAGTTTTTTTCCCTAAGTAATCTGTAATTGGAAGTAGTTCTACAATGTATTTAAAAGGTTGTTTTTATTTAACTTCCAAATGTTTTTACTGTGTTTTTTGTGGATTACATTTGGAATTTTACTATTCATTGCTAATTAGTTTTTTTTTTTTTAAGATTTTATTTATTTATTTGACAGAGAGAGATCACAAGTAGACAGAGAGGTAGGCAGAGAGAGAGAGGGAAGCAGGCTCCCTGCTGAGCAGAGAGCCCGATGTGGGACTCGATCCCAGGTCCCTGAGATCATGACCTGAGCCGAAGGCAGCAGCTTAACCCACTGAGCCACCCAGGTGCCCTGCTAATTAGTTTTATTGTGGTCACAGAATTTGGCATACATAAATCTTTAAAATTTAATGAGGTTAAGTTGTTTCTTAATTTACAAAAAATTTTACAAAATTTCAAACACATTAAAAAACAAAATGTATTTTTGGCAGATTATAATTGAATATATTAATGTCTAGCACCAAATAAATATTCAAATATTCGCCAGTGCTGTAACAAAATGTCATTTAAATTCACATGTTTTTAGTTACTGTAATCAATTTTAAAGATAAAAAATTTACTAATGATAAATTGTATATAATGCGTGCTTTACTGTCATAGAAATACACAGATGAAAAGATGCCTTATGTGCACTCCATTATATGAAAGAACCAATTGTGTTCACACATTTGTGTATGTTACAATTATCTATTATGATTATTGTTGTTAATTATTCCTTTATTAAACATACCATCTTGTAAGGAAAAAGAAACAAACACATACACATGTGTGTGTATGTGTGTGCCCATGCATAAATATGTGTATACACAGATACATCTGCTTGTATTTATATATGTATGTTATATTTGTATGTGTTTCTGCATATATTTGTTTAAATACACACGTGTTTGTAAGAACATACTTATAATTTATACATATATTGTAAGTATCATTTATTTATGAAACATTGAATGGCACTTTTCAATACATAAACACTTAGAAAAGATATAAGGTAAGGTAAAGAAATAGAGTGTAACAGACTTGAAGGCTTTTAGATGAAGGGATGATTTCTCTGAAAGGTGACATTTAAATGTAGCCCTGAATAAAAAGTCAATTATGGGAAAACCTAGGGCCCAAGCATTCCAGACAAAGGGAGCAGCTGATGCAAAAAGCTTATAGGTGAGAGTGAGCTAAAAGAGTGGTAAGAATAGCAAGAAAGTCAACGTAACTGTAGTAGTCATTACAGAAGCCAGATACAAAATCATAGAGTAATATTGTAAGATTAATGTTTTAAGTAAATCTCTGTGGCAATAACCAAAGCTGGGAAAACAGTTTGAAAGCTATCGTATTTGTCTTGGTGAGCCATGATATTTGCTTGGAATATGTAGTAACAGTGGGGTGAAGAAGTGCAGTTACTTTCAAGATAAAGCTGACAGCTCTTGGAGATTCACTGCTTATATAGGATAAGAGCAATAGTGCAATTAAGGATTTCAGTCTGAGCCACTAATTCAAAGGTGATGCCATTTTTTGAAATGGGGGACAAAAGAAGAAAGACGTAAACATACATTTGAGTAAAGGCAAGATTTCTGGTTTATTTATTTTTGAGTTCTGTATGTTAAATACTAAGTCAAACTGGCAGTTGGAGACATGGCTCTGGAGGTCAAGAGAAAGGTCAAGAGAGAAGTCAGAGCTGGTGATGTAAGTTTGGGAATTCATAGGGTGCAGATGGAATTTAAAGCCTTAGGGCTTGATGAAATCACCAAGGGAGAGAATGTCTGAGGATGAAGTTTGGGCATCTATTGAGCAAAAGTGGCACAAGAGAAATCTAGAAAGAAAAGCAAGTGGAATAGGAAAAACAAAACAAACAAACAAACAAACAAACAGCAGGAGAGCATTGTGGTCCAGTATCAGAAAAGGATAGGAGAGGAGGTAGAAGAAGGGATGTGAGGTAAGTAAGGGAAGGAATAAGGAGGAGAAAAAGAGGCAAGGAGGAGAGAAGGGAAGAGATCACTGGCAATTATGATATGGGAAGTTTTTAATGTTGAATCACTGATGTTCACTATGTGGACAATCAACTTTAAGAGGTTTGCTTTATGTGTGCTGCAACTTCTAACATCCAATTTGGTAGAAATCAATGTCTATATATTACCACAGACCTAAGAACTTTGATTTCTTGTTTCTGATTTGATGACAAATGTGAATAAGTATTTGTTTGTGTTTTACTTTTGAATTAAATTAAGGTCCATTATTAAATGGACTGATTCTAGGCTCTGGTCCCATGCTGATTATTTCAAATTTTTAATCACCCTTTAAGTCATTAGGTGATTGTTTTGCCAATGGGTGATGATGTAATTAATGATTTAAGTGGGTTTCATCAATCATATTCAGAAAGTCAACTCCTAATTCTCTCAAAACACAACTCAAATTCTTAATTCCTTTTATTCTGTCTTATGTGGTGATGAAAAATAGTTCAGTGTTCTCTTGGGAATAGGTAAGAATGCCTTATTTATTTATTATTTATGTTTAAAGCTGGCAAGTGATGTAAGCAGGAACCTAATTTTTATATGGAAAGTGTTTGTGGGATTGATTGAAGCCATATCAGCATTAGAATAATTTCTGGAATATTCCACAATATGTTTCCTGAGGAAAATTATTTCTCATTTGGGCAGCCTTGCAGCCAGTTGATTGTAATAATTACTGTAATGTTATTCTTATGACAATTACTATTTTCAATATTTTTATGGAAACCAATGATGGAAATATATGCAAAGGGCTTAGTACTCAGTATTTATTCTTTTATTAGTGTCCATATTACAGAAAAACCTCTAATTTATAAAGCCTACATGCAAAATTGTTGATTCAACACATGGAGAAACATTTTAATATGATTTTTAAATCTCTTTCAATATTCCTCTCCTATTCTTCATGAAAACATGGAGTTCCCAGTTTTGAAAGCTGTGGCATATCAGACCTCAATCACCTAGTTTAATAATGGATATGACAGTTTTTTCTTTAAAAGGGGTTTTGTGATATCTTTTGTTGGCCTCTAATGCTTTAAGGTTGAGCCTTTTCAAAATTGAGAATGTTTCACAAGAGGTTTTTTTTTTTTTTTTCCTTTTTAGTAAGAAGACACTTAATTCTAAGGAAGCATAAAATGAAAACCAAGTATTTACAGATAAGGGGGATTTCCAATGATAAAAAATGGAATGAGATGCATAAGGTGTACCGAAGAAGAGAGGAATCTAGGTAAGAGATATTGTTTTAGTTAACCTTTTAGTGGTCTGAGCAATGGATAATCCTAATAATTATGTTAATTCTTTATTAAGCCTTTTCTATGTACCAGTCACTGCTTTAAGTATTTTATATGAATTAATTCATTAAAGCCAGGGTTGCTCATTCTCTGCACGGTTGACATTTTGGGCCAAATAATTCTTTGTTGTCTGGGTTGAGGGGGTTGGTTTGGGGAGAATGTGGTTGTCCTGTGCATGCAGAATGTTCAGCAGTATCCTTATACTTCATCTATCAGATGGCAGTAGCAAAACCATTATCCTCAGATGTAACAACCAAAAATATTTCCAGACATTTGTTGAAGTTTCTGGGGGAACAAAATTCCTTCCTGAGATCCACTGATGGTAAGCACTGGAACAATTTTTTGAAATACTTACTTTTGTTCTTCCCATATGATCTTTAGTGAAATGTAGATAAAGATAGTTTTAGTACCTTTCCCAAAATTACTCAGCCAGTAATCAAATACCTAGGATTTAAAGCCAAGCCCTCATGTTCTTTTTTTTTTTTTTTATTTAAATATTTTTATTTATTTATTTGTCAGAGAGAGAGCGAGCGAGAGCGAGCACAGGCAGACACAGTGGAAAGCAGAGTCAGAGGGAGAAACAGGCTCCCTGTGGGGCAAGGAGCCCGATGTGGGACTCGATCCCAGGACGCTGGGATCATGACCTGAGCCGAAGGCAGCTGCTTAACCAACTGAGCCACCCAGGCGTCCCAAAGCCCTCATGTTCTTAAGTACTGTACTATACTATTTCTTTTGCTTTCTCCGAGGTAAGCAAATGCTTATGCAACTGAAAAAAGAATTTACCAAAAGGCGGCTTTGATCAAACACTAGTTTGTGGTGTTTTCCATGTACTTCACACTTAATCTAAGAAGGGAGTCATTGCAGTTGGGTAATGTCTGAGAAAGATTCAAGATGTCCGTTGAGCTGAACATGGATGGGGAGGTGGGCTGAAAACCAGCAGAAGACAGTAGTTTAGAAAACCATACCTTGTTACATGATATTCTTACATGGTACTATTTCCTAGATATTTGTGAGTTACAGTTCTTTCTTTAGGTTTTATTCAAATGAAAAATAAAACAAGGATAGCAATAACAAAGTATTCAAAAATCCCAATGCCAAATAATTGTCATATTTGTTTTTTCACTACACAGATTATATCATCTGGCTTCCTCATAAGTCATACTACAGTCTGGGGCTTTGAAGATAATAAAAATGGTGGTATAAAAGTTGCACTTGTTGATTTTATAACAGTCTTTTTTATGTTATGTTGGTTTCAAAAGCTGTTCATGCACTTATGCTGACTATAATTTTTCAGTTAGAGTAGTTACGAGCCCCCAGAGTATTCTAAATGACCCAAAGCACTTGCTTTTAGTTTCTAACTGACATGCATGGAAAACATTAAGGGCCTTTAGAAGGGATACTAACACATCTCCTACAAAATATTCTGGAAAATCAATTAATGAGGAGCTACAATGTCAATCCACTTCGGGATGGGATGCAGCCAATTTTTGAGTAATGTGTGTTCTAAACATAAAAGGCTTCCTGTACCCCCTTTTAATTTCAGGAATTTCTATCACTTGCTATTAGTGCTGACAGATTTCTGTCTATGGTAAGTATCGGATGAGATCAGCATCTAACTTCTCTGAATTTCTTGTCCTTGTTAATTGCACTTGCAGTTATGGGTGGAGAAGAGATCACACATACCCAAAGGTAATGTCAATCTACATGTTCAAAGAGCAAATAAACTACATGGGCCAGTTTTCTTTTTTGCAACCTGGCAACCAGGAGATCCTGGAGATCTAACTGAGGTCTCAATCTCAGTTCCACAACTATCTACCTGGGCCATCCAGAGAACATGACTTGATATAATGTCTTCAGATGAGGGAGTTTGATTATTGGATTTTAAATTTCTAAAATGTAGCATTTTATGATTAATCATTTTCATCTATGTGATGTCTAGCTTTGCCATGGTTTCAGATAATTTCTAAAAAATATTTTAAAGCTATAACCATTTGCAAAAAGAGATGATAACCAACATGGTACAGTAGAAAATTCTGATGAATACTGAATCATCAATCTTTCATAATATTTGAAATTTCAGCCTTACATTTTAAATTTCTGCTGTTTTAAGGACATTGAATTTTTGTAGATTTGTTCTTAGACTCTGTAGTTGGGATATGAATTTTGCTATTACCTTATTCTATATTTTTATTAATTAAAAATCAAGACCTTGAGGGAATCAGGAAATTGCTAAGAACATATAAAACTCCACCATAAATAGACTTCTCAGAGATCTTAAACCCAAAGCAACCTGGGATGACGTATGGATATAAAAATAAGTATTGAACATAAGCCAGAACCTGCATTTCATATTGGACACTTTTCATTGGTTTCTAAGTTAACTTCATATTGGGACTTAGAATTTCTGATTTTAGGCAGATATGACTTACCCTAAGACTAAAATAAGACAACTATTACTGAAGAAACTGAACAATCTGTTGCAAGATGTCTAGGACTCCTAAGGGAGAAGACAAACCCAGAAAGTAAAGTCATCCTAAGTTCATCACTTGGGATAGAAGAAGACATATTGGAACATACTTGAAGGAATCCTACAAGTCATAGTCTACCAGAGGCTGCCCATACTACACAAGTATGTGCTATCTTGTTAATGGAATACTTTAGAGATGCAGAAGAGTTACATGTAAAATAGTGCACACCAAGCAAGATATCATTCAGATTAAAAAATATAAACTATTTTTCCATAGTCATTTCAGGTATTTTTAAAGAGATATACATTACAAATAGACATGCTTCTATGGATTATTTCTGAATATCCTTTATGTCCAATGAAGTCATTGCTTCCCTGATGATTTGATTTATTTATGATCCCTATAGCAACCATAATATCTCTACACTTTAGCAAGCATAAGCTAAGATACAAATTAATACTGCTTTATGTGTTGTTAAAATTTACATTAAAGACAGCGCTTTGCAATTTCTTGCAATCATTTAACATCAATTTTTTGAAAATAATCCAGTATATACATATAGATTTAATTCAGTAACTGCATTTCTTTAGAGCACTTCATTGTATAAATATGCTATAATTTATGCATTTAAATATTCATAGGTACTGAGATTATTTCTAATTTATTGATTTAACAGAGATTGCCACAACGAGCTTCTTTGTACTGAGCTTTTTATTCAAATGTATAAAGGATTCATATAAGGAACAAATATCAAAAGAGCAACAGAGGTTTATAGATCAGCTTTCCAAAGTGATTGCAGTAGTTTGAACTTTCCACAGTAGAGTATTAAAGTTCTCCCTCCCTCTCTCTCTCATCCTTGTCAATAATTGAGACTATCAGGGGGAAAAAAAGTAATTTGTGTGATCAGACTTTCAATTTCTCTGAATATGATAGCAGTAAGATCTAATCTTGATATTAATATCTCACTTTGATATTCCACATATTTTGATATTTTATATTCTTATAACATTTAAATTCTAAATAAACAGTTGTTATAATATTTATTTCTACATTTAGCTAAGAGCCATTTGGGAAACTAAAAAAAACAATCTTTTTGGACTTCCTGCATGAAGTGGGAGGGAAGCAGATTAAAGTCCTCATTCATGGGAACCTCATGGAAAGGGCTGGCTACTGACTCTGGGCTTGCCCAGACACACCATGCTCCTTCCTGGAGGGGGTGGGGCTTGCAGACTCTGAGGCTATTTGTTCCTCTGTGTGATCTGAGAGCAGCAGCCCTGGAGCCTATTCCACTGGACCTTGACTTTAGAATAGAAAATGACCCAACACCTTTGAGAAGATTTACTGGTTATTTATAGAAAATTTCATATATAATACAAAAAAAAAAGAATTTTCTCAACTTTCCTCCCAACATCTTAAAAGAAAACTCACTTTGTCACATCTAGACATTCTGTATGTAAAATGATTAGGGACATATAATAAGTAGAATTAGAAAATCACATGTCCTTGATACTCTACATAGATAAGCCCCAAATCACTAGAACTGATACAGGAATTCAGCAAAGTTGTAGTATATAAAATCAATGTACAGAAGTCTGTTGAATTTCTATGCACTAACAATGAAACAGGAGAAAGAGAACTCAAGGAATTTATCCCATTTACAATTGTACCAAAACCCATAAGATACCTAAGAATAAATCTAATCTAATAGGTAAAATACCTGTACTCTGAAAACTATAGAATACTTATGAAAGAAATTGAGGAAGACAAAGAAATGGAAAAACATTTCATGTTCATGGATTGGAAGAACAAATATTGTTAAAATGTGCATGCTACCTAGAGAAATCTATACCTTCAATGCAATCCTTATCAGAATATCATCAGCATTTTTCATAGAGCTGGACCAAACAATCTTAAAATTTATACGCAACCACAAAAGACCCTAAATAGCCAAAATAGTGTTGGAAAAAAAGAACAAAAACAATGGTGGAGGCATTACAATTCCAGACTTCAAGTTGTATTACAAAGCTATAATCATCAAGACAGTATGATACTGACACAGAAATGGATACATAGATCAATGGAACAGAATAGAGAACCTAGAAATGGACGCTCAACTCTATGGTCAACTAATCTTTGACAAAGCAGGAAAGAATATCCAGTGGAGTAGAGACAGTCTCTTCAGCAAATGGTGTTGGGAAAATAGGAAAGCCACATGCAGAAGAATAAGAAGAATGTGAAGAAACTGAACCATTTTCTTACATCACACACAAAAATAAACTCAAAATGGATGAAAGACCTAAATGTGAGAGAGGAATCCATCAAAATCCTGGAGGAGAACACAGGCAGCAACCTCTCTGACCACAGCTGCAGCAATTTCTTGCCTGACATGTCTCCAAAAGCTAGCAAAACAAAAGCAAAAATAAACTTAGGACTTTGTGAGGATAAAAAGCTTTTGCACAGCGAAGGAAACAATCAATAAAACTAAAAGGCAAACTATGGGATGGGAGAAGTTATTCCCAAAAGACATATTGGATCAAGGGCTAGTATCCTAAATCTATAAAGAACTTATCAAACTCAACACCCAAAAGCCAAAACATCCAGTCAAGAAATGGGTCAAAGATATGAACAGATATTTCTTCAAAGAGACATACAAATGGCTAACAGACACTAAAAAAAAAAAAAAAAAAAAAATGCTCGACATCACTTGTCATCAGTGAAATACAAATCAAAACCACAATGATATACCACTTCACACCAGTCAGAATGGCTAAAATTAACAAGACAGGAAACAACACCTGTTGGGAAGGATGCAGGGAAAGGGGAATGCTCTTCCACTGTTGGTAGGAATGCAAACTGGTGTAGCCAGTCTAGAATGCAATATGGTGGTTCTTCAAAAAGTTAAAAATAGAGCTACCCTATGACCCAGCAACTGAACTATTAGATAATTATCCAAAGGATACAAACGTAATGATTCAAAGGGACTCATGCACTCCAATGTTTATAGCAGCAATGTCCACAATAGCCAAGACATCGAAAGAGCCCAGATGTCCATCAAAAGATGAATGGATAAAGAAGACTGTGGTATACAAAAGAATATTATTCATCCATCAAAAATAATGAAATCTTGCCATTTGCAACAACATGTATGGAACTAGAAGGTATTATGCTAAGTTGAATAATCAGTCAGAGAAAGACAAATACCATATGATTTCACTCATATGTGGAATTTATTTTTTAAGGATTTTATTTATTTGACAGAGATCACAAACAGGCAGAGAAGCAGGCAGAGAGAGTGAAGGGGAAGCAGACTCCCTGCTGAGTAGAGAGCCTTATGTGGGGCTTGATCCCAAAACCCTGGGACCATGACCTGGGCCAAAGGAGAGGCTTTAACCATTGAACAGTCCAGGCACCCCTCAAATGTGGAATTTAATAAACAAAACAGATTAACATAGGAGAAGGGAAGTAAAAATAAAATAAGATACAGACTGAGAGGGAGGCAAACCATAGAGACTAAATATAGGAAACAAACTGAGGTTGCTGGAAGGGAGGTGGGTGGAGGTTGGGGTAATTGGGTGATGAGAATTAAAGAGGACACTTGATATGATGAGCACTGGGTGTTATATGCAACTGTTGAATCACTAAATTCTACCCCTGAAACTAATAAACTAATAATATACTATATATTGACTAAATTAAATTAAAAGAAAAAAGTAAAAAAAAAAAAAAGAAAGAAAGAAAAAAAGAAAATCACATGTCTTGTAAGTGCCCTTTTGTTTAAAAAAAAAAAATAGAAAAGAAATGCCTCTGGAGAATACTGTTGGAAATAGAATTGTTAGACCACATCTAGAAACAATGATAGGAGATGAAGCAGGAGGTGGTAAAATGGAAGAGAAAGAAGATTCAGTGCTAGACTGCTCATATTTAGAAGAAATTTTCAGATTGTAATTATTGTTTTGTGTGTACGTTTTGTTCCTCACAACTGAATATATAGTTGACAATTTTAAGTATTTAAAAATGTGTATTTAGTAGTCTAGATGGCAGAGGAGTAGCAGACTAAGATGACATCAGGTCGCAGGAGTTCAGTTAGATGGTTATCAAACCATTTTGAACACCTACACCCAACAGGAGATCAAAGAGAAGAGCAGCAATTCTAGAAACAGAAAATTGACCACTTTCTGGAAGATAGGACATATGGAGAAGTGAATCTGAAGCAATGGGAAGACAGACCACAGGGGGAGGGGCTGGCTCCCAGCAAGCACTGGAGCAATGGAGCACAAAATTTGAACTTTTGAAAGTCTGCTCCACTGAGGGACATCACTCCAGAGACTAAGCAGGGGTGCAGCACTCATGGGGACAGTGTGGTCTCAGGTCCTGTAGGGTCACAGAAGGATTGGGGATGTCTGAGTGTCACAGCCCTTTCTGGAGAAATAAAAGAACTAAAATCTAACCAAGTTAAAAAAAAAAAGCTATTAATGAGGTACAATAAAAATTGGAGGTTCTTACTGCTAGGATAAATGAGGCAGAAGAGAGAATTAGTGATATAGAAGACCAAATGATAGGGAATAAAGAAACTGAACAAAAGAGGGACAAACAGCTACTGAACCATGAGGGGAGAATTTGAGAGATAAGTGATACCATAAGATGAAACAACATTAGAATAACTGGGGTTCCAAAAAAAGAAGAAAGAGAGAGGGGGCAGAAGGTATATTGGAGCAAAATATTGTAGAGAATTTCCCTAATATGGCAAAGAGAATAAGCATCAAAATCCAGGAGGCACAGAGAACTCACACTTAAAAAAATCAATAAAAATAGGTCCACACCCCATCATCTAATAGTATAATTTACAAGTCTTAGTGACAAAGAGAAAATCCTGAAAGCAGCCCAGGACAAGACATTCTGTAACATACAATGGTAAAAATATTAGATTGGCAGCAGACTTATCCACAGAGACCTGGCAGGCCAGAAAGAACTGGCATGATATATTCAGAACACTAAATGAGAAAAACATGCAGCCAAGAATACTATATCTAGCTAGGCTATCATTGAAAATAGAAGGAGAGATAAAAAGCTTTCAGGACAAGCAAAACCTAAAGGAATTTGTAAACACCAAACCAGCCCTACAGGAAATATTAAAAGGGATCCTCTAAGCAAAGAGAGAACCTAAAAGAAGTAGACCAGAAAGGAACAGAGACAATATACTGTAACAGTCACCTTATCGGCTCTACAGTGGCACCGCATTCATATCTCTCAATAGTTACCCTGAATGTAAATGAGCTAAATGCCCCAATCAAAAGGCACACAGTATCAGAATGGATTAAAAAACCAAACCCCATCAATATGCTGTCTACAAGAAACACATTTTAGATCCAAAGACACCTCCAGATTTAAAGTGAGGGGGTAGAAAACAAATTACCATGCTAATGGACATAAAAAGAAAGCTGGGGTAGCAATCCTTATACCAGATCAATTAGATTTTAAGCCAAAGACTACAGTAAGAGATGAGGAAGGACACTATATCATACTCAAAGGGTCTGTCCAACAAGAAGATCTAACAATTTTAAATATCTATGCCCCTAACATGGGAGCAGCCAACTATATAAACTAATTAATAACAAAATCAAAGAAACACATCGATAATAATACAATAATAGTAGGGGACTTTAACAACCCCTGACTGAAATGGACAGATCATCCAAGCAAAAGATCAACAAGGAAATAAAGGCCTTAAATGACACACTGGACCAGGTGGATATCACAGATATATTCAGAACATTCCATCCCAAAACAACAGAATACACATTGTTCTCTAGTGAACATGGAACCTTCTCCAGAATAGATCACCCATTCTGGGTCATAAATCAGGTCTCAACTGGTATCAAAAGATTGGGATCATTCCCCGCATATTTTCAGTCCACAATGCTCTGAAGCTAGAACTCAATCACAAGAGGAAATTTTGAAAGAACCTGAATGCATGGAGGCTAAAAAGCATCCTACTAAAGAATGAATGGGTCAACTAGGAAATTAAAAAAGAATTGGAAAAAATCATGGAAACAAATAATAATGAAAACACAACTGTTCAAAATCTGTGGGACACAGCAAAGGCAGTACTGAGAGGAAAATATATAGTGATACAAGACTTTCTCAAGAAACAGGAAAGGTCTCAAATACACAACCTAACCCTACACCTAAAGGAGATGGAGAAAGAACAGCAAAGAAAGCCTACACCCAGCAGAAGAAGAGAAATCATAAAGATCAGAGCAGAAATCAATGAAATAGAAACCAAAAGAACAGTTGAACAAATCAACGAAACTAGAAGCTGGTTCTTTGAAAGAATTGATAAGATTGATAAAGCCCTGGACAGACTTATCAAAAAGAAAAGAGAAAGGACCCAAATAAATAAAATCATGAATGAAAGAGAAGAGATCACAACCAACACCAAAGAAATACAATTATAAGAACATATTATGAGCAACTATACTCCAGCAAATTCAACAATCTGGGAAGAAATGGATGCAGTCCTAGAGACATATAAACTAGAAAAACTGAACCAGGAAGAGAATCAGAATACCTGAACAGACCCATAACCAGTAAGGAGATTAAACCAGTCATCAGAAAACTCCCAACAAATATGAGCCCAGGGCCAGATGGCTTCCCAGGGGAATTCTACCAAGCATTAAAATAAGAATTAATTCCTATTCTCCTGAAACTGTTAAAAAAAATAAAGAAATGGAAGGAAAGCTTCCAAATTCATTTTATGAAGCTAGCATTACCTGGACCCAAAACCAGAAAAGACTCCATCAAAAAAGAGAATTACAGAGCAATATCCTTGATAAACACAGAGCAAAAATTCTCACCAAAATACTAGCCAATAGGATCTAACAGTAAACTAAAAGGATTATTCACTATGACCAAATGGGATTTATTCCAGGGCTACAAGGTTGGTTCAACAACTGCAAATCAATCAATGTGATACAGTACCTTAATAAAAGAAAGAACAAGAACCATATGATACTCTTAATAAATGCTGAAAAAGCATTTGACAAAGTACAGTATCCTTTCTTGATCAGACCTCTGCAAAGTGTAGGGATAGAGGGTACATACCTCAATATCATCAAAGCCATCTATGAAATACCTGCAGCAAATATCATTCTCATTGGGGAAAAACAGAGCTTTTCGTCTAAGGTCAGGACCACAGCAGGGATGTCCATTATCACTACTGCTATTCAACATAGTGCTAGAAGTCCTAGCCTCAGCAATCAGACAAAAAAAGAAATTAAAGGCATCCGTATTGGCAAAGAAGAAGTCAAACTCTCACTCTTTGCCAATAATTTATGTGGAAAACCCAGAAGACTCCATTCTAAAACTGCTAGAACTTGTACAGGAATTCAGTAAAGTGTCAGGATATAAAATCAATGCACAGAAATCATTTACATTTCTATAAACCAACAGCAAGACTGAAGAAAGAGAAATTAAGGAGTCAATTCCATTTACAATTGCACCCAAAACCATAAGATACCTAGGAATAAACCTAACCAAAGAGGTAAAGAATCTGTACTCTGAAAACTATAAAGTGCACATGAAAGAAATTGAGGAAGACACAAAGAAATGGAAAAAAGTTCCATGCTCATGCACTGGAAGAAAAAAATACTGTGAAAATGTCTATTCTACCTAAAGCAATCCACACATTTAATGCAATCCTTATCAAAATACCATCCATTTTTTTTCAAAGAAATGGAACAAATAATCCTAAAATTGATATGGAACCAGAAAAGGCCCTGAATAGCCAGAAGAATGTTGAAAAACAGAGCCAAAGTTGGTGGTATCAAAATTCCAGACTTCAAGCTCTATTACAAATCTGTCATCGTTAAGACAGCATGGTACTGGCACAAAAACAGACACATAGATCAATGGAACAGAATAGAGAGCCCAGAAATGGACCCCCAACTCTATGGTCAACTAATCTTCGACAAAGCAGGAAAGACTGTCCAGTGGAAAAAAGTCAGTCTGTTCAACAAATGGTGATGGGAAAATTGGACAGCCACATCCAGAAAAATGAAACTGGACCATTTCCTATGCCACACACAAAAACAGACTCAAAATGGATGAAAGACCTCAATGGGAGACAGAAATCCATCAAAATCCTTGAGGAGAACACAGGCAGTAACCTCTTTGACCGGGGTTGCAGCAACTTCTTCCTAGAAACATCTCCAAAGGTAAGGGAAGCAAGGGCAAATGAACTATTGGGACTTCCTCAAGATCAAAAGCTTTTGCACAGCAAGGGAAACTGTTAACCAAAACAAAAGACAACTGACAGAATGGGAGAAGATATCTGCAAATGACATATCAGATAAAGGGCTAGTGTCCAAAATCTATAAAGAACTTAGCAAACTCAACACCCAAAGAACAAATAATCCAATCAAGAAATGGGCAGAAGACATGAACAGACATTTCTGCAAAGAAGACATCCAGATGGCCAACAGACACATGAAAAAGTGCTCCACATCACTCGCCATCAGGGAAATACAAATCAAAACCACAATGAGATATCACCTCACACCAGTCAGAACAGCTAAAATTAACAAGGCAGGAAACAAGGGATGTTAGCGAGGATGCGAAAAAAGGGGAACCCTCCTATACTGTTAGTGGGAATGCAAGCTGGTACACTCTGGAAAACAGCATGGAGGTTCCTCAAAACGTTGAAAATAGAGCTACCCTACAACCCAGTGATCACACTACTGGGTATTTACCCTAAAAATACAAATGTAGTGATCCAAAGGGGCACGTGCACCTGAATATTTATAGGGGCAATGTTCACAATAGCCAAACTATGTAAAGAACCTCGATGTGCATCAACAGATGAATGGATAAAGGAAAAAAGGGTGTATACACACACACACACACACACACACACACACACACACACACAGGAATACTACACAGCCATCCAAAACCCCGAAATCTTGCTTATTAGCAATGACGTGGGTGGAACTAGAGGGTATTATGCTGAGTGAAATAAGCCAATCAGTGAAAGATAATTATCATATGATCTCCCTGATGTGAGGAAATTGAGAGGCAGTGTGGGGGGTTTGGGTGGGTAGGGAAGGAAAAAATGATACAAGATGGGATTGGGATGGGGACAAACCGCAAGAGACTCTTAATCTCATGGAACAAACTGAGGGTTGCCCTAGGGGAGGAGGGAGGGAAAGGGTGGTTGGGTTATGGACATTGGGGAGGGTATGTGACATGGTGAGTGCTGTGAAATCTGTAAGCCTGACAATTCACAGACCTGTATCCCTGGGGCTAATAATATATTATATGTTAAAAAAAAAAAAAAAAGACGGGGCATCTGGGTGGCTCAGTGGGTTAAGCCTCTGCCTTCAGCTCAGGTCATGATCTCAGGGTCGTGGGATCGAGTCCTGCATCGGGCTCCCTGCTCAGCAGTGAGCCTGCTTCCCCCTCTCTCTCTGCTTGCCTCTCTGCCTACTTGTGATCTATCAAATATATAAATAAAACCTTTAAAAAGAAAGAAAGAAAGAAAGAAAGAAACAAACAAACAAACAAACAAACAAACAAACGTAAGGGTGACCAGTTCTTGCCGAACTACTCAGAAAGCAGATCTAGTTTACAGAGCTTCTGGATTGAAGAAAGAGACATGCAAACTGTTATTTCATTTTTCATAAAAATTGAAGACAGGAGTTCTACTACAATGAGCATATCTGCTAATGTATCAGTAACCTACAGTTCTCATGAGTCACCCTTCTGTTTCCATGTGTACATCTGACAGAACAGACTTATGAATAAAATGTGAAGTCCTAAAAAAATGTGTATTTAATGTTTCCAGATGCTTGAAGTATCTGATGTATGTTAAAAGATGTAGCAAAATACACATTTTGTAAATATCCTTTTTAAAAAATTCAAATGAAATACAATTGACCCATGGGATGCCTGGGTGGCTCAGTCAGTTAAGTGTCTGACTTCAGCTCAGGTCATGATCTCACAATCCTGAGATCAAGCCCTGTGTGGGGTTCCAGCTCAGAGGAGAGTCTGCTTGTCCTTTCACTCTTCCTCTGCCCCTCCCCCTGCGTGTGCTCTCTCTGTCTCTCTAAAAAAAAAACAAACAAAACAACAACAACAACAACAAAAACCTTAAAAAATAAGAAATACAATTTAACTTTGAACAATACCAGTATTGGAGCACCAACCTCTCCTTCAGTCAGAAATCCACGTATAACTTTTGACCCTCCCAAAAAATTAATTATTAATAGCCTATTGTTGATAAGAAGTTTAATGATTAAAAGTTAACACATATTTTGTGTTATATGTATTATATACTGTATCCCAATAATAATGTAAGCTTTAAAAGAAATGTTATTATGCAAATCATAAGGAAGAGAAAAAAAATTTACAGTACTGTACTATATTTATTTTAAAAATTGTATGTAAGCAGACCTGTGCAGTGCAAAACCATGTTGTTCAAGGGCCAACTGTATTATCTTTTGGATATGGGTTTACTCCATAAAGACATAATATGAATGGATGTGATAGATTATTAACCTCAGCTTCTGCATTCTATTGGGCTGGCCAAGCCTCTTGGAATGTTCTCTTTCCAGCTACTGCTGTAGCAGTCAACCTCTGAAGCCTTGCCAGGGGAGGGGAGAGAAGCTGGCATTAACCTGCAAGCTCGTGGCTTATGAATCTTTGCCCTGGCCCTAGTGAGTCCAGGGGTTTAATTTTATTCCTCACTTTTCCTTTTTGTAGAAATTAGTTTCCTCCCTGCATTGCTGTGTGAATGCTATGGTCATTTCTCCAATTGTCAGAAACAAAATTGAGCCCTGGCTCACATTAGCCATCCTGGGAAATATAGAATTTGTTACCCTTTCAACAGCAGCAACTCTAAAATGTCTAAATAGTAAAGGCTGAGGAACACCAATGAGAATTGATATTGGTGGATAGATAGATAATCTCCTTTGCTGCTGCAATTCCAGAGTTAGACAAAACAAAACAAAGAAAAATTTTACATTTTTTTGTGGTAGGTTTGGTAGGGTTGAGAAAGTTTAAAGAGGCAAAAGCCATGCCTCAACATTGTAGAGCTTCCCAGACAGCCTTCAAGAAGATATAGAAAGTAGGAAAATTACATGTATCATCCAAAGAAGAACTTTTCCAGAAATATATTATCTAATAATTTCTAGAATTAGGGAGAGGGCATTTCCTCAGGTTACAGTTCAACTTATTAGGGCAGCACAGGGTAGATTTGTTATAATGGATACTTAACAAAGAATTTTTATGAGGGTCAGGGATAATGGAGGGAGGGATTCCTACTAGAAACAAAGCTCTTAGATCTCATCAAACAGTTACAGAGTAGAGGTCTGAGAAGTAAGCCTTGAAAAATATCTCTTGAAAAATTGGAGGGGAGGATATAAAAGTAATGTGCTATTTCCTTGTATACCTTGTACATGTGAATAATAATAACATGGTTGGATGGAGTGTTTTAGTTCACAGGCTTTTTTTTTCCCCTCTTGGAATCTCAGAGCTGTGCCCCAGACTGATGCTTTTGCCTTGCTTTTGCCATTAACCATTTTGCTCAGTTGTTCCATTGTTTTCCTTTTTAAATTTATTCTTGGAACTTGCATGATTTATTTCCTTAATCTTGAAATTAAAATAATTCAGTAAGAAATGTTTCATCGAACATCTATTACTAAAAGTTTGGCTTGGAAAATTTTTCTTTATTTTCTTTATTTATTTTCTTTAGATAAGGAACTAGTTCCCCAATTATTGCTTTAAATATGATGTCTCCTTATCTGTTTGTTTCTGTCTTTGAAATTTGTAATATTCATATATTGAATTTCTTGGCTCTTTCATACTTCAGATTCAACTCTTTACCCCCCGAGTTTAATTTTGTTTTCTGTAGTAAACTATATGTCATTCATTATCTCAATTTTATTTTTGAATGCTGTGTTTATGTTTTCACATCAGAGAAATCTCCCTGATTTCTGAGTTATCACATTTCATTGCTATAATGACCTTCAGACCTTGTTGAAAAACATCCTTTAAAATAAACAGATGGTTTCCATGTTCTTGTTCCTTTTTTTAAAGTTTCTTTCATAGCTCTGGTACCTTTTAACCCACTGAGCCACCCAGGCACCCCAACTCTGGTACCTTTTGGATAAATTTGCTTGTAGACCTAAAAGGACATGGGGGGGTCACTGGCTTTTTTCCCCCCATTTTCCTATTTGTTTTAAATTAAGTGCTCATTTTATTGTTTTAATATATACAAGCAGAAATTTGAGACAAGGAGGAATTTGCTGTATATTATTTTACCTACAAGATAGAAGACTCTAAAACAATTAGAATTTTATTTGAAGAAAGTATTCTGGTATTTTATACTTGGTTTTGATAGTTCTTTAGAGAGTACGGTTTATTATGTTTTAAAGACTGTATGAATTGAGGAGGCTTTAGAAATATGTCCCTATTTTAAGAAGGATATCGGAGGTCCCTATTTTAAGGATATTGACTGGAAGGGAGGGAGCAGCAAAAAGGATAAAAGTATACTGAATTATATCTAGGTACCCTATAGAAAGTAAGGCAGGGGAATAATAGAGAAGTTGTCATCAACTATTTGAAAAGAATAATATATTTATTCTACTGTGCTCCGAATGGCAGAAAGTACAGTGAGAATATCTTACTTAATAAAAGAAAGACATTTACAATACTTAGAACCCTTTGTTACCGGAGTTGTTAAAGCAAGGGTTGTCTTGAATATGGGAGAGGTTGTTTGGTGCTGAGTGGGAGAGTTTTTTGCAAGATCTCATAACAGTACCTTTCCTTCCAAGCTCCTGTGGTGATTCCACTAAATATCATGTTTAATTCCACCAGACTTTTAAGGTTAGAGAGCATTTGTTCTATTCCATTCAAGTAAACCTTTATAATTAAAGGAGTGTTTGAATTGTGAAATCTGCAAAGTTAAATTTCATTGCATTTAATTCAGTAAAATTAAAATGCCTGGTGACATCCTGGTTAGAACATTAGCCATATTTAGACTGGTAATTAATGTCTAATTGGACACTAGTACTCAATTTAGTAGTAATGAAATAATGGCTAAAAATACCAACTGGTATTTAAAAAGATATGTGATATATATCCTGAAGCAATTTTCTTAAATGCCAATTATAATTTGACATTTAGAGACTGAGCGATGTGATTGCTGATGAAAGTTGTACTGTGATCCTATGGCATATGGCTATGCATTCTTATTTGAGGGATATAAAAATATTTTGCATAATATATAGGTATTCAAAAAACAAATATTTTACTACTGGGAAGAAGGAATTTTAAAACCAAATAAACTGTATAACATAGAAAGAGAGAAATAAATGTCTTTTTAAAAATATTGATATCATATGAAGAACTTGAAGATAAATTTACCTTTTCTTGAGGTTGAGCATGTTTAGAAGGCCTTTGTCATACAATGAAAGCAACACATCTGTATAATTTTCTATCTTATTTATACAAAGAATTTGAGTTGTAATTTGATTTCTGGTACTGATTATGAAATAATTATATATTGTCAGTTAAACACACACATATAATTTAGTTGACAATTGAGAAAAATATTTTTGCATAATATTTGATGAGACTAGTCAGAATGTGTTTTAGAAAGATACTTACCATAATATTTCTCAAAGTTGAGTGAAGGCATAATTTATTCATTAGAATTTTCCTGAAAAACAGAACCAATAAAACATATATATTGTTCAAAAGAAAACCACAGGCCCAAAGGGCATCACTTGGACCAGACCAAGTCATCAAAACTGGATTTAATACCTTAACCTAACACAGTTTCAACATCCCTCAGAAATGTAAATCTTAACCAGTCAGTCAGGAATTTTCCCATCAGGACCAATGAGGTAATATGTGGCATACTCCTTGTCCATACCTCAAAGGAAGATGAGGTAATTTGCATAATAAGGTCCCCTTTCCTTTCCCCTAAGGAAAGGTGTTCTTGCTTGGAAAAATGCTTTCTTTTCTTTTTCAAAAAAACCTTTTTTTGCCACATCTTCCTTTCTATAAAAACCTTACATTTTGAATAACATCTCAGAATGCCCCTCCATCTGTAAGACGGGAATGCTGCCTGATTCATGAATTGTTTCATAGAGCCATTTAGGTCTTCAAATTCACTTGGTTGAGTTTTGCTTCTTAACTACATATATGTACACATGAACATATACATATATGCAGAGAGAAAGAGATCAGTTTGTTTTGAAGAATTTCCTCATATAATTGTGGAGGTTGACAAGTCCTGAGATCTGTAGGTAAGTCAGCAAGATGGCATCTCAGGAAAATGGTGGTATTATATCAGTCTGAAGGCCATAGTTTCAAGGCCTAAGAAAAGCCAGCGTTTTAATTTGAGTCACAGACAGGAAAAACCCCATGTACCAGTTTAAAGGCAGTTGAGGAGGAATACTCTCCTACCCAGAGGAGGGTCAGTCTTTTGCTCAATTCAAACCTTCAAATGACTGACTGGGGAGCATATACTTTGAGGAAGGTATCTGTTTTATTCAGTCCACTGATTTAAATACATCTAAAGACACCCTCACAGAAACACCAAGACTAATGTTTGAAAAAACATGGCCCAATCAAATAAACACATGTAACACACTGTGTTACACAGTAGTATTTTCAGTTAAGGCCAGACATATTCTTGGACAATATTTGAAATAAATTCAATAGGATTCTTTATGTTATTGTTATAAGCACATTGGAAACTTTTGGTAAATTACTACTCTAAGCTATCACAGTCATTTAAAAATCAAAATGAAGCAACTAACCAAACAAAAAAACTATAAAGTCCATGAAGGTGAGCTAACTTCAAATAATGCCCTAGGTAATTTTTTTTTAAGTACAAAATAAATTTGTTAGCCCCCTGTCATTCATCATCATTATTTTGAAACAGTTCATTGTATTTAGAAACAAAGTATGACATTGCTTCTGAGCTAAAAATCTATATTCATATTAAAGCACTTTGGGTCCAGAATACTTCCTGGATTTTAATTAAGAATTATGTTATGTGACCTATCAAGAACTGGGGGCATAAGTTTCTAAAGAGTACTGCATTAGGCAAAGATTTTGTGTAACTAGTTCAATAGTAATAAATGATTATTCAGCATACACTTTCAAAAATATTAATTTCAGAAGATGAAACCTTGTGTCTCAAAAGGTAAACACTGTACTTCAAGGTTAACATGACTTTCCTGTTGAATTCATTTCCAGTGGGTGTATCAGGCAATTGCAGAGGAACATGACAGTTGGTATTCAATATAAAGGTAAAAAATAATTCTGTTACCACAACATTTAGCGTTTAAACACATGCTATTTATGTTTGCTATTGTTTCACATGTATTATTTTGAATATTCAGGCTTCAAAGTGTGGCTTGTACCAAGTACTATGCTCACCATATAATAGGAAATCAATTAATATTGGCCAGTTGATAAGGCTACAGACATGGATCTGTGACATTTCTGTATGCAAGTGAATTTTTTTAATTCCAAAACAGTTATTACAGCAATAAATCACTGGAACAACAGATAGTAACATAAAGTGCTGTGATTTAACCCAAGAGGAAGTAAACTTTGAAGATATTTCTTGTTCCCTAAAGCTGGATATATGTAAAATAAAATCATGGGTGTTCTACCAGAGGAATCCTCTTGAAACATTGGAGGCTAGAACAGACAACACATTTGAGTCAGAACTGAGCACAAGGAATATAAGCAGATGACATTCAACAGTAAATATTAGAGTGGATTTAGAGTAATTATTAATCAGATTGTTAGTGAAAATCAAAGTTAGGGCTAAAAAAATGTGAATTGGATTATAGGATGTTCTGTCAACAAACGTGTATTATCTAATTCAGTTAATTCTGGAATCTTGGTGATATGAGACTCCCTTTAAAAGCTGCATTGCAGGGGCACCTGGGTGGCTCAGTGGGTTAAAACCTCTGCCTTCGGCTCAGGTCATGATCCCAGCATCCTGGGATCGAGTCCCGCATCGGGCTCTCTGCTCAGCGGGGAGCCTGCTTCCTCCTCTCTCTCTCTGCCTGCCTCTCTGCCTACTTGTGATCTCTGTCAAATAAATAAATAAAATCTTTAAATAAATAAATAAATAAATAAATAAAAATAAAAAAAAAATAAAAGCTGCATTGCAGGGTGCATTTCCAGCAGTCCTGGAGAAGCTACCTGATCTTGTCAGGAATTATCCTTGGGTGGGGTGTAGGAGAAGCAGGAGTCTTGCTTCTCTTCTGGAGATACTGTCTCCCTCTGATTTCAATCTTCCTTTTCATTATGTCAGGAAAGAACACTGCATTACACCATCAATAAGAGAGGAGGATGTGCATGGACATTTTATTCACCTCTCAGCTGACAGAATGGGAAAAAGTGGTGCCTACATGCGAAGTAAAATGGAGTTTTGATAGCTCCAGTAAATTTGATTAAGGTTACATGATAAATTGGACTGTTAAGGCTCACAAGTTGATTTGGGTTTTTACTTAAAGTGTATTTTTCTCATTTATATTTAAAGGTTGTATAATGTAAAGGAAAGTGCCTCAAAGTAGAAATTCAGGGACTTAAGCTCTACAACTTGATCTTCTACTACTTGCAATTTAGACTCATTCTACATACATTTCTGCCATAGACTGAATGTTTGAGTCCCCTTCTCTCCCCAAATTCATATGTTGAAATAATTATTCCCAATATTAGGGTATTAGGAGGTGGGGCCTTTGAGAAGTGATTAGGTCATAGGGAACCCTCATGAATGGGATTAGCAGGTTTTTAAAAATATATATATATATATTTTTTAAGATTTTATTTATTTATTTGACAGAGATCACAAGTAGGCAGAGAAGCAGGCTCCTTGCTGAGCAGAGAGCCCAATGCAGGGCTGGATCCCAGGACCCTGGGATCATGACCTGAGCCGAAGGCAGGCTTTAACCCACTGAGCCACCCTGGTGCCCCAGAGATAAGCAGTTTTATAAGAGACACCAGAAAAGTCTCTAACCTCTTGTGCCACATAAAGATTCAGTAAGAATATACTGCCATCTATGAACCAGGAAGTGGGGTTTCATTAGCTACTGACTCTGCCAGTGTCTTGATCCTGGACTTCCCAGCCTCCATAACTGTGAGAAATGAATGTTTGCTATTTAAGCTACCTAGTCTATAGTATTTTTTATTACTGCTGTCTAAACAGATACTCAGTTTCCTTATTTATAAATAAAGACAATAACATCTCTAGAAGCTATGTTCCAAAACTTAAAGACGATAATAATTTCTTAGGAGTTACAATCTCTGGAGTAAAACCGATGGGGAAAGGGAAGTGAGGCAGGTTAGCAGGGAAAGTAAATGCAGTGTGATGCATTCCTGAGCTAGCCACAACTTCATGAGAAGACATGGGCATTTGTGAGATCAAGCGGGTCATCTTCAAACATGTCTTGTATTACCTGGATCACTGTGGAGAAGGAAAAGGGAAATACATTTATCTGGTAGGCCTCCTTACGTCTTGTCTCTGATTAGTCAAAATTTGCCTTAAAGCCATTGATTCCACTATGCACTCAAGCGGAGTTACTGACTTTCCTCATGTACCTGCTTGCGAAACGAGATCGTATGAGTCACAGTGCAATCTTTTATATGAGACTTTCAATGAAGGGAGAAGCTACATCCACCATTCCAGATGGCCAGCACCTGCATCCTTGTATAAATGTGTCTCTTGTAGCAGTGAGCACTATGAATACTGTCAGAGCCCAACCCTCTGCTGAAGAAAGCTACAAGAGCAGGGGATATTAAGCAAAAGGGCTTGTCATAGTGGCAGCCAGCACTCTCTGTTGAGCAAGAGGCCAAGGTCCCAAGAGATAAGTTAAGTCCAAGTAAATTGGGCTTGTATTTAGAACTGTAACATATACTTTAAGAAAAAAATGGCCTAAACTCTCTAAAAATTGTCAATATTTATTCTTTTGAGTAACGTCTAGGAGATTACACTGTTTCTATGGTACCAGCTGGCATTATGAAATCTGTAGTTCTTGGGGAACAAAGTGTTCCTTACCTCTTTTATATTACTCTGGAAGTTTAAGAAGTCTACATGGTTCTGGTAGAACTTATACATTAGCAAATTTGTTTAAAATTGTCCTAATTTTCTCAGTCACGAAAAAGAAAGTAATGAGGATTCTGGCAGCATCATGTGACATCCATTGACAATGTTTCAAACCATTTAATTTGCCATTTGTGGACTGCACAAGATGCATTTGCTTCATTTATTAAAGATCAGGTCTTGTCCTGAATTGAGAGTCCTTTAACATTTCCAAGATAGGCTGGAAAAATTGTTCAGAATACATATAGGGCATTAAGTAAGATAGACTCTCATGATACATACTATCTTTTCATCTGGGTTAGAGAATTGAATTTCCCAAAACTGACCTGAGACTTATCAATTATCTAAATGATTTACTCACCTGACAAAAATACATAAGTCTGCAACTTTTGGGGTAATAGAAAAAGTGGATTTTTCTTTGAATAATTTTTAACTGATAATAGGGATGCTATTGAGAAAATAGGACTAAGGAGGCATTCTCAGGGAAGAAGGGGCAGAGAAAAGAGGATCACATCCTGATCATATTTGTTAGTAAAGCGAGAATTCATATTTCCCTCCCTCTCTCCTTGCCCCCACTTCCTTCTCTTTATCAACTATAGTTCATATCCTGTGAATGCAGAACATCTACGTTGAAGGATAAGGGACTGTGGAAATCAGGGAGGCTAGAAAACTCAGCTTCAAATCAAAGATATCTCTGAGTGATGCCATCTAGTCATAATGGAATGAGACTAATACATATTTCTGGGGGTAAAATGATAGAAACTAAATTGTACATCTTTCTTTGGATAATTTTTCATTTCCTTTTTATTCCATTAGTTAACAATGCTAGTTAAAAATCCTTTGAAAAGAGCATCTTCCCCAGGGTAAAAGTAACAAAAGGACGTTTGTGGCATTATGAGCCTGGGAGCTGAAAACACTCCAGGAATAGGACTCAAAACTGGAAATAAATTAGAGTGAACTCCTCAAAATTTTTCAACTGCAATCAAATGACTGAGGATTTTTCCCTTTGTAAGTACAGGTCAAAGCTCACCAGATAAAGAGTATACTTCCTGAGAACTGGGAATGCTGCTGTGCATACCCTAATGTTTGTGAATCAGTACTTACACAGTTTATTTGAGAAACTAGTGTCTTTCTTTTATAAGTAAACTGTTTACTTGGGACAATACCTTAAATTTGTTTGAAGAGTTATTTGTGAGTCAAATATGTTTGAATATATGTGTATTGTTAAAACTGATCTTATAGTAGGTAGTGTAATGGAGACATTTAACATACTAATGATAATTTTCCTTAGTATACTGTAATTATTTAAAGCTAATTAGAAATTGTTAAACAATTTGAGGACATTTTTTGTTTGTTTTCTCTTGGTTTATTTATTTGTTTAAATAGTAGAGGATGATGATTCTGCGCATTAGAGCACCAAAGAAAAGAACTATGGGCATTATATTAACACCAGTTTTATAAATTGAGTTTTATGTTATAGTACCAGCTTTGCACTTTAACTACGCATTTCCCCATTTTATTTACTTTCATATAAGTAGGAAATTCTCTCACAATACCAGCAAGAGGTATGTTATGGACTTAGTGTGTCTCTTCAAAAGAGATATGTTGGAATCTTAACTCCCCATACCTCAGTGTGACCTTACTTAAAGGTAGACTCTGTAAAGAATTAATTAAGTTAAAATGAGGCCATTAGCATGGGCCCTAATCCATTATGACTCTTTTCCTTATAAAAAGGGCTGTTTTGGATACAGATGCACAGAGAGGGAAAATGATGTTGTATACAGGGAGGATACCATCTACAAGTCAGAAATTGCCTGAGGCTTCCAGAAAGTAAATGAGAGGCATGGAACAGTTTTACTCTCACAGTCTGCAGAAGGAACCAACCCTGCTGACATTTTGATTCTGAACTCAGCCTTGCAGAACTGTGTGGTAATAAATTTCTATTATTTAAGCCATCTAGTTTGTGGTATTTCTAGTATCTCCAGGAAACCAATACAAGATATTTGTCCAAAGTCATTCTCAAGGTGATATATTCATGGTTCTGGGTACTTCATAGTTCATCTTGTGAAATGACCTACCCAATGTCATTGTTACTGAGCTTAGGGAAATACGATTACTTTGAGAGTTTATTATCACATATGAATGCTCTGCCTTGGGGTAAATATAAACAAAAATATTTACTAACTCTGTGTACAGTTTTCTCAGTAGAAAAAGAAGTCCAACATATAAGAAATTAGCAAAAGTGATGGCAAGAGAGAAAGGGGAGTACATAAGTGTAAAATTTTCTACAGAAGAATTCTAAGATGACCCACAGTTTTCTGTTCCCTGGTGTACAAATCCTATGTAATCCTCACACCTTGAATATGAAGAAGATTTGTTAACAAAATGTAGTTTACTCCCATGATTACATTGTATTATACAGCAGAAGGAATTTTGCAAATATAATTAAGTTTCTTAATCATTTGAGTGAAAATGCTTACGGCCAATACCACTTGTAAGCAAGTACCTTTGATCTGGAATTCATAGCAGTAACAGTCTCTTTCTTGCACTCTCCTAAAAGTATGTTCTTTGATAGCTATACGTTTATATTCAATGATGATGAGTGATACCTGAAGAGGGTCTAGAAAATGATATGCTGTGAACAAGTAGACGCTGTATATGTGTACTGTTTTCAAATTTTACATACTTATTGGAACTTGAGTCATTATTTTACATGCTCTTGTATTGCTGGCAGGCATCACAAGCTCAAAAAAGTTTCTAAGATTTTGTAAGCAAATTATTTTTCATCTTCCTTGGCCTAATCTAGCATTCCTATGAAGACATGGCTAGTAAAGAGTCAGTGGTAGTGGTTACACAGTCTGTATTAGATTTTCAGATAATCCTTGACTCTTCTGAATAATAACTGATGCCTGTCTAGTTTCCTAAAATTAGCTTCCACAGAAATGCCCTTCTTCCCATTTCTTATTCATAATGTCAGCTACTTTTATAACAGCTGCATTTGGAATATATTCGTCTTGTCATAAAAAGCAAATCTACCATCCAGTGCTGAATGTAAGACAGCAAGGAGGTTTGATGGTATTCATAGACCATATCATGCTTCTTTTGAGATGTCTTTGCCATCAGAAAATAATGTGAATAGTTTGAAAAGGTTCACTGGCAAAACTCTAGCCTGTTACTTCAATGTAGTTTATCTCTGCATTCATATTGATTTTCACAAAGAGAGCTGAAGTTTGAAATTTACTTAATACTTAGATTTTGTACTTCCTTAAGAATTATAAATATGTTATTCTTAGAAACACTTCAAATATTAAATGACACATTTTGAAAATGTAAAACTATTATGAATTTCAAGTATGGTTTTTGAAAATAATTCAGAAGAATTATATCTTAAATTTGATTTTTCAGTGTATCGCCTTTTTACAGTGAAAAAAATGGCTACAAAATGATATGAAATAAAATTTCAATCTTTGACTTACCTAAAAGGCAGCTTTCAGTCCATCAAAATAACAGATGGGGGAAAAAGATCTAGAGATGATGTTTTAAATGTATTTTCAGAAGTACTATAATTATATAAAATCTAATATTTTCTTTATCTTGCTTCTTTTATTTAGCAGATTAATGAATGAAAGAAGCTAATATATAAAGCTTTTAAGTGAAAATAAGATACTGGCCAACTTAAGGGTATGAATATAAAACTTTTTCAGAAAAAGATGTAGCTTTTGTGCCCAGTGGGTTATTTTTCCCCAATGAGCACTCTAAGGAATACAAAATTTATATATTATAGAATTGTTTTTGCCCATGATACAGGACTGTGTTACAAAAAACTAACAGTTTGGTTTTATAATAACAGTTTGGTTTTATAATAAAGCTCTAACCTCTCCCATTCTGGGTTTTAATAGCCTACTATGCAACAATGTGGATACTAGAGAGTACTGTGCTGAGGGAAATAAGTCAATCAGAGAAAGACGAATACCATATGATTTCATTCATGTGTGGAATTTAGGAAAACACAGATGAACAAAGGGAAAGGGAAGGAAAAAGAAAAGAAGATTAAAAAAAGAAAGGAGGCATATTATAAGAGACTCTTAACTCCAGGAAACAAACTGAGGGTTGCTGGAGGGAAGTGGAGATGGGGGGATGTGGTAATTGGGTGATGGACATTAAGGAGTGTACTTGATGTATTGAGCACTGGGTGTTAATTGCGACTGATGATTCACTAAATTATACCCCTGAACTAATAATACACTATACGTTAATTAAATTAAATTAAAAACCACAATATGTCATAAATCAACATGATGATTTAAAGGAGATTGGGAAGAAGTAAAAATTCTTATTATAAATCAAAATAAATTTCTTTACCTTTTGGAATTTTTAGAAACATAACTTTGTTATATCAAACAAAAGACAATTTTATAGGAATTCTGAAGAAAGGGGTAATATTATAAATATTTTAAAGTTCCTAAACAATTTGATGTATTAAAACATTGGTAACCACAAACAGCTGGTAGATTTTCATGGTCATCATCAAGAAAAACAAATTCAAAATGGGACTGTGGTGGGAATAAAGAAGCTGTTTACTATGGGCAAACTCTAAATCATTATTTAGAGCTTAGTCCGACTGGCACTTTATCATATTTGTTCTTTGTTGCCATAAGCTTCAGAAATCAGGTGACTTAACATATTTTTTTAAGGGATTACTACTAACATTATAAGCTTTACAGGTTTTAGTTTATTTTTCTTCTGTCTTTTCTGACTCCTAAAGCAGTTAATAAGGATGATCTAAAATGAATGAAAACAGTAAAGCTTAACCCTTCTAAGCTTTGGTTGTCAAGGCGATGTTTATTATTACTAGAAAATGTTGTGGTGTTATTACAGTCCATTTTAATTTAGACCATAATTATAAAGGAGGGGACTTTTCTTTTAAATATCTCTTTCATTAATCCATTTGACTCTATCTTAGCCATTACCAATATAATATGAGATACTCTCCATTTATCTAATGAAATAGCTGCCTAAATGGTTTCCCTCCATCTATACAAATTATCTACACACTCTATGGACCATTAATCCTTACAGAAAATTATTTCTGAGTAGTGCCCCAATATATGCCTTTTGGTTATTTAAAAAGTACAAAAATAGATATTTAAAAGAATGAGACTACCTAAATAGTAGCTCTATTTTCTTTCGTTCTTTTTTTTTTTTTTCTTTCCTTCTAATATATCAGCTTGCATACCTTACTTGGTAGACCACTGCTACAGACTAGATTCTGCTGTTAGCACAGTACTTTATTTTAAAAGTAATCATTATGTTTACTTCACTAAAATCTTTCTGTACAATCCTACTTCTCTTAGAATAAAAGGCTTACATGCTTACTCTGGCTAAATAAGCCCTGAATTTTTTGATTGGGTTCAAACTCCTTAACATTGTCTTCTATCACTCTACATCTCTCAGTGCATTCTACCAGGGGCTTCTATCCATTTCTTGGCCTTTCATGCTCCCATCTACCACAAGGTCCTCATTCAGGCAGCACAGGGAATCACATCCATTTGCAGACTGAAGAACAGATTGAGAAGAGGCTTCAGTGAAGACCAGGAGACTATTTAGGAGATGTTATCATAACGCCGGAGAGAGAGGGCATTGGTCTGACCTGCAGCAGTTGAGGGGAATGAAGGTAAATTTGGGAAATATTTATATTTATATTTGGAGGTGTCAGAATCTGGTAGTTGACTGAATATGGCTCATATAGTGAGTGCTGATTTAAAAGTAATTTTCTAGTTCTAGGCTAGAAAATTGAGATAGGGAAGTTGGGAGGGAAAACAGATTGGAGAGGAAAGATCATAGTTAATTTTGGACATGCTGATTTTAAGATTTTTATGGCAACAATCAACTGTGTGTGAAATACAGAGGAGATACTAGCTTAGATATTTGGAATTTTTAAATAATCAGCAAGTGGTAATTGGAACTATACAAACAGATGTGATTGTTTCATTTGAATATTTCAAATGGCAAAGGAAGAAAGGGACATCAACACTGGACAGATAAGAAAATGATGAGCTTACAAATGAAGTTATGGGAAGGTCCAAGAGACGAGAAAAAAAAAGTGAAAATCGTGAAAATCCTGAAAAGCACTGTGCATGAAAGCCAAAGGAAGTGCCTTTTATAAAGTCTGGGTGGTAAGGTGAGAACTAAATGTTACTCTGAGGTCAGATGACTTTAAAATTGAGAACATATGTATTAGATAATCTAAAAGATCTTTGTTGTGACTAGGGAAAGATCATAGGCAACAGAATTACAGCAAAGCCTCTTGTATCCTGGGTGTGTGTTTATGTATGTATTTTGTATATGTAATTTTTATAAAAATATAACTAAATATATATATCTATAATTAGGTGAAGATTTATTTCTTTAAATCAATGAAAAATAAAAGAAAATAGAAATAGATGTAGAAAAATAAAATAAAAGTGGGGTAAACTTGTGAATAAAAATTTGCAAAATGTTTTTTTTTTTTAATGACATGGGCTAAAAATTTGGTTCTGTGCTCCCAGAAGACAAAAATAAACAGACAAAAAAACAATATACATCATAAGGTATAAGATACAATAAGATCATTAGTTAAAAACATAAAAGTGGCTCAGAGGAAACATATATAAATAAATAGCATATACATAAACAATTAATATTTATTATTTTAAATATTGATATACTTATACTTTACATATATAATACTTAATAAAACTGATTATTAATTTTAATTAACTTATTTATTTTTAGTCCAGACACTTCTTGTGTTATAGCATAATGACCCATGAAAAAAATTTCCCTTTTCCTAACAACGTTCCTCTCTCTTAAACATAAGCTGAAAAAGCAATTTTATAACAACAGGTCAAATATTTCAGTACAGGTTTGCACCATTTTTAGCCTGACTTTCCCTGAAGGTAAAATTTGAAATAAATAGATAAATGAATGCACCTCCTACATTTGAAACAATTGTTCTTTTTTTTTTTTTTTTACTTTTATTTTTTTTTTATTTTTTTTTTTTGCATTTTTTTTTTTAATTTTTTTTTTTATTTCCAGCATAGCAGTATTCATTATTTTTGCACCACACCCCGTGCTCCATGCAATCCGTGCCCTCTATAATACCCACCACCTGGTACCCCAACCTCCCACCCCCCGTCCCTTCAAAACCCTCAGATTGTTTTTCAGAGTCCATAGTCTCTCATGGTTCACCTCCCCTTCCAATTTCCCCCAACTCCCTTCTCCACTCTAAGTCCCCTAGTCCTCCATGCTATTTGTTATGCTCCACAAATAAGTGAAACCATATGATAATTGACTCTCTCTGCTTGACTTATTTCACTCAGCATAATCTCTTCCAGTCCCGTCCATGTTGCTACAAAAGTTGGGTATTCATCCTTTCTGATGGAGGCATAATACTCTATCCAGATGGACATCACAGATATATTCAGAATATTTCATCCCAAAGCAACAGAATACACATTCTTCTCTAGTGCACATGGAACATTCTCCAGAATAGATCACATCCTCGGTCCTAAATAAATGAAACAATTGTTCTTGACACTTTCTGTCTCTCCTGAGATTTTCACAAAAGGTAGGTAGCTGAGATTTCAGATTATGTGCTTTGGCAAGAATCTGGAGTACAAATTGCAAGTTTTCTGACTGGGAGTTGATTTATACAAATTATTGGCAAATAGAGAGGAGAGGCCAGCATATTCCTATACAAATTCAGGAGCCTAACCAATTGTAAATAACTGACTAGTCTGATTCATTATAGAATTGGATGCAAAGAACATTTGTAGACAAAGCAGTCTTCAGAAATAATTACGGATCACTGACATCCCCAATGTCTACGTCATAGAATTCACCCACACTATTTACTATCTAGAATTTTTCATAGCAGATATTTTCTACTGCTTACCCAAGCATTCCCAAGTCATGCAATTTCCTGCTAAAGTTTTCCAAGTCTTGCAATTTCCTGCTAAAGGTGAGAAGACAAACTTCCTAGAAAGTGTTCATCTAAGTAAGTCTATGATTTGAACTGATTTACAGAATTGCAGTAACATATTTAAGTCAGTAACTTTTAAGGTAATGTTTGTCAAAATGTTGATATTATTATTGAGGCACTATTTGGGAATCCTTGGTTAGACAGTTGCCCAACTATGTCATTTTTCTGTGTAACAAAATGAAATTATATTGTAAATTTGGCAAAAATGTGTTTATTCATAGTGACAGGCTGGTATGCATCCAGTTTATCCAAAATAAATTTTGAGTAATCAAGGTAAAAATTAAACACAGGTGGGTTTCCAAAACACCTACCCTTTCACACCACTTAACATTATGATTTAATTTGTCAGGACTATACCTGTAGACATTGACACTCAAGAGATATTAAAGCATAGGTCTTATAAAAGCCCCATTAACCAGCATCGTAAAAATGGTTCATAGACTATAGACATAACAAGTTCTATTGCATGAAGTTGTAAAGAGTAAAATTCAATAAAATTTTCAAAATCTTATATTTTTCCTGACATATGTCTTTAACAGGTGAAAGAGAAAGTAACAGGGCTTAATAATGAAATACCCCTACTGAAAACCTGCTGACTCTCCATGAAAAACATAGGCTTCAGCATTTTAACTTATATTTATCGAACATCCCTATGTTTAAAGCATCTGGAACAGATTCATGACAATGAATCAATCAAAATCTCACATAATTTTATTAGTATTTTCAACAAGCAAGTCATTTGGACAAGACACTGCACTCATTGATTCATTGATTCATTAATTCATTAATTTATTTATTCCATAAGTAGCTGAGTTTCTTACTTTGTGCCAGTGACTGGGCTGGGTGAAGTTATAGTATATCTTTATGTACTTTTATAATATACTCTATGTACTTTTTTTTTTTTTTTATTTCCAGCATAACAGTATTCATTATTTTTGCACCACACCCCGTGCTCCATGCAATCCGTGCCCTCTATAATACCCACCACCTGGTACCCCAACCTCCCACCCCCCGTCCCTTCAAAACCCTCAGATTGTTTTTCAGAGTCCATAGTCTCTCATGGTTCACCTCCCCTTCCAATTTCCCCCAACTCCCTTCTCCACTCTAAGTCCCCATGTCCTCCATGCTATTTGTTATGCTCCACAAATAAGTGAAACCATATGATAATTGACTCTCTCTGCTTGACTTATTTCACTCAGCATAATCTCTTCCAGTCCCGTCCATGTTGCTACAAAAGTTGGGTATTCATCCTTTCTGATGGAGGCATAATACTCTATCCCCAGGGGTACAGGTCTGTGAATCACCAGGTTTACACACTTCACAGCACTCACCAAAGCACATACCCTCCCCAATGTCCATAATCCCACCCCCTTCTCCCAAACCCCCTCCCCCCCAGCAACCCTCAGTTTGTTTTGTGAGATTAAAAGTCACTTATGGTTTGTCTCCCTCCCAATCCTATCTTGTTTCATTGATTCTTCTCCTACCCACTTAAGCCCCCATGTTGCATCACCACTTCCTCATATCAGGGAGATCATATGATAGTTGTCTTTCTCTGCTTGACTTATTTCGCTAAGCATGATACGCTCTAGTTCCATCCATGTTGTCGCAAATGGCAAGATTTCATTTCTTTTGATGGCTGCATAGTATTCCATTGTGTATATATACCACATCTTCTTGATCCATTCATCTGTTGATGGACATCTAGGTTCTTTCCATAGTTTGGCTATTGTGGACATTGCTGCTATAAACATTCGGGTGCATGTGCCCCTTTGGATCACTACGTTTGTATCCTTAGGGTAAATACCCAATAGTGCAATTGCTGGGTCATAGGGCAGTTCTATTTTCAACATTTTGAGGAACCTCCATGCTGTTTTCCAGAGTGGCTGCACCAGCTTGCATTCCCACCAACAGTGTAGGAGGGTTCCCCTTTCTCCGCATCCTCACCAGCATCTGTCATTTCCTGACTTGTTGATTTTAGCCATTCTGACTGGTGTGAGGTGATATCTCATTGTGGTTTTGATTTGTATTTCCCTGATGCCGAGTGATATGGAGCACTTTTTCATGTGTCTGTTGGCCATCTGGATGTCTTCTTTGCAGAAATGTCTTTTCATGTCCTCTGCCCATTTCTTGATTGGATTATTTGTTCTTTGGGTGTTGAGTTTGCTAAGTTCTTTATAGATTCTGGACACTAGTCCTTTATCTGATATGTCATTTGCAAATATCTTCTCCCATTCTGTCAGTTGTCTTTTGATTTTGTTAACTGTTTCCTTTGCTGTGCAAAAGCTTTTGATCTTGATGAAATCCCAATAGTTCATTTTTGCCCTTGCTTCCCTTGCCTTTTGCGTTGTTCCTAGGAAGATGTTGCTGCGGTTGAGGTCAAAGAGGTTGCTGCCTGTGTTCTCCTCAAGGATTTTGATGGATTCCTTTTGCACATTGAGGTCCTTCATCCATTTTGAGTCTATTTTTGTGTGTGGTGTAAGGAAATGGTCCAATTTCATTTTTTTGCATGTGGCTGTCCAATTTTCCCAGCACCATTTATTGAAGAGGCTGTCTTTTTGCCATTGGACATTCTTTCCTGCTTTGTCGAAGATTAGTTGACCATAGAGTTGAGGGTCTATTTCTGGGCTCTCTATTCTGTTCCATTGATCTATGTGTCTGTTTTTGTGCCAGTACCATGCTGTCTTGATGACGACAGCTTTGTAATAGAGCTTGAAGTCCGGAATTGTGATGCCACCAACGTTGGCTTTCTTTTTCAATATCCCTTTGGCTATTCGAGGTCTTTTCTGGTTCCATATAAATTTTAGCATTATTTGTTCCATTTCTTTGAAAAAGATGGATGGTACTTTGATAGGAATTGCATTAAATGTGTAGATTGCTTTAGGTAGCATAGACATTTTCACAATATTTATTCTTCCAATCCAGGAGCATGGAACATTTTTCCATTTCTTTGTGTCTTCCTCAATTTCTTTCATGAGTACTTTATAGTTTTCTGAGTATAGATTCTGTGTCTCTTTGGTTAGGTTTATTCCTAGGTATCTTATGGTTTTGGGTGCAATTGTAAATGGGATTGACTCCTTAATTTCTCTTTCTTATGTCTTGCTGTTGGTGTAGAGAAATGCAACTGATTTCTGTGCATTGATTTTATATCCTGACACTTTACTGAATTCCTGTATAAGTTCTAGCAGTTTTGGAGTGGAGTCTTTTGGGTTTTCCACATATAGTATCATATCATCTGCGAAGAGTGATAATTTGACTTCTTCTTTGCCGATTTGGATGCCTTTAATTTCCTTTTGTTGTCTGATTGCTGAGGCTAGGACCTCTAGTACTATGTTGAATAGCAGTGGTGATAATGGACATCCCTGCCGTGTTCCTGACCTTAGCGGAAAAGCTTTCAGTTTTTCTCCATTGAGAATGATATTTGCGGTGGGTTTTTCATAGATGGCTTTGATGATATTGAGGTATGTGCCCTCTATCCCTACACTTTGAAGAGTTTTGATCAGAATATTTCATCCCAAAGCAACAGAATACACATTCTTCTCTAGTGCACATGGAACATTCTCCAGAATAGATCACATCCTCGGTCCTAAATCAGGACTCAACCGGTATCAAAAGATTGGGATCATTCCCTGCATATTTTCAGACCACAATGCTCTAAAGCTAGAACTCAACCACAAAAGGAAGTTTGGAAAGAACCCAAATACATGGAGACTAAACAGCATCCTTCTAAAGAATGAATGGGTCAACCGGGAAATTAAAGAAGAATGGAAAAAATCATGGAAACAAATGATAATGAAAATACAACGGTTCAAAATCTGTGGGACACAACAAAGGCAGTCCTGAGAGGAAAATATATAGCGGTACAAGCCTTTCTCAAGAAAAAAGAAAGGTCTCAGATACACAACCTAAGCCTACACCTAAAGGAGCTGGAGAAAGAACAAGAAAGAAACCCTAAGCCCAGCAGGAGAAGAGAAATCATAAAGATCAGAGCAGAAATCAATGAAATAGAAACCAAAAAAACAATAGAACAAATCAACGAAACTAGGAGCTGGTTCTTTGAAAGAATTAATAAAATTGATAAACCCCTGGCCCGACTTATCAAAAAGAAAAGAGAAAGGACCCAAATAAATAAAATCATGAATGAAAGAGGAGAGATCACAACTAACACCAAAGAAATACAAACTATTATAAGAACATACTATGAGCAACTCTACGCCAATAAATTTGACAATCTGGAAGAAATGGATGCATTCCTAGAAACATATAAACTACCACAACTGAACCAGGAAGAAATAGAAAGCCTGAACAGACCCATAACCAGTAAGGAGATTGAAACAGTCATTAAAAATCTCCAAACAAACAAAAGCCCAGGGCCAGACGGCTTCCCGGGGGAATTCTACCAAACATTTAAAGAAGGACTAATTCCTATTCTCCTGAAACTGTTCCAAAAAATAGAAATGGAAGGAAAACTTCCAAACTCATTTTATGAGGCCAGCATCACCTTGATCCTAAAACCAGACAAGGATCCCACCAAAAAAGAGAGCTATAGACCGATATCCTTGATGAACACAGATGCGAAAATACTCAACAAAATACTAGCCAATAGGATTCAACAGTACATTAAAAAGATTATTCACCACGACCAAGTGGGATTTATTCCAGGGCTGCAAGGTTGGTTCAACATCCGCAAATCAGTCAATGTGATACAACACATCAATAAAAGAAAGAACAAGAACCATATGATACTCTCAATAGATGCTGAAAAAGCATTTGACAAAGTACAGCATCCCTTCCTGATCAATACTCTATGTACTTTTAACTCCTATATCTGCAGTTAAAAAAAAAAAAAAACCCTTCTTTAGCTCTACTGGAGTTGACAGTCTAATAAATTATTTAACTAAAGGATTTTTAGGTAATTTTTTTGGTTACAGGTATTGTGCTTGATGTTTTACATAAATTATTTTTTAATTCTCTTAGTAAGTTCTTGAATGGATTTTATTTTTTGTGCATATTTTCTTGTTCAACATATTGAGGTGAAGAGAGTATGAGTACAGTTCACCCAAATTCACATAGTTAGCAAATGTCAGCACTGGAGTTTAAACCTGAGTAGTAAGATTCTAGAGTGTTCATGTTTTGTCAATGCTGTGTACATGATTTGAGGGCAAACTAAATGGAGCCTGCAAACTCTGAAATATACTCCTGAAACATTTTTGAGGAAAATTGATGTAACAATATATATCTAGAATTTAAGAGAGATGATTTAAGTTTGTACCTCTGGATCTGAGAATTTTTTGCACTGCAACTTTAAGGAAGTTGTTTAATCTTTTTGAGTTTTAACCCCATCTCCTATTAAAATTTGATAGTAAAATGTCCAAAGCTGAGCTTTTGTAGCTGTGCAGAGAAATAATATATGTGACACTGGGTTCCGAATAAATGCTAATTCAATTCTAATTCAATATCTTTAGACAAACTGGTTATAATTATTTTTAATTATTTATTCTAATTCTAATTATTATTCTCATTATTTTCTCCTTGTAAAAAATCTATACTGGAATGGGATCTGCAGAAGATTAGCATCTAAATTAAAGCAAACCAAAACAAACAAAAACACTAAAGGAGGAAACTGAAAGCTATCTAAGATAAACTTCTAACTTCTTATCTTGCTTAAGGATGGACCTGTAAATGATGACTAAATAATCCAGGCCATTCTCTTAACAGAGGTCTACAAAAATTTTAATTGAATTACTCTCCAGTCCAACTTGAAGTAATTTCAATATCTGGAGTTTTCTCCTGGGATATATTTCTATGCTTTTTTGATATTTGGAGTGGATTTCTCATTAGGATGATGTAATACCAGTCTTCTATGAAGTTCAGAGATCTATAACATAGCTCAAAGCATTTTTCACCCTGCAGGACCAAATTAAAGATGAAAGGGGTTGAAGGGAGAAATGCTCATTGAAATATAAATATTTCATCTTTATTAATTCTTAAAGCAGGTAAGATGAATTTTAAAAAAGGTGAATTATATTATATAAATTCTTGGTATTTCTGCTGTGAATATTTTCCTACATCTGGTGATTTCTAATGTTAAGAAAAAAAAAAGACTATGCCAAAATTGTGTCATTTATGTTCTGACTCCTAACTGAGATAAATCAGTTTGGTATATCTTTTCAATTAGTTTAATGCAGTTACGATAATCTCAGATTGGAAAGCTTTTGTAAGGAAGTATCTTTGAACAATTATATTTGCAGAAACATACTGAAAATGTTTACAGAAAACAATAAAACACCAATATACATTCCCAGTGTTATATTCCCTTATCTTCCTACAATTGCTCACTTTCTCATTTTATTATTAAAATTCTATCAAAGACATAAAAATAAACACAACAAAAATGCAAAAGCTCATAACACTAAACTATAAAACTGATAATCAACATAATTTGAGAAGTTGGAATGATGCTCTAATCAACATACCTGGTTTAAAAAGAGAGGGAAAAAAAAACTAATTTATGTTTTCTATCAGAAGATGCCCAGAAATCTCTTGAAAACTCTCACCATCCTGAAACAATACTATAAATTCCATTTTTCATTTGCAGATTCAGAAACCTGTGTTCTACACCTCTAGAAAATGGAGTAGCTATTCATTTATGAGCCAAGTGGAAGATTCGTACCCCTTCTTCCTCCTGCTGCCATCTGTTCATAGATACTCAATTCTCAGAAAACAAGTTGGCAGGGCACAGGGATCAAGTAAAGGCTGAATTTAAAGTTTTCCTTTTGGGTTGTGGCTTCTACAAATAGTAGCCTTTGTTACAAGATAGAGGAAAAGTCTGTAACATTTTATGTGCAGAACTGTAGCTTTCCAGGTATTGTAAATAAGTTTGGAGCAGTCTTTTCAAATTTTTGATGATCTCATTATTAAAAAGTGACTACATTTTGATATAGGCATATTTATTTATGAATCGTATAGGTATGATTTTATTGTAATATATTATTTACACTATGAAATGTGAAAACTGTGAGTTCAAGATATAAATAAAACTTTAAAAATCTGTTTTATTTTCTAATGGTATATAACACATCAATAATGTTAGTGAGAGAAATTTGATTAAATTTATTTTGAAATTTAAAAATACTGATTAGATGTTTTGTGATCCACTGTCCCCAATACCTGGTTCTGAGCTAAGTTAATTTCTCTATGTGGTTTACTATCTGTCAACTGAAAATGATAGTCCATGAAGGACATAGATCAAAATGAAAATAATATTTCAGCCATGCTACATGATAATCTAGGTTACTTATTTTTCTCTCTTTTTAACTATTGTGCAAAGCTTTATGTAAAAATCTGTTTGGAAAATTTCTATTATAATGTCAAGAAATTTTTCTTACAAAGCAAATGAAACATATTGCATTCTAATTTTTTAAGAGGCTTAAAAATGAGGGTAAAACTTCACTAGAAGGACCTTCACTGGATAAATATGAATAGATGACTATCTTTTATGTGTTAAATGTCTCTATATAACTTTTTGTAGTTGATACAGTTGCTTAGTTTTTGGTAACACAATCATTTAAAATGGAAAGATTGTCAAGCATTTGCAAACTCTGCATAGAATGAGTTTCCTTTTAAAAAGTGACTTTCTTATTTCTGATAAAAATGTCACTAAAATGTAGATTAGGTGAGTGTTTTTATTTGCGAATATATCTTCTAGGAATTAAAGGAACATTGGAGGGGAAAAAAATGAGAGCATGTCACAAGGACACAGAAGCCAACCTGAAGGATGTGAACGAGCTGAATGGTTCAAAGCTGGAACAATCTGAGTAACAGAATAAATAATGATAGCATTAGGTTATAACTCATAGAATAAATAAATATCAATGAGTTCATATGGATATAAATATATAAATGAGAAAAAATAAATAAATGAGAGAGAAGAAACAGACGGCAGCTCCTCATCTTACATAAGAATTCCAAGTAATAGTAAAAGAGGAATGTGTAAAATCCAAAATTATCATTGTGGGTACAACACAGTGATAATTGTTGCATGCAAGACCCACTGATGGATGCCAAAATCAGTAGGCTAAAATGGGAGGAGAAAAAGGATATCTGCAGTTTCAAGGTAAGTAAAGTAATATTTTTCAAAGGGAAAATTGTTAACAATATAAGCAGAATAACTTGGTAGATACCACCTTAGCTAGTTGGTCAAAGTAAACAACACAGTAATAAGACACTCTGACATTGTGCTCCTGATATGCTATATTAAAAAAGACATAACATCACTTGTCTTGTATTCTTGACAAAAGTTCATAATATCATTCCAACCACAAGAAAACATCAGGCTAATCTAAACTGACTAATATTCATCAAAAGTGCTGGGGTCAAGAAAAGCAAGGAAAGACTGAAAAACTGTCACAAACTGGAGGAAACTAAAGCAACAAGGAAATTAAATACAATATGAGATCCTGGATTGGATGCTGGAACAGAAAAAGTATTTTAGGGGAAAAACGGTAAAGTTTGTAGTTTAGTTAAGACTATTGTTCTGATGTTTAATTCATTGTTTGACCATTTTGCTATGGTTATATATCCTAAATGTATACACAAATATGGCTAAAAGGAATAAGAATATCAGGTAACTAGTAACTATATAAGGCAGTAATTAAATATAAACCATGTGTAGATGTCTATCAAAAGTGACCATGACCAAAGAGCCCTGAAATTATACCAAGGTCTCCATTACCCCATTTTACTTGCCAGTGAATTCTCTGCCATGTAAGCAACTTTTTTGGTTAAAAGGCTTAACAACCACTCCTAGTTGTTAAGGATTTAAATGCATCTATTCTGGAACCCAATGGCTAATCCCAAATTTCTTTATCCATCTTTTTTTTTTTAATCTTAAAGAGTTCTGATCCTCAAGAAGCAATAACCATCTTAGAGACCTCAGATAAGACCAATTACACTCCCAAACATTCTTATTCTTATATATATGCTTCAAGTGCTATGCAAAACCTTTCAGTTAGCAGTGGGAAGAAGCCCCAAGAATATCTTGATTTTGCAAAATGATAGAATCTTCACATCACAGAAACTTGAGGCAATAGTTTAAATCTCTTATTTGAGACTGAAAGTCCCTGGAATAGTTATGTGACACACCTGAGACGATATAGGTGATCAATAGCAGATTTCCTCTAATGACTGAGTCACTGGATTTTCTTGGCACCACTAACCCTTCAGCTCTAAACAGCAAATAAATTCCCTTTTGATTCCACTGTTATATTTACTATTCTCTTCCTTCTTTTTTTCTCCTCAGTATCTCACATGGTTTTCCTCAGGACAGCAATTCTTACAGTTGGTACTCACTTCAGGGGGCCTGAAAGGTCAAAACTACTTTCCTAATAATACTAAGATGGCTTTTTCATCTTAGGATATCCAGAGAGATATCCAGAGGCTGCACCGTGTAAGATACTGAAACACAGAGAATGCAGAAGCAGATATGAAAATTTAGAGAATCCAGAAACCTGACAATAAAGATTTCCAAAAAATGTAAAAAAAAAAGTCACCATTTTCTTTTTTCTTTTTTTTTTTTTTAAAGATTTTATTTATTTATTTGACAGAGAGAAATCACAAGTAGTCGGAGAGGCAGGCAGAGAGAGAGAGAAGGAAGCAGGCTCCCTGCTGAGCAGAGAGCCTGATGCGGGACTCGATCCCAGGACCCTGAGATCATGACCTGAGCCGAAGGCAGCGGCTTAACCCACTGAGCCACCCAGGCGCCCCGTCACCATTTTCATGGTTATTCTTTTTTTTTTTTTTTTTTAAAGATTATTTATTTATTTATTTGACAGAAAGAGATCACAAGTAGGCAGAGAGGCAGGCAGAGAGAGAGAGAGGAGGAAGCAGGCTCCCTGCTGAGCAGAGAGCCCCATGCGGGACTCGATCCCAGGATCCTGAGATCATGACCTGAGCTGAAGGCAGCGGCTTAACCCACTGAGCCACCCAGGCGCCCTCATGGTTATTCTTTATGTGCAGATATTTCACACTAAAATAGTTTGTTCTCATTAGAATATAATGATTTATAGTGCTATTTTAGAATTAATTTTTATGTAAATATTTTTAAAGTGTCTCAGTTTTAATTTCTACTGTGGTAAATATTGATACATATAACTGATATAAACAAAAGTTCCTTGCAGTCCTCAATAAACTTAAGAGTAAGTACCAGATAAAAAGCTTCAGAATCACATCTCTTATGTAGTTATTTCCCATCACTCCAGAAAACAAAACAAAACAAAAAAACCCCAAAAAACCCAAAAAAACAAAAACACATGGAAATATATCCTAATAGAGAAGAAACATGGCAACTAATTAAAAAGCATTTATTAATATGAATTTTAATATTGTCTCACCTACTACATTAAGGTGTGTGAATTTTGTATTATATCTTATACTATATTCTTGGCAGTAGCCTCTATTTTGTTACTTTGGGCAACTGGCTTAACATCTAGATCTTAAACATCCTATTCTGTAAACTAGGAAAACCCTGTCAATTACAAAGAGTTTTAATAAATATTAAATGAAATAATGAATGCAAAGTTTCTTATACATGCCTGAGATTTAATAAATGTTCAAACTGAAAATTTGGATGACTATGGTGGTCAGAGAGGAAATTGTAGTAGTAGGGCTTTTAATGGAGATGTAGTAGTTGTAGTGCCAGTTCCTGTGTTGATGTAACATACATGAAGTGCAGAGATCTGAAATGTTCAGCTCAAAAACTTGTTCCTATGTATTTAACCTCCTAGTCATCACCCATTTAAGGTACATTTTTGTTGGGGCACCTGGGTGGCTCAGTCGGTTGAACATTTTACTCTCAGTTTCCTCTCAGGTCATGATCTCATTCATGGGATTGAGCCCTGCATAGTGCTCTGTGTTCAGTGCTTGAAGACCCTCTCCCTCTGTCCCTCTCCCCACATGCATGCTTTTTCTCTCTCTCTCAAGTAGGTAAACAAATCTTTAAAAAATCTTTAAAAAACTCTTTAAATTTTTTTTTATTGTTGTGTTGGCTTTGTATATGTTTTAAAAAAAACTGCAACATTTTGCAATAGTATCAGAGTCCAGAAATATTGGTGTTGTAAAATAAATTATAGTGCTCAGTTTGGTAAATTAATGCAAACAAAATGATAAAAATACATAATATGTGGCAATATTAAACAAGTATTTAATTAGGTATTATTTGTACAACTAAGCATCCTTCAGTTCCATTGGATCTTGATTTAAAAGTTAGCTTCATATTAAAAGTTAGCTTCTGATCAACCTTAGAAAAATTTTAATTCTTACTCTAATATTTTGTATACCCTTCCCTTAATGTTTTTTTCTTATACCCTTAAAACTAATCTAATGCATTATGTAATTGGCTTATCTGTCTTGCTCATTGTGTGTCTTCCCCACTAGTCCTAGCTGCAGCAATTAGACCAGAAAAAGATAAAAATGATTGCCCCTTGCTCAGCAGGGAGTCTGTTTCTTCCTCTTCCTCTGCCCCTCCCCACCACTCCTGCTTGCTCTCTCTCTCTTAAATAAATAAAATATTTCAAAAACTAATGATGTACTGTATGGTGACTAACATAACACAATAAAAAAGTGAATTCAATAAATTTGTAGGATACAAAATTAGCATAGAGAACAAAATGCTTAGGAATAAATCTAACCAAGGAGGTGAAAGACTTGTACTCTGAAAACTATGAGACCTGATGAAAGAAATTGAAGATGACACAAACAAATGGAAAGATAAACCATGCTAATGGATTGCAGCAATTAATATTGATAAAATGTCCATATTACCCAAAGCACTCTATAGATTCAATGGAATAACAATAGCATTTGTCACAGAAGTAGAATAAATAGTCCTAAAATTTTTATGGAACCACAAAAGGCCCCAATAGACATAGCAATCTTGAGAAAGAAGAATAAAGCTGTAAGTATCACAATTCCAGATTTCAAGATATATTACATACCTATAGTAATCAAAACAGTATGATACTGACACAAAAATATATACATAGATTAATGGAGCAAAATGAGAGCCTAGGAATAAATTCACAATTATAAGGTCAATTAATCTACAATAGAGAAGGCAAGAATACACAACAGGGAAAGACTATCTCTTCAACAAATAATGCTGGGAAAACTGAAAAGGTACATGCCAAAGAATGAAACTGGACCACTTCCTTACCCTATATACAGAAATAAACTCACAATGAATTAGGGACCTAAATATGAGACCTGAAACCATAAAACTCCTAAAATAAAACATAAGCAGTAGTCTCTAGGATACTGACCTTAGCAATGTATTTATAGATATGTCTCTCCAGGCAGGGGAAACAAAAGCAAAAAGAAACTATTGGGACTACACCAAAATAAAAAGCTTTTGCACGTGAAAGAAACCATCAACACAACGAAAAGGTAACCTACTGAATGAAAGAAGATAGTTGCAAATGATATATCCTATAAGGGATTAATATCCGGAATATATAAGAATTTTATAAACTAAACACCAAAAACTCCCAAATAATCCAATTAAAAAATGAGCAGAGGACCTGAAGAGAAGTTTTTTAAGACATTTTTTAAAAAGAATACCTATGGATGGCCAACAGTGATTCTGAGGACCATCACTAATTATCAAGGAAATACAAATCAAAACCACAATGAGATATCACCTCACACCAGGCAAATGGCTAGTATCAAAAAGATAAGAAATCACAAGTGTTGGTGAGGATATGGAGAAAAGGGATCTTGTGCATTAGTGGTGGTAATGTACATTGGTGCAATCACTGTGGAAACAGTTTGGAGGTTCCTTAAAAAATTAAAATAGAAATACCATCTTATCAGTAATTCCTTCACTAGGTATCTACCCCCCAAATAGGAAATACTAATTTGAAAATTTATATGCACCTTAGCCTATGTTTATTGAAGCATTATTTATAATAGTCAAGACATGGAAGTAATCTAACCTTTCATCAACAGATTAATGGATACAGAAGATGTAATATATATATATATATATATCTCACATATATAAATATATGTATTTTTTATGGTTGAAATATATATATATATATATACACATATATATATATATATAAAAGAATGAGAACTTGCCATTTACAACAACATGGATGGACCTAGAGAGTATTACACTAAGTGAAATAAGTCAGAGAAAGACAAATACCATATGATTTCACTCATATGTGGAATCTAACAAACAAAACAAATGAACAAACAAAACAGTGGAAATGGATTCATAAATACAGAGAGTGAACTGGTGGTGTTTGAGTGGGGAGGGGCAGGAGGGATGGGCAAAATAGATGAAAGGGATTAGGAGGTAAAAACTTCAGTTATAAAGTAAATAAGTCACAGAGATGAAAAGTATAATATAGGGAATATAGTCAACAACAACAATAAAAAAATAATGTATTATGTAATTGACTTACCTGTCTTGCTTATTGTGTATCTTCCCATTAGAATGCCAGTTAAGTGAAGAGAGTGGTTTATTAATGCTTTTATGCTTAGTTCTTAGAAGATATTATGACATAGTAATTGCTCATTTGAAATTTGTTAATTAAGTGTTGAAAGCATGGTAGGTTTTAAAAATATGGACAATTTAAATGGAAAATTATGACCACATTATAATTATCAGTATTAAAATATGAATGCTGATGAAAATAAAGGTAATAATAGAAGACTTGTTTGCCAGTTTTCTTTCTTGTTTTATTTTAGTTTGTTCTGGCTTTTCTAATGTTATTTATTCAGTAAATTAAAATCAGAGGAAAGCAGTAAAGAAAATATGAGCGTGAAGCAACACAATATTATTTATCCTAGTTGCTATATGACCTTAGAATGACCAGTCACAAAAAGCCAATTTGATAATAATCCATAATGATTTGTCAGAGTCCAACAATATGGTAATATCTTAATCTCTCCTTGCTTCAAGTGTCAATATTTCACTGACCTTTAGGAAATATATATTTTTCATCTGTAAGTAAATACTAATAATAAGAACTTCTCAATTTATGCCCAGTAGAGATGGAACTGTTGAATTCTCTTATAAGCTATGTGAAAACACAAAATGTACTAAGTCAAGAATTCCCATAAATGAATACAGACAACAAACAAATTAGTAAAATAGAACTGCTCTAAGATGATGAGTGATGACTCAGATGAGGCTTTGATATACAACAGGAATCTATTCAACAGTAGGGAATAAAGAAAATCATGGTGAGCAAAAATGCACGAGATTCATCTCAAGGAATAGATCCTATTGTACAACTCTTCCCACTCATTTTCAGGTAAAAATGCAGACCACAGTCATGTTATCCTACAGTCTCCTCCCCCACCCCCAGGAGCCAGAAATCTATATTTTAATGTAAAATCTTTTAAATTTCTAAATTTTAACCTTGAACATTTAATTTGAATGTAAAGTCATGTGTGGTTAACTCTTTGTGAAGGTCAGAAAACATCCTAAGGCTGAAATGTGGTCACAGCCACTAAGTTTCAACTTCTGCTTCCATTCATCAGTCTTGACTCACAAACCCACGTATATACTAAATGTCCATTTTCGCGTCCTCAAAACACAGACCGCACCATTCTCTACAGCTGTATTAAGTTACTGTACAATATATTCACAGACTTAAATTACTTCAAAAAATATTTTTGATTCTTTGCTTTTAATTGTTCTTCATTTAGAAAAAGGTCCTAAAATGTTAATTTTCACTGCCTCCATTGTTTCTGTCAAACAGTGAGTGATATATTTGCTTTTGAAAGAAACCCTTTTTTTTTTTTAATGAAGGAAACTACTATCCTAATTTGTTTTTTCTGATATCCAAGTTTTGTCACATCTTTAAAATCAGTGTACATTTAGTACTTTTTATCAATTTAATCAAATGTTCTTTGTCTGTCTTTATGGGGTATCAAGAAAAAAATGAATTACGAATCTTATGCATATACTTAATTTTACTTGAAAACACCCATTGCCATCAGTCAGTCTATCTGATTCTTTCTCTTTTAATAAGAGAGCCAATTTCCCAGCATCTTAATCATTTTCACTGCTTCTTCCTGGATAGTCTCCAAATTATCTGCATCCTTGAATTTGTAGAGCTTATGAAAAAGCATAATCTATAGAGATAATTAAGGCAGGAATTAAGTACTGCTAAGTTCTCTTTTGACAGTGATTGTGAAAGTCTGTATTTCATAAAATTGATGTAAAATGCAGTAATTTTTCACTACCCCACAGCTGCCCTCTACCTTTAGAGTTACTATCTCTCTAAAATAATTGGATAATTTAGAACAGCAGGAGGTCAGGATGCAGTAGTGCTCATGAGATGAACATGGTAAGGAAAGAATGGAGGCGTGAGTGGAGCGAACTCTATTTCTCGCAATAAGCGAACTTTCATGAGATAGAGGGAATCCACTCCGGTCACATGCCGATGCTTTTTATTCTTGCTTAACATCTTTTAGGTGGGATTACTCAAACATTTATTAGGCGCCCTCAATGATGAAACCTTTTTGCCTTTCAAAGAGCTCCACCTGGTTTTAGTTAATTGGAAGTATCAGAAAACTGTTCCTTAATTTGTGCTCTAATCTTTCTTCTTACCAGTAGCAAGGAGTCCAGGGCTTAACTCTAGCACCCAACGTTCTTTACCAACAAGTGTGGTTGCACTGTATGAAAATACCACACTTTCTTAGACATCTTTTCTATCCCATGATAAACGTGCTCAAAATTAAATAGTTCACATAATCTCAGGCAGAGTTCTTACATGCTTGAGTTCATGGAATTATTAAGAAATCCCAGGATTTCTGGCTTAATCTCACAACAATGTAGTGTCAGTGTGCCCACAAGAAATCAGAAAACTTCTTGGGAAGTCACAGGATAGCATCTGAAGACAATTCACTGACATACTGTGTGCATTTATTAATAAGAGTATTTTTCACCTATCATCCTTATCCTAAATAGTTGGATGGTTAAGGAAAACAAAATTAATAAAAGTGGTGTTAATTTTTTAGGGTGTGAATTGTTTATAATTCATACAACATATTCATACAACAAACAATATAATTGTTTGACTTCCTGTCAAAATCATTTGATAAATCAGGAGGAATTTAAAAAGCATATAGTTCAAAGCATTTTATTTAATGCTTAAATTTGTTTCTATATTATATGCTATAGGAACAAAGGCATAGGAATCAAAGTGTTTTATTGTTGTAGATGTTTTTCAGACTACATATTAACATATTTTATTAGCTTTTTAAAAAATGTGTTTATCAATTAACTTATTTCTGAATGAATCAGTAGAAATAATCCAGCCCAAATGTAGCTCACTTTTCTACTTTATACATATTCGAACTGGGTTTGTGGTATGGAATTTCAGGGAAGAGAAGGAAGTTTCCATTATTTCTAGGATAGACAAAAAATATATATATTTTTAAAGAAACAACTCAAGGGACGCCTGGGTGGCTCATTGAATTAAAGCCTCTGCCTTCAGCTAGGGTCATGATCCCAGGGTGCTGGGATCAAGCCCCACATCAGACTCTCTGCTCAGCAGGGAGCCTGCTTCTTCCTCTCTCTCTCTCTGCCTGCCTCTCTGCCTACTTGTGATCTCTGTCTGTCAAATAAATAAATAAAATCTTAAAAAAAAAAAGCAACTCAAATAGTACAAAAAGTGGTATTTTGTCTCTGGAGCTAATATTGTGTCATGCTTGGGGACTAGGCTTCAGGGCATTGTAGAAATATGGAAGGGATATTTCCACTTTACCATATGTAACACTTGAGCTACCATGAAAATTATTTATTTATTTATCCAAAAAAATTGGACTACATTTCCCTGTGACTGTTGTAGAGCAGTATCTTTTCTTAGAGGTATCTTTTTGGATGACTTTATCATTTTGTCAATATGTATTTTTCTATTTAAGTAAATGGACATTTTTCCTATGTTATTTGTATAATGAAAAGCAAATAAAAACTTTAATTCAATCACTAAAATAACAAAATATGTTTAACATATTTTAGCATATAATAAAACATAATTTAACATAAAATAAAATAACAAAATATGTTCCTAATATTGGGGAAAAAAAGAAAAATGAACTTACCTAGAGTGTAGATTTGCCTCTCCTAGTTTATGTAGGACACAAAAGTTATCCCTGTATTGCTTCAACTTGATAGGTTTACAGTTACATGAATAAACTACTGGAAGTACCAGGAAGCCAGGGAACAAGTCTAGAAGCTAATCTGGTTGTTCCTTTCATAGCCCAGAGCTCTATGGCAGTCAGTGATACAATCACAGACATTAGACCAACAAGCAAGGAGGCAGAGAAAAATAAGCTGCCACAAATGCCTCACAATTTTATTATTGCAATGGATCACATTTATGAAGACGTCATAAAGTTTCAAACAGTTATAATACAAAAAAACAGTTATAACAATGCAAAGTGGTCTATCATCACCTCTTGATGACAACTTTATTACTGCTGGGGACCAATATTGTACAGAGGAATCTAGTAGCCATAAGTTATTTTGAAGTGAAGCAGCACAGCAGGCTAGAGTATTACTGTACAAAATTTATTTTTTATGAGACACAATAATTATATCAAACAGTTACCAAACTGTCTGGGAACTACAGGATCTATTAAGATACCACAACAGAGACATCTCCTTTATGTTCATTGGGAATGGCAATAAGCATTACTACCTGGGTAGAGGACAGGCTCTTGCAACTCATCCTTGAATTGCCTGTAAGTTATTGTCGCAGGTGACTGGCAAAGATGAAGTTTAATAACATATGGTCTCATGGAGCTCAACAGAGCATGAAACTTAGGGCCCCTAGCCACAGAAGGGATTTGGGGGCATTCACTATTATCTAATGATGAGTCAGGAAGAAAAGAATTTACTATGACCTGTGGACTATTACCTTTTTATTCTTGATCACTTATAGTTTTATTATTATTATTATTAAAGAGGATAACAAGCAAAAGAAATAACAATACAATTAATTTCCTGAGGAATTTTCTTACAAATAAATCTGATATATTAGTCTTCAGATTAATGGGATGACAGAAATGCCAAGTTGTGTTTCAAATATGTTCTCTCCCCTTCAAATCTATTTCTAGAACTCATTTTAGGAATTACTAAATTTCTGAAATTGTACTAAATTTAATTTGAATCATTTTAGTATTCTACAGTCTTCTCTTAACCTTGGAGCCATTTATATTTCTTATTATTCATTCAAAAATATTTATTAAGTGTTTACTATGTGTCAAACATTGCTCTGGACAAAATGAGAACCAAATTAGTATTTCCAAGAAAATGTGGCCAGAGGTTGATTTCATTTATACACTTATAAAATATTTTGTTAGAATTACCCACTTGAATCTTCTGATTATAGATAGCCAAGACTTAAAGAAAGCAAGGTAGAGGACTCTGCATACCTGTCATGGAAGCTGTTCATGTAACCCTGAGCATTTCAATAATAGAACTGCTTGCCAAAGGTAAATAGCCTACCTTCAGTGGTCTCTGAGGCTATTTCTGAGGGACCTCTTTCCTCCATTTTATTGGGAATCTGTCTCATTCTTTATTGTTATCCCACAAACAACTTTCCATGTTTGTAACTTGACTGATACCCCCACATATTCGGTTCCTACTACATTTGGTTCCTACTACGTTTTATTCCTACTACGTTTGGTAGACTGTCGTTTTGATTCTCAGTCTGGCTTGACTCTAGCTTTCTGCAGTGTATCTGATATGATCATCTTGCTGCCTGGGGGTTTTATAGTGTTGTGAGTGAAGGCTCAGGTGTGAGGACCTGAAATCTCCCCTATAATTGAGGTAGTATCATGTATTAAAAAGTTAGTGGTTGTTAACTTCAGTTGTAAATTCAAAAGTAAAATATAAATATACTCTTAAGTTATGGTGTTCAAACAAAAGAGAAATGCATAGATTAATAAGTCAAAGTCCCCGTTCATACTGATTCAAAGTCCACATCCTTTCCCATTGTTTTCTCATATAGTTTTTGTTCCTTATACTATAAGGGCATTTGATCTTAAACTTTATTTTTATTTACTGAATCTTCTCATCTATCTGGAGATTTTTATTTGCTTGTAAGTTATACAAAATGTTGTGATGGATAGCTTCCATTTTTTTCTCCTTGTTCACTTTATAAACCCTTTCGACTCTTTCTTATGCTTCAAGAAGTTGATCTCTATGGTCCAATCAAAATGTCCATTTACTCTCTGTTTTCTGTGTGAATTAGGACAAAGGAATCCATTACCAAGAGTTCAGAGGTTGGGAGGAGAGGAAGGATGGAAGAGTTCTTCTTTGACTCCCTCCCTTCCAGGTGTCCAGGAGGTGACTGTGTATCTTACCAATGACCTCCACCCCTGTAGGGCACCCTCTCCTATGGCTACTTTCTCAAAAGTTCTGGTAAAATGCTTCCTCCTCTTGCCCTGCACGGCCAATAATTAGTAAAGTTTTTTAATGGTGCTAGCCTCCAAGGCACTTTATTATCCTGGGTTGCTTACCTTTTATCTGCTCACATTTTTGTAATTTTTTTTTTTAACCAATCTGTCCTCAATTATGTCATAGCTGGAACCCTAACTGATGATTTGTTTATATTTTCTCGGTAGGACCTGATATTGATTGATTGGATCTTTGTTCACATATTTCTTATGCACAGATTCTTTATCTGTAAATCAAAGAAAATGAAAGTACTAAGCTAGGGTTCGAAGTTAAATGTAAAGTACTTATCATACTGCCCGGAGCATGGTAAAGTATCAATAATGTAACTATTTTTAGATGGCAGTTTCCTCTTGCTGTCTACTTCTTCTTCTTAAGATTTCATTTACTTACTTGTCAGAGAGAGAACACAAGCAGGGCGAGCAGCAGGCAGAGCAGTCAGAGGGAGAAGCAGGCGCCCCACTGGGAAGGGAGCCTGATGTGGGACTCGATCCTAGGACTCTGGGATCATGACCTGAGCTGAAGGCAGATGCTTAATGGACTAAGGCGCCCAGGCATCCTCATTGCTGCCTACTTCTTGACATGGTCCTCAACGTCAGGGATTTTGTTGTTGTTTTGTTTTTATTAAGCCTTTGGTGATCTATTCCCCTTAAACTCTAAATGTAAAGCTAACCTGCCATTTCACAGTACGGTATTCATCTCTCAATATCTGATTAAAATTCTGAATGTTATTGGCATAAGAATTGCATCTTACCTGGAATTCTAATGTTTGTGTGTGTATACACTCCATTATTTTAGTCTTTTATTATCAAAAATAAAAGGAGTGCATTGCAACATTAATTTTTAGATTTAACGTTCTATTAATACTGTAGCTAAGATACTTTTTTCCTTGCTTTTAAACATTTCTCATTAAGGAAGCTATTGAATTTGCATATATATTTTGCAATTTTCCACCTTATCACAATTATTTAACATTACATATAATTTTTAGTGATTCCCTTAGTGTTTCTGTTTCTCTTTCATAGAAACCAAATATTTTTTTTTCATTCTTTATAGTATGACAGACTCTTTCCTAACATTTTCTTCTGTATTCTTCAGTATATTGTTTTGTGATAAATACACTAGGAACCCAAAATAATAAATTCAGTTTATAGTATTTATTTTTCTGTAAGCATAACTCTAGCCATAAAGCAGAGATGGACAATTTCCATGGTCCAGTTTCTGATCAGATTAATGACTTGAGGTTAAAATGATGTGCTCTGTCTCTACATCTAGTCAAGTCCTGGTTGACCTTAGCAAACATTCATCTGGTACATCTTTGCTGAGTGCTATCTTGTTTGCCTTTCCCTACCTGACTTTCCTAGATTCTAAACAAACAAGGCACATTGAAATAGATGTTTCTTAGGCTGTATTATGAACAGGGATATTTTCCTGCTTTTCCAATTCTGTTTGTAACCCCAAATTTGTAACCCCTTACAAATTTCTTTCCTCATGGAGTTTAACTACGAATCTTATGAATGGAGTCCCTCAGTTGCAGAGAATTCAAGCACTGTGTCCAAAATTACACATCTAGCTAGTGATAAAGCTGGGAATAAAATCCAGTATAATGCACAGGAAAAAATATTGGCTTTAGAAATATGAAACTTATGTTTACATTCTTGCTCTACCATTTTTTGATCCATAGCTCAAATGATCTAGTAGTCTTCTTTGTAGCTCAGCTTTTGGAATTGAAAATTTTAAAAAAAAGCAAAATACGCTTACCATAAAAGATTTTGGTGTGAATCAACTGAAACAACATATGGCACCTGCACAAATGTCAATCTACTGATCCCCAGAACATGCTTCTCTGCCTCTTCATACTGTTTTTTCCTTTTCTGTATATATAAACTTTAAGTACTACCAGTCATAAGAGAATAATAGCTTAATATTAACACTAATTCAATCATTGTTATTTGATATGTCACCTATTTTAATATGTATCTTATGGAGTAATCAATCAGACAAACTGACGCATTTATACATTTTTATTTTGAGAAAAAGTTTTCAGTAAAACAATTCTCAGATTATTAGAAACATCTCACTTCCTTCACTTTCTCATTGAAAAAAGTTTTTTATTACATTTTATTTGAATTACTTAATCTTATTGTTGTCTGAAATATATAATCTCAAAAACCGTATCTGAAAAAATATACATATTCATTACTGATTTTACCAAACTAGAAGTGATTATTTACAAAAAGATTTCAATGGCTTATAGTTGGAAAGAATATAGATTAGGTATATAAATTTTGTTCAACTTTCATTTGAATTTGACAATATAAAATTAAGTGAGCATTTTCAACTGCACCTTTCTTTAAAATGCCTCAGGGAAATATGTTGATAAATATTAATTAAAATGTAAGATAAAAGTTACTAGGCATAATTATATTCTTTAGAGTATCCTGAGTCTTATTATGGGCAAAAATTAGAAGGAAGTTTAACTTTGCAATGTTTTTTGAGGGACTGCCATTTTTAATCAATGTGACATATCTGGGAGTGACACCCTGGAGTGACACCCTGAAGCCTACAGTTCTTTATTTACATTTATTCATTCGATACACTGATTGCCTCAGAAAAAAAGGCACACAAATGGGCTCTTCTTTTCATTCTTCATCTTTTTTATAGAGATGAAAGTGACAACTTATTAGGTAAAAATAAGGTCTGAATAATAAAGCAAATTTATAGCTCTATTCAAGGTGTGAAGCAGGAATATAAAGTGGGGTCTCTTGTTCAAATAATTCCCTTCTTTTGCCCACTTTTAACACTGTGGGAGGACATTTTTATTTTATTTATTTAGTTTCTGAGGTCAGAAATCATTCTCAGATTTTGAGTAAACAATATATTATTTAAATTTGCAAGCATTTTCCCTGACACAAAAGCCTGGGGTATGTATAGTCAGGATGTAAGATATTGGTTAATTCCATTATTTCGGAGTCAGTTGCACTGAATCTCTGGAAACCAGCCATCAGTTCAAGGCCTGCTTGTTCAAGTTAGAGGAAAACATAAGATCCCCAAATTTTTCAAAAACTTGTATCACTCAGGCTTCTTGATATTTTAAAATAGAAGTGATTTACATGAAAATAAATATTTACAAAACCCTGATCAGGAGGATCTAGACTGGGCTTCTAGGGAAATAATCTCAGAGCAATTAACAACAACTGGTTTATTAAAGGCTCTACATCACAGAAAGTGGGCTAAGAACTTTAAGAACACGTTGTTTGTTACAGTCATTGATACTGTTCTCACCACCAAAGTGACTAAAAATTGCTCTTCTACTCCCAGGTGACTGGAATGTGGCTGCAGAAACACCTAGTGCCTCTACAGAGCTTTGCTTTTCAACAACGGTAGCCAGAGCAACCACAAGATGGCCTCTCTTGCACTTCGGACTTCATGCGAAGTGCCTCTATTGTGTAGAAACAACCTCGCATTCAGAGCTGTAGCTCTGAGTCTGGGAAATATTTTGGCTTTTAAGACTCTGAAATACAGGGCAGTACTGTGAAAAGAGATAGTACTAATTCTTCTTATTCAACATGTCTTTATGTTCAACATTGTGTCTTAGTTTCAGAGGTTCCTCAAGAGTTTCAAAGTACACCAGTGAATTCAAGTACAACATCACTGCCCAAAAGTCAGCATTATTTATAAATGGTCTATTCACAATTTTGTTGTGACTGCCACCTTATGGTTTCCTGTGGCAGAGCTCTCTGGTCCAGACACTGGATATTTATGGTTTTCCCATCCAGAGAAGTTAATCTTTGTATCACTTCCTTAAAATGATTCCCAATCATCTTCTGTTCACAAATAGTCTTCTATTTTTCCAGGTAAACATGCCCTCCTAGAGAGCTTTTAATAGACCTAATTCAAGCTTTTATTTTATTTTCAAGTATCTATCGCATAAAGAAGGCACAACTACCATGGAAGGTACAGCTGTACCTTGTAAACTCATAGATTCTGGTCTTAAGAAAAATTAATGCAAATTTCATTTGTAGATTCTTTTATTTTTCCCCTTATTTTATAGGCTATGATCAGATCTGTGGGTGTAGGACAATTCCAGAAAACACATATTTTTGAAGATTTACTTTTTTCTGAACAAAATGGGGGCAATTATGCTGAATTCTCCCAGGATATTGAGGTAAAAGGTTTCTCTGTTTAGTATTGATACTTGCAATAACCAGTGGTAAATCTACCACAACATGCCCTGGAACGTATAAGCTCTTCTCTGGGCTCCTTTTCACACAAGTCATGGACTTTCAGCTATTTCACAAAATTATCTGCTATTGTTTTGTTGATTGCATTCCTCATCATTTTTCAGGATAGAGAACTACCAAGAAAAATGATCCAGCACAGAATAATTATAATTAAGAAAATGTGAAGAATGTTAAGAAAATGTGAAGAATGTTAAGAAAATGTGAAGAACACTCAGGAGTGTGGATTTTCCCAAGAACACTGACAAATGAAAGACAACAGCAAAAATATTGATATTATAATACATATAGGTGATTAAATGCTATGATAATAAATATTGGCACATCTTCCCACTATTAGTTGTCCCCCCACATCCCCAATATTAGTTTTAAAGGCAAGGATATTATTTTGGGAGTCAGGATAAACTGAGAAGTTGATTTCAGTCCTAACCCCATTGCCACATCTCATTTCACGGCACCTCCCTTTTTCCAGTCGTGCACACCAGAAAAACCAGTTATTCTCAGGTTCTTTCTTTCTTCACAACTCACATTGAATCCACTGAGAAACCCTTCCAGCTGTACCTTCAAAACAGATCTAGAATTTGATCACTTTTGAACATTTTAACCATGGTCTGAGTCACCAAGATTTCTCGCTGGTAGTAGTGCAAGAGCTTGCTAATTGGTCATCCAGCTTCCATCTTCCCCTTTCCTATCTAGAACAGCAGTCAGAGTGATCCTTTTAAAACTTAAGTCAGGTCATTTCACTCCTTTGTTCAATGTTTACTATATTAGTTTGCTGGGCTGCTGTAACAAAGTACCACAAACCAGGTGGCTTAAACAACATATATTATGTTCTCACAGTTCTGGCTAGAAGTCCAAAATTAAAGTGTTAGCAGGGTTGGTTACTTTTACAGGGTTTAAGAGAAAAACAGTTCCAGGCATCTCTCCTAGTTTCTGATAATTTGTTGGCAGTACTTGACGTTGTTTGCTTGAGAAGCATCATCCCGTCTCTGCCCTCATCTTCACCTGGTGTTCTTCTTGTGTGTGTTTCTTGCTCCAAATGTAGCTTTTTATAAATAAGAACAGCAGTCACATTGGATTAGTGCCCACCCTCATCTTAACCAATCACACTTGTAATGATCTTATTTCCAGATAAGGAGGTCACATTCTTCAGGTCTGGGAGTTAGGACTTCCAACAGATGACCTTTGAGGGGACACAATTCAAATCATAACACCTACCAACTCTTTTCTCACACAGTAAGAGCCTACAGGCTTACAGTGGCTTTAGTGTGATCTATTAGGACCAGAATCCCCACTGTCCCTCTAAACTTACTTTCCAACTTCATCATTTTTCTCTAGCTACCATCTCCTCTGAGGATTGGCTGTTACCTGTACTTTAGTCTTCACTCCGATTACATATGTTGAATGTCCTGGCTTCCTTTGTATTTTTGCTTAACTGTCACTCTGGCAACGAACCTACCCTGACCACCTAAACTAAAGATGAAACTTACCCTCCCTTTCCATAAATTTCTAAGACCCTTTACCCTATTTATACAAGTATTACCGAATTCTAACATACTCTATTTATTATAATTTACTTTTAAAAATTTTACTGCTTTTCCTTCCCACAAAAATGTAAAATTTTTTATCATTAATCCACTTTAAATATTGACTGCAATGCCTGGCATAAAAAAAAAGGCTCAAAATAAATGAATTTAATGTTGTATCAATGGTCCTTTCTAAAGTTAGCAGTAAGTATCACATGAGAACCTGATATAGATTGACATACTATAGGACTACTCATTGTTTCATTGTTTCAACTGTATGTGGACAGAGAGGTCTCCTGGTATTAAATCTGGGTTTGGCGTACAGATATCATTTGGGATTTTTTCCTATTTATATGGGTAGAAAGAGTTTTAATGGCAGTATATGGGAATGCATCTTATTAACTGAGGGCATCTTTAAATGTAGAAAAATAAATGTACATGTTAAGCAATAAAAAGTAGAATTTCGTAGGAAATTCATACAAAGAGGATTGGATCACTCTTTTATGGAAATGGGACTCAATTCACATGAGCTCCCAATCATTAACAATTGATATGGAGTCACTTGATAAGTCTGAACAGATGGAAAAAATGAACAAGAATTATGGAATGAGTAACATGGATGGTAGAGTTATGCACAGAAAAATCGTAACTCCTGTCGATGCAGTATCTGGAAATGTCCTATTTCTTTTTCTTCCCATGTTCTGTGTCATTGAACTGTTTCATGAGATATTCAAGTATTTTTAGTAAATTGGCTTCTCCTTTCTTTTTTTATTTAAGTTAATGAAAGGAATTTTAAGTTAAAATTTAATTTTATATTAAAGATTTCAAAGAAACAGAAAATAATATAACAAAAGCCCATGTTGCTCCTTACACTCCACTATTCCATCTTGGATTCCCCTTTATTCTTATAGGCATACATATATATATATAAAATCTATAACTATAACTTACATATAGAATCTAGAATTTAAAGTTGATTATTTTTCCAAAGTATTCTCATGATTTGTTTTACAATATTCTGGTCTCTATTTTTTGGAAGTCTGTGATCAGTCTAATACTTGTTTTTAGATAAAATTTCTTGACTTTCTTATCATTGCTGAGATTTTTCAGTCTCATTAGGATTCTAGATATTCATTATATAATATCTTAGAATAGATATTAGAATTTGAGAGTTTGTTTGTAATCAGTTCTACTGATAAGAACAGATACTACACTTGATCTTAGCTGAAAGGCCAAGCAGTCATTCTAGAAAATTCCCAGCAATTATATCTTTCAAGTTTGCCTATGTCATTTTTTTCACATTTTCTCATTTTCTGTATTTCCTTTCCACTTCTTTTTCTTTTTCGGTGCCTACATTTTTGTTTTCCAAAAGCATTATCTGTTTATTTTTCAAAATTTCCCATTGTTTCTTCCTCAGGATGTAGGGGTTTTTTTTTCCCCCCAAAGGGTATCAGTTACCTTTGGAAGTTCTTTAATAGGTTTTCACATTTATATGTTATGCTCTTTCTGACTGCTGCTTTACTATTTGAGGATCTTAGAACTTTGGTCCTGCAGTCTTTTGTGCATGACTCTTGATCATAGCAGATTATTTCCCCATATCTTTCATGATTTTGTGTTGTGAGCACATGTTTTGGGGGGTGGTTAAGAGACAAGCACCTGCTCAGAACTGAGTTCCTGAAATGGATCTCCTAAGAGATTAATGGTTGCTTCCTAAAAAGCAGTCTGGTAATATTACCTACTTTTAACTAATCATTGTGTTAATTTACCATGTTTAGGATTCTGGATCTCCATGGATACCATGAAATCATTCCTAAAACTGATGGTTGCACAAGCTGTGGGATTATATATTTTAGGAGAAATTTTATTTTCCAATGAGACCACATGAAGACAGATAAGCTTCTTTATCTTTACCCTGTGATGGAGGATGAATTTTTTTCTATTTCTCCATTTCTCTCTGGGAACAATCAACTTTGTTCAGGCATCATAATTCCTCATGCTTATCTGCCTACCCCATACTTGTCACTGTCTACCGTTTCTTATCACTAAGACAAAACCCTCAAGTTACTAAGACATATACTTCCCTTCATACCAATTTGCAAAGCAGCCACAGAATAAGTTTTTATACTTACACATGTGACTTTCAGTCATTTCTTTAAGTATAGTTATTGTTATTTTCATTTTCTTATTAATGTATTATTAAAATAATGTATTACTTGCCCCAGGGGTACAGGTCTGTGAATCGTCAGGCTTACACACTTCACAGCACTCACCATAGCACACACCCTCCCCTCCATACATTATTTTCATTCTGCTTATATTTTCTCTTTCATTCTTAAGATCTTAGCTATGCTTTCAACATTTGTATTATGTATTTTTCCAGCATTTTTTCATATGGCCTTCATTCTCCATCATGCTAGTTTTCATCTTGAGAGTATATGGGAAATAACATCAATATCTGGACCTAGCATGGAGTATCTTTAAATTTGCCTCTTCAAATTTTACCTAAGTAAACAATATTTTAGAAAAAAACTGTGTAATGAGTGCACTATTCTTTCAATACAGGAAAATAAATTAGTTGAATGCCTTTATTTATTTATTTATTTATTTATTTATTTATTTTACAGACCTGACTCAGTTCAGCGTTACCAACATCTAAAACTGCCTCTTCTCCTTTGGAAAGCTGAAACTACAATGCTGGAGTGGGCATAATTTATGGCAAAACCAACAAACATCCTTCTGTGCAGGTGAGACTCTAGTTACAGCTTGGCTAACAACAGATGGCATTATTTTAACACAGAGAAATGCTGAGTGAGACACTGATTCTCTCTCAAGAGTAGTGACAGCCTGAGATTCTTGGCTTAAATGAGACCCTGATGATTAGAATTCATAAACCTGGACAGGAGAGAGACTCATCTACTGCCAAGTGCATAAAACACCTTTAATTACAGTCACATTGCTAAAGGTTAAACAAGCCCCATGTTACTAAAAATAAAGGGAAAAATAAATATTTTATTTCTAAAAATCTATTTGGTTTTCACCATCTTTTGTCTCAATAGTATGAAAATCCTGGGGTAAAAAAATACAGAAATGAATAATAAAGAACATGTTGAAGTTGAAAAAAAATGAAAGCAGATTTTAAGCACATTTATTTCTTTCGGTTAGTGCTATTGGCTCTACCTCTAAAATGTGCCCAAAATCTGGCTCTGTCTTAATTCTCATTTCCTCTACTGATTTGATCCAAGACATGGCCATTTCTTACCAGTACCATTGCAATAACCTCCCACTGGTCTCCTGGCAAGCCCCATTATATTCTCAACATATAATCTTTTTTCATTTTAATTTTCAAACATACACAAAATAGAAGAATATTAAAAAATCACCATGTATCCATCACAGCCCTCAATAATAATCAACGTTTTGACAATCTTGTTTCATCTACCCCATCTTTCCTTCCTCATTTCCCAGTCCTCCAGCAATTCTTTGAAACTTGAAGTCAGATCAAAGTGTTTGTTTTCTAACAACTTTCCAAAGGCTTCCAAACTCAGAGAAAGGGGGAGAAGCCCTGGCCTTTTCAGCAGCTCACATTCCTTACATAACCTTCTATTACCGGCACCATTTCACAACTTTCTTCCTCTTTCAGCTCTGGCCAGGGGGCCCCCTTGCTGTGGCTGGAAAACTGCAGCCTGCTCACACCTTAGAGATCTGCATTTGTTTGTTCACTCTGCTTAAAACTCTTTCTCTTCTCCCACTTCCCTCCCCCTATACAAAGTTTTTGCAAAAGTGTAACTTTTAGGTGAGAAGTTTTCTACGCATTCCATTTAAAATTTTAATCTACCCTAAACCACCCACCAGCATACTTTATCATCTTATTCCCTCCCCCTGCCACCGTTGCCTGCTTTATTTTTCATCACAGCACTACTTTGTTTACTAATGCAGCTTTTATGTAGATACATATCTAGCTTGGTATATTAGTGGAACTTCATATATACTTTTTGAATATTAACATTGACTATCTGTTGTAGTCTTGAGTGAAGCTAAAATGCTAAGCATGTTTTAATCACTGGCGTAACCTGCTATTTTTATATATTTTTAAAAACTGTTTAAACATGCAGCTGTGTTGTAGCCTAGGAGGTAAGTCAAGCCTTCCCTGTGCCTGTCAGCCATGCCACTGACAGCACTAGAAGTCTTGAGAGAAACCAACTTCTTAGGAGTATGGTATTTTGTTCCAATTAATATTGCCAAAATCTATGATGGGAGAAAAGTCTGATATAATGGTAAATATTTAAGAATTAGGTCTCTGAAGGAGAATAACAGATAAGATTAAAACAAGTTAATTACATAATTTTCGTGTTTTGTTTTTAAAGATTATTTATTTATTTGAGAGAGAGAGAGAGAGAGGGAAAGAGAAAGAGAACACATAAGCAGGGGCAGGGGAAGAGAGAGAGGGAGAGAATCCTCAATCTCAATTTTGAGAGAATCCTGTAAACTCCCTCTGAGCATGGAGCCTGACACTGGCTTGATCCCAAGACCTTGAGATTATGACCTGAGCCTAAATCAAGAATCAGATACTTAGCTAACTGAGCCATCCAGGTGCCCAAAAACAAGTTAATTTCAAAAGCATATACATATACTACCACCCTAGCCAGTTTAAGCCACCAATGTGAAGTCCCAGAATATGGATTTGGGAAGAGATGTAGAGCAGTATACCATTTTTGAATGTTTCCACTATATGTATATGACAGATTCAAGAAACCTCAAAAATCTAGAAGAGGTATCAGTAAGACATGGGCTGTGGGCCAAATTTGGATTGTCATTTATTTTTGTAAAGAAAGTTTTCTTGGACACTGCCACATCCATTCAGTCATGTATTGCCTATGTGAAAACTTTCATGCTACAAAGATAGAATTGAACAGTTGTGATAGAGACTACATAATGCACAAAACCCAAAATATTTGCTATCTGGCCCTTTACTGAAAACATTTGCTCCCACTGGCCTAGACTAAATGTTAAATGTGTTCAAATGACAAAAAGAAAGCCATAATGACTCAAGAATGGTAGATGATAATTAGATGAGAAAAGAGATGAATTCTGAAGGGTAAATGGGAAGGGTAAATGGACACCTTGTAGGCAATGAGTTTCAGTTTCTCTTAGTATAATCAACAGTGACTGAAAGGTTTTTAGCTTGACTATCACCTAATCTGATTTGCATTTTCCTGGCTGTGTGGGAAGGGTACAGTGCAGGGCAAGAGTGACGTTGAGACTCCTTAAGAAGGCTGTTGACCATGTAAGAGTGACTTGGAGTAAAGCTGTTTAAGTAGAATAGGCAAGAAATGATCAGATTCAAGATACATTTGTGTATATTGCAAAAGGTAATTAAAAGTTTGTTTTTTCTTTTTTTTTTTTTTTTCAGCTTTTGCCCTATATTAACCTACATTGTAGAAATCAGGCCTTGCCATTGTTTTCCATTCATATAACCCAAACCTCATCTGGCCCTGCTTAAGTACTTGGCAAATTCTTCCCCACAATACCCCTTCTCAGGCTTATTACTGGCAAAACCCAACAATATGAATTATTTGTGTGGAATACAAATATGTAACTGAGGTTACATTTCAGAGGAAAATCCCCAGCCGGCCTTTTGGGCTACTGGATAATAGAGGAGAAGAAAATGCTCTCTTTAGTTTTCATATTACTGTAATTGTAATGCAAATTTTTTGGAGACAACTCTAATTCCTTGAAGGAAAAATCAGAGAGAGAATATGTAACATATACATTTTTCTCTTTCCCCTATAAAGAGTTAGGTTGTTATGTGGCCCATTTCTTAACCCTAACTCCCACTGTTCAACCACAACAATGGAATTCCTTTATACGGACAGTGAACACTTTATTCAGAGAGTTACAAGTGGAGTGAATTTTAGTAGTCCAGGAGGCTCCAGGGCCTCCTCTCCTCTGTATCTTCTCTTGTGGGCTATTGCTGATCAATGATCTACACCATCCACTATGACACGGTATTGATCAAGACTCTAGGTAAGCATGGTTAATTAAGCGTTGGAGAGACCTAGGTTTGATTTCTAGATCTGGTGCTTTCTAGTTGCATAAACTTGTTGCACTGCCATTTCCTTACATCTCACTTCAAGGGTCTGTCATATTCATTAAATAAAATATAAGTGTCATAGTACAAGATAAACAATAGATGTTTTCATATTTGTTTTTTAAGTAAAAGATATGGCAGAATCAGAGATTTCATAAATGTTATATAGAAAGTACAGTCAGGCTAACTATCTTGATAAAAATAAGGAATATAAATTATTTTAAGATAAAAGAGAAAAAGCTAAAATGATTTATTTGGGGAGTGGGAAGAAGTTCAGTTTTCCCTTTAATAATGTCTCCTGGCTATCATCCCCATTGCAGCTCTACTCTACAATTTTCCATTCCATCTGTTTTCAACAAAATCCCACCAAGGGAAATTGCCCATAGCTTTACTCAGCAGTGAAGATACTGGGTTCTTCTAGACCTGCCTGATCTAAGAAGATAACTACTAAGCCACATGTGGCAACTGAGCACTTGAAATATGGCTACAGCAACTGAAAGTCTTAATATTTTTTAAACAGTTTTATTCAAGTTTGATTGGTATACAAAGAATTACATAAAAATATTTATTGTGTACAATAACCGATGAGTTTGGATGTATGCAAGTGGCAAGTTTGTTTTAATTTTATTTAGTTTCAATTATTTTAAAAATAACTTTAAAAACTGATACTCAGTTCAGTAATTGGAAAACTTTAAGCAGAGAACGACTTGGGTATGTCGATCTACTCAACAGTAAATTTATGAAATCTAAATGTAGGTCCTTTTTAGAAAGCAATCTTCACTTTTTTTCATTCTTTTTCTTCTTGCTCCACCAATTAGATAACGTCAAATAATCTGTCTTCAAGGTCACTGATTTTTTCTTCTGATCTAAAATAGTCAAACTCATGGAAAAGGAGAGTGGAATGGTGATTGCCAGGTGCTAGGAAGAAATGGGAAGTTGCTGTTCAATGGGTGGAAAGTTTCAGTTATGCCAGATGAACAAGTTCAGAGAACTATACAACACTGCATAAGTAACAACAACACTCTATTTAAAACTTTATAAAGATGGAAGATCTTATGCTAAGTGCTCTTAATTAAAAAACGAAACAACTGGATGTAGATCAAGTATTTCAGTAAAAATGTAATGTTTAAATTGAGTGTTCTCTAAATGTAAAACACACACCAGATTTGGAAGACTCAGTACAACAATTAATGTAGCAGAGCTTGATGGTAGTTTTTATGTGTTGATTATTTATGGAAATAATCATAGTTTGAATACTTTAATATAAACCAAATATATTAGTTAAAGTAATTGAAACTGTTATTTTTACTTTTTTCCAACGTAGCTATTAGAAAATTTAACATTACATTATGGCTTACATTATATTGCTCTCTCTCTATATATATATTTTCTCCATTTTCCATTTGACAACACTGCTCAACTCTTCCTAAGAGGATAAATAAGGGATTTTATCACCCATGTGCTTTAATGGGATGGATTTTTATGCCTTTTGGAATTGAAATAAGAAAGCTAATCTAGTTCAAGCTGGGATTTGAATATTGTCTACATATGTTTTGTCAAATCAAACAATCTTCAAATTTGAGAAAAAGTGGAAATTTTTCCATTAATCCTTTAATTTAATAAAGAAATCTACAGCAACACCTAAATATTCACTTTATCTTCATTGGAACAACTTCACCAAGAGGAAAATGACAATCTGCAAAGGCAGCTCATTCCATTTTATATCAATGCTACTTTTTGGAAATGTCTCATTTATAATAAAATATTAAATTTTTAGTGATTTTTCCTTCAACCTGGGCAAAATTAAGAATTGACTTAATTCATTTCTCATGTAACACACTTTAATATAGCTATCATTCTTCCCTTCTCTAAATCCTGTAACGATATTACAATATTCATTACAAGGAGCAGCCCATTCCATCCTCAAGCATTGTGCCTTCTCCTTAGACAAAGTTGTGCAGGCATTCTGATCCTTTTCCCTTCTAAACCTCATTTTGCAAAGGTCTCATTATCTGGAAAATCTCATATCTAGGATTTCTATATCATTTTCCCCCCCATTAGTAAATAAGAACCTTCCTAACCATGAACTATGGCTCTTTTCCAAAATGGTTCATTTTTGTAATCACTGCCGTATTTTGCCTCTTAGCTGTACTGGTGATTTTTTCCTGTCTAGTCTTATGGTCTTTAGCATGATCCCTATGATCTTTTTTCTCTATTTTCCATTGATATTACTCAAAGTGTTTTTAACCATGCTTCGATTAGTTTGGTATAACATTTTTCTTCTTTTTTCCTCCTTAATATATATTCCCTTTCTTTATTTCTTCTTTCTTTCTGACTTTCTCAATATTAATTTTTGGTGTTCTTTAAAATCTTTCAATATTCCATAATCATTATGGAAAACATTAAAATATAACCAAAAAAAGAAAATAATAAAAAAGTATCAATAAAATTGTAATATAGATACAATCATTTTTTTTAAAGATTTTACTTATTTATTTGACAGATGGAGATCACAAGTAGACAGAGAAGCGGGCAGAGAGAGGGGAAGCAGGCTCCCTGCTGGGCAGAGAGAAGAGGAGCAGGCTCCCTGCTGGGCAGAAAGCCTGATGCGATGAGGGGCTCAATGCCAGGACCCTGGGATCATGACCTGAGCCAAAGGCAGAGGCTTTAACCCACTGAGCCACCCAGGCGCCCCTAGATACAATCATTTTAATAACTTAGATTAAATTTAGTAAATTTTTTCTCTGTAGATACACTTTCATGTACATTTTAGTAAATTTAAATGAGACTTTGCTATCCCTATAACTTGGTAACAAGTTTTATTTACTAATCAGACAAAGCAAATGACTGTAAAAACTGATAAATGTACACCTACAGTATTAGTTACTGATTATAGAACACAATTATTTAATCTATTATTCAAAATTTAGATGGTATTTTTTCTTGTTCATATGTAAGGTTGTGAGAAACACTAATTTTAACATATTTTGTTCACTTTAAAACACCTGACCTTAGGATGACTTCTCAAACATAAAATTGATGAGAGATTTGGGAATTCTTCAGCCTTTTAATAATTACTGTCAACACGACCTCCAGAGAGATTATACCAATTTCTAATCTAACATGTTAGGTGTTGAGGCATGAAGAAAACATCATATCATTCTTGGGGTATCTGAATGGCTCAGTTGGTTAAATGTCCTACTCTTGGTTTTGGCCAAGTGTAGGACATGGTCATGATCTTGTCATGATCTCAGGGTTGTGACCTCAAGTCCCACATTAGGTCCATGATGGAGTCTGCTTGAGATTCTCTCCCTCTCCCTCTTCCTTCACCTCTGCCCCTCCCCTGCTTGCATGCATGATCTCTCTCAAATAAACAAATGCAATCTTGAAAAAGAGAATGTCATATTATTCTTTTACAGCTTTACAAATCTGATAGACAAATAATAATGCTAGTTTGATATTGCTGGTTATTAATACCATCAAACATTTTTTGTTCAAATCTTTTTTGGCCACATAAAAGTCTGTGTTAGAATTGTTTTATGACTGCACATTTTTATTATGTTGTTTTCTAGATAGATTTTATTTATTAAATATTTGATTGTAAATATTTTTATCAGTGGTAATTTGAATCCATATGCCATTTGTTATTTTAACATTTTGTTATTGTTAGATTTTCACAATTCTACTTGGTCAAGTCTTTCTTCTCTCCTTTTGATAAGTTCAAATGTTTATAAAACTTTAATGAGATAATTGGTACACAATCAGGATAGAGAATGAAATTTAATATCTCAGCTAAGAAAAAAATATGGTGTGAAGATCTATACAATGGCCATATTTTATTTATACAATGGCCAAGTAATCAGCCTTTTCTTGATACCTTCACTTTAAACTAGGATATGGAAGTATGTTAAGTGAACATTATAGAAATCTTTTTTTAATATTGTTATCTTCTTGCACGCATTTATTAAAATCAGAGCTATAGCCTAAATTAATGTTTATTTTAAAAATATTTTTGTTTATTTCTGTTCCTGTCAAATTCATAATAAACTTTTGGGTAAACTATTATATAATGCTAAAAACTTGTTATTCAGATGAAATCTGCATTAGCCAGGCATGATCATCTATAGGCATTAATGCTTAGAGATTGTTTGAGGTAATCAATATATTTTGCTATAATTACAGAAGCCAAAAATCTTTAGTTATCCATAAATTGTGTTCTTGAAGGACATATACAATAGATAAAATACCAATGAAATATAGAACTTTTAATATCTTCTGTGGATCATAACCCATGTTTGCAATGTAAAAGAAATGACTGTCACTGTAAAAATTTAAGCTTGACCACCTACAACTAAATGGCCCCTGTTTAATGTTTTATAATCTAAAATCCAATTGTAAAAGTTGAAATATATAAAAAATACAAAGGTCAATATTCTTGCAAATTGTATCTTAACACTTGCAGTTAGTCTTGTACATAAGGCAATTATCTTTTACCATTTATTAGATTCTCATAAACATAATAACCTCTTGTTACTTATCCTTTCTGTTATTTAATACTCCTATTTTTATTATTTCATTAAGGTCTTATTTCTTGTCTTTATCATTGGAAAAACCATTGAATGGAAGTGAGAAATAGTGAAATACTCAGATGTAGTGTGAGAACTAAGAGTGATTTACAGAATCTACAGTAGAAGATTTATATTAATAATATTGAATGTCATAGAATCATAATAAAAAGTAAGCACTAAAAAGGCCCCCACTGGATCTAAGACTTCGATTCTTGTCTGAATCCAGAATTGGTCATAGCTTTCACAATGCCATTAGAGTAATCTTTTAAACATACAAATTAGATTACATTACACTTCCTTCCTCCAATTGTCTTTCATCTCCTCTAGGACAGTATCCAAATCCTAAGCTTTACACATAAGGGCATCCCTTAATGGTTCATCTCTTCAATCTTATTCATCAGCACTTCCAAGTTATATTTTTTTTCCCTTTCTAGTACCAACAGAACTAGATACAACTCTCTAACTATAATATGCATCAATTAATCTCAATATTTTCTTTCCCCCACTTTTTTTTCTGTAGAAAGCATATTTATTTTTTTAATTTAAATTCAATTAGCTCACATATAGTACATCATCAGTTTTTTTTTTTAAAGATTTTATTTATTTATTTGACAGAGAGACAGTGAGAGAGAACATGAGTGAGGAGAAGGTCAGAGAGAGAAGCAGACTCCCGGTGGAGCTGGGAGCCCGATGCAGGACTCAATCCCGGTATTCCAGGACCATGACCTGAGCTGAAGGCAGTCGTCCAACCAACTGAGCCACCCAGGCGTCCCTACATCATTAGTTTTAAATGTAGTGTTGCATATAACACCTGTGCTCATCATATCACGTGTCCTCCTTAAGGCCTATCACCCACTTACCCAAACCTCTCAACCACTTTCCTTTCCACAGCCCTCTGTTTCTCAGAGTCCAGAGTCTCTCATGGTTTGTCTCCATCTCTGATTTCTTCCCATGCAGTTTCCCTTTCTTCCTCTATGGTCCTCTGTGCTATTCCTTATATTCCACATATGAGTGAAGCCTTATGATAATTGTCTTTCTCTGATTGACTTATTTCACTTAGCATAATACCCTCCAGTTCCAACCACATCGATGTAAATGATAGGCATTCATCCTTTCTGATGGTTTAGTAAAGTTCCATTGATAAATGAACCGCATCTTCTTTATCTATTCATCTATTGAAGGACATCTCAGTTCCTTCCACAGTTAGGCTATTGTAAACATTGCTATGAACACTGGGGTGCATGTGCCCCTTCTTTTCATTACATCTGTATCTTTGGGGTAAATACCCAGTAGTGCAATTGCTGGGTCATAAGGTAGCTCTATTTATAACTTTTTGAGGAACCTCCATACTGTTTTACAGAGTGGCTGTACCAGCTTGCATTTCCACCAACAGTGTAAGAAGGTTCCCCTTTCTCCACATCCTCGCTAACGTTTGTTGTTCCATGTCTTGTTAATTTTAGCTATTCTAACTGGTGTAAGGTTATATCTCATTGTGGTTTTATTTTGTATTTCACTGATGACAAGTAATGTGGAGCATTTTTTTCCATTTGTCTGTTGGCCATTTGTATATTTTCTTTGGAGAAATGTCTGTTCATGTCTTCTGCTCATTTCTTGACTGGATTCTTTGTTTTTTGGGTGTTGAGTTTGGTAAGACCTTTATAGATCTTGGACACCAGCCCTGTTATGTCATTTGCAAATATCTCCTCCGATTCCATAGGTTGCCTTTTAATTTTTTCACTGTTTCCTTTGCTGTGCAGAGCTTTTTTATCTTGAAGAAGTACCAACAGTTCATTTTTGCTTTCATTTCCATTGTCTTTAGAAGTGTCTTGCAAGAAGTTGCTGTGGCTGAGGTTGAAGAAGTTATTGCCTATGTTCTCCTTTAGGCTTTTGATGGATTCTTTTCTCACATTTAGGTCTTTCATACATTTTGAGTTTATCTTTGTGTATGGTGTAAGAGAATGGTCCAGTTTCATTCTTCTGCACATGGCTGTCCAACTTTCCAGCACTATTTATTGAACAAACTCTATTTTCTTCCAAAGGAAAGCTTCCAGACTCATTCTATGAGACCAACATTACCTTGATCCCCAAACCAGACAAAGACTCCCACTTCTAATCTGCCCTAAAAATTCATCTGTGCATCCATGCTTTAGAGGGTTTTTATCTGTGAAACATTTCCTGATATCCTCGGGCCCTAGAAAAGTTAATCACAGTTTTCTCTCCCTTCCTGCTATCACTTTTACCTTCACCCCTCTAATCCCACTGTACTTATCATTCTTTGGTTAGATTTGTCTCTCATAATAGACTGCAAACTGTTTTAGAGCAGGAACCATGACGTATTAATCTTTGTATCTACAACACTTAACATAGTGCTTGGCATATAGGAAGCATCTAATAAATATTTGTTGATAAATAAGAAATAAATGAATGAATAAATAAATGAGAAAGTAACTGCTCTTAAAGACCTTGGGAAAATAAAATGACTTTTGAAGTAATCCAAGCTATATGAATAGCACACACAATTTGGTCTTCAATGTTCCTTTGCCACAAAATTTGATTTAATGTCAAGTGAAGAAAGTAGCTATGGTGGCTTATTTCATTGACTAAGCATTTTGGGGGCCAAAAGAAAGCAGATGTGACCATTTAGGAGGGTATTTATCTTACAAAGGGCATTAGGACTGCAGAGAAAAGGCTATGAAATCACTCTTTTCAAAGAACTCAGAAGTGAATTGACAAGGGGTTTAGTAAGTGGCAATTTCGTAGCTGGCTGTGTTCCTCCAGTTTGTCATTGTCACTGGAGAAGTTGCCAAACCACAGCTCTATCCCAGGATGAAATTAAATAAAATTTGGTTAACTGAAAATATTCAATATTCGCAAATTTGTAGAGACACTTATAGCTATATCCCAAGTTAAAATGCCAGGTTGATTGCATTCCAATCATAAATTAACAAGTGTTATTATTAGTTGTTCCAGTAAAATAGAATTTACATTACCGTGGATGTTAGACACTCTCTAAAGATAAGAAAATATTCCTTTCCTTTCTTTTTACTCAAACATGATCATCAACAAAAAATTTAGAGGAGAGTAGTACATGTAAAATTTGAAAATAATATTGTTCTTATTAAAACAAAAAAAATTAATTGTGTGAAGAATTACCATTAATATAGAAATAAAGGGACATGGATTAAGAGTAAAGGGCTTTTGTATCTGTTCTGTCTCCTATCATTTCAAACTGGTATCCTAAATAGTATTCTTAACTAGATTCAATGTAGAACTAAATTGTACTAAATGACAAATCCTTGGTTTTTTAATTGTCCTCTTTTTCTCTTGGCTAAAAGCTTCTGTGGTAGAGATAAAACCCCAGCAAACTGCATTTTTTTCCTTCTCATCAGTAAGTTCAGGTAAACGGATGTTGCATTTTTCTTGGGACTCCTTTTTGCTTCTTTGCCAGGAAAGGTAAGGAATAACAATTCTGCCTATCTACATGAAAAATTGCAATGTGGGAAGATAATTTATGGAAATATTAATGTATATGTATTTTTTCTTACAGGTCTCTTCCTTTCCTATCAAGAAGATAGATGGACCCTTTTGGAATCCTTGCCTGGGAGACTGGGTGGGTCTGACAAGGCTCAGGCATTATGCTTACGGAGGGAAGGAAATAGACAGAAATAGAAATTTAATAGTTGGGTATTTCAGAGACCAGGTGGGAATTAAGGTGTTCAAAATCTGTGAGCAAAGAAGCCTATATGCCAGGCCCAGGATGCTGGTGAGGAGGCACAACCTTGAAAATTCAAGGAAATCCCTCCAAGGTAGGATCATAATTTTGTCCTCAAGCTTATCATGAAAGTGACATAACTCTTTAAGCAAGGAAGATCTCTTTGATAATGCCATCTTAGAAAAGGAAGATATTAGTAGCTATTGTGGTGGTAGGGACATATATGTAACTTCAGGAAGGATGAAGTAACTCCTTAAAAGTTACTGAGTGTAGACAACCTACCATTCTAATAGAATGAAGGGTTAGTGTCTGATTTATTTGATTTGAGTAAAATAATGAGACATTTGTTCGTCACCACAAAGTTTGTGGAAATGAGACTCACCCCCCAAAAATGAATTAAATAAGATGATTCATGTATTAGATGAATGCAGTACTGTATATTAGTATATTGGTGGGAGTAAGAGAAAGTTAAATTCTCACATCGGTGCTGATGAAGATGGAAAGGTGCTAAGGAAATTTTAATTCAGGGCATTCTCCTTCTCCTATACCACACCTTTTTTTTTTTTTTTTTTTTTTTTTTACTGCTTTCCAAAACCTTGTATCTGTTCTGTGATTTTATTCTCTCCCAGATTCCTGGATACAAAGCATTTCCTTCCAAACTAGTACCCTGTGCCAGATGATATGGCTTTGTAAATAATATAGAAATATGTCAGGATGATGCCTGAGGAATGGCACCTAGGCATCCTGTAGCAGAACTGTCCTTAGGAGGCATATTGACTTCTCACCTAACCCAGGATTTTGGAATATCACTGGGCAGAATTTCCAGCTCTCCAAGGACTAATCAATATCTATATCTATAACTATGTCTATATCTATATCTATCTATACTTATATCTGTATCTAAATCTATCTATGTATAAATGCACTTAGTAGATTAAAAAAACACAAATATACTCATATAATTGTGCCTGTGAGTTGCCATACATACATTACATACATTGAGAAACCATAATACATGTAAATTAATAAATGACAATCATGCTGATATTTATATTATTAGTGTTATGATTTGTTCATTTAAACTATTTTTAGCAATTCCTGACATAATGGAGTTGTATAAGAAAAGATTTCAGGGCAGAATTTTAGGGCAAAAGTGTAGCATCTCAATCGAGAACTATATAGATTTTGATAAGACCAAATTATTTATCTAGGTCATTTTTATCTGACTGTGTCCATTTGGATGACCAAAACCTCAGAATGAAAGCAGTCATACAGGAATTTTTTTGTTTGTACATTAATATTCTAAATGTCTCAAGCAGCTTTCTATTTTATAGAGTGACAAAATTATACACTGAGCAAAATAAGGTTTCTATTTGGTAAACTTAATTCTATTCAATATGTATTTGTACATAACTTACTATGTTCTAGGTGCTAAACTCAGTGCTGGGGTTTCAGTGGTTAAAGTCACAGATCTTTCTGACATGAAGCTGCAAGTTTAACAAGAACTATAAATGTAACTATCATCATAAATTTAATCATAATTACAAATGTATGGCAATTATAACTGTGACTGTAATTATGACTATAAATATACCTATAATTATAGCATTTACTATTTAAAATTATTTATAACCACTAATAAAGGATCTGCAGAAAATTTGGTGTCTGTTATCACACCAGGAATTAGAGATAACCCTTAATAATTGGATAAGGGGATGTTCTAGTTAGGGAGTATTCTGTTTGGAAAAGGTATATTTGTCTTATATACCCTTACATACCCTTCCTCACCTTGTCCCATGTGTCTGTACTGCCTCTTGCTTTGGAGCACTCATTGCTAAATACTGGTGACTTTTAAACTCTGCTTGTTTAACTCCACTAACAATTCTAGGAGCTACTGTGTGATGATCTCAGATAAGAATATTTTATTTTTAGGGTCTCTGTAGTAAAAGCAATGTTTTTTCATTGGAATCCATGTTAACTACTTCCTGTGTCTGAGAAGGATATGATGAACCCCTTTGCATGAGAAGAACTACCTCTTGTTTAAAGTCAGGACTGAAAACTAGGTGTTTCCTTTAGTAACAGTAAAATATCTCCCATGTGGCACTGATAGTATCCACTTGGATGGTAGTTTTAATAAAATTTAGTCTCTATTCTAAATATTACTGAAGGTCACACATATGACTTGCCTTTGTTTTAGGCCTCATAAACACAATTTGATGTGCTCATGACCTCTGATAAAGAGAGCAGACTTCAGGAAAATTGAAACATTAGTTTATATGGGTTGAAAGTCAAAGCTTGATTATCACAGTCTGCATTTTAAAAGACTGGTTTGCTTCCAAGATAAAAACACCAAATAAAAGGAGAGACAGTTATATGTGACAACTGAAAGTCCAGGCTTGAGTAATTGAAGTTCGAATTGTAATAATGACTTACAGTTTACAAGATGCTTTTACATAACACCCTCTTTAATGCAAAGAGCAAGAGAGTATACAAAAAGTGGCAAAAGAAAGCATATATAGATTGGAAGGGAGAGACTGCATTGGATAGAGGTGGTCAATGAAGGACAAACAAAAGTAAATTTAAGGGGAAGAACATATCAAGTAAAAAAGAACTGTGCACAAACCTATGGCAGGAAATCCAAACTCTGTATAGCAGAATGCATAGTACAGTTTACATAGGGTTTTATAGAGGGTATAAATAATCAAATTCTGCTGTTAAAAGAGATAACCAGTAAAAAATAAGCCAGAAATATTTACTTAAGATTATTTATAACCCATGAATGCCTGACTAAAGAATTTGGTTGTTACTCTCTTGGTTAATGGTTTTTAAACTTTTATTTTGTTATTCTTGCACTTTTTTTTTTTTTTGTAGTTTTAAAGCTTCTTTTTGGAAGAATGTTTATGTAGAACTACAAACCATGAGAGAAGAAGAGAGGCAGGAAGAACTTGGGAGAGAGAGAAAGAGAGAGAGGCTGGTTAAAGCAGCATAGAGGATAGAGTCCTGCCTTCTTAGCCACTACTGAAATGGCCCTAAGTCACACTGATGTAACTTTAGGACTCCACAGAACATAGTTTGAAAATCACTACTCTAAGTAATTAAAAGTTATTGATAATTTTTGTGTGGTGTGAAAAAAATTACTGTAATTAATGAAATGAAAACGGATTTTTCTAAGACCACTAAAGAAAGCAGAAATTCCCAGTAGACTTCAAAGCTTCCTTTCCCACAGGCTAATTGCACCTACTGCGGGCCAACCACCAGGGAGCACATCTTTCTCAACAACTGCTCTTTACAACCATAGAAATGGCACACACTAACTCTCTGCCAACCTGACAGCTACTTTTACTGAGGATGAGAGTATAATGCAAGAGAAATAAATACAAAGAATATTTTAAAATCTACATGCTTTGTCTTACTTCAAGTTGTGACTCATTACAAGGACCTCTTCCTTCCTGGCTCCCAGTCTTCCTTCATACAATGGATTCAATTTTACCACCCTCACAAAATGGTGCCCATCTGGACATCTGTCTCTCTCAAAGCACCAAGAATTCCAAGAGACAGTGATAGTTCCAGAGAATCAGGAAGTATCCTGCCCTACTGTGTGCTGTTTACCTTCTCAGTTTCCATTTCCTTCTCTGATAACTGAGTATTTAAAATTAATTTCACCAATGCAGGAAGCTTCATCATTTAAAAATCAGCTGTTAATAGCTTCAACTTACAGGTCCTCTCAGACTAACCATCATCTCAGTATGATTCATTTCCAAAATTCATTCACCACACAAAATACACATAAAATATAAAATGTGGGGTTTTAAGGGTGTCTAGATGCTTTGATCAGTTGAATGGCCAGCTCTTGGTTTTGGTTCAGATCATGATCTGGGTTGTGGGACTTAACCTCACGTCAGGCTCTGTGCTCATCAGGGAGTCTGCTGGAGGACTGTCTCTCTTCCTTCTTCCCTCACCCCCCTGCCTCTCTCTCCCAAATAAATAAATCTTTTTAAAAAGTACCTTTTTAGTATGTAGAGGTAACCAAAGACAAGGAAATATTACTCCAGGAAAGAGTCAAGAGTCCAGAGAAATAAGAGCGTTAACTAATGTTATTGTAGCAGAAGTGGGAGGAAAAGTATGGACAGAGTTCTATATCCAAAGAAGAATGGGCAGATTTAGTGGCTGAGGAGACATGCGTTAGTGAAGGTGATAAAAGCAAACAAATGCTCAGAGACTGTCAACCCTGAAGGCTAGAAGAAAGGGATGTCAACTTTACAAATGAGAAATTCAGGACAGTGAAAAGGTTTATATGAAAGTGATTTTAGGTTTAAATATGTTGATGACTTTGAGGCATTGGTGAGAAGTCCAGACAGAAATGTCTTTCAAAAAATGAAAAAAATGGGATTAGATTTCTTAAAATAAAGCTGAGTTGAAGATTAGTTCCCTGAGGACTTCATTTCAGAAAAGGCATTGAATGACCTCTATCTGGATCCTCTAAATAAGACCTCCATGACTCATAGTTTCAATCAATTTATATTGTCTAATACATAATTTTTCATACCTACTTTCCTTACTAAAACATTCAAATCATAGCTCTGAACATAGAAAGAATGAGTTTTAATTTAGTGCTTGGAGAGAACAAGGTGCATTGACCATTGAAGTCTATCTAAAAGGAGCTATAAGAACTGAGCAATTGCATGCTTTAGAGATACTAGAGAAAATTGATTTTTTACTTGCTAACATGAAGTGCGCATTTTTGCTGAAAACACCCACAACCTTAGTAGCAGAAAGGTAGCAAATGCTTTATTCAGATTCCCAGCATTTTAACATCCATCAAACACAGACAGCAAATTTTCAGGACTTCCCCAGGTCCTTGGCAATTCACTTCGCCATTTTAACCGAATGTTTCTACTTCTCTCTCATTTGTGGATTCAGGACCCTTGACTCTTTAATAATAGATCTTGGAAATGATAGGGGTCTCTGACCTAGAAGGCTTTTATATTGACATCCAGCTCCATTCATAACCTGATACTTGTGATTTTTAAAAAATTTTTTAAAAAGATTTTATTTATTTATTTGACAGACAGAGATCACAAGTAGGCAGAGAGGCAGGCAGAGAGAGGGGAGAGAAGGCTCCCTGCTGAGCAGAGAGCCCGATTGTGCAGGCTCCATCCCAGGACCATGGGATCATGACCTGAGCTGAAGGCAGAGGCTTTAACTCCCTGAGCCAACCAGGCACCCTGATACTTGTGATTTTTAGGTGGATTCTGACCTGTACTTTCATGAAAATCTGAACGCAGTAACCAGTCATTTATCTCTTGCTTCCTTATTGAATTACTGATTTCTGTAATAGACTTTGAGATATTAGATTTTTATAATAGTAACACCTTGTGTTACATTTTTCACAAATTTGAAAAAATGAAATTAAATTAGAGAATTTTTTGTTTGTTTTTGTTTTAGGTTTTTTGTTTTGTTTTGTTTTTGTTTTTGGCACCCATATGTACATTCTAAACTCTTTATAGAGACCTGAATAGGTTTTAGGTTCACTCTTGGAAATACCTTGGGTCTACTCTGAAGAAGTACTTCTTAAATTTCTGTGGTGAGGGATCAGTTTTTACTTACTTTCCAATATATCACAGGTGGATACTGAAACAAAATACCCTGTACAACAAGGCAAGACTACTAATCACATATTTGAATGACATGACAAGGTCAGGTTGCTATATATATGTTTAAAAATTGTTCTCAATTTCTAATTCTTCACTGTAACCAGTAACAAACTTTAAATTTAAGAAAAAAACATTATTTAGTTATTTGTTTGTTTTTATGGACTATACCGGTCCGTGGGCCAACATTTGAGTCACACTGCATGTAGAATATATGCAAATATATTAAAGTTCTGTAAATCTTAGGAGTGATTTAAAGGACAAAAATAACAAATTACATCCAAGACTCCTCAAATCTATAAAGATTAACCATATTATTGAATGTCATTGTTTAGCTATTCCTCTCTGCAATCTTAATCCCAAATATCTTTGAAAAAAAATTTAAAAAGTAACAATACTATTGGCTGAATGCTTACTATACATCAGGGGCCAGGTTAGGCATTTAGAGATATTATTGCATTTAATTTTCACATCAACCTTATGAGATAAGTAATTTATAGATGAAAACTTGAGATATAGTGAGTTTAATTATCATTTCAAAGTCACACAACTTTACTACTACAGGGTAAAACCAGCCAAAGTATTTGCATCCCCCAGAATAAAAATTAATTAGATTATAACCTTGTCTATTCCCCTCATTATACCATGGCTTTCTACATAGTGATTATGGGCAATAAGATGTAATTGACTCTACAACCCAACCAGATGCACAGAACTGCTGAAGATGCAAGGGTCACTTGTGCACATATTAGTCATGAACGATCATGGAGCAAGGAAAAATAAGATCAATCTCACTTAGATTTATATAATTTCCCTTAGGTCAACAGAAAAAGATTATGAAATATTTTATAGTAGTCCTGAATTTTGACAATGTATCCTTATCTCCCCAAAATGTGTTGAATATGATTTATCCTTTAAAAGTTGATAAAAAGTGATACCTTTAATTTTGTGTACTTCCCCTTACAGGAAATATTCAATATAGTGTGAGTGAGACTATTTTTTTGTCCTGCTTCACACATCCCTAATTATAAGATAAAACTCAGCAGTAGTTTGGACCCCTATAGCACATAACAAAGTTTTGTTGAGAAGTTGAATCACTATGTTATATACTTGAAACTAGTGTAATATTGTGTGTCAACTATACTTAAATAAAAACAATAATAATAAAAAAGAAATAACAAAGTTTTAGCAGTGTAATGGAAATGATGAAAACTTTTCACTTGTTAAATTCTGTCAGGGAACACTGGGGAGATATTCATAACTAATTAAAAAATATGCATATTTGTTAAGGTCAGTATTATTCTGTCTATATTCTCATAGACTCACGAAATCACATTTTAGACTTGGTGACACTAGTTGCCTAGTCTCCTGAAGACACTTCACAAAAACAAAGCATTTAAAAGTAGGTAGTATATTCAGGTAACTCTACAAATTACTTTGGTATTTGTTTAGGGTTTCACAGGGCAATTTTAAACAAGTTTCATCCAGCCAACCATGTGTATTTCGAATATTTCACAGGTAGATGGCCTCCTGTATTTATAATAGTTGCTGGCAGAATTGCAGCTCACAATGGTGGGTGGTAGGCTCTGGGCTGACATATGTAATCAATCTGTGAGGCTGGTTCAAGGATAAAGCATATGATGAGGACATGCAGTCAGCTGTTGGCAGTCATGGAAAAAAAGATGTTGCCTTTTGTATTTTATCACTTCCTTTTGGTGTATGGGTGAATCGGAAGGTGATGATGAATACTCTAACTGTCATCTAAATCCAGCTGCCAGGACATGGTGTAAGGATGGAGGCAGATGTGTTAATGCGTGCAATTGCATGTACATTTATTGTTATGCTCATTAATAGGAACTCCTCCCTTTCCTCTGTCTTAGTGCCAAATTTCTCCTCATTCTTCGCCTCTGTGCCAAGTTCAATATACTTGGCATCCTTTCTGGTGTGGGACATCATTACATTTAGATTGTCAACTACCTCTCACAAAAATGTAAATGATCTTCTTTTAAAAGTCTTCAAAGTAATATTTGTACATACACACATGCACATATAATACAATCTGATACACAACTTGGAAACTCATATAACACAATCTGATACACAACTTGTGATCCTATTGTGATCATTTAAAAGTACCTCCATAGATACTTTGATACTCCTCTCTTCAAAAAGTGAAGCATAATTCCCCTCCCCCTAAATGCAGGTCATATTTAGTGACTCACTCTTAACAAATAGAATGTAGCAGAAAAGAGTATGTGATGTCCAAGACAAAGACAAAAAAAAATAATCATGTTTTTCTCTTAAGTCTCATTTTTGGATTACCTATGAGCTGCCATATCAGACGGACACTCAAGCAGCTCTATTGAGAGACACTTAAGCAACAGTCCTATGGTAAGATACTGAGCAAGGAACCAAGGCCTCGAGCTAACAGCCCTGTGAGTTATCCTCTTGGAGGTAAATTCTCTAGCACTTGTCCACCCTTCAGATGCTAGCAGCCATGCCAACTCTAAGAGAACTTGAATTGGAATTATCTAGTTAGGCTCCTCTTATATATATATATATTTTAAATTATTGATGGATATTGACACACAATATTACATTAGTTTCAGGTGTACTACGCAGTGATTTAACAACTCTATACTTTATGCAATGCTCACCAGAGTGCAGCTACCATCTTTACCTTACAACACTATTACAGTACCATTAGCCATATTCCCTATACTGTGCCTTTCATCCCTTCGACTTGTTCATTCCTTAACCAGAAGCCTGAAACTCCCACTTCCCTTGACCCATCCCTCTTGGAATTTTGACCCTCAGAAAATGTTTGAGAAAAGAAACATTTGTTTTAAGCTGAGGTCATGAATTCTGAGGTAATGTGTCTTACAACAATAGGTAATAGGTATACCCATGCTTCCTCATGTAATTTGGTTGGCAATCTATGTCTATGTTATCCAGGGGGAGCTATGCCTTTACAATGCTTTTGACAAAACAACAAGGAGGGATACAGAGTAATTCCAAGTGCCTCCTGACAGTAAAACTTGTCCAGGCACATGTCATAGGTTCTGCCTACAGTGGCAATTTATCTTTGCAAATAATTCTACATTTTGTGAAATTCAATGCATAAGTGTAAACACTATGTGTCATTTGTTAGTTTAGCCACTGTGTCTTGAACACCTAATATATGCCGGTATATACTCTAGATACAGTTAATCTAAAGATAAAACTACAGATATAATTGAATCCCTTGTCAAGCAAAATTATTACGATAAGAGATATGTAAATCTAGCCACAATATTTCTATTTGGAAATGCAAAATACACTTACTAGAAAATATACAGTAGCTCCTTATACAGAAATCAAAAACTGAATCACTCTTTCTGTTTGCCTGTCTGATTCTGTCTGTCTTTCTCTCTGTGTGCCTGTGCACGTGTACAGAATCATTTGTGTTCAGGAATCATTTACTCAATTTGTCATTTCCTGTTTCCTGTGTATAAAATATTGGAATGGCTTCAGTGTAGAAGCAAGAATGATAAAGCAAAATGAGCAAGACACTAGAGGTCATATACCTCAGCTATTTACTAATTCTTCCCTTGAAGAGTTGTATGTCTTTGGGAGAGTCACAATATTTTGGAAAACCTTTACACATTTATGCTGTGGTGTCCCTCTCTCTTATTCCCTCAAATTGTTCTTGCTGAGTAGGGGAGGACACCATTACTCATAATTCCCACTAGTGTTCTGATTCAAGGGCTTTTTGTTTGTTTAACAACAAGGTGCAGTTTTTCATAAATCCATGTTTTAGAGTACTTTTCTTACTTGTATCTTGTGGCCATACTGTCTCCATCTTTTCTATTTTTATTGACCTGTGCAGTTACTTGCACTTCCTTCTCTACTAGTAGTAAGAGTCACTTAGAGTGGAAAAGTTAACTGATATGTCTGTCTTCTATGCACATATGTAGAAGACATATGCCATCTTCTATGACCTCACAAATACTATAGGAAAAATACCAATGTTAGTCATAAATTGGATTTCTGATTTTTAGTTTTCCATCTTTAGAATGGGGTCATGTCCCCAGGAGTCAATCAACCACTACAAAATTAAATATCCATTGTAAATTGTCCTTATTCCTAATAATTGTGCTGTGATATTATGGTATGATCTATCTATGGATCTGTGAAATTATGTCTTTATCTATGAAATGTGAGTAGTGCTACTAGAGTCCATCATTTTAATAAACGTGTTTCTAAAAATTTCTTTTAAATTTTCATATCACGTTTACTACTTACCCACATTTATACATATTTTTGTATAACTGCCATAACACCTTGCATTATTTTCTCATATGATTTTACACCATATTTCTTCAAAGTCCATGTAGTTTTAACTATACTTTTATTAGGTAGGTAACATTTCTGTGCTTCCCATGAAGTAAATGACATCTCTCAATCTAGCAATGCATTCTCAAGAATAAAAAATCAAGGGTTAAAATGAAATGAGGCATAGCAGGTTGCAAAGAAGGAAATATAAAGTTTATAAGCATAAAAACAAAAAATGACTGTCATATGCTTTCTCTATAAGAAAAAATATGAGTCTCAAAAGAAAACTTCAATGCAGATAATTATATGCATGGTAGTTAAGAGAGGGAATAACAGAGGCTAGGTTAAAGTTATTGTTCTATTCTATTGGGCAAGAAGAGACTGAGGGAGTAGTTAGTGTACAATGGGTAGGAATGAACAAGTTTGTAAACTACTCCAGAATGCCTCACATGCTTGCCTCTGACAAGAAGTGACAAATACTCATTGCTGAGTTACTTTTTAACTGTGGAGAAATCATTCATTTGTTTGACATTGCTCTCCCACAAAGGGGGACTTCTGTTGTTTCACCTTTGCAATTTAAAAATTAATAGTGAAATTAAATTCTATTACTTATTGTGGCTGTGTGCCAACTTAAACTGCCATTAATCACAAAGGCAGAGAATACAAAGGAGTGATTTCAATGCTGCATCTTTTAGGGACTGAAAAGAAATAGGAAATCAAATGCACAACTGGAAATAATAGAACTAGACAATGGCAGGAACAGAAGAACAACGTATTTTGAGACCTTTTATGTTAAAACTTTTAATAAATTACCCTGTAATTCAGAGCATACGTATTGAATTCCTAATATGTTATTTTGGATAACAAAGACAAAACTTGCTGTGTTACTTCTACAACTAGCACTATTGTTGGCAATTTTTTTTTTTTAAACTTAATAAGGAAAATGTTCCAATTGTACCTATTACCAAGAAGTTAGGTTTTTATCTAGAGTTTTTATTTTATGTTGTATCTGACTTGGTCACATTGAAGTGGAGAAATGCTTGGCTTAGAAGAGCCCTGGATTCTTAAAAGACCTGGGATCTCCAACTTGCTCTCTATGTGTTATGTGTACTCCCTGTGGCACTTTAAAAATATATCCACAGATTCTTTTGTACTTCTTCTATTAAGAAAGATTTATATCTCCTCCCTTGAAAATAGGCAAGGCTTTGTGATGGTTTTGAGCAACAGAGAAAGGCAAAGCAGTTTCTTTGTTGTTTTGCTTGCCTACTCACTCTTGAAAGGTTTAGCTGCCTTGTATGCAACTTGACTGCACTGTCATGCTGACACATGGAGAAGCTGAAATCTTTGCCATAAGAGACAACACTGAAGAATCACAGATAGAGAGACTCTAAGACTTCATGATGAGAAAGAGGCACCTGGACAGCCCTGCTAGGCTGGTATACTATAGTTCTAGACCTAGCCATGCTTTAGCTTTAATTGGATGAGAGATCCAAGTTGTAATTGTTCAGCTGAGCTCTCTGAATTTCTGAATCACAGTATTCAACAGAGAGAATAAAGTGTCTATTGTTCTCTTAAGCCACTAAGTTTTGGGGTGACTTGTTATGTAGTACTCTTTGGACCTCATTAAAACAAAGATGCTTCCTGTACCACAGGGAGGACGAGAGACAGAGATATATGTGTATCATCAGACAGAGGGGAGGCACTCAGTAAATCAGAGCAATTATACTACCAAAATTTTATACTATATAAGAGCTTGATAAGTAGAGGAACACTTTCTGTCAAAATTCCATCTTTCTAGAGTAACAGGCATAAAATTCTCTGTAATTGAGTTGTTCAAATTGAATTTTATTTGCTTTAATCATATTCAGTCTGTCTCAACCATATATAAATGCCCAGATTGGGAAAGAAGTCTATTGTCAGTCATCCTGGGCTTTCTTCCCATCTTGAATATTCCCAGAACCATAAAGAGAGCACCTGTTCTAGAAGGAGTTCCATTCTTGATCAGGAAAGGCGCTGAATATCATTGCTTTGCTTCTAGATACTATCCCTCTTCCTGTGCCTCCCCACCTCTAACAGAGCTACCCAAGACAGAATTTTGCAAGGTCCAATTAAGTGGTCTTTCCCATTTTCTAAGGGTCCTCATTCCCCAGTGATTGCACGTAAGTAGGAATCTTTGTGGAAACTCCAATTTTGGTTCCCTTCTCCACAGTGTCAGCTAATTTACTTTTCATACTCGAAGCACCTAATATTCACACTATACTTTGCTCCCACAGTATCCTCTGAGGAAGATCAGATGGGAGGACTATGGTTAACTATGGTTAGGCCTTGGAATACAGAACAATGAAAGAGCCCTCCCTCCATTTTTAGTCTTTATTTTTTGTTTATTTACTTTCTTAATTTAATTTTATTTTTCAGTGTTCCAAAATTCATTGTTTATGCACCACACCCAGTGCTCCATGTAATACATGCCCTCCATAATATCCACCACCAGGCTCACTTTCCTCAAAACCCACAGTTTGTTTTTCAGAGTCCACAGTCTATCATGGTTTTTCTCCCTCTCCAATTTCCCCCAACTCACTTCTCCTCTCCATCTCCCAACGTTTTCATGTTACTCCTTATGCTCCACAAGGAAGTGAAACCATTTGATAATTGACTCTCTCTGCTGACTTATTTCACTCAACATAATCTCTTCCAGTCCCATCCATGTTGATACAAAAGTTGGGTATTCATCCCTTCTTTTTTTTTTTTTTTTTTTTTTAAGATTTTATTTGTTTATTTGACAGACAGAGATCACAAGTAGACAGAGAGGCAGGCAGAGAGAGAGGGGGGAAGCAGGCTCCCCGCTGAGCAGAGAGCCCGACATGGGGCCCAATCCCAGGACCCCGAGATCATGACCTGAGCCGAAGGCAGAGGCTTAACCCACTGAGCCACCCAGGTGTCCCGGTATTCATCCCTTCTGACAGAGGCATAATACTCCATTGTACATATGTACGGTATCTTCTCTATCCATTCGTCCATTGAAGGGCATCTTGGTTCTTTCCACAGTTTGGCAACTGTGGCCATTGTTGCTATGTATTTATTTATTTATTTTTGAGAGAGAGGCATAGGGAGAGGGAGAGAGAGAATCTTTTTTTTTTTTTTCTTTAAAGATTTTATTTATTTATTTGACAGAGAGAGAGAGATCACAAGTAGGCAGAGAGACAGGCAGAGAGAGAGGGGAAGTGGGCTCCCTGCTGAGCAGAGAGCCCGATGTGGGACTCGATCCCAGAACCCTGAGATCATGACCTGAGCCGAAGGCAGAGGCTTAACCCACTGAGCCACCTAGGCGCCCGAGAGAGAGAATCTTAAGCATGCTCCTGAAGTGGAGCAGGGAGCCTGAAGCAGGATTCAATCTCAGGGGTTCCTGACCCTGAGAACATAACCTGAGTTGAAACCAAGAGTCAGATGTTTAAATTACTGAGCCACCCAGGTGCCCATACTAGTTTTTATATCTTAAAACATAATTATAAAGCCTGGACTATTCTACAGAATTTTTTTTTTGTATATTTTTTTGAAAAAAGCAAAAATAAAATGATTGGAATTCTTTGATTTTGATCAAATTACCTAACATTTAATAATAGCTACTATTCTTTATTCAATATGCAAACGTGTGCTTATATGCCTAAGTACACTTTATGTATATATGTATGTATATAAGATGTATAGATATGTATGGATACAAATTTAGTATGCTGTATATTACGGACACTACTAATTACAATGAATGACCTCAAAAAATTGTAACTTTTCCAGTGGATTTAGGACCATAGGAAATACTGTCATGTTTTATTAATTGGTTGCTCAGTTCCTGGGTCATATTAATTTGGATTTCAACCTTGTGTTATTACAACAATTTTACTACTAAACAGTTATTAACAATGGCTTAAAAAATCTTCCAAATATTTGATTTATGAATTCATCATTAAGGAATAATTCTATGTCATTAACAACACAAGGAAAAGTTTATCATTTCTCAAAAACAATATAAAAATGTAAGATCTAGTTATGATTTGTTGATTGCTAGACAATTTATTCCATTTTCTTTGTTAGCCTCAAGGGAAAGACATGGAAACAAGTGCTATTTACTGTTCTTATTCAGATTGATATATGTTTACTTAGTGTGGTTCCATGAAAAAAGAAGAGATCATAAAATGAACTATTCTGCTCTCAGAGTCCCTTTGGAAATCAAGCATTCACAGAAAATATCATTCCTATACTTAAGAAAAAGATGTCTTATTTTCAAGTTCCACGTTATGCACAAAACACTTGCTTAGAGTTATAGAATTTATGGGAATCTTCATTGCCTTAAAATTCTGCCCTGACAATAACTGCTTGGAATAACTTTGTCTGCTGTTCCCCTCAAAGCTACACATAGCCATTCTCAGTTATATGCACTTCTTCGTATTTACCATGATTATGAAGCATTGGTTTCTAGTTAGGATAAAAGAAGAAAAGGGTAATGAGATGTGGTCACCCAAACTTATTTTGCTAACACATTATGTTTAAGCATAATATCGGGTTGAGCCTTTCTTCTCACACTGATAAGTTCTTTAGTCCCATAGAATCATATGAGTTCTCGCATCCTTTGATTTTCTGATTTTTAAAATAATGTCTGTGATTTCTTTTTTGTTTGTTTCCCTGGAAAAAACCCATATTTTTCACTCATATAAATAAAAACCTAGGAGTAATGGCAGCTCTTCTGTGGAATCATGAAATCATGGAGATGGTGTAGTATAGGTGTTAACATAAATCCATAAATTTATCTGGTTTATTCATAATTTTTCCCTGATTCTCATGATCAGCTACAGTAGGTTATATTTTTAAAAATTCTACTTAACATTGTGCTATGATACCAAGTCTTCATTTTCTTTATTTCTTTCACTTTTTTGTTTTAAAAATAATTTCTGCTTTCATCTATTAATTTTTTCTTCCTTATCTTAACCCAGTTTGTTTGTAATTTTCTACCCTTTCTAAAAATATTTATTGGGTATTCATTGAGTAACAATGGAAATATTTAAAACTATAAATTCCATTTTGTATAAACTTCTTAAATTGTCTATGAACCAGATAAACACATACTCACAGGCTGTGTCACAGATGAATACGTATTAATGCAGATACATTTTCTCAATATATGTTTGATGATAAGTAGCTTATAGAATTAAATTTCAGTTGTACTATTTGTATAGCTGGGTCATAGTTACATGCTTTTTAAACTTTTAGTTTTTAATTTTCTGTATCTAGTCTGAATTATTCTTGTACTAAGAAATATAATGGAATTCCCTATGGGACTTTAGTTCTATGAGGAAATAAGCTACATTTCTTTTTCAACATCATGTCCTCTATGGGTAACTCCATGCCACCCACACAACTGCTCTTCAAATATGTGAAGCATCAAATCAAATTCGCATACTTTTAAATACTCAATACCTAAGGCTATTGATGTTACTGAGAGATAAGACTCTGTCAGGATCTCTGGATGTTATTGATAATGCAAATTTGACAAATTCTTACTCATTTTCCTTACAGACTCATTATTACTATCCTACATGGAGTCGAGAAATCCTGGCCATGTGACCAAAGATGACTCCACACTTTAAGTCCAGGAATACACTGACTACATTTCCTAACACATCTCTAAAATCCTCTGGCAACCAAACTCCCCTTGATTGGTCAATTGTGAGAAAATTACTCTGAGATAATATGGGAGTTGAGACTGTTACAGGGGTTGACAGAAATTTTGAAAATTCTGAAAGTCTCTGAGAACTGTGAACAAGCATGGACCCAAGGAGATGCTGCCATTTCAGACAGGGAAATTGCCACTATTTTGGTATATATAAAATGGGGCTAGTATCTTTACCCTCTATCATTATTGGAACATGCTGCTTCTGAAGTTACTATATTGTATTTTCAACCACAGTTTTATTGCCCTACCTCACACTTGCCAGAACTGTCAGAACTTTCAAAAGCTGAGCTACCACTGATTTCTCAATACATTGGCGAGGCTTTCCAAAGCGTGATTTTGCAGTATGTCTGCAGCCCCTGCCTCTCAACTATTGGTATTTAATATAAAACCCCATCTCTGTCATTGATCAAGTCACTTTCTGTCATTCATTGCGTGGACTCCTGAATTGCTGTTCTTCATCTCTAACAACTGATCCCCTTTTTCGCCCCTAATTGTCTCACCTCAGTTTCACATATCATCATAATAAAATAGCCACTTTTTAGTCCGTGCCTACTTGTTAGAATAACAGATTCTTCATACCTTACTATCCCAAACTCCAATATGTGGGTATCAATCCTTCAAGGCCATGATTTTGTTCTTATTCCTGCTTAATGATGTAATTGAATTTTCTCTCCTTATGGTAGTCTACTGTTCTAAGTTTTGTAATGTTCATGTGAGCCACTTTTTTTTTAACCTCTTGGGACATTAACTGATTTATTTTATAATACAGAGCCAAACCCTTTTTGATATCATATTAATATGTCATTTTAGATCATCCCTATGGATGATTAGTATCTTTTACTCCATTTTTCACATTACTTGAAAATTCTAGTGCCATGTTCTGATCACTCTTATTTATCTCTTGCTTTTTCCTGATAAGCATAACAAGAGACTGGATATACAAATGAACAATAACCAGACAATACATGAAAATAGAAGTCTGCATTACAACTTAACAGCAATCAGCAATCAGGTAGCCAACCTATTATCTGTTTCAGCCCAGTTCAGAAAGCCAAATAGACTTTGTAGAAATTAGTTCCAAGAGACTAGGACTTAATTAATAACTGATAATCTGTGTAATTTTCTCACCATTTTATAGGACCAATTGAAGAAAGGCAAACAATGCACTTGTAACCTACTGCATAAGACACTCCACCTCTATTTAGTCCACTATAGCATTCCCATGCCAACAGCCTCCAATCAGGGAATACCTAAAGACTTTCCTTTTCAACTATAAAGCTGTCCCACTCTTCTGACTGCCTTTGAGTCTCTGCCAAATACAAGTGTGGTGGAGCCTGTTTTTGTGGTATTGCAAGCTTTGAATGATCTGCCTTTTATTGTCCTTATTTGGGTGGTTTTCATTTATTTCTGAAGTTAAAACTATATTGAAACATATTCTGATATAAGAAACAAAGCTTGAAGGCAGTTCTTTTCTGACAGGGCAGGGATGATGTAGTTTGGAGATGCCTTGAAAACCCAAAAAGATCCCTTTGACTGTGATTTTCACTGTGGGTTGGAGACATGAGTGAGTTATATGAGGACTGACTGGCATAAAGGCTTCATCACCCACCACCTTCCAATGTACCACAATGTAGCATAATTATGTAGGACAATTTCTTTGAGCCATAAATGCCTCATCTGAAGGAAGGAAGATAAAGAAAACTATCTTATAGGTCAGTTGAGTAAAATAAGTGAAGAGATAAATATAACTTCCTTAATGTTGGTTTCATTCTAATTTCCACTAAAAGGTGTCTAACATCCACCAACACAGAAATATTGTGGTGGACTGTCATTCCCTCAGGCTGTTTTTCTGATTGAGGATGAGGTATATATGTTTATCTTTGTACACATTTATTCTTCAGTATATTAATTAATTTATTCATTTAACTCATTTTCTAAGTTGAATGTCTTTATATTCCAGATTCATCCTTAGACACTGGGGCTGGAGAAGAGGACAAGCATGGTTCCTGCCATGTGATAATGGCAAATTTAGAGATAAAAGAAATACACAAAGTGATATGAACATAAAAAGGAAATTCAAAAAACTGTAAGGCTTTCCAGAACAGGCATCTAGTTCAAAATGGCATACTGAGAACATATGCCCAAGTATGATGAAAGAAACTATATTATTCCTGGAAAGTAAAAAAGCATACTATCTTACAAAGAAGGTTAAAAATTGAATAGTTACTGAACAATAAAAAATAGGATAAAATTAGCAGAAGTATCAAAGCAAAGAAAACAGAAGCCCAAGAGAGCAGATAGTAGTAGCTACTGGGTACCAAGTACAAGGACATTTATATGTATTAGGCCACTAAATCCAAAGTAAGATAGATAATTTTTTTTTTCATTCCAGTCTTATAGATGATGAAACTGAATTCCAGAGAGATGATATAACTTGCCTAAAGTCAGGCAACTAAAAGTGGAGGTGATTGGCTATGACCCTGGGGCATTTGACTCAGAACCTGTGCCCCTAATCATTGCATTTTACTGGCTCCCAAGGTAAAATTAAAGCAGAGGGCATAAAGAGCAGGGATACTTCTCCAGCTTCTGTTTTGCCAATTGTGTAGGTGCTCATGCTAGTCAATAAGTTAAAATTCTGGAAGAGATGTATGACTTTTTTTTTTCTTTTTCTTTTCTTCTTTTTCTTTTTAGATTAGGAAGAGGCTCAACTGTTCTAACCCATATCCTTTAGTTTTAAGTACACAACATTGAAATAATAATAATAATGTTTGTAAACCTTTTAGTACTGTAAATTTATAGTTTTTATTATAATAAATGTCAGTATCACCCAGAAATTAACTATAACAATTATTATTACAGTGTTACTTATAATGTTATAGGTATGCAAAAACTTAGAGGAGGCCATTTAAGGATGGACCAATAATCACTGCATCCACAGTAGCTGATGAGAAGAGGAGATGCTGCTCTCAAAGGATTAATCATATGATACTTTTAGTGAATAGTCACAATGTTTCTATTAACTCGGTACATTCTACTCCATTGTACCACCTTTGTGTCCTACACAGTGCTGGGAATCCATAACTGTTTTAAAAATGTGAAATGAATAAATGAATTATAATGTATACTTACTTAAACTAAAAATAAGTAGAGACTAGAAACCGTCTGGTTTCTATTTTGATCTCTCTCTTTTTAGTTTCTTGAAATAAAATATGAAAAAAGTACCATTTTTTTTGTTTTGTTTTGTTTTGTTTTTGTCACCTTTACCTAAATGAGCCAGGCTTTTAAATTATTAGTGAATCTTTTGTGCTACTTATTTAAGCTTCTTTCAATTTATTGAAACTTAATAGTAATAACTTTCAAAGCTATTAAGTCTTTGGAGGAGTTCAAAGATTCAAGGCTTTGATATCTATGTATATGTATCAGGTACACATGCACATACACAGATACACAGTCAAACTTGCTTTGTGACATTTTCAAGTGTCATTTTCATATATTAAATATTATTATGCAAGTATAAGAAATCTGTGTTTTTCTATATATATTTTTATATATACACTTTAGAGAGTCTGAGTTTGTTAACAAATATTTTATTTATTTGAGAGAGAGAGTTTGTAAGCATGAGGAATAGGAGAGGGAGAGGGAGAAGCAGCCTAGGCCTGGGATCATCGGGCTAAACCTGGGATCATGACCTGAGCTTGGAGGCAGCCACTTAACTGACTGAGCCACTCAGGCATCTTCTGAATGAAATTTGTGATTGAAAAAGCTTAAAATGAGACAAATATAATAAAAATAGCTTGATATCAGCAGAAAATATAATAGACATTTCTTTTCTATGATTCTGAGGCTCCATTTTTTTAAGGATTTTTATTTATTTATTTGACAGAGAGAGAAATCACAAGCAGGCAGAGAGAGAGGGGGAAGCAGGCTCTCCGCTGAGTAGAGCGCCTGATGTGGGGCTCAATCCCAGGATCCTGACCATGACCCGAGCTGAAGGCAGAGGCCTAACCCACTGAGTCACCCAGGTGACCCAAGACTCCATTTTTTTAATCAAAAAAATTTTCCTTTGCAAAAAATTTGGGATATATAGCTTTTAAAAAGAAAACATGCAGACTATTAGAAGTGCATTAATTTTGTTTCCTTAAACATTGTGAAGACAGTGTGATCCAATCTAAACTGAAGGAAAAATGGGTGATATTCAGATTTTCAAATCCTTGAGCATTGCATATGTGGTTTGAAATTTTTGAAATATTATCTGAGTAGTGATTAAATCACTGCTCTCTCTTTCTTCCTGGGGTTTTTATCTTAAATAGATATTTTAACATATTAAGATATTTCAGAAATCCTTTTTCTTTCCAAAGCTTCCATAGGGATTATCTCTTTTCTATGACTCATATAAAAATCAAATCAAATACACATTACTTTAATATCATTTATCTTTGATTTAGGGAGTAATTCAAAATATTAAACTCACTATTTTATGAGCATAAACTAAAGTATTTATGCAAGTAACTAACAAATAGGATTCTTCAACATAGGATTTATCACAAAGACTGTCAGTCCAAAGTCTCTTTCCCTCGTTTAGTGATGGCCTATTTCCTACTGAGTTGCCCATAAAATGGAGAATGATATTGGTTAGGGGTCTATATTTTTTAAAATAGTCCATACACAACAATAAATGTGCTTCTACTAGTATGGATACCCATACAGGTATCTGGAATAAGAAGGAAACAAGATTAATAGTGGAAAAATTGATCACTTTCCACTTTTGGAAAATAAAATATATTAAAAAACATAAAGCTGTGCACCTCACTGCTGAGTGCCATTTTTTTTAAGAAAATATATTTTATTTTAAGATTTATTTATTTATTTGACAGACAGAGAGAGATCACAAGTAGACAGAGAGGCAGGCAGAGAGAGGGGGAATCAGGCTGCCTGCCCAGCAGAGAGCCAGATGCGGGGCTCGATCCCAGGACCCTGAGATCATGACCTGAGCTGAAGGCAGAGACTTTACCCACTGAGCCACCCAGGTGCCCCAAGAAAATATATTTTAGACTTGGTTCTCCTTGTGATCTTAGCTCATAAAGCTCTCGCTATCATGACATGTGTCTTGAGTGGTGTTCTGGTTTACTCAAATTTGGCCCACGTTGAATTCTTCCCCACTCACTACCTAGCTTTCAAACATACACAGCTGATAAAGGACTCTTTCTACTTATTCTTCAATGTACCAGTTGATTTGGTCATAACGATCACTGTTAATAATTTAAAGACGATGACCTCATTCCTCCTCTTTTCCATCAAACACTTTAGGATAAAGTCTATCAACAGAATCCTGTCTTCCAATTTTTCCCTGCAATAAGTAGGTAGCATCTCTCCTTGGCGGAGTCTGTGTGTGGAGCCTTCTCTTTTAACTCTGCCATGTAATAATGAGGTGGTGTCCCTCTCACCCCTCATCTCACAGAGGCCATGGAGACTGCATGGTGAATCCCCAACAACCAACTCTACCCTGCACAAACAAAAGCAGAGATCCCTTCCCTGCCGCCTCCTCACTATTTCAGAGCCTGTGTGGGTGAGGTGCTGTTCTCGGGGTAGTATGCAAACAGGGTGGACTAGATTAGCACTATAAAAGTTTTGTGCAACTAGAGTGACAACTGAACCCTCTCCTACAAAAAGTAGCTAGAAAATGCAGTTTTATCCTAAATAGGTTGATGACCTTCTAAAGTAGAGTATTTAAACAGGAACAAAATTTCAAAATACAATTGTCAAAGCATCTAAGATAAATTGCTTGTCAAACCTCAAACCAGGAAAATCTCAAGCTGAATGACAAAAGATAACAGACACCAATACCAAGATAGCACACATGCTGAAATTTGGAACAAGAAGAGTGAGGAGGAACAACAAAATGCGTAAATATATAGGTAAATACAAAAGACTTGTCTTTTCCTCTTGAATTTTAAAAATTATGCTTGAAAATTAAGATCAATAACCATAAAGGTACCTGGGTGGCTGAGGTGGTTAAGCATTGACTCTTGATTTTGGCCCAGGTCATGATCTCAGGGTTCTGAGATTGAGCCCTGCTCTGCACTGTTTGGGCTCTGCACTGAGTGGGGAGTCTGCTTGGGATTCTCTTTCTCCCTCTCCCTCCTCCCTTCTCCCCAGTCTCTCTCTAAAAAACGAAACAAAACAAAATAAAACAAAACAAAAAGAAGAATAAAGTTGTCTGAGGTGGTTCTCAATGTAGGTGGACAAGTATATTTTAAAACAATATAGTAAAGGGAGGTAGTTAAGTGACCTAAATTCTAAGATCATTATATCTTACTTAAAGTGCAAAATATTCAAACTTCTAGGTTCTTTCCATTAGTTGTCTTCAGTCATCATGTTTGTTTCCTATAGTTTTTTTTTTTTTTAAGATTTTATTTATTTGAGAAACAGTGTGTAAAAGATAGCCCGGGGTGGGGGGGCAGTTGGGGTGGTAGGGGGAGAGAGAAGCAGGCTACCTGATGAGTAGGGAGCCCAACAGGGGGCTCAATCCTGGGACCCTGGGATCATAACCTGCATTGAACAAAGGTGGGCACTTAACTGACTGATCCACTCAGCTGCCCTATAGCTTTGTGTTTTGTTTTTTTTGTTGTTGTTTTTTTTTTTAAATAGAGTTTCTTTACTAGTTGGCCAATATCTCTTGTCTTATTTAATTATAAAGTTTATTTTTATGGGAGGATTTCTTATATAGCCACCATTAACCTCAATATTGCTTCTCTTTTCTTTATATGTATACTATTTCTATAGAAAAGCAAACAGACATATTATTTTGGTGATTCAGATATCTGAATTACTTTAATAAGATTTAAGCATAAATCCATTCCTTAAATTTCAGAGTTTTTCTAATACTCTTCATTTATTTCCTTTTAAAGACTTTATGTATTTATTTGACAGAGAGAGAAAGAGAGAGCACACAAGCAGTGGGAGTGGGAGAGGGAGAAGCAGGTTCCCACTGAGCAGGGAGCCTGAGGTGGGGCCTTGATACAAGGGCTCTGGGATAATGACCTGAGCCGAAGGCAGAGACTTAATCAACTGAGCCACCCAGGATCCCCTCTAATACTCTTTAAACTAGAAGTCATCTTTCTTCTATAGTAGTTGTATAATGGATTAAACCAATCCTTCTAAAATTAATTGAGAATCACTGCTTTAGAGATTTAAATTAAAAAAATATGTTCTCTTTCAAGAAAATTAAGTGTTGCCAACTAATGTCTATGTGCATCTTACTTTAAAACTGTTTTCTTGATATTTGCATGTTTTTCTTAGGAGGTATCTGTGAAGAAATAGCAAACTTTCTATGTGAGCTAAGGAAGGTTCTGGTTTGGAAAAAATCAGGATTGTTCTATTAGGAGAACCCTTTCATAGTACGCTTCAGCAAATTATAGAATTCAATAACAACTTGATAGCCATAATACTAGGAAAAGATACCCAAAGACTTGGGGTAGAATTAGAATGTCTGGATGAACATAAAAACCACCTGTAAATTAGAGATATTACTGTGGGCAAATGAATCAAACATGTTACTGCTAAAGATAAAATAACTAAGTTCCTATCCTACAGAAACAAAATTGATTTTATTTGAATTAGAAAAAAAATAGTAGTTTTAAGGAAACAAACCATTAACACATAAGTAATAGAAGTGTGTAACTGTTTTAAGACTTTGGTAGCCATGACCAAAGAACTCCTGAATTTCATTTAAATTGGTAAGTATGAGGTAAAGCAATTGTCAATTACCAACTGTCTGATTCACTTTCTGGAAAATAGAAACCTTTGTATATTATATAAGCACAATCATTGAGCAATTTCCTAATAAGTCCACAGTGGACAAACAAAAACAGGAAAACATGACCGAATTAATAAATACGTGAATAAAAGTCCTAAAGCCTTCAATTCAATGAAGCAGAGCGCTGAACCCCTTACAAAACAGACTCTTGTTCTTTTACTATTCTCTGTAGGAAAACAGGCTAATAATAATAATAATAATAATAATGGGATATACTTAATTTTTACTAACATAAACAAAAATCAAACCCAAACAAAACGAACAAAACCAACATCAGAAAGCCACCCAATGATATGAAGCAGTTTAGAAATATACAGTTAATAATAATCTTTAGTTATTTTTTTTACTTCCACAACATACTGGGTTTCGCTGGTCAAATAAGTTATTAATTAAACTCAATTGGTTTATGCTCCATGAAGATATCCCACTAATTTAAAAGTAACACATATAAGTTGTAAATAACACATTTAAATTAGGTATATGTCTTTTTAGTCATTTTTCCCCACATGGTGTATATAATTGGGTTATGGGCCCAGCACGCTTCCGCTGCGCGACTCTGCTTATAATTGGGTTATATATTTTGATCATTTCCTTAATATTTAAATGTTTGCATTTAACTTATATGTATTTTTTGCAAATACGGTTTTTAGTGATAGCAGAATAAAGGTTTGCATAAAACATGAAAATTTTCTTGTTGGTCATTCATGATATTTAAAACTGACTCTTTGAAAAACATTTCTATGAATATCCTTTATGTAAGTGTTTTAGAATTTTCATGAAGTATACACACACCCATCATCCAAATGAGGATCACTATCCTCATTGGTGGGTCACCAAATGGGTCACCATCATCCAAATGAGGAAGCAGAATGCTCCCAGGACCACGAGTAAGCACTGTGCTCCCTTTCTTGTTACTACACCTTTCTCTGCCAACAGTAAGCACGATTCCTATTTCTGTATTTATTTAAATGGAATTACTTTGTGTCTAGATCCTTTGGTTCAATATTGTGTTTGAGATCCAGTCATACTGTTGTTGCCTAGAGCAGTAATTTTGTTTCTGCTGCTTGGGAAGTGTTCCATATACAATATAGCCACACACTTACCGTCTGAGGAGGTCATGGAGAGGACGTGACCGCCGGGTGGCCCTGTGAACGGGACTCATGAGGGGTGGGTCCTCACCTGCTGTCCTGTCTTGTCGTTGGAAAGCATCTTCAGGCTACCGTTCCCACACTGGAGCTGTCTCAAGGACATCGCCTCCAGAGAGTGACATGTTGCTCAGACTGACCACCTCGCCCACCCGTTGACCGGAAGCTGGACCCTGGCTATTGGAGGTTCCTCATTCCCCGCCCTGTGCATGGAATGTTGGTTCCGCCCACCATTCCTACGGCGGCAGGAGCCGCTCTTAGGGACACAACCTGGCTGGCGAGAGCAATGCACTGTTGAGACTCCCTGGGCTGGGTGGCTGACTGCATCCTTAAACCCTCTACGAAAACTTTTACGAATCTGGCGGATGAGTGCAGAACCTCTCCTCTACCTGCAGCCACTCAAGACAAGCCTCACTGGTGAGTTCCCTTGCTTATCGAGCTTGCCACCTCCCGATCTGGAGTGGTCTGCTTCTTTCTTCAGCCTCTCTTTGCCCGCTGGGTACTCAGCCTGTTCGGAGTTTCACCCGGGAAGCTCCTATGAATGGATGTGAAACATCACATCCACTCATAATGCAGTTTTTCATTTTCCTAATGCATATTTTGGTTGTTTAGAAATAGAATTGCTTGACCAGAAGGCGAGAAACATACTAGGCTTTAACAGAAATCGCCAAAGGATTTTTGCAAAGTCGTTAAATCAATCTATATTGTCACCAACGGTGAATATTTCCTTTAGGTCATTTCCTTGCCAGTACTTTATGTTATCTGTTTCTTTCTTTGTTTTTTATTTAAATCGTAGCTATTATATTGCATGTATAGTGCTATATCATGGTGGTTTTAATTTAAATTTCCTCGTGATTCGATGCTGCTGAGTAATTTTTAATATATGTATAGGGGATTTGAATATGTGATTTTGTAAAATGATCTGTTTCAGTCTTTTGCATATTTTTCTACTGGATTGCCTTTTATTTTTTATTAATTTATTTGACTTTTAAATATAACATGCTTATGAACCCTTGTCAGATGTATATACATATATATATATACACACACATATATATAGTACATATCTTCCTTTGATGTCCTACCCTTTCCTTATTTCAATGTTATCATTTTAATGAGATCAAATCACCACTTTTTTGAAACTGTTTTATTCTGAAACAACTTTAGAGCAAAGAGAGCTAGCAGAAATGACCTAAACCAAATGATACAGATTAACATCAAAAATAAGATAGGGGCACCTGGGTGGGTCAGCAGCTTAAAGCCTCTGCCTTCAGCTCAGGTCATGATCTCAGGGTCCTGGGATCGAGCCCCACATCGGGCTCTCTGCTCAGCAGGGAGCCTGTTTCCCTCCTCTCTCTCTGCCTGCCTCTCTGTCTACTTGTGATCTCTCTCTGTCAAATAAATAAATTTTAAAAAAAAGATATAATAAAAATAGGTACCCCCTAATAAAACTCAAAGAATCATAAACACCCTTCTTTGGTATTCTGAAGAAATATGTATAATACAAGTTTATTAGGAGAAGATATCAAGTGAGCACAAATTGAGGAGCATTAATGTAAAGTAATTTATCAGTAGTCTTCAAAAGAGTCAAAATCATGAAAGAAAAAGAAAAAGTGAAAAACTGTTTAGGTTCTCTTCATGATATAGTTAGTATTTTTCCATTTGTATTTAATTACTATTTCGGAAGAGATACTTTAACATGATACAAATGTGCTGGGCTTTCACACCTCATTTTAGCATTTGTTACTAGACCTTGCCTGAAAAAACTGTATTGTGGTCTTCTAAGGGGATTTTCTATCTCCCTAATTTCTTCTAAAATTATCTAGTTGTGATTAGTTCTTTCTGAGACCCAGTTAAAAAAAATTATATGCCTTTCTTAAGGTCATGAATATGTTATCCTTTTTATCTTCAATAAGCTTGATTGATCTTTCATATTTAAAAATCATTCAAATATCATTCAAATAACTTCTATGTATGGTGTGAGGTATGAGTCAGAATCATGTTTTTCCCATATGGAATTGCAGTGACCCAAAACTATTTTTTAGGAAGCCCATCATTTCCCCCGTGCATGTGCAGTGACAAATTTGTCATAAATTCAGTGTGAATGTATGTGCAGGTTTATTTCCTGAGATTTTGACTTGAGCCAAAGGCATATATTTAACTGACTGAGACCCCAGGGTACACCCCTCTGTTCTTTTCCATTTTATTAGTGAGGTTTTTCACATCTTTCATTATATTTATTATTTACTATGTAATGATTTTTTATGCTATTGAAAATGGTATCACTTTTATGATTTCACATTCTAATTATTTGTTGCTGGGATATAGCAACAGGTTCTTTTTTTTAGCTATACTGACCTTAAGTCCAACAATCTTCCTAATTCAATATTAATATAGATTTCCTGTATTATTCTTCTACATTTTCTTCAGTTTTATTTCCTCTATATAATAATTGTGCATTTCACTTTTTCTTTCAGTATTGTTTTGTTAGAAATTCCAATAGTATAAAACTAGAACTAGTGATATGAAATTTTCCTCATTCCAGTTTTGAGAGGAAAGCTGTTAATCTTTCAGTAGTAAATACGTTGTTTACTGCTAGAAAGATTCAGCTTAGATAATGTTTATTTCTTTGCTTGCTGAGTTTTTTTTTTCCATAAATGAGTATTAAATTATATAAACTCCACTTAGTCTTCATCCACCAAAATATATTATTTTTTTTCCTTTGTTAAGAACTTGGAAAATTACATTGGTAAATTTTTAAATTACTTATATATGGGACACCTGGTTGGCTCAATCAGTTAAACGTCTGCCTTCATTCAGATCCCAGGGTCTGGGATTGAGTTCCGCTTTGGGCTCCCTGCTCCGCCAGGAATCTGCTTCTGCCTCTGACTGCTGCTCTCCCTGCTTGTGCACTCTCTCTCTCTGACAAATACGTAACAGAATCTTTTAAAAAATAATAATAATAAATAAATACATTTACTTATATATTCTTGGATTTAATCTAATTTTGTTTTCATGTATGTAATGCTTTATTTTTTTATTTGCTGACTTTTATTTCATATTTTGTATCTATGTTGATGAGTGAGATTGCCTATATATATATTTTTTCTTTTAGTGTTCTTTCAAGCTCTTAATAGCATTGTTTTACTTATAGAGTGAGTTGGGAAATATTTCCTCTTTTTTTCCATTCTCTAGAAAATATGTGTAATATTGGTATTATTTCTTCTTTAATGTTCCAGAAGATCTACCAGTTATGGATTTTTGAGTTAAAGGTTTGTTTGTTTGTTTAAGATTTTACTCACTTATTTGACAGGGGGTGGGGGAGAGAATACAAGCAGGGGAAGTAAGCCGAGAGTTAGGGAGAAGCAGACTCTCCGTTGAATGGGGAGCCAATCCCAGGACTCTGGGTTCATGACCTGAGCTGAAGGCAGACGCTTAACTGACTGAGCCACCCAGGTGTGCCTCTATCATTCTTAATATCAATAAGTTATACATTCTTTGTTTTTAATTAGATTTTACAGGGGCCACATATTAGTCTTTTCTTAAAATGCATTTTGGTTATTATATATTTTATTTCTATTGCAGTGTTTCATTGATTTTTGTTCTTTTGAAAAGTCAGGTAACATCCTTATTGTTTCACAATTAAAGATAGTGTTTATCCTTTCCTGTAGCTTCATTAAGATTTTCTTTGTCTATGATTTTAAGTAGTTTTTCTATGATGCGCTTTGTGATTTTTAAACTTATTTACACTACTTAGGGCTTACACTTGATGACTTTCATCAACTTCAAGAAAATCTTAGCCTTTTTCTTTTCAAATATGGCTCTGTCCAGTTCTCTTTCCTTTCTCCTTCTGAGTCTCCAATTTTATATACATACCTATACAATGATATATATATGATATATGATATATATACATAATTTTATATGTAGAAGTGACATATATACAATGTTATATGTAAAACTGCTATATTTATGACATATATATTACATATATATGTATATACACACACACACACAGCTTGTACTCTTTTGTTTTACTTCACTTTCATCTATTTTATTCCTCGTGTTTCAGTTTGAATATATCCTACAGCATTATTTTTCAGTTCTCCAGTACTTTTCTCAGCAATGTCCAGTTGGCTGATGAATGAACACACATGTTGAGTTCTTAAATTTAGTATTTTTTCTTTCTAGACTTTCAATTACCTCATCTTCCTCAAATTTAGTTCTAGTTCTTCAGTGAAATGTTCAGTCTCATCATGTATTTTCTTGAATTTATTAACCATTTCATTCTGAAGCAATCTAGTGTATTATATTTACAACTGACCAATATTAGTCTAGTTGTCCATCAACACACCAATAAGTCATGCATAGCCATCACTTTGATTATGTGATTAATATATTATTGTAGGTCATTTCCTAAGGGTAGACATACTTCATACTTGATATTTTGAACAACTATGTATAGAGTTTGAAAGAGAGGTGAACATGTAAAATATAAAAATTTAATGGATTACTAGGTACATGAAAGTTGGGGTTTTCCTACCCATTTTCTAATTTATGAAATCATGATTTGTTGAAATGGAGATAGAAGTAGTGAAAAAATATTATAGTAGTAATAGCTATAAATTGCTTTTATGGGTTTTATATCTTACTCAAATGATTAAAGCATGTTAATTTCAGATTTTGTAGCTCTCCAAGTCATTTGGAACTGAATGTATTATTGAGTGGAAATAAATATGATTTAGTCATTAAAATTAGATAAGCAGCTGAGGCACCTGGGTGGCTCAGTGGGTTAAAGCTTCTGCCTTCAGCTCAGGTCATGATCCCAGAGTCCTGGGATCGAGCCCCACATCGGGCTCTCTGCTCAGCAGGGAGCCTGTTTCCTCCTATCTCTCTCTGCCTGCCTCTCTGCCTACTTGTGATCTCTGTCAAATAAATAAATAAAAAATCTAAAAAAAAAAAAAATAGATAAGCAGCATTGACCTCAAACCCAGACAGAGAAATAGTTATGTGCCATTTTAATGGAACCGGTCACAGACCTATTGTTTGTTTAAAAAAAAAAAAAATCAGCTTCTTTTCCCTACTGCTAAAAATGGTGGTATTAAACAACTTGACTATAACTCATGTAAAAGAAGACAACATTTCTTTATTTTATGATTAGAAACAAGGCAAACAGTCAAAAGAGATATGAAAGTGGCTTTCAATTTGTGCTACAATAACTGATGTAAGACCCATCATTACACTGCAGAGTACTAATCACTATAGGATCATAACACAACTTATCTTAAAAAGCAGGTTTTAGTTTAAGTTGTGTTATTGAGGAGAGTTTCATAGATGTCTCTTCATAACGTTTCCCTGCTATTCTTTCTACTTAAATCTTAAATTCAGCTTATTTTTTATTTTTTTAAAGATTTATTTATTTATTTATTTGACATACAGAGATCACAAGTAGGCAGAGAGGCAGGCAGAGAGAGAGGGGAAGCAGGCTCCCTGCTGAGCAGAGAGCTTGATATGGGGCTCGATCCCAGGACACCGGGATCATGACCCGAGCTAAAGGCAGAACCCTCAACCCACGTGCCCCTTTATTTTGTTTTTTTAAGAATTTTTAAATTTAAATTCAATTAATTAACAGAGTGTATTATTAGTTTCAGTAGTAGAGTTCAGTGATTTATCAGCCTTTTTTTTTTTTTTAAAGATTTTATTTATTTATTTGACAGAGATCACAAGTAGGCAGAGAGAGAGGGGAAGCAGGCTCCCTGCTGAGCAGAGATCCTGATGCCGGGCTCCCTGCGGGGCTCAATCCCAGGACCCTAGGACCTTGACCTGAACTGAAGGCAAAGGCTTTAACCCACTGAGCTACCCAGGTGACCCAGTGATTTATCAGTCTTGGTCACGTACCCTCCTTAATGTCCATCACCTGGTTACCCCATCCCCTCAACTCCCTCCCTTCTAACAACCCTCAGTTTTTTTGTTTTGTTTTGTTTTGTTTTTCCTATGATTAAGATTTTCTGTGGTTTGTCTCCCTCTTTGATTTCATCTTGTTTTATTTTCCCCTCCCTTCCCCTATGCTCCTTTGTTTCTTAAATTCCATTAATGAGTGAAAAAATAATAACTCTGATTGGTTTATTTTGCTTAGCATTGTACCCTGTACTTCTATCCACATTGTTGCCACATCCTCTTTATCCATTCATCTGTCGATGGACATCTGGGCTCTTTCCATAGTTTGGCTATTGTGGACATCACTGCTATAAACATGGAGTGCAGGTGCCCTTTCAAATCACTACATTTGTATCTTTGGTGTAAATACCTAGTAATGCAATCGCTGGGTCATATGGTGGCTCTATTTTCTACTTTTTGAGGAACCTCCATGCTGTTAAATTCAGTTTAGAAGTGTGTGGTCTGTTCCTGTGAAACAATATAAAGAAGACAAAAATTGCTGTCTTCATATTAGCTAAACACACAGGCAGTTTGAAATGAAGAACAAGATCTTAGTCTTGACCTGGCTCTTTTATCTTTTTTTTTTTTTAGTTTTTAAATATATTTTATTTATTTATTTGACAGAGAGAGAGACAGAGAGGCTGGTGCAGGGATGGATCCCCCAGGACCCTGAGATCATGACCTGAGCCTAAGGCAGAGGCTTAACCCACTGAGTCACTCTGGCGCCCTCAACTGGCTCTTTTAATTATATTAAAAATTATAATTTTTAATATATATATATTATATATTATATATAATAAAATTATAATTTTAATTATATTTAATTATATATATATACATACACACACACACACATAAACATACACTAGAGCATGGTTTAACTAAGTAACAGTTACATATCTTCTCTCCCTGTTGTTTATATATATCTGCCTTAATGTTCAGGCAGCTATCATCACCTTCTTTCCAATATGTTCTGTTTCCCTCTGCTATGCTTGATATTTATCTACATGATTCCTCTGCATTTCCAGTTTGTATATTAGGATTATTTAGCTTGGAGTGACATATTCTAGCATCTAGGACTCTTTGTCATCATTATGGAAATTGGTTGATTTTTCAGGAATCCATTTGATGATCCTTGTTAATGATAAAATGCAGGTATGATGAATAGTGTTTATTATATCATTTCATAAAAAATATGAGCATACTAAGTAGATGTAATTAATTCAAATCTCATTTATTTGGTGCCTCCTAAATGCTTTTACATATTTTGACATTTATTTGACTTTTTCCTTATGTTATTTCATAGGGAAAAAAATGAAGAGAAAATATAATTTGAAAGCATTTTCTGATCTCTTTGAAGGATATCTTTAGTACATTATCAGAGAACTTTAAGGTTTTTGTTTTTGTTTTTTTTTCTGAAAGGAATAAAAGAAAGACATGGGCTAGAGGAAAAATAGCTTTGTCTTTTTTAAAAATTCTATTATTAAAAAATATAAATCTTTCTCATTACTGTATACTCCAAAATACCAATTTTAAGTATCAAGTCTCTAATTGGACACACACATTTTCATGTAGTTTTCAAGATATTTGCTTTGTTTGGGCTGCATAATTATTCCTATACACCAGAAATAAATATTTAGCCTTTCTCAGTCACCCTTTTTTCCACGTAGTGCTTTCAAAAATACGCTTCAAAAATAGGCCATCGGTTTTCCAGTGGGTAAATCTTGTAAGCATCATGTGTGACTAAAACCTACCCCTAAATATTTCTAGTTACTAAAATTGGGAAGGAAAATATTAAGGCATTTAATATTTTTTAGAAACTTACTTTTTCCACCATTATCTATTTCTAAAAGGAGTTATAGTACATAATTTTAAGAAGATATGCATTAGTTAATTCTGAAAAGGAGTTATAGAATGTGGAGTGTCATTTGATGGTAGAGATCATCTAGCTCAGGAGTCAGTAAACTCTAGCCTGTGGGTGTCAGCTTCTTTTGCAAATAAAGTTTTATTGGAACACAGATACACATACTCGTTTATGTGTTGACTATGGCTGCTTTCACATTAAGGCAGCAGAGTTAAGTAATTGAAACAAGACCATATGGCCCAGAAAAACAAACAAAAAATTACTATTTGGTATTTTATATAACAGTGTTTGCCAGCCTCTGATCTAGTTGAAACTTTTATTTTTGTAGATGATGATTACTCCTAAAAGACTGATTAGCACATTAACACACAACTAGTGAATTGCTGACTTTGAAATATAGTGCAAGAAAATCATATTTGTATTTCTGTATATAGAGCAATAGTGTAGCCTCTTCTACAGTAACTGGTTTTTGTGTGTTGAATAGGTATAGGTATTAATATATAACTTGAAATTTGGTCGTGTGGTGGATGCTGTGATGCTGTGATGGTCCACCCTTCAGAAATAAAAGACTGCATTTTTCCAGCTTCTGGAAACTTTACCAACAGAAAACCCTCATCTATCAGATACCTACAAAATTGTGTTGAAGAGACTTGCCATATCCAAGTCAAGCCTGCTTCCTGGGTGGCCAGCATGCAGAGAGGAGGAAGTTTAAAGACCTGGCCCCATTTATCTAACTCAGGAAAATGTGGAAGGGATTTTTCTTTTTTGCAGCTCTTCATTAGGCAGGATTGGCTAAGGAGGGTTTCAGTGAGGTAGCATTGCAGCTAAATTTCTCCTATGGCCTAATTTTCCTTCCTTCCTTCCCTACTCTCCCCTCCCACAGGTGTTGATCCCAAGAACATTCTCTAATAAGCCTCCTGCTGGTTAATTTCTCTCTTAGAGTCTGTTTCCTGGGGAGCCTATCATGGTAAGTTGCCATTAACAGAATAAATACTAAGAACATTTCCAAATCAGTGTCTGAGATTCAACTCAGACCATTAATTCAACAACACCTATTTAGTAAGAATACACTGTCTTTCATAAGTGTAAGCTTTTCCTGTTTCTTTGTAGAAAGGTTTCATTAGCTGATTTGGTGGAGCTTGTTTTCTGATGTAAGTTAATGATGCAATTATTGGAGTTCGTTCCTTCAGAATTTGAATTCTAGGATGTTGCAAATTGTTGAACATGTCTCTCTGCCCCTTATACTGACAAACAAGGAAGTTGTCCTGGCCCCTTTTAACTACCGTGTTGCTAACAACACAGTGATTAATGAAAACTGAGAGTAGATAATGGTAATGATGGGAGAAAGTTCAGTGACATCCCACTAACCATTAGCATGAGATTTCTCCTTCATATCTTCTATGTCTTTTCTATTTTAAGTCTTAATCATGCAGTGAGAAAAAAAAATAGATGATTAGCTTAAATTCTATCTAGATCATGATTTTACTTAGATATTAATGATTATTGCATTTAATTTAACTGAGAAATGCAGGGTTTGAACTACTGAAATGTGCAATAGAAGTGGAAAAAAACACAGATTATAATTTTTATTTCTGCTATCTTCTGGCATTTTTAGTGGTTTATACCCACTGAATGGTTTTACAAAGTAAAACTAAACAAATAAAAGTGAATGAGGATATATAAAGAAGTGCTTAAGTAGCCCTGTCAAAGATAGAGTGACAAAGTAATATAAATATCAGGCATGTTCTGTAAATATATGGCACTCAATCCAAAGCCATTTAAAACCTTGAAAGGACTAGAAACATAATATAACATAATATAATTGAATGGGACTATATCAGTTTAACTGTTTTCCTAGAATTTATTGTGTTGTATTTTTTTATTGTATTTTTTTCAGATATGGATTTTTAACTTCTAAATTCACACTTAAGCATTAGCTTTTAAATGTGTCATCAAAATTTGTGCCATTGGCATACACACAAAAAAGTTTAATAGTGTTTAGATTTCTGTCCTGGCTCATACGATTTACACTGAAAGCTTCTTGGTAAATCACGGCCCTCTCATACCATCATAAATGAGTGGAAATTCTCTACAATTTACTGGCTAGGGTTAAATTATGTCACTTAAATATATAAACAACAATCTTAAAAAATGAACACTGTTACAAAATGCACAGGGAGACTAGTGTCATCAAATGTCCAGGTTTGTGGTACCATTTGTTAATCTTGTTTTTTTTTTTTTTTTAGATTTTATTTATTTATTTGACAGACAGAGATCACAAGTAGGCAGAGAGGTAGGCAGAGAGAGGGAGGAGGAAACAGCCTCCCCACTTGAGCAGAGAGCCTGATGCGGGGCTCGATCCCAGGACCCTGAGATTATGACCTGAGCCAAAGGCAGAGATTTTAACCCATTGAGCCACCCAGGTGCCCCCCATTTGTTAATATTTTTAAAAGTTTTAATGAAATGTGTCACTCAGAATCAGAAAGATAAACTCACAGAGAAAATGCTGAGATTTTGTTGAGACAAAAGTAGTCTTGTTCGAAGATAGCTATTTTAGCTGTCCAGGTTGTGATACTCCTACTTAAGTCTATTTTTTTAATGGATAAATTTTCAGGATATATCTTAGAGTTGTCTGAATAACTGTTACCAGATGAGTAGAATGACATTACTAGATTGTCAATGCAGAAACAACGGGTCAAATGATTTCAGGCATGAACAACTGAGAAAATGCACAGTATCCCATTTAATATGCTTGCACATTTTATTTTAAAACATAATCTATCAGGGGCACCTGGGTGGCTCATTTGGTTGGGCAGCTTGATTTGGTTGACTCTTGATTTTGGCTCAGGTCGTGATCTCAGGGTCTTGGAATCAAGCATCTCTCGAGCTCTGCCCTCAGCATGAAGTCTTCTTGAGATTCTCTCTCTCCCTCCCCCTCCCGTCACTCATGCACTCGCTCTCACTCTCTCTCTCTAAAACAAATAAATAAAATTTGTTTTAAAATATATTTATTAGGGGCACCTGGGTGGCTCAGTGGGTTAAGCTGCTGCCTTCGGCTCAGGTCATGATCTCAGGGCCTGGGATGGAGTCCCGAGTCGGGCTCTCTGCTCGGCAGGGAGCCTGCTTCCCTCTCTCTCTCTCTCTCCCCGCCTGCCTCTCTATCTACTTGTGATCTCTCTCTGTCAAATAAATAAATAAAATCTTAAAAAAATAATTAATAAAAAATAAAATCTATTTATTAGGCCAATGACAAGCCACCATAAGACCCTAGCCCTGTTTTCTGTTGTAACAGGCAGTTTATATTCAAATGCAGGTATTTAGCGTCCCTAAAGCAAATGAGTAAGTGAAAGATAAAGGCTTCCAGGACAGTATTTCTCAAAGGATGGTTTCTGTGGGACACCTGTATCAATGCTTTTGTGTGGCTCCTTAAAATGTTGGCTCACTTGTAGACTATGGTTTCTAAATACCAATATGTAGCCTCCAAATGTCCTAGGAACTGGAAATGGGCAGAGAGTGCTGGGCATGCTGCCAGAGTGCCCGAGTGCTCATCACTGATGCCACTGTGGGGTGCAGGTGATTGTGCCTTTCCCCATCCTGACATATAGGAAGCTACAACACCTGGAAGAGGATAATTGGACGCTTTAAAATCCTGTTGGTAACCATTAGAAATTTCTGGTTTATCTGGCTTATGTAGATGCTCAACATGTTTTACATTGAATGAATGGAATTCATTCTGGTCTCTGCTGGCCACTGACACAATTCACAGGATACTTCTTCATTTCTCTGAACTTCATTTTCCTCATCCCTAGAACAAGGTTGCCAACAATACTCTTCCTTGGAAGAGTATTTTATCTAAAGTAAAATAAGATAATATATGAACTCCCTCTGGAAATGAACAACCTCCAAACTGTTATAAGACTGAAGGATTAGAAATGTGTGTGTATAAGTCTTCTTTTCTCATAGGTTCAGATACTAATATTTTAGAAATAAAAAGCAGTGCCAGCTTTTTCATTGACATAGTGCTAATCAAAATAAAGTAGATAATCCTGATTGGTGAAATATTTTTATGGGACTCAATCTCCTTTTTTTAGTGTAGCTTATAAATACTAAATATTTTACATCTTTTTCTTATGAAATAAGATATAGGAGCTGTGAAGTGGTCAGATGTCCTTTTTGGATCTTGCTTACCCATCCAGGTTCAACAGCATTTATTATGTGGTATTTTCTCAGAGACTGTCAAACTCTAACCTCTTCACTGAGTGCAAAACTTATAAATAAACACAATTTCCTCCCTAAATTCTCACTAGGGCATCTTATATGAATTTCAAACTTATGATGACAATAAACGCAAAACTATTTGTATTAGCATAAGTAAATAATAAATACGTTATTTTTAGTGTTCCTCCCTCATGTACCAATGTCTTTTCCTCCCCTATTCTTTGTGTTTATCAATTAGTATTCTACTCTATGGAGGTACCAGAGTTTGTTTTCCCATTTACCAGATGAGGGACATTTGAGTTGCTTCTAGTTTTTAGTATTTGTTGAAAAAATACTGTAAGCACTTGAATAAACATTTTTGGGTGAACACTAGCCATCCTTTCTCAAAGAAAAGAAACACAGGTGTTGAAAGTCTCTTTCTGTGAGAGATTTGGAAGATGTCATCATTACCTTCTACTGCACTGTCTGAGTTCTGACAATGAAGTAACTTTTTAATGGAAACAAAAACAAAAACAAAAACAAACAAACAAACTATTCAAAGACCAATATCATAGGTCAATACATACCCTTTGAAGTCTTTGTCTTTCTCTCCAACCTGATCAAATTTCTCCTCCCCTTCTCTATTCTCATCCCTCTATTAGTTCTCTAGATTTTAAAAAGACCCTTAAGATGATGTTTTCATTCTTTGGAAATATATTCTCCACTCCTTCTCCTTCCCTTTGATATGGATCATTCTTAGACACCTTTCACATTTTGACTTAGCCCTTACTACTCAGAGTTAACTTTCCTTCCTTGACTCTTCAGGCCGCGTTAAGGCCCTTGTTCATATTCTAATTTGGCAGCTACTGCCTTTCTTTTGCAAAAGTGATGTGTTATTTAGGATATTTCCTCTTGTAAGTGGGGAAACCATCTCAATAAGAAAAAAAGACAATTTAGTGTCCCCTATAATAGAAAACTCCAAATTTAGGGCCTGATAAGGGTAGGGCTATGTTGGGCTCCCCGCCGAGGGGAGGAGGCGCCCGGGCCAGCCGGAGGCCTCTCCTTGGGGCTGAGCGGGATGGCAAGTGTCGCGAACCCGGAACGCACCCACAGAAGACACCGGGCTCGGGAGGTCTGTCGAAGCAGGATCTCGCTTTATTGAGCAGGGCAGCGGCTTATATGGGGTGAGGGAAGGGAAGTGAGGTCAGCAAAGTGGGGGCCAATGGGGATGTGCCGTGTCGGCGGGAGTTGGGAGAGACACGCCCTGCAGGGGGTGGAGACTCGCGGGAAACGAAACTGATGGGAAACCGAAACCGCCACTTTGGCGCCTTTGTGGTCGGCCATGTGGGTTCCCGATCCGGAAGAGAAGGCCACCCGGCGCCATCTTAGCCTCTTGGGGCCCAACAGGGCTACATTCAGAAACAAACAAGTTTCTAGTATGACTCTCCCTTTAGGTTGTTGTCTTCTTTCCTGGATTTCACATGGAAATTTCTAGCAGTCCTAGATTCCCATTCTTCCAACTTCAAATCTAGGGGTAATGGTAATAGAAAATACTTCTCTTCACATGCACTGAAGTCTCCTTATGACTCATTCAGCCTAATTATGCCATATGTTCACCTCAGAAGTAATCAGTGAATTTGGGGGAGCGTAGTGCTGTGGGAAGGCCCATCTAAAGGCACTGTTTAAGACAGTTCCAATAAGAGCTGGGGAACTTTTATGCAAAGCATGACATTGGACAAAAATTCCATCATTTGAGTTTGGCACATTGGTGCTTCCATAGCTGTTCCAGGGAAAGTAACTGTAGGCTTAGAACCCAAATATTGTTTAGAAAATCCCTTCACTAAGTTTGGTAGAAAGTTTTCAGTAATTGTGGTAGGACAATAGAAAAAGACAAGAAATATAAAAACGTGAAGGCTTTACATCTTGGCAAGTATTTTTGAAGAATGAATCAGCAATGGTCAAGTGAAAGAGGCATGTTGATCCTAGACCAGAGCGCCAATATACCCATAAAGTCTGGAACACTAAAAAAAAACTTTTATTAAAAATAAAAACAAAATTTACATAACACAGTCATTCCAGTGTAACTGAATGCATTCTTAATGCAGTTCAGTTATTTATTCCATTGTAAACAGCAAGTAGCAAACTCAATATTCCCAGAAAAAAAAAATGATGAGGTCAAATAATTGGATTCTTGAGAAAGTAGTTTATAGATGTCTACCAGTAAATGCAGGTTTAAGAAGTAAGAAGATTCTTAGAAAAGCTTTCCTTGTCAAACCTTTATACACCTTATTAAATTCAAAATTGGTGACTGAAATTTAAGTTGTGTAGAAATTCTGTGATGACTTTAAGAGGCAAAATTAAGCAAAAACTCAAAATACATACAGTTCTTACAAGCCTTAAGTGTTTGTCACCTATCAATATCACAATTATAGATTAATAAAAGGTTTTCTTATGGCCGCTAATGATTTACCCATCATTGTCTGAGTAGCTACATGAAAACAACTGGCCTTGAGGAAGCATGTTGAAGTGTTTCACATACCAAATATATAAAGTTTTATAAATTGGTGTGATATTGTCTCAAAGAAATTTCAGTTTGGTTCCCTTATCCTATTTAAGTTGAAGGGGGTATGGGATTCCTACTGTATGCTTGGGTGATTTTGATGAGAAAATCAAGATGCCCAAAATTTTGGTATGTCTAAAGCAACCACTGTGCGTCATATTGTCAATACGTTGAGTTTGCTGTTATGTGAGAAGTGAACATGTATATGAAGGAGACTGTGTCTATAATAATTTGGGTCCAGAGTTTTCTGTGGGTTTAGAATGGTCCATTTGTCTGGAGTCTCCCTTTTACCAAAATGTTGTTTGTCTGACACACCTACGTATTTGGAGGGGTAAATCTATCTTGGTTATTTATATGTATAGAGTGATACATTTGTTTGGACTCATTTTGGTGTTGGGCATACTATTGAAATTACCAGTACTTCCTGAATCCTCAAAAGTTTTAAGCAAGGCTTGCTCCTCTAGCTAGTATTGAGACTCAAGGGAAATCTGGTGATAGGTCTTGCTGGAACTCAGGTTCTCAATGCTCCAGCATGATCCTTGGTGTATATGTTCAGTCCTTCAGAAATATCTCAACCCCTTGAGATGGCAAGTCCATTGTCACCTGTCATAACTATACCTTCCCTGCCACAATTCTGATATAAACGTTCAGTATTACCTACAAGAACACCGAAACAGCTCTTAATTCTGCCCTAAACTCATCTTCTCATAGTACCTCTATCCATGGCTGAGGGCTTCTAAACCATTATGATTCTAATAGCTACCCTCTTATCTTTGCATCTTCAGAATGAGTGCTTATAGGAGGTTGAAAAACTGGCTTATCCAGTGGGAGCCAGGCACCAGCATGAGAGAGTCTGGGCTTCACTCCAGGCTTTAGCATTCAAAGGCTATCTCACCTCAAAACAGCCAGTTAACAACCTCTATAGATTTTAAGGATGATTAATAATAATAATAATAATACCTAAACAATAAGGTTATTGTGAAAATTCAATTAGACTCAGATTCAGTTAGTTACAAGGCAGTTTCCAGAATACAGTAAGAATAATAATAATTAAAAAAAATGATAGCTATTTCCTTAGTCCTATTTCTTTAAGTTTTAGTTGTATGTGATTTTCATGTACTCAGTAGAAGCTTGTTGTCATAGATTAGCTAGATGGTTATGATAGATGTAATTCTAAGATGAGCCCAAGATTCCTGCTTCTGGAATGAACGTTACTTGAGTATTATAAAAGTATTCAATATTATATATAAAAACATAATAATGAATTATTATAGAAGAATATATAGTTATTCAAGTCTAGGTGAACATGACTTGAAAATCCTTTTTCCTTGTGTGTAAGTGGAATTTGTGAATATTACAGAATCTTACTTCTGTGATGATGTTACCTTATATGTCAAAAGAGATTCTGTAGATGTTAATTAAGCTCTCTAATCATTTGACTTTGATTTGAACAAAAAAGGAGAATATCCTGAATGGGCATGATAAACAACTAACCAGATAAATTCTTTAAAATGACTTCTCAGAAGTCAAAGAGATTAGAGACCTTTTACTGATGTTTTGAAAGAAAACAACTTACCGCCATGCTTTAGAAGGGGAGACATGGAAGGCAATGGTAGACAGCCTGTAAGTGCTGAATGCCTCAGTCCTATAGACATAAGAAATTAAATTCTGCCCAAATCTAGTGAGCTTAAAATAACTCTGAGTGTTAGATGAGACACCTTAATTTCAGCCTGGTTAGACCCAGAGCAGAGGATCCGGCTAATCTGTACCCAGATACTTGACTTGTAGAAACTGCAAGCTGATGGCAAACACTGTTTTAAGCCAGTAAGTTTGTGGTACTTCATTATCCAACAATAGAAAACTAATACAAGGGATTATATGAAAACAATCCTGAGCCGAATTTTATCTCTATGTCCAGATAAAATTATTTTAATACAAGTAATACCCAAACCTATTGATTTTAATTGGAGAAGGAAGTAAAAAGAGAGAAATTGTCCTATATATAATAGGAAAGTCCCAATATTGACTCTATTTCCTGAAATTATTAGTATTCAATTAGCCACTGCAGTATTTGTAAGTTGCTATTTCAAAAAGAGAAATTGTTTTGTTATGCAATGCCAACATCGTAAGATAGTTCCTACTGCTTTTCCAGAGTCAAATAGATGTTAAGAACTGATTTGCAGCTGTTATAAAGAAGAGAATTTACAAGCTTTTAGCTATTTTGCTATTACTTTATTGTTTAGGATATCATGGGGAAAGGGATATAAAATGGGAGTATTTTCATTCTGTTTATGATCCTCTTCTTATATGGAGAGAGAAGTCATCAGTGTGTCTGTTCTTATAGTTAAATCTTACAGGCTTTACTGAAAATCGAAGAGCAATAAAAGCAGATGGTAGTTTTACTTGAGAAATGTTTATCTTAGCTCCACTTCTCAGGTTGTGTAGACATATATGGACATAAAATAACCTAGGGCAGTACAGACTTGTCTCACTTCACTTCAATGGTGGCACTCCTGGGAAAAAAGATGGTTGTGTGTACTATCAACATCATGATTTGCACCTATTTATTTAATTTTCACTCTGGTCAAATTTTTAATTTAAATATCAAAGAAATGTTAATCTTTAGGAAACACTTGTATCATCACTAGAGGACAGTAAAAGTCAGCATCCACAGGAGAAAAAGAAAAAAATTTTTCATGGTATGATAGCACAGTAAAAATTGAGGGCTAGAGAAAGATGTTGATTTGATTCTTAACTTGTTAAAAAAAAATATACATTGTAAGGTGTATGAAGATGAGATTTCCAAAATTTTATTTTTAGTATAATCTTATTATTTTTTTCTAAATTTTTATTATCAGTGGCCCTAAGACTGCAGAGATGATATAGCATGGGAGAGTTAGGCTGGTGAAAATCTCAACGCTGACAATAATTACAAGAAATAAAATGAAAACTTGTTCATGGAAATACAATTGCCCTTGTTTGAGGTAGATTTCAAAATAAAGTGGCCACACCATAACATGGTTACAGTTTGGACAATGGTGCCTGTTACAGAAAAGAGTCAAGTCCCAGATAAATTCAGGTTATCTGAATTTACAAACACAGAAAAGTGATTAAAGCAAGCAAGTAATAAGTAAATAAAATATTAACAAATATATTCTAATAGCCTAGTAAAAGAATCATTGAAAATGACTGGTTAAGATATGTTCTCAGAATGCATAAATATTTATTTCCAAATTATAAGTTTTCAACACAATATATTTCAACAGTGGCAAAATCGTAGCTAGTAAAACTGAGATATCCACAGTTCTTACACCTGGTTTAAATTCTTCACCTCTAAAGTAAAATAGATATTGAGGAGAATCTAACTGGACACATTGCCGAAGTTCTGAATTCTTGCTTTAGCTTTGGTATGGTAACCAAATGGATAATGAAAATATACATAAAAAATTCATTTTGGATGTTTATGTGAGAAATGTTAATTGTTTCAATTCCCTTAGCAAGATAAACACATAGCATCTAAGTTCGAGTCTTTTTTTTTTTTTTTTTTTTTTTTTTTTTTAAGACTTTGTTTTATGGAAAATCTTGGTCTGTACCATCCTGGTCTTTCTGACAAATATCATAACATGGACTCCTAGGGAGGAGTTGGCATTTCCCAGAAGGTCCCTAGGTCCTTGGGCAGCATGGCCTGTATTATTTCCAATTTAGAACAATATGGTTGCAAAATTAAGGACATCGTCATGAAAAGAAGGGAACAGGGACATGATTAATGCTAGAGCAACCAACAAATGCCCACTAAAAAATTATATTTGAGTTCTTATTTAATTTGATTTGCTGCAAATCTAGAGTATACTTTCTTTACCCTGATAATATTGATAAAAATTAATCATATTTTATAAGAAATTGTATTTTAATAACAACATTTTATTGGAAAAAAGTGAATTTATTTAACTAAAATAAATTATTATTTAATTAAAATAAATTAACTAGCTATTCAACTCAAGAGTTTAAAGTCAAAAAATATTCTAAACAAGCTAAAGAAAACTAATGGGAAGGAAAAAGTTATAGTTGAGACCAAACTTAGGTAATAGCTTTACTAAAAACAGTATAATTGCAAACTGACTCAATTACCAAAATTGAATAAAAGTTGTGAAATAACTGGAGATTTTTAAATTATCAAGCAGTTTTAAATAAAAAGAAATAGCCAACTCAGTTCTCTAGATATGATCATTCAAACCTTTAAGCATTCCTCTTCTTCTCCAACTCCCCGCTCCAAGGTTTTGACAAAGGTTTTAGAGAGGGCTTGTGACCTTGAATCAACAAAGGAAGACTGGAGGTATTTGGATTAACAGTGTCTTCTGCAGACTTGCTGGACTCTGCTCTGAAATATCTGGTCTAGGCTTCTCGGGACTGGTATCTTCTGGAGGAACATGTAATAATTTCTGGCTTCGGGAGGGCATGATGTGGTCTGGCAGCCCCTTGCTGAGGTCCTTAATCCTGGCCATTTACCAGTGCACTCACAATCTTCACACCCCACACATTCTTTTTAAGTTCATGCCTTTCTGGTCCCTGGGCTTTCTCAACACTTCTCTGCCAACTTTCTGGTCACCTGGATAGTTCTGGGTTCTTTTCTCATGATTCCCAGCACAGAGGAATCCAGACGGGCTTCTGGCTTACCCATCTAGCTGCTTTTTGCTGCTGCTGCACTGCTACTCTGGATCTTTGTGGAAAGTAACAGTCTGTGGCACCTCACTAGAGGACTGAAAGTATGCCAGTAGCTCTCAATGGTCTCAGGTTTGCCCAAATAGCTAATTATTGCTATCTCTGCCCATATGTTCATCCTTCTGGGCAAGCTTGGATCACAAATCATGTGGATCTGACCCCCTATATACCTAAATCTCCTTTCTTGAACTGTCTAGTGGAACCAAAATTCTTAGGCTTTCTTCAAATCCTTTCGGTCTATGGAGGACCCACTTCCCCACCCATGTAATATTCTATGCTCATGTAATCCAAAGCTATCACTTTTGATGCTTAAAGATAGAATGATGGATTTCAGAAAATCCTTTTTCTCTGGACCGTTCTCTGCTTTCACAAATACAGTTTTGCTAAAGAGGTCATGCAAGTCAGCTTTATGACCCAAAGCTGATCAATGGCCTCTTTCTTCTAGGAAATCAGTAAAGATTTCAGAATATATAGATTTTCCATGAAGATTAAGTGACAAAAAGCAGGCCAAGTCCTCAGCACAGTGCTCACCATACAGTGATCATTCAGCACATGTTGGCTGCTATGATTATTGTGGTAATTCCCCTGTCATCAAGGGGAAATTCCCAATCGTTTCTTAAAAATCAATTTATCTTTTCAGAGAATGCCTTTGAATATTGTTTTGGATGTGGGCTTCTTCAACAAGGCTTTGCACAAACTTTTTTCTCAGATCTTCCCTTTTTTCTTCTCTATAAAATCTCTCTGGATTCTAGTGAATTTCTGTGCATGTATCCTCTGCATATTTCCCTTGGGGACTCTTCTTTTATACCCTCCCTGCATTTTCTCCCTGCATTTGCTTATTTTTCCTGTATATTGTCTGTATAGACTCACCGCATACTCCTCCCTGTGTCCTTTCCCTCCTGCCCAGCACTCTCCTAACCTGAGCCATCAGACACAGTTTAGTCCCTCTGTACGCTTTTGGATGATTATTTTTTTCCTCCTCCACTCAGTTTCAACTTCACCTGTAAGAGCTATATGCTTCTCCTAATACATGCTTCTAATTCTTTATATCCTTTTGTATTCCTAGTATGCCTTCACCTTTAAAAGTATATATATATATATATATATATGTTTAAATTATCTCATGGTCACTCCATCTGCTTTTTCCATGTTTTCCATTAGCAATGTGAGTCCTTCACACACAAAATTCTGGGTAACAGATTTCTTCTATTTTTTTTTTTTTTGCTTTTGCATTTGAAATTATTCTTTTTAGAGATGACAAGAACTGGTAAGCATGTGAGCATCCTGAAGTCAAACTCCAAAAGTTTACCACTGAGTCTTTTCTTTTGCATTTTAGATAATCCCAGTTTGCTTACTTTTAGAAGTCATTGTTTACTGAAGTCACAACTATGAGATATGAGAATAAGGTTTTCCTCACAAAGATTTAAGTAGTTCAAAGGAATTATTTCTGTGGAATTAACCTACTCTACGGTTAAAGGTACACTGTGAAGGTACCTTTTTAACACAAAACTGAATTATTATCAGGAGAGAGTTATGTGTTGTGAGATGAGATTTTCCTCATTCAGGAAATAAGCATTCATCATGATAAATGGTTTTACAATAGGACAGGAGCCTTTACTTTGTTTCTCATAGGGAAGTAGCATTATTTCTGAGGTGTATGTGGCAGTGTGTATGTGAGATGAGTGAAAGCAGAGGAAAAACAAGGCATACTGGCCCAGAGCATCAGTTTGTTCTATGGTAACTCATATAAAACATCTTTTTTAAAATGATAAAACAAAGCACATTGTCAATTCAATCCAAAATAGACCAGAGAATAAGGTAAAATATGAAAAATTAAAGGGATTTTTCTATTTATTTTGGGAAACGGTGGACCCGGCTCTCACATCATTCAGAAGCTGGTGTTCTCTTTCCCATCCTGCTAATTAGAGTAAGTTGACAGAGCTGAGAATTTTTAGGAATCAATGGATGTAACCATATTCATAAGCCAAGAATTCAGAGACCTAATACTAGATTTACCTCCCATTAATTAAAAGAGGTCATGATATTTAGTAGATTTAGAATAAATTTTATAAGCCAGAGAAAATTTAAATTTATTTTCTCTACTAGTTATTTGACATTATTTTTTAAAGTAGAATATTTCTTCAAAGGCCATATACTTGTAAAATGGATTTTAAATCATTTTGTTTAATACTAAACTAAAAACTTGAAGATATTGCCGTTCACTTCTGGGGGAATATTTGTTTTTGGCCAGCAATAGCCATCAGATGCACAAGGTTAATGATTACCACACCAAAAGAATGCTCTTTTTTTCTATTTATTATGTACAATCTAGTTATTTTAAGATATTTGAAATTATACATGGCCTATTTGGAATTTCAATGGATGAGAAAAGGTTCCTAGGTGATAACATCAAAGACCTTCCCTATGCCCTTTTATAAGTTGCCATGGTGATTTTGTGGCAGGGCACTAAACATAGAGGAATGGACCATACTTCCCATCTATCTCCTCAAAGAGAAGTAAGTCAGACAATGCCTGGCTTCTGTGTCATAGTTACTGTGTGATCAATAAAATCCTTCTAAATTCTGATGCTCAGTTATAATGTATTCTTTTATCATATTCAAGAGCCTAAGGCTCATAAATAACATGGCCAGGAGAAGGAAATGAATTAAGTTGCTGTTTTTAATTTGTTGTAATGTGGCAGGATTGCACAAGAAAATAATTGGAATAAAATTTCATACAAAATATGTCTGTGGGTATTAGTAACCTTAGAGGTAGCTGTGGCTGTGGCTTAAAAATGTGTATGTGGTGTCTGGTCCCAGTGAGTTTGGAAGTTATTTTATTGGAAAACAAATGGCTTCAACTAATGAAGTTGTTGGTGGTAGATAGGATTTAAGAAATTCAGATTAGATTTATAAGAATTCAAGAAAACTCTAATTTTATATTCTCTGACACTATCATGTGTGCTCTTGATGCAAATATCTAGGCCGTGGTGAGGTAAAGAAACAGAGCATGAATGTTGGGAAGGTATAGTATGATAAAGAATATACTTGGGTTTTGTCCCTGGTTCCTGGTACAGAGCTTTAAAAACTCCGGGAATTTCCTGAGTGAAAAGAATTTCTTTCACATGCCAACATGGTGACTCCTGCTGGGTACCTGAATAGTTTCTGAATGGGAGCTGGTCCCCAGAAAGACCAAGCATGTGATTGGAGGGTTCAGACATTCAAATGCTAGACCTCTGGGAGATGGCAGGGGAGTAGAGAAGTTTATTCGTGTGGTTGATGATTTAATCAACCTTGTCTACATAATAAAACTCCACTAAGAACTCTGGAAATTGAAGTTAAGGAGTTTCTTTGTTGGTGAACATATTCACCTGGTTGGTACATCCTGATGACACAGAAGATCTGCGTTTGGAATGTTCCCAGACCTTGCCCTATGTATGTTTTTATGATAAAACTATAATTTTAAATATAGCACTTTCAGTGAGTTCTGTGAGCTTTTCTAGTGATTTATTAAAACTGTGGGGGATAATAAGAACATTGAAATGTGTAGCTAGCTAGCCAGACACTAATTCTGGGTGAATGGTTAGCATTGGAATTGTACTTTAGCATCCCCACTTGATGTTTTATCAGTTGAGGATAGAAGTAGAATAGAAAAGAAGAGACCCTGGTACTCCAACAAATGTCTTTTAAGTGAGGATACATAGAGTTAATGTCTTTGAATATAAATAAGTATTTTCTACTTTTATTTTCTGGCTAAGCCACTTCCCAGTAGAGTTAAGAATTAGGATGTTTTAAAAGTTTTTGCTCGATGTGAGGTGAGGACAACCTGGTAACTGATGTTTTCCTTTAAGCTGACAAATAAAGTCTGCAGTGAAAAAGCCCATTTTGTTGGGATGGAATTTGAAAGGGATCCCTTGTAAATAGAAATAAAGCCTGAAAGATTAAACAAGACTTTCACTCTGAGATCAGTCGGACACCACCGTGTGACTTGAACAGGGAAGCAAGATTTTTTAAAGGATCCCTTCAAGTGCTGAGTGGAGGCTAGGAAAAAGAGGGGACTGACAGGAGTGAGTAGCGTGACCAGTGAAGAAGCTGTTGCAGTAATCTGGGTGGAAGATGAATGGATCAGAGTAGTGGCAGTTGCTAAAGGAAAAGTTGTTAAAGGAAAAGGATTTATAAGAATTCAGGAAACCTCTAACTTTTTTTTTTTTTTTAAATTTGTTTGACAGACAGATCACAAGTAGGCAGAGAGAGAAGGAAGTGGGCTCCCTGCGGAGCAGAGATCCCTTTGTGGGGCTTGATCCCAGGACCCTGGGATCATGACCTGAGCTGAAGGCAGAGGCTTTAACCCACTGAGCCACCCAGGTGCTCCTAATTTTATATTCTCTGACACTGTCAAGTATGCTTTTGATGCAAATATCTAGGCCTTGGTGAGGTAGGGAAATAGAGTGTAGTATGCAAACTTTTAAGTGAAATTGTTCATGTAACTGAAACCAACCATACACTGTGCACTGTTCTAAAGTAAAATATAGAGACACACATGCCAGTCTCCACGTGTTTATAAGAAAACGCAATCTCATATTTTAAAACACAAAGAACAGAGATAGTATTTGGAAAGAAAATGTTTGCTGAAAGAATTAGACCAAGCCTATTTCTCATTAATTGATGTAAACAGAACACATTTAATTATTACAGGAGGTATAATTGCAAATTCTAACAAAGAATCCTACACTGAGCTTACTAGAAAAGATATATCTGAGATGAAAATGACACACAGAAATATCACTCAGATTCTTAAAGTATGCAAAAATGTAAACCGGATAGCTGCTAACAAAAAATAAAGAAATCTGTATTATTAATATCAAGTATTTTGAAATCAAGTTAAAAAGATTCAATAAGGGAAAAAGATGTACTTTAAAAATCATAGAGGACAAACTTACTGTAAGGTTATAGCCATTAGATACATTTATAACACACAGAAAGGAAGAAAACAAGAAAGTGAGGGAAGAAGAGAAGGAGGAAGGAATGAGGGAAGAAAGAAAGGAAAGGCAGGAGGAAAGAATAGAAACATAAAAGTATACAAAATACAAATACAGGCCAAGGAAAGAGAATTGTCATAAGACACAACAAACCTAGAGAAATTAATCTCATGTCTTTCAGCTCTTCCTAATCAAATATCCCCTGTAATGATGAAATAGGTTTTGTGATCATATAATATTTATATTTGAACGATGGACACATATGAAAGTCTTTGCTTTCTTTTCAGGAAATAACATGCGCCTATACTCTACAATCCTTCTGTCTCCATAAATAGTTAATCAATTAATTGCTCAATGACTCAAAATAAACATAGACTACTTTCTTTGAATAATGTTAATATTGATATCAACATAGAAATAGAGAAAGAAGAAAACTAAAAATTAAATATCATAAATAACTCTTGAATAAAAGGAAAAATTTAAAAAGGAGATTGTAAATTATTTAGGCAATAATAGTAAGGAAAACACAACATAACATAATTAATCTATGACTCACATGATCCTGAGAAAAATTAGCAGACTTAAATACTCACACAAATAAATGCAGCATAATCAGTCTCAAAAAATGTCATAAGTCTCATCCTTTATAGTCAACTCCAGTGAAAAAAAATGGGGACAGAATTTTTGACCTTTCCAAAGTTGGAATCTGCCTTTATTTACTTTAATTGTTATTCTGTTTTAAGTATATAGGGCCTTGGTGAGATGCTCCAAGTTTTACACTTTCTATTTTTCTATTCTGTCCTAGGGGTATTGTCCCATCTTTTTTTTTCCCCCTCTTTTACTTTTTTTACAGATGTTAGAGGGTGGGCTGTGTGTAGCTTCCCGGGACCTTAATGTTATGTACCATGAACCACAGTATTCTCAAGCACAGCATAGGCCAGTGGGAGTACTAGAAGCGACTAAAAGACTGGTTTTCTTATGAATTTCACACTCTAATACAGGCAGAAAATGAGAGTTTTTATGAAAAAAAATAGAGCTAATTTGGGGAATTATTAATTAGTTAGGATATAGAAATTTAAAGTTACAGGGTCCTCTTACAAGTTTTAAGGAGCCCTAATCTGTAAAAGTATTTAATAAGCTCATCTAGGAAAGAAATTCTGAATCTCCTCTCCTCTGATCCAGCTAGTTATAATAGCTACATCGATGAATAATGAACATTCTGCCTCTTTTCTTCCCAGACTTTTAGGATATCTCTTTGGAAATCTTGAAATATGTTTGTATGGAGTAAACTAAAAGCCCCTCTGTGTGTGGTTATGGATTGTGGATGGCGAAGAATAAATTTTTTTTTCCTGTCTAGAATGTAAAATTTAGATAGTTAACGATTTTTGATATATGCCGGTGAGCATTAACACATATGTGCATGGTCTATTGGGGCTATAGAGGAATAAGACAAAGTCATGGAAGAGAGAGCATCATAAGCCTCTCACTTTGTTCCATTTCTTTTGAGGACGCCTTGAAACATGTTTTTAATATAGAAGCCATAGCATCTTTGAACAAATGACTCTCTTGGTATCGAGCGTTAACTGGGTCATTGACTGATTTGGAGTGCATGACAATGCTATGCAATCAATATAACCTCCCACATATCTGTAACTAATTGAGGATGTTGTGTATTTCATGATATCTGAGACTCTTTTCCACTGCAGCAAGACTAAAATTGGATAAACTGAATTCTCAGTCCCATTCTCAAAGTGTTCTTTGATGATTTTTTTTTTTTAAAGATTGGGTGCACGTGAGTTGGGGGAGGAGCATGGGGAGAGGGAGAGAGAAAGTCCCAAGCAGGCTCCATGCTCAGTGTGGAGCCCAATGTGGGGCTTGACCTGAGTTAAATTACGACCTGAGTTAAAATCAGGAGTCAAACACATAACTGACTAAGCCACTGAGGCTTCTCTTCTTCGATGAGTATTTATTTCCAATTATATTATATGTTATTTTGTAAATAGAAATGCATACCTGGAAATAATATCTTGAAATAATTCTGACTGTGTTTTGGTGCCATTAACAAAAAGCAGGTCAATGAGAGCTAAGCACACATTTGAGGGCTTGTTTCCAAACAGGTCAATGCCCACTCTTTCCAAGCAATGCTCTGTCAGATAATGTGATACATCTGAATGTATCACTCAGAATGCTTCTGAGCATTCTTTAGTAATAGATGCTATTAGGGACCATAAAGAAGAAGGACACATATTTAATATAATATATTGGGTAACTAGATATTTTACGTTTTGCTGGAGAATTTTTTGTTTGTTTGTTTGTTTGTTTTAGGGAGGGTGAGAGTGAGAGAGGTGGGGAGACAGCAGAGGGAATGAGAATCCTGAGCCTGCTTCACACCCAGAGTGGAGCCTGACAAGGGGCTTGATCCCACAACCCTGAGATCATGATGTGAACCCAAATCAAGAGTTGGATGCTTAACTAACTGAGCTACCCAGGCACCCCAGTGCTATTTCCCCCCCTATAAATAAATACATGAATTTTGCCTGTATATTTCTATTTGGATTTTTTTGTTGAGATTAGAAAGTTCTAATTGTCCATATATTATATAGATGTTCTAAGTATTTAAACAAGGAGGAATGGTTTTGTTTGAGAGGAAAATAAATACTAGTTGATTTCCAATTCAAAATTTCCCTAAAGGTGAATAAGAGAAAGAGTAGCATTTAAATAGTAAGCTAGTCAAAGTATATTCAAAAATATTTTCTCCAAATATAATCTCAATGTATGTATCTCAGTTTTTAATACACTACTGAATAATCATGAAATTATCTGTCAACAGAGCATGGTTTAATAAGTGTGGAGCATGACTAAATGAGTATCTAAAAATGTAATGTTATGAAGTTGCATAGTGCAGGATGTGGATATCTTGCTCTTTCACTTTCTTACTCTTAAATGCTCGTCAAAATGATGGTCAAGTTCTAATAGCTGGATTTAGAAGTATTCATTTTGCACAATTTTTTTGGCTTACTGACATCTGTTATGAAGTTATTTTAATTTGTTAAAAAAACAGTCTTTGAAATTAACTATATTAATCTCATTGCAAAACTTTCCAATTTCTACATTTATGCTTTTTTATACCTTATCTGAGTTAAATAAAAAATAGAACATTTATAATCAGTGTATTGTTTTGTGTTTGTAAAAATTTGATGTTCCCACTTAATTTACTCTTATTTAGGTAGCTTAGGGTTATAAATGAAGGTTACCTTCGTCTGGACTATAGAATACCAAAAACTTTCATAAATTGATTTGTTAAAATTAATAAAGATTCTTTTATGTAGAATATAAAAATGTTTTCAATGTGGCCTGCATATTAAGACAAATACTGTTCTTAAGCCTAAAATGTTAAACTGTTGTTGAAAAATAGTACTTTGCCTCTCACAAAACGTTGTTTTTCTTTGCAACACAAAATTAACCAGAATCCAATGACAGTGTTTAAAAGTTATTTTTTGTTGCAGTTAACAGAAAAGATACATTTTATATATGAATTCAGATGTTGATTTTTATAATCATACCAGAAATTGAAGTTCCTATTTTATATCTTTCTCTGTAGGTCAGGAGTTTTCAATTTATTCATAATTCTAGTCAATGTTTATGACTTTCTGCATATGAGTAGAAATTATTTTTTTTCCAGAGGCTAGACATATTTACCATGATGACTTTCTGGGGATAAGAATCTTGAACCTCATTTTCTGCTGGGGATCATTTCAACTACACAGAGACCACCACAAGCCAAATTGTAGCACGTATATTATGAGAGCACAGTCATTTTTGAATGTTTGCAGCTGTTTGGAAGCTTTCATTTTCCAACAGCATGTACTTTTTATAGTTTCATTTCAGCTATTAATTTTCTATACCTCTGCTTTTCCAATCTCTTTATTGTATTATTAGGAATACTTAAATTCTTTGTTGGGTAGAAATTCAATTTTTGTGAATTTGTTCTGTATATTCTTTGAAGAGTCACATCTTTAGGTTTAGAGCCTATAATTTGTCTATTAAGAGACAATGGACACATGCATAGAGCTATGATCAATTGCCATGGAGATGAGCATATCACCATAGCAACTTGCATCTTGTATATGTGTGTGAAAAATGCTAAGGGATGAGGAAGGAAGATATTATGTTCATGTGAGTATGTATTTTGAATTTTTAAAGGCTGAAAAAGAGTAATTTATCTTATCCTAATTAGTATCTTACCAATTCATTGAAGAAATAGATTTACATTCATCCTGCCAATTCTGGTGTTTTGCTGTGTCTAACACACACTCATTCTGTGTATGTGGTAAATTAATTCTTCTCTTGCGGATCCACTTATATTTCTGGTATTTCTGAGTTCATAGATAGCATTTCAACTATTTGAACAATAGGTCAACTTAAATAATAATAAAAATTACTGCAGGGCATTGGGAACACCATAAGGCAAGAGGAGATGGTAGAGATTAGGCAATTAAGTTATTTAGATAAAACAGAGACAGTGATATAAGCAGATATAGGCCAAAAACTCGAAATTTTCATTATATTTAATTTTTATATTTTATTGGTCAAAAAATTAGGTATATATCTAATAAATAAATATATATGTATATATATATACATATATATGTATATATATATATTTGATATTTTGTTTGGTTTTGTTATTTTCTTTTTATTTAAAAGATTTTATTTATTTATTTGACAAAGAGATCACAAGTAGGCAGAGAGGCAGGCAGAGGGGTGGGGGGGAAGCAGGCTCCCCGCTGAGCAGTGAGCCCAATATGGGGCTTGATCCCAGGACCCTGAGATCATAACCTGAGCTGAAGGCAGAGGCTTAACCCACTGAGCCATCCAGGTACCCCTTGGCTTTGTTATTTTCTAAGTAGGCTCCATGATCAGTGTGAGGCACAAATCCGATCTTGAACTCATGACGTGAGATCGAGACGTGAGCTGAGATCAAGAGTCAGACACTTAAACGACTGAGCTACCCAGGTACCCTAACAATTATTGTTATATTAAGATATATGAAAGGGGTAGACCTTCTTACTATTTACAATTAATAAGTGCCGCCCTTCCCTGTCAGAGGATTGATTAGACATCCTACCCACTGCCATGTGACTTCATTGCTGACACATATACATTCCATCACTTTGACCGTGGGTTAAATTTTTTTTAGCCTGCTCTGACCAATGAAATGTGAGGAGTTCATCTACATTATGTGTGAGCAGGAACTTTAAGAAACATTGTAAATATCTACGAGTTCTTTTATTCTTTTCTCTTTTACACAAAAATGACATGTCTCAAATAGAGGCTCTTCCTCAGCCTGAATTTTGGAAAAAGAAGATATATGGATCAGAGTAGCTGCAACTGATGCTTAGTTACCATTATATAATGTTGTCATAAGCTACAGACTTCTTTCTAACTTTTGCAAACCTGACAAATATATCAATTAAAATGCACCTTTTTTTTAGTCATTTATTCATCTCTCATTCTCCCTCTGTTCTTTTTATTAGTATTATTTTTATTATTGTAGTAAGAATACAACATGAGATCTGTTGTCTTAATTTTTAAGTGCACACAGCAGTATTGTTAACCATAGGCACAGTTCTGTACAGATCTCTAGAATGTATTCATCTTGCATAACTGAAACTTTATACCCACTGAACAATTCCCTATTTTCCCCTTCCTCAGCCATTGGCAACCAGTGTTTTACTCTGTTTCAATTAGTTTGTTTGTTTGTTTGTTTTTTCAGGTTCCACATAACAGTGGAACCATGCAGCATTTTTTCTATGGCTAATTTTACTTAGCAAAATATTTTCAAGATTCATCCACACTCTTGCTTATGGCAAGATTTCCTTTTTTCTTTTTTTTAAGCGGAATAATATTCCATTGCATGGGTACATAACCACATTTTCTTTATTCATTTATCTTTCAATGGAAACTTATGATTTCCATAAGCTGTTGGGAATAATACTGCTACGAACAGGGGCACCTGGGTGGCTCAGTGGGTTAAGCCTCTGCCTTCAGCCCAGGTCATGATCCCAGGGTCCTGGGATCGAGCCCCGAGTTGGGCTCTCTGTTCAGCAGGAGCCTGCTTCCCTTCCTCTCTCTCTGCCTGCCTCTCCGCCTACTTGTGATCTCTGTCTGTCAAACAAATAAATAAAATCTTAAAAAAAAAATACTGCTACGAACATGGCATTGAGTATATCTCTTTGAGTTGCTGCTTTAAATTCTTTTGAATATTTACTTAAAGTGGGATTGTTGGATCATTTGGTAATTCTATTTTATTTTTATTTTATTTTATTTTTGAGGGGATCTCCTTATTCTTACCATGCTTCCAGTAGAGCTGACTCTACTCCAGCTCTTTGGCTTATGCTGGATCAAACAGAATATGGCTTTTTTCATGGGGTTCATTGAGATAAGGGTCCCATCCAGAATTGTTATAAGAGAGTTACTACATCCCCCTACTGCCTCCTGGGGACCTAAACTTGGCAGAGTACAGGCTGCTTCTAATATGGCAACATGCATTAGAAAGAAGAGATTCAACCTAATGAAGGTTCTTGGATCAAGCAGCATTTTTGGTCATTAACCTTCAGTTAGGTAAAATAAATATTTCCTATTTTTCAATCCTGTTTGTTGGAGGTTTTGGTCATTTTGCTATAGAAAATCAGTAACAATTATATTTTCTCCAATTTTTTTGTTCTGTAAGAGTTTGAGTAATTATATATACTAATGCTATACTTGGCACATGATAATGACTCAGTCTATCTGGGTTTTGATTTATCAAATGAAAAATTCCTACTGTTGTTATTTATTTTCTTTTTACTTAGGGTTATTATTTTGAGTTCTATTTTGTTTGATGTAGGCAGTGCTACACATATTATCTCTATTATATTATGTTTTGTCTCATCCCCATGTCTTTTTTTTTCCTTTCATTTAATTTTATATAAGTTTCAAAAAAAAAAGTAAAAAATTGAGTTTTGTTTTTGAGTCAAAATGCAATACTTATCATGTCTTATCTTTACTAAGAACTTTTATTTAATATATATTTATATATTTATGAAAATATAGCATTCTTTTGTTTCAAATTTTTACTTAAATTCCAGTTAGTTGACATATAGTGTAATATTAGTTGCAGGAGTAGAATTTAGTGATTCATGGCTTGCATATCATACCCTGTGCTCATCACAACTTATGAGAACTTTTATTTTTTTATTTTATTTTAAAAAATAATTTACTTATTTGAGAGAGAGAGAGAGAGCAAGAGGGAGAGAGAGCTCAAGCCCAAGGTTGGGGGAGGCAAAGGGAGAGGAAGAAGCAGACTCCTCTCTGAGCAAGGAGTCTGATGTGGAACTCTTTCCCAGGACTCTGGGATCATGATCTGTGCTGAAAACAGATGCTTAACCAAACACCCAGGTACCCCTACTAAGGCCTTTTTAAAAGTGATCATGTGTTGTGGGGTTTTATCTTTTTCCTTCTGTTTTCATCTTTATGTTTCTTAAATTATACTATGTCCATGATTCTTTGCAATACTTTTTACCTTTTGAATAATTTGAATTATCTAGTTTTAATTTTTTAGTTAATTTTCTTGTCATTCTTTTCTTCTTCTTCTTCTTCTTTTCTTCTTCTTCTTCTTCTTCTTCTTCTTCTTCTTCTTCTTCTTTTTCCTTTACAGAATTGCTTAAGCGTTTATTTGGGATATATTAACAGGTGGAATTTCTGGGTTAAACAATGTTTGTTTACTTAATATTTAAATTTTTTTTTATTTTTTAAATTTCTTTTCAGTATACCAGAATTCATTGTTTATGCATCACACCCAGTGCTCCATGCAATACATGCCCTCCATAATACCCACCACCAGGCTCACCCAACTTCCCACCCCCGGCCCTTTCAAAAGCCTCAGATTGATTTTTAGAGTCCATAATCTCTCATGGTTCATCTCCCCCTCCCATTTCCCTCAACTCCCTTCTCCTCTCCATCTCCCCATGTCCTCCATGTTATTCCTTATGCTCCACAAATAAGTGAAACCATATGATAATTGACTCTCTGCTTGACTTAATTCACTCAGCATAATCTCTTCCAGTTCTGTCCATGTTTCTACAAAAGTTGGATATTCATCCTTTCTGATAGAGGCATAATACTCCCTAGTGTATATGGACCACATGTTCCTTATCCATTCGTCCATTGAAGGGCATCTTGGTTCTTTACACAGTTTGGCGACTGGCCATTGCTGCTATGAACATTGGGGTAGAGATGGCCCTTCTTTTCACTACTTCTGTATCTTTGGGATAAATATCCAATAGTGCAATTGCAGGGCCATAGGGAAGCTCTATTTTTAATTTCCTTTTTTTAAAAATTTTTATTTATTTATTTATTTGACAGAGAGAGAGAGAGAGAGAGATCACAAGTAGGCAGAGAGGCAGGCAGAGAGAGAGGAGGAAGCAGGCTCCCTGCTGAGCAGAGAGCCCAGTGTGGGGCTTGATCCCAGCACCCTGGGATCATGAACTGAGCTGAAGGCAGAGGCTTTAACCCACTGAGCCACCCAAGCACCCCTCTATTTTTAATTTCTTAAGGAATCTCCACACTGTTTTCCAAAGTGGCTGCACCAACTTACATTCCCACCAACAGTGTAATAGGGTTCCACTTTCTCCACATCCTCTCCAACACATGTTGATTACTGTCTTGTTAATTTTGGCCATTCTAACTGGTGTAAGGTGGTATCTCAATGTGGTTTTGATTTGAATCTCCCTGATGACTAGTGGTGATGAACATTTTTTCATTTGTCTGATAGCCATATGTATGTCTTCATTGGAGAAGTGTCTGTTCATGTCTTCTGCCCATTTTTTGACATGATTATCTGTTTTTGTGTGTTGAGTTTGAGGAGTTCTTTATAGATCCTGGATATCAGCCTTTTGTCTGTACTGTCATTTGCAGATATCTTCTCCCATTCCGTGGGTTGCCTCTTTGATTTGTTAACTGTTTCCTTTGCTGTGCAGAAGCTTTTGATCTTGATGAAGTCCCAAAAATTCATTTTTGCTTTTGTTTCCTTTGCCTTTGGAGACGTATCTTGAAAGAAGTTGCTGTGGCTGATACCGAAGAGGTTACTGCCTATGTTCTCCTCTATGATTCTGATGGATTCCTGCCTCACATTGAGGTCTTTTATCCATTTTGAGTTTATCTTTGTGTATGGTGTAAGAGAATGGTCGAGTTTCATTCTTCTACAAATAGCTGTCCAATTTTTCCAGCACAATTTATTGACATTCTATTTTTAAATTATATTAGTTAACACTATGAAAAGTGTTCTTCATGGTAGTTGTTAGCTTTAGAAAATAACAGAGCTGTTCTTTTATATTGAAAACTTAGGAGAAATATCTACATAATCATTTTTATAATTTCCTAGTAAGCTGGAGTTAATCATTCTCTCTTTTTTGGACATATGTCCTTTTTCCATTAATTTATTTTTAAAAGCAATGCTCCAATGAATATTTTTGTGAACTAATATTTCCTTAATGAAACTCCCTAAGAGTTTATTTTATGGGTTAAACAGAATCTTTGATACAAGGGTGCCTGACTGCCTCAGTCAGTAGAACATGCTGCTTTTGATCTCAGGGTTGTGAGTTTGAGCCCCACATTGGGTGTAGAGATTAATTAAAAATAAAATCTTAAAAAAATAATAAAATCTTTTGTACATATTGATAGCTCACCCTCTAGAATGATTGTACCAACATATATTGCCACTATTAATGCACATAAAAACCTTTCTCCTCACACATATCATTGCCCATCTGATGGGTGTAAATTATCTTAATGCTTAAATCATGTTTTCATTGATAGTTCTTTTATCTAAGTTATTGATGAGTTTCCACTAAAACTTCATTTGAATAAAGGACTATATCTAGAAAAAAGGTATAAATCTTGTGATCTAGTCTGATCAGTGTATGTTAGAGATGAGGAAATAGGACCCTTTGAAGTTAAGGATCATATATAAGGTCATAATGCACAATAAGACAATCAGAATCAGAGCACTGATGCCCTGATATCAGATCAATTTCTAGTTGTTCCATTTGTCAGAATGTGTCTGGGAATACACACTTGCTAGTTTCTGATGGGAAGGAGTTTAAAGTGTCGTCAGTATGGGAATAAGTATCACATGTGTTTAATATTGGCCTGCCTTTTTTGTTCTACAGGGTATAAAATATAGCCACTAAACAAATGGTAAGAAGGCAAGAAATTGGTGATTTCTCTATCAGTCTTGAGACTATGTGCCCAGGGACTCAGTGTTTAGGGAAACCATCTGCTTTGTATCTTTATTATTGACTAGTTGGGTTGTCTGGGTCTATTACTATCTATTATGTACTGGACTTTGTAAAGCAGTCATACTTAACATATTTTTTAAATATCAAAGTTTTTTTTCTGTTGCCTTTTACTTATATTATTATCTATAAGATGGTTTAACTGATTTTATCATGTTTATCTTTTACTTCTTTTATTCAGACTCTTCAAATGTATCTCTGTCTCATCTGTTATAATGTTATTTTACCTATGTTATATCTCATCTAGGTGATATTCTTAGTTATGTCTATTTTATACTGGTTTCTTATAATTTTTACAATTTCACCTTTAATTCATATTGTTATTTTAGTTTTACTCTGTCTTTTTAAACCTTAATGATTTTATTTTAGTTTTATTTCATGGTTTGTTATTCAAAATATTTTTAGCTTCCCATCCATTTTGATTACTCGGCTTTATAAATGCACAAGAGGAGGCAAAGCCCTAGAAAGAACTTCTATGAGAATCAGTTGGTTTCCATTGATTCTCTTCCAGCTTTGATTCCGTGACCCCACGTTGTCTCTAATGTTGAATCCCTCATCATAACAAATTTAAGTGAATAAATCTGGATTCACTCTCTCTTTTTAAAGTTTGTTAACAGCTGTATTGAAAGTGACTCATATGCCATGCAATTCACACATTTCAGCTCACACTTCAGTGGCTTGTTGCGAAGTTGTACATCCTCAACCATAATAAATTTTAAAACATTTTCATTATGGCAAAAAGAAACCTCACATCCCATAGCTGTCACCCCTCAGATCCTCCCTCCCTCTAAACCATAGGCAGCCACTATTCAATTTTGTTGTTTCTGTAGATTGCCTATTCTGGATATTTCACATAAATGAAACCATGCCATATGTGGTCCTTTGCAACCAACTTATTTTACTTAGCATTCTGAACTGTTTGCAAAGTGAATCTGTGGCATATTTCATTTTCTTTATTGTCAAATAATATTCAATGGTGTGAATATATTACATTTTATTTATCCATTCAGTAGTTGGTGGACATTTGGATTGTTTCCACTTTTTAAATAATGCTGCTGTGAACATTCATGTACAAGTTTTTGTATGGATATATGTTTTCATGTTTTCTTGGGCATGTACCTGCAGATGAAATTGCTGGGCTTTACGGTAACTCTATGCTTAACTGTTTATTTTTTATTGTTTTTTAAAGATTTTATTTATCTATTTGATGGAGAGGGAGATCATACATAGGCAGAGAGTCAGGCATAGAGAGGGGGAAGCAGAGAGCTCCCTGCTGAGCACAGAGCCCAGTGCGGAGCTCGATCCCAGGACTCTGAGATCATGATCTGAGCCAAAGGCAGAGGTTTAACCCCCTGAGCCACCCTGGCACCCCTATGTTTAACTGTTTAAAGAACTCCCAGAAAACTTTCCAAGTGTGTATATCATTTTACATTTCCACCAGCAGCGTATGGGGGTTCTGATTTCTTTATATCTCTGCTAATAGTTATTATTATTTTCTATTTCTAGTTTAGTCATCCTAGTGGGTGTAGAGTAGTATCTCATTATTATATGTTCTGATATACATACTCTTGATGGCTAGTGATATTGAGCATCTTTTCAAGTTCTTATTGGCCGCCTGCATATCTTCTTTGGTGAACTCTGTGTTGAGATAATTTTCCCATTATTTAATTGGGTTATGCTTTTATTATTGAGCTTTAATACTTCTTTATGTATTCTAGATTCTTGAGATTGCACAATATAGTCCCTTATCAGATATTTAGCTTGTGATTTTTTTCTGGTATGTATAGTTTACTGGTGCTCTTTGTGTTTTCATGTAGGTTTACTTGCTTTCAACCTCAAGAATATCCTTGAATATTTCTTTTTTTTTTTAAATATTTTATTTATTTATTTGATAGACAGAGATCACAAATAGGCAGAGAGGCAGGCAGAGGGAGAGGAAGAAGCAGGCTCCCTGCTGATCAGAGAGCCCGATGTGGGGCTCGATCCCAGGACCCTGAGACCATGACCTGAGCTGAAAGCAGAGGCTTAACCCACTGAGTCACCCAGGCACCCCTATCCTTGAATATTTCTTATACGGTGACTTTGCTAATATCATATTCTCTCAGTTTTTCTTTATCTGGAAAAAATTTTTTCATGTCTTTATATTTGAAAGATCATTTAGTCTATGGCCTCCCATTGTTTCTGATGAGAAGTCAACTATTGATCTGTTTTGGTTTCTTTGTATGTAAAGGTTATTATCACTGTTTATTTTAAGATATTCTCTTTTCCTTTAAAACTTTTTATGTGATGTGTCAGGATGTGGACACTTTTCCCTCTGCCTTAGCTGAAGTTCATTGAGCTTGGATTTCTGGATTAACATTTTGGTTTTTTTCATCAAATTAGGGAAGTTTTTAGCCATTAATTCTTTAAATTTTTTTCTTTTCCTTTTTTTCTTTGATACTTTCATATGCTCATGTTGGTATGCCCCTCGTGGTGACATAGAGTCACACTTGGCTGGAAGCTGAGGGAAGCTATATTTCTCATCACACCCAATGAGATTTGAACTTCTATCAACCTGAACTATGGGGATGGGCGAGAGTAGGTGGGTTGTAACTCAAATATCACAGATGCTAGCTATTGCTACTGAGTTTTGTTAGACTTTCTCGAATGCATATTTATTTGCTATATGCTCTCATAGTGATTTCCAGAAACTCTGAATTATATTTTTATAGCTTGTAACAGTTTCACTTGTGTTGCTGACAGTGAGTCCATAGAGCTCTTCATGCTACACCCCAGAAGTCTGTTTCACATTCCAACACTTAGCACAATAATGAGTTCACATTTAGTGATGAATTATTTGCATTATTTGCATTGCTGGATCAGCACATGAATCACATGCCCATTAACAAAAACCCTATTCATCTCCTCAAAGAGTTTATAAGCAACTACTGTACTATATGCCAGATACTCTTTAAGGGATGTAGTAAAGAGACCAAAACATTTGCTTCCATGTAGTTTATATTCTAGATAATTTTTGTGAGATATATATATACATATATCTGTATATAATGATATATAGAGGTAGATACACATATATAGATATATAGATATATAGGTATATCCTGTTTTTCATGCTATCATAAAAATACTTTCATCCTGTCAGTGAGCTCCATAATGATTGCCATTGTTTCTTCATTACTCATATGATGGTATCCAAAATTACTTTCCATCTCAAGGATTTCTATTTTCAGGTCCTAAGCTGCCTTTCCAGGTAAACTTCCCACTTCTTCCTGTTATGAAGCCTTCATGATAATCTCTTTTTTTAAAAAATTGAAATTACTTTTTCTTAATCATAGCAGGATAATCTTATTTGGCCATGTTCATATATGTAAACTCTTTGAAGGAACACAGTCATCTGTATCTATCTTAATTCTTGATTCCTTTCATCTTGCAAAAAGTAGCTTACCAATAACTTACCTGTAGTCCGCAGGAACTAACTATAGTCTCTTCTAGAGAGATTATACTCTCATGTTTTCTCCAAGAAGTCTTCATAGAATCATTCCTTTGATACTTCTTTGGAGCTTTCTCATATTCTTAGCCATTCCATTTTCATTGCCAGATTTCATCAAATAAAGTTAAGCCTCTTGAAGATAGGATTAGTTCTTACTTATTTTTTATTCTCTAATACAACACAATTCCTGTTCCGAAGATGAAACAATGTACATAATAATGAAAAGTGGTGATACAAAGGCATAAGGAGTAAATAATTTTCAAAAATTTAAGTTTTGTATATTTTGTTATTTTCACTTGCTACTTTATCAATAGGTGACTCAGTTTTTTATTGTTTAATATTTAAGAGAAGAAATTAAATTCATAGATTACTTAAAAACAGTTTTTGTGATATTAATTTGTGTTTTTATTTTTAAGTTTTATTGACTAATTCCCAAGATACCATTGGTATCTGAAACCCTTCCAACCTTGGTATTCACCCAAATATTTACATATTTTCTCTTACCTTATACTCAGGAAAAATGCATTGCCAAAACCAAATCTACATGGTTTATAGTCTTCCATAAGTTCTAAACAAAGCAACAGTATTGTCTGATTCTGAAATTAAGAGGTAAAACATTAGAAACAATTTTGATTTGAACCAGAAGACCATAAATCATTTTGGAGATATATTTTTGGGAAAGAATTATGTTGGAATTTCAGTAACTCAGACATTTATGGGGACAATGTGGTAGAAATACAGACTTTCTAAGAAAACTCAGGATAGATGTTCAAAATATTTATTGATCCTCTCCACTTTCCCTCCTTCCCCCAAATAATCTGATATGAGTATTTGTGTTGATGTTTAGAAAGTCAGTTTTATTCAAAGTAACTTTTTTGCTGAAAGAAATCTTTGTTACTTTCCACCAATATTAAATGACATTTTGAAATATCAATAAGATGCAGGCTTCTGGCAAATTTAATTTCAATCTGTACTTTAATTCAGAAAAAATATTTAACACACTAAGTCATGATTGTTTTTATTTTTATTTTCTTAAATCATTGATAAAAAGACATAGATATATACAGATAGAGGTATACAGGTACAGGTATATTTTTGGAAGTCACAGGGTCCTTTGGAAAACACTTTATGCTTCTTGATTTTGAAGAGATGTTTCCTGAAGCTTGACTATGTCAGAACATTGAACTATTGACAGACTATTTCAGGACAAGAGGCTATAATGCATAGTCCATGTTTCAGCAGGCTAAGGTCACTAGTATAGGAAGGAAGAGACATTAACATCATCAATTCTAAAAAGGTCATCTAAGAACGAGAAGAGCAACCTAGTTAACCTGTAGATGTCACAGTTCCTTACAGAGAAATAGACCTCTAGGATGACACTAATATTCTCAAAATCATTAGTGCATGGAATGGGGGTGAGAACCAGGTGTGCTGTACTCAATGCTGGTGGAGGTGAGGGTCAAACTGAAAATCCATAGGAGAATTTGCATTGTCAACCAATGAAAAGACAAACTTTGACACTCACTCAGGCATATCCTATAGCATGTACAGCAGGCTAGCTAAAGCAGGTTATACCCAAATTCGTTTTAGATGCTTGGCATTTCCTCAGCGTAACTTCAGGCTTAAACAATCAAGATAAAAGGAAAACCTTGCATCTGTTGTAGATTCCTTTTTCCCTTCAAATTTAATAAAATACATAATTTAATTATAAGTAAAAATAAGATACATGGAGGTATATATGTATTTCTGGCTAAAATGTCTGAAAATTAACTCTCAAAGTTTTATTTTTTTAATTTTTAAAATATTTTATTTTATTTATTTGAGAGAAAGAGAGGAAGAGAGTACATGCGGTGGGGGAGCAACAGAAGGATAGGGAGAAGCTGGCTCTCCATTGAGCCATATGCAGGGCTTGATCCCAGGGCCCTGGGGTCATGACTTGAGTAGAAAGCAGATGCTTAACTGACTGAGCCACCCAGGCGCTCCTCAAAGTTTTAATCTCTTTCAGTTCCCAGTGACAGGCAAACTGTAATCTCCTTGTAAAATTAAGACAAGCAATGAAAAATGTTAATAGAAATAAAAAAGATGGAGTCCCCTTGTAAGTACAGAAATCTGCATGGTCATTTAAGTAAAAAGTTTCCACATAACAGATTAAACATAAGATATAGAAGATGATTTGGGTATTATTTTATTATTTTAATTGATGTTTACATATTCGTTTATTATTACCACAAACGTACCACAACCCCTGTTCATTATTTCAAGGCTCTGTAGGTCAGAAATCAGGGCAGGCTTTATTGGGTTCTCCGCTCCTAATCTCGCAAAGCCTAAAGGTCTTGGCTGAGGTGGTCTGTTATCTGGAGCCTCTGGGGAATAATTAGCTTCAGGATAATTTGGATGTTTTAAGAATTCAGGTCTTTAACTCTACTGGCTTGAGGTTCAAGTTTCCTTGATGACTGTCACCAGGGACGACTCTCCACTCTTAGTAATGGCTCACATTCTTATGTGCTTCCTGCATTTTCAAAGGAGGAAACAGCCGATAGAATCCTTCACATGCTTCCAATCTCTCTAGCTTTCCCTGTCCCCACCTCCCCACTCCCCACACTGCTCCCTGCCAGAGAAAATTCTCTGCTTTTGAAGGGCTCATGTGATAGGATTGGGCCCATCCGACAATCTTTTTCTCCTCACAAACATGCTGCCTTTTCCCATTGGACTTCACTTATAAATACAAGTTGTAAGGTGAAATTACTGAGTTAAAGAAAGTGAAGACACAACATCAAATCAAACACAAAGCCGTTCTGAGTCTGGGACTCCGTTCAACGGCACTGGCATGCACTCCCATGAAACTGACTTAACTAGGAGAAATAAAAAAGCACTCTCTAAATTTATGTAAGAATATTAAAATTGTAAATTTGGATGACTGAATTATAAGTATCAAACTAACCAACAAAGAGGGTTGTGGAAGGGTAAATGAAGCAGTTTCAAAATAATTATAAAGCAGTATGGACTGAAATGATTTATTCCACGTACATAGTAGTTGTCGTGTCTAGAGTTTACAAGGTCAGAGTTGTGACTCAGATGAATTTAAAATTTGTCATTTTTTTATTTCTCCAATTAGAAAAATATGAACAAAAATTTAAAAATAAAGTATTTATTAATGTAAGTTGGTACTTGAATACTAATAGTCTTTATAACTGTATACAGATACATGTGTATAAAAAATTAAAACAAGTTTAAATCTCTGGTGATGGCCATTAAAAAAGAAATAAGAACAATCTCAAATATAGAATTGCTATACCAAAATTAAAATGAACAATAAAATCAATTAATCTTTAATGCATAATTTCATGTTATTGAGATGTTGAAACATTGCCAATGTGGTGAATAAATCCTAAAAGTTTTACGCATAATGCAAAAAATATACTATTAATTAACTGAACTCCACATTTTTCAGCATTTTTAACATAATAGTCCCGATATATTAAATGTTATCCCTCATGATTGTAGGAAATTTTTATAACATTTAATAATTAGATAAGGTTTAAAAGTAAATCCTGGCAGAATAGAAATAGAGGGAAACTTTCTTTTTTTCTTAGCTTACTGAGATATAGTTGATATATAATACTGTATAAGTTTAAGGTGTATAGTGTACAGTATAATGATTTGGTATACATATATTACAAAATAATTACTACGGTAGGGTTAGTTACTATCTCTATTACCTCATTACCATTTCAGGGTTTTTTTTAAAAAGATTTTATTTATTTATTTGACAGAGAAAGAGATCACAAGTAGGCAGAAAGAGCAGGGGAAACAGGCTCCCTCTGAGCAGAGAGCCCAAAGCAGGGCTGAATCCTAGGGCCCCAAGACCATGACCTGAGCCGAAGGCAGAGGTTCAACCCACTGAGCCACCCAGGTGCCCTACCATTTCAGATTTACTCTCTTAGCCACATACAAATATATAGTACATTATTATTATTTTTAAATTTTTAAAAATTTATTTGATAGAGAGATAGAGAGCACAAGTAAGCAGAGCAGAAGGCAGAGGAAGAGAGAGGAGCAGGCTGTCTGCTGAGTAGGGAACCTGATGGGGGCTTTCCAGGACCCTGGATTCATGACCTGAGCCAAAGGCAGCTGCTTAACCAACTGAGACACCCAGGTGCCCCATATATAGCACATTATTGTCAACTACAATCACCAGCTTTATTAGGTCCCCAGAACTTATTTATCCTATTATAGCAAGTTTGTAGCCTTTGAACAATATCTCCCCATTTTCCCCATCTTACTACTCCTGGAAACCATTCTGCTATCTTTTCTTATGATTTTGGCTTTTTTAGATTCCAGGTGTAAGTGAGATGTACTATTTGTCTTTCTCTGACTTATTTCACTTAGCATAGTGCCCGCAAGATCCATCCAAGATGATACAAATACCAGGATGTTCTTATTTCTTGTGGCTTTATAATATTCCATTGTATAGATATACTACATTGTATTCATCCATTCTTTCATAGACAGACACTTAGGTTGTTACTGTATCTTGGCTATTTGAATAGAACATGCGAATGCAGATAGCTTTTCAAAATACTGATTTCATTTCCTTTGGATATATGTCCAGAAGTTGGGCTGCTGGATCATATGGTAGTTCTATTTTTAATATTTGAGGAATCTCCATACTGTTTTCCATAGTGGCTGCACCAATTTTATTGGTAAATGATGCACAAGGGTTACCTTTTCTACACATCCTTGCCAACACTTATTATCTATTATCTTTTTGATAACCAGTCTAACAAGGTGTGAAGTAATATCTCATTGTGGCTTTGATGTGCATTTCCTTGAAGGTTACTCATGCTGAACATTTTTCCCTGTACCTGTTGCCCATTTGTATTCTTTGGAAAAAGAAATGTTGGTTCCTCTGCCCAATTTTTTAATTGCATTTTTTTTTAATTTTTAATTTTTTAGAAGCATATAATATATTTTTATCCAGGGGTACAGGTCTGTGAATCACCAGGTTTACACACTTCACAGCACTCACCAAAGCACATACCCTCCCCAATGTCCATAACCCCAGGCATTGTGTTTTTTGTTTGTTTGCTATTGAGTTGCACGAGCTCTTTATATCTTTTGAGTATTAGCCTCTTACCAAATATATGGTTTGCAAATATCTTCTCCCATTCTGTAGGTTGCATTTTCACTTTGTTGATTATGTCTTTTGAAGTGCAGAAACATCTTAGTTTGAGGCATCTTAATTTTTGCTTTTGTTGCTTATGTTGTGCACACCCAAGAAATCATTGCCAAGATTGATGTAAAGGACTTTTTTTTAAACGTTCCAGGAGTTTGTTCTTATGTTTGTTTTTAATCCATTTTGAGTTATTTTTTTTTTTGAGGCCCAATTTTATTCTTTTGCATATGACTGCCCGTTTTCTCCAATGTTGTTTATTTTAGAGATAATTCTTTCTTCTTGGGTTTCTTGTGAATGACTTATTGGCTGTATATGTGAGGGTTTATTCCTGGTCTCTTGATTTTGTTCCATTGGTCTATGTGTCTGTTTTTATGCCAGTACTGTACTGTATTCACTATAGCTTTATAGTATAGTTTACAATTATGAAGTGTGATGAGTCCAGCTGTTCTTCAGAATTGCTTTGACAATTCCATATGAATTACAGGATTTTTTTTCTATTTTGGAGAAGAATGCCATTGGAATTTTAACAGAGATTACACTGAATCTGTAGATGGCTTTGGGTAGTACAGACATCTTCATAATATTAATTTTTCTGCTCACACACATTGGATATCTGTTTGTATCCTCTTCAATTTCTTTCATCAAAGTTACCCAGTTTTAAGTATACAGTTCTTTCACCTACTTGGTTAAATTTGTTGCTGTTGATGATATTGTGAGTGGGATTTTTTTTTCTTTTTCATATTGTTTATTGTTACTGTGTAGAAATGCAACAATTTGTGTATGTTGATATTGTGTCCTACTAGTTTACTGGATTTATTGATTAGTTCTAACAGTTTTTTGATGCAGTATCTAAGGTTTAATTTTTTTTAAAAAATTCTTTTTAGGATTTTCTTACCTAGGAACATGGCAGCTGCAAACAAAGATAATTTTACTTTCTCCTTTTTAATTTGTAAGATTTTTTTTTTCTTTTTCTTGTCTGGTTACTCTGTATAGGTCTTCCAGTTCTTATGCTGAGTAGGGGTGGTAAGAGAGGGCACTCTTACCTTGTATTTGATCTTAGAATAAAAGCTTTGAACAGCCAACGCCTGTAATGTTAGTTGTGGACTTGTCATATATTGCCTTTATTATGTTGGAGTACAGTGCTTCTATACCACATCTGTTGAGAACTTTTATCAAGAAAGGATGGTGAATTTTGTCAAATTCTTTTTCTGCATCTATTGAGAGGATCACACGATTTTTGTCTTTCATGTTATGGATGTGCATATCACATGTTAAAGCATGCTTGCATCTCAAGGATGAATCTTACTTGATCATGGTGTATGAGTCTTTTAATATGCATTTGAATTAAATGGTTTGCTAGTATGTTGTTGAGGATTTTTACATTTTTATTTATCAGGATATTGGCCTATAGTTTTCTAGAGTGTCCTTGTCTGTTTTTGGTATCAGGCTAATGCTTACCCCATAAATTTAGTTTGGAATTGTGCCCTTCTATTTGATATTTTGGAAGAATTTTAGAAGAATTTGTGTTACTTCTTTAAATATGTGATAGAATTAATCAGGGAAAACAACTGGTCTTGGATTTTTCTTTGTTGGGAAGTTTTTGATTATTGATACAATTTCCTTAGTAATCTGTTCTGATTTTCTATTTTTTTCATGATTCAGTCTGGCTAGGTTTCATGTTTCTAGAATTTGTCCATTTCTTCTAGGCTATCCAACTTATTCGCTTATACTTGTTCAAAATATCATGATCATTTGTATTTCAATATCATTTTGTATTTCATTTGTAATATCTCCTCTTTCATCGTTGATGTTATTTATTTGAGTTTCCCTTTTTTTGTTAGTATAGCTAAAGGTTTGTTAATTTTGTTTATCTTTTAAAAATAGCTCATACTCTGTTGACATTTTAAATTATTTGTTTTTCTTTACTTCCTCTCTTTCTGCTCTCAACATCTGTTGAGAACTTTTATCACGAAAGGATGGTGAATTTTGTCAAATTCTTTTTCTGCATCTATTGAGAGGATCACATGATTTTTGTCTTTCATGCTATGGATGTGCATAGCACATGTTAAAGCATGCTTGCATGCTTGCATGCTCTGATCTTTGCTATTTTTCCTTCTGCCACCTTTGAGCTTGATTTATTCTTCTTTTTCTAGTGTTTTGGTATATAAAGTTAGATTGTTTGAGATCTTTCTTTTTTCTTAATGTAGTCATTTATTTCTATCAACTCCCCTCACAGAACCGCTCTTGTTACATCCCATATTCTATGTGTTGTATTACCATTTTCATTTGTTTTGATATATTTTTTTATTTCCTTTTTCACATTTTCTATGACTCATTGGTTTTTCAAGAATGTATTGTTTGAGTTTCACTACTTGTGCATTTTCCCAATTTTCCTCCTGTTTGAATTCTAGTTTCATACCATTGTACAATCAGAAAAGATAATTTGGTATGATTTCAACTTTCTTAAGTTTATTAAGACTTGTGTTGTGACCCATCACTGTCAGGAGTGTGACAGAGGGCTGGTCACAAAGAGGGTGTGTATGTGGGTGAGACACATGGGGCACTAAGGGTGTCCATATGTTATTTGGGGGATCCACAGGTGAGGCATCCCTAGTGCCTCATGAGTGGGTTTCTGGATAGAGTCCACAACAGAGTTACTAAGATCCACACCACTTTCATGCTTCAAGACTCTTGTCTGTGGCTCTCTCAGATTCTTCCAACCTCCCAATCATGAAGATCACAACCTAGACCTTTGCATAAGAGAGAAGTAGTCCTCTTTGGGACATCCCACACAACTGGGGAGGTCAGACACTCACTCCCATGTTCTTACTTCTCTCTATAGGAGATAACACAGGTAAGGCCTCATTTGGCACTGAGCTGTGCTGTGCCAGCAGTGCTGCCTTGGGTAAAGGGTGATATGGGTAAAGCCATACTATTCCTTTTACCCACTCCAGTGCATCCAAACTCATATTTTTTAACTCTCATGGTATGCTGGAATTTCTCTCCTGAAAACCTATACTTCCACAAAGGCTCTTACCTCTGCATGGTTGTCTAAGATGGTGTTCTCCAGGGGTTCCCAGACTGTGGCTGGGAGGACCTAGAGCTGGTTAATGGGACATGGAAGTGTTCACAACTGAGACCAAGTTCTGTATGCTTATTACCTGATACACAGGTGGGCAAGACTCCCTTTTGGTGTACGTTTTTGGATCCCACAGCTCCCATAAAGACACCTCTGTCTGTGGATGGATGCCAGATTGTTGTCAGGGAGGTATGATGAGGGACAGCTTGTTTAGCCATGTTGCTGATATTACTTTGAGGGAAATTTTCCTAACTTGTTAACTGCTATTTATTTAAATAATATCATACATGAGGGTAAACCTTAGGATTAGAACAAGAGAATGGTGCCAACTGTCACCACTGTGACTTAACATATGGTCAGTTCTGTCTAATTCTGTAAGAAACGAAAAGGAAATAAGAAATGTCAGAATTGAAAAAGAAAAAAAAAAACCCTGCCATTTTACATCTAATATGCTTATCTCCTAGAAAAAAAGTAATAGAATCAATAAATCATTAGCACTTATAAAAGTGTTTAGTATAAAGTTTCAGTTAAAAATCTTTTTATAAAAATTAGTTACTATATGGGTGCCTGGGTGGCTCAGTGGGTTAAGCCTCTGCCTTCAGCTCAGATCATGATCTCAGGGTCCTGGGATCCAGCCCTGCATTGCATCCCCTCTGCTCAGCAGGGAGCCTGCTTCCCTTCTCTGTCTCTGCCTGCCTCTCTGCCTACTTGGGACCTCTCTCTGTCAAATAAATAAATAAACAAATAAATAAATAAAATCTTAAAAAATTAATTACTATAACAATAAAAAAAGAACTAAAAATATTTTTTGTAATAGCAACAAAACCTATAAAGCCTTTTATAGGTTACAGAAGACCTCTTTGTATAATAAACATACAAACAGATCTAGAGCAAAACAAAACCTTTTATACTTTTATGGGATGAGTCAGTATTAAGAATCACCATTCCATTCCAATGTTTAAAAAGAAGAACTTAGTAAAAGGGTTGGGGAATTTGCCTACCAGATAGTTAGGACGAGAAAAGTAATAATAGACCAGTGTCTGTATTACAGTTTGGTTTATAACTGAGCAGAAAGCAAAGAGAAAGAGAGAGGGAGGAAAAGACAAAGGAAGGGAGAAACAAGACATCAGTGGGGGAAAGTGAATAATTCAATAGAATATTTTCCAAAAATAACCTCAACAATATCTCCTATCCCACGTGTTCTTCTGCATTGTGATCTGTGACTGAGTGGATAGTTAAAACATCACCCAAAGGGACTTCAAGCATATGAAGAGATGTTCAAAATCATTAGTAATTAGAGAAAGTAAATTAAAGTAATAATGAAGTATCACACTGTACCTATCAGATTGGCATTGAGAGCAAAGTTGCATAGCACCACTTGGTGGGGGAGTGGGCACAGAGGAGCCCTCGTTCAGGGTGAGAGGCTGGCACATCCAATGAATGTGGCAGTCCAGGGTCAAATTAACAGTAGAGGTACTCTTCTGACCCAATAATCCTGCCCCCACACAAGGATTCAAAAGAAAACAAGTACAAAGATGTTTATTGCAGTTTTATTTGTGGAAATGGGCATTTGAAGGCACTTGGTAGAATACCATTAGGGCTTAGTTTAAGTAAAATGTGGAGGGCACAGTCTATGGAACATTAAGCACCAGCTGGGTGCATGGCAACATAAACAGACCTAAAAACAGTGGAGTTTTTTTCTTTGTTTTTTTGTTTTTTGTTTGTTGTTGTTGTTGTTTTTTAAGAAACTGAATGGGGTTGTAGGCAAATATCATTCATGTAAAATAAAAATACATGCATACAAAGCTTTGTACCTTTTACAAAAATATACTGTAATATTAATTATGTTAAATATATTAGAATGTTTACACAGGGATATTGAAGTAGAAAATGGCAATTTTGACCATAAATAAACAAAACAAGACTGAACCATGATAAAATTTAGATACAAGGTGAGAGGTTGAGTTAACGATCTACTGCTTATGAGATCAAAACCAAATTTATGCATTTCACTCTAGGCTAAACAAATATTAATTAGTAAAGAAGATATCCACTCAAACCTTTCTGACCATAAAATTTTATCTATTTAATTGCTAAGTTGTGCTTCATTTTCCTGTTGTGATCGCTAGATCAGGAAGAAAATATATTTGTGTTTTGAGATTGCAGACCTAAGGTGACCCAGCACTGTTTGCAAGGTATTGGCTGAGGCAAAAGTTCAGATCTCCCTACACTACCCAGGCCAGGGCCTGCTTCTTAGGTGTTTTTGTCTTCCTTGTGTAGCAATTGCATTTGGCCCAGCACCTAGAGCAGAGTGGAACCCATTGCTCTTGTTCATTCATTTATTTCACCTCTCATATTATTTTGAGAATGAGGACATCCATAGCATATTAAGGAAATGAATTCTAGTCACCTTCACAGAATGCTGAAGTTGGAAGAAACATCATGGACACAAAATCAGAGCCAAAGCTTTTCAATCCGTAGCTTCACAGAGGAACAGGGAGTTAGTTCAGTAGCCCTCCTACCCCAGCTGCGCAGAGATTAGTTTGGCTTTCTATATTGTACCTACTGGATTACATGTACAGTTTTGCTAAAAAAATTTTTAAAAAACATCTGTTTCTACAAATACTTAGGCACATCTACTTTGGGCTGGAAACTCTGTAAGTCGGCATAATACTTCCTATTTTGAGAGAGCGTTTAAAAATTTATGTATAGTCTCTTCCCCTCTCTCTTCTTTTCCCCAACATTTACTGAGTATCTTTAATGTGCCTGGCTCTTTATTAAGTAGTAGAAACACATTTTTTAGTATTATACAGATTTTTGGCCATCAATACTGAGAAAAACACATGAAAATTATTGTTTTTAAAAAGACTTCATTTCTTTTTTTTTTTTTAATTTTTATTTTTTTTTCTTTATTTCCAGCATAACAGTATTCATTATTTTTGCAGCACACCCCGTGCTCCATGCAATCCGTGCCCTCTATAATACCCACCACCTGGTACCCCAACCTCCCACCCCCCGTCCCTTCAAAACCCTCAGATTGTTTTTCAGAGTCCATAGTCTCTCATGGTTCACCTCCCCTTCCAATAAGTCAAGCAGAGAAAGACAACTATCATATGATCTCCCTGATATGAGGAAGTGGTGATGCAACATGGGGGCTTAAGTGGGTAGGAGAAGAATAAATGAAAGACTTCATTTCTTTATTTTGAGAGAGAGAGAGCGAGTGCCAGCATGTGAGAGGGGACAGGGACGAAGGGAGAGGAAGAGGGAGAGAAGCCCTGTTGTGCGGCTCAATCCTAGGACCCTGAGATCACGACCTGTACTGAAGTCAAGAGTCAGATGCTTAATTGACTGAGCCACCCCAGCACCCCTATGACTAATTTTTTGAATATGTCTGGTTATAGAGATACAGATGTGGAAGTGCAGGTCTGTGGGTTTCAGATCAGGGGGTTGATACCACTCAATTCTTTTTTTTTTTTTTTTTTAAGATTTTATTTATTTATTTGTCAGAGATAGAGGGATAGAGAGCGAGCGAGCACAGGCAGACAGAGAGGCAGGCAGAGGCAGAGGGAGAAGCAGGCTCCCTGCCGAGCAAGGAGCCCGATGTGGGACTTGATCCCAGGTTGCTGGGATCATGACCTGAGCCGAAGGCAGCTGCCCAACCAACTGAGCCACCCAGGCGTCCCAATACCACTCAATTCTTGATAATAATAAACAACTGCAGTTCTCATACATTCTCTAACACAATGATCAGAACTTTATGGAAGAAGGAACAAAAAGAAATAGAGATAGAGATTAGATAGATAGATAATACATAGGTAGGGAGGTAGATAGGAAGAGAAGTGGCAGGGGAGAGAGGACAAAAACCCAACTGTTATTAAATGTCTACCTCATTTCAGTAACCATGTGAAGTTTACGCTTCTCTTTTGTCATACATGGGGAAATCTTTAAGATTCTAGCGGGTTCAGCCACTTCTGGAGAGTTAAAAAACACATGAGTGGAAGAACTGTGATCTCCAGAGCAACTTACAGCTTTTCTCATGGGCCAGCAGCAAGATCATCATCTGGGAGATTGTTACAAATGAGAATTTCAGGGGAGCCTGGGTGGCTCAGTGGGTTAAAACCTCTGCCTTCGGCTTAGGTCATGATCCCAGGGTCCTGGGATCGAGCCCCACATCAGGTTCTCTGCTTGGCAGAGAGCCTGCTTCCTCCTCTGTCTCTGCTTGCCTCTCTGCCTACTTGTGATCTCTGTCTGTCAAATAAATAAATAAAATCTTAAAAAACAAAACAAAACAAACAACAACAACAACAACAACAAAAACCAATGAGTTTTTCAGGCTTCATGCCTAACCTCTCAAATCTGAATCTGTGCGGTTGGGTCCAGAAAACTGTTTAAACAAACTCTCCACATGATTTGAATGCACATTAAGTTTTGAAATTCTCTCTAAAACTATGCTGATTTTCCTCTTTTATGTGGTCTCTCCATAATGCTAAAAAAAACAAAACAAAACAATAACAACAAAAAAACCCACAGGACTCCTTTGTGTTCTTTCTAACAAACCTGTAGAGCATTTTGGGGATACAACAGATCAAGAAAGACTTGAAATATTTTATATGGTATCATTTTGTTCATTGATTTTTCTGAAGAGGGAAAAATGCTGCTTGAATAACTTTATTATGCAGGGAAAGTCCAATGCATATTTGTATTAGAGAGCATAGGAAATTATATCTTTTAAATGATTGTCATTTAAGGAGAAATATCCTGAATCCACTTAAGCCAAAGTTGGGAATGAAAATTAAGTATGATTCTCATATGAACTGATGTGGTTGCCCACCTCTCATTAGTCCATTAGTTCCAGGATTAATTGTGTCTTTAATTTCTCTGTTAAGTAGTGAATGTTTAATGTTCAGCTGCATGTGAAGTGTAATTCCATTTGCAGCAGTTGCCAGTGTAATATTAGTCTTCTTGTTCATGAATTTCCCTTCAGCTGTAGTCATATGTTTAGAGTGATACATTGAATTTTTTTCTGCTCATGTAGGATCCAGAATTCTTTAACAGATGCTTACTGAGAATTTGCCCTAAGCGATTGTAGTTCACACAGTGGCTTCAACATAGTGAGACTGCAGCACTGGTAAATTTGGGGGGCTGGTTATGATTTTTAAAGACTTTCTCAAGGTAAATATAGAGAAACAAAAACATTGTAATTTGAAACTATTAAAGATGGCGTGAGGCCTGAAATTCTCATTTGTAAAGTCTTACAGATGATGATACATGCTGGGTCCTCTCTTTAACATCCTTTAATGCATATCATCCAACACTTCCCAAGACTAGTCCAACTGACTTTGTACTCCATTCAAGTTTTGACCAGTCCACAAATCATTACTAAGTTTTAATTATGTTGAGATATTATAGGCATTGCAGTTTTAGTGAGTGGTGGTCTATATAAAGTCTTTCACAATTCCAAGGTTGTAATGCCAAAAATTTCTTTGTATGCTTACAGATTTCAAGGTCAGTTCCATGACAAAATATAGTCACAGAATCTACTTTATAGCATATGAATATTCTGTAATAATAATATATACATATATAATATATTTATATATGTGATCCCATTTTCTCAAAACCTCTGCTTGATTGAAATTGTGTGTGTATGTATCTATGCATCTATTATCTATCTATAAATAACATCTCTGTCATAATTCAAAAATATATGTCACAAAATATTCATATACATATATGTAGTTTTCTTGTCTTGTTTTATTTTTCTTTAAAAAGAAATTGTATTTATAGACTTGAAACTTGACTTTTTACATATTAGTAAGTCATAAAGATTTTTTTCTAGCTTAATGAGATATGTTTGACAAATTTTTTTAAAGTGCACAATGTGATAATTTAATATATGTGTACATTGCAAAATAATTGCAACAATCAAGCTAATTAACATATCTATCACCTCACATAGTTACCATTTTTTTAATGGTAATAACACTTAAGGTCTACCCTCTAAGCAAATATCAAGCATACGATGCCATATTATTAAGTATAGTCACCATGATAGATATTCGATTCCCAGAACTCATTCATGTTACTACTGAAAGTTTGTATCCTAAGATTAACATCTCCTTATTTCTCCTACCTCCCAACTTTACAGTTATAGTTTTAATTCTCTGGTTCTGTGGGTTCAACTTTTTAGATTCTACATATAAGTGAGATTATTCATTATTTATCCTTTGAGTTTGGCTTATTTCATACAGCACAATGAAGAATTTTTTATACCAATATATTTAAGTTAACTTACAGGATAAAATAGAAATTATGTTTTAATTTTCCTTTCTCACTGTCTGATTATAGAGGTTAGGATTTAAAAAGTAGAATTGGTAATAGTCCATCCACTTTTTTTTTTCTTTTTTTAAATTAAATGTTGCTATAATTTTTCTCCCCTCTGAAAAAGTTCAGAATGAATTATGTTTTCATTTTTAGGGTTTATATTGTATATAGAATTTTGCTCAGAGATACAGTGAATTGAAAGATACAGTTGTATTAGTCAACATGACTTAGAAGATGTTCTGACTTATTATATTTGTCTCTCTATGATATATTAGGTGAGTACATTATAATTAGACTCCATCCCTTTGCCGTTGTATTAATAAGGTGAAAGATAAACCTCTACTTCTGATTACTGCAAAAGAAAAAGACTAATGAAAAATTGTTTTATGTGTTAAATAGATAACATTTGGAAATAAGGCACTGTTTGTGTTCTGATAAGGTTATATAACACATTCGACACGAGTATATCATAAACTCATTAACTTATACCTTGAACCTCAATACCTGTTTTGTTTTGGCAGCTTTTTCTGAAGTCCTGTTTGTAAAACCCACAGATTCCTGCCACGGTCAGAGGGAGGCATTAACATAGTATCTGATACCAGTCTATTTAATTAAAGAGGAAAATGATGAGATCTGAGAAAATACTTTATGCTAGGACAAAGTATGCATGTATAGAGGAGTAAAGATGATTTATTTATGCCATATCTGTATTTTTCCCTTTCCTGCACATCAACAAATGGGCCTCTTATGGTGTTCAGTGTAAGTACTTGATTTGATTGAGCAATATGAATCACCTAGGATAGTGGTCAGCAAACTTTCCATTAAAGTCTAGAGGGTAAATATTTTAGGCCTGCCAGGCAGTATCTTTGGCAACTATTCATCTCTGTATTGTGGCGTGAAAACAACCATAGACAATATATAAATAAGGAGGCATGGCTATGTTCCAACTTTGCTTACAGATGCAGATATTTTAATTTCATATAATTTTCTAGTGTCATGAAATATTCCCCTTTTGAGTTTTTAAAATTATTTAAAAACGTAAAACCATCCTCAGCTCATGGGCCATACAAAAACAGCACTTAAATAAGCTTAAATATGTAAAATGATTTTAGCCCAAGGGATCTATTCTGAAGGAAACACAACATATGCTTTGAAAGAATTTATGTCTCAGATTGAAAAACAGTGATGCATATCTAATAGGTATGGTAGGTAAGATATAGGTATATTATGTTACATACAACATTTTTTCATGAAACGTTTACTGATATGGTAAACGTCCACATGGACTGTGGAGGAAAAACGTAAGATAAAATTGCAAATGCCCTCAAGTTTTTCGCAGTTTGTTAGTTGAAGGTCAGTGATAAATAGGAACACAACAACAAATGTGACACATATTATAAAAGACATACAAATTATTTTCAAATACAAGAAAGACAAATTTGGGTTAATTTTGATTTTGTAAGGCAATGTTATATAGAAGGTAGCATATTACATAATTTAACAAATGCATAAAGCTTCAAAATAAAAAAAAGTATTTCAGACAGATCAAATAAGAGAAACAAAAGCTTTGAGGTATTTGAAATGTGTAGATACTACAAGCTAAATGAAGTAGAGTGTTGTTTGGAGTGTTGAGAATTGAAGACTAGAGAGTTTAAAATAATCTGAAATGAGTCATTGCTATTTATGAATGAAAAATTAAATAAAGACATAAGTAACTGGTGGGTGCATCAAAAATAAATGAGGATTGTGATATTTAACAAAGAAACACAATTAGAAAAATACTAATGTAGTGTTGGCAAGAGATACATGCTTATACTAGAGCAGTGCCAGAAGAAATAGATAGGTCAGCTTAAAGAAATGCTTTAGAGATACCATTTATTCCATAAAGAGACAAAGGAGAAGTAAGTGGAGGCAAAATCAGCTTTCAACCTTGGTGATAGGAAATATTAACACCATTAATTGCAGGTGTTTCAACTTTGCAGGTAAAATGCAGTTTTACATATGCTATCTCATTTAAACTGTAATGGATTCAGCAGACTAAACAAATCAAGCATATTTCCCTTTTCTTGTAAGAAAATTTAAGTTCAGTTAAATAAAATTTTGGATGCAAGGTACAATAAGGGCAGATAAATAAAAACAGCATGTTAAATCTAACTCCACTATCTTTTCACACCATTTGAATGTTCCCTAACAATATAAACTTCAGGTACATTCAGCTTAGCAGTTTAATGAGAGTTCCTGAAAGTTAAAAATGTGGAAAATCTGAGATACCGATTTTAATGCATGTTATCATAGAGATGGTAGCGGAAGTAAGGAGAATGAATGAAATTTCCCCTGGGCAGAAAGCCTAAAGTTATAAGAATACTAAAAACTTTAATTTTTTTTTTCAATGTTTGTGATGTGAAGCAAAAATGAAGTGAAAATATAGAGTGATGAGTGCCAAGGCAGTAGCTTGTTTATTGGCTTTGGGGCACTGCATGATAAAATCCCTGATGAACACTATATTAACCAAGTAGCATTTATGTGATCAGAGGAGATAGGCACAAGCCAAGCAGGAGACTAAGAAGAAACAACCACAAGCAAAAACAATTTAAAACAATTTTCTGTAGCTGTAGGGAACTGGAGAGGGCAGGAGCAAGCCAGTCAATGCTGCCATTAGCGACAGGGGAAGTTCTCAAAGATAGCCCCATGTCTCAGATAATACTATAAATATCTGTATTTTACCAAATCTAAGATAGCGATTTTCGTAAACTAGTAAAATAATTTAAAAAAAAAACTGCTGCTAATTAAATTCCAACAACATTGCACAGTGAATTTTAAACTTAATGAAAGAAGTCTTTTGATGAACCTTGATTTATATATCTTTTCTGTGCATACATACATCAGAAATGTCAGCACAGTAAATGTAAATATCATTAAAATGATTTCCCATTCATAGTCTGATCTGCAGAGTCACTTTTCAATTTAGAATTATCGTTTGTGGAAATAACAGCCCCTATTCTATTATGAAAGTTGATGATGCAGTGTTTCATTGAAAAAAAAAAAAAGTGTTCTTTTATTGTTTTTTAAAATTTTCTTCAAAACTGTTGAATAATGTAGCATATAGGATATGATATATGTGACATTCTCTCAGATGGCTCAGGAATAGGTAGAGGATGATAGATAAATAAGTAGGTAGATAGATAATAAAATGACAAAATAACTGTGGCATAGGGTTACCAATGCATGAATCTGGATGAGGGGAATTTGGGAGTTCTTTGACAATACTAGCCCCTTTTGTATATGTTTGAAACTATACCTTTTGAAAAACAGATGAGCTCAGATTTAGTAGAATTTGGGCAGGAGTATGGTTCCTGAGTTTCATCATATCTTTTTTTTCTTTTCTTTTCTTTTGTCTTCTCTTCTCGTTCCCCTTCCTTCCTTCCTTCTTTTCTTCCTTCCATCAATCCTTCCTTCCTTCTTTTCTCTTTCTTTCTCTCTCTTTTGAGTTAGAGAGGGGGGAGGGGCAGAAGGAGAGGGAGAATCTTAAGCAGACTCCATGCCCACCACAGACCCTAACGCAGGACTCATCATATGATCCTGAGATCATGATCTGAGCTGAAATCAAGAATCAGACACTTAACTGAGTGAGCCACTCAGGTGTCTTAGCATATCTTCTAAAAAATGTAGAAAGTAATGAGGAAAGATAACAAAACCACACATGGATCACATCTTCAACTAAATAATTAGGTATGTCTAGGAACCTCAAAATATGTGTGATTTTTGCCAAGGCACCAATAACTACTGAAGAGCTGTGAGTCATCACTATATGGACTAAGTAGGAGGATGAAAAAGGGGGGAGGCAAGAGATGCTATGGGCTATAGGAAGTAGATCCCAGAAATCACTAACAAATATTCAGGTCCCCAAGCCCAGGGAAAAAATGTGGAGTAGATGGTGTTTAGATCTGAGAACAATTAGTAAAACTGAAAGGAAATTGTGTCTTTTCTCTAACTGTGGATGACTAATAAAGCAGTTACTAATAATTCACAAGGGCATAAAAAGTATGTAATTCTAATTACTTGAGGATCTAGAAATATCTAAAAAATATATATACTTTCTACTAGAAACTCAAAATCTCACCCTTAAGAAACACTGTAGGAAGACTTACTTATCTTGATCAGGACAAGAAAACTGAGATCAATATAGTATGAAGGACAGGAAAGAGAGGAATGTGTTAAATGATAAATATGTAATATAATGCAATATATAAATATGTAATATCATATCAAGGAATAAATATGTAATGAATATCTACTATGATTAGTGAGTATGTTTGAAATATATCATATTTTCTAAAAATTTTTTATTTATTCATTTGAGAGAGACAGGAACAAGGGGAGGGTCATGGGAAGGGACAGAAACAGACTCCTTGCTGAGTAGGGTGGCAGACATAGGGCTTGATCCCAGGACCGCAGGATCGTGACCTGAACCAAAGACAGATGTTTAACTGCCTGATCCACCCAGGTGCCCCTGAAATATGTCATACTAAAAAATTTAAAAATAAGAAAAGAAAGTTCTCCATTCTCTGGAAATTCATCATCCAAGATATTTCCAAGAGCAGATGAGATTTAGGTAGTTTGAGACCTCTATATTTCTTTCTGTCTTTCTCTTTTTTAATGATTTTATTTATTTATTTTAGAGAGAGAGAGCATAAGCAGAGGGAGCAGCAGAGGGAGAGGGAGAAGCAGGCTTCCCACTACGCGAGCAGTCACACAGGGGGCTTAATCCCAGGTCCCTAAGATCATGACCTGAGCTGAAGGCGGACAATTAACTAACTGAATCACCCAGGTGCCCTGACACCTATATATTCCAAATGTTTGGAGAAATGGGAGAGTGCATTGAAAAATTGAAGACAAAAAAGGATGTTTCGTGCAGATTTGTAGAAGAATTAAGAAGTGAAAACTCTGGGAATGTAAACATTCAGTGGTTTCAGGGTACCTGGATGGCTCAGTTGGTTGAATGTCTGCCTTCAGCTCAGGTCATGATCCTGGAATCCTGGGATTGAGCCCCACATTAGGGTCCCTGCTCAGTGGGGAGTATGCTTCTCCTTCTGTTCCTTATTCCACTCGTGCTCTCTCTCCTCTCTCTATCTCTCAAATAAATAAATAAAATCTTAAAAAAAAAATTCAATGGTTTCAAAGGCTCCTAGGGAGAGAATTAGGGAAACGGTGAGAAAACTGAAGAATTTTGGTAATGAATGCAGGCAAATAGAAAGAAAATATGGAAGGAAAGTCAAATGTTAGAAAGAGTAAAAGGAAAAGATTTAAAATCAATCTAATAAGAATTATAGAGGAGACAAGATGGTGGGGGTATTCAAATAATGCCTAGAATTTTTCCAAAATTGGTGTAAGATGTGAATTTTCGGATTCAAGTAACATTACTAACCACAATTAGGATAAATGCATAGCTAGACACAGTGTCATAAAACAAACACCAAGACAAGGGAAGCCAATAAATACAATTTGCTTTTACTTTTTGGTTTTTTCTTCCAAATTTTTATTTAAATTCTAGTTAGTTAACATATAATGTAGCATTGATTTCAGGAATAGAATTTAGTGATTCATCACTTACAAATAATACCCAGTGCTCATCATAACAAGTGTCCTCCTTAGTGCCCATCACCCACATAGCCCATTCCCTACCCACCTCCCTATATTAACCCTCAGTTCATACGATTTCCTTTTAAAGGAATAGCAGTTAGTCTGGCAACTGAATACTGAGTGTAACCACAAGAGCAGGATATTGAACAATATCTTCAAGGCAATGAGAGAAATTACTCCAAAACTAAAATTATGCAGTTATCCTAGGAACCATTAAGAATTCAGAAAATTAAAAAAAAATTATCAGAAAAAAATGAGACAAAACAAACCTTAGACTTTAGTATCAATAGATTCTTAATTAAGGAACAATATTTCATTCAACTTAAGATTTAATTAATTTTAATATTGTAGTATGCACCAGTATTTTATGTTCATTATGAAAGAGAAAAGCTGCCAATTAAACTGTGACATATAAACAATTGCAAAACTAACTGTGATTTAAGTATTAGAAGGTTGTCTATGGGTATTAAAAAATACAGTATTCTAAGTAAAAGAAAAAAAATATCTCTGAAGGATGATTTGAGATATAAGAAAGAATGGTGCTTATTCCAAAAATAAAATATTTGTTACCTAATAATATGCATATCCTATTATTTCATTTTTGACTTTACATATATATGTAAACATATATAAATATGTATACATTTAAAGAGGTCATATAAATATGTACATGTGCATACAGTTATAGGGAGTAATATATGAACATATGAATTATTACAAAAAATCACATGTTTCTACATATTGTTAAAAAAATTTAACATTTAAGTTTTAAAATAGTTTCAGATTTAATTAAATATTGGAAAGATAGTACACAGTTTTCATTTATTCTCATATCCATTAGTCTCTTCTCGGTATCTTACATCAGTATAGTATATTTGTGATAAATAAGAATACAAAGAAAACCAATATTAAATTATTATTAACCAACTCTATTTTTAATCCATATTTTCTAAGATTTTTACTTAATGCTTTTTTTTCTTTCCACCTTCCTGTCTTTCTATTTTTCTTTCTATCTTTTGTTGTTCTTCTAGGATCCCATCAAGTGAAACACATTATATTTAATTTTTGTCTTTAGTCTTATTTTTCTTAGACTTTCCTTGTTTTGGCAATATTGACAGTTTTGAGGAATACTGGTCAGATATTTTTGTACAATGTTCCCGAATATGGGTTTGTCTGATATTTTTTTTTTAGGTTATACTGAGGTTATGTGTTTTTGAAAAGAAAATCATAGAAGTAGGGGTGCCTGGGTGGCTCAGTGGGTTAAAGCCTCTGCCTTCAGCTCAGATCATGATCCCAGGGTCCTGGGATAGAGCCCCACATCAGGTTCTCCGCTCCGTGGGGAGCCTGCTTTCTCCTCTCTCTCTCTGCCTGCCTCTCTGCCTACTTGTGATCTCTTGTCTCTCAAATAAATGAATAAATAAATAACCTTTAAAAAAAAAAAAAAAGAAAACCATAGAAGTAAAATGCAATTCTCATTACATCATATCCTGGGTACATACTGTCAACATCACTTGATGTTGACCTTGATTACCTGGCTTAGTTATTATTTGTCAGATTTATCTATACCATTATAAAATTATCCACTGCACCCCCCTTCATACTGTACTCTCAGAAAGAAGTCACTGTGTGAAGCTCACAATCCTTAGGTGGGAGATTTGCCCATCTCCTCCAGGACAGATTATCTTCATAAATTACATAGAGAGCTTTGAGATCAGAATTATGTTTATTCTTATTTATTTATTTAAATATTTATTTTATCAGTATGGGTTCCTGGGTATTAATTTTATAATCTAGATTGTAATGAAATTGCTATTTATTATTACTATTATTATTATTGTTCAAAATTTTCCAGCTTTGGACATTGAGAACACTTTCAGTTGACTCTTATCTTTTTGACACACCTCCCCTTTGCTGTGTATGCCTGTGTGTGTGTGTGTGTATATGTGTGTGTATGGTATTTGTTTTTTGTTTGTTTTGCAGTTCCTTTTTCCTGGCAGTATAAAATGCTCCAGAATCAGCTTGTGAGTTTTCTTCCCAACCTTAGAAGCAAGTTATTTCTCTAAGATGTCCTAGTTCCCTTTACTGGAAAATGGTATTAGGAATTAAGATCTGGGCAGTGGGTCTCCTCATTGCATGGCAGGATCTTTTATAACTCATTTATCCAATGTAATTTTTTTTTTTTTTTTTTACTCTTGGGCCCTTTCTCTCAGTTACTTCAAATTTCAATTATAACCAGACTTCTTTTTCTTTCACCTCATGGCATCTAGGCTGAGTACACAGCATATATTTGTATATTGATCATATTGAAATATTTGTCCATTTGTGGGTATGGAGTTTTTTTCTTCACTCCAAAGTTGTTTTCAACGTACATATGCTGAGTACTCCATCAGAATCCAAACCCTGGGAGAAAATGATTTCTTTACTTGGATATTCCTACAGTGTAATATAAATTTGAACTCAACACCCGCATGTGGTTAAGTAAGGATGTGGGCCTTTGTTTGTTTGTTTATAGCAGATTTAGCCAGCAATTTTTCTTACTTTCACCTCTGGTCTTACTCCCCAGAACCACTGATTTCACTCTGAACACCTACTTCCTTGCAAACCTACTTTCCCTCTCATTTCATCTCTGAATTTATCTTTGTTTAATTTAAGAACAAGTATACTCTTTTTAATACTTCCCTCTAAACCCAGCATAGTTTGAAATTTGTAATGAGGAGAATTTAGAGTTCCTTTAGCTTGCTCTATTTTTAGAACCAGAAGTCTATTCTAATAATTTATAAATTCTCATTGTAATTCAGTAAACTGATATTGTTACTAATGAGAATGACAGAGAATAGGGGAAAAATCCATCTTAGCTAAAAAACATGGAAATGTAAAGTAATTGTGAATTACTTTGGGCTCAACAATTCTAAAATCAGACTAAAGACTATGTCCCTTTTTTTCTATATAATAAACCATCTAATTGTTATTTATTGACTTGTTGAGGAGGTCTTTAGTTTTTTATTTAGATATACAAAAAATAGTGAAATATGCATCACACAGAATACAATTCCATTTTCAATTACAAAGAACATTACCAAATTAATTTTCAAATCCAGAAAGTTTTTGTTGTTGTTGTTGTTTTTAAAGATTTTATTTATTTATTTGATAGATCACAAGTAGGCAGAGAATCAGGCAGAGAGAGAGAGGAAGGGAAGCAGGCTCCCTGCTGAGCAGAGAGCCCGATGTGGGACTCGATCCCAGGATCCCGGGATCATGACCTGAGCTGAAGGCAGAGGCTTAACCCGCTGAGCCACCCAGGTGCCCCCAAATCCAGAAAGTTTTTAAAGTGAAAGAGGGGGATGCCTGGGTGGCTCAGTTGGTTAAGTGTTTGTCTTAAGCTCGGGTCATGATCCCAGGGTTATAGGATCAAGTCCTACATTAGGGTCCCTGCCCAGCAGGGAGCCTTCTTCTCCTTCTCCCACTGCCTGACACGCCCCACTGCTTGTCAATAAATAAAAGCTTTTAAAAAATTTTTTAAAAAGTGAAAAGAGGACAGTATAAATGATTAAAATGTTAGATATATGTATAATTTTTAAAAAAATTTTTATATGTATAGATACATGAGTATAATGTATATATGTGTGTGTATATATATATGTGTGTATGTGTGTGTATATATATATATATATAATATGTGTATATATGTATGTGTGTGTGTGTGTTTGTGTGTGTGTGTATATATATATATATATATATGGTTTACTGATAAAATATTTTATTATGAGTGCCTGCATGGTTCAATTGGTTAAGCATCTGCCTTTGGCTGAGGCAATGATCCTGGAGTCCTGGGATCTAGTCCAGGATCTGAGCTCCTTGCTCAGCAGGGAGTCTGCTTTTGCCTCTGCCCTTTATAGGGCTCATGCTCTCTCGCTCACTCACTCTCTCTCTCAAATAAATAAGTTTTTTAAAAAAGAAAATATTTTATTATGTTTGTAGACCAATAAAATACTTCTTATAAAATGTTTTAATACTTATTTTATTTTTTCCTCAAAAATATGCATTAAAAGACTAAAGTGAAATAGGTTCTATTATTATTTCCATCATACCTGATACTTTGAAGAAATTATGTAACCTTACCTACTGTGTCCTCACTGTTTTCCCAAGTACTGCATAGACATTGAAAAAGAGGTTTTGGTGACACAATCTAGAAGGTATTAGAAAAGAAACAAAAAGTTGTATCTGTTTATCTTTATTTAACTATGCATTAAAGTAAGAACTTGCTTCACTCCTTATGTGTTTCTTTTCTTTCTTTCTTTCTTTCTTTCTTTCTTTCTTTCTTTCTTTCTTTCTTTCTTTTTTTTTTCTTTTTTGTAAGATTTTACTTATTTATTTGACAGAGAGAGATCACAAGCAGGCAGAGAGGCAGGCAGAGAGAGAGGGGGAAGCAGGCTTCCTGCCGAGCAGAGAGCCCAGTGCGGGGGCTCAATCCCAGGACCCTGGGATCATGACCTGAAGACAGAGGCTTTAACCCACTGAGCCACCCAGGTGCCCTGCTTATGTGTTTCATATGCAAACAAGTGAAACCAGAGCAGAGGCATGAATTAAGAAGAGGTTCACCAATCAGTGATGGCTTAGCTTAATGAATCTAGCTGTAATAATTCTTATTTAACATGTAAAAATCTCTAACTATATGCAATATTAGAACAACAGGCATAAATGGATCAGTTTTAGGCAAATGAGGAAATAGGATCACATTGATTATATATTTTAGACTTTATTTACTGTTTCTGTACTTTTTTTTTTTTTAAGATTTTATTTATTTATTTGATAGACAGAGATCACAAGTAGTCAGAGAGGCAGGGAGAGAGGAGGAAGCAGGCTCCCTGCTGAGCAGAGAGCCCAATGCTGGCCTCGATCCCAGGACTGAGACCATGACCTAAGCCGAAGGTGCCTCTGTTTCTGTACTTTTAAAAGGTTTTTTTCCTTGAGAGTTAGCTTTCATATCAACTTAAGAACAGTTACATTTTATCAATGAGGTTATATTTTAGAATAAAATGTATATTCCTTTTACTTTTAAGTTTGTAGCTAATCTTATGTGTGAAGAAGAATTTGTTTTAAATAGTATTTGACTTTTTATGAGAGGGACTTTCATTTGTGATGGTGAATAATTATAGTTAAAAAAAAATTCTTCACTTAGGCTGAGATCTCAGGTTGGTAGGGCTTTAATGATACTTTCTTTAAAATTCACTCAATAATTTCATTCACTTGATGATGGAAAGGTAACTACATTACATCAGTGGTGGAAGCAAATGACATCTATTTTAACATAAGTGATTTGAAATGAAAAAAGTGTTACTCATTATGGCTTTTAGGAAAATGTGATTTTTTGTGAGGTACTATTGTCAATTTCCAAAATGCTAAGCAGAAATCAATAAATCATAGAATGGGATTTGGCAACAAATCAGTTAATCTTTCATTCCAAAACATCCAAGAAATGTTTTTTGCCTGTATACTTTTTCTTTACTTTTCTAGGTTATTTTTTAAATACCTATTTTAGCAAGATATATAAACACACAAAAATATATTTGTACACTTTACTTTCCTTAAAGGTTTTTTAAAATGTATTTACTTGAGAGAGAGAAAAGGATCAGAGGGGGAGGGAGAAGCAGACGCCCCACTAAGCAGGGAACCTGACTGGGGGCCCATCCCAGGACTCCAAGATCATAACTGGAGCTGAAGACAGACACCCAGTTGACTGAGCCACCAAGGCACCTTTGTGCACTTTTTCTTAACCCAGTATCTGAATTTAATATGCCTGCAGTATTTTAATTCATTTACAAAATTGTGATAAATCATATTTTGGATTTTACATATCTCCTTTTATGGATTAATTACAAAATCTTGCTATGTATTTTGTCATACATTTTAACATACGGACTATTACTTTGGTATTGTTTCTTCTTATGTAAATGGATTAAAACAATACACTTATCTTAATTGATGCTAAAGGCATTTGATAAATTTAAATGGACATTTCTGATGAAAGGATGGGAATTCAATTGATCAGCATATAAATAATAGTTATCATTAGAAGCCAAAAGCAGCAAGTATTTATTGAAAGACTTAAAAAATGAAGACCTTAACACTAAATTACAGAAGAAAACAAGGGAATTCAGTATTATAATATTGTTTAGAATCATTTGGAAATATCTATCTAAAGCTGGAAAATAGTTAAAAGAGAAATAGTTTGTTGATAAAGAGCAAGTGTCAGAGATGTGCATAAGGACAGGCAAACATGCCCTGTGGCAAGAATGTTCATAATAAGCCCTCTTTGGAGGCCAGTGATCTGGAGAATCAGCTTGACCAGACCAAAGATGAGTTCTATCTCTACTTCATAGGGAGTAGGTTTAAGAAATTTTTACCAATAACAGAGTATTTCAGAAGTGCTTCAGGATTCATAAACATTTAATTAAATTTTTAAAATAACATATAATTATTTTAAACTGTGTTTGAGAAATTAAACATACTACAATATTTTTTTATAAAGCCAATCATTTTTTTAAAGATTTTATCTATTTATTTGATGGAGAGAGACACAGCGAGAGAGGGAACACAAGCAGGGGGAGTGGGAGAGGGAGATCCCAGGGCTGGTCTCTGGGATCATGACGTGAGTGCAAGTCAGACCCTTACCGATTGAGCCACCCAGATGCTCCACACTAAAATATTTTTAATACTAAACTATGTAGCAGAATCTTCAGATTTATTGTGCATTTTCCTCACTGGTTAACCTGGGTTGACTTGAATTTAGTATAATTTGTCTGCCACTATCTCATGACATTTGCTCAGATTCTTGTTCATTAGATATTTATTAGAAAGATTATAGTTCTTTACAGAAATTTTCCTAAAAATCATTTCTGTTTATATTCATTCATAGAAAATTGGGCCACCTGAGTGACTTAGTTAAGCATCTGTATTTGGCTTTTGTCGTGATCCCAGGGTCCTGGGATGGAGCCCTGTTTTCATAGGGCTCCTTGCTCAGCAGGGAGTCTGCTTCTCCATTTCCCTGTCCCTTCCTCTCTGCTCATGCTCTTTCTCTCTTTCTCTCTCAAGTAAATAAATAAATAAAATTTTTTTTAAAAAGAACATAATGCAAGTCATTATAAACATAGACCCCATGTGTGCAATGCTCAAATCAAAGCATCATATTTGCTTGTTAATGTTGCTTTCCAGGTTTCCAGAATACCATTCAGTAAATACTTGTGCTCAAGAAATATTTGTTCAAAAAAGAATGAGGAGTGCCTGGGCAGCTCAGTCCTTAAGCGTCTACCTTCGGCTCAGGTGATGATCCCAGGGTCCTGGGATTGAGTCCCAGGAGTGGGACTGAGTCCCTGGGATTGAGTCCCTGCTCCGCAGGAAGCCTGCTTCTCCCTCCCCCACTGCTTGTGTTCCCTCTCTCGCTGTGTCTTTCTCTGTCAGAGAAATAAAATATTTTTTAAGAAAATGAAATTTGGGGCAAGGCTTAGTTTCTCAAGTTATGAAGATATCTTCTTCTGGTATAATAGAAGTGCAGTGAGTCGATTCATAATGCATTGAGCTATGATAATATAAAAATACAGATGTTGTAAGAACTTGTAACATTTGGTGCCACTGACATAACTTTTATATTTATAAATGGTATGATTTTAATGGTGGACTAAATGATTAGAGAGAAATTTGGAGAAGGATGACTTAGTACAAAATTTAAAAAGAAACAAATTAGAAACTGGAAGTATGACTTAAACAAGCTCAAGATAAAATGACCAGTCATACTCTACCAGGATTAATTATTTTTTCAGCTAGTTCAGATGTGTCTGATAAGGCCTTTCGATATTAAAAACAACGTATCAAAACTTCTCACACAAAAAGTAAAGATTACGAGAGTATAATGGTAACTAATTGGTCTTTCTTGTTGTGAATATGTTCCCAAGTCATTACAGTAATCCAGCTGAATTTAGAATTTAAGCTTAAAGTCAGAAGTGGAAAACAGGAATAAATGCAGAAGCAAAACTCCAGGAGGAGTTAGAGAATTTATGATGAATTGTGCAATCAGGGATTTTTAGATTTTGAGTTTTTAAAATTTTCATTGTATTATTCTTTTTCTTAGGAGAGATATGATGGGTCTTTAAGAGTAGCACTGAAGGGGCGCCTGAGTGGCTCAGTGGGTTAAAGCCTCTGCCTTCAGCTCAGGTCATGATCCAGGGTCCTGGGATGGAGCCTGCATTGGGCTCTCTGCTCATTATGGAGCCTGCTTCCTCCTCTCTCTCTGCCTGCCTCTCTGCCTACTTGTGCTCTCTGTCTGTCAAATAAATAAATAAAATCTTTAAAAAAAAAAAAAAGAGTAGCACTGAAGGGGTGGTTGTAGGCAAATGCAATCATCTCTGTGTCTGGACTTAGTGAGTCCTGGGGCTTCAGTGGTAGAGTGGATCATTGCAATTCCCCATGGATAAAGGAAGCCTAGCCTTGCTTTATATGTATGGCCAAAGAAGAATACAGAACATGGGGAGGTAGATCAGCCCCAGTAAAGTGAATTCTATTGAGTTATGGTGTTGTGAGAGAAGATTTTTTTTTTAATTAAAATAATTTCACTCAAAAAAGTTCAGTGTATTTTTATAGCCTGGTGGTGGGTATTATGGAGAACATGTGTTGCATGGAGCACTGGGTGTGGTGCATAAACAATGAATTTTGGGACACTGAAAAAAAATAAAATAAAATTCAAAAGTTAAAAAAAATACTATATTCATCGTATGGTACATGGAAATTCCCAAGTGTAAGAAGAAAAAAAAATTCAGTTGTTTCTCTACATATTTTTCCCTACTAAAGTTTCTCTACATATTTTAAATGTATTTCAACTTATCTACACAGAGAATTTGCTCTCTTTCAGACAACTTAATATGATATCAGAGACAAACATGACACACCCAACTGAAATGTTGATTCTTACATTAACTATAGATGACTATATTAGTAAGCACTTTTCTCAGTTTATCATTGGTGCCTTGGGAACTTTTTGTATCTTTATATGACTTATAATTGAAGTCTTGTATTCCATGGAGGCAATTTTGTTTCTTAATATCAAGTTTCCCTTTTTAAATTTTTAACAAAATCACTATCAAAGACACTAATGGGTTATTATCTTCTCTTTTCAAACTAGTTATGGGGCTTTAATAGCTTCTTCTTCTTTGACAGTATCATTTTTTTCTTCTCCCTGACAAGGAAAAAATTCAACCAATTATTTGTGAAGACATTTCTCTCTCTCCTTCCAGTTTCCTATTTAGAATGTCCTCTAAATTTAAATAAAGGGCAATCTTCAAATTTGAATTGGTTCTCAAAATCAATTTATTTCTCTGCTCCCCTCCTTTTATAATTGCTTCTACTCCCTAAGCACAAGAATTCTTTATAAATATTTTGATTTTAAACACTTTAAAAAATCAAGTTAAAGATTGATACTTTTGGGACAAGACATTTGACTCCCTTGAATATCTAAATTTTACTTTGAAATAACTCAATCAATATCAAAGGAGTCTGTATCATCATAAAGGAGTGTTTTCCAAAAGAAAAGATGCAGGGTGAATTGAGAAAAACGGAGCACAAACCAAATATATTTCATTGGGTACCAAAGGGAAATCCACTAGGATAATGAGTGAAATCTTCCCATCATCTTTCAAAACACTCTCTAGAATGCTATCCACTTGCATTCCATCAGAGCAGGAACCAGAGATGAGGACAGGGTATGGTGTGCTCAGTGGAGAGAAGTAAATCTTAACTATTGTCAGAACTTCCATCCCGTTTCACTGACTGTGGCAAATGGTCACCCCAGAATCTGCACACAGCTTGTTATCCACCCCCACTCCCACACTACATGGCCTTTTGTTCTGTCATTTCCTTCTGTTCCCTCTGCCATGCAAAACAGGGCTTCTTCCTTCTCCCTTAGCTCACACTTACTACAGATCAAAGCCATCTGTCATGTAGTCTAAGAGCATATCGCATCTCCCCTTAGCAGCACTGCTGAGAGTTACTGTTTGTTTGCATAATTATTTGATTAATGTCTGTCTCTTGCTAGAATGAAGCTTCATGAAGTTAGGGTTTTCATGTGTTTTTACTCATGACTTTATAACCAACCCAGGCTGTTGGATAGACAATGGACAATCAATAAATATATGCTGAAGCAAGGAAAGGTAGAGATAGGTTTTGAGATAACGAGGGTGAATGCGCAATAGCAAACAACTTGAAACTGAGAATTAGAAACCACTTCCTTAAAGTCCACCAGTAATTCCTTGCCACAGGCAATATTTTCATTGTGCTATTCTTAGACTGTGGATTATTGCAAGTTTATTTATCTTCTCTTCCAACTGCTACCTTAGGTTTTAGTCTGCCAAATCCTATTATTTTTCTTGCAGAGTAAATAATCAGTGTTTATTTTACTTTTTGTTGATTTTTTACTTTTGGATCTTCATTGTAGTGACATGGCTGTTAGGTGAGTAGTATTTCTTTACATTCATGATCATCACAAACCTGTTTCTTAAATTTAGTCCTATATTTCCCTGATGTAAATAAATAAAACAGAAAGCCAGAACAGTCAATATTTTTGTAAACAGAATGCATATACTTTTTATAAATATATTTGTATGTATAAGTATGTAAATATATAAAATATATCTTATATAGGTATGAAATTAAGAGCAGTTATCATTGACTGGTAAATATTTTATTATTATAGACATCTACAGTTTTAAAAATTTCTATGATGTGATACTTAAGTAATAATCAAAAAGTTACATAAAAAAGGGAAAAGCTAAGCTTTGATGATCTCTTTTTCTTCTTATTGTTTTTCAACAAACTAATCCAAGTATCTAATTTGATACAGATTTTTAAACATGACCTCAAATTATATCAATTTTGAAGTTGATTTACTTATCCTGAAAATTAACTCACGCTATTAAATTAGAATGGTCACATTATATCTTATTTTCTCCCAACCAGAGATTTAATTTACTATCTCTCCACTGTACATATGATTAGAAGAAAAAAGGCACTGATATTCCCATGCACTTACAATTTTTCTACTGACAATTGAAACATTAAAGGAGATAAGACAGGATGTTTTCCCATCCTCTGGTTAGTTTATTCACTAATGAAGCCATTCTGTAGTTCATGCTAACTGGAACCTCAGTTCTTTTGCCTTATCTGAAACAGAGAGGTCATTTTCTGTATAGATCCCATATGGAGCAGTGGATTATTCATGTTTTATTATGTCATTCACGAATCTGCACCAGATCTTCTCTCTATAGCGCTGGCATTAAGTAGACTTCACTAGCTTTCAAACAGACCATTCCATGTAGGGATGGGGGATGCAGTGTGGGGGGGTTGCATTTCTGCTTCAAAGATAAATTGTAATGAATAAAAATACCATGTGGTGAAAGCAGATGTCCTAAACTAGGTATTATAAATAACTAATTGTTTTTTTTCAAGCAATAAAATGAAATTCCTATATTTCAGAAGGAAAATAAAAAGGAAAGGAAACTAAAGAAAAGAGAAAACACAAACTAGAACAAAAAGCAGACTCTAAAGCTAACCTCAGAAAATAGGAGTATTTAATTTTGATGACCATTAGGGAGATAGAAGAGAGGGCTCAGGATTTGCAATACAGGTTTAGGGTTCAAACTGTATTATCCATATGGTCTGAAAAGCCCCAAATTGAAACATTTATCTAAGATTATCTGTGAGTAGTAATTCTCCAAGACATACTTATGTAATAAAACTATAAAAATAATTGTTTGGGAGAGAGAAACATCAAACACCGAATTCAGGAGTGTTTACCTTTGGCTGCATTGGAGAGGAATACAATTGGTAATATATTGGTGGTATTTTCTTAATCCACCTAAAATGGCCATAATGTTTTTTGTTAGAGTCTTTCAATCCTTTTATATATCTGGAGTGTCTTTTAATAATTTAAGTTTTAAATAAAAATCTAACTAAACAGTTTGTGTGGTTATACTCTAAATGCATCAAAAGACATTAAGAGAAAAGCTATTACTTTCCATAAAAATTTAAAATAATATTTTGTCTTTTAATTAAAAAATGAATGACAATCGGAAGAGTCTTTGTGCCACATAAAGAAAAAAAGCTAATAAGCATGAATTTATTTTATGTTTTTTATTCTTAACTTTATTTATATTCAAATTCTGTTAATTTATTTTTCAAATTTGTAATACATTTTTGTGGTACAAAGTTCAAAAAGTACAAAAAGAATAGTTACCATAAAAGACTGTAAAATACAAAACTGATTTATGGAACTAACCAATAATGAAAGGGGAAATGTAATGAACAATTTGCAAAACAAGTTATAATGGCTGATATATTCATGAAACTGGCATGCAGATTGGGTTTAAATAGGTAAACCTTTGTCCTCTCCAGTGAATTTAGAAAATGACATCATAATAAATTATAAAAATTAGAATAAGTGCTTGATGTTCAGTTTAGTATTTAGGGTTTAGCATTGTGAATTCAGGAGGTGCTTGAAGTTGCATTTAGCCTAAAGCAACAACTCACAGTTGTGGCCCTATCTAGTTCTCTTTGACCCTGTTACAAATTCTGTCCCAAAAGAGAAGCATGCCTATCTTACATTGCTTCTTCGTTTCTCATTATTTGTTTGCAAGGTCTTTCAAGGTTTCTGGCTCTTTCTATTTTTACATTTCTAGAATTTGAAGACTTATGTGAACATTACTCTGGTACTGCAGAAGCTACTCTGCCTGTTGCTTGAGGTTTTTCTTTTCCTACAGATTCTTGAGTATTAGTGCATCTTTCTGTGTTGAAGTTGATTACTCCATTCTTCGTTTTTCAAAACGTTCTTCTTTTCTCGTATTTCTCTTGGTGCACAGTCTAAGAGACTACCTTCCCTGCCTGCTTGCGCAGAAAGTGGCATGGGGAGAGCACAGTGGATGAAAATGTGAATGCTGGGGCCAGTTTGCCTCCAACGAGTTCTACCTGTGTCTTCATTTCTTGATACACAAGAAACATATAAATTGACACTTATAGTATGGTTTTGAGGATTAAATTTGCCCAGTTAAGAGTTAGCTAGTAATAATAGTAGCAATAGAAATTATAACGGTATTTCATATTGACGTAATAAACTCTTTAGTGCCCACGTCTAACTATTCTCTTCCCAATCACCTTGCATAAACTAGTTTTATGTGGTGAAGATTAGGCACACAGTGAATAGATTATTCATTATTTGTTTGCAAGGTCTTTCAAGGTTTCTGGCTCTTTCTATTTTTACAAACAGTGAATAGAGGCAGAATGGTGCTTCCACCGATTTCAAATAATTCATTTTTACATTGCACTCAAAGGAAGTATTGTTTTCTCATTTTATTTTTATTTATTTATTTTTAAAAACTCATGTATTTATTTTAGAGAGAGAGTGAGAGTGAGGGGAGGGACAGAGCAAGAGAAACAAGCAGACTCTGTGCTGAGTACAAAGGGCTCTGTCTCATGACTCAGATCACCACCTGAGCTAAAACCAAAAGTCAGACTATCTGAGCCAACTAGGCACCCTTCTCATTTTAAAAACAAAAAGAAGGGGTGCCTGGGTGGCTCAGTGGGTTAAGCCTCTGCCTTCGGCTCAGGTCATGATCTCAGGGTCCTGGGATCAAGCCCCGCATCAGGCTCTCTGCTCAGCAGGGAGCCTGCTTCCCTTCCTCTCTCTCTCTCTCTCTCTCTCTGCCTGCCTCTCTGCCTACTTGTGATCTCTGTCAAATAAATAAATAAAATCTTTAATAAATAAATAAATAAATAAAAACAAAAAGAAATGGCCTGTGCTAAAATTAAAACTTTGGAGTTACATAATTTTATTCTTTTGTAGTTGATTAATATTTTAGCATGTTAATAAGTTAAGAGATATTTAAACACATTACTATGGTGAAGATTTTGATTAATAGGGATGTCCTTCGGGACATATAAAATTTGGAAGGATCAAATATTAACATTTTTCGTAACTACTATTTTGTGGAATATTTTTTAGTGCATGTTTCTCTAGTTCACATAATATTAAGCCTATTTCTTAATTTTGTAAAGTTTCAGAAAATATTTAAACAATTAATATTGAAAGAATAGGAACATATGTACAACTAGTCCATTTAAGGTCAAATGAAATAAAATAGATTTAAAATATAGGAAAGTTAAATACACACACATGTACATACATTTTTATTCTCCATTATGAACAGAACATATATTCTTATATTTTATATATTAATATACAAGAAAATAACCAAACTTAATATTTGTATTATGAGTACCATTATAAATTCTAAAATTTAGCTTGTAGAACAACATTGTTTATGTTTGAAGACCAAAAAAAAAAAAAAAAAGATAAACTATGTCTGCCTTTTTCCTTAAGGCATCTTATAAGATCAAGATGTTTTATTTCCATTTCCCCCTATTTTCTAATTCTTTGTGCTCAAATTACTTTTCTCATTAAAATCAAATTAAATCATAATTCCTTCCAGGCAAAAACACATATACACATTAAAAAGCATGATTTGCATTACAATTAGAATTCTTCCCACATTTAGTCAAAGAAAATGAGAGTTAAAGGATTTGCACACTGGATAATACTTGAAATCATAATTCAAAATATAAATCAATATATCCAGTGAGTATTAAACATTCATTTTAAATATCAGCCCAAACTGTCAGGTAATTAAGCTACCATTTTATTACATGACATGATGATAGAGACCTCTGCATTCTTTGTTTTTCTGGCAGTAATAAAATGTCTTGACAACATATTTACTGAAAGTAATTGCCAGCAGAAGAAAAGTTAAAAAAAAAGTCTATTAAAATTAAAAAAAAACAAACACCTTTATCAACTGCACCAAAAATCTCTCAGATAATAATTTTTAAAATGTTAAATACTAAATTTGTTGTATGTGTGATACTGTATAGTTTTGAAAATATTTTTATGAGCATTAATTGATTTGATCTACCTAGGGACCATGCGTTAGTAGCAACGTGACCATCATTATTTGTAGGAAGATGAGTAAACAGATAACTAATTGAACATTAATAGATATAATAAATTAGATAAGTAATAAGCTGTCTCATGACAAAATTGCAAAAAAAAAATGCAGTGAAAATGAAGCTCAATAATTCCGAGACCAAATTGTTTACCATGAGTCCTTTTTAAATGCATATTCTTAAGTCCATTTCATTTGAGGCTTAAAGTACTTGTAGGTAAAAAAAGGAATAGGCCATCTTGACCTTGAATCTAACTTTATTTTTTTTAAACTGGATTAATATATAGAGGATTCTTAAATATTCTGGGCCCATTAATAATGTGTTTCAGATTTTAAATGATAAAATACTAATTTCAGTCAGTTTTTTTTTAAGATTTCTTTATTTGAGAGAGAGAATGAGAATGAGAGAGAGAGAAAGAGCATGAGTGGAGAAAGGTCAGGCGGGAGAAGCAGACTCCCTGCCGAGCAGGGAGCCTGATGCGGGACTCCAGGATCGTGACCTGAGCTGAAGGCAGTCGCTTAACCAACTGAGTCACCCAGGCACCCCTTCAGTCAGTTTTCAAATGCATTTTTTAAAAGGAGGTGAGATTTATCAGATTATGATGTTTGGAAGGCCAAGGGCATGAGTGCTAATTCAAAATATGACTGGGTTTAGACCTCAGGGACTCATCTACCCCGGGTCTTTCTCTCTACTCTTAATTTATCCTTACATAGAAAATAAACTTCATTCCCAGAAAGACTCTTCTATAAGAAATATAGTCATCACTAGCATTTTATTTCTTGTAATAGAAAATTATTTAAAAACACTCAACTCTCCCAATGATCCATGGAAAATCACAAGGAAACTCTTTTTGCCTCTGTTTTTACTTTAACCATATTTGAAGTAAACATTAAGCCATGGACTCTAATAATCTGATTGGCCAGCTTGAACCAAATCTCTTTTCTGTCGCTGCTGCAGCAGACATCTCTATATGATGACCATCTCCCTAAAATTATGATAGTAGAGGAAGATGAAAATATCAGATCCACTGCTGGACAAATAGTATACCAATACCACATTCTTCTGACTGGGAGCATATATAAAATTTTCTTTCTATGTATACATGTATACACCTAAAATTCCACCTCCTAAATGGTATAATAGGTACTGTCATCAAAAGAAGCTATCTTCATCAAAAGAAACTGTCTTCAAGTTTTTCAAGTAACTCACTCAGTTTCAAATCTAAGCAGTCTGGGTGGTGTCTGTCCTGGTCAATCTTGCTTGTCAAGTAACTGTTAAGAATGAACAAACTATTTATATGACAGATATAAAACATATATTTAATAAGAGGAGGAGGAAAACCCTGGATGGGTATGTATTTTAATTTACAAACATGCGTTTGTAAGAACCTAGCACATTCTTTATTTTCTATGAATCAAATTAATTTTTATTTCAAGCCTCCTTCACCTCAGAAAGGTAGGAAATCTTCCCACAGGCAGAGCTATGCCTCTTACTAAAAGGCATGGGATGCATAGGGTACCAAGACATTGGGGATGAGGGAGCCGACTCCCACTGATGATTAAGGAGAAATACAATCTTCTTTGCCTTTCCCCCCAAATATTACAAGTTCGTATTCTAACCACATTTTGTTCCCAAATGGAGATTCTGTTACCTTTTTTAACATGCAATGCAAACTTAGATATTTTTGATAATTCTCCCAAGATGCCAAAATCATAGGTAACTGAACCTATACAAAGGTTACTTTGTAAAACAAAAGGTGAGAAATTTCTTATTTTTGGAAAATTTTCTCTACCTTTTCTTGTGATTCATCTTTCTAAGAACTTTAGTTCTTTATTTCTTTAGAGATTTTATTTATTTGAGAGAGAGACAGCATGGTGGGGAGAGGTTCAGGGGGAGAAGCAGGGCTCCATCCTGGGACTCTGGGATCATGACCTGACGGAAGGCAGACACCCCACCAACTGAGCCTTGAGAATTTTACTTATTGTTTTTAAGGTTGTTGTTTTTTGTTTGTTTGTGTTGTTTTCTCTGTTTTGTTTTTTGAAGATTTATTTATTTGAGGGAGACAGAGAGAGTGAGCATGATTGTGTCAGGTGGGGCAGAGTGAGAGGAGAGGAAGGGATCACCAGCAGACCCCCCACTGAGCAAGGAACCCCATACAGGGCTTGATCCCATGACTCTGAGATCATGACCCAAGCCGAAATGAAGAGTCAGAGGCTTAGTGGACTGAACCACCCAGGTGCCCCAGATCTTTACTTCTTTATTGTATTTTGAAAGGAGTATTTTAAGATTGAAGGCTAATTTTCAAAATAAGTATCAGAGGAATATGGGAACTACATTGTTTCTTGTAATTATTTTGTAAAAGAAAAACTTTAATAATTGCTCATATTAAAGGACGTCTGGGTGGCTCAGTCATTAAGCATCTGCCTTCAGCTCAGGTCATGATCCCAGGGTCGAGGGATCGAGCCCCACATATGGTTCCCTGCTCAGCAAGAAGCCTATTTTTCCCTTTCCCACTTCCCTCTGCCTGCCTGTGTTTGTGCTTTTACTGTCTCTCTCTCTGTCAAATAAATAAATAAAATCTTAAAAAAAATAAATAATTACTCATGTTAAGATACATATGGATTTTGGAATTTATACCTTAGTTTTACGTTCCTTCCATTATTGCCCAATAATTCTGAACCCAGTCTAATTTTATTTTTATTGATTTTTTATTAACATATAATGTATTATTTGTTTCAGGGGTACAAGTCTGTGAATCATCACTCTTAAACAATTCACAGCACTCACCATAGCACATACCCTCCCCAGTTCCATCCCCCAGCCACCCATCCCTCACACCCACCTCCCCTCCAGCAACCCTCAGTTTGTTTCCTGAGATTAAGAGTTTCTTTTGGTTTGTCTCCCTCTCTGGTTTCCTCTTGTTTCATTTTTCCCTCCCTTTCCCTATGATCCTCTCTCTTATTTCTCAAATTCCACATATTAGTGAGATCATATGATAATTGTCTTTCTCTGATTGACTTATTTCAGTTACCATAGTACCATCTAGTTCCATTATCTTTGCAAATGTCAAGATTTTTTGTGTGGTTTTTTTTTTTAAAGATTTTATTTATTTGACAGAGATCACAAGTAGGCAGAGAGGCAGGCAGAGAGAGAGAGGGGGAAGCAGGTTCTCCACTGAGCAGAGAGCCCAATGAGGAGCTTGATCCCAGGACCCTGGGATCATGACCTGAGCCGAAGACAGGGATTTTAATCCACTGAGCTACCCAGGCACTCCAAGATTTTGTGGGTTTTGATGGGTGTATAATATTCCATCATAAATATATACCACATTGTCTTTGTCCATTCATCTGTTGATATACCTAGGCTCTTTCCATAGTTTGGCTATTGTGGACATTGCTGCTGTGATCATGCGAGTGCATGTGCCCCTTTGGATCACTACATTTGTATCTATAAGATAAATACCTAGTAGTGCAATTGTTAGGTCATAGGGTAACTCTACTTTCAACTTTTTGAGGAACCTCCATACTGTTTTTTGGAGTGGCTGCACCAGCTTGCATTCCCACCAACAGTGTAGGAGAGTTCCCCTTTCTCTGCATCCTCGCCAACATCCATTGTTTCCTCACTTGTTAATTTTAGCCATTCTGACTGGTGTGAGGTCGTATCTCACTATGGTTTTGATTTGTATATCCCTGATGCTGAGTGATGCTGAGCACTTTTTCGTGTGTCTCTTGGCCATTTGGATGTTTTCTTTACAGAAATGTATGTTCATGTCTGCCCATTTCTTGATTGGATCATTTGTTCTTTGGGTGTTAAGTTTGATAAGTTCTTTATAGATTTTGAATACTAACCCTTTATCTGATATGTCATTTACAAATATCTTCTCCCATTCTGTCAGTTGTCTTTTGGTTTTGTTGACTGTTTCCTTTGCTGTGCAAAAGGTTTTGATCTTGATGAAGTCCCAATAATTCATTTTTGCCCTTGCTTCCCTTGTCTTTGTTGATATTTCTAGGAAGAAGTTGCTGTGGCTAAGGTCAAAGAGGTTGATGCCTATGTTTTCCTCAAGAATTTTGAAGGATTCCTGTTTCACATTGAGGTCTTTCATTCATTTTGAATCTATTTTTGTGTGTGGTGTAAGGAAATAGTCCAGTTTCATTCTTCTGTATGTGCCTGTCCAATTTTCCCAGCACCATTTGTTGAAGAGACTTTTTTTCCATTGGACATTCTTTACTGCTTTGTTGAAGATTAGTTGACCATAGAGTTGAAGGTCTATTTTGGGGCTCTCTATTCTGTTCCACTGATCTATGTGTCTGTTTTTTGCCAGTACCGTACTATCTTGATGACTACAGCTTTGTAATAGAGCTTGAAGTATGGAATTGTGATGCCGCCAGCTTTGGTTTTCTTTTGAACCCAGTCTAATTTTAGAATTTTGTAACATCAAAACCATAAAATCTGTGTTCAGTAGGACAGAGGCTAGACCTTACTGTGTAGCCAAATGAGTTAAGTCAGTAAGCAGAAGTGTTAGTTCAATATGAGTGTGCCACAAATAAGTTTTTTCTTAGAGTACTCTCTTATTCAGACACTCTTTACAAGAGGTTGGATGAATTATAAAACAATATTGCTTTCTTTTAAAAAAAGGTTTTACTTACTTATTTGAGAGAGTGAGAGTGAGCACGAGCAGGGGGAGGGGGCAGAGGGAGAAGCAAACTCTCCACTGAGCAAGGAGCCCAATGCGGGACTTGAGCCCAGGACCCTGGGATCATGACCTGAGCTGAAGGCAAAAGCTTAATAAATTTAGCCACCAAGGCACCCAACATTATTGCTTTTAAGAACAACTAATTAGAAATTAGATTCTATATTCTTGTACTTGTTAATCTAAATTGTGAATAATCAGAAACTTAATGATGTTAGTGTGAAGGGTTGTGGTTAACTCAATCTGAACAGTCAAATCATTATTTCTATCAAATCCAGCTCTTGTCCATACCTTTATTAATTTTTTTTTTTTTTTTAATTTGGAAGTCCCTGTTGAACACCTTCTGCTTGGAGAAATAAAGCGACATTATTCTCCATTCCACTCAAACATATGCTGCTTCATTATGACCATTGAGGGGAATTTTTCAACTGTCAAGGGAATTGTTGTAGGTATTTAATAAAAATGCATGTTAGATTTTTGGCAGAGTCAAGGAATGGGAAATACCTGGGGAGGATTTGTCATGTGTGATTTATGGTTTCTCAAGTATATTTTGTTGATGATACAGGGAATTACACATAATTAAATTAGTCTTGGGAAATGAGAAATTAAAGAAAGACAGATTCTGTTCCATCATATTTATTAATGTTTTTAATAGGCTGAAGTGTAACTTGAATCTTCAAGAGGAGCAAATGGAATTTCTGTATATCTCAGAGTATTTGACAGTGAGCCATATTTGATGACACACTGTACTGAACAATCTTGGGAAATTTCAATATAGACTTGTATTATATTATATTAGAGTTGTAAGTATCCTTAAAAATTATCTGACTGAACACATTTATTTTACAGATGAGGAAATTGGGGCCCAGAAAGAGCTCTAAATTTTCCTAAATTCTATTTAATGGTAGATAGAGTAAGGAATTCATATTCATGTTCCAGGTCAGAGATTTTTTTCCCCAATACATTATGCTCAGTTTTAGTAGTTAACTTCAGTGCCTTAAAATATTCAGTTATTGGCCAATAGTGAATTTAATAAAAATTAGCCTTATTATTCAAGTAAGGGTGACAAATGAAGCAAAATATTGAAGACCCTGTTGTCAAAGATTATAGCCTGCCTATAGTCTGGGGAAAGGTGACCTTTACATTTTCAAACCTTGAAAGAATTTCAGTCAGACATGTAACAGGTGAGGTAAGACTAGAGGACACTTCCTGTAGTGTTCATTCTCACTTGGGAAATAAGGGAATGGAATTTTAGTAGAACTCCAAAAACAACTCTAGCAGAAGAGAAGAACTGCTAAAAGGTACACAAACAGTTGAAAGGGAACTGGGTAGCTCAGTCGGTTAAGCTCCTGCCTTCAGCTCAGGTCATGATCCCAAAGTCCTGCATCCAGATCCTTGCTCAGCAGGGAGCCTGCTTTTCCCTCTGTCTCCTGCTTTCACTGCTTGTGCTCTCTCTCTTTGGAAAGTAAATAAAAAAAATTTAAAAATAAAAAAAAAGGCAGGGGGTGGGGAACTGATTCCTCTAGACTATGAATGATGTATCACCAACAAAAGCATTCATTGTTGTGAAGTGAGGAGAATTCTTGCTTTAACTAACTCTTAATGAGGGTTAATTTACCAATCTGTAGTTTCAGTACTAGGTAAATAAACTCTTTATGTCTTTGTCCTAGAAAGAATTTGTCAGAAATCTAGTATACAGAACCCTAAATTCTATGCCCCCATGGCCATTGATCTACGTGTTGCCACCAAGATACAGCACTGAAGAGAGGTTAGACATTTCAATATTTCTATGAAGGTGAACAAGGACAAGAGAAAGGACATGAATTGATTTGCTTTTCTGTTCTTTCTAATACAATATGTAGTGAGGCCCAGAGACTACCAGAGATATTTCTGTAATCTCTTGGTTTTGCCAGTGATTTCATGGTACAACTTCCCATAAATCCACCTGGTATAAATTCAATTGAAAATTGAGTCTCTCTAGGCCATTACAGAGTCTCTTTGATTCTTCCTCAAAAACCTCTGAAATGCATCAACATTGGATATTACTTTGATTCACAGGTAAGCCAGCTATACACTAGGTCAATAAGCCAGTCACCTTACTCTTTTTTTCAAATCCCAACCATATGTACAATGCACATTAACATGACTTGCTGTATATGCATTTACCACAATATCAGTGGCAAAAATTCCCCAAATTTTCTGTCACCTTTTATAAAAACAAGTCCCTTGACTCCCACAAAAAATAGCCTTTTTCTCAACGAAATCTGTCATTCATTTTTGCAATCTGTCATTCATTTTGTCATTCATTTTGCAAAATATATTTCTCATTATTTTCCCAGAAAGGTCCTTGTTTGGAACTTTCATCAATGGGAACTAATGAAACTTTTTTAGCATATGTGTTTCCCTGAACCAAAACATCTTAAATATAATGATTTCTAAAGATCTAGAACTCAACACATTGTTAGTCCCACAGACCCTCAACTAGAAAACAAAGCAAATCCTTAGCATCAAATGTGAATGTCACAGCAATTGATGCTCTACTAAACCTCATACAATAGCATCATCCTTAAAGACAAGTTATTCCAAGAACCAGTCCTTAGTATAGTACACATGAACAATGCTCCCAGTCTAGATATGGTATTATTTGGGGAGGAAAAAGAGAAGAGAAAGATAAAGTTTATATTCTCAGGCAATACATGCAAATTATCCAAAGTCCCACTAATGAACATAGTCTTAGATGTTAATTGTGACATTAAAAGTTCCTTATACTAGGCAAATTTTGTGATAATTATACTATTTCTTTCTCTCTGAAATCAAATCTTGCACAATTTAGAAATTTGTAAAATGTCAGTAATAGTTTGCTGATCTTTCTTGAGTGCACTTTCTTCATTTATTTTTCAATCTTTAAATATCCCTTTTCATGTCCATTTTGGGGGGTCCCTCTTCCATGAAGGAACTAAAAAAAAAAATCCCTATCACTCATACCTTTTCAGTCCTGGCTTTCTTCAGATCCAGCATTGCTAATGAAAAGTCTGATATTGATAAGATTCTCCTGTCATATTATTTTCTTCTTTATATGTTTTTATGATCTTCTCTTTAACCTTGTTATTTTTGTTCCTTACAAAGTATTTATTTATTTATTTATTTGGTATATATGTGTATCTTCCATCATCTCCAGCACATTTGCTTGAGTGATTTCTTTAATAATTTCCTCCTCTTTGTTTTCTCTGTGGTCTCTTTATAGAATAACTAATAGTTCATTATTAGACTTTTTACAATTTTTCAAAAATCTTTTATCTTTTATAGGACTTTTATCTCTCAGACTTCAGTTCTTTAGTTTTGGACTGGACTTTCCCGAATTTAATTTTTCAATAATTTGTTGATTTAAATAATGGAAATCATATTAATTTATAATAATACCTCTTGGTTTAATTTTTTAAATTCCTTTTAGATCTCATTTTGGTCAAGTTCAAGAGATGTGGTAATACTTTTAGTCTTCCTTTATTTACCAATAAGAAAGTTTTATCTCATTTTTCCCATCGTTAGCTAATTCTTTTCTTTGTTTATCTAGGGTATTTGTTTGCCATAATTTCGGCTTTTCAGAAGTGTATGATGATTCATGGTTCTCTATTCATTCTTTAAGAAGTGGAACAGGAAATCTGCCTTATATTTTAGCTGGAATTTTCACTTCAGTAGACAGAAATCATTTGCGTTTTTTTTTCCCCTGCCTGAAAGTCTGTGTTTTCATCTGCTGTTATCTCATTTTAAAACTGTTTCTTGTATTATTTTTATCTAACATGGATTTTTGGTTTCTTGTTTTGTCCTCTATTTGTCTTTGTAGCTCTCTGTCTCTTTGTGCCTTGTATAGACACACTTGGCTTTTGTATTTTACCTAGCCACCAAGTGCTCTCTTGTGATCTCACTGTGGTCTGTGTGTTTAATTATGTCACAAACTTGTATTTATTGTTATGGAGTAAGTGGATTTTATCTCTCAGACACCTTTTGAGCTTCACAATGGTGAGTCGGTATTGTAGAATCTCTTTCTATCACCTAAGTTACTATGATTAGTGAGTAGGGATTTCAGCTGTGAAAGTAGACCTGAACCATGATCTTCCCCTTGAATTTTTACTGAAACTCATACAACAGAACTCATTCCGTCTTAGTGGGATGTATTCTGGGGGATATGATCTTACTCTGAACTATTCTCAGGCAACAATCAGTTTGTTTTTCATAACTGAACTAATTATTACTTGAAAGCTGTTCCCATTTGTGACTCTTTTGGAGAATAAATAAGGAATTTTGGGGGACATGGTTGGGGGTTTGATTCTAGTGTCATTACTGGAAAGGTATAAATGTTGTTTTAAACAAGTAAGACAAGAATTTCTTTCTGTGTTTCATCTATGTCTTTTTCACCCATATGCCATTATTTCATAAAATCTTAACTTACGTATATTTTTGCTATTAGCTTAGTTACTTAATTTTTTATCAAAGTTATTACCTCTAAATAATATACTCTTTCTGCTTTTCCTTTCTATGTTTGCTCCTGTCTCTTCAGTTTTTATTTCTGTCTTTGAAGAGCTATTGAGGGAGAAAAAAAATGGACTTTTGTCCTCATGGAAAAAAGTTTTCCTTGATTTTTTCTAGATTTAGACATTTACCTGTTTTCCATTAACAGAGGCCATGGTTTTTACTTCCGGTACTTTCCATGGGGAGGACCAGGAGTGAATTGATCTTAAGCGCTTATTTCAGCAGTCTAAGGTTTTTGACTCATTTAAAGGAAGTAATAGGATTGTCTACTTCATGAGGTTGTTATTCTGATTAATGGTTCATGTATTATAATATAATGTCAGAATTTAAAGACATGAGGCCAGGGGTGCCTGGGTGGCTCAGTCAGTTAAGCATCTGCCTTGGGCTCAGGTCATGATCTGCCCTGGGCCTAGGATGGAGTCCCACAATGGCTCTCTCCTCAGTGGGAAGTCTGCTTTGGCCCCTCTGTCCTTCCCCCCACTACTCTGCTTGTGCTCTCTGCCTTCTTTCTTGCATTCTCTCTCTCTTTCAAAAATTTTTAAATTTATTTATTTGACAGAGAGAGAGAGATCACAAGTAGGCAGAGAAGTAGGCAGAGAAGGGGCGGGGGAAGCAGGCTTCCCGCTGAGCAGAGAGCCTGATGCGGGGCTCGATTCCAGGGCCCTGAGATCATGACCTGAGCCGAAGGCAGAGGCTTAACCCACTGAGCCACCCAGGTGCCCCACTCTTTCTTTCAAATTAATAAATAAAAAATATTTAAAAAAACGTGAGGCCAATGTAATTTTATTTTAATTTACTCATTTTTGGTGGTAGGAACATGAGGATTTCCTGTATTCTTATATTTATATTTTTAAACTAAAAGAACAGATGCATCAAAACCTCTGAGTGAGGGGTTAAAAATAATATTCAGTGTCTATATCTTAATATTTTTGTGTGTAGCATATATTCTATTTCTGTCAGAAAACATAATTAAATAGTACTGATTGCCTATTTTACTATTCAGTAATATACCTCAGCACAGGTATATGATATACCTTTTGAAGGTAGGTATGACTAAAAAAAAAAAGCAACTATTTTTAAGCAAAACTTATCTGAATTAATTATCAAATCAAAAACATTTTCCTAAAAAGCTAGTATCAAATATTTTATGGTATAGGGGATATGCATTAAGAGCATATCTCTTTCAAAAATTAAAGAAAAAAATAAAAAATTGAAATTATTTCAAATGAAATGCTAGATTTCATTTCATAACTAAAATTCCACTACCCACAGCTTCCATAAATTTTGTTCAGATTATTCTGGAGATAGTTAAAATGGGAGGCCTTAAATTAATTTCCCCCATATAGTATCTTTAGTATATTTTATAAGCATGTTTCTTTCCAACTGTGTATGAAACTATTTTATCAATTTTTCTTGTGTTGTATCCAGTGGAAGTAGAACATTATATTACAAAATGAATTTTTAAGTGGGAAAGAATAAGAAAAATTTGTAATCTTTACCATTTCTGCCAAGCTCATACAGGGAAATCTTAGACAATAGATAAAATTTTAGAGCTAAAGCCTCCTGATCTTCTAGTTCTTCTGAATCTCACTAACTTCAACTGAACATCCTACTAGTACAAAGCTCTGTGCAATGTTGCATGACATAAAGGTTAGCATCTGTTACCCTCCCCTCACCTTTTCAGGAAGATTTTTATTATCCCCATGTAACAAAGGAAAATGGAGTAGTTTGGGTACTTAATCAAATTACCCGAGGAATTATAGTACAAAGGTGTAAAGTGGAGAATGTCACCCCAAACCGTATCCTGTGATCCCAAGATTAGTGCTGGTTTTATTATACCTTGATACTTCTATTTTTATAATATATGTTCAAGAGAGATAGGTGACTTGCCTAACATGTATTTTAAAAAGAGCAGGTGATATTGAAACAGGCACTCTTCTCATTCCCAGGCCAAGTTTACTTCACTGTGTATCAAAAAACTGAGCCTCCCTACATGGCAACTGAGGCAGGGGAATGGTAAAGGAGGCCGGCATTGAAAATTAACTATAGGAAGTCACATCATACATGCTTTGAAATTAAGTGCAGTTTAAATGCTTGGTCACAAAGCCAAATATTTTCAGTTCTATGCATTGTAGCCAGCCTGTTTGTGGTATTTTACTGCAACTATAATAGGAACTGTAACAGATGGGATGAAAAGTTGATAACCAAGGATGGCAGATCCAGTTATCCCTAAGGAAATGTGATTTAACAAGCATCTTGATAAAGACAGGAAGACCAACTGAGCTAAAACAGCTGCAATTGCAAAGCAAAGTAACAACTCAGATGTATCTTTTTTTTGATGTGAGTTCTCTTGACAATATAACTGTCCACCGAAGGAACTGAAGGGAGTGTGTGTGTGTGTGTGTGTGTGTGTGTGTGTGTATTCTGCAGACTTTAGGCAAAGTGTGCACAAAGGGTATCTGCAGCGACTATTCTTCTTAAGCTGAAGAGTAAGGCTTTTTCCATTGTTCTTCCTTCTTCAAGTCTCCCAGTCATACAGACAACATATTGGCTAACTTTATTGTGAGCATATGGTTAAAGAGTGCCTCTTCATGAGGATGAATTAATTTATGTCTGCACCTGGTAAGAGCAGCTAGAGAATCTTCTGTTTAACAAAAAAAGTTGGCTAGACTAATGGAAGTGGAAATTAAAGTTCAACATTATTTTATAAAACATTGTTGTTATTAATAGATATTAATCAGAACCTTAAAGAGAAGCAACATTTTAGCTACTTAAATATAGTAGATTAAAAATATATAAAATAAAATAAAAACAACCCCCCAAACACTCTTTTCTTCATTGCCAGCACTTTGCAGAATAAAATGGCCAAAATACTGGCAAGGAAATTTGCCAAACTTCAAGGTCTGACTCCACCAGAGATATATCTATATCATTTTAATTGATGTCCTCCATAAACATCTTTTTCTCCCATATGTTATTTTACAAGCCAATACACCTGACCTTAGATCAGGCACACTATAGCAGAATTCTGAGAGACAAGGGCAAACTTGCAAAGTAATCTTGTCAGCAAATAACCCGTAGGGGATCTTGGAGATATGTTGTCACTGAACTTCCAGATCTTTAACTTGCTACTAAAGTTTGTCTTGTGATTAGAAAACCCAGTAAAAGGTAGAGTGGCATTTTACTAGCTGATTATGGATCAAAATAGTTCTATTTCAAGGAATCTAAGCTGAGTCAACAATTGTCAGAAAATTTATATCCAAAAAATATAATGTGAAATAGAAGGGGAGGCATAAAATGAATAAACAATATAAGAAAAATGCTTTGCTTCACACATTACCCAGGAGACAAGAAGTCTTGAAAAAGTTTTGCATCTGTCTGAAATGTAGAAAATGCAAGGATATTTTATTCACTACTCTTAGAACCTCTTCAGTGTCACTCCCAAGTCAACATTTCAAATCTCTCTGTGGAATTACACTGTCGCATTTTTATATTTGCTTTTCCTTTTGCTAGAATTAATTTAAAACTTAGAAGAAGTTGCTCTATATTGTAAAAGTAAAGGACATTGTAATTGAGAGCAATATTCTAAACTTAGCTCTTGATGCTGAAGATAGGTTCAGGGCTAGTGATTGAAAGTGATGGCCATGGGGCACCTGGGTGGCTCAGTGGATTAAAGCCTCTGCCTTTGGCTCAGGTCATGATCCCAGGGTCCTGGGATCCAGCCCTGCATCACATTGGCTCTCTATTCAGCAGGGACCCTGCTTCCTTCTCTCTCTATGCCTGCCTCTCTGCCTACTTGTGATCTCTGTCTGTCAAATAAATAAATAAAATCTTTAAAAAGAAAAAAAAAAGTGATGGTCATGTATGTCCCTAACAAAATGTGGTGATAATATTTTCATAATTCTTTATTTTAATAAGTATTACTTCAACCAAAAAAAAAAAAAACACCCAAAACAAACAAAAAAACCAAGCAAAACAAAACAAGAATTCTAGGCTTCAGTTAATAGAACATTTATTTCTTTATACAACACTTTTTAAAAACTTTTGCTTTTCACAGAAGGTATAGTTGTGAGTTATTTTCTAGGTTAATAACTTGTACATAGAAAGTTCCTTGGGATATTGTTATTAGTTGATATATATTTTTAAATTTATTAGAAAGAAAGAAATACACACATTATGTCTTATCACTTGTTTTGGAGACCACTGAATTCTATAAAATTCGCAGTATTTATTATATACATTAAACATAATAAGTACCTAAAAACATGCTATCAAGATTTCTGTTTGATATATGAAATAAAACTGATGATATGTATTTATTGAAAAAGTAATACCATAGAACATATTATACAAATCATTGGAGGTGGATGAAGCAAGTAATAATAAGGACAATGATAATAATGATATAATTATAATTGTTAGGCTTCTCAGTAAAACTGGAAATCTGAACATTTTTTCTCTTTACAATTTCCCCCTAAAAGCCAAAGGGAATATATTGAAAAATTAAATGGCACACATTGCTTAAACCAGGTAGGCATGACTGCCTAATAAACATCAAGGCTTTTCTACAATGTGTTCTGTAGGTATGATGGGTTAAAAGTAAAAACAACACACCTATTCTGTTTGACATGTAATGAAAATAATTACAGTGAAATTAAGTGGAGGGAAACCCATTAAAATGGGAAGGTTTTAGGCTCAAATTCTTGCTCAGAAACCAAGAAGGATACATGGCATGGATACAGAGGGTCAAATTCAAACAAAGGTTCTCTTGTAGTGGTGCTTCCTGGCTACTTTCTGTATACTCATGACAACAGTGGTACCATTGGAAAAGAGAGTTTTGCGTTTCTATCATGCTGTTACTATCAACATTGAAAATCTGAGGGAAGTACAACATGAAAGCGCCTAGTGCTGCACAAGTAATTGCACAATTATATGGAGAAGAAGAGTTTGTAAGATATAAAGGTGCTGGTTAAAAGGACCGCATGTCAGGAAAGGAAGAAAGTGGTTACCCAAGGACTTGGGTCCAGCACACTGCTCTTCTTTATCCTAACACAATGACAGGTTTTAATTTATATCAGAGTAACCCAAGATCCTCTTCAAGATTTTTCTTGATGATTGATACAAATGGAGATGCTTTCTAAATTTCAACTAAGGAAGATAAGACATTATATCCCTTAACAGGGGAGAATGGCACCTGTACTAAAAGTTATCAAATAAGAAAGATGTTTTTGATGTTTTATTTCCATGAATAAGCTTCAAGACTTTTTAGAACTTCAATGTTATACCCTCTTTGTTCTTAAGAACAAATACTGTTAACTTCCTTTATTTTCACATATAAATCTGACCTCTTCTGAAATGCATAGCTGACCCTTTTAATATACGTTATCAGTATACCTTTCAAGAAGACTCTTTAAAGTTTCATAACTTGTGACTGTAAGGTCTATTTCCCACCCACCCTGAAGATCTATTCATTTATGTGGAAGTGGTTTTTATCACACTCTATAACTTATTAAACTAAAATAACTACAGACATAAAATCTCCGTTCTTCATCTAAAAGATTTTAATAGGGATGTTCATAGACTGACAGAACCCATAACAACTCAATTCTGGCAATTATATTCATGTCCCTAAGAATAAGCAAAGAGAAAAATAGCATTAGAGATATGAATATGAATACACTAAACTGTTAAATATGTGTAGAATAACTTGAAATTTTAGAACAGATATATCTCCATAAAACATTCTGCAAAGTATAAGTTAAATCTTTTGAAAATACTTAACTTCTGCTTGCAACTGAAATCTTGAGAATATTTATACTGCATATGATACCAATTTAAAATAATTATGATGTAGTATAAGTGATTATCAGAATAGAAACTATAAAAAAATCAACTCACAAAACTCAAAGACAAAAAATTTTTTCCAAGAAATCATATGAAATAATTCAAACATTAAAACTAAATCTGAGAATAGCCAAAGGCAGAACTGAATATAGGGAAGGAACCAGAATAAGTACAGATGCTAATAGCTATGAATAAAATTTTTAAATTAAGAAATAAAGAATACAAAAACCAAACAGTGAACACTGTAAGAAGTGAACAATGTAAAAGAAGGAACTAATCCTGAACTAAAACACAGTGGGGAGAAGGAAAATTTTCATACACATATACTTGAGAAAAAAGTATATTGCACAGGTAGGGACATAGTGAGAAAATCACAGAAGTTCCAGCACAGAGTAAAAAATAAGTAAATAATAAGGTACTAAAATAAATGAAACAGATTATTTAACCCCTTTCTTTCCATCCCCCAAGCCTCAAAATAATCTGGTGGGCAACAGACTTGTCTATAATATTAAATATTTTGAGGTAATTGTCTTAACTGATTTGGGCTGCTATAGCAAAATAGCGCAGACAGGTTCAGATCCAAGAAGTGGACATAGCAACTTTCTGAAAACCAGTCTTCCCCTGCAGGCACTTTGAATCTACAGCTATACACACAGCAACTCTGTGTGGAAAACAAAACAAAACAAACAAACAAACAAACAAAAAAAAACAAGCGCAAACTAGCTGAGCAACTCCTACATATTAGGCATGTGGGAATATACTCATATCACCCACTTTGAAATGGGTAAGAATGGCCGAGAAACACTCTTACAATAACCCACAAGCCCAGCATAGAGCCATACAACCTGGGGAGAATCCCAACTCCCAGCTTCTCCTTGGGGAATGAAGTGTTTGTGTCCAACATCTAATATTCCAATTTTTAAGATTGGGGATGGGCTCCCAAAACACCCAGGTCTGTAAGCCAATGGGGCTATGTCTGTGAGAATAACAAGACTAGAGCAAGCACAGAAGTAATTTTAAAAGACTCCTGAAGACTATCCCCCAGGCTTAGCACAGAGGGAGCAGACAAAAAATTCCTAGCTCCCAGTCTTTTCCTAGTAAAGACCTATTTGTGTACTTTAAAAAGAACAAAAATAAAAAAGAAAAAGAGTGAAGATAGCTTAAGGGACTTAACAGGATATATCAAGCAGACCAGTATACACATTACAGAGAACCCAGAAGGAAAGAAGAGAAAGGGACAGAACATTTATTCAAAGAGATAATGGATGAAAATTTCCTAACCAGGGAAAAGAAACAGACACCCAGATCCAGGAAGACCAGACTATTTCAAATATGATGAAACCAAATGGACCCACACAAAACACATTATAATTAAACTGTCCAAAGTTAAGACAAGGAGACAGTCTTACAAGAGAAAAACAACATCTTATGAGGGATAAATAAGGGAGCCCCCATAAGACTATTCCCAGATTTTTCAGCAGAAACTTTCCAGGCTGGAGGAAGTGGCATGATGTATTCAAAATGCTGAAAGAAAACAAATGAAAAACTGCCAACCAAGAATGCTTTACCCAGTAAAGTTGTTCTTCAGAATTGAAGGAGAAATAAAAAGTTCTCCAGACAAACAAAGAACTTCAGAGGTTCATCGCCACAAGACCAGCCTTATAAGAAATGTTAAAGTGAATTCCTTAAAAAACAAAACAAAAGGGTGCCAAATAGTAACAGGAAAACATACAAGAGCAAACATGTATACTCTAATGTTGGCACACCATCACTAGGAAATCTAGTATGAAGGTTAAAAAATAAAAGTATTAAAAATAACTAAACCACAATAATTTATGATAACAAGGTAAAACAATGTATATTGTGACATTAAAATCATAAAATATTGGAGAAGTGCAAAAATAACTGTGTGTTCAAAATTAAGTTCTTATCAGTTTAAAATGGGTTTATAAATATAAGATGTTTTATGTAAACCTGATGATAACCAAGAAGCAAAAACATATAATAGATATACAGAGGATAAAGAGAAAGGAATCTAAGCATACCACAACAGAAAATCATCAAATCACAAGGGAAAAAAGAAAGAAGGAAAAAACAATAGAATTACAAAACACCAAAAAAACAAGCGACCAAATGGTAATTGTAAGTCCATACTATAAAGAATGAATTTAAATGTAAATAGACTAAGTTCTTTATAAAAAGTCATTGAATGGCTGACTGGTGAAAAAAAGAAGGCCCAACTATGTACTGTTACAAGAGGTTCACTTCAGCTTTAAGGAAGCACACAAACTAAAAAATGGAGAGATAGAAAAAACTATTTCGTATAAATGGAAACCAAAAAAGAGAAAGAATAGCTATATAAGAGTAGCTAGCTATACTTATATCAGACAAGACAAACTTAAGATATAAACTATAATAAACAGCAAAAAGGTCATTACATAGTGAAAAACCAGTCAATTCAACAGGAAGACATATCATTTTAAATATTTATACAACCAAAATGGGAACAACTAAATATATAAAGCATATTTTAATACACCGGAAAGGTGAAAACAGCAGCAATATTAAAAAAGTAGGAGACTTCAATTCTCAATAATAAATACCCAACTCTCAACAATGGAAAGGTCATTTAGACAGAAAACAATTTCTGGACAGAAAATCAAAAGGGCACATTTGGCTTAAACAACACATTATACCAGATGAACTTAATGGACATTTACAGAATATTCTCTCCAATAGCAACAGAATACACATTCTTCTCAAGGGCACATGAGTATTCTTTGAGATAGATTATATGCTGGGCCATAAAACACATTTAATAAATTTAAAAAGATTGAAAGTATATCAAATATCTTCTCCAACCACTGTGTTATTTATGAAACATAAGGAGGCTGTTCTTGGAGATTGGTTGGCAATGATTTTTGGATTTGACACCAAAGGTAAAGGTAACAAAGGGAAACATAAACAAGTGGGATCATATCAAACTAAAAATGTTCTGTACAGTAAAGGAAACCATCAACAAAATAAAATGGCAAGCTATGGAATAAGAGAAAATATTTGCAAATTACGTATCTGGTAAGAGGTCAAAATCCAAAATATAAAAAGAGCCAACACAACTCAACAGAAAAAAATTAGATTAAAATATGAACAGAGGAACTGAATAGAGATTTTTCCAAAGAAGAGCTATAGGTGGCCAATAGATACATGAAGATGTGCTCAACATCACCAATCCTCAGGATTGAGATCTTATTTCATGGCTGTTTGAATGATTATCATCAAAAAGAGAAGAGATTGTAAGTTTTGGTGAGGGTGTGGGGAAAAGGGAATACTTCTGTGCTATTGCTGGGAATACATATTGGTACAGCCACTGTGGAAAACAGAACAGAATTTTTTTCAAAAAAATTAAAAATAGAACTTCCATTTGACCCAACAATTCCACTTCTGGGTATATATCTAAAGGAAATAAAAACAGAATGTCAAAAGATATCTACAACATAAGTAGATAACATCAGCTTTAACATCAGCTGACGGATGGAAAATGATTTGTTTTATCTACACAATGGAATATTATTTAGCCCTGAGAAAGTAGGAAATCTAACCATTTTTGACATCAATGAAACTTGAGGGCATTATGGAAAGTGAAATTGGCCGGACATACAATGACAAATATTTCATAGTATCACTTATATGTGGAATCTTAAAAACAAAACAAAACAAGTCTTACTCAAAGAAACCAAGTAGGAGAGTGACTGCCAAGAGCTGAAGGTTAAGGGAAATAGGGACATTTTAGTAAAAGATTACAGACTATCATCTATAAAATATATAAGGTCTCAGGATTTAATATGTAATATGGTGACTATAGTGAGTAACTGTACTGTACAGTTGAAATGTACTAAGAATAGAACTGAAATATTCTCATAAAAAGATAAATATTTGATATTAATGATGTATTAATTAACTACATGGTAGAAATCCTTTGACATATACATATATTAAATACATCAAATCATCATGGTATATATTTCAAATATCCTATAATCTTATTTTTAGTTGTACTCCAATAAAGAAAACACCGTAAACTGGGTGATTTACTAATAGGTGATTTACTCTTATTTTTAGTTGTACTCCAATAAAGAAAACACCATAAACTGGGTGATTTACTAATCCTCATGGTTCTGGAGGCTGGAAGTTCTACACGGTGCCAGCACGTTTTGGTTCTGGTGAGAATCTTCTTCAAGTTTGAAGATTGCCAATTTCTCACTGTGTATTCTCATGGTGAAGGAGTTAGGGAGCACAGTGGGATCTCTCTAATCAGTGCACTAATTGAAAATAAGAGTTTTGGGTGGACACATTCACATGAATGCAATGATTAATCAGATTCAGGATTTGTTGTTACAAAATAGAAGTTTGTAACCTAAACGTAGTAATGTTTGTAACCTAAAAGTAGAAATGTTCCTTCCATTGTAGATTTTCAGTTTTAAAAATAGTTTTGCTTTACAGCACATGTATGAAAATGTAAGCAAAATGCAAATATTTATCAAAAAGCCAACACATTATTCTCCACTCATATAATAAATAATGTCCAGCATCTCTAGCCCTCTTTACACATCAACCTGATCACAGTTCTGTCTGTTGTAGAGTTAACAGCATAGTAATGTTTGAAGCAATTACTTCCTTCCTTAATAGTTTTACCACCTATGGTTATACCACCTGTTATCATTTCAAAAATTATTTTCCCCTTTTTTATACTTTTGAACCTTAAGTAAATGGAATCATAAAGTACTCTTGTGTTTTTAAGATTCACATATATTGTTTTGTTTGAATGTAGTTTATGTATTGTATTTCAGTATTCCAAATGATACAATTTATCCCTTTGCCTAAGGATAACTGAGTTGCTTTCTTTTATAGTTATTGTGAGTAATATGCTTTTATAATTACTTCTGGTGAACACAAGCACACATTTCTGTAGGGTAGGTAACAAGTATAGGCTAGGTAACAGGATATATGATACTCTCAGTTTCATCAGGTGATTTTCAATTCCCTGATTAGAAAGAGTTGAGCACCTTTGATTGTAGTCATTTTACTTAAGGATTTATAGTTGTTTATATTTTAAAGTCTATTCTAAATAAAATCTTTTGTCAATTTCATGTATTATAAAAACCTTTTATTATTCTGTAGTTTGTCAGTTTTCTCTGCTAATAGAGTTTTTGATCAATAAAAGTTCTTAATTTTAATATGAAATTTATCAATATTTTTCTTTAAAGGAGTCTGTTTTCTGTCTTTTAATCTTTTTATACCCCAATTTCAATAACATAGTCTCATATCCATGTCTCTCATTCAGCTGGAATAAATTTTAATTTATGTATTAAGTATACTTTCAGTTTTATTCTTTTCCATGTATACACCAATTGTCCAAATACAACTTGTTGGAAAAAATTATCTTTATTGGTTCCATGCTATCTCTTTTGTTAATAAATATCTCTGTATGTATGGATTTGTTTCTAAGCTTTCTTTTCTTTTGATTTTTATCTAAGCTTTCAACCTTTCCATACTCTTTCAATAATTTTAGCATTACAAGTCTTCAAATCTATATTTTTTTAATCTCCAAGAATGCCTTGGATATTCGTAGCCCATTACATCTTATTTATTTATTTATTTTTATTTTTTATTTATTTATTTGACAGAGAGAGATCACAAGTAGGCAGAGAGGCAGGCAGAGAGAGAGAGAGGAGGAAGCAGGCTCCCTGCTGAGCAGAGAGCCCGATGCGATACTCGATCCCAGGACCCTGAGATCATGACCTGAGCCGAAGGCAGCGGCTTAACCCACTGAGCCACCCAGGCGCCCCAGCCATTACATTTTAGAATCAGTCTGCCATCTTTGATGGAAAATCAAACACAAAAGTCCTTTTGTGTTTGAAATTTTGTGTGGTGGTGCTAAATGACAAACAATAATCAAAGCTAAGACTTCAGTTTTCTGTATGTTTTGTTTTGACTGCGTGACTATCCTTAGGAATAGAGTTTGGTGTAATTTTTGAGTACTATATTTCATTGCATTATTTATAAATATAAGTGGTCAATTAAAACTAAATAATCATAATATGGATTTTATAGGCCAAATCATTATACTTATTTATCCATTCATCCATCCATGTAATTTGTATACATATATGTGTACATTTTGTGTGTGTGTGTGTACAGGATCTTGAGATCATGACCTCAGCTGAAGGCAGGGGCTTAACCCACTGAGCCACCCAGACGTCTCATGTCTGTATATTTATAAGCATTGCATACATATGTACAATATATGAAACTATAGTTATATCACATTATATCTGTGTATCTATACCTATCTATATATAAATACACATTGTATATGCATGTATAGAAGATAGATACATAGATAGATGAACAGATAGACATATAAGTAGTTAGATATCGAAAGTAGTGACTTTTAATCACATTTGAAATTTCATACAGACTTAGTGTCATTAATTAATATTCAAGGATGACTACAATAAAAAATACAAATAGTAACAGGGGTTGGTGAGGATGTAGAGAATTTGGAACCCTTGTGCACTGTCAATAGTACTATAAAATGGTGTAGCATCTATGGAAAACACTATGGAAGTACCACAAAAAATTAAAAATAGAATTGCTATTTAATCCAGCAATTCTTATTTTGGGTATATACATCAAAGAATTGAATGCAGGGTCTTAAAGAGATATTGGTAGCTCCATGTTCAGAGGCACATTATTCCCAGGAGCCAAAAGGTAGAAGCACCCCAAATGTTCATTCATGGGTGAATGGATAAGTAAAATGTGTTAAATATATACAGTGAAATATTAAGTTTAAAAAGGAAGGAAATTCGGACACATACTGCAACATGGATGAATCTTGAGGACAGTATTCTAAGTTAATAAAGCCAGTCATAAAAAAGACAAATACTATAGGATTCCATTTCTTGTAGGTACCTAGAGTAGTCATATTCATAGAAACAGAAAGCAAAATAGTGGTTGGGGGTGGGAGGAATGGGAATTGTTGTTTATTGGGTATTGAGTTTCAGTCTTGCAAGGGTTCTGGAGATTTGTTATACAACAATGTGAATGAACTTAACACTACACGCTTAAAATATTTAAGATGGTAATTTTATTATGTTTATTTTATAATAATTAAAAAACTAAAAAAATCAATTATAAATGGAAAAATGGAAAATGAATTTTAGAATATGCAAAACAGACTGCATAATCTGTTAAATTCTTGAAGTTTGGAAGCTAGTGGGAATGTACTTCTGACTCAAATTCCAGAGGTTCGTATAATTAGAAAATCAGGGGGATCCTACAGCATAGGTCATCCACATGTTATCCAAATCTCTTTGCCTTCAGAAATATAATTAACTATAATCAGTTTGCATCCCCACCCATAGATTTTTGTAAATTTTGCAATATCTTTTCTTTTGGCTTACTACAATTTGTGATTTCAGTTGAGCCATTTTGTTTGACTGAAATATCGATCCAAAAACCCAATGTTCACTTTTTCAAAATCTTCAAAATACCTATTCTACAAAGCACCTGTGATTAGAATGACATTCTCAAGGTTTGTTAAGGAGGGGAATCATGGCAACACAAAAGACTGCTAAAGGTTTTTAAGGCATAGCCCTTTTAAAAATGTCCATCAACAGTTCTAGACTATGTGGTAGCATTTGCCTTTCAATCCACCCTGAGCTCTATTTTGTTGTATAATTCTTTCTGTTCTTTCCTTTTTCCTTCATTTGTTCTCTACATTTTTTAGGATCATAAGAGCAAAATTTCTTATGTGTATCATGCAGAGCATATTTCTTTCCCTATTTCTCGAGCCACACATTAGGTGAAAAGCTGTGGGAATTTTGCAGGAAGGGCTCACTTTTTAACTCAAATCTATAGCATTTTTTCAAACAAAGGCAGTGTTATTCTTAAAAGGAATCTGATAGAATTATTTTCACATAGTTACTGTACAAGAAAAATGTTCTAAATCAAATATTAGTAAATGACATTCAGCTATCTAGGAAAAGAATCCATAATCCCATTGGGATGTTACAGAAATGCTCAGGCATTAAAATGAATGAATGAATGAATGAATGAATTATATGCAGTACTTTAATTTAAAAAAAAAATACTCTAGGGACGCCTGGGTGGCTCAGTGGATTAAAGCCTCTGCCTTCGGCTTGGGTCATGATCTCAGGGTCCTGGAATCGAGCCCCACATTGGGCTCTCTGCTTAGCAGAGAGCCTGCTTCCTCCTCTTTCTCTCTGCCTGCCTCTCTGCCTACTTGTGATCTCTGTCTGTCAAATAAATAAATTAAATCTTTAAAACAAAAAACCGGGCGCCTGGGTGGCTCAGTGGGTTAAGCCGCTGCCTTCGGCTCAGGTCATGATCTCAGAGTCCTGGGACCAAGTCCCACATCGGGCTCTCTGCTCAGCAGGGAGCCTGCTTCCCGCTCTCTCTCTCTCTCTGCCTGCCTCTCTGCCTACTTGTGATCTCTGCCTGTCAAATAAATAAAATCTTTGAAAAAAAAAATAAATAAAACAAAAAACCTTTCAAATGTAAAATACTTTAGATTTTAAAATGTTAAATACTTAAAATTAAAGGAAAACACATGATTTTAATAGATCTGAAAACAAGTGGCATAAAATAAAAAAATAGTAGAAAAATACTACAATTATTTTTAGTATAAAAGAGTTTCACATCCTAGCAGTATGATTTTTTTAAAATCATACTAAATTATTAGCCAGCATTTTGTTTTATTTGAAAGACAAGACTTTTTTTTTCTGTTAAATAAGAACAAAACTGGAATAGCTGCTATCACTGCTATTATTTAATTTTTTGGGATCATTCCAGTCAATTTATTTTAACAACTAAACAACTAATAGTTACAAATATCTGAATGAAGGAGGCATCTTACTATTTCTTTTTAAAAATTTTATTTATTTATTTATTTGTTTGTTTATTTATTTATTTATTTGACTGACAGAGATCACAAGCAGGAGGAGAGGCAGGCAGAGAGAGAAGGAGAAGCAGGCTCCCCGCTGAGCAGAGAGCCTGATGCAGGATTTTATCCCAGTACCCTGGGATCATGACTTTCGCCGAAGGCAGATGCTTTAACCCACTGAGCCACCCAAGGTGCCCCTGCATCTTACTATTTTTAAGTGATTGTTTAATTCAAGAGAAACAAGCAAACAACTGATTTATTATTCAATGCTAAAAAATAAGTGTATTAAATTGTGTATTAAATCAGATTTCTAAGAATTCAGTGTTATTATTGTTTTTTTAAGTTTCTAAAATCTTTATCCCTTTTGAAATACAATATCTCACATTAAATATTTGGTATGTTAGAGATTATACTGAACATTGAAAAAATTATTTTATAAGTAGGTATTATTATCCACATTTTACACATAAAATATTTTTCAGATAGTTTAAGAAAATTACTCATGTTTACATAGTTTTCTAGTTGTATTTCAAACATTCTAAGTTCAGAACTTTTTTTTTTTTTAATAATTCTGTCCCTTTCACCAAATCTAAATGGATGAATAGAATTATTTTTGACACAAGATAAATTTAGGACCTTACATAGATTAAGTGATAGTAAAAGTAAGGATAAATTTAAAATTGCCCTTAATTCATTTAAAATATGACTCATTTATAATTTTTCCCATTTACCTCAGTTCTGTTTCTTAACACCGGTGAGGGAGATCCTTGTTTTAATGTGTGATATTAAAGAAATAATGCAAAATGTCATCTTAAAGAAAAATTGCTTGTTTTCTTTCAGTTAGTAAGACATTTGGAATTCTCATGAATTTAAACATATAAACATGAAGCCAAAATATTTTTTAAATGTATCCTTCAACACTAAAGTTGTTAAGGAGTTGTCAGAACCTGTAATGCCTACCTACTTTGAATCACTAATGTCCAATGTCCACCATCCTGATATGAATATTTCAGTAAGCCTTCTTCTGGTCATTGTCTGTGTGAAAGCATTTTCAATTTCCACCTAGAACAGGAAGTACAAGCAGTAGATATGGCCCAGAGAAACCTTAAGGGCTTAACCAGGAAACTAAAATTTTCAAGTTTTAACTTTGCTAGTAGTTCCAACAATTTGTTTCAGAAATAAGATTTTAGTCATAAATTATTTTAATCAAATGGAGGGCAAAATCCTTAAGGTTGACTCTGATCCTTTGTATATATCAGTGTGATGTTACAATAAGGTCAGGATCTGATTCTTATCCTCAAAGCTTCCAGCCACTTGTGATATCCGTCATAGGTCCAAAGCTTTTAATTGCCGAACACAAAGACAATTACAGTCTGAAACAAAAGAGGAGAAAACTTTATATACAATCTATATTCTGGTGGTGTTTTTTTGCTATATCTGCTAGGCAAACCCATCATTTTTTTAACTCCAAAATAATTCTCCTCTTCAGAACACTCTTTCAATTGAGCTTGTATGTATTTTACCTTCTTTCTATTTATTTTTTTTCTTTTTCAGGGTTTAATCATACAATATCTTAATTAGGGAATTACAACATTGGTTCTAGTGATAGCTCTTCTATTGTGGATCAAAGGTCTCTTTCATGGTTTTTCCTATCTAGTGCAAACCAATTTACGTAGCCTTCAAAGTATTGTGTGGTTTGACTTCAATGTGAAGAATTCTAGACTCCTAAGCTATTTAGTGACTTACCTGCTACTGTATTAAAGTTCCTAAATTACTACCAGGCAGCCTAACCTCAGTCTGAAATCATTCTCCTAATGTTATTTCTAACCATCTAAGCAATAGTTATATCTGCTTCCCCACTTTCTCTTGCTATCATGATTCAGCTGGGATATTATTGTATTAATTTTATAGTATTATACCAAAAAACTAAAACCTTCCTATTTTAAATGATTTCCTATTTTAAATGACTGATTCACAACGTACATCCTCAGTTCTAAATCATTTGGTATTTCAGAAAGAGTCTCTGCAGAATCTGAGTTTCAAAGGTCTCAGATCTTCTACAACTTGTCTGTGAGGAGGTGAGAGAGTGATAAGTGAAGGTAGTCATCTGCAGGTACAAGAACTGCCATTAGGCAAGATTATATGGTCAAGACCAGGACTTTGGCCCCACACCAAAGACAAGCCGGTCAGGCAAACCATGAGTTGATACAGAGCCTGATCCTTTGTATATATCAGTGTGATGTTACACATCACACTGAGCCTGATTCCCAACATGCCCCAATGTCATTTTTCATGAATGTATACCCTTGAGTCCATATTCTCCTTCTTTTCCACCTGCCTTCATAAAATTACCTGTTATGTTTTGAAGTTCAAAAATTATCTAAGTAAAGAGTTTTTTTCCCCATGTTCTCTGCTTGTTCCTTGGCCCTTTCAAGTTAATAATTTGTGTTTTTCCTGTCTGGGAAATTCTATTTTTATTTGATATTTTCTTTCTATTGATTTTCTTTTATTTTTCTAGGTTACTATCTTACTTTCTTTGAGCTGCTATATAGAAGGACCACAAATTGGGTAGCTTTACTAAAAAATTTTACTAGAAAAATTTACTTTAGCTTTACTAAAAAAAAAATTACTAGAAAAATTTACTTCTTACAGTGCTGGAGGCTGGGAAGTCCAAGATACGGTGCTAGTATGGTTGGGTTCTAGTGTTGGCCCTCTTCCCATTTCTTTTTTTTTTTTTTTTTTTAAGATTTTATTTATTTATTTGAGAGAGAATGAGTGAGAGAGAGCATGAGAGAGGAGAAGGTCAGAGGGAGAAGCAGACTCCCCAAGGAGCTGGGAGCCCAATGCAGGACTCCATCCTGGAAGTCCGGGATCATGACCTGAGCCGAAGGCAGTCACTCAACCAACTGAGCCACCCAGGTGTCCGCTCTTCCCATTTCATATGCAGTGTCTTCTCCCTGTGTCCTTACATTGTGAAAGGGGCAAACTCACTGTGTGTGTGTTTTGTTTTGTTTTGTTTTTCTTTTTTGAGGACATCAGTCCCATTCATGAGAGCTCTTCTTTCACGTCCTAAGTGCCTCTCAAAGTTTTACTCCTTATCACCTTGGTGGTGTCAGTTTCAGCATATGAATTTTGGGAAACAAAAAAATTCAGTCATTAGCAATCACCTTTAACTTCCCAGAATAATCCAGTTCTGACCTTTTCTCTCAGGCATTTTGGCTCTAAATTCTGGGAAATGTTTTTCAAAGGCATTCATCTTTTCTTTTTATTAGTCATGTAAAAACTTTCCAATGCTATTACTTTTCTCAGTTATGTCATTTTTTGTTACATATTTCATGAAAGTAGTAACATCTCAGATATCTCAGAGTGCCTCAGTTAATTTATGATCAGTCTTTATTTGGCCATTCTTATGTTATTTATACTTTTATCTAATTTTTTAACATATATAATTTTTTAAAATTCTAGAATAGTTTTAAATTTACAGAATTATTACAAAGATTAAGAATTTCCATATACCCCACAACCTGTTTCCCTGTTATTGACATCTTATAAGAATGTAGTACTTTTATTGCAATTAATGAACATCTATATATGTATATATATATATATATATGTATATATATCACTTACATAGTGATATAGTGATATGTTATTATTAACTATGGTCTATATATTATATATTCCTACATCCTCAATATTTTCCTCATATCCTGTTCCTCTTCTAAAATCCCATCCAGGAATGCTTGTTTTGGTAGCACATATACTCAAATCCCAACCAAGATACCAAATTACATTGACGACTCATGTCTTATTATTCTCTATCTCTGTCTGCTTCCTGGGAGTACTGTAGCAAATTACCACAAACTGGTGGCTTAAAAACAACAGAAATTTATTCTACCACCATTCTGGAGGCTAGAAGTATGAAATCAATGTGTTGGCAGGGCTCTAAGGGAGAATATGTTTGATGGCCTTCATCTTAGCTTTTATTGTTGCGGGCAGTCCTTGGCATTCCTTCGCTGGTAGATGTAACACTCCAGACTCTGCCTCCATTGTAACATGGCCTTTTCCTTGTATGTCTTTTTCTTTTCCTTTATAAGAACACCAGTCATATTGGAGCTTTGTCTAGTACCGTAAATTGGAGGCTTAGATTATTTCTTTCATAACATTCTTTTCTTTCAACATATGACTTTAATATTACAGATTTCCCTCTAGGTACTATGTTCTATGCATCCCACAATTTTTAATAAGTTCTATTTTTTATTTTTATCCCTTTAAAAATACTTTTGAATTTCACTTGAGACTTTTCTTTGACTGTTGTGTTATTTAGAAACCTGTTGTTGAATGTCCCAGTATTTGCACATTTTCTATTTATCTGTTATATTATTGATTTCTAGTTTAATTTTGTTGGGGTGAGAACATACTTTATTTGATTTCTTTTCTTCTAAATTGGTTAAAATATATTATGTCCCAGAATGTGGTCTGACTTTCTGAATGTCCCATGAGAGCTTCAGAAGAATATGTTTTCTATTGTTGTTGGATACAGTAGTCTACAGATATCAATTAGGTACAATAGATTAATAATGCTGTCCATGTCAAGTATATTCTACTAATTTGTCAGTTACTGAAAGAGGACCATTGAAGTTCCAACCGTGTTTTATCAGTTTTTACTTCACCTATTTTGACACTCCTTTTAGGTATTTACACATTTATAATTATTATACCTTCTTGGAGAATTGATTCTTTCATTATTATGTAATATTGACATCTCTGATAATCCTCCTGATCTGGAGTTGGCCTTGTCTAATGTTATCATACCTAATACAACTTTTTGGTTAATGATAACATCGTACATCTTTCTCCATGCTTTACTTTTCACCTTTATGAGTGCTAACATTTAAAGTAGATTTGTACACAACATATAATTGGGTCTCTTTTGCTTTGTTTTCCTGTCTTGGCAATCTCTATCTCTTATTTGGCAAATTTAAATGATTTACATAGAAAATGATTATTGACATAATTATATTAGTATTTAAAATGTTTCTATCAGTTAATTTGTCATTCTTTTTGTTGTTCTTATCTTATATCTTCTCTGCTGTTGAGTATTTTATTTGATCCCATTTACCTCCTCCCTTAATATATCAGTTATACTTATTTATAAAAATGTCTTTATTGATTATCCTTTGCAATATGCATTTTTAATTAATCTAGTTTATCTTTAAAGATTTATTTATGTATGTATGTATTTATTTATTTTAGAGAGAGAGAGAAAGAGAGCACGAGTTGAGGGAGGGGGAGGGGGAGAAGGAGTGAGAGACTCTCAAGCAGATCTCCTGTTGAGCATGGAACCAGACATGGAGCTCGATTCCAGGACTGTGAGATCATGACCTGAGCCCAAATCAGGAGTCAGAGGCTTAATCAACTTAACAACCCAGGAATACTTTTAGCTTATCTTTTTAGCTTATCTTTAAGTAAGACTGTATCATTTTACGAGTAGTGTAGTTTCCTTGTGTGGATAGCTCTCAATTTCTCATACACATTTCTTTAGTCATTACTGTCATTCATTTCACATATTCATATGTTATAATCACCCAGCACATTGATACTATTAATTCAAACAAGCAGTTATATTTAGGTTAATTGAAATAATAAAACATTTTAAAAGTTATTTTATGATCTCTTATTCTCTCTCCTATACACTTCCTTTCCTTATGTAGATCTGAGTTTTATTCTATATTATTTTCCTTATGCTTGAAAAAAGTCTAACAGTTCTCACAGGCAGAAAAGATATAAGATGGGAGTAAGCTTTTTTTTTTTTTTTAAAGATTTTATTTATTTATTATTTGACAGAGAGAGATCACAAGTAGACCGAGAGGCAGGCAGAGAGAGAGAGGGAAGCAGGCTCCCCGCTAGCAGAGAGCCCGATGCGGGACTCAATCCCAGGACCCTGAGATCATGACCCGAGCTGAAGGCAGTGGCCCAACCACTGAGCCACCCAGGCGCCCCGGGAGTAAGCTTTTTACATGTGAAATTTTTACAATAGAAGTTAGTGCATTAATTTGTAAGCAGATAGTTTCCAGAATCTCTTTTTTTCTTTAAGAACTTGTTTCTTTTCAGTTTATCTTCGTGTTTCTCTTTCTTGACTTATGTTTTCCCTATGTGGTCTTTAATATTTATATGTTAGTTTTAATTTAAGAAAGAGTGACTGTGTTGGTTACTTTATACATTGGTATGCATTTTCTCTGCTATTATAATACCAGTTTGTTTCACGAAAAAGTTTCCTCCACAAATTAGAATACTTTACTGGGACTCCATGGAAAGGCATAATGGCTCATGAGCTTTCATTAAATAAGAAGGCTGGCCTTACACTGATTCCCCTCAAGTACTAGAATGAAAAAGGTAATTATTCTAAATGTGCCAATACCGTACCAACAATATTATTTTTTGAAGATAGTTAATTTTATTTATTTAAAGAAAAGCCTTTTGGTATTTGCCTAGTTGATAAATGACACTGTAATAAAGTTCTGTTGACAGAATTTCAGTTAATGAAAATATTTCATAACCTCTTCTCACTTCATACTCATATCCAGTCCAAGTCTCTCTGAGGTTTCCCCTTCTCCAATTCTTTCCTCCTCTGCTAGTGTTCTGTACTTAAACTTCTGTTTCTTTTCCAACTTTTGGGAATGTGCTTATCTTTCCATCTAATCTTCTACCTCTGCTTTAAACTTCCCCAAATCTGCCACTCCCATTTCTTCTTCTTTTTTTTTTTTAAGATTTTATTTATTTATTTGACAGATAGAGATCACAAGTAGGCAGAAAGGCGAGGGGGTGGGGAGCAGGCTCCCAGCTGAGCAGAGAGCACCATGCAGGGCTCCATCCCACGACCCTGGGATCATGACCTGAGCAGAAGACAGAGGCTTTAACCCACTGAGCCACCCAGATGCCCCTGCCACTCCCATTTCTATCCCATCTCATTTGCTTAGCTTTTAGGGATTTGACCACATTTTTATTTCTTCACTATCATATTTGAAGAGAATAAAGTTGAATAGATACAAAAGGGCTCACACCTTCTATCTGAATATTCTTGTAATTCTTGACAGGAATTTAAGTGACATTCTTTGGCCATTCTATATCTTGTAACACAGTCATGTTGTATAGACATAACAAAAATTACCAAGGCACAAGGCTGGATTTGGAAAAACAAAATTACATTTGCTAGGGTATTGACTCTATGATATATAATGTTTCATTAAAATGTTTTTAATGTTTCATTAAAAATATTAGCATTGAATTATATATTCTATCTCCTATTAAATTGTTGGTGCACATTTACTTTCCTCTACTTGTAGCTACAAACTGAAGAGTATATGATAGACTCGCATGCACATATATATTACCTTTCCTTTATTACCTTTATTTCCTTTATTACCTTTCCTTCTAGGTTATAAGTTCTTAAGGTTTTGGATCACATGCTCTTCATATTTGTAAACTACAGAAGTAAAGGATTTAATATTAAAAAAAAAGTTCTAATGCAGATAAGTTTTCCAATGGTAGGGAGAAAAACAGAATTAGAAATAGCCCTTTTAAATTTCCACTCACGTGGTGTATTAATAATAAGCTCTTAACAAAAGATCTCCTAAACAAAATTTATTATGTGTAGGGGCGCCTGGGTGGCTCAGTGGGTTAAGCTGCTGCCTTCAGCTCAGGTCATGACCTCAGGGTCCTGAGATCGAGTCCCGCATCGGGCTCTCTGCTCAGCAGGGAGCCTGCTTCCTTCTCTCTCTCTCTCTCTGCCTGCCTCTCAGTGTACTTGTAATTTCTCTCTGTCAAATAAATAAATAAAATCTTTAAAAAAAAGTTTACTATGTGTAGTATAAAAAGAAATAAGTTATTCTGCTTCACAAAGGTTTTACCCTTTTGCTATCAGATTTTACACAACACTGATGCTCTTCCTTCCACAACTCCTGCCCTCCTGTACTACCATTGCTTATGCCAAGCAAAAGATCGTCACAGTGCCTGAGTTGCCTTTATACAGACCAATGTGCTTGACAGTAACCATGATATTCATGATTCCCATTGGGTCCCGAATTGACTGGTGCTTTCTTCAGTTATGTGTACATGTAAACAAAATCATAGAAGTGTGAATGGATTTTAGGCATTATATAAGCATATCTGATATGCTTGATAGAAACTAATTCTTCCTTCTGCTCTGTCCTAGAACACAATGTCTGGCATTTGGGGTTCATTTCTCCAGCTTCTGTCACACCAGAATGATTTCAGCAACTTCTTTTCATTTAAAAATTTATTACAGAAAGCAGGATTCACCCTTTTAGATTGATGATCTTCACTCTGTTTAAGGAAGAAAAAGTTGGGTAATATCACAAACTGAAATATTATGTCCAGGTCTGAAAGATGAAAAGTTAAAGCATTCTCTTATTTATTTACTCAAAAGAACTTACCATAGTTAAAATATTTTAAATAAATGAAAGAAGAATATAAACATATTTTGTATGATTATCTTTCTCCATTTGGCAAAGTAACCAGAAACAACTTTCATTTAAAAAGTTTCATATTCTAGGGGCGCCTGGGTGGCTCAGTGGATTAAGCTGCTGCCTTCGGCTCAGGTCATGATCTCAGTGTCCTGGGATCGAGCCCCGCATCGGGCTCTTTGCTCGGCGGGAGCCTGCTTCTCTCTCTCTCTCTGCCTGACTCTCCGCCTACTTGTGATTTCTCTCTCTGTCAAATAAATAAATAAAATCTTAAAAAAAAAAAAAAAAAAAAAAAAAAAAAAGTTTCATATTCTAGGGCTGCCTAAGTGGCTCAGTCATTAAGCATCTGCCTTCAGTTCAGGTCATGATCCCAGGATGTTGGGATCAAACTCTGCATCAGGCTCCCTACTCAGTGGGAAGCCTGCTTCTCTTTCTCCCATTCCGCCTGCTTGTGTTCCATCTATCACTGTGTCTCCCTCTGTCAAATAAATACATAAAATCTTTAAAAAAAAAGAAAAAAGGTAGGACTTCTGTGCAAGATAGCAGAGTAGAATGATCCTAAACTCACCTCATCCTATAGATTCAACTAGATAAGATCCTCATCAGTTTAAACAATCCAGAAGACAACCCAAAGACTGGCAGAACAGGCTCTCCACAGCTAAATGTAGAGAAGAGGCTGCACTGAACATGGTAGGAAGGACAGAGACATGGTTAGAAAACAAGATAACCTGCAAGACTGTCCATGGTGAGGAGGGTCACAGCAAACATGAAGAGTGGAGAAAAGCAGACCACACTTCAGGCACCCCAGGCACAAGGGACTTGCACTGGGAATAGCAATCCCCAAAACATTTGGCTTTGAAAAGTGGAGGGACTTAATTCTCAAAATCAGTGAGGCTTAACACCTGAAACTTTAAAGATCAGTGGCTCTGCTCTGGGAGAGCAAAAGAAAGGAAACTGAATCTCTGCCCTTAAAGAGACAGTACAACAAACTGCCCCACTGAAATACAGTATAGGAGCAGCAATTTGAAAAATGCCTGGGGTATGGGACATCGAGGCTCAGTAGGTTAAGCCGCTGCCTTCGGCTCAGGTCATGAACCTGGGGTTGAGTCCTGCATCAGGATTCTTGCTGAGCAGGGAGCCTGCTTCTCTCTCTGCCTCTGCCTTCCACTCTGCCTGCTTGCTCTCTCTCTCCCTCTCTGACAAATAAATAAATAAATAAAATCTTAAAAAAAGAAAAAGAAAAAGAAAAATGTCTGGGGTATGTGAAAGGGAGATTTGTTTATTAATCTCAGAGGTGTGCTGGAGGTGCAGAGATCTTTGGGAAACTTCTCCAAGAACCAAAGAGCTGACAGACACTATTTCCCTTTCCTGCCCCTTAGCTGAGATATACAGATGCTTTCAGGAGCCAGCACAGCACAAACACTCTCCACCTAGCTTGCTAACAGCATCTTCCACCACGGCATTCTTTTATGGATTAGCCCCCTTGAACCCAGCCTCAACAGAAATACATCCAAAGTGAGGTCATAAGTGTGGTATTGTGCAAGCAACCCTGGCAGAGGCCATACCACTCAAAGTGACTTCTGCACTAGGGAAAGGGGAAGATAACCACACACACACACACACACACACACACACACACACATACAAACACACACACCAATTTGGTGCAGCCCTAGCTTTAGGCTGGGGGCAGACATGTGGTCTGACTGCACCCCCCCACCCCCAATGAAAACCTCCGAGGGGACAACACAAGGAGAGCACTTTGCAGTTTGGTGCAGCTGCAGCTCTGGAAAATACCAGTTCTGACCCCACTCGAGCCCAAGGCAGCCCAAGATTGGCCCATTAATAACACAAGGACCAAACATTAACCACAACAAGTGAAGAGAACCATTACAGATGACTGGACTGAAGGCTCAGCCACAACAGTAAGGTGTGTGCAACACACATAGCAGAAACCCCTGAAGTACCAGGTTTTGGTGAACAGGGTACATTGCACTGCAGGGGACCCCAGGACCTCTTCTTCTTAAGGCCACTACTTTCAAGAGTAGGAGACATAGCCAATTTTCCTAATGTATAGAAACAGACCTAGAGAATTCTTCCCAGAGGACATGGAAGAATATGCCCCAAATGAAAAAGCAAGACAAAATTGCAGCAAGAGAGATAAACAAAATGGATATAAATAATATGCCTGATAGAGAATTTAAGGTAATAGTCATAAAGAAACTCATTAGATTTGAGAAAAGAGTAGAAGACCTCAGTGGGACCCTCAATAAAGAGACAGAAAATATTTAAAAAAAAAAGAACAAATCAGGGATGAAGAACTCAATAACTGAAATTAGAAATACACTAGATGGAATGAGTAGTAGACTAGAGGAAGCAGAAGAACAGATTAATAACCTGGAGGACAGAAGAAAAAGAGATTAATAAAGAATAAGAATAGATTAAGGGAGCTTAATGACACCAGTAAGCATAACAAAATTCACATTATAGTGATATCACATGAAGAGAGATAAAAGGGAGCAGAAAATTTACTTTAAGAAATAAGAGCTGATAATCTCACAAAACAAAACCATTGCCAGGGAGACAAGGGTAGGGAGAGGGTGATGGAGTTATGGACATTGGGGAAGGTATGTGTTATGAAATATGTAAACCTGGCAATGCACAGACCTGTTCCCCTGGGGCTAATAATACCTTATATGCTAATAAAACTTTTTTTTTTTTTTTAAAGAAAGAAAAAAAGCTGAGAACTTCCCAATTCTGGGGAAGAAAACAGAACTCCAGATCCAGGAAGCACAGAAAGCCCCAACAAAATCAACCCAGGGAGGTCCACACCAAGACACACAATTGTTAAAATGACAAAAAGTAGTGATAAGGAGAGAATTATAAAAGTATCAAAAGGAAACACATGTAAGTGAAACCCCATAAGGCTATCAGCTGATTTTTCAGCAGAAATTTTGTAGGCTGGAATGCAGTGGTATGACATATTCTAAGTGCTGAAAGAAAAAAAACCTTGCAGCCAAGGATACTAGGCTATCATTCAGGTAAGAAGGAGAGATAAAATTTCCCAAAGTTAAAGGAATTCATCACCACTAAATAATCCTTACAAGAAATGTTAAAGGGGACTTTATGTGTGAAAAGAAAAGATGATAAACAACAGTAAGGAAAGTAGGAAGCACAAAAGCAGTAAAACTAAGTATATCTATAAAAATTAGTCAAGAGATTCACAAATATAAACGGATATAAAGTGTGACAGTATATACCTGAAGTGTGTGTGTGCGAGGATAAGAATTAAAATTTAGTGCTTTTAGAATTAGTTCAAACTTAAGTGAACATAATATAGCCTGTTATTTGTACAAGATAGTATATATAAACCTAACTGTAACCACAAATCAAAAAGATAGCAGATATGCAAAAATAGGGAAAAGTAATCTAAATATATCACTAAAGAAGCCAGCAAACCAATAGAAGAGGGCAAGAGTAAAAAGGAACAGAGGAAATCTATAAAAACAACCATAAAACAAGTAAGAAAATTGCAGTCAGTACATACTTATCACTAATTACTTTGAATATAAAGTGACTAACTGCTTTAATCAAAAGACTTGGGGTGATGGAATAGATTTAAAAAAAAGCAAGACCCATCCATATGCTGCTTACAAGAGACTCATTTCAGACCTAAAGACACATGCAGATCGAAAGTGAATGGATGGAAAAACATTTATTATACAAATGGAAGTGAAAAGAAAGCTGGGGTAGCAATACTCATATTGGAAAAATAATAGAGTTTAAAATAAGACTTTAGCAAAAGACAAAAAGTATACTACATAACCATAAAGGGAACAACCCAACAAGAAGATATAACACTTGTAAATAATTATGCATCCAGCCTGGACACACCCAAATACATAAAGCACCTATTAACAAACATAAAGGAAGTAGTAGTAGTACAGTAACAGTAGGGGACTTTAACTCCCCATTTACATCAATGGATAGATTATCCAAACAGAAAATCAGCAAGGAAATAGTGGCTTTGTATGATACATTGTACCAGATGGATCTAACAGATATATTCAGAACATTCTATCCTAAAAAACCCAGAATACACAGTCTTTTCAAGTGCACATGGAATATTCTCCAGAGTAAATCACAAATTAGATCACAAAACAAGTCTCAACAGATTCAAAAAGATTGAAGTCATGCATGCATCTTTTGTGACCACAATATTTTGAAACTAGAAATCAACCACAAGAAAAAAATCAGGAAAGAACACAAATGCGCGGATGTTAAGTAGCATGCTACTAAATAATGAATGGGTCAATCAAGAAATCAAAGAGGAAATAAAAAAAATACATGGAGATATATGAACATGAAAATTCAGTGATTCAAAATCTTTGGAATATAGCAAAAGTTCTAGGAGGGAAGTTTATAGCTGTACAGGGCAAGCTCAAGAAGCAAGAAAAATTTCACATAAACAACCTAACCTTACACCTAAAGGAGCTAGAAAAAGGACAAGAAAAATCCCAAACCAGTAGAAGGAAGGAAATAATAAAGATTCGAACAGAGATGAAGGAAATGGAAAATTTTTAAAAAATCAGTTAAATCAGGAGCTGTTTTTTTTTTTAAAGATCAACAAAATTGATAGACTGTTAGCCATGTTTATCCAAAAAAAAAAAAAAAAAGAGGGAAAGAGAGAGAAAGAAAGGAGAAAGAGAGAGGACTCAAATAAAATTAGAAATGAAAGAGGACAGAGATGTCGAGTGGTTCCATCAGTTAAGCAGTTGCTTTTGGCTAGGTCATGATCCTAGGGTCCTGGGATGGAGTCCCACATCAGCCTCCTTCCTCAGCAGGAAGCCTGCTTCTCCCTCTGCCTGCCACTTCCCCAGGCTCATGCTCTCTCTCTTTCTCTCTGAAAAAATAAATAAAATCTTAAAAAAAAAAAAGAAAGAGGAGAAATAACAACCAACATCTCAGAAATACAAAGGATTATAAAAGAATGTTATGAAAAATTATATGCCAATTTCCACGTTTATTGTAGCATTATTTACAATAGCCAAATTATGGAAGCAGCCCAGATGTCCCCTGATGGATGAATGGATAAAGAAGAGGTGATACAGGAGGAGGAGTCAAGATGGCGGAGAAGTAGCAGGCTGAGACTATTTCAGCTAGCCAGAGATCAGCTAGATAGCTTATCTAAAGATTGCAAACACCTGAAAACCCATCGGCAGATCGAAGAGAAGAAGAACAGCAATTCTGGAAACAGAAAAACAACCACTTTCTGAAAGGTAGGACCGGCGGAGAAGTGAATCCAAAGCGACGGGAAGATAGACCCCGGGGGGAGGGGCCCGCTCCCGGCAAGCGGCGGAGCAACAGCGCACAAAATCAGGACTTTTAAAAGTCCGTTCTACTGAGGGACATCGCTCCAGAGGCTAAACCGGGGCGAAGCCCACGCGGGGTCAGCGTGGCCTCAGGTCCCGCAGGGTCACAGAAGGATAGGGGGTGTCTGAGTGTCGCAGAGCTTGCGGGTATTGGAACGGGAAAGCCGGCTACAGAGACAGAGCCGACAGTAAGCTCACAGCTCGGTGTTACCTTGAACTAGTCGCAGGCTCAGTGAGCTCGGAGCGCGGCCGGAGGTCAGGCAGACGGGAGTAACTGGGCGCTGTTCTCTGAGGGCGCACTGAGGAGTATGGCCCTGGGCTCTCGGCTCCTCCGGGCCGGAGACCAGGAGGCCACCATATGTATTCCTGTCCTCTGGAACTCTACGGAAAGCGCTCACGGAACAAAAGCTCCTGAAAGCAAACCCAAGCGGATTACTCACCCGGGCCCCTGATAAGGGCGGTGCAATTCCGCCTGGGGCAAAGACACTTGAGAATCACTACAACAGGCCCCTCCCCCAGAAGAGCAACAAGAAATCCAGCCGAGACCAAGTTCACCTACCAAGGAGTGCGGTTTCAATACCAAGGAGAGCAGCAGAATTCCTGAGGAGGAGAAAGCAAAGCACGGAACTCATGGCTTTTTCCGTGTGATTTTTTTTAGTCTTGCAGTTAATTTAATTTTTTTCTTTTTCATTTTTTGTTTTTTTTTCTCGCCTTCTGGTTAAATATTTTTTTAACTTTTACCTTTTTCTTTTTTAACGTTTTTTAACCAGTTTATCTAATATATATATTTTTTCTTTTTTACATTTTTCTTATTTGTTTTCTTTTTTTTAATTCTTTTCTTTTCTTTTTTTTTCTTTTTTCTTTTTTTTTCTTTCTTCCTTTTTGAACCTCTTTTTATCCCCTTTCTCCCCCCTCACGATTTTGGATCTCTTCTAATTTGGTTAAAGCATATTTTCCTGGGGTTGTTGCCACCCTTTTAGTATTTTACTTGCTCCTTCATATACTCTTATCTGGACAAAATGACAAGACGGAAAAATTCAACACAAAAAAAAGAACAAGAGGGAGTACCGAAGGATAGGGACCTAATCAATACAGACATTGGTAATATGTCAGATCTAGAGTTCAGAATGACAATTCTCAAGGTTCTAGCCAGGCTCGAAAAAGGCATGGAAGATATTAGAGAAACCCTCTCGAGAGATATAAAAGCCCTTTCTGGAGAAATAAAAGAACTAAAATTTAACCAAGTTGAAATCAAAAAAGCTATTAATGAGGTGCAATCCAAAATGGAGGCTCTCACTGCTAGGATAAATGAGGCAGAAGAAAGAATTAGTGATATAGAAGACCAAATGACAGAGAATAAAGAAGCTGAGCAAAAGAGGGACAAACAGGTACTGGACCACGAGGGGAGAATTCGAGAGATAAGTGACACCATAAGACGAAACAACATTAGAATAATTGAGATTCCAGAAGAAGAAGAAAGAGAGAGGGGAGCAGAAGGTATACTGGAGAGAATTATTGGGGAGAATTTCCCCAATATGGCAAAGGGAACGAGCATCAAAATTCAGGAGGTCCAGAGAACGCCCCTCAAAATCAATAAGAATAGGCCCACACCCCGTCACCTAATAGTAAAATTGACAAGTCTCAGTGACAAAGAGAAAATCCTGAAAGCAGCCCGGGAAAAGAAGTCTGTAACATACAATGGTAAAAATATTAGATTGGCAGCTGACTTATCCACAGAGACCTGGCAGGCCAGAAAGAGCTGGCATGATATTTTCAGAGCACTAAACGAGAAAAACATGTAGCCCAGAATACTATATCCAGCTAGGCTATCATTGAAAATAGAAGGAGAGATTAAAAGCTTCCAGGACAAACAACAACTGAAAGAATTTGCAAACACCAAACCAGCTCTACAGGAAATATTGAAATTGGTCCTCTAAGCAAAGAGAGAGCCTACAAGTGGTAGATCAGAAAGGAACGGAGACCATATACTGTAACAGTCACCTTACAGGCAATACAATGGCACTAAATTCATACCTCTCAATAGTTACCCTGAATGTTAATGGGCTAAATGCCCCTGTCAAAAAACACAGGGTATCAGAATGGATAAAAAAACAAAACCCATCTATATGTTGCCTCCAAGAAACTCATTTTAAGCCCTAAGACACCGCCAGATTTAAAGTGAGGGGGTGGAAAAGAATTTATCATGCTAATGGACATCAGAAGAAAGCAGGAGTGGCAATCATTATATCAGATCAATTAGATTTTAAGCCAAAGACTATAATAAGAGATGAGGAAGGACACTATATCATACTCAAAGGGTCTGTCCAACAAGAAGATCTAACAATTTTAAATATCTATGCCCCCAACGTGGGAGCAGCCAACTATATAAACCAATTAATAACAAAATCAAAGAAACACATCAACAATAATACAATAATAGTAGGGGACTTTAACACTCCCCTCACTGAAATGGACAGATCATCCAAGCAAAAGATCAGCAAGGAAATAAAGGCCTTAAACGACACACTGGACCAGATGGACATCACAGATATATTCAGAACATTTCATCCCAAAGCAACAGAATACACATTCTTCTCTAGTGCGCATGGAACATTCTCCAGAATAGATCACATCCTCGGTCCTAAATCAGGACTCAACTGGTATCAAAAGATTGGGATCATTCCCTGCATATTTTCAGACCACAACGCTCTAAAGCTAGAACTCAACCACAAGAGGAAGTTTGAAAAGAACCCAAATACATGGAGACTAAACAGCATCCTTCTAAAGAATGAATGGGTCAACCGGGAAATTAAAGAAGAATTGGAAAAAATCATGGAAACAAATGATAATGAAAATACAACGGTTCAAAATCTGTGGGACACAACAAAGGCAGTCCTGAGAGGAAAATATATAGCGGTACAAGCCTTTCTCAAGAAACAAGAAAGGTCTCAGGTACACAACCTAACCCTACACCTAAAGGAGCTGGAGAAAGAACAAGAAAGAAACCCTAAGCCCAGCAGGAGAAGAGAAATCATAAAGATCAGAGCAGAAATCAATGAAATAGAAACCAAAAAAACAATAGAACAAATCAACAAAACTAGGAGCTGGTTCTTTGAAAGAATTAATAAAATTGATAAACCCCTGGCCCGACTTATCAAAAAGAAAAGAGAAAGGACCCAAATAAATAAAATCATGAATGAAAGAGGAGAGATCACAACTAACACCAAAGAAATACAAACTATTATAAGAACATACTATGAGCAACTCTACGCCAATAAATTTGACAATCTGGAAGAAATGGATGCATTCCTAGAAACATATAAACTACCACAACTGAACCAGGAAGAAATAGAAAGCCTGAACAGACCCATAACCAGTAAGGAGATTGAAACAGTCATTAAAAATCTCCAAACAAACAAAAGCCCAGGGCCAGACAGCTTCCCGGGGGAATTCTACCAAACATTTAAAGAAGAACTAATTCCTATTCTCCTGAAACTGTTCCAAAAAATAGAAATGGAAGGAAAACTTCCAAACTCATTTTATGAGGCCAGCATCACCTTGATCCCAAAACCAGACAAGGATCCCATCAAAAAAGAGAGCTATAGACCAATATCCTTGATGAACACAGATGCGAAAATACTCAACAAAATACTAGCCAATAGGATTCAACAGTACATTAAAAGGATTATTCACCACGACCAAGTGGGATTTATTCCAGGGCTGCAAGGTTGGTTCAACATCCGCAAATCAGTCAATGTGATACAACACATCAATAAAAGAAAGAACAAGAACCATATGATACTCTCAATAGATGCTGAAAAAGCATTTAACAAAGTACAGCATCCCTTCCTGATCAAAACTCTTCAAAGTGTAGGGATAGAGGGCACATACCTCAATATCATCAAAGCCATCTATGAAAAACCCACCGCAAATATCATTCTCAATGGAGAAAAACTGAAAGCTTTTCCGCTAAGGTCAGGAACACGGCAGGGATGTCCATTATCACCACTGCTATTCAACATAGTACTAGAGGTCCTAGCTTCAGCAATCAGACAACAAAAGGAAATTAAAGGCATCCAAATTGGCAAAGAAGAAGTCAAATTATCACTCTTCGCAGATGATATGATACTATATGTGGAAAACCCAAAAGACTCCACTCCAAAACTGCTAGAACTTGTACAGGAATTCAGTAAAGTGTCAGGATATAAAATCAATGCACAGAAATCAGTTGCATTTCTCTACACCAACAGCAAGACAGAAGTAAGAGAAATTAAGGAGTCCATCCCATTTACAATTGCACCCAAAACCATAAGATACCTAGGAATAAACCTAACCAAAGAGGCACAGAATCTATACTCAGAAAACTATAAAGTACTCATGAAAGAAATTGAGGAAGACACAAAGAAATGGAAAAATGTTCCATGCTCCTGGATTGGAAGAATAAATATTGTGAAAATATCTATGCTACCTAAAGCAATCTACACATTTAATGCAATTCCTATCAAAGTACCATCCATCTTTTTCAAAGAAATGGAACAAATAATTCTAAAATTTATATGGAACCAGAAAAGACCTCGAATAGCCAAAGGGATATTGAAAAAGAAAGCCAACGTTGGTGGCATCACAATTCCGGACTTCAAGCTCTATTACAAAGCTGTCGTCATCAAGACAGCATGGTACTGGCACAAAAACAGACACATAGATCAATGGAACAGAATAGAGAGCCCAGAAATAGACCCTCAACTCTACAGTCAACTAATCTTCGACAAAGCAGGAAAGAATGTCCAATGGGAAAAAGACAGCCTATTCAATAAATGGTGCTGGGAAAATTGGAGAGCCACATGCATAAAAATGAAATTGGACCATTTCCTTACACCACACACAAAAATAGACTCAAAATGGATGAAGGACCTCAATGTGCGAAAGGAATCCATCAAAATCCTTGAGGAGAACACAGGCAGCAACCTCTTCGACCTCAGCCGCAGCAAATCTTCCTAGGAACAACGCCAAAGGCAAGGGAAGCAAGGGCAAAAATGAACTATTGGGATTTCATCAAGATCAAAAGCTTTTGCACAGCAAAGGAAACAGTTAACAAAATCAAAAGACAACTGACAGAATGGGAGAAGATATTTGCAAACGACATATCAGATAAAGGACTAGTGTCCAGAATCTATAAAGAACTTAGCAAACTCAACACCCAAAGAACAAATAATCCAATCAAGAAATGGGCAGAGGACATGAACAGACATTTCTGTAAAGAAGACATCCAGATGGCCAACAGACACATGAAAAAGTGCTCCATATCACTCGGCATCAGGGCAATACAAATCAAAACCACAATGAGATATCACCTCACACCAGTCAGAATGGCTAAAATAAACAAGTCAGGAAATGACAGATGCTGGCGAGGATGCGGAGAAAGGGGAACCCTCCTACACTGTTGGTGGGAATGCAAGCTGGTGCAGCCACTCTGGAAAACAGCATGGAGGTTCCTCAAATGTTGAAAATAGAACTGCCCTATGACCCAGCAATTGCACTATTGGGTATTTACCCTAAAGATACAAACGTAGTGATCCAAAGGGGCACATGCACCCGAATGTTTATAGCAGCAATGTCCACAATAGCCAAACTATGGAAAGAACCTAGATGTCCATCAACAGATGAATGGATCAAGAAGATGTGGTGTATATATATATACAATGGAATACTATGCAGCCATCAAAAGAAATGAAATCTTGCCATTTGCGACAACATGGATGGAACTAGAGCGTATCATGCTTAGCGAAATAAGTCAAGCAGAGAAAGACAACTATCATATGATCTCCCTGATATGAGGAAGTGGTGATGCAACATGGGGGCTTAAGTGGGTAGGAGAAGAATAAATGAAACAAGATGGGATTGGGAGTGAGACAAACCATAAGTGACTCTTAATCTCACAAAATAAACTGAGGTTTGCTGGGGGGAGGGGGTTTGGGAGAAGGGGGTGGGATTATGGACATTGGGGAGGGTATGTGCTTTGGTGAGTGCTGTGAAGTGTGTAAACCTGGTGATTCACAGACCTGTACCCCTGGGGATAAAAATATATGTTTATAAAAATTTAAAAATAAATAAATAAATAAAAACAAAAAATAAATAAATAAAAACAAAAAAAACCAAACAAACAAAAAAGAAGAGGTGATACACACACACACACACACACGCATGCACGCGTGTACGCAGAATATTACTCACCCCAAAAACAGAATGAAATCTCGCCAAAGGGTGGATGGTTCTGGAGATGCTAAATGTAATAAGTCAGTTAAAGAAAGACCAATAGTGTATGATTTCACTCATATGCAAAATTTAAGAAAAAAATGATCAAAGAAAAAAAAAGAGACAAAAAACCCCAGACTTCAATATAGGGAACAAGTTGGTAGTTCTCAGATGGGAGAGGGGTGGGGATATAGGTGAAATAGGTAAAGGTGTTAAATATATTTGTCATGATGAGCACTGAGTATTGTAAAGAATTGTTGAATCACTATATTGTACACCTGAAACTAATATAACACTGTACATTAATTATAGTAGAATTTAAAAAACAAATAAATTTTTAAAAAGTTTTCAGTCTAGGGATGCCTGGATGGCTCAGTGGGTTAAGCCGCTGCCTTCGGCTCAGGTCATGATCTCAGGGTCCTGGGATCGAGTTCCACATCAGGCTCTCTGCTCAGCAGGGGGCCTGCTTCGCTTCCTCTCTCTCTGCCTGCCTCTCTGCCTACTTGTGATCTCTCTCTGTCAAATAAATAAATAAAATCTTTAAAAATAAATAAATAAATAAAATAAAAAGTTTTCAGTCTATATTCATTCAAAAGAGTGAATAAATCAGAAATAATTTTTAAACGTCTTTTCATCACATGCCAGACTCATAAGAAAAGCTTAATTACACACATACATGCACACACACACATACTTTCCTTTTTTTAATTGGTTGTCTGTGTGTTTGTCCAGAATTAGAGTCATAGGATGTATATTTAATTTTTTTCCATACTTCTTGACCCATCAGTACTTAATATGAACCTGGGACTTTATTGATTCAATTATTTTTTCCCTCAATAGTTCTGTCATTGGTAGCTTTGTACCTATTTTACTAGATATATATGTTCCTATTTTACTAGATATATAAGTGCATTTATTGAACCTATTTTACTAGATATATATGTTCATGATCTTTTTGACTTATTTTTACTTATACAGTATGTATTTTCCATCTTTATTATGATGTTTTTCATCTTACAGTGTTATTTCTTCTCTTAAAATGACTGTATTATTCTCCTTGTTTTTGTTAATATTTGTCCTGTATTTTTTTTTTAAGATTTTATTTATTTATTTGACAGAAATCACAGGTAGACAGAGAGGCAGGCAGAGAGAGGAAGGGAAGCAGGCTCCCTGCTGAGCAGAGTGCCCGATGCAGGGCTCGATCCCAAGACTCTGGGATCATGACCTGAGCCAAAGGCAGAGGCTTTAACCCACTGAGCCACCCAGGCACCCCTGTCCTGTATTTTTGTGTGAGTGTTTTTATTCAGTTATTTAAATGTGTCTCTTAGATATTATGATGTTGAATCTTTAATAAAACTTAATTTAGAATATTTTTTGTTCATTTATTTTATATTTCTATGGTACAGATTTCTACTATGTTTATTGTTATATTTCTACTATGTTTAGATTCTAATATGAGACAAAGACAGAAGAAAACTGTGCCATAATGCTAAGAGGCTAAGGCATAGGTGAAAAAGAAATACACATTTTGCATATGTAGAACAGCTTTTACTTATACACATTTTGCATATATACATGTACACATTTTGCATATGTAGAACAGCTTTTACTTGTTTAGGTTTTTTTTCTTCCCTTTGTCCTTTTTCCTCTTGTGGCTTTGTATCTTAGAACTCACTGCCTATATAATCAGAATTATTGTAAAAACATTGACCCACCTTTTACATGAAGTTGGTGCCAGTGTGGGTCCCTAGTTTTAATGAAAGGAGACTCCAGATTATTTATTTCCTAACTCATTTCTCCAGAAAGAAGCCATTCAAGGGTTAAGGCCAAATAACTCTTCTTTTTAGTGTCTCTCAAAAACATGCTGTTTTCAGCTATATGTGATAAAGGGATTTTTCTGATGTTGGACAACAAATTACTACAAAATACACAGCTTTAAATAACGTGCATTTATTACCTCATAGTCTCCATGAGTAATGAGTATGGATAAGCTAATCTGAGTCCTCTGCTCAGGACTGCATTCAAGGTTTTGATTGGGTTGTTTTCTCATCTGGAGACCTGACTCAGGAGACCTCAGTCCAAGCACATTCAGGTTGCTGGGCAGAATCTTTTCTTTGCAGATATTTGACGGGGGAATCCAGCATTCTCTTCTGGCTGGAGAGCACACTCAGTTCCTAGAGGCCACCCCCAGTCCTTAGAGGCTTCTGTTAGTTCAGTGTAATGAGGACTTTCTTAACACATTACATATTTCAGCAAGCCAGGAAGGAGAATCTAATTTTTCAGTCAGCTTATTAAGAATCTTATATAGTATAACAAACAATTTCTTGTAATCAAAAAAGTGACATCTGAATGTTATGAAGATGATATTTCATCATCTTTGCCATATTCAGTAGGTTAGAAGCAAATTACAGGTCCCACCCACACTCAGTGGGAGAAATTATATATGCTACAAACATGAAATTATCAAAGGGTCTGTCCACCACAACCTGTTGGGATTCTAGTTATCAGTCCTGAATCCTGACCATCTGTGTCCTTTCATCAGAAGTATAACACTCCCTGTTTATCATCCATTTGCACCCATGTATGAATAAAACATTTTAATTTTATGGGAATGAAATCTCCGAGAGCAAGATGAATAATTGTTGACAAAATCGCACATAGAGTTTTCAAAATAAATAAAAATTTTCAAAATTTTCAAAATTTCAGGTTTCAAAATTAGGGCAAGGTCTTGGGGTTACTGGCAGGGCCACAATACAGATCTACACATCTAGTACATTTCTTCTTAAGGAGGAACCCTGTTGTCAGAGAACTGAACTAATTTTAATGACCCAGGCCGTCTCAATTAGAGGATGCACTGTTTACATGCGCAAGCACTTGAATTGATGAGTGATGTATTGTCCCTGTTGTCAAGGAACTGAACTAATTTTAATGACTATGATTTTACATTTTTTTATGTAGTGAGAGCTAAGAAACTGGAAGTGCCTCAAGCCTTCAGTATGCTCAAATATATGTAGGATTCAAAATAGGAGTTTAAACATAATATATTTGAGAAAGGTTGACATGTAATACACAGATAAAATAAGTGTCAAAAATAATATGTATATCCCTTAATACTGAGATGAAGAAAAAACATTGGCATTATCACACGTCTAAACATCAGGAAAGAAGTTTGAGGACCTGTTTTTGGAACACTTTGACTCAAAGAATTAGATTTGTCAGGAGGCAAAAGGAAAACCACAGTTAGCAGGTTTAAAAAAAAAAAAAAAGAAAAGAAAAGTCTTCAGAATTTGGTATGTGAACAAAAAGTAAAGTTCACACTTTGAAAAAAGAACATCAGAAACTCAGGAAGATATATAGGATCAACTTAAAAACAAATTTTGATCTTGTGGTCAAGACAAAAATCTGGGATAGAAAGGGAAAAGAGGATCCAACAAATTCTTTTAACCTACATGTGGTAGAAGAAGAAAGGAACCAAGTTAAGAAAGAGGTAAAATTTTTAAAACACAGATAAACTTTCATAAAGAAGGTAGATATACACCATGCAGAAATGAATTGTAACAGAAAGTTTTTGCTTCTATGTGAAAGAATGTAGGCATGGGAGTGTTTATAGTACTTTCAGTATTAGAAAGTTTTATCAAGGCTTTTGATATTCATCTTCACACCTGTGTATCAGAGCCCATGCTAGACATGCTTTCCCTTACAGCTTTAGGGTGCACACAATTACATCTTCAATTCACAGTTTTATTGTTGTGAATTCCAGGTAGGAAAAGTTGGGAGCTAAAGGTATTAAAATTCTTCTGATAGATCATATTTAAAGGCTAAAAGAATTAAGAATCAGAGACACAATTGCAAAAGTAGTAGCAAATGAAAAGAAATTCAGATTTCTGTTAAAAATTTAAAAAAAAAGCAGTGTTTGAAATAAGCTAGAGTTGACTACTATGGGAAATGCAAGGCGTTGGACGTTGGAGAGTAGATTGTGGAAAATGTGAGTCATCTTCCAAGAGAGAGGGGGAGCATGAGAGTATGAGATAGAGAAAAGAAGTTTTAGGGAGATAGTTCAATTCAATCTTGAAAATAAAAGAAATGCAAAGATGAAAATGTAAAAATGTAAAATGTAAATATAAACATAACAAAATAGAAAGGGAGGGGCCCCTGGGTGGCTCAGTCAGTTAAGCATCTGACTTGATTTTGGTTCAAGCCATGATCTCAGGGAGTGAAATCAAGCCCAGAGTCGGGCTCCTGCTGGGGGTGGAGTCTTTGTCTGTCTGTCTCTCTCTCTTTCTTAAAAGAATGCAAAGGGAAATTAAGCAGTTCTCATATTTAGCGTAATGCTTACAGAAAATGTTGGGAACTGACCTCATCATCAGAAACTCCTATATTCTGTCATGGAAAGGCAATCTATATCAATGGTAAGTTTTTCTCCTAGATACAGAAAACACAGTTGTCATGCTTTTAGATATTTGATGATACATGACTCCAAAGTGGGCATTTAAGATCAATGGGGTACGCAAAAGAAGTGAAACCTATTAAGACCTCTTTCTTTTCCTCCTTCTTCTCTGTCTCCTCTTCCTTTTTCTCCACCTTTCTTTCTCTTTCCCTTCTTCTTCCTCCTCCTCCTTTTCTTCTTTTTGTTCTTCTTCATTGTAGATCCCATTTTCCCAAAACATTGAAGGTGTGTCATTAACAGTCACAATACAGGATCCACAAAACTCAGGATAGGATGTTTTTGCATGTAATGAAAACAACGGAAATTGTTTTGACTGGTTATTGGATTTTCCAATATAATATTTTTACCGAGTTTATTAAGTAAATTATTAAGTAAATTTCAAGTGATATTTCTTGGAATCCGTGATGGGACTTTCATGCAAGCATGAGTATTGTTAATGGCATAGGAACATTGATTTTGGACCCCTTAAATAGGGTTAAGTGTGGTTAAATGGTTAATGTAATGTAAGTTAGTGGTGGTTTTTCTAATAGTATTGTAGGAACTATGAAAAGTATCAAATCATATTATTAGTATTGTATATTTTAATATGCGTAAATTTTTTAAGATTTTACTTATTCATATGACAGAGATCACAAGTAGGCAGAGAGGCAGGCAGAGAGAGAGAGAGGAGAAAGTAGGCTCCCTGCTGAGCAGAGAGCCTGGTGTGGGGCTCAATTCCAGGACCCTGGGATCATGACCCCAGCCGAAGGCAGAGGCTTCAACCCACTGAGCCACCCAGGCACCTCTTAATATGAATAATTTTTATACGGAGAGACTAATGGCCCCTGTGGGAAGAGATTTGCTAGAAGTAGAAAAATGAAATAAAAAAGTGACATTAGGCCTAACTGACAATTTGAACATTGTCGTGATTGAGGGGTTAAACCATTTTCCTGAGTATATCGGCGTTTATCTGAGGAGCTGATTTTTATATCCTTGATGAGCAGTTAATTGTCCATGAATGAAAATGGCACTTTATTCTAATGTTGCATGGGATTTTTCCTTATTGTTTTACTGTTTTGAGTGTTTTTAATTGAGTTCTCTACTTCTCATTAGAGAATCTTCAAATGAAAACACAGATTTGAAAAAAAAAATTAAAAACTATACTGAATCCACTGACATTTCTTTTAGTTCTTAAAGGATCTTATCATTATGTACTCCCCCTTAATTTCAGAGGTTGATTACCTCCCAGTTAATTTTTAAATAGAACAAAAACATCCATCATTGTTTTGACAACATTTTCTTTTAAAAACTCTACTCTTATGCATAATGAGCTGTAGAAAAAGAAATCTGTGTTCCTGGTCTGTGCCAACATAATAAATTAAAATATGATCACATAGGAGTTGTTTTTTATCAACCCTTGAAAATAAAACTTGCACAAATATAATTAAGTCCATTGCATATTGTATACCCAATTCTTTTTTTTTTTTAATAGGTTTTCTCAATCTTTACACTATTGACATTTAGGACTGGATATTTCTTTATTGTAGAGGACTGCCCTGTACATTGTAGAATGTTTAGCAGCATTCCTGGGTTCTGCCCTCGATGAAAATAGAACTTCCTCCAGTCGGACAACCAAAGATGTCTCCAGAGATTGCAAATTTTCCCTGAGGGAGGGTATCACCCTCCTTCCCATTAAGAATCTCTGCTTTAAGTTGACCATGTAAATACCAGTTTTAAATTCATAACACACTTAAAATAATAGTGGAGGTGAGATTTCATAAAAGAAAAAAAGTTTCATACAAGAAATAGTTATTTGCTTTAGGATTAAACTGGTTGGAATCTATGTATTTAAATTACTTCTCCAAATCCTTTTGAGGTAATGAATACAAAATATAGAAAAACCTATCTCAGCTCTGAAAAAAGGGAGTATCATTGTCTGCTAGTTAGAATCTTTTACAATTATCTTGTTTGCTGTTTTTGCTTTTATTTTAGTACAGATTACATGAGCTGTCCTCTATTTTTAAGGTAGTTTAAATACATTTTTGATTTACTATATGTGATATATCTCTGAGTTGAAAATGAAAGTGATAATCAACAGAATTTCACCAACATCAGATAACATAAAGGACCAGGAAATAGATGATACCACGGGTCAGTGGGTGCCAATAACAAAGCAAATATTGACATTATGAGGGGTTTCAAGACATGAAAAAACTCAGCCCCTCAATAATTTACTCTTAGTTCATATTTGATGTAAAAAGCAAGCAAAGTAAGTGGAGAGCTTTATCAGATGGCATCTAGATTTGAACAGTGTGCTAAATAGGGAGATAATTTGCATCCTCTCTCTCTCTCTCTCACACACACACACACACACACGCACACATGAACCTATACAATAATGAAATTACATGAGTGTTGATGGATCTTATACCACTTTCCCATGAACAAGTTGAATTTTTCTTTGTAATTTATTGGAATTATTTGCATTAATTCTATATTTTCCTTACTCTTTAGATGGGATTGATATCTTTAAATACAGACTGAAAACTACTGCACAGGATTTAGCTCCTGATATTGCATAAACTTAGATCCTCATGGAAGGAAATTCAAAAAGAGAAAAATCAGACAAAGAAAACTAAATCTAATTCACAGTCTTTCAAACTAATCTGAGGGATTGGAGAAAATATGCCATTATGAAACTGAGTTACTCTGAGAAAGAAGTCCGAAAGAGTGGATAATAATTTTTAAAACTTCTAATTTGTATTTGCTAAGAAAATTTGAAATGACATATCTTTTCTGAAATGGAATAATCTGAGATCAGAAAAGATCGTGTTTTCAGCTAACAGCATGACTTCAGTTTCAGAAGGTATAATAACAAAAACAGCACATTGTTTCCTACAGAAATCCACATCAGTGAATTGTAGCATATTATAGGATAGTCTGGTTAGTGTTTCTCATTTATCTCCATTCTCATATGCCTCCCTTTCAGAGCAAGGTCACCTTATAGGTAAGCAAGTGTGTGTTGCTAGACTACAGCCCATCTTTTTATCTTTGTTACTTAAATTCTTAGGAATTGATACTAAGATCTTACTTTCAGGATGCAAGCTTTCACAAACAGTTTGCATTTTACTTCATCTCTATTGAGCACCTACTGTATTCAGGCATTTTGCTAAGAGACGAGAATAATCAACATAGCATATAAAGTCTTCATTCTTGTGGAGCTTACATCTCATTGGAAGGAAAAAAAAAGTAAAAAATAAATAAGTGTAGACCATTTATACCAATGTGGAAAGCTGAATAACTTCCTCGCTACTTTCCAAAAGTGTCTGTGTGCTGATCCCTGGAACCCGTGACTATATTACCATAAACTGTAAAAGGAAAGTTTCATTTTTGACTGAAGTAAGGATTTTGAGATTGTGACATTATCCTATATTATAGAGATGTGTTCAGTGTAATCAGTGGATCTTTACAAAAAGAAGCAGAAAGGTCAGATACACAGAGGTAGAAGGAAGTAATTCAAGAAGAGAATATATTACATTACTCGTGATAGAAGAAGAGGTTACAAGACAAGGAATGCAGTTAACCTCAATTACCTCAGGGGAAAGGTAAGGCATGGATTCTCCCCTAGAGTCTCCAGGAGGAATGCAGGCCTGCTAACACCTTGATTTTAGTCTAGTGATACTTATTTCAGACTTCTGGCCTCTGGAACTGTAAAGTAATAAATTTACGCTGTTCTAAGGCACTAAGTGATTTGTTATAATGATAATAGGAAACTAATGTAATCAGGTCTAAATGCTGTTAAGAAAAATTAAACATAGTACAGAGTAAACAGTGGTAGCTATTTTAAATGGACAAACAGAAAGAACTTCCTGATAAAGTACTATTTGTACACAGGCATGAGTGAAGTGAGGAAATAAAACAATAACCAGAACTATGTTCCAGGCCAAGGAGGTATAAATTCTCTGAGGCCAAGGTATGGGTGATTGTATTCTGAAAAGAGCAGAAGTGCCAGTGTCAGCATAGTGAGGTGAACAACAGGGAAGTTAGGAGATACGTGGAGAAGGTAGGAGATCCAGATTGCTCCGAAAATCCATGGGCCATAACAAACTTCTAGCTTTATTGATGTGTGACAAGAAAATACTGAGATGTTTTGAAAAGAACAATGACACATTTAAAAGAGTATCTTAGCTACTCTGTAAAGAAGAAACTATTCCATCCAAGAAGCCTGGTGCAATTGCCCTGACAGGAATTACAGAAACATTGTTGCAACCCATATAAAAGCACTTGTATTTATGCACTTGAACATACCTTAATTTAACAAAGCAGTCTTAAAGCTGACATTAATAAAGACAATATTTAATTTAGTAAATCTGGTGAAAAGTAAAAATTCTGTTTTGCATATTTTTGTAGTGTTTGAAAATATATCTTCCACATAGAGTGGAAAGTTCCTCAACACAGTAACTTTAATAAAAGAATTTATACATAAATAAAAACAAGAGAACAAATCTAATATAAACACCCACCTCATGTACAGTAATCCTATTTGTGTCAGGAAATACTTCTATTTTAACAGAATTGAAAAGATACATAAAGATGTGAAATTAAATTATTTCCTGAACATTGAAATGTCATAATCCTCTGAAAAATACATTATTTTTCCTAATATTTTATTTTTAAAAGAGTATGGACACCCTATTCAAGATGAATATATGAGAAACATATTTTGCCATAACCCACCTATACTTCTTTTAATTTTGTTTCAAAACGAACAATACTTGGGGTCCCTAGGTGGCTTGGTCATTTAAGTGTCTGCCTTTGGCTCAGGTCATGATCCCAGGATCCTGGGATGGAGCACCACATCACATCAGTCTCCCGGCTCAGCAGGGGTCTGCTTCTCCCTCTGTCCCCCACCCCCCACTCATGCTCCCATGCTCTCTCTTTCTCTCTCACTCTAAAATAAATAAATAAAATCTTTTTTAAAAAAGAGAAAAAAAGAAACAAAATAAATAATTATCTATCTGTCATCATTTATAGAACATTTATATCCTCAGGGATTAAGAGATTGGAAATGAAGGCAGTTTTTGTTGTAGGTAGAGAGGCATAAAACCCTTAATCATGGACCACAGAAAACAGAGAATGTGTATTATACTAGGCAAAAATTGGGGCACTAACAAGGGTAATTATGCTAGTTAAGGAGTGTAATTTTTTCCCTCTTATGTTCTAGCTCCTAATACAAATCCAGAACAGAAAATACTCATCATCTAGGTAAAAGTTCTCCTGCAGAAGATATTTACTTGCTTCTCCAGTCTTTATTTCATCCAAGACTTCCAGATTTATGCATCATGACTACAGTGGGTGTCTCATAAGCCTCTGAAACTTAAAACTTGGTGTCATCAAGGGATATCTTGATTTTCTCAAAAACATGCTCTTTCTCAGGTCTTTGGTAATTTAGCACTTGTTTCCATTATGCCCTCAGTTGTTTAATTTAAAAAAGAGAAAAGTAATTATTTTCTTTTAAATTGTGGCACAATTTACTTTCTGTAGCATAATATCAAAAACAATGCTTAAAATGTTTTGTATAGGGGTGCCTGGGTGGCTCAGTGGGTTGAGGCCTCTGCCTTCGGCTCGGGTCGTGATCCCAGGGTCCTGGGATCGAGTCCCACATCAGGGCTCTCTGCTCAGTGGGGAGCCTGTTTCCCTTCCTCTCTCTCTGCCTGCCTCTCTGCCTACCGGTGATTTCTGTCTGTCAAATAAATAAATAAAATATTTAAAAAAATGTTTTGTATATGTATATATTCATGGATCCCCCATCTATATCATGATGGAGAACATAGCTCTGTGCTCTTTCCCATCAAGACAAACTCCCACCCCAGAGAAGTCACTACTCAAGTCTCTATCCTTACTTCAAATAGAGTTGTTTTGCTGTTCTCAAATTTTAGGTAAATGGACGTATACCATATTCGTGTTTTGTATCTTCTTTCCCTTAACATAATGTTTTGACACCTATCCCTGGTTTTATCTGTGTAATATAGAATTCATCCTTTCTTATTACTACAGAATATTCCATCATGAGAATAATCTGTAGTTTGCTCCTATACTTTTGTTGACTTTTAGTTTGTATTATTATTAATAAGGTGTCCATAAACATTATATTACTGTTTTGGGGAGACATAAGATCTCATTTCTCCTGGTCATATACCTAAGCTTGAAATTGTTGGGTCATACTACATTACATTTAGTATTTATATCTTCTTAGGCAACTCTTGGATGAAACAGTTTTTCAGACTTCTTTTATTTTTGATGACCTTGAAAGTTTGTGGATTATGGGTCAAGTATTTCCTAGAATGTTTCTTAATTAAGATTTGCTGATGTTTCTCATTAGTAGACTACTAGACTGGGAATATGCGGCTTGGGGAGGAAGATCACATAAGTGAAGTGACATTCTCATCATAGAATACCAAGTGCATGTCCTATTAACACGACTGATCACTGTTGATGTTAATCTTGATGGCCTGTTTGAGGTAGTGTTTGTCCTGTTTCTCTATTTGACTCTAATTGACCCTCTAATTTCTCTAATTGACCCTCCTTTTTTTTTTTTTTTTTCGTATTATACTCATTGGGAGGAATTCACTGCAATCAGGCTGTATTTAAGGAATAAGAATTTGTGCTTTCACACTTGGAAGGCTGAGTATTTACACAAATTATTTGTAATTCTTCTATCTTGGAGATTTTTAAATTCTCCATTTACTTACTTATTCAATCATTGATTGATAGCAGCATGGACTCATGGATATTATTTTATAGTTTGGTATACAGTCTAACACTAATTAATTTATTTTGTTGTTCATATTGTTCCAGCTTTGGCACAGCTCCTAATGGAGTTCTTTCAGTTGAATCTGGTATCCCCTTTAATACCCCATATGTATGTGCATATGTGTGTTTATGTTTAGTACTTATTTTATTTTCTGACATTATAAGATGCCCAGGCTCATGTTATATATTTCCTGTTAGTCTTACAATTAGTCCTTTCTATAAGGCATCTTTGTTCCATTTATTGGTATTAGTGGTATTAGAAACCAATATTTAGGTATTATATATCTTTACTGCTCTTGTGATTTTCTTAGTACTAGGCCCTATCAACTAATAGAGCAAAGACATGTATGCATAACTCATATACATGTGGCAAGCATTTGTGCATATGACCTGTATCTGTAGGAAACTAAATATAAATTCATACTGATGTCATCAACTCTAATCCATTACCCTATGGGCCATTCTAGCTTTTTCCCCTTGCTTGTATTTGATTTCCCACTCCAACAATGAAGAACATGGTTCCTGCTATCCATTTACTTACTATTTATATTCCTGTATACATATGTAGTGGTTTCAGAATTGATAACCCATACCTCCTTCTGGAACAATTTTATCAACTGGAGTACAAAATGTATTACAGACCAGATTCCACTAACATTAAAAATTACTTAAGTTGATACCTGTTTGCCCTAATACTATTAGTGAGTTTGTTACATACATTTGTAATAGTTACATTCATTTATTCCTTGAGAGTCCCAAGATCTTAAATAACTTTTTTTTAATTGCATACATTAAGATATTTGTACTGTAAATTCTAGGAGTCTTCAAGTCTTCTATATGCCGTCACGCAAAAGCAGTATAGTTTCAGTGCCTTAAAACTCACCTACACTTTAGCTGTTCACCATCTTCCCACCCAGAAGACTTGGCAACCACTTATCTATATAGTATCAATTTAGCTTTGCTTTTTCCAATCTGTCCCATAATCAGAATCATACAATATGTGGCTTTTTCAGAACTGTCAGTTTCATTTAGTATGCATTTGATGTTCATGTGAGTCTTTTGGCAGTTTGATAGGTTTTTATTGTTATTGAATAATATCTCATTGTATAGTTTTTTTTTTTTTTTTAAGATTCATTTGTTTGAGAGAGAGAGAGAGAGACAGAGAGAGAGAGTGAGGAGAGGCAGAGGGAGATGGGAAAAATCTCAAGCAGACGCCCTACTGAGCACAGAGCCTAATGTGGAGCTCAGTCTCACAAACCTGAGATCATGACCTGAGCCAAAACCAAGAGTCCAGGTCTTAACTGACTGTGCCATTCAGGCATCCAGTATTTATTCACTTATTAAAGAACATTTTAGTTGCCTTCAGTGTTTGATGATAATGAATAAAGATGTTATAAACATTCATGTGCATGCTTTGGGTGGCCATAATTTTAAAAATCAGATGGAGCATAATTGCTAGATAATATGGTAAGGCTATGTTTAGCTTTGTTAAAAAAAATTGTTGTCTTCCAAAATGGCTATAATTTTTGCATTTCCACAAAAAAAAAAATGTGGGGGATGAGAATTCCTGTTGCTTCATATTCTTGTCAACAATTTGTATTCTCAGGTTTTTAGATTTTAGCCATTGTTATAAGTGTATAATGCTCTATCATTTTTTATTAATTTGAAGTTCCCTAACGAAAAGTGATGTTGAGCATCTTTCCATAAACTTATTTGCCATTTGTATAATTTCTGTTCAGATATTTTCTTATTTTTAATTGGGTTGTTTTCTCATATTGGTGAATTTTAGAGTTCTTTGTATAACTTGCATATAAGTTCTTTTTCAAATATGTGTTCTGCAAATATTTTCCTATAGTCTATTTTTTTAAAATTTTCTTAACAGTGCCTATTTATTAGTATAAAAATTATAATAAAATCCAGTGATCACTTTATTCTTCCATAAATTTTGCGATTTTTGTTGTATTTAAAAACTCATGATCAAATATACCATTATATTGATTTTCTCCAATGTTTTCTTTGAGCTTTATGGCCTGCAGTGTGGTTTGTCTTGGTGACTGTTCCATGTGAGCTTGAGAATAGTATATATCTTTTTGCTGTTGTTGGAGGGAATATTTATAAAAGTATGAGACAAACTGATTATTTAAATCATTGTTATATAAAGAAGCTATTTCGGTTGGAGTACTTTTGACCTTTCTTCAAGCTCACTGACTTTTTCCTTGGCCATATCAAGTTTACTGCTTAGCTCATGAATGGAATTCTTCATTTCTAATTTTTGTGTTTTCTAGCATTTCCTTTTGATGGTTTCCTGACAATTCCATCTTTCTACCTATAATATAAATCTGTTATTGCATGTTGTCTCTTTTCCATTAGAACTTTGACATTTTGATCATGGTTCTTTTTTTTTTTTTTTTTTTAATTTATTTGACAGACAGATCACAAGTAGGCAGAGAGGCAGGCAGGAAGAGAGAGGAGGAAGGAGGCTCTTCGTGGAGCAGAGAGCCCGATGCGGGACTCGATCCCAGAACCCTGGGATCATGACCTGAGCCGAAGGCAGAGGCCTTAACCCACTGAGCCACCCAGGCACCCCTGATCATGGTTCTTTTATTTTTGTTTTGTTTTTATTGTGTTCTGTTAGCCAGCATATAGTGTATCATTAGTTTCTGGTGTAATGTTCATCGGTTCATTAGTTATGTGTAACACTCAGTGCTCATCACAGAATACATGCTCTCTCTAATACCCATCATCTGGTTACCCCATCCCCCAACCCCCTTCTTTCTGTAACCCTCAGTTTGTTTCCTGGATTCCAGAATCTCTCAAGATTTGTCTCCCTCTCTGATTTCTTCCCATTCAGTTTTCTCTCCCTTCCCCTGTGGTCCTCTGTGTTATTCCTTATGTTCCACATATGAGTAAAACCATATGATAATTGTCTTTCTCTGCTTGAATTATTTTACCTTGCATAATCCCCTCCAGTTCCATCCATGTCAATGCAAATGGTGGGTATTCATCCTTTCTGATGGCTGAGTAATATTCCATTCTGTATATGAACCACATCTTCTTAACACTCATCTGTTGAAAGGCATCTCAGCTTCTTCCATAGTTTAGCTATTGTGGACATTGCTGCTGTGAACACTGGGGTGCATATGCTCCTTCTTTTCACTGCATCTAATTTCAGTTCTTTTAAACCCATGTTTTATAATGCTAACATCTGTGTCATATCTGAGTCTTTCTCTGATGCCTGCTTATGTCTTTAGACTTTCCCTCTTCTTGTCTTTAGGTGTACCTTATGTGGTTTTTTTTTTTTTTTAAGATTTTATTTATTTATTTGACAGAGATCACAAGTAGGCAGAGAGGCAGGCAGAGAGAGAGAGAGAGAGAGAGAGGGAAGCAGGCTTCCTGCAGAGCAGAGAGCCCGATGCGGGGCTCGATCCCAGGACCCTGAGATCATGACCCAAGCCGAAGGCAGCAGCCCAAACCACTGAACCACCCAGGCGCCCCGACCTTATGTGTTTTTGTAGGACAAGTTGCACTGGTTAATATGATCTGAATTATGTAAGTAATTATTATGAGGATTTATGTTAATCTGGATGACAGTTGTATTTTGTTTAATGTTTGCTTCAGGAATAGTTGCCAAAAGGTTCAGATTTCTCTAGTGTTCTTGTTTTTGTTTGCCATTTTGATTTTGGATTTCCCTAGGTGTTCCTCCTTAGAGAAAATCTTCCTATTGCAGTACTTTAATCTACAATCCACTATTACTGTACTGAAACCCTTTTGTGTGGTAGTAAAATGTGAGGGAGAGGAACCATTATATCATCTTAAGATTAAAACTCAATCCTTTTATAAACCTGTGTCTCTGGGATGGAACCTGCACAAGTGTTTCTCCATTAGAATTGCCTTTTTTTACCCTGAAAGAGATAGGTAGTTGGAGAGGGCCTGAGTGGGTGGGTATAAAGCACCTTCACATGTTGAAATGAAACTATGGTAAAGTCTTCTCTCTTGAAGGGTAGCCCTTTGGTATGGAGAATGTTCTGGGTATATTTCATGATGATTATCTTCCCCTTCTGACAGAATATTAAGGAATGCTTTCATCCTAAAAACATGGAGGGGTCCCTGGAGGTAAACCCCACAAATATGTCAGACCTTGTATGACTGTGAACCCCAGGAGTTTCTCACTGCCACACTTCATCTAAATTACCATTTAATTTTTCCTACCAGCTCTCAGTTGTGTATCTCTGGGTATACATTCTTCAGATTTCTGCAACCTCATTTCTCTGATAGATTTTTTTTTTTTAATCACTAATTTTTATTTTGTTCAGCTTTTTCTCGTTGTAAGGACAAGACTGAGATCTTCCAAAGTTCTCACATTTCTGGGTTTAAACTGAAAGTCTGTCATACAGTTTTTATTTTCATTTCCCTGCTGCTAATGATATTGAGCACTTTTCATATGTTTAGCCATTTGGCTGTGTGTGTGTTTGCATGTGTGTGTGCGCGTGCATGCGCACAAGAAAAAAGTGCTACTCAAAGGTAGGGAGATGACATTTGCAATTCATATTGATAAGAAGAGACTTGTTTCCAGAATAAGCTCCACATGTCAGAAAAAAAAAAAAAAGATAATTCAATGAATAAAATGCTCTTGATAGAATTCATTTCTCTTTCATTAAGACTTATTACCATATATATGAATGATCCCTTAAGTCTATCCACTTATCTTACTCTGTACTTTTTTCATCATAATCCAAAATGCCATCACCTTTTATTTGAACACTGTAATTTTATCCATGCCATCACCTTTTATTTGAACACTGTAATTTCGTCAAAATTAAGTCTTTTCTTCCAAGCCCAATCCTCCAATTTCTATCTTCCAAAGTTAGAGTGATTTTAAAATAATAAGTATCACTTAATTTCCCAAATTAAAACTCTATAGTAGTTTCCAACTGCAGATAAGATAATATCCAAAGTTCCTACCATAGTCTCCAAAGCCCAAGATGGTGTCACTCATTGCTCTGTTTCTTACACTATCTTCTCATGGATTGTGCTCTATTAATTCTGGCATTCATTTTGTTTCTTATGTATCCTGAGAGTATGCCTGCATTACGTTATTCCCTCTGCCTGAAATAATTTTTGTGTTTTGAGCTCTTCTTGTCATTTAAGTTTCAGTTTACATGTCGTTTACTAAAAGAGATTTTTTTTTCTTACCACCTAATTTAATATAATCTTCCATATCAATTCAAATGCTTATTGGTATAAGTAAGAGAAATTTTTATTCAACTGGCTTAAATCATAAGAATGACAGATAATTTCACTTAATATCAAGTTCTTATTAGGATTAGCGGTGCATATAATTTCTGAAATGACTCAGAGATGTCATCATGGACCCCATTTTTCCATCTTTCTTTTATGGCTTCAGCTCAGTGAGTATTGAAGAGGGTGGGCATGCTGGATAGGGGCAAATGGTGCCAACCAACTGCAATTCCTTCTCTCATAATTGTTCTCTTTAATAGCCTCTTGTTCTATATCTTAGCTTGACATTTTACTATTTGTGGTGTTTTCCTGTTTATTATTAAGGGGAATTGCATTATGATAAAAATTACAGGCTCTCAAGTTCCCCTGCTGTAATTGAATTTCTTATTCCACTTCTTCCCAACTGTTTGACCTAGGAAATTTACTTAACCCCTCTGGGCCTCAGTTTTTCATAATAAATAAGAATCATTATAATAGTACCTATATCAAAGCATCATTGTAAGGATTAAATGACTTAATGTATGCAAAATGCTCAAAATAGTTTCATACACTGTATGAAGGTCTACTATTTTTTCAATGTAATTTGCGGCTTTTGTAGCCTCTCCCTCCCCATTCATACACATACACCAGAAAATAAGTTCCAACAGAACAAAGACTTTATGACTTTGTGCAGAAGAGTTAATTTAGCATGTCTAAGATGACTATGCTTAGAAAGTCTGCTTGCAAGGTAGGCCCTTGTCTATATTTGGAAACTTGTGTTTCAGGAGGGTTCCCATGATTCCCTAACTGATAAGAATGGCTCACTCACCTTAAACTGTACAAGCAATATGGTTTATGCTAAACACCTGTTTCCCTTCAGGGAGTCTGAAATGTTCATACATGTTAGACAGAGATTGCCTATGTGAGCTGCACCCAATAAAAGCCTTTGTTACTAGATCTTTAATGAGCTTCCTTGGAGAACATTGTTTTGTGTGTTGTTGCAGCTTGTTACTGTAGGAATGTAGAGTGTTCCATGTGGCTTGACTGTAAGAGGACTCTATAGCTTGTGTCTGGTTTCCTTTGGACTTTACTCTGTATACCTTTTGATAACATCATTTTATTTTGTTTTGTTGTAATAAGTCATAGCTATGGGTATGACTATATACTGAGTATTGTGAGCCCTCCTAGAGAATCCCTAACTAACCCTGAGGGCATCTTGGGGACCCTGACACAGACTTGTTTACCAAAATCAAGAATGTCTTACAGTAGATTTGCAATGACAGTTGAAAAAAGTTTACAAAATAAAAAAAAATGAATAATTATAATTTAATTATAATTATAATATGGTCACACAGGTTTAGGAAAAGATAAACTTTAGCAGAGAAGAAGCTCCTTTCCATCAAAGAGATGATGTTCCTTGATGGCTGTGTACGTACCACAATTTATCATAAACAGCTCAAATGTCAGAATAATAGCCATGAGGAAATTGTGGAAACGAACAAATTGTGACTCTGAACAATATCATATGTCCACCAGCTATTTTGGTCGATATCTTAATCATCACATAAAATTGGTGTGGAATATAAATTCTGGAATGCTATGATAAAAACCCTACTAATAAAATTATAATAGATATTATGGCTAAATCTGAGACATTATTTCCACTTCAGGTGGTTAGTGTGAGGTAAGTAGAGTGAGATAAGTAAGTTAAATAGGAAGCTTAGTTTATTTTGAATGCATTGAGTGTAGGAAAAGAAACACCCTATATGTTACTCACATGCAAAAAAGCAGGGATTCTAGGGAACCATTGGAACAGTATCAGTGTTCTATGCTGGAGTCCTGCACAAGACTTAAACACTTAAAAAACAACCCACAAAATACTCTTTTGTACATTTCCCCCCCCTTTCCATTTCTATTCCCTAGCATAGTGCTTGGCAGATAGTTAAGCACTCACTAGAAGAGAGTTTAGAATTGTGCCTACCATGGGATAGGTAAGTTCTCTTGACAAAGATTTCCAGGGGAAAGAAAATAAGCAGAAACAGAAGTATTTTGGGGTCCTTAATATAACACTGTCTTTCTCTTTTATTTTGTATTCCAAGTACCTACTATAGTTTCTAGGACAAGGAAGGAAACCAGTAACTACTTTCTGAAACAATTTTAAGATCCCTAGTTTGGAAAATGTAGAGCTAGTCGTGCCATAATGGAAAAATTATTAGGCTGGGGTCAGAAGATGTCAATTCAAGTCAGGACACATTCAGATGATATTGATGAGTTATTTATTCTGTAACTTTCCTTTTTAATCTGTAAATTGAAACTAATCATAGAGAATTTATAAGAATTAAATGAAATAGTGTAACTTGGGAAAGCAATTTTGTAAGCACTTTAGAAAGGCCCAGGCAGTATTATTAAAAATCTAAGGATGTGGTAAGAAATGAAAAAGTAATATTTTATCACATTTTGCAAGGCCTTGAATGTTGGAGTTTATTTATTTATATAATAGCAACGGGATTTTTAGCAGTAGATTAGAATGATTTTGTGTGTTTGTGTGTGTGTGACTGAAATTAAAAAAGATTTTCCTTTTCTATGGCCAAGTATTTTAGAGCAATGAGAAAAAAGTTGCAAGTTTATTGCAGAAATTTAGGTAAGAAATATATATTGATGGTGATTACAAGAATGGAAATGTAAAGAAAATCACGAGTGGAGGGTTTAAGAATTTGTCTATATTTCTTCCTAATTCCTATTAATTTAGTCTTTCATTTCCAACTAAATAATATTCTGTTTATTAATTTGTAAGTCACATTTACATTCTTTAATTTTTTTTTAAAGATTTTATTTATTTATCTGACAGAGATCACAAGTAGACAGAAAGACAGGCAGAGCAGGGAGTGGGGGAAGCAGGCTTCCCTGCTGAGCAGAGAGCCCCATGCAGGGCTCGATCCCAGGACCCTGAGACCATGACCTGAGCCGAAGGCAGAGGCTCCAACCCACTGAGCCACTCAGGTGCCCCTTTTAGTAATTTTTAAATTTAAATTAAAAAAAAATTTAAGATTTTATTTATTTATTTGAGAGAGAGTGTGTGAGAGAGAGAATGAGCATGAGAAGTGGGAGGGTCTGAGGGAGAAGCAGGGAGTCTGATATGGGACTCCATTCCCGGACTCCAGGATCATGACCAGAGCGGAAGGTAGTCGCTTAACCAACTGAGCCACCCAGGTGTCCCTGAAAATGTTTTTAAAGGTAAAATTTGTGAGATTTCTTCCACTCTATGTCAAAATTCCTGGAAACAGTAACTATTTGGTTCTCTATCACTTGTTTCTTTGAATAATCTACAATCTTTGGAAAGAGATTTTAAAGAGTCACATTCGACAAAGAATTTTTGATGGAAAGAAGAAATGAATAATCGATGAATTGAATCACTGATGTTCCAAATATTACCTCAGGAAGCTAATAGGTAAAAACCAAATTCTAGTACTTCAGAAATTAATAATGCATTATAAAGTCCAGCATTTTTAGTTTTAAGTAAATTTTAGCTCTTTTTTAAAGGAAAAAACACATTTAAAAATGTTTTGCCAGGGAGTGCCTGGGTGGCTCAGTGGGTTAAGCCTCTGCCTTCGGCTAAGGTCATGATCTCAGGGTCCTGGGAGCAAGCCCCGCATCGGGCTTTCTGCTTAGCAGGGAGCCTGCTTTCCCCTCTCTCTCTGCCTGCCTCTCTGCCTACTTGTGATCTCTCTCTGTCAAATAAATAAATAAAATATTTAAAAAAATGTTTTGCCAGTTTTTTTAAGTTTTTGTTTTAATTCCAGTTAGTTAACATACAGTGTTATATTAATTTCAGGTGTGCAATAGTGATTCAGGAATTCCATTTGTCACCCAGTGCTCATCACAAGTGCACTCCTTAATTCCATAGCTTCATATTTAAAAGTTTTGAGAAAGGGTTGTACCCCATATTTTCTTAAAAGCATTTTTTAAAAAATTTTTATTTATTATTATTATTTTTAATAAACATATAATGTATTTTTATCCCCAGGGGTGCAGGTCTGTGAATCGCCAGGTTTACACACTTCACAGCACTCACCATAGCACATACCCTCTCCAATGTCCATTTTTTAAGGTCATTTGAATTGTGATTGTTTCTTACTATTGAAAGTTGCTGTTTTTTTCTGCATATTCAACTGTTTGAAGAAACATGACTGAAAGTCAAATATGGTAACATTTTCTTTCACTTAATTTAAAAGGCCTCTGGAAAGTAATGAGATTTATTCTTTGAATTACTTCATAATTGTTCTTTAACTACACTGTGGTATTTGATAATGTCAAAATGATTTTGCTTTAGGGAAAGTGATTTTAGCCCTTGAAGAAAATTAATTACCTTTTCCTAAATAAAGAGCATTTTATATATTTTATGTGAACTAAGGAAATATTTTTAAGGTTAATTAATCTGTCTTCTGACAATTACAGAGAAACTTTGGAGAAAAAAAATTGCTTATGTATTCAGGTCAGTTTTGCTTATGCTAATACATTGACACACAAGGAAAGTATCAGATTCTTTCAATCATACTTGAAGAAAAGGAATTACACTTATTCTCAGATATAAGGTATAAGAGCAGAGTTACTTCAACTCTATTGTATGATCCAATTTGCTTTCTTTAAAATCTTTTGTCAGGAATTGTGCTAGTGAATTTAACAAATGCTTCGTTTACTCTAAAAATAACAACTCTGTTGTTTTTTCTGATGTTTTCATTTGTTAATGCTCGTCTTTATATTAGATGAAGCTCTCCAAGACTTTGTAGATAGACATATGGAAAAATATGTATATGTATCTTGAGAAGCGTAGATGGTTAGTAATCCACAGGAAAAGATGGAAAAGAGTAACACCAACCTATTAATAGTGGTTACCTCTTGGGAAAAGGAATGAGTGCAGGAGAAGTAAAGTGGATATATATGGGCTTCTACTATTTCATATTTTTCTTTTTGTATTATTTCCTTCTTATATTATTACTGTTCATTCTATTTGAGTAGTTGAGAATTTATACACCTTTTACATTTATTATTCATCTACATTTGTAGGACAGTAAAAATAAGAAAACCTCTTCTTCCCCAACCCCTAAAAAAAAAAAAAAGTCTATGACAAAAAAAGTACAGGGCAAGTACATAAATAATTATAGAAGGCTTAAATACACAATTCTAGAACTTACAATGTAGTCATTATGGCCATGAAACACTATAATGAATTATATAACTTAAATCACTTAAATATCTTTGCCGATGCTTTAAAAAAAATAATTATTGAGTGTGCCAGGCACCATGCTTGGTACATGAAACACCATTGTCAAAAGAACAGACCCAGTGCTGAATGACAGAGCTTCCTTTTTAGTGGAGGAGAGCACTACAGAGACTTACATAGGAACAAATCACTGAACAAGATAATTGTAGGGAGAAACAGATTCTATGAAAGAAGTTAAAAGGGATGATGAGAGGTATAATGCCAGTTGACAGTTGGAGGTCAGAGGGTAAGTGGAGTGCTTTGGAAAGATGGTAAACCATACAAGACTTGAATGATAAGACAAAATTAATGTAAAGAGTTAGAAGGCCGAGGATCCCAGGCTGAGGAATTAATAACCAAGTGTATGTTTTGTGAGACATAGTTCCAAGACCTGTATGAAAATAAGGGCAAATCATTTTGACTATTCAGAAGAGGACTGAAAGTGTGGAATATAAGGAAGCAAGGGAGCAGTTGTGAGAAGAGAAGTTTAAGTAAGAAAAAATCATGTAAAACTTTGAAATCTATGATAAAAAGTTTAGATTTTATTCTGGTCACAGGAAAAAAAAACTGGAGATTTTAATCTAAGACATGAGTGGTTTACATTAAACAATTAATTTGGGACTTTCCAGAGAAGACAGTACAACTAGAAAATTGTGGACATGGGCCAGATAGGAAGCATTGTTATTATCCCTATGAAAGATAATAGTGGTAGCAATGCACACAAAATGGGATTGATTTGAGATACTAGGTTTAATCAAATGAAATTGTCATTTTTGAACCTCAAAACGGTTCACAAAAAAAAAATGATCAATAATTTTATTATAATTAATACTGATCTTTAGGTGATCCAGGAAAAATAATTAGGGAAAGTGCATAGGTAGTAAAAGGTGTCAAGGGAAGTAACGAAACCAAGAACTACCTCTGGGTTGCTGGCTTGATATCTAGGTAGTTTGTCCTAAAGTTAAGATTTGGATTAAATAGGTTGGAGAGTGAGGGGCCAGTAATTCTACTTGGGCATGATAACTTGGGATGATTATTGCTTATTCAACTGAGATGTCAGATAGGCCATGATACAATTTTCTAGAATGCAGTGAAGAACTGAAACTGTAGCACAATAACATTTCAGTGCCTTTATTTAACCTTGTGCAATTGGGGAAAATTCTCTTTCAGCCTCACAACTTTTAAAAGATTGTTCTCTCCCTTGCTTCAGTAGTGGCAATTGCTCTGAACTTACTTACATTTTGATTCTCCTTCATTTCTTAAAAAAATAAGTCAAAATTTCACATTCTTAAGTGATTTTCTTTAAAACCATGAAAGACTAGAAGCAGATACTCTAACAGGCTAACCCATTTCCACATTCGCATTTCTTTCTTTTTCTTAAAGATTTTATTTATTTGCCAAAGAGAGAGTGCACAGGCAGGGGGTGTGGCAGGCAGAGGGAGAAGCAGACTCCCTTCTGAGCAAGGAGTCCCATGCAGGACTCCATCCCAGGACCCTGGGATCATTACGGGAGCCGAAGGTAGACTTTTAACTGACTCTGCCGCCAAAGCATCCCTTATATTTTGCATTTCTTATCAGATGCTTTTATCTACTTGAACTCTTACCCTCATTTTCCAGGTGATGGAATTACCTACTGTTATATTCAGTCACCTACAACAGCATGCTATATTTAAGAATGAAATTCTGGGGGCACCTGGGTTGCTCAGTTGACTGAGTGCCCAACTGTTGATTTTGGTTAAGGTCATGATCTCACAGTCCTGGCATCCAGTCCCAGGTCAGGCTCCACTCTGGCATGGAACCTCTTTGGAATTCTTTCTCTCTCTTTCTCTCTGCCTCTCCCACCTGCTCATGCACTGTCTCTCTCCCTCTCTCAAGAAAGAAAGAAAAAAAGAAAGAAGGAGGAAGAATGAAATTCTGTTCTGAAATATAGCTTGTATACTTGTAACTTCAAATAATCCAAAATTATGTTTAAAATTCTAATTCTGACCTTTTCTATAGAAAAAAATTGGAAAAAATTAAATTTAGATAATCTAGAAAACATGTCATCTTATTTATTAATAAAAAATAATTCAGTTTGGATTCTTTTTAAGTAATTCAGACATTTGTAAATATTCTTGTGTGTTTTCTAGTTTCTAAATTTTTTTTCAATTTTATTTTATTTTATTTCTTCTCAGTGTTCCAAAATTCATTGTTTATGCACCACACCTAGTGCTCCATGCAACGCATGCTCTCCATAATACCCACCACCAGGCTCACCCAACCCCCTACCCCCTCCTCTCCAAAACCCTCAGTATCTTTGTATCTCAGAGTCCACAGTCTCTCATGGTTGGTCTCCTCCCTCTGACTTCCCCTAACTCACTTCTCCTCTCTGTTTCCCAATGTCCTCCATGTTATTCCTTATGCTCCACAAGTAAGTGAAACCATATGATACTTGACTCTCTCTACTTGACTTATTTCATGCAGCATAATCTCCCAGTCCTGTCCATGTTGATATAAAAGTTGGGTATTGATATGCTTGATGGAGGCATAATACTCCATTGTGTATATGGACCATATCTTCTTTATCCATTTGTCCATTGGAGGGCATCTTGGTTCTTTCCACAGGTTGGTGACTGTGGCCATTGCTGCTATGAACATCGGGGTACAGATGGCCCTTCTTTTCATTACATTTGTATCTTTGGGGTGAATACCCAATAGTGCGATTACAGGGTCATAGGATAGCTCTACTTTTAATTTTTTGAGGAATCTCCACACTGTTTTCCAAAGTGGCTGTACGAACTTGCATTCCCACCAATAGTGTAAGATGATTCCCCTTTCTCCACATCCTCTCCAACACTTGTTTACTGTCTTGTTGATTTTGGCCATTCTAACTGGTGTAAACTGGTATCTCAATGTGGTTTTAATCTGAATCTCCCTGATGGCTAATGATGATGAACATTTTTTTATGTGTCTGTTAGCCATTTGTATGTCTTCTTTGGAGAAGTGTCTGTTCATGGTTCTGCCCATTTTTTGATGTGATTATCTGTTTTGTGTGTTTTGAGTTTGAGGATTTCTTTATAGATCTTTGATATCAGCCCTTTTTCTGTAGTTTCATTAGCGAATATCTTCTCCCATTCTGTGGGTTGCCTCTTTGTTTTGTTGACTGTTTCCTTTGCTATGCAGAAGCTTTTAATCTTGATGAACTCCTGAAAGTTCATTTTTGCTTTTGTTTCCTTTGCCCTTGGAGACATATCTTGAAAGAAGTTGCTGTGGCCCCGATGTTGAAGAGGTTACTGCTTATATTCTTCCCTCGAATTTTGATAGATTCCTACCTCACATTGAGGTCTTTTATCCATTTCAAGTTTATTTTTGTGTATGGTATAAGAGAATGGTCGAGATTCATTCCTCTACACATAACTGTCCAATTTTCCCAGCACTATTTATTGAAGAGACTGTCTTTTTTTTCCTCTGTATATTTTTTCCTGCTTTGTCAAAAATTATCTGACCATAGAGTTAAGGGTCCACGTCTGGGCTCTCTACTCTGTTCCACTGGTCTGTGTGTCTGTTTTTGTGTCAGTACCATGCTGTCTTGGTGATCACAGCTTTGTAGTGAAGCTTGAAATCAGGCAACATGATGCCCCCAGTTTTGTTTTTCTTTTTCAACATTTCCTTAGCAGTTTGGGGTCTTTTCTGGTTCCATACAAATTTTAGGGTTGTTTATTTTAGCTCTTTGAAAAATGTTGGTGGAATTTTTATTTGGGATGACATTGAAAGTATAGATTGCTCTGGGCAATACAGACCTTTTAACAATGTTTCTTCTTCTGATCCATGAGCATGGAATGCTCTTCCATCTGTTTTGTGCTTTCTTCAATTTCTTTCATGAGTGTTCTGTAGTTTCTCAAATACAGATCCTTTACTTCTTTGGTTAGGTTTATTCCCAGGTATCTTATGGTTCTTGGTGTTATAGTAAATGGAATCGATTCTCTAATTTCCCTTTCTATATTTTCATTGTTAGTGTATAAGAAAGCAGCTGATTGCTGTATTTTGATTTTGTATCCTGCCATATTACTAAATTGCTGTATGAGTTCTAGTAGTTTGGGGGTGGAGTCTTTTGGGTTTTCCATATAAAGTATCATGTCATCTGCTAAGAGAGAGAGTTTGACTTCTTCATTACCAATTTGAGTATGTTTTATTTCTTTTTGTTTTCTGATTACTGTTGCTAGGACTTCTAGTACTGTGTTGAACAAGAGTGGTGAGAGAGGGCATCCTTGTCATGTTCCTGATCTCAAAGGAAAGGCTCTCAGCTTTTCCCCATGGAGGAGAATACTTGCTGTGGGTTTTTCATAGATAGATTTTATGAAGTTGAGGAATGTTCCCTCTATCCCTATACTTTGAGTCATTATAATCGGGTACCGATGCTGTATCTTGTCAAATGCTTTTTCTGCATCAATTGAGAGTTCTAGTTTCTAAAATTTTTAACTCTGTTCAAATATGTGAAATTTGTTTGGTTCTGCATACATACTTGATTACTCTTAAACTGAAATAAGCTAATTATTTTCTCACAATGTTTATGCCTCTGTTATTTACTGAACCAAACCATACAGACAAAAGATCACATTTATAATTTTATGACATTTTAAAATAGCAGTAACATTACTTACTATCTTATTGGAACATTTTGAAGGTGTTTCTGGGGAGAATTTACAATTTTGATACGTACCATGATTGTAAAGAAGCTTTTTGCTATATGTAAAATAGGGGCAAATACAGAAACAAATTTTTCCAGATGTTAAAGTCAGTCAATGATACTTTAAAATCAATCACTGTCAATGGCTTTTAGTTGATAATTTCATTTCAGTCTTCCATCTTTGTTCAAGGAGATTTGAATTTTCTCTTTTTGGATTATAAAATGGGTGTCCTATGCATCCTTTTGTGTATTCTATTAATGACTTATACATATTAGCTTTACACATACATAAATAGCTGCATTTATAAAAGACAAAAATATATCACATATATTTTCTGTGTGCAATAGATGCTAATTTGATGTGTTTGTCAAAAAGATATTCATGACCTTATGAGAACATTCTAAAATTTTTTAAAAAGAAATTTTTAAAAAACTATTTTATAGATAGGAAATTTCAATATAATAAAAATACAATGTATGTGTATACTTATGTATATATACATAGTTAGTAGTTAGGTGTCCCATGGATTCAGCCTAAGAGTCTCCCAAAATTTACTTCATTCCAGGCATATAGGAATCATGAACAGGTTGCAATAAACAACATTTTATTTAATAAATGACTGTTCGCATTATAGACTAATGATGAAAGATAAACTATTTTAAAAAATTCTGCCCAAATTAATTATACATATGAAGTAATATGGAATTGGATCAGTAATTTCTTCCTTATACTATATACAAAAATAGGTGATATGTGTATTAAAGACATATCATGAAAAGCTATTTTATAAAATTTTAAAAGAAAATATAATGGTAAATCTTTTTAACGCAAGACAGAGAGCTTTACAAAAGAATATATCAAAAGTGGACCACAAAACAAAGACTTAAAAATATGATTAACATTACCATTTATTTTCAATAAAATCAGTTATTGTTATTGAAAATAAAGAGCACATAGTGGTAGATTTTTGGCAATAGATAGCTAGAAAGATAAGTAGATATCCAAGAAAAGGTACATTTCAGAATAAATAAAAACTTTTGGAAATCAGTAAGTAAAAGACAATTAATTTGTACAAGAGTAAACCTTACTGGCTAATAAATGGATGTGAAAAAGATTCAACTTCAATTTATCTATTGAACTGAAATTTAATCAATTTAATGAAAAGTATTTAAAGTGTGACAATAGCATATATTGTTGAAAATATAGAACACCTGGGTGGCTCAGTTGGTCAAGCATCTGACTCTTGATTTTGACTCAGGTCATGACCTCAGGGTCACAAGATTGAGCCCTGGGTCAGGCTCTGTGCTCAGTGCTTGAGATTCTCTCTCTTCCTCTCTCTCTCTGCCCCTCCCTCCACTTGTGTGTTCTCCCTCTCTAAATAAATAAAATCTTCAGAAAAAAAAAAAATAGAACAACAGAAACTTCGGGAAACTGATGTGTATAACTGGTTCAATGGTTTGAGCAAACAGTTCACAGCCTGCCATCCAGTTAAATGAAGACATAGCTCTCCTATGACATAGTATTTCCACTTCTGGGTATATAACCAGCGGTATAATGCTAAGTCATTAACAACCCAGCTCTTTGGCAGGGGTGGAGGTGTACAGTTGGTAATGTTTGATAGTTTCTTTGTTGTAAATACAACATGGCCTCTTTTAGGCTATCAAAGTTGCATCACTAAATGTGGAATTTGGAAAAGATACATTTGTTGTTCTTTCCACATTGGCGCCAGGTAGCTCCAACACACATTTTTCATGTGTTTATAGGGAGATATATACCTCAAAGTCCATGACAGGGTTATTAGGCTAGCAAAAATGTGGCATTTTTATACAATGCAGCACTATACAAGAGCAGGGAAAAAAGAACCCAGACTGAGTGTTACCAACAAGAATGATTCTTACAAACAAAATTTTTTAAAATAGGCAAGAAGCATAAAAGTGCATAGAACACAAAAGAAATTATAAAAACTTTTAAGTACATATCAATATTATATATTGCTTGGAGGTATCCACAAATATTGGGATATATAGGTGCCCCCTGATGGCACATGGGAGAAGAATGAGGCACAAACAAGTGAACTGTAAGAGAATGGGAGCTGAGGATGACAGTAGAAAAGACTTTCGCCCAGAACAACTCCTCAGTCTCATATTTATTAGATAGTGAGTAACAATCAACAAAGCCGGAATAGATTACACACTGACCATGAGTCTTGTACATATGTAAGAAGAAAGGCAAAATATGTCTGGTTATGTAGTACCTAACCTATAGCGAGCAAGCTCAGACAAAAGGATTGTCTGACTAACTGCTGATGCTCTCTGGGGAAGGGGAGATCATGGAAAAATGAAGCAGGCGGCGTTCCATCCTGAGCGAGCCAGGCGTTCCCAGCTGCTCAGCTTCAAGGACATATATCGTCCTCTCCCCCAGAGGCCTGTTGCCAGTATGTGTTTTTCTTAAGGCTATATCTAAGCATGCTTGGCAACTAGGATAATTTCTCATAGGTTATATTTTAAGCAATATGTTGTTCTGAGGGATGGTGACAATTAGGAGTGTAAAAAAATAGGGGCGCCTGGGTGGCTCAGTGAGTTTAAGTGCCTGCCTTTGGCTCAGGTCATGATCTCAGAGTCCTGGGATCGGGCCCCTCATCAGGTTCCCTGCTGGGGAGCCTGCTTCTCCCTCTGTCTCTGCCTGCTGCTCTGCCTACTTGTGATCTCTCTCTCTCTGTCAGATAAATAGAATCTTAAAGATATATGTGTTTCTTACAGATACAAATGAAATGATACATCTAGGGTTTCCAGGCAGCTAGAGGTTTATGAGGTGAGGTGTATATAGGTGAGATTGTATTACCTCCTGTCTTTTTCCATAATTATCTATCTATCTCTATACAGAAATAACCATAGATAAAATATATAGAGAATTATTTATAAATAATTATATTTTTAAATAAAATCTATCTACTTATCTAGATATGTAGATTTACACACACATTGCACACATAGGCACAAATGCATTAGATACTCTCTTCTTCTGTATGCAAGTGTTTGTAAAATAACAAAACAAATTCAGGACTATGTTTATCTATAAAGATACTAGAATTTTTATTTAATGTTGTTCTGAAAATGCTCACCAGTACATATTAAGAAGGTATTAGAATAAGTTGTATCAATGTTGATATATGAGAAAATGTAATATCACTGTTTATACCCAATAAGATTGTAAAGCTGGGGTCCTGAAAACATATTTGAAGGCTGATGATGGTAATATCTCTTTAAATATGAGGTAACTAGTATAAGATTCCAGTTGAAATATTAGAATTGTTTAATTGCTATCTATTGAAAATGATTAAAGCTCTGGAATAATTAAGTGTTTGAGGTAGACAGGAGGCACATAATTTTTTTTGGAAATACTAGCTTTTTCAGATAGTTACAGCCTGTAGCATGCTTCAGTTACCAAAATGGAATGATATTGTCACAGAAATAAACACATTAATCAAAAGGAAGTATATAGATGGGTTTTATGATAAAGCTGGTATTTCAGATCATTAAAGTAAAAAAGATGAATTGTTCATTAAATTGTTTTGGGAAAGATATGAATCAGATTTCAACCTTCTAAATTCCATATAGAAGAAAGTTTTCTGTTTAAGAAAGAATGTATAGAACCTGTAGTTAGGTGTCCCATGGATTCAGCCTGAGATTTTCCCAACAATTACTTCATTCCAGGAATATAGCAATCATGAATGGATTACAGTAAACAATCAAAAACATATAGACAATTCTGTGGATCTGTGTCCCCACCCCCAAAAAGTGACAATTATGTCTAAAGTTATAGGGAGGATTGAATTAGATTTATATAGAGGGCACCCAGAGTCATATTTTCTGGAGTCCCTTATGGTGATGATAGGAGCCAAACTCCATATAAACTTGGGACCTGGCTGAAGTTCTCTGCTCAGGGACAGAAAATGAGGGGGTTTGAAAAAGGAATGCACTCTCTGCCAAGTACTACAGCTGTTGTCAAGCACCTATTGGGGGGTGGCTCAAAGCAGAAAGCTATTCATCCAGGACCTGGCCTGATAATACATTGGGCTTTGGTATCTCCTGAAGGTTGAGGCCATTTACCACCAATCTGAGATCTTGTAAGATTATGATCTGGTAAGCCTAAAGGATTATATGAAAGGAACTTAAAATTACAGTGGTGATAAGAAGGAATCATATCTTATTCAAGATAGTGTAGCAAACACCTTTCAAAACACATGTGAAAAATTAATCTTATGAAAATAGTTAAAAAGAAACTTCTTAAAAACAAAAACAAAAACAAAAAAACTCCTTAAGTTAGAGAATTCATACCCCAACAGGTAAATGAGAGGAACCTGAAGCAGACTTGATGATAATTATGTTTTAAATTTTTATGACAGAGATAAAGGACAGCATTAGTTAAAGAACAAATCAATAGAATATTATGAAAAAAATATATGAAGAGAAAATCAATAATAAAAAAGATAATGTTTATACTTCAAGGCAGGAGAAGAAGAGATGAAAAATATTAAAAAGTAAAATAAAATTTAAAATTAAAAATAAAACAGCATGAAAATTAGAGTCATATATCCAGAATAAGTAATAGAGGAACAAGTGGGAAGAAGCATTTTCAGAGTAATGGCTGCAAAATTTGCTGTATTAGAGAAAGAGGTACATTCAGTTGAACACATAAAAAGAAAACCAGTTTAAACAACAACAGATGCATAACAGAACATGGTGGTGATATAAAATAGCATGGATAAAGAAAAAAGCTTGAAAGTGCCTGTGTAGCCCAGTTGGTTAAGCATTTGCCTTTGGTTCAGGTCATGATCCCAGGGTCCTAGGATCAAGCCCCACATTGGACTCCCTGATTGGTGGGGAGCCTACTTCTCCCCTCCCGCTGTTGCTCCCCCTGCTTGTACTCTCTCTGTCAAATAAATAAAATCTTAAAAAAAAAAAAAAGAAAGAAAGAAAGAAAAAGAAAAAGAAAAAGCTGAAAAGCATCCAGAGAAAAAAGACAGATTATCAGTGAAAGAAATGAGCATGACAGCAAGCTTCTTGCACTGATTACAGATGTCAGGGTTAATCCAGTAAAAATTCCAAAGTCCGAGACACAGTAACTATAAACCCTTAAATCTAAACTCATATCCAGTAGCATTCAAGAGAGTAATGTTGATTCAATTCAAAATTGTATCACTCTCAGCAATGACTCTAAATGGTGTCAGCAGAAATGTCAAGAGTGAGAAGAGAACCAAAGAGAAAGTGGTGGGAAGAAAGAAGCCACAATGAGCTACATAACTGCAAAGAAATAGGTTATTAAATCTGATTTGGTATTGAATCTGAGACTTATTATTTTCTTCTTGTAAAAACCAAATCACTATTTTTGCTTTCAATAACATGAAAGGCAGAGTAGTTAAGAAAGAAGAGCAATTGTCAAAGAAGTTGGTAAGTTAATTTGGTTCATTTGGTAAGAGGACAGAGATGTTGAGTAAACTTAGAATGTCTGAATAAAACATAAGTAAGCATTTTCAAAATTTGTGGTTAAATTGTAAGAGAAAGTAAATGCATTCTTTAATTTCTAAACAGATAATATTAAAAAAAACCTTTCTTAGTCCTATACAAGTGCGATATAAAAAAAACAAACAGGGAATAAACACAAAAGGCATTGATATTAGAAGCCCAATAGTAGAGTCTGAAATATATTAAAAGCATACAGTTGTGGAGCTATAAACTTGTTCAATTAAAGTAAATATCAAATTATAATTAAAAATGCATGCCTGAACATTTGAAAAGATAACACCACAAAGTACAATTTTTAAAACAACCAATAAAAATCAAAATATTGGATTTGTGAACAAAACTATCCTGATCAAAAATAACAGACCTTGATTATTTATAGCAAGTTTTCCCATAAATTTTAGAAAGTTAATGACTTTTGTTTGAATTGTATCTGTGTATTATAAAAGGGAAAACTACCTATTTTATGAAAATAGTGTAATATTGATTTTAAAAATGAATAAAGACAGTTTAATAAAAGAAAACTAAAAGAAAAGTTCAAATATTAATGTTTGGCCTTCCTTCACATTTGTGGAGCTCCAAGCCAGAGTACAAATGCAAGTGAACGTGATAGATAGATAGAGAGATAGGTATTTGAAAACTGCAAAACAAAATTAAAACTAAAATAGTATGTAGTCTTTGTTCCTTCCTTGATAAACATACCCATATAAGGATCTGGATGCGGCCATATTGAAATTTAGAATTCAGTGATTCATTTGAATTCCAGGTATAGATATGTTATCCCAAGGAGAGCTAAATCCTGTTCCTGGCTCATGATTTGTCTGTCCCTTGTTCTTCTGCCAGTATTTCCATACTGCACTAAGTGGCTTCTTATGTACTGTTGATAACATCCAAGCTTGCACATCAAACTCTGTCTACATCCTCTCAAAACAGTTGTCTCTTACAGATGTCTCTGATCCAGGGAAGAATATATGCCTACATTGTAGTTCAGCCTCAGCAGGAAAGACATGGAAAGAGGCTTTCTCATTCCTGGTAGCAGGGGCAAGGCCATTGCAGAAGGCCATTCATGGATCCTGTGCATCCAGAAATGGTTTGAAGGGTTATGGGCTTTATTGGGGGCACATGCACTTGATTCTATACTGTTTTACTATTGTGAAAACATAGTTTGTTTTGGATATAAGGATGTTTGATACATGCTGGTACAAATAAACCTAATAAAATACTTGGTAAATTAAATTTAAAATAATAATACATCATGACCAGGCAGGGTTTAAGATAGAACATGTGCTTGTATAATCTACTATATTTATAGCTTGAAGAAGTAAACCATCTTAAAAGGTGTGAAAATGCAAGAAAAATTAAATTCTTTCATGATTGAAAAGATTTTTTTTTTTGTAAATTGGAAGTTGAAGAGTACTCTATCAACTTGTTAATTATTTATACACATAAGAAACATCAAACAATTTACGCATTTCCACTAACAATGCTTCCTTCTGCTCACATTTTTCAAAATTGTATTTTGGCCTTTTTTTTTTTAAGATTTTATTTATTTATTTGACAGACAGAGATCACAAGTAGGCAGAGAGGCAGGCAGAGAGAGAGGAAGAAGCAGGCTCCCCGCTGAGCAGAGAGCCCAACGTGGGGCCCGATCCCAGGACCCTGGGATCATGATCTGAGCTGAAGACAGAGGCTTTAACCCACTGAGCCACCCAGGCACCTTGCGGCCTTTGTTAATTAAGTAAGAAAAGGAACAAAATTGGAATCATTTGCAGATTTATTTGCAATTGTGTATGCAGAAAATCCAAAATAATCTGTAGAGACTATTGAAATTGGTAACTTAATTCATCAAGATTTTGGAAAAGAAAGAAACATAAAAATCAATAAAGTTGTTATATACAAGCATTAATTAAATTTTTAAAAGATATAATTTAAAAAGTATATAATCTATAACAGCCAGAAGATCTAAATTACATGAGGAAATTTAGTAAAGGATATTCAAGAGTTCTTTGAAGAATGTAAATAAAAGTATCTTAATTCATGGGAAGATGTATCATGGTTATTGAGAGTAAGAATTATAAGAAAATTAATTTCTAATATATAGAGAGAACCCCCTCAAGCTTAAAGTTTATTAATACAATAAATGGCAAGAAAGGGGAAAAAATGGGAAATAAAGCAAAGAAAAGGGATGGATAATAGAGAGCCAGGTGTTCCTTCTCCCTCCAACTTTATCTATAAATATAAAATAATTTTCATCAACAATCCACTAGGGTTTTCAAAATTCAGATGCAAAACAAAGCATGCCAAAATAGCCAAGGCATACTGGAAGGAGCAGGAAATTCTTTCTCCCAAGATATCAAAATTTTTTAAATTAACATATAATGTATTATTTGTTTCAGGAGTATAGGTCTGTGGTTCATCAGTCTTACACAGTTCACAGCACTCACCATAGCACATACCCTCCCCAGTGTCCATCCCCCAGCTACCCCATCCCTCCCACCCCCTTCCCCTCCAGCAGCACTCAGTTTCCTGAGATTAAAAGTCTCTTATGGTTTGTCTCCCTTCCTGGTTTCATTAAAATATCAGATATTTGTTTAATTTTTAAATGTTATTTATTTATTTTAGGCACTAAGAGAGCATGAGCCAGGGGAGGGGTAGAGGGAGAGCAGGAAGCCAAATACAATGAGGGGCTGGATCCCAGGATCGGTCTTTATCTATCTATCTGTCTATCTATCTATCTATCTATCTATCATCTGCCACATCTTTATCCATTCATCTTTGACGGACACTTGGTCTGTTTCGATGAATATGGCTATTGTAGATAATGCTGCTATAAATATCAGGGTGCAAATATCCCTTTGAATTAGTATTTTTGTATTTTGGGTAAATACCTAATAGTGCAATTGCTGAATTATAAGGTAGTTATATTTTTAAGTTTTTGAGGAACCTCCATACTGTTTTTCACAGTGGCTGCACAAATTTGCATTCCTACCAATAGTGCATGAGGGTTATGAGGGTTCTCCTTTCTCCACTTTCTCACTATCACCTGTTGTTTCTTATGTTATGTACTGAATTCCTTAATGAAGAAAATTATTTAAAAAATTAGGAAATTTTAAAATAATACTTAATTACAGAGCATTATATTATTGTCATAAAGAGAGTTGGTATAATAAAAATATTTATATGGTACAATTTTTTTTCTATAGATTTGATGAACTGTAAATCAAAATGTAAAAGGAAATTATTTGGGGGTTTTGATGTATTATCCAACTTTTATTTGTAAAAGACTATCAATTATTAGGAAAAATGATTTTGAAACTATGTTAATTAAGATATGGTGGCACTGAATCAGAGATAGACATATACAGAATATAGAGCTTCAAAACACAGGTTGAAAAGTCCTCTGGGGCAGCAGTGCTATTGGAAAACAATGAGAAGAGGGTAGTCTGTCGCCAAATGGAAAATTGCTGCACAATACAAAGTTAATTCTAAGTGGACAGAACTTAAATATGTACGGTAAAATCTATATTTTTCAAAAATCACTAGAGTAATGTCTTAGAAATGTGTAATTGTGAAATAGAGAAATGTTTTTTAAAAATAAAACAAACACAAAAGCAATATAGGAAATCATTGATAAATTTGATGGCTGTCAGAATAAGAACTTCTGTTTTATGAAAGAAACCTTTAGAGAATTAAAAGATGTATAGTAAGGCTTCTGGACTTATTTATCATGTGTAACTGAAACATAGTGCCATGTGACCCTCACCTTCCCATTTTCTCCTTTCCCCAGCTCTTGGCAACTACTAATCTAGTCTCTGCGTCTATGAGTTTATGATTTTAGATTTCACATAGAAGTGAGAACACACTGGATTTGTCTTGCCTGGCTCACTTCACTTTGCATAATGTCCTCAGGTCTATTCATGTTGGGAATGGCAGAATTTCCTGACTTTTTAATCCTTTTGATTTAATGGGAAGTCCCTTCCTATTGTGTGTGTGTGTGTGTGTAACAGTAAATCACTAAAGGATCTGTATCCAAAATATAAGACTTCCAATGAAAAAAATTAATAATTAAATTTGAATAATTGGCAGGAGTAATAAAAGATGCATCAATAATATTAAGGGACATTAAGCTATAATAATCCAATAAAATATACTGTACTCTCACTCCACTCACAAATTTTAATGTTGAAAACATGAAATGTTAGCAAGGAAGCAATGAATGGGAAAAATCTTAAACATTACTGGGTGGAAGTATTTATAAATTCATACAGTACTTTTGGAAAATTATTTGGTGTTATCTAATGAAGTTGACAACCCAGCAGTACCTATAAAATCTGTTATAAACAATGGTTGTTGGGGCACCTGGGTGGTTCAGTGGGTTAAGCCTCTGCCTTCAGCTCAGGTCATGATCTCAGGGTCCTGGCATCGAGCCCCGCATGGGGCTCTCTGCTGAGCAGGGAGCCTGCTTCCTCCTGTCTCTCTGCCTGTCTCTCCGCCTACTTGTGATCTCTGTCCATCAAATAAATAAATAAAATCTTAAAAAAAAAAAAAAGAAAAACAATGGTTGTTGAATGGTAGAGGTAAGTGAAATCAAGAGACAGGACAATATAGGAAAGTACAGTCTCTTTGCACGACTTTACTCATGGAGTTAAAATTATGAAAGCAACTTGATTACAAGTGTAGATAAAATCCCTAAATTCTGGAAGCCACTAACTGGGAGCCCAGTTTTGAATGTCAGAAATGTACTCTTATTCATGGGCTAAGAAGGAGCCACATGGAAAATCAATTCCTATTTTCAAGGATGGTAGAGGAACATAACCTTTGAAAAGAGAGTAATTAACAATTGAGTTGCATGTATAATCCTTGCAGGTTTATCCCACAAAATACTCAAAAGATGTATTTCTAACACCATTCTACCTACCACCTTTTCTTTTGAATATTTGACAGTTTTTGAGTAAAGAGTATAGTTATTTTCACATGTAATAATGTGTAATATTGTAAAAATTGCATTGTTTGCTCCCCTAGTCTTGCTTAATTTGAGAGTTATAATTAGCTTCAATTTTCTTCAACAGAGTGAATGCAAAGTGTATTGGATTTTAATTTAAAATGCTATTTCATAGTTGATTTAAGTAGTAAAATGTAACACACAAATTGTACTTTTAGTCAAATGACTCTGAAGTATTTTTTGAAGTGCATAATTAAAATATTCAAATGTGTACTGATAAGTCACTTTCAGAAGCTCTGGAGTACTCCTAAAGGTGACTTGGAAAAAACCCAAAACCAAACTTCCTCTGTTCCTGCCTTCCACAACACCTGGTAGACACTTTGAATAATTTGTTTTTGAAGTACTTCAGAATAAGATGCTTTTCACTAGTTATTAACATAACTCAGCAGAATTAGTCTAGTTTGCATTTTATAGGCATTTAGAAGTAGGACATATTTTCAAATGACTACACCTCATTACCTTTAATAAGAGCAGCCTTGTGCTACTTCACAACCTTCATTGGCACATGTGATTTAATAAATGTGTTTATCTTATGCACATAATCATTGCTATCTCATCATAATGAAACCTTTTAAGCCCTTGACTTTTCTTCAAAACAGCCTATTTTTAAAAAATAAATAACTTTATAACTTGAACTGTTTACTTTCTGCATTTTCTTGAAGAACTCAGAATGCCTGAAAGATACTGTTTTGTCACCTAAACCACCTAGCCAGAGCTGAAAAAGGCAAACACGCATTTTCCTATGCCACATGGTAACAGTAAGGTTGAAAGATAGTTGTTCCCATTTCTTCTCTTGCTCGGGAATGTACTGTTTGTTGCTATGCTGTATTCTGTGTTGCTCAGTAATCTCTTGCACAATGTACATTAGTTGTAATGATTTTTCACTCTGTGGTTTATACCTTAGCCTGTGGATTCGAGTTTCTTTTATATATCTGTAGGCGCTTACAAATCATTTTCCTTTTTTCTGATGCCAACATAATTTAAAAAATCCAAATTTTCTTTTATTAATGTGAATGACATCAGTGTCTTTATGGTCAAATGTGACATAAACATTTTCCTTTTCTAGGACAGCTAAGAGCACACTTGGTATATTATGGGACTTTTTTTTCCCCCCATAAACACAGTGTGCATACCAGCCCTAATTCAGACTCTCACCATTTCCTCTTAATGTACTACAAAAATCCGGAAGACTAAGACTCATAAGACAATCCCAACTCTTTCCCTACCAAATGGAAACCTTTGTTTTAAAATGTTTAGGGGCACCTAGTGGCTCAGTGGGTTAAAGCCTCTGCCTTCGGCTCAGGTCATGATCCCAGGATCAAGCCCCACATCAGGCTCTCTGCCAAGCAGAGAGAGCCTGCTTCCTCCTCTGTCTCTGCCTGCCTCTCTGCCTACTTGTGATCTGTCTGTCAAATAAATAAATAAAATCTTTAAAAATAAATAAATAAATTGACGTTTAGATCAAACATGAAAATATTTAAAAGAAAAAATATATATACAGTTGATAATGAGTATAAAATGCTTTTTTTTAAAAGTTTAAAACTCAGCATTTATGGCCTAGTTGTATATTTTTACCAAGATATAAAATGGGCTTGTTTAAATATTATGTATGTACTATTACCTGTGAGTCTTTATTGCTTGCCTCTAGGCTCATAAATTAGCAGCTAACACTCAAATGCAATATTTTTCAAATTGTGGTCAGTGGTCAGTTTGAATGAATCTCCTGAGGTTTTTGTTAAAAATGCAAACTTCTTGTATGCTCTCCAGGCCTACAAAATCAAATACCTGGAAGGAATACTCACTAACCAGCTACCTTGGTCATACCAATATGCAGTGATGGCTGAGAACTATGACTCTGCTCCACAGATTCTGCTTTGTTCCTTTTCTCAATATTTATCCTTTTGTCTACATTCTAGAAAATATTTTGGAGGGATGTGAGTGACTGAGAATAAGTGGGAAGCTTGAATCCTAAAAGAAAAAAGCCATAGTAGGGGCAGAGGAAGAGAGAGACATAGTGACCATGACATCCTAGCACCAATGGTTTTTCATGTACCATCTGCTGAAAGTGTCAGAGAGCCCAATGATGGGGCTCAGATAAGAATCTATCTTGGGGGCGACTGGGTGGCTCAGTCATTAAGCAGCTGCCTTCAGCTCAGGTCATGATCCCAGGGTCCTGGGATTGAGGCCCACATCGGGCTCCCTGCTAGGTGGGAGGCCTGCTTCTCCCTCTCCCAATCTCCCTGCTTGTGTTCCCTCTCTCTGTAAAAAAAAAAAAAAAAAAGAATCTATCTTGGACCATCATTCTCCTGGATGAAAGCCACAGGATCAGAATAAGAACCATGTATATCAACCTGCCATCCAGCTGCAGATCTGAGATTTGAACATCATTCAAGTGAATAGGAGGTAGGGTAGAAAAAAAATAATAATAACACCAATCAAAAAGCACAAAGTGAAGGTATTTTCTGTTTCTGACATATTTGAAGATATGTTAGAAACATCAGCAAAAGCAAGTAAACAATTATGACAGGACACACTTGAAAAATAAAATACAACAAAGAAAGGAATGCTATGCTGAAAACTGCCAGGACAGTCAGAATTTATAGAAGCTGAACAATTTAGCATCTCTCTCTGATATATGAATCAATAATTGCTGGGAAAGAAGTGGGAGACTTTCTGAATACATGAGTATAACACTCCTTTTCTTCAGTGAGTCTCATGGAAATGCCCCCCCTAATTATGAATGTTGGGATTTAGGAAGAAAGACAATCAAAAGTCGACCCTAAAACTGCAATGACTATTAGCACCTTAGGGTGCAGACAGGACATGATGCAGCCATGGATTAGTGTTTCTGTCCCACAGGCACATCTATCCTGGGTGTCTCAAAGGGAGAGCAAGCACAACAAACAAAACAGGTGCAGAGGCTTCTAAACTGGGAAATGGAAAAAATAACTATAACTGAAAAGATTGGAACCACTTTGAAGAATCACTGGAAGTGAATATCTTTTGAGGCTACATAAGGAAATAGAAAGCATTTTTGGAAAGTGTACAGTTTCTGTTTTTTTTTGTTTTTTGTTTTTTGGTTTTTTTTTTTAAAGATTTTTAAAGTCCCTTTATGTTTTAACCTGAAACAACAACGTACCAAAAAAAAAAAAAAAAAACCACCTAAGGATTTTTTTCAAAATGTGACCTGAAGATGTAGCTCAGGATCATAGAATTTTATATCATGATAAAGAATGATCATTTTTCAAACATGAAAAAGAATCAGATAAAAAAAGAAATGAAGAGGAAGGGTAAGTGTGCAGATTTTTTTAAATTATAAGGAATATAATCTGTTTTTACTTATTTAGTGACTATTTTGTTTTCTTACTATCAGAGTTGCGCTTTTTCTTTAGTCTTTGATGGGCATCCGTTTTCTTTTTTGATTTCTACTTGCTTTTTTGATGTAAATTATTTTAAATTTTCAGAGAATCTTTGTTACAAGTGTTTTCTGAATGTTTATATTTGCCTTTTACATGTGTTCATTTTATTTGTTATAAAAGATCCAGAGGAAAATGCTTCTCTCCTATCCCTGTTCCTGAATGATCCAGTATCTTTTCAGAGCAACTACTGTTGCTAAATTCTTAATTAAGTATCTTGAAAGGCACACAGTATGTTTACATAATACAATCCTGATGTGTGTATACGTGCATGGGCATGTCTGTATCCATGTTTATATATACTTTTGATTATAACAGCACAAATTACAATGTACTCTTGCACTTGCTTTTTAAAATTCATTTATATTTTTCAGATTTGTTCCATATCAACAAATCAATACATTTTAATAACAGCATAATATCCCTTTAAAATGAATATACCAGAACTCATTTAACTAGTCTCCTACTGGGAGACATTGAAGTAATTTCCAATCTTTTGATACTACAAACAATGCTGAGATAGTATCTCTATATGTAAGATATTTTGCATATTTATGAATGTATTAAAATGATACATTTGTGAATGCCTCTGTAATATCAACTCCTAGAAGTGGAGTTGCTGAGTTAAAGAGCACTGAGTTGTTTGCCAAATTGTTTTGTAAATGTTTTGATATTTTATAATCTCACTAATAATAAGATTTTTTATGCCCTCACACCTTTGCATTCAGTGTGATAGTATTGATGTCTGCTAATTTGAGAGACAACTACTATCTCATTGTATGTTGGTCTTTTGTTCTTATTTTGAGTGTGTTTAAGTAAGTTATTTTGTTCTTCTCCATTGTCTAGATTGTTAAAATTAAGTAGAAATTGGGACACTTGGGTGGCTCAGTTGGTTAAGCATCAGCCTTTGGTTCAGGTCATGATCCCAGGATCTGGGGGATTGAGTCCCATGTCGCTCCTTGCTCAGTGGGGAGCCCACTTCTCCCTCTGCCTGCTGCTGCCCCTACTTGTGCAGTCTCTCTCTCTCTTTCTGACAAAGAAATAAAATCTACAAAATTAAGTAGAAATGGCAAATATTTTTATAGTTTCTTATCTTTTGATTTTTATTAGTATTTGTTGTATTTTATGCTGTATAATTTTTCTTTTCTTCTCTTAATCTCAGACCACACTAGTGATTGGTTGCTTCTCTAGCTCAAAATGTTCTCCACAAAATAAATTCCATTCCCTCAAAGCCTTACTCCTTGAGTGGTAATTGTGTCCTAATCATTCTCAGTACTTTATAATCAGTATTTTATCTGATATACAGAATATGTAAAATAAGAATTTCTTAAAGGGGTAATTTAATTATTGATGAAGTTTTTTCTTCAGTAATTGAACAACTTTGAAAATTTTCAAATTCACAGTGAAGTTGAAAGAATAGTACAGTAACTACCCAAAACCCTACCTCCAGATTTACTAACTTTTCACATTTTGCCACCCTTTCCATATCTATCTGTACTTATGTTTATATCTATATTGATGTCTATCTATCTGCATCTACTCTTTTTCACTAGTTTAGTATACAAAAATTCTGAAGGTATGACAGCCCATCTTGAAATGCTCCCCTCAACAATGACATTCTTCTACAAGAGCATATCACCATGAAGCATCTAAGAAAATCAGTATTATTTCAATACTGAAATAAAGAACCTCAAAATATCTTTCGTGGTATTCTTTATTTAATCCAGGATTCACTTAATGTTCACACAGTGCATTTGGTATTATGTCTTACCTCTCAAACTAAAAACAAAACAAAACAAAACAAAAAACAACCAAAACTTATTGCTTCACATCTTTTGAAAAGTTCAGACCATTTTGTTAGTTTGTTTGTTTGTTTTTGTTTTCAGAACATACAGCTTGGGATTCAGCTGTTTCCACTTGATTAAATTGAGGAAAATAATTCACAGGAAAAGTACTACAGAAATGATGTGCTCCTTTCACTGCATTACATTACAAAAGCAATGCCAAACTTGACCACTTAGTTAAGATTGTGCCACCAAATGTCTCCATTGTAAATACACATTTCTTCTTTATAATTAAGATGTAATCTGTGCAGTGATGCTTTAATCTGGTGTGAATATCATTTTCCAACGTTTGCTCATTAGTCTTAGTATCCATTGGTGAAATTGTCTGATATAGTTATTACATGGGTTATTGCAAAAAGGAGATTCAGTTTTAATGAACTAAAAATGCCTTTATGTATGCTACAATTCACTTAACAAAAGAGATAATGTTAGGATGACATCTGTATCATTCATAATGATAAATCATCATGAAATTTAAAGTCTTTATGTTAAAAGTCATTTAAGAGAAAGACAACTATCATATGATCTCCCTGATATGAGGAAGTGGTGATGCAACATGGGGGCTTAAGTGGGTAGGAGAAGAATAAATGAAACAAGATGGGATTGGGAGGGACACAAACCATAAGTGACTCTTAATCTCACAAAACAAACTGAGGGTTGCTGGGAGGAGGGGGTTTGGGAGAAGGGGGTGGGATTATGGACATTGGGGAGGGTATGTGCTTTGGTGAGTGCTGTGAAGTGTGTAAACCTGGTGATTCACAGACCTGTACCCCTGGGGATAAAAATATATGTTTATAAAAAATAAAAATAAACAAAAAAAAAAAATCTTATTGGAAAAAAAAAAAAAGTCATTTAAGGCCATGACCAACAAAATTCCCATTCAATAGATGCATTTATTTTTGAAGCCCACAGCTGTTTTAATAGTTTTAAAACTATTTATTGTTTATTTATTGTTTATTCTATTTCATAGATTTATTCTTTTACTTTAAAAATAGATTTGCAATCACTGTACGAAAACTAAGTTACAGAATCAAGCACAATATTCTCTTGTGTTTAAATTTTACTGAGATAATTCACAACATAGATAATACTGATGTATATAATCAATAATTTCTAGCCATAATCGGAGAGGAATAACTTATTACAGTGGCAGCAAGAGAGCCATGAGGATTTTCCCAGGGATGGGCGGCACTGATAAATGCTCTGAAAAAGGAGAATAGCTTTAGGGCAACAGAATATTAAGGTGTGGGAATTTAGAGGTGAAGAAAGGGAAATGGATCAATATCTGAAGGTGGATACAACATATACAGAGCCATGCATCGTTGGGATGTAGATAATCTTTGCAGTTCTGCAACCAAATGAGCAGAGACACTATGATTTGAGTACATCATTCACTTCTAAGACATTGATTTATTCCATTTTGCCAAAATTGAATGACCAGTACATAATTCTTAGCTGGATCTTTTCTTGTTAACAAATTGAAATACTTTAGTTAGTAACTAGCCATGTGAAAAGCTCATAAATATTAATGCAATGTTCTGAAATGTTCCGTTTATTGTCCATGAATAGTCGTGAAAGATAGTAAAAGAACTTGATTGAAAATAAGCCTTAAACTTCTGTAATAAAGACACACTTCATTGGAAATTTTCCTGTAATGTCACGGTTTTATCTTTTGTTATTCTTTTTTATCAGTAATATAGAGAATTACAGTGAGGGTGACTGAGAAATAAAGGTGTGAGACTACCAAGCATAGCAAAATTCATTGCTTACATGAGGCTTAATGATCCCTACATTTGTTAAGTATTTGAGTCTGTATACAATTCTTTACAATACTCAACAGAAATATGACACTTACTTAGATTCACAGAGCAAAGAATTCATCTTAAATGTGGGAACAAATTATGATGGTTGACAAAGAATTGTATTTTAAATGTTCAGAATTTTATTTTTATAAAGTTCTAGAAAGTTGGGACATAGTATAATGAGAATCAATGTTATAAAGGAAAGTATGTTTGAGAAGGCTAATGTGGGTATATGAATCAGTCACACTTTATTATTATTTTAGTTTTCCCCTAAACTTCACTAGTCTCGGCCTTCTTGTGAAAATGGAAAGTTTAAATAAACTATGAGTGAGGTAGATGTTACAGTTTTGGTCAGTGATATGATTATCAGAGTAACACCTGTAAAATGCTCAGTAAAACAGCTTGATTTCATAGATTTGTTCTTTTAAATCAACCTGCCATTATAAATAGGAGTATCATAGCAATAGCTCCATTTCATGAATATTTCCATATGCAGTGACTATTTCAGGTTTTCCCCATTCTTGTTAATCATGGATATAGTAACTATGAACTGTACAATAGTGCTCAAAGTACAAGTCCTATAATACAATAATTTTTTGAGTTAATTATGTCTCAATTTCGCAGACCAGATTATCAGGAGTAACTCTATTATCCCTAACCACAACCCCAGTTCTGGAATGGGATGTTTCATATATATATATGTATATATATATATATATACATATATATATACCCCCCAAGAAGTGCAAGGAACTTATGCTATCCGAAGGGGTATCAGTCTGATATCCATAAACCAATTAGGAAGCTCTGGTGTCTGAATCATATGACCCCGCTACTGATTATTGTGGTATACAGTATTATTTCTGAGCCCTAGTCAACACTGTGATGAAATCTAAGTAAAGTAAAATGAAGGAGGGTGATCCCACTGCCTCAAAGTGAAATTAGAGAAAATCTTTGTGACCTCGAAATAGCAGAGATTCTCTCTGTGTACATATACGTATGTACAGAGAGAGTACAACTCTCATGAGTAATCATGTATATATATAGAGAGAGATAGAGAGAAAAAATACACATGATGTGTATATATATATATGATATGTATATCTGTATATATGTATGCATATATCATACATATGTATACACACACACATACACACACAGAGTCATCAATTATAAATTTCTGCTGTTTGAAAGATACTGTTGGGGTTCCTGGGTGTCTCAGTGGGTTAAAGCCTCTGCCTTCAGCTCAGGTCATGGTCTCAAGGTCCTAGGATTGGGCCCCACGTCGGGCTCTCTGCTCAGTGGGGAGCCTGTTTCCCCTTCTCTTTCTGCCTGCCTCTCTGCCTACTTGTGATCTCTCTCTGTCAAAATAAATAAATAAAATTAAAAAAAGAAGAAAGATGCTGTTATGAAATTGAAGAGATAAGGTAAACACTGTAGAGAATATTTGTGAAACACATATTTGATAAAAAGACATGTATTTAGAATACATGAAACACACAACTGTATAGCAAAACAAACAATAACAAAGCAAAATAATGAAATGGGCTACAGATTTGAACAGAAGATACATAGATGACAATTTAACACATTTAGGATACTCAACATCTTTGATCATTAGGGAAATGCAAATTGAAACTGCATGAAATATTATAGTATACATATTAGAATGGATTAAAACAAACAACAAGCAAAAATCTGGCAAAATCAAATGCTAGCAAGGTTGAAGAACAGTTGGAATTCTCACACACTGCTGGTGGAAAGCAAAATGGGACAGCTAGTTTGGAAATATTTTGGCAGTTTACAAAGTTAAACATGTTTAAGAAATAAGAAGGACATCCATGTGGCTTTTAAATAAGGCAAATAAAAGAGAAACTAGTTGGAAATTTTAGGACAATTACCTCTAGAAATTTTAGGCAAGGCAGATGTGTAGGCAGGAGGAAATGGAAGAATTTTAGGTGTGTCTTGAAGGAATTGGGCACCTAGGTGGCCAGTCAGTTGAGAGGCCAGCTCTTAATTTCAGGCTCAGGTCATAATCTCATGGATCCTGGATCCATGATCTCATGGATCAAGCTCCATGTCTGGTTCTGATTTCAGTGGGGAATCTGATTGACATTCTTTCTCCCTGCCTTTGTCTCGTTCCTCATGCTGCTCATACGTGCTCTTTCTCAAATACATAAATAAATCAATAAAAAAAAGAGTAAGATATAAGATTTTCTGATTTACCAGGCTATGGATGATTATCAGCTTCTGGGATTTAACAACTAATAGTGTATTTAATGAAAAAGGACAAAGGAGAGAAGAAAGTGTTCAGAGAACATGGGATTCTAGTGTCAAACAAGATTTGAAAATTCTTCCTTTTATTAAACTATGTTTCTCAATGATTATGGATGGACCTGGAGGACATTATGTAAGTGAAGTAAGTCAGAAAAACAAATATCGTATGATCTTGCTTACATGTGGAATTTAAAAGAGTCAAACTCAAAGTAGAGAGTAAAATAGTGGTTGCTAGAAATTTAGGGGAGGGGAGAAGTGACGAAAATGGGAAGATGCTGGTAAAAGGATACACATTTTCAGTTATTAGATGAATAAGTTTTGGGGATCTAACATTCATGCAGATTCTTGACAGTTTTCTAGTCATGTTTACTATAACATCGGTGGCCTTGGCTATGTCAGGATTATGGAATATTTTCTCGGAAAGTACTAACAGACCACTGGATGTCGAAATCCTGTATCATATCCAGACTGCAGTGTGAAAACAGAGTCAAACGGAAATGACATAAATGGAGTCTGGGGGAAAAAGTGTATAGTAAAGACAATTAAGTCTGGAGGAGTGAATTGACAATAATATGTTTTTGTATTGTCTAGAGTACAATTTACCCAACTGCACTGTATATCATGTAAATGAGTAATTAAATATAAAAATATACCCATACCAATTCAACTGCACTTGGCATGGCAAACTCAAGTTTTCCCTTGTGTACCCAACAGAAATCCCTAATATGCTTTGACACTTCTGATGGGGAATTTTGGCTCCTCACACCTCTTATTTGGACTGTAGAGATCTTTGTATTTTCCTTCTATCTTACATAAGTCAAAAAATTGTGGAAATTAAAGATGGAAAGTAGAGTTTAGTTGGCTATATTTCACTCTACATAGATAGCTATTTAATATTATAAAGCGATTTCACTGATTAAACTTATTATTTAAGGGTCCTATGTAACAATCTTATAATTTGTGATTTCAGTATGTAGAGGGAATATGTTTGCATTAAAAGTAGGTAATCTATCCCAGGCTATTTTTCTAAAATGTAACTCAGTTTTTCTTTATATATTGGGTTAAGCCTTGGCAAGATGAAACATTTCTTTCAAGAATGATGCCATAAAATGAAGGTGTGGGTTTTCTAGAGTAGGCTTCCATTGTTAAATAACCCTTTTGCTAGTTCTCCTAAAAGATGTTCATGTTTTATGTGTTGCAAGTCATCTTTAAGACACAGACAGACTCAGGCTTGTGAATACAGTGATGTTGAAGATATATATGAATAACAGATATAGACATGTTGTTGCATGACTGTCACTACTACTTTGGGTTCATCAGGAGGAAAGGGAAATTGTCTGCATTAATGAGCTGTTTTAAATTTAGACCACTACCCACATACCGAGTTTTACTAAGATTGGGAGACCATAAGGCATAATGATTTTAGCCTCTTTTTCTAGGGTATGTTGTTATGATATCTTCTCTCAACTGGGTACATGATGTGTGTAGTATCATTTGTAGAAATGTAGAGAAAAGAATTGGAAACACATGGACAACTGGCTGTTGAAATTACCTATGCTGAAGTTGACCACCTTTCATTTGACAAGATGATTTAATATCCTGATCAGTGCTGTTAAGTGATTCCAGTATTCTCAGAGAGGTGATATGCAGGCAGTGAGGCATACAATCCTTACGCTCTATGTTTTCAATTAAGAAGTAGAAGAGAAACATGACATTCTGTGTGTACCTGGAATTTAACAGCATTGACCGAAATTCTCAATCAGAAAATAAAAATCAAATCTCACCCTCTTCCTGTCCAGGAAAAAAAAGAAAAAAAAAAAAAAAGGTGTTTGTTCTTCATTAGTTTGAAGAAATGGTGGTATCACATTTGGAAACTAAAAAAATAAAAAAAAAAAAAAAACAAAGCGTGATATTGTCAGTGCTCAAGACCAAAATATGCTGATCTGTTTATTTCTATCAGTGACACATGAAGTAATCTTATATATAAAATCAGAAAATGATTGGCATTTTACTTTTTCTGAGACAAAGAGGTATAGAATTCTCAAAGAAATGAATACCATAAATGATTGTCTTCTTTGTAGGTAAATGAGAAGAAGATTATAAAGTCTAACTGATGGTATTTTTATTTATTTATTTATTTGAGGGGGGTGGGCAAGAGGGAGTGGGGTAAGCAGACTCTGTGCTGAGTGCGGAGCCCAACGTGGGGTTTGACTCCATGACCTTGAGATCGTGACCTGAACCAAAACCAAAAGTCAGATGCTCAACCAACTGAGCCACTCAGATGCTCCTCTTTGTGGTTTTTTTTTTTAAACTCCAACTTTTAGAATCTCTGTCTCCTAGTATTCTAAATTTTCTCAGTGATAATTCTGGTGTAGATTTTATGTTCATTCACAGTAAGCCAAGTACTTGGGAGGCGCTATCAGTCTGACTACTAATGATTATCATTTTGAAAAAAATTTTGGTGTTTATTACATATTTTCTTGTCTAACTTCAGCCCACCTGTTTTCTTGCATTCTCTTTCTGCAACTCCTTTTAGTTGGACTAGGTAGAACTTATAATTTTTATATACATCCTCACTTTTTCTCTGTGTATTCTTTAATTCTAATTTCTGAGAGAGTCCTCTTCCAAGAAGTTCTATAGATTTTAAAATTGAAGTTGTCATGATATTCTGAAATAACTTTTCATTGATTTTCTAATTTCACCATTATCATTATGTTAAATCAATTCTCTCCTTTGTATCATCATTTGCATTTGTTTTCCCCCAAATAACATTAAAAAAAATAGAAACACTACATGGGTCACAACTTACAGAAAGTAGCATTATGTTTTATCTTTACTTGTAATTGATAATTTGAAGTTGTTGCTCAGCTTCTAATTCTCTCTGCTTATAACCTCCCACCATGTCATGTCACTGTCCACATCTATAAAACCCAGAATCACTTCACTGGTCACCTTTGCAGATTGACTTCCTCCTCTGCTGGCAGTCTTTATGGCATGTCTTTATTCATCCTTTTATTCCATTGTTCTGTAAGGTTGGCTATTTAAGAAAAAACAATGTAATCTACTCTAAAAATTATTTTTTCATTGTTGTTTCTGAAAGCAGATATTGGGATTGGGTCGTATTAAGAATGATATCTTATATCTTCAGAATACCATTTTTCAAACATTATAGCATAAACTTGAATTATTACTATCGTTTTACTGCCAGTACTTTTTCAGCATTTTACTATTTTTAAAATTTTATTTATTTAACTTGTATTGCTACAGAGATTCTGTGATACAGCATCATTTCTCCATCTTTGGCAGAGTATAAATTTGCTTTTAAACAAACAGAAAACCCTAAACTAGAAATTATACTTGCACTCCAAATCTAACAATTATGACATAAATCCACTTCTTAATAAGAACTGTTAGCAAATTTACTCATATTTTCTTATTTAAATAGTATCATTATGTACTCATAGAAATGATCGGCAAAACAACCCATAAAAACTTAAATCATGCCTGTAACCTTGAAAGAATAAGAGAAAATGCCAATGTCATTGCTAAAAATCATCCCATATCACAAGTAGGATTATTATAGAAAGATCACTACTTTTGTTTCTACTCTTAAACATTTGTCAAAGCTTACAGTTTTGGGGTACCTTGGTGGCTCAGTGGGTTAAAGCCTCTGCCTTTGGCTCAGGTCATGATTCCAGGGTCCTGGGATCGAGCCCCGCATCAGGCTGTCTGCTCAGCGGGGAGCCTGCCCCCCCCCACGCCTACTTGTGATCTCTCTCTCTGTCAAATTAAAAAAAAAAAAAAAGCTTACAATTCTTACACCATACAAAATAAGTACAATCATATTAAAACATGGAGAAATATAATTAAGCACATCACATTCAGGCTGATTAGGCATGTACACTAACGATCAATACATTCTGAAGAGAGAAAGAAAAAACTTTCTATAGCATTATATACAAACTAAATAAAATTATTTATTTAGAAGATGTTATCACAAGCAATTATCTTGAAACTTCTAAGCTCCATTTTATCAGTTATTGCCATTTCAAAAAAAGATTTTATTTATTTATTTACTTGACAGACAGAGATCACAACTAGGCAGAGAGGGGGCAGAGAGAGAGGGGTAAGCAGTGTCCCTGCTGAGCAGAGAGCCCGATGTGGGGCTTGTTCCCAGGATCCTGGGATCATGACCTGAGCCGAAGGCAAAGACTGACCCACTGAGCCACCCAAGCACCCCTGTTATTGCCATTTTTAAACCAAATTTATTTCTAATTAATTCACAGAATTACTGAAAGTGTTAGTATTTTAAACATCTAGTTAGAGTTCAAACATTCTATTCAGAGAAAGGGAAAGATTGGGTTCTTCTTGGCAAAGAGTAGTTCTTTATCATTGACATTGAAAATTTTGTAAGGCTTTATGGATCGTTCTCTATTTATAATTATATGCATCATTGTCTAAGGATGGTAAGCCAGTGAGGGAGTGGTAAGACAAAGAAAGCTCCCCACTTTCCCTGACTGACCTCTTCTGGGAGTTTTTCAAGTAGTAGTAGTCTGCCTCCTTTTATTTTTTTGCAGTTTACTAGTTCATAAGTTATTGATTAGGACACATAAAAATCCAATTCTGTGTCCTCATTCATAGATTCTAATATTGAAAAAAATATTCCATATAGTGAAAGGGATGCGTGTTTATAATCATGAATTGTTTGAATTGTTGGTGACGTTCACATCCATTTGTTTTATTATTCCTTTTTTTTTAAATAATCACATAATCCTAGCTCCACGTTATGTCATTGTAAAAGATATGTTTGATAGCTTTTGATTTTCGGATTAAACACAAAACCAGAAAATAAGGAGTATTCCTCAGTGAAGAGAGATTTCTGTTCTTTGAAAGATGAGTCCTTTACTCTCTCATATTATATATCTAGGGTGGGAGTGGAGGCATGGCAAGGAGGTTGACTGAATTTGGAAGGTAGCATGATTGTATTCCTGTTGCTTCCTCATTTTATTCAGCACAAAATAGTGTATCTTCATGTTTTGTTAATGGCATTTGAATATCTCCTGGAATATGCCAAAATATATTTAATATCTTTCTCAGCCACAAAGATGTCTTTGTGTATCAATAAAAATATAAATTTGGTTAGCAAATGGCTTTCAGAATAGTTTGCTTTAATAAGAAATCTTCATTATTAAAATTATAATATTTGGGCTAAAGTAAAAAGTATCTGCATTTTAAAGATGGTATATTTTTGAGATGTGCCCTTTGAGCAACTTATTTAAAGTAATGGAAATACTCTTTACAAGTATTATCAGATGATGAAGAAACTCTATGTGCTGTCATTTTTTACTGTATCTTTTTCCTCATTTTAAAAGTGTGAGTACCTTTTCTCTGCAGATCAGTTGTGCATCCAAATGAATTTAAAATATTCATCTATTTCTTCTTTCTATGCACAAAACATAGGAGAGACAATTTGTTCATAGAAAAATAATCTAAGATTAATGTCAGCACTGAAATAACAAAATGGAGAAATGATAACTATCTATTTTCTGTGAATAAATACTGTTCAGTAGGCATCTTATTGCATTTTTATTTACAGGCTAACACTCTTTCTGCTTTACACATATTTGATACTCCAGGAGCATTAACATCAAACATCTATTAAATCCACATAACGGTTCACAGTATAATTTTCAATTAAATGGAAATTTATCCCCACTGTAATGTAGTTCCACTGATAAAGAATACACAGACATTCATCAAACTCATTGATGCCCAAATTTATCACTCTTATGTTTTCTATTTCTCTTATGCTTTCTATTTCTATTCTTTCTATTCTATTTTCTTTTTATCACTCTTATGTTTTCTATTCTGCATACTTGAGGTTTAATCTGCCTGTACAGCAAAATATTTACTGTGCATCTATCTGTAACTGCTCTTACAAACTGTGTGTCAGTGAAATTATGGATTGAAAAATAATGTCATGTGATGATGATTTTTTTTTTTTTTGCCAATAAAACCGTATGTTTCCTTTCCAAACACACAAAAGCACAGTACTTTTCATTGATTTTGTGATCAGTGGCCAAATGTGTTAAAAAGTACATAATGAGTTATGTAATATAAGCCTCTAATTTTTCCTTGGAAATACTTAGGTTTTGTACAGAAAATAGTTCATGGTTGTTCTGCAAACTTAAAGTGTATTAAATTTTATATTCCAAAAAGAGATCCTTTTGTAAAAATAGAGAAATTTTACATTCTTTCTCCTTTTTTGAGAGATTTTTTTAAAAAGATATATTTACTTAATTGAGAGAAAGAGAGAGTATGAGCAGGAATGACAGTGGGAGAGGGAGAGAGAATGTCAAGCAAACTCCATGGTGAGCACAGAGCCTGATGCATGGCTTGATGTCACAACCTTGAGATCATGACCTGAGCTGAAACCAAGAGTCAGATGCTTAGCTAACTGTGACACCCAGGTGCCCCAAGAAAAGATCTTTGAAATTAGAACAATCACAAGATTTAATTCTCCAAGCCCAAGATTCATAACCTAGTTAACACAGAATCATTTTAATATGTGCATTTATCAAGTATTTTAATTTATAATGCTTGCATTCATATTTACATCTCTAGTTTCCCCTATATTGATCCAGATTTTTAAAAGTTGGGAAAAATTCACAGGCCTAACAATGAAAAATCTAAACTTAAAGAACAAAAATTATCTAGTTATTCATTTTAAACACTTAGAAAACTAATCCAAGTTATGACATATGGACAATAGACAACACAGGAATCTAATCCCTGAGAGAAGGGAAACACAAAGTGGGATTTATAATTTCACCAGATGACTGTCTAGAAGCAATCCCCAGGCAACAGTGCAGGAAGGAAAAGGTCAGAGGGAAAGTATCTGTGATGGTTAATTTTGTGTGCCAACTTACCTAAGTTAGGGTGTCCAATTGTTTGGTCAAACACTGATCAAGTTATTTCTGTGAAAATATTTTATATATGTGATTAACATTTAGAATTAATTGACTTTAAGTAAAGGAAAACTACCTTCCATAATGTGGGTGGCTCTCCTAATACTAAGTTGGAAGCTATAAGAACAAAGGTTGAAGTTCCTTGAAAAGAATTCTGCCTTAAGACTAACAGATACAATGCCTGAGTACCCAGCCATCTGTGTGCTACAAATTTCAGACTTCTCATCCATCATACTCATGTAGGCCAATTTACTAAAATGAATCTATAAAGTGGATAAAAAACACAAATATGATGAGGAGAGAAATAAGAGATAAGAAAGAGATTAAAAAAAAGTTCTGGAGATTAAAAAATATGACACCTGGGATTAAAAGATGTAATAAATGAAGTTCGCATTTAGCAAAATATCAATTAAAGACATACCAATAGGAACTACCCAAAATGAAGCAAAAAGGGGGAAATTACAGAAAAAAAAATGGAGAGGAACAATGACATGTGGAACAGTATCGATAAAATGTGCGTCATTGGAATCACAAAATAAAGAAATAGGGTGTAAAAGAATATTTGAAGAAAAAAAAAGGCCAAATGTTTTCCAAATATGTTAAAAATACAGATCAACACATCTTAGCTGAATGAAACCCAAGCAGAATATACATAAAGAAAATCATACCAATACAATTTAATAGAAGTGCATATATCCACTAACTCACACACAAAAAAAGTTACAGCAGTGCAAAATAAAAATATTATATACATAAGAAATGAATAAGATCGATAGCTGACTTATCATAATATATGCAAGTTTGAGAAAATGAAAAACATCTTTAAGTCACTGAAAGAAAAACGAAGACTTGTCAACTTGGAATTCCATACACAAGAAAAATATCTTTCAAAAGTGAAAATAAAATAAAATCTTTTTCTGACAAATAAAAGCTGAGAATAATCATTACTTATATAACTTGTCTCTAAAAATACTAAAGAAAATTATTTAAGCAAAATAAAAATTATATATGGAATTGTGAATCTGCATAAAGAATGGAGGGCCAGCAATGGGAAAATAGTTAAGTAAATATAAGAAAACAATTTAAAAATTTTTTGAAAAAAATCTCTTTAGAAGTTCATGGAAGAGTTACGAGTTATCTACAGAAATGGAAGAAATGTGAATCTGATATTCTTGATTTCTATTCCCCAAAATAATGAAAACTTTTTCACATTGACACATTGGATATTCATATAAATTACTGGAGGAAAATTCAGACTCCGGAAGCAAGGCCACAAATATCCACTCAGTTGTTTTTAGCAAATATATACCTAGATAATTAAATTGGAAAACAGTGTTCTTTCATCAGATAATGCTGGGGGGAAAATGGATATTCTTATCCCCCCACCCCCAAATTAAATATGACAGCCACCCTCCACAGGAAAATAAGAATAGACAATAGACCTAAATGAAAGCCAAAATTGGAAATCTTTCTTGAGAAAAGATGAGGAAATCTTTGTGACTTTGTGATAGACATAAATTTATCAGTTAACACAAATAGGACAAAAATCTCTGAACAATTAAAGAACAAAATTTGAGGGATGCTTGGGTAACTCAGTTAGATTAGAGGCTGTCTTCAGCTCAGGTCATGATCCCCAGAGGCCTGGGATCAGTCAGGTATTGGGCTCCTTGCTCAGAGGGGAGCTTGCTTCTCCCTCTGCCTGCTCTGCCTGCCACTCCCCCTGCTTGTGCTCTCTCTCTCTCTCTCTCTCTCTGACAGATAAATTAAAAAATCTTAAAAAATAAAAAAAATTTGACAAAAATGGGTTTTCCCAAAAACAAAAGTGCTCTTCAAACAATACATTTAAGAAAAAGATGTGGAGAATATATTTGTAATGCATATATATGATAAAGGATTTATGGCCAAATTGTATAAGACACTTTTATGATTCAATAATAACACAAAAAACCTAATCCCAAAATGGGTAAAATGTTTGAATAGAGTTCTGAGTTCTGCAAAATCAATCTACAAATAACAAATGAACACATTAAAAATGCTCAACCATCAGAGTCCACTAGGGCAATGGGAAATTAAACCACAATGATATCCCATTACACACGGACTAGAACAGCTAAAATTAAAAAGATTGACAAGAGCACTGTAATTTTGAGTGATCTCTTTTTCTTTTGTCTAGCTTAAGTTTTGTCAATTTTATCTTTTAAAAAAACTCTTAGTATTATTTATTTTTTTCTATTGTCATTTTAGTCTCTCTCATTTATTTCTACTCTGGTCTTTATTATTCCTTGCTTCTGCTAACTTTGGGTGTGTTTTTTTTTTTTTTTTTCCTAGTTCCTTAATTCCTTCTAATTTCTTAGTTATTTGAGATGTTTCTTTTTTCTTGATGTAGGCATTTATCCCTATAAACTTTCCTCTTAGAGCTGCTTTTGCTGCATCCCATAGGCGTTGGTATATTGCATTTCCATTTTCTTTTTCTCACAACATATTTTGTTTTGTTTTTATAAGTGTCATTTGATAGTATGTAATATTTTTTTGTTTGCTTTTATTAAGGTTTATTGAGAGTCAGTTGACATATAACTTGTTGAGGATACTTTTTTTATTTCCCTATTGATTTCTTCCTTGGTCCATTGGTGGTTTTGAAGCATGTTGTTTGATTTCTACATATTTGTGAATTTTACAACTTTCCTTCCAATATTGATCTCAAGTTTCATAAAACTTTAATCTGTGGTCAGAAAAATTAATTGATGTGATTTTCAATTTCTTAAGATTTTATTTGTGTCCCAAAACATGATCTATCTGGGGAATGTTTTGTGTGCACCAGCAAAGTTTGTGTATTTTATTGGTCCCATTGGATGGAATGCTCTGTAGAACTTTTTCAGGGTCATTTGGTTTATAGCGTTTTTCAAGTTCACAGTTTCCTCATTGATTTTCTGTCTGATCTAGCCAATGTTGAAAGTGAATACTGACATCCCCTACTATTATTGTATTTCTATTCCTTTCTTCAATTCTATTAATACTTACCTTAAATAAGTAGGTCCTCCAATTTTGTTTGCATATATATTTATAATTGTTATATATCCTCTTGATAAATTCACCCCTGTTTCACTATACAGTGACACTCTTTGTCTTTTATGACCACTCTTGACTGTAAATCTATTTTATCTGATCTAAGCATAGCTTCTTATACTCTTTTGATGACTATTGTGTGAGATATCTTTTCCCATCCCTTTACTTTCAACCTATATATGTTCTTAAGGTGAAAGAGACAATATGACTCTTTTGTAGTTATCATATTGTCAATTCTTGTGTTTTCCATTCAGCCACTCTGTCTCTCTCTCTCTCTCTTTTTTTTTGAGACTGAGAAAGAGGTAGCACATGTGTTGGGGCCAGGGATGGGGGTGGGTGGAGGTGGGGAGGCAGAGGGAGAGAGGGAAAGAGGATCTTAAGCAGGCCTCACACCCAGCACCTAGAGCCTGACCTGGGGCTATATCTTATGACCCTAAGATCAGGACCTGAGCTGAAACCCTTAACCCTTAACTCACTGAGTCACTAAGGCACCCCTCTGTATTTCGATTGGAGAATTTAATCTATCTATGTTAAACTAATTATTGATACTGCTGTTTTGTTAATGGTCATTTTAAAAATTGCTTTTGACTGTTCTATATTTCTTTTTTTCATTTATTCCTCTCTTGCTATCTTCCTTTGTTATTTATTTTTTGGAAATGGTATGCTGTAATTTCTTTATCTTTTGTGTGTTTACTGGCCCTTTTTTGTGGTTACTGCCAAGGTGACATGAAAAATTGTATAGATATAATAGCCTTTTTTAAAGTTGATAAGAGCTTATCTCCGATTGGATACAAAATGTCTATACTTTCACTTCTCTTCTCCCCACATTTTATGGTATTGATGGCACACATCACATCTTTTTATATTGTGCATCCATTAACAAATTATTGTATCTATAGTTATTTTTTTTAATCCTTTTCTTTTAACTTTTATTTTTTTTTAAGATTTTATTTATTTGAGAGAGAGCACAAGTGGGGTGAAGGGCAGAGGGGAAAGCAGACTCCCTGCTAAGAAAGAAGCCCAATGCAGGATCCAATCCCAGGACCCTGAGGTCATGACCTGAGCCAGAGGCAGACACTTAACTGACTAAGCCACCCAGGAGCCCTTTTAACTTTTATAATCGAGATTTATGGATTTCCGTTGCAGTATGAAGGCATTCTGAATTTGACTATATACTTACTTTTCCAGTGAGTTTTATATTTTATATGTTTTCATTTTGCTACATAGTGTCCTTTCATTTCAACTGGAAGAATTCCCTTTAGCATTTTGTATAAGACAGGTCTAGTGGTGATGGACTCCCTTAGATTTTATTTGTCAGGGAATTTCTTGATCTCACCTTTATTTCTGAATGTTTATTTTCCTCATGTAGTATTCGTTTTGTTAGGTTTTTGGGGTTTTTTGTTGTTGTTGTTTGTTTTGATTTGTTTTCCTTTTAGCACTTAAAATGTATCAGCCCACTCTCTCCTGACTACAGAGCTTTCTGGAAAAAAAAAAAATCAGATAGCCTTATAAAGGGTGAGGGTATTCCTTTTTGTGTGACAAGTTGGTTTTCTCTTGCTGCTTCTAAATTCTCTCTTTACCTTTGACTTGTGATATTTTGACTATAATATGGTTTGGAGTAATCTTCTTTGGGCTGATCTTTCTTGGGGCCTTTGAACTTTCTCTACATAATTCCCATATCTTGCCCATGATTCAGTAAGTTTTCAACTATTATTTCTTTAAATAAACTTTCTGTCCCTTTCTTTTTCTCTTGGGACTCCCGTGATGTCAATATTTGTTTGCTTGATGGTCCCAAAGTTCATGTAGGTTTTCTTCACTCTTTTTCATTCTTTTAAAAATTTTGTTCCTCTAACTGGTAATTTCAAATAATCTATCATCAAGTTCTCACATAGTTCCTTCTGTATGATCAAGACTGCTGTTGAAGACCCTCACTGAATTTTTCAGTTCTGTCACTGTTTTCTTCTGCTCCAGGATTTCTGTTTGGTTCTTTTTTATGGTTTCTCTTTATTTATTAAACTTCTCATTTTGATTGTGCATTGTTTCTCTGAATTTCTCTAGTTGTTTTTCTGTATTATCTTGCATTTCACTGAGTTTCTTAAAGGTGATTATTTTGTCTTATTTAGATAATTTTTAGATTTCATTTCTTTGTGGTCAGTTAATAAAGCTTTATTAGTTTTCTTTGGTGCCATGATATTTGCCTGACTTTTTGTGATTCATGTAGCCTAGTATTGATATCTCCACATTTAGAGAAGTCAACATTTCTTCCAGTCTTTGTAGTCATGCTGGATTGCAGTTAGACCATGTGGCTACTTCTGGGTCTGCAATGGGTCCACTGTTGACAGGCCTGTTACCAAAGAGCTGCATCGGTGTGGAACTTGTCTGATTCATGTGTGGATGGGGCTGCTTTCATGACCTTGTTCAGTCATGTAGTGCTTAGATAAGTGTCTGTTTCAAGGTCCATTGTTGGATCTTCAGTGACTCTGTCACAGAGTGTGAAGATGGGTATAGATCTCAGGTGCCCAGCTCCTGCTCTGTCACTGGGTGGATCCTAGGACAGTCAACACTGGACTCAGACAGTGGCTTAGGGGAGCTGAAACTAAGTCGCATTGCTGCTTCAGGTCCATAGCCAGGATTGAGTTCTGCAGACCTGTCTCTGGGAGCATGGAGGAGCATGTCTCTAAACAGCTAATGAGTGGGCAGGACTGCTCCCTGACCATGTCTGGGAAGAGTTAGAGTAAGTTATAGGGCTATACCAGGATATGTAGTCGGACTGTGGTTGGCAGGCTTAACTCCAGGGACAGGAACACACCCATACTCTAGTAGGTCTCTGGGTAGGCAGAACTAATTGCTCATGGACCATGTCTGGGAAGTGTTGGAGTTGAATCACATGACCATTTCAGGACCTGCTATAGGACCAAGTTTGGCTGCCTTGTTTCCAGGGACACTCATGGGCCTGTCTTCCTGCAGGACCCAGGACTAACAAGATTGTCCATGGACTGCAGCTGGGAGGGCCTGGAGTCAAACATATGGCTATTTTAGGATCTCTGGGAGGCAGACATGAGTGTCTCCTTACCAGGTCTCTGGACCAAAAAGACTGTTCACAGATTTCAGCTCAGAGGGGCTAGATCCCTGTTACAAGGCTGTTACAAAATGTATTGGGATGGAGTTTCTAGGTCTTGCTGCCACAGGCTCCCAGACTGTGGCCAAGAGGGGTTATAGAGTTTGGTGATAAGGCCACTTAAGTATCCACAAACAAGACCAAAGTTGATGGGTCTATTATCTGAGGCATGTGTGGGCATGATCCCTCTGAGGTCTTTTGGTATACAGTGCTGGTGACAGCACCAAGGCCAAACAGGGTTATAGCTGAGTCCATAGGTATACACAGTTATTTTGGGGTATGTAGATGGGACCATGGTCAGGGAGTGAGTGAGCCACCTGGTCACAACTTGCCTTCTCAAAAAGATCCTACTTGCTCTTGAATTCCTCGGGATTTCACATTCTCCTAGTTAGAACCCAAAGCTCCTACAAAGGCACTTTTTCCTATAGATGGCTACCAATTTATTGTTTTAGAGTGGGAAATACAAGCAAGAGACCTCCTATTCTGCTATCTTGCTGACACCACCTTCACTGCAGACTTCAGCTTTCACTGATGAAAGTTCTTGATGTTGGTTTGTGTGATGATTGAATATGTATTTTTGAAAAGTTTGAATGTCTTTCTCAGAAGTTTGACATTTTAATCACTAATATCAAGAATAAAGGTAGAGTAACAATGAAGTAGAGCAAGATGTATCTTTATGATTAAAAAAAAAAAATGTTCTGGCTGTAACACTGTATTCAAAGAGACCATAAAGTTTCTTAGAGAAATGAACAGGCTGTTATGCTCATTAAAAGCTCTTAATTAATTTGCTTCCTTCAGGTGACATCCTTGCACACTGATTTAGGACACTGCACAAATGACAAAGATGCTATTGGAACATTGGAAAGGTTGTTTAATGAACGCCCAACCAAATAAAGTACTGTGTGAATCATTTAATTGGATGAGGCGCTTAAACAACTAAGTAATGTTTTTTATCTTTTTGCTGTCAGGTACAGAGGTGACTTTCCTTTCTATTTTTTTTTTTATTATTATTTTAATCGTGTGTGGAAGGACAGATTTGGAATCTCTACAACACACATGGCCCTTCTGTATCTTTGTAGATAACAATTTTCCAAGAACTCCGCACTGCTTCTTTCTTTATCCTCCATACTTATGTGACAATACTTTTGGGGGCAGAAACTAACTGTTAGTAGTGACTTCTACTGTACTTCTTTAGCCTAGGGACATATGCCCAGAATCCTCCTGCCCACACTTGTTTTTTTTTTTTTTTTAGGAGTTAACATTTCCCTTAGTATTTGTCCCCGGACTCTTTTTTTTTTACTTTTTTCACTCACAATTTGGATTTTTTTTTCTTAGTCAAGAGAAGCAAATGGTCTGATATTTGTAGTTTCCTTCTCCATTGTGTTCAGTATGTTTGTTTGTTTTGGGTATGCATTATTTTTGGTTGTTGCTTTCTGTGCTCCATTGTATCTATCAAGTCTGTCTTGTATGCTGTTTATTTTCCAGAAAGTCATAAGTGTTTCTTTTTTCCATTGCCCTTCTTTGTGAATTTATTTTTCTTATTTATATCTTTGCTTCCATTTCAATAGACTTCAGAGTGAAATGAGAAGTAGATCATCCTTTGCTTTATTTATTCCAATAAATATTGATTGTGATCAATTTCACGTCAGACATTCCTTTAAATGCTGGAATATTATAATTATTATATTATTATATAATAGTTAACAAAACAAATTCCCTGATTTAACTGCCCTTATAGTCAGATGTGTGTCTGTTTGTGAGAGATATCTATATATAGTAGGTAAATAAATTTATAATATCTCAAACACTGTGTAATGGTGTTACAAAGAAAAAACTGATAGAGATTGAAAGGTGGGAGATATTATTTCCAACAAGATCATCAGGCTTTCTGACCAGAACCATTTTCTTAGGTACTAAAATGAAGTTAGAAACCAGCAAAGTAATATTTCAATACCCATCTTTCCAGATGAAGAAAAGCAGATGTTTGATTTTGCTACTTGATCGAAGTTAAGGGACTAATAATACTATGCAACACAAGAAAACTATAACACAGAGATTAAGAATATCTATGAAACAAAGGATATAGGGGGTAATTTGACCTAAAGGAATCCACTGTTTAAAAACGAAAACAGTCTTGAATTGTAAATACAAAGCAGTGAGACTCAGGGGCAGAGGTGGGGTGTGTGTGTGTGTGTCTGCATACGCATGCACGTGTGTGTCTTTAATGTCTTGATTGGTCTCAGAGACAATAAATACAGCAGACTAGTTGCAAAGCATTAATCCATTAAAGTGAGAATTCAAATAAAACACATTGATAAAAACACACCTAGATCATATGTAAACTTATTTTGTCAGCAATATAAAATAATGCCACTTTAATGTTTCCTTAAAGTCTCCAGTACATAGTTCTATCAACATTCTTGTGGAAGCAATTTGTCTTTGAAGAAAATAATAAAAGAGAAGCTTTACTCTTTGCTTGTTACATATTCAAATAACATTTTCTCTTGGAAGTAAATAGTTTCCTCAGAATTAGCACTATTCTCACATCACCTATATTTATCTACATCACATAAGCTATTCAAGGCATTGGGGACCCAGTGGTCATTGTATGGCTCACCAACATTATTTAGTACATATTTCTAAAATACCTTGATTATTTCAATTAAGAAAAAGCAGCACCTAAAAGGCAAATGTATAACATAAAATAGTGAAGCATATCTGAGAGAGTGCACATTTGTAATATCATCTTATGTCATAACAGAATGGAAGTAATTAAAGCTGAATCATCTATTGCAAAAAAATTACATGGAAAATAAATTATACTTATTGAGAAAAAATTCTTGAATTAACTGTGAATCAAAGAAGGTGCAAAAAAAAAAACTGGGTTCAAATATGAATCAACAATTTCACCAGTATTTAAAATTTTCAGGTTAACTTCTGGAACATCATATTCAATAAAATAATTTCTTCCAACTGATAATATTTACACATTTTGCAAAAAAAGAAGAGGCGTTGGTGGAATTTTAATCACCTACTTTACTTCTTATAATTTGAATATAAATTTCTACATTAATAACCCTTAACATTAACTTTGTTTTTATAGAAATCAACTTCATATTGAAATGTCAAGACTTTTTTTTTTATTGTTTGCCTTTCACTGGATATAACTTGTGGCATTTCCCTAGTAACTGACAGCCCTAAAGTTTAAATGTGCTTGCTAATACAATTACTACTAAAAATTTAGCTGATTGTTTTCGGATGTTTATTTTAATGGCCTATTTCATCTTAAAAGTACCGATAATAGATCTCACAAAGTGCTTTTTCCTTGGCTTCCTGGATTAATATATAACAACTTTATTATACCTCTAGATAGAGCAATTAAGATTAAACTTTTCTTTTTTTCCCAAGTAGTTATTATTAAATGCTACACAGATGTTAAAAACTAGGTATATGGGGGCATCTGCCTGGCTCAGTTGGTTAAGCATCTGCCTTCAGGTTAGGTCATGATCCCAGGGTCCTGGGTTGATCCCCACATGGAGCCCTGTATTGGGCTCTTTGCTCAGCGGGGAGCCTTCTTCTCCCTCTCCCTCTACCTACTGCTCCCCCTACTTGTGCTCTCTGTCTGCCAAATAAACAAATAAATAATTAAAAAAAAATAGAAACATGGATATACATTAGTATATCGAATAGCATCACATGAAGTATGTGGATACACAAATAGAAAGATATATGGTATAAATATTAAGACTTTTTGCTATCAGACACATGAAAAAATGTTCATCATCACTAGCCCTCAGGGAGATTCAAATTAAAACCACATTGAGATATCACCTTACACCAGTTAGAATGGCCAAAATTAGCAAGACAGGAAACAACATGTGTTGGAGGGGATGCGGAGAAAGGGGAACCCTCTTACACTGTTGGTGGGAATGCAAGTTGGTGCAGCCTCTTTGGAGAGCAGTGTGGAGATTCCTCAAGAAATTAAAAATAGAACTTCCCTATGACCCTGCAATTCCACTACTGGGTATCTACCCCAAAGACACAGATGTAGTGAAAAGAAGGGCCATCTGTACCCCAATGTTTATAGCAGCAATGGCCACGGTTGCCAAACTGTGGAAAGAACCAAGATGCCCTTCAACGGATGAAAGGATAAGGAAGATGTGGTGCATATACACTATGGAGTATTATGCCTCCATCAGAAAGGATGAATACCCAACTTTTGTAGCAACATGCATGGGACTGGAGGAGATTATGCTGAGTGAACTAAGTCAAGCAGAGACAGTCAATTATCATATGGTTTCACTTATTTGTGGAGCATAACAAATAGCATGGTGGACATGGGGAGTTAGGAGAAGGGAGTTGGGGGAAATTGGAAGGGGAGGTGAACCATGAGAGACTATGGACTCTGAAAAACAATCTGAGGGGTTTTAAGTGGTGGGGGGGTGGGAGGTTGGGGGAACCAGGTGGTGGGTATTAGAGAGGGCATGGATTGCATGGAGCACTGGGTGTGGTACAAAAACAATGAATACTGTTATGCTGAAAATAAATAAAAAATAAACTAAAAATAAATAAATAAATAAAAATAAATATTAATACTTTTAATACTATTACATTTTGAATTCTAGAAATATGGTTGTATAATAACAAGATAGTGATGGTTCCCTCGCCTAACTCCAAACTCCCAAATAAACCAATCTACAAATAAACCAAAGTAGTACCAACCACACAGAGCACATCCTGAGATGATGTCAAAAGTACTACATTTTGTGTCAAAATAATTAGTAATTCCAAAACGAACAGAGAAACCCCATTCCTGACAGGTGGTAAATGTAGTGATGATACACTTAGCTAATCAGAACAACATATACATTTTTCATAATTTAAAAAGTATATTCATTTAAAAACAAAATCTGACATCTAAATATCTAGAAAATAGAGGCAGGGAAATGCTTGTGTAATGTTGGGTAAACAAGTTTGCTACTGTCTGTGTAGTAGAATTTTCAAAAGATACCTAAAAGAAAAAAGTAATTAAAAAAATAATTATAAACAAGTTAGACATTGAAAGGAAAGTTAAAGAAGGAAAAGAGAGATAATTTTGACAAACAAGAGAAAGTTGGAAGTGATAGTGACTGCCAAAATTTGAAACCTCTTTTCCCATTGGATAAATAACATTGTGAACCATGTGCCAAGTTTGGAAAAGAGAATATATGTCCACTTCTCGACATTTAACTTGTTGGCTCAGAATTAATAATAATCATCCATGAGTGCTTTCACAGAGGAAGGTAAGAGTATTAACTCTACAGAGATTATATTTAAAAGCATAACTTTCATATTGAAGCTACGAGGATCCATGCGCTCTCATTTTCTGAATAGCACTGTCATAATGCATAAGAAGATGTGATTTAAACACAAAATGAATGAAGTCAACAATGGAAAGTTTTCTGATGTTTCACATTCTTACTAAGTGCCTGGATTACTGAAAATTGAGGGAACAATAAAGAGTCAAAATTTATCACCTCTAAATGGGACATTGTACAATGCAATAAAATTAAAAATTAGCAACAAAGACTACCAGGAATGTAAAAATATATGTTAAAGTATTGACTTTTGGCTGTATATGATGGATTTAATAGATATAATTATTTGTTTTCTAAAATTACTAAAACCAGGAATAATAAAATAATGTATAAACGAACATGACAAAGAATATAGAAGAGGAGACAAAAACAGATGAGAAACATCACTGAAAGTCTGGAAAATGGAAAAAGGATATGAGACAGGAATCCATCAAAATCCTAGAGAAAAAACAGGCAGCAACTTCCTCGACCTTGGCCACAGCACCTTCTTACTAGACATGTCTCCAAAGGCAAGGGAAACAAAAGCAAAAATGAACTATTGGGACTTCATTGAGATAAAGAACTTTTGCACAGCAAAAGAAATAGTCAAAAAAACTGAATGGGAGAAGGTATTTATAAATGACATATCAGATAATGATCTATTATCTAAGATCTATAAAGAACTTATCAAACTCAACATCCAAGGAACAAAGGATCCAATCAAGAAATGGGAAGAGGACATGAACAGACATTTCTGCAAAGAAGACATACAAATGTCCAATAGACACATGAAATAATGCTCTTCATCACTTGTCAGGGAAATACACATCAAAACCACAATGAGATACCACCTTACATAAGTCACAATGGCTAAAATTAACAAGATAGGAAACAGCAAATATCAGTAAGGATGTGGGGAAAAGGGAGCCTTCTTACACTGTTGGAGGAATGCAAACTGGTCCAGCTACTCTAGAAAATGGTATGGAGGTTGCTCAAGTAGTTAAAAATAGAGCTATCCTACCACCCAGCAATTGCACTACTAGGTATTTACCCCAAAGATACAAATGTAGTCAACTGAAGGAGCACGTGAACCCCAATGTTTATAGCAGCAATGTCCACAATAACCAAACTGTGGAAACAGCTGAGATGTCCATCAACAGATGAATGAATATACATATGACATCTTCTTTATGTATGTATATGCAATGGAATATCTACAAAGGAAAGGATGAATACAATTCACCTTGACATGGATGGAACTGGAGGGTATTATGCTGAGTGAAATAAGTCTAGTATGGTTTCACTCATGTGTGGAATATAAGAAACAGCACAGAGAATCATAGGGTAAGGGAGGGAAAACTGAATGGGAAGTCATCAGAGTGGGAGAAAAACCATGAAAGACTTTTAACTATAGGAAACAAAGTGAGAGTTGCTGGAAGGAGGTGGGCAGGGGGATGGGGTAATTGTGTGATGTACATTAAGTAGGGCATGTGATGTGTGGAACACTGTTGTTATACATAACTGATAAAGTTTTGAACACTACATGTGAAACTAATGATGAACTATATGTTGGTTAATTGATTTTAAATAAAAAAATTGAAAACAATAAAAAGGATGGGAGATAACTTTTGCTAACTTCACAGAATAGAGGTAACTGAAACTTACTTGTTTATAAAAGAATGATGTTGAAAAAAATTATTTGATTCCCAGAATCCAGATAAGCTCAGAAATTGGTGATAGAAAAACCCTTGTGTCTTCAGTATTTCTGGAGCTTAAAAGAGAACATCTGGTTGAAAATGTGTCTGTGTAAATGACTTTTAAGATTCCTCCCTATAACCCCTACTAGAGAGGTAATTTCCCTGTATCCACAGTGGTATATGATAGAGGCTTATTATATATAAAAAGTACATAAAAAATCTAGAAATTTTCTATAAAGCATAAGAAAATCTAGAATTTGGAACATCAGACACAACTGAAATAAAGTCAATGGAACACTAAGTCAAAATTTTCACACTGACAGGTGAGAACTGGCAATATCTAACTTCCTCTTTTTGGATACCACAGTTAAGACTGCAAGACTGGAGATTAAGATTTTTTGGTAGGAAAAATGAATAACCAGGAATTATTCAGTGGTTTCTCATTAACATATCATACCTCTGACTGATTAACACATTATGGGAATAAGAAGTCAGCAAACCCCAACCATTAAAACAAAGCATCCAATTTTATTTTTCAGTGAGCTATTACTACATATAAAAGCAGAGAAAATAATAAGTCAGAATTGTGGAAGTTACTGAACATGGAAAATAAGGTCTTAAAGCTAACTCTAAAGATTTATCTATCTATAGATAGATAGATAGATACAGATAAATATGTATACACACACACATACATACAGAAAACAGAGAAAATTGATGGAGCATCAAAAAATCTAAAACAGGGGTACCTGGGTGGCTCAGTGGGTTAAAGCCTCTGCCTTCTGCTTGGGTCATGATCCCAGGGTCCTGGGATCGAGCCCCACATCAGGCTCTCTGCTCAGCAGGGAGCCTGCTTCCTACTCTCTCTCTGCCTCTCTCTCTTCCTGCCTCTCTGCCTACTTGTGATCGCTTTGTCAAATAAATAAATAAAATCTTTAAAAAAAAAGAAAAAGAAAGAAAATCTAAAACATATTACTCTCCACAAAAAAAAAAAGAGTGAAGATTGCCAAAAAATTGGATGCATTATAATTTGTAATGCTCAAAGAACAAGAGTGAATTTTTGGAAATTAAATATTTGAGCATGTAGCAAAAAATTCAGTAAGAATGCTGAAAGTTTACTCAATCTCAGAATCTCAATCTACCCCAGAGGGCAGAAAAATTCTAATAATGACAAACATGGACACTATAAGAAAAAAAAAAAAAAAAACCAAAAAATCCAATTAAAGAAGTCTAACCTCTGTACCTGAAACTGATATAACATCATATGTCAACTATACTTCAACTACAAAAAGGACATCTGACATTAGAGTAATAGATACTCTTGGGGAAAAAATAGTCATTTATGAAGAGAAAATTATAAAAAATATGCCACAAGAAAAATTATGTAACAGAAGAAAATGGGTCTTCACTTTGGAAAGACATTAACCAAAAAAAAAAAAAAAAAAAAAAAAAAAAATCACCGAATGTATCATTAGAAGATTTCAGGAGAACAAGGAGAGAAATAGAAGAGAAAGGAGAGGGTGAGGAGCAGAGCAGAGGTGAAGGGAGAAAAAGAAGTTACATACAAAACATCAGGATGAGAAGAACATCAGACCTTTCAAAAGCAACGTTTACTTCTAGCAGAAAGTAGCACACAACATTTAAAAAGCCCTGATGAAAGCTATTTCTAAGTTAGAATTTTGTGATTGGCTAAGTAATCATAAAAATGTGAGGTATATTTAGACCTTTTCCAATATTCAAGGTCTCCAAAATCACCATCCATGTGTCATTTTTTAGGAAGTTACTTGATTTTTCACACTAATGAAATGAGGGTTCGAGAAATAAAGGAATCAATACAGGAGAGAAGTGAAGGAAATTTGGAGAATGGCATGAAAGATAACGTGAAGGAAAATCTCAGGATCGTAATCCATCCAGAGGACCTAAAAGCAAATAACCAGGTGATATTTGCAGAGACTCCAGAGAGATGACCAAGTTGTGAGGATTTTTTTTTTTAACACTGAGTAGAATTAGGAATAATTATAGAGAATATCAAGCTGAAGTATATATAGAAAATTATAAAGTGATTACTGCACAGGCCAGGACACAAGTGTACAAACTTGGTTGGGCATCAGAATCACCTGGGGAGTTTACTAAACCACAGATTGCTAGGTTGTTTCCTTCCAAGCACACAGGTACACAGACACACAGACACACACACACACACAGAAATAAAGGAAGAGAATTACCTACCTCTAAGTGGGCATAAGAGGCTTGTTCTGGGAGTACCACTGAAATTAGGGAGATAAGAACCAATTTCACAGCATGAAGAAAAGTCATTTCTGGGCTGTTGTTGACAGGAACAGAATGCAAGTGGGAAGGTATAGGTCCCTCTTCCCTCTTGTAGCTTAACTTTTCTCCTCTAACCCATAATGCCAGGAATTAGATGTTCAACTAAATTCACAGAATATTAAAACACCTAAGTATGAAACTAAGTGTGATGGATTTGAGAGTTCATGTAAGAATAACTCTTCCAAATAAATGAAACAAGATGGGATTGGGAGGGAGACAAACCATAAGTGACTCTTAATCTCACAAAACAAACTGAGGGTTGGCGGGGGTGGGAGAAGAGGGGGGTGAAGTTATAGACATTGGGGAGGGTATGTGCTGGTGAGTGCTGTGAAGTGTGTAAACCTGGCGATTCCCAGACCTGTACCCCTGGGGATAAAAATATATGTTTATAAAAAATTAAAAATTAAAAAAAAAGAATATCTCTTCCAAACTCAAAAGTTTTCATATGGAGTTTTTCTAATGACTACTGTGTCATTTTGGAGATAGAGGATGTGACCATAAAATGAACAAGTAACAATTTTAATTTAGCTGTTGGTAACATTGTAATTAATATAACACTAGCATTATACATATAAAAAAATAGTTTATTTTTCTCTCCCAGAAAAACAAACTGGAGAATAAAATGATGTAGCAGCTCTAGACATCAGGCCCTTTATACTGTTCTGTTTCACCATCCTAGAGCTCACTACCATCTTGGAGGTTCCTTTTATGTTCACAGTTAACTTAGGAACCTCTGTTTTGCTTGCATCTGTGATCTAGAGGGGCAGGAAGAAAAAAAGTGGGAAAAGCAAGATAGCACACTTCTCAACTTAGGGTCCTTCATGTGACTTTCCTCCAAATCCCACACATTCCTATTTACATCTCATCAGTCAGGATATAGTCACATGCTCAGTGAGGCTCAGAAATGCCATCTTGTAGCTAGGCTTGTTGCAGTCCTAAATAAACTCAGGATTCTATAATTAAGGAATAATGAGGGAAGTGTTACTGGGTGGTAATTGGCAGGTTTATCCCTGCAACCTAATACAAAAGCTATAACAGAAGTGTAGTGTTAAAAATTGTTTCATGTATGATGTTTCATGTTTCATTCAATGTGAGTGTAGAAGGATGAATAGTAATTGGAAAAAGTATGGTCAGTTTAGGAGGAGAAGACAGGCGTTTCAGGGGAGAGAAATGGACAAGGGAAGCACGAAGATATACGATTATTTATTTATTTACTTATGAATGAATGAAGTAAAAGGAGGGAGAGAGAGAGAATCCCAAGCAGGCTTCATGCTGGACATTGCCTGGGACTCAATCTCAGGACCCTGAGATCATGACTTGATCCAAAATGAAGAGTTGGACACTTAACTGACTTAGCCACCCAGGCACCCCCATGGATATTTATTTTTAAGGGAGGTTTTAAGGGAAGTTATTTTTAAGAGAAGTTATTAATAGTAGCTTTGCCTAGAAAATTTAAGAATATACAAATTCTATTTCAAAGCTATCTCAGCCTGCAGCATATCTGAGAGTGATGAATATAATATCCAAACCAGATAATATAAAATCTTATTATTAGCAGACATTTTTGAGTCCAAAGCCTGAGACAAAACTCCATTAAGCTGGCTTGGCCTCTTTTGGGACTCCTTCATTTGCAAGGCTCCTAGAAAACCTTGAACCCAATGTAATAGCTCTATCTATCTTCGCCTATATCAATTCCCAAACAGGAGTCTCAGGCTAAACCACTCTAATGCATGAATATGTGAAACTAAACCAGCACACATACCTTCCAACATCAAAAGGAGAGAAGTGTAATAATTGGAAAGAGGACTATGCTTGGCTCATGACCTAATGAGGCAGGGATAGTGCAGCTCTCATGCACAAAATGTTCTCCCATTAAATGCTTAGCCATGAGTACCTACCAAGCTTTAGAATTAATATTTGATGTGGTATATTTTAACCAATGACATTAATAATTCTTGGAGGTAGATGTGTTTGCACACACAGAGCTTGACTCCTAAAGAGGTTATGTCATTTGCCCAGGTCACCTTGATAACAGTGGTTGAGCTGGTTTGTGAAACCAGAGACTGAATTCAGAGCACTCTTTTCTCCCCACTATGCTACCGGGTCTCCTTGATAAAACATTCTCATTAATGTTCTATTACTTCATCTACTCAGCAACACTGTGAAAAATACAAAGAAGGTATTCTAAGTACTCCATTATTTAGATGAGGAAACCAAGGTCAGGGGATTTATTCATTGTGCACAACCACTAAGTGCCACAGTGGGGGTGACTTATGCCATATGATTCCAAGTCCAATTCTCTTTTCCCTCTACAACTGCTCAAGATATGGAAAGTCACTGCTGCTTTCTGTTCTTAACTCATATATAGGCAGCTTTAATTCAGTCACATTTGTAGAGGAATAATAGAATACATTGCTTGGATATCTTGATTCATTGATTAGAGTTAGATAGTAACTCTTTCTGGTAGACTTACTTTCCACATTACATTTTCTTGATAAAAAAGGGGTCTTCTGAATACAGTAGGATCATTTAAGGCTTCATTAAATCATGTGAATCACTCCCCACATCTCTCTGAACATGTGCAGACTCAGGATTCATTCACTTTAATATCAGGGCTCCCAACACAAATACATATTTTTTTCTTTTATTAATTCAGAATTTGAGGTAGAAGGGATGTCCTTTGGTGAGGTTATGTTTGAATTATTCATCCTGCTGGGGAGACTGAAACAACAATGTGGAAGAATATGATTTCAAGCATGTACAATATTATGTAAAGCTGAATTCTGTAGGTAGAGATAATAAATTAAAAATTTAACAGAAGAGGTGTGCAAGATAGATTCAGGAGATCTCTGTACACTCAAAAAATGCTGGAAGAAGCTGTTGATATATATGCAAACAACAGTAGTCTAATGCTGAGTCAGTTTTCAACTTCAGAGAGCTGGAAGGAGCCTTTAAATTTCACCTAATTAAGTTGTGTTATTACCCAAAAGACTGCCTCACTCAAAACCTTTACAAAGTCTTCACTAACTTACAGAGGCTCCATAAAGCCGTTTTAAAGCCAGAGGGAAAACACAGAAAGGCACACAAGTCCACTAAATGTTTAAAAAGTAAAAGGGCCACTTTGTTCATTTAGGAAATACCACCCCAGGTGCCTGGGTGGCTCAGCAGTTAAGCCATGGACTCTCAGTTTCAGCTCTGGTCATGATCTCAGGGTCATAAGATTGAGCCCTACTTCAGGCTCCACACTCAGTGCATAGTGTGCTTGAGATTCTCTCCTTCACCCTCTGCCCCTGTGCCTGCTCATGCGCATGCTCTCTCTCTAAAATAAAAATAAATAAATAAAATCTTAAACGAACGAACAAACAAAAAACAAAAAACAAAATACATCTCCACAATGTCACAAAGAATATCTAGTGAAGTGAAGAAAAGCTAAGAAAAACAGAGTAAAATGTTAATGGAAGTGGTAGGGTAGTTCCATTCAGTGGACCACGGGAAGCTGACTGAACTCAGAGATGCTTGTCATTTCTAAAGTTATCACTTCTGTAATCCACATTCTTAAACATTTCTCAAATTGAGGGTACCATAGACAGAGGAATAGCATTTAAACGACTATTTTTTTAAAAATAAATAAAAAGCGAAGGAATATTAAATTTGCATTTGTAACTACATAAAATGTCCCATATGATCCTTTACAAACTATTTTATGATGATCATAGCACTCAAACTCAGTTTATAGAAGTAAACCTCCTCTTCTATCTCAATGACTCCATCATTTCATAAACTTCTGATTAAACTACCATCACAAGCTAAATTCTCATCCTAGCACTAGAGGAAATGAAAGGAATGAAATAGTTCTGCCCTCAAATAGTTCAAAAGTCAGTGGGAGAAAAATCAAACTGAAATCTAAGAGAGCTACATTGGGCATATCATATATCTGGCACGATTTGTTCATTAACTCTCAATGAATTAGTAAGACAGATTTTCAGGAATGGTTCTGAATTCTCTGGTTTCTGCTTCCTGATGGATGATGATGTCATGGACTGCGATGATATACCAAAGGAGAGGAATATGCCTAGGGATTCCTTGTGGAGAATTTTAATAGTCAGTTGGACATTTTCAGAACTCAGAAAAGATCTGAAAGAAAGATATAAATTGGGAAGCACTATGGATAGTAACCAAAGAGTTGAGTGTATGAGATCTTTCCTGAAAAAAAAAAAAAATTTAAGAAGAAAACGTGTTCAAGAACAGAAATCTGAAGATTATCATGATGAAATTGGTGACTGGAGAAAATTCATGTGTAAAGAAGTCACAAACTAGATCCACCATGAGGTAAGAGGAAGAGAAGAAGAAGAAGTTGTCCATACTATGGAAGTCAAGAGAATTTATACATAAAAAGAACTTGGCAATAGTGTCAATTCAATGAATGATACACAGAAATCAGAACTAACAGGGTCAGAGCTTTACTATTAAAATATTTGAAAATTAAAAGCACTTAATATACTATATGATAATCTAAACAGTATCTGGTACCAAAAGTGAACAGATATTAGTGCTTTTTAAAAATTTTATTAAGTATTTGAGTTTGTGCATGAGACAGACAGGGAGGGAGAGAGAGAGAGAGAAAGAAGGTGGGGGAGAGGGGAGAGCACAGAGGGAGAAACAGAGTCCCACTGAGCAGAAAGCCTGATGCGGCTCTCCATCCCAGGACCCTGAGATGATGACCTGAACAGAAGTGCAGACATCCAACCGACTGAGCCACTCAGGTGCCCCTCCCTACTAATGGTTTTTTAATTCTTGGTTCAGAGTTTATAAATGGAAATAAAAAATCCCAGAGAATTTTAAATTTCCATATGGATATGTATGGAGTGACACTGTGATTGTCAGAAAAGAGTTTTAAGAATTGATTCCATATACACTGTGGAGTATTATGCCTCCATCAGAAAGGATGAATACCAAACTTTTGTAGCAACATGGACGGGACTGGAAGAGATTATGCTGAGTGAAATAAGTCAAGCAGAGAGAGTCAATTATCATATGGTTTTACTTACTTGTGGAGCATAACAAAAAGCATGGAGGACATGGGGAGTTAGAGAGAAGAAGTGAGTTGGGGTAAATTGGAAGGGGAGGTGAATCATGAGAGACTATGGACTCTGAAAAACAATCTGAGGGGTTTGAAGTGGCGGGAGGGTGGGAGGTTGGGGTACCAGGTGGTGGGTATTATAGAGGGCACGGATTGCATGGAGCACTGGGTGTGGTGAAAAATAATGAATACTGTTATGCTGAAAATAAATAAATTAATTAAAAAACAAAACAAGAATTGATTCCTGATTTGTTACATTGCCTTTCCCTCTTCCTTGATAACTGACAGTGTCCATATCTGTAACATCTAGTATGTTTGCCACTTAGCCACATATGGCTATTTACATTTAAATTAATGAAAATTAAATTATTAAAATTAAATTAATGAAAATTATAATTCCATCTTTCATTCTTACTAACTGCATTTCCAGTGCTCAATAGGTACATGTAGCTAATGGCTACTGTACAGGTTAGCACAGATATAGAACAATTTCATTATTGTAATATATTCCATTGCTTCTGATGATTAATTTTTGTTATCTTGTGTCTCTGGATAAGGCTGTTACATACTCAGATGTGAAGGAGATACTCTAATTGACCCATGAAAGAAATGATGCATGAGCAAAATGTAGGGATAGCAAGTGGTTGTTGTGGAAACATCTAATTTACTACAAGTTATGAATATTTTGCTTCACATGTAGCTAATATCTTCTTGGATTTTTCTTGTTTTAATTTTTGAACTTAATGATGTCTTTCATCTTATAGAATACAATATATAGCAGTAAGTTGTAGTCAATTTTTAAGGCTAATGCTAAATACAAATATTCTCCACTATTTTCTCTTAATAACCTTAAAGTATAGATTTCTACATTTTCACCATTTTTGTGAACAGTGTTTAATTTTATTTTATGTTTCCCATAAAGAAACCCAATTGCCCCAGAATCTTTCAGTGGCCCATTCTTTCTCCAAGGTCTCATATCCTTAGGCATATTTCAATATGTGATTTCCCTTTTCCCTTTCTAGTTTCTCAGGTTTTCCTTTGTGGTCTTTGGTTATATTCAAAATTTTTCTTCATTTAGAGTTGTCAGATTTCACGTCAAGGTTATTCTTCTTCATAGGCGTATAAATTTTGTGTTGCTATTGAAATGGATATTTTCTTTAATTATATATGTTTATTTGTTTTCATTATACCATATTTCATTAAAATATATTCAGTAAGTTATCTGGATACACAAAAATCAATAGCTGCTATGTGAATGCATTAGCCATTTTACATATTGATTTCTGTATATCTGGCTAACTTACTTAATTTGCTGAATAATCTTTTCATAAGTTATTGTATTTTGATTGCTTTGCTGGAGTTTTCCATATATATAGCTTAATACTTTACATCCTTTTCTGTAACCTGCCTTTTCTATTTCTTTTCTTATAGTGAAAGTAATTCAATTCTTGCTTAGGTCCAGTCTTTTGTATTAATTTTTAGGGAGAAGTTTCTACAAAAATGTCTTTTGGTTTCTTGAATTTCAAAACTGTATGTCTTTTGCCATTATACTTTATGTTTGTTTGTGTATGACATTCTCAGATTGGATTTTTTGAGACCTTTGAAGGCTATATGCTATTATTACTGTGATGAAGTCTGAATCTAGTCTTAGACTTGCCCTTTTGAGTAATGACCATTTGGTCTGACTATCCAATATATTTTACCTGATTTTAAAATTTAATATGTTACTTTGCTATATCTCAAAGTGCACAATTCTAGATTAGACCATTGCTTATAATATGTTGATTTTAACTTCCATTTCTTTGAGAGTATTTTCTAGATTTATATCTTATGTGCTTCTTTTTGGAGGAAGGGTGGACTCCAGTGGTTTGAATCCTGGATTTCCTTTGCCTGGCTTTATTAATTTTCCATTTCTGCTCAATTTCATTATATTTTGTTCACTATTCTCATGTATGGTTTGTCCTTTTTTCTGTCCTTAACTTTTCTCTGTCCTTAACAGTTCCATTCAACCGTTTGTCCTATATTTTCAAATATCATCTCTTGACATTGTTTCACAAGTTCTCACATGAGATCTTGAATCCTTGCTTTTTAAAGATAATAGTTCACTTAAATTATTTTGTAAAGTCAAAATACTTGATCGTAATTTAATGAGCTCTATCACTACATATTTTTGGTGTGAAATTTTGAATTAATTACTTGTTTGGTTTTCATTCTCACAGCTTTAGAAGTATTTCCTAAAAGAAAGAAATGTTCATTTTCTACCATGTTCTTCAAACTGGAACTTCCTTATCTTTTTTTGAATTTAAGACTTACCATACAATTTTTAATCCTTATAACCTTATAAATTAATATAAAATATATTCTGAACACAGATTCAGGTTTTTTTGCACCCCAGGGAGCTTGACACATGTTTTGTTATCTTTCAATCTAAAGTATTTTTGTTTTTTCTTTAATTGGTAAGACTTGGAAAAAGTACCTTTGTAAAATTCAAACACATAATCTTAAAAAAAAAATTATTGTGGTTTCCAAACTAAATTGTATTGCGATTATAAAAGGTTATTTGTATACGATCATTTATTTGAAGTATATTATGACTTCTTTTGTGACTGATTTTGTAGTCAAGATTGTGTAAGTGTTGGGTGTGAATAGAACATCTACTTTCTATTCATTTGCTGCAGGGACCACTCTCTCATTCTTCAACATGCCTACATATATGCATATACATATATGTATAAAATAAAGGATTTTAATGTTTCTACATCTAACACTTTTTTCAAATTTGTATTCTAAGTGTTTACTCGAAGTAAATTATATACTTGCAGTCTTCCTTTTGTGAATTTCTCCCATTATACCACCTTTCTTGACATTGTGGAATTTTACCTTATATTATTGTTGCTATATTATTTTATTAGAATTTGTATTAGTTACCTACTGCTGATCTATCAAACTATTACAAACTTAATGGTTTGAAAAAATACAAATTACTATCTTACAATTCTAGAAATCTCAGTGAAATAAATCTCACTGGACTCAAATTAGGATATTGGCAAGGCTGTGTTCCTTTCTCTAGGATCTAGAAGAGAAGCCAGTTTCATGGTTTTTTTTTTATTATTATTTTAAAAGTTGTCCACTTCTCTTGACTCATGAACCCATTACCCTGTATTTGAAGTCACAAACCGCTATTCTAATCTTTCTCACATTTTATCCCTTTGACAAGGTCTTTTCTGCCTCCCTCTGCTACATTTAAGGATTCTTGTGACTTTATCTTGGGCCCACCTGGACAATACAGGTTTCCCTCATGTTTTAGAGTCAGGTGTATAGCAACATTTATGTCCCTTGCCTTGTAACCTAACATATTTACATGCTGTGGGTGTTTGGACATGGACTTCTTTGGGAAAACATTCTTCTTAGCACAAGATTTTTCTAGTTTTTAATTCTGTCACTTTGCTTTTAAATGTTATGTGTCATGTTTGTTAATTATGGCAATGGTAAACTGGAGATAGCTTGGGCTTTCTTTTTTCTTTTTCATGTTGATTTACTAATATATATATATATATTATAGGTGAAGAAATAAATTTGATGCATTATGACTACTACTAAATTTGTTTAACTCTATTTCCTCATTTTTATTTTTTTATCATGGACTTTTATTTCTTCTTTTTCACAGCCTTTATTCATCCATGTCCTTCCTTTTTACTCTGATTTGTTTTCAGTTTTTTATGCAAACCCACTCATGCACTTTAATACAATTTATTTATTCACAAATGTTCTATCCCATCATCTTGTTATTGTTGCATAAAATTGTAGTTTCAACTTTTTTTTTTTAAGCATTATTTATTTTAGAGAGAGAGAAAGAGATATGTGAGTCGGGAGAGGGACATAGGGAAAGGGAGAGAAAGAATCTCAGACTCCTGTGCTGAGCGTGGAGCCTGACACCGGGCTCCATCCCAGACCTTAAGATCCTAACCTGAGTCAAAATCAAGAGCTGGCCGCTTAACCTACTGAGCCTCCCAAGTGCTCCTGTAATTTCAACTTCTTAAAACAAAAATGTGTGTCTATCATTAGTAAATAGATAAACCATCATATATTGAATTCATTGCTACATGCTGGTTCTTCTCATTTTCTTTCTGCCTTCATCTTTCTTTCCTATAAATAAAGTCTACCTTAAATACTTCATCAAGGTTTTGTAGGTTCTCCACTTTGATAGCTTTATTTATAACTGAAAGTACATGCCTTGATTAATATGGTTGGCTAAATGTAGAATTCACAGTGACACTTAATTTTTCTCAAAACTTTGAAGACATTACTTCATTGTCTTCTTACATCTGGAATCGCTTATTCTGCTATTATTCTATGATTATTCTGCAATTAGTCTAATTTTATTCCTTTGAATATAATTTTTGTTTCTTTCAAGTTGCTTTAATATTTTCTCTTTGTAATTGATACTTTGAAGTTTATCCTTCTTTATTAGGTGTAGATTTATATTTATACATCTTTGTTGACACTTATGAGCTTCTATCTGTAGACTTGTATTTTTCATCAGTTCAGATAAATTCTTAGTTATTATATCTTTCAATAAATACTGTGCCATTATCCTCTATTCTCTCTTCCTTAAACTCCTATCAGATATGTACTAAAATTTTGTTAATCCTTCCTCCTTTCTTTTAAATTCTGTCATATTATTCATTACTTTATTTCTGTGTGCTGCTCTCTGGGTGAATTCTTTGTTAATAGCATCCAAATAATGTATGTTAATTTTGACCAAATTAAGTGTAGATTTTCAAAACATTCTTAAGGTTTCTAATTATTTTTTGCCTATCTGTGCGTAATGCTTTTAAAACAGGTCTACAAATTCTTTGACACTCCTCTTTCAAAATACAGAGTCTGATTTGTCTCCTCTTAAAAATCAGCCAGGCTTGGTTAATCACCTATTACCATAGGATGTGGAGGAGATGATACTGCATGACTTCCAAGACTATGTCATAAAAGGAACAGTTTCTACCTCTCTTTTTTTCCCCTTTCTCTGTCTCTCTGTTTCTCTGTCTCTTTCTCTAAAGTTTTAGAGTTTCTGAACTGCCGTGTGAGATGTCTAGCTATTCTAAAGCCATCCTCCTGGGAAAACTATATATAGAGAGAGACCACAAAAAGATTTTAAAAAGTGAAACCAAAAGCAAAACCAAAAAACAATGCTTAAGAAGACTCCAGCTTCTCCAGACCTTATGTGTCTAAGTCCTTACAGCTCAGGTGAGTAGGTTAAAAAATAAATAGAGCTTTCTGTAATGAATGCATCTCCTATGGGGAAATGGACAGTGTCCTGAAAGGAGCTGCCCACTCACTTTCTTCTTCAAAACTTGGAAACCTGAGCCACCATGTCAGAAGTCTGGCTGACTGGAAGTCACCATGGTGAAGAGATCATCTGAAGAGAATACACAGAAATAAAGATACTTGAAGAAACACAGCTATTAGAGCTTAGCCTACTCCAGTCTTCCCAGCCTAGGGTCAAAACATACGAATGCACAAGGCATGTAGATATCTTCAGTCCCTTTAGTTTTTGAGCTGCCACAGGTGACTCCAAGCAAACAGAAATGAGGTTTCCCTCTGTGCTTTGTTCAGATTCTTGACCTACAGAATTTGTGACCATGATAAGTGTTTGTTTTATGCCACTAAGTTTGAGAGCCATTCCCTCCCCCCAATTTTTTTAAAATTAACATATAATGTATTATTTGCCCCAGGGGTATAGATCTGTGAATCATCAGGCTTACACATTTCACAGCACTCACCATAGCACATACCCTCTCCAATGTCCATAACCCAGCCACCCTATCTCAACTGACCCCTTATTCCCCAGCAGCCCTCAGTTTGTTTTGTGAGATTAAGACTCTCTTATGGTTTGTCTCCCTCCTAATTCCATCTTGGTTTATTTTTTCCCTCCCCACGACCACCTGCCCTGCCTCCCAAATTCTTCATATCAGAGCGATCATATGATAATTGTCTTTCTCTGATTTACTTATTTCACATAGCATAATAACCTCTAGTTCCATTCATGTTGCTGCAAATGGCAAGATTTCATTTTTTATGGCTGCATAGTATTCCTATTCATATATATTTATACCACATCTTCTTTATCCACTCATCTGTTGTTGAACATCTAGGTTCTTTTCATAATTTGGCTATTGTGAACATTGCTGCTATGAACATTCGGGTATATGTGCCCCTTCGGATCATTACATTTGTATCTTTAAGGTAAATACCCAGTAGTGTGATTGCTGGTTCATAGTGTAGCTCTATTTTCAACTTTTTGAGGAAACTTCATGCTGTTTTCCAGAGTGGCTGCACCAGCATGCATTCCCCCAGCAGTGTAGGAGGGTTCCCCTTTCTCCAAATCCTTGCTAATATCTGTTGTTTCCTGACTTACTAATTTTAGCTGTTCTGACTTGTATGAGGTGGTATCTCACTGTGGTTTTGATTTGTATTTCCCTGATGCTGAGTGACGTTGAGCACTTTTTTTTGTATGTCTGTTGGCCATCTGGATGTCTACTTTGTCAAAATGTCTATTTTTTACCCTGCTAGAGTTACCAACAACATATGACCTTATTTACACCTACTTTCAAGATTACTTGTCTATGTAAATATTTCTTTTTTAAAATCTCTTTGAAACTCTTAATTTTTTAAAAAGATTTTATTTATTTATTTGACAGAGAGAGAGAGATCACAAGTAGGCAGAGCAGCAGGCAGAGAGAGAGAAGGGAAAGCAGTCTCTGCACTGAGCAGAAAGCCTGATGCGGGGCTCAATCCCAGGACCCTGAGATCATGACCTGAGCCGAAGGCAGAGGCTTAACCCACTGAGCCACCCAGGCACCCCAAAACTTAATTTTAAATCTTAATTATTTGGGGGTTTACCTATTATTTACATTATTTAGAATAACTTCTACTTTTGAACAAGTTAGTTGGCTTCTCTTTTTGCCTATATTTCTGAATGTGTTTTGGAGATATTTTTTTCAAATTTACTTTCATTTTGTTTATTTACTTATTTACTTATTTATTTATTTCTGAGCTTAGCTGTTTTGTCTTATGTTACTCTCATGTCATCTAGCTACTTCATCTCACTACCTAAATCTAATTCAGAACAAGTTTGAATATTTTAACAGAAGGCTTTTTTGTTACAATGATATCACAGATATTGCCAAAATTATCAATTAGTTGTCATAATACTCTATCCAGTTTTCATCTACCTTATATATCCCATTTCCTCCTGCTCGGTAATCAGCAAGGCACAAGAAGTGAGAAGTCTCACGAAGTAATCTTTTTCAGTTAACATTTTCTTGGAGAGAAAGACAGGAAGTTTTAAATTTTTCTTTAGATAGGAGGAGATGAAAATGATTCAAATACTAGAGAAATATTCCTACACTGCTTTGACAGTACAGTTTTAACAGTAGGCCTTAAGTTTTTTGACTCAGTCTGCATGTTTCCTTGATTTTCTCCAAAATCTTTTTTTTTTTCTTCTCCAGAATCTTGAGTAGCCTAAGCATAGACAGAATTTTAGAAGATGGATTGATCCAGGGATGGAAGTTTGCTGGTGGAAACAAAGAAAGAGGGAATGGAATAAAAAGGTGGGTATTCACACAAAGGTTGGATGTTGGACAAAACATTATATACACAGGCATGGAGGTGGAAAAAGAGTAGACTGTTGACCAGGAAAACGTAGAGATCAGGGCCTGGGGGACTCCATTGTGTGGATCTCCTTGGTTCAGTGCACCATGGTGATGGATGAAAGTATGAGAAAGATGTACTTAGGAAAGGGAATGTTTGCATTTAACATTTCTGATCCAGTTTAGGATGACTTAAGAACTCAAAATATGAACATGTGAGTGAGTAGAATGGTGAAAATGTTCACCACAATTGAATAATCCAAGTTTAAGTATTGGTTTGAGATCTTTACAAACATGAATTCCCCAGAAGGATGGCAGCCCTAGAAAGACAATTAACCAGCTGATACAAGAAGTTGATCATTGATAAGAGGTCAGGATATTGATGGCTTGTCCATAATAATGATGTGAAAGAAAAGTATTTTGTGTTGTTATTTAGTAAAAAATAGATATCTTAACAAATATATACAGTATAAATTTTACAAATTCACAAATAAATGAAATGTACATTTATTTATTTATTTTTAATGATTAAATTTTTAAATATTTCATAAACATATAATATATTTTTATCCCCAGGGGTACAGGTCTGTGAATTGTCAGGTTTACCCACTTAACAGCACTCACCATAGCACATACCCTCCCTGATGTCCATAACCCCACCACCCTCCTCCCAACCCCCTTCCCCTCAGCAACCCTCAGTTTGTTTTGTGAGATTAAGAGTCACTTATGGTTTGTCTCCCGCCCAATGCCATCTTGTTTCATTTATTCTTCTCCTACCCCCTTAAACCCCCATATTGGATCACCACTTCCTCATATCAGGGAGATCATATGATAGTTGTCTTTCTCCGCTTGACTTTTTTCACTAAGCATGATACCCTCTAGTTCCATCCACGTTGTCGCAAATGGCAAGATTTCATTTCTTTTGATGGCTGCATAGTATTCCATAGTGTGTATCTACCACATCTTCTTTATCCATTCATCTGTTGATGGACATCTAGGTTCTTTCCATAGTTTGGCTATTGTGGACATTGCTGCTATAAACATTCGGGTGCACATGCCCCTTCGGATCACTACGTTTGTATCTTTAAGGTAAATACCCAGTAGTGTGATTGCTGGGTCATAGTGTAGTTCTGTTTTCAACATTTTGAGGAACCTCCATGCTGTTTTCCAGAGTGGTTGCACCACCTTGCATTCCCACCAACAGTGTAGGAGGGTTCCCCTTTCTCCACATCCTCACCAGCACCTGTCATTTCCCGACTTGTTAATTTTAGCCATTCTGACTGGTGTGAGGTGATATCTCAGTGTGGTTTTGATTTGTATTTCCCTGATGCCGAGTGATAAGGAGCGCGTTTTCATGTGTCTGTTGGCCATCTGGATGTCTTCCTTGCAGAAATGTCTGTTCATGTCCTCTGCCCATTTTTTTTTTAAGATTTTATTTATTTATCAGAGAGAGAGAGGGGGAGAGAGCGAGCACAGGCAGACAGAATGGCAGGCAGAGATAGAGGGAGAAGCAGGCTCCCTGCTGAGCAAGGAGCCTGATGTGGGACTCGATCCCAGGACGCTGAGATCATGACCTGAGCCGAAGGCAGCTGCTTAACCAACTGAGCCACCCAGGTGTCCCTGCCCATTTCTTGATTGGATTATTTGTTCTTTGGGTGTTGAGTTTGCTAAGCTCTTTATAGATTTTGGATAATAGCTCTTTATCTGATATGTCGTTTGCAAATATCTTCTCCCATTCTGTCAGTTGTCTTTTGGTTTGGTTAACTGTTTCCTTTGTTGTGCAAAAGCTTTTGATCTTGATGAAATCCCAATAGTTCTTTTTTGCCTTTGCTTCCCTTGCCTTTGGCGATGTTCCTAGGAAGATGTTGTTGCGGCTGAGGTCAAAGAGGTTGCTGCCTGTGTTCTCCTCAAAGATTTTGATGGATTCCTTTCTCACATTGAGGTCCTTCATCCATTTTGAGTCTATTTTCATGTGTGGTATAAGGAAGTGGTCCAATTTCATTTTTCTGCATGTGGCTGTCCAATTTTCTCAACATTGTTTGTTGAAGAGGCTGTCTTTTTTCTATTGGATATTCTTTCCTACTGTGTTGAAGATTAGTTGACCATAGAGTTGAGGGTCTATTTCTGGGCTCTCTATTCTGTTCCATTGATCTATGCATCTGTTTTTGTGCCATTACCATGCTGTCTTGATGATGACAGCTTTGTAATAGAGCTTGAAGTCGAGAATTGTGATGCCACCAACGTTGGCTTTCTTTTTCAATATCCCTTTGGCTATTCGAGGTCTTTTCTAGTTCCATATAAAGTTTAGGATTATTTGTTCCATTTCTTTGAAAAAGATGGATGGTACTTTGATAGGAATTGCATTAAATGTGTAGATTGCTTTAGGTAGCATAGACATTTTCACGATATTTTTTCTTCCAATCCAGGAGCATGGAACATTTTTCCATTTCTTTGTGTCTTCCTCAATTTCTTTCATGAGTACTTTATAGTTTTCTGAGTAAAGATTCTTTGCCTCTTTCCTTAGGTTTATTCCTAGGTATCTTATGGTTTTGGGTGCAATTGTTAATGGGATTGACTCCTTAATTTCTCTTTCTTCTGTCCTGTTGTTGGTGTAGAGAAATGCAACTGATTTCTGTGCATTGATTTTATAGACACTCTACTGAATTCCTGTACAAGTTCTAGCAGTTTTGGAGTGTAGGATTTTGGGTTTTCCACATATAGTATCATATCATCTGCAAAGAGTGATAGTTTGACTTCTTCTTTGCCGATTTGGATGCCTTTAATTTCCTTTTGTTGTCTGATTGCTGAGGCTAGGACCTCTAGTACTATGTTGAATAGCAGTGGTGATAATGGACATCCCTGCCGTGTTCCTGACCTTAGCGGAAAAGCTTTCAGTTTTTCTCCATTGAGAATGATATTTGCGGTGGGTTTTTCATAGATGGCTTTGATGATATTGAGGTATGTGCCCTCTATCCCTACACTTTGAAGAGTTTTGATCAGGAAGGGATGCTGTACTTTGTCAAATGCTTTTTCAGGATCTATTGAGAGTATCATATGGTTCTTGTTCTTTCTTTTATTGATGTGTTGTATCACATTGACTGATTTGCGGATGTTGAACCAACCTTGCAGCCCTGGAATAAATCCCACTTGGTCGTGGTGAATAATCCTTTTAATGTACTGTTGAATCCTATTGGCTAGTATTTTGGTGAGAATTTTCACATCTGTGTTCATCAAGGATATTGGTCTGTAGTTCTCTTTTTTGATGGGATCCTTGTCTGGTTTTGGGAGCAAGGTGATGCTGGCCTCATAAAATGAGTTTGGAAGTTTTCCTTCCATTTCTATTTTTTGGAACAGTTTCAGGAGAATAGGAAATAGTTCTCTAAATGTTCGGTAGAATTCCCCTGGGAAGCCGTCTGGCCCTGGGCTTTTGTTTGTTTGGAGATTTTTGATGACTGTTTCAATCTCCTTACTGGTTATGGGTCTGTTCAGGCTTTCTATTTCTTCCTAGTTAAGTTGTGGTAGTTTATATGTCTTAGGAATCATCCATTTCTTCCAGATTGTCAAATTTGTTGGCATAGAGTTGCTCATAGTATGTTCTCCTAATTGTTTGTATTTCTTTAGTGTTAGTTGTGATCTCTCCTCTTTCATTCAATTTTATTTATTTGGGTCCTTTCTCTTTTCTTTTTGATAAGTCTGGCCAGGGGTTTGTCAATCTTATTAATTCTTTCAAATACCAGCTCCTAGTTTCATTGATTTGTTCTATTGTTTTTTTGGTTTCTATTTTTTGATTTCTGCTCTGATCTTCATGATTTCTCTTCTCTTGCAGGGTTTAGGGTTTCTTTCTTGTTCTTTCTCCAGCTCCTTTATGTGTAGGGTTAGGTTGTGTACTTGAGACCTTTCTTGTTTCTTGAGAAAGATTTGGACCACTATATATTTTCCTCTCAGGACTGCCTTTGTTGTGTCCCATGATTTTGAACCGTTGTGTTTTCATTATCATTTGTTTCCATGAATTTTTTCAACTCTTCTTTAATTTCATGGTTGACCCCTTCATTCTTTAGAAGGATGCTGTTTAGTCTCCATGTATTTGGGTTCTTTCTAAATTTCCTCTTGTGTTTGAGTTCTAGCTTCAGAGCATTGTGGTCTTAAAATATGCAGGGAATGATCCCAATCTTTTGATACTGGTTGAGACCTGATTTAGGACCGAGGATGTGATCTATTCTGGAAAATGTTCCATGTGCACTAGAGAAGAATGTGTATTCTGTTGCTTTGGGATGAAATGTTCTTAATATATCTGTGATGTCCATCTGGTCCAGTGTGTCATTTAAAGCCTTTATTTCCTTGTTGATCTTGGATAATCTGTCCATTTCAGTGAGGGGAGTGTTAAAGTCCCCTACTATTATTGTATTATTGTTGATGTGTTTCTTTGATTTTGTTATTAATTGGTTTATATAGTTGGCTGCTCCCACGTTAGGGGCATAGATATTTAAAATTGTTAGATCTTGTTGGACAGATCCTTTGAGTATGATATAGTGTCCTTCCTCATCTCTTATTATAGTCTTTGGCTTAAAATCTAATTGATCTGATATAAGGATTACCAATCTTGCTTTCTTCTGATGTCCATTAACATGTTAAATTCTTTTCCAACCACTCACTTTAAATCTGGAGGAGTCTTTCAGTCTAAAATGAGTTTCTTGTAGGCAACATATAGATGGGTTTTGCTTTTTTATCTATTCTAATACCCTGTGTCTTTTGATTGGTGCATTTAGCCCATTAACATTCCGCGTAACTTTTGAGAGATATGAATGTGGTGCCACTGTAGTGCCGATAAGGTGACTGTTACTGTATATTGTCTCTGTTCCTTTCTGATCTACTACTTTTAGGCTCTCTCTTTGCTTAGAGGACCTCTTTCAATATTTCCTGTAAAGCTGGTTTGGTGTTTGCAAATTCTTTCAGTTTTTGTTTGTCCTGGAAGCTTTTAATCTCTGCTTCTATTTTCTTTATTTGTTTGTTTGTTTGTTTTTAAAGATTTTATTTATTTATTTGACAGACAGAGATCACAAGCAGGCAGAGAGGCAGGCAGAGAGAGAATGAAGGAAGCAGGCTTCTGCCTGAGCAGAGTCAGATGCGGGGCTCGATCCCAGCACCCTGGGATCATGACCTGAGCCGAAGGCAGAGGCTTTAACCCACTGAGCCACCCAGGCGCCCCAAATCTCTCCTTCTATTTTCAATGATAGCCTAGCTGGATATAGTCTTCTTGGCTGCATGTTTTTCTTATTTAGTGCTCTGAATATATCATGCCAGCTCTTTCTGGCCTGCCAGGTCTCTGTGGATAAGTCTGCTGCCAATCTAATATTTTTACCATTGTATGTTACAGACTCCTTTTTCCGGGCTGCTCTCAGGATTTTCTCTTTGTCACTAAGACTTGTAAATTTTACTATTTGGTGACGGGGTGTGGACCTATTCTTCTTGATTTTGAGGGGGGTTCTCTGCACCTCCTGGATTTTAATGCTTGTTCCCTTTTTCATATTGGGGAAATTCTCCCCAATAATTCTCTCCAGTATACCTTCTACTTCCCTCTCTCTTTCTTCTTTTTTCTGGAATCCCAATTTTTCTAATGTTGTTTCGTCTTATGGTGTCACTTATCTCTCGAATTCTTTCCTTGTGGTCCAGTAGTTGTTTGTCCCTCTTTTGCTCAGTTTCTTTATTCTCTGTCATTTGGTCCTCTATATCACTAGTTCTTTCTTCTGCCTCATTTATCCTAGCAGTGAGAGCCTCCATTTTTTTATTGCACCTCATTAATAGCTTTCTTAATTTCAGCTTGGTTAGATTTTAGTTCTTTTATTTCTCCAGAAAGGCTTTTATATCTCCAGAAAGGGTTTCTGTAATATCTTCCATGCCTTTTTCGAGCCCGGCTAGAACCTTGAGAATCGTCATTCTGAGCTCTATATCTGACATATTACCAATATCTGTATTGATTAGGTCCCTAGCCTTCAGTACTGCCTCTTGTTCTTTTTTTGTGGTGAATTTTTTCCGCCTTGTCATTTTGTCCAGCTAAGAGTATATGAAGGAGCAAGTAAAATACTAAAAGGGTGGGAACAACCCCAGGGAAATATGCTTCAACCAAATCAGAAGAGATCCCAAATCGTGAGGGGGGAGAAAGGGGATAAAAAGAGGCTCAGAAAAAAAAAAGAAAACAAAACAAAACAAAAACAAAAGAAAAGAAACAATTAAAAAAAATAAAACAAATAAAGAAAAAGTATAAAAAAGAAAAAATACATATATTAGATAAACTAGCTAAAAAACGTTAAAAAAGAAAGGGTAAAAGTAAAAAAAATTTAGCAGAAGAAGAGAAAAAAAATTGAAAAAATTTAAAAAAATTAAATTAACTGCAAGACTAAAGAATCATGGGAAGAAAGCCATGAGTTCCGTGCTTTGCTTTCTCCTCCTCTGGAATTCTGCTGCTCTCCTTGGTATTGAAACTGCACTCCTTTGTAGGTGAACTTGGTCCTGGCTGGATATCTTGTTGATCTTCTGGGGGAGGGGCCTGTTGTAGTGATTCTTAAGTGTCTTTGCCCCAGGCGGAATTGCACCGCCCTTACCAGGGGCTGGGCTGAGTAATCCGCTCGCGTTTGCTTTTGGGAGCTTTTGTTCCCTGAACGCTTTCTGTAGAGTTCTGGAGGACAGGAATGAAAATGGCGAATTCCCAGTCTCTGGCAGGGAGGAGCTGAGAGCCCGGGGCCCCACTCCTCGGTGCGCCCTCAGAGAACAGCACCCAATTACTCCTGTCTCTGTGGCCTCCGGCTGCGCTCTGAGCTCACCAAGTCTGCAACTGGTTCAAGGTAACCCTGAGATGGGAGCTCACTACTCAGGTCTGTCTCTGTAGCTGGCTTCACCATTCTAATACCTGTAAGCTCTGGGACACTCAGACACCCCCGATCCTTCTGTGACCCTGCGGGACCTGAAGCCATGCTGACTCCACGTGGGCTTCACCCCGGTTTAGCCTCTGGATCGATGTCCCTCAGGGGAACAGACTTTTAAAAGTACTGATTTTGTGCTCCGCGTCTGCGCCACTGGCCGGGAGCTGGCCCCTCCCCCTGTGGTCTATCTTTCCGTGGCTTTGGATTCACTTCTCCGCCAGTCCTACTTTTCAGAAAGTGGTTGATTTTCTGTTTCTAGAATTGTTGTTCTTCTTCTCTTCAATCTGTCGTTGGATTTGTAGGTGTTTGCTATCTTTAGATAAGCTGTCTAGCTGATCTCCTGCTAGCTTAAGTAGTCTCAGCCTGCTACTTCTCTGCCATCTTGACTCCTCCCCAAAATGTATATTTATAACAAATGCTTAAACGTTGCTAAGATGATAAAGAGCAAGATGCTAAGAGTGCTTTATTAACATCTTTGTATTTTCTTGTTTTATACATTTTTCTCTGTTTGTTACCGTTCTTTGTGATAAGAGTCGAAGTGGATATAGTTAAAGAATATTTGTAAACATTGGAAAGAACACTATTATATTTTATTTATTTATTGAAAGAGAGAGAAGTAAGGAGAGAGAGCATCAGTGGAGGACGAGAGGGAAAAGCATGCTCCCTGCTGAGCAGGGAACCAGCTGCAGGGCTCTACTCCAGGATCCCAGGATCATGACCTGAGAGGAAGGCAGATGCTTAACAGACTGAGCCACCCAGGTGCATCACACTGGAAAAATCTTAATGACATATATATTTATAATTGTCTTTGTCTTATCTTCTTGTTGCCAAACGTGGTATGGGGCTCAGAAATAAGCAGTTTGCTGGTAAGGAACATTATGATACTATGCAGCAAATACTGACTAGTCAATATCATTAAATAACTATCTATATAATTTTATTAGCATATCTCTCCATTTGGAAAATTTTCTCTCTTTCTCTCAATTTATCTTTTATTTTTCTAACTTTTATTTTTACCACCTATAAAAAAAAGCGGGGTGGCACTAAGTGGTCTTGAAGATTGATTTTCTCAACTGTAACGTCCTTGTGCTTTAGGTATTTTTAAATGACTTACAATAAGCTAATCATTTAAAATGTTCCATAATATAAAAGGAAAAAAATGAGATGAGATCCCTGACTTTAAAGTTATTAAAATTGAGATGGTCGTATAAATGTGATTTCCAAGGGGATTTTTCTCCTGCCCTATGTGTATGGATATTATTGTTGTTTGGGTATCCTTTAATGCGATTCTAACATAAGCATCTTTGTCATAATTTTGCCAGAAAATAATTTTACTAGAATGTTCAATTATTTCTTCATATTATGTCATATCAATAGTGATGAAGGCATCGTATCTAAAACAGTGACATCTGGTGGTTTTGAGTGAATGTTGCAGTTACTATATTTAAATATAATACAAATAAAATATGGTAGTAAGGCAAAGGTCCATGATAAAACATGATAAATATACTTAAAGCGGTTTCTTTTTTAGAAATATTGTTTAGAAATATTATATCATTTATAATACAATGTGTTATGTTATTGCTTAGAAATAATATTTTCAGTTCAGAAAAGTGCTAACATTTGCACATATTTGTGGTTTGAATTTCATAATCACAGTATAAACCTAGCTATTAAAAAATAAACAAGAAACCTTTTCGCCATGCTATAAACATGGAGTAGTTCCTACATTATCATAATTTTTATAACATTACTTTTTTATATTAGCTCTTCCTGAAGGGGCAATTTTGATTTGAAGGGAAAACAGGCTACCTCAAAAAACTTCTGTCGTATTCCCTCATTTCATGAGAAATAAGGTAGAAGTAATAAGAAAAGCAAAGCTATTTCTCCCTGTTAGGTCTTCTTAAAGCCATGTTTTCATTAAGCCATTTACTTTTTGGAACTATTTTCCTTTTCTTGCATCTACAAAATCAAATAACGTACACAGAATTATGATCTCGTCTGAACAACTATAACGTGTCTCATCTCTACCATTTCAACTCTCCAATAGATTGAAAATTATAACTGGAAAACATTTTAAGGGCATAAAACATCTTTGATTTCTCTGAAGTCCTCCTTGTAACATATACAGTGCCAACAGTGTGAAGAACAAAGTTATGTGGTTCAATAAATTCTTACTGAAACAAGATTCATCCTGAATCTTCCTTATTTACCATTGCAGTCCTTCCTCTTTCCACCCCAAAGTTTCTCTAGTTAATATAAGCTTCTTTTCTCTAAGGCGAAACTTTCTGCCTATTTTCTTGACCCCACCTCTTATTACTTCCTCAGGGAAGTTGCTCCATCAATTACGCATTCTTTTTCCAGACTTTTCAATCATTTGCCTTTCATTTGACTTTTTCCTTTCCACTTTTAAAATGTGTTTCTTCCAAAGTTGAAAACAATTTACACCAGGCAACCAAATACACAATCAAAAAGCAAGAACAAGTAAACTCTTTACTTCAACCTGTGGTTGTCTCTATTTTCTTTCATGGCCCAAGTTCTAAAATGTTTTGAAATTTCTGCCTCCTCTTTTTTTTTTTTTTTTAAATATTTTATTTGTTTATTTGACATGGAGAGAGAGATCACAAGTAGTCAGAGAAGCAGGCAGACAGAGAGGGGGAAGCAGGCTCTGCTGAGCAGAGAGCCTGATGAGGGGTCCAATCCCAGGACCCTGAGATCATGACCTGAGCAGAGGCTTAACGCACTGAGCCACCCAGGTACCCCTGCCTCCTCTTATGTATAACTTCATTCACAGCTAAGTTAACAGCCAACCTTCAGCACTTTATCAGCCCTCTCTTTATTTGAATTTCCTACTCTTTGAGCACTTTTTTGCTTCTTGACAACTTATCTTCAGAAAGCCACAGTTCTCTCTCCAAATCAGCTGTATCTGATATCTAAAAGGGGACTATATATATTAAGCAATCCCATGTCCTAATGTCTTGAGGATTCTGGGTGGGTAATGATTTATTTTATCCAAATCCACATCTCACCAGTTTGACAATATATGATAAATGTAAGAGAAAGTCAACCTCTTCCCTGCTTGTTTTGAACTTTTACCTAATTACCAGATTCTGGGTACCCATCACCAACATGTATGTTTGAACTATGAGCTTCATGATGACTTCTCCATTTTACTCCTTTCTTCCTTTCCATCCTGACCTGTTAACACTCAAATTAGCCAACAGAATGCTGCTTCTGTGCCACAAGCTACACCACTCATGACCCCTGGTAAAGGCACTGGCCCTTGGTCCTTGCTGTGCTCTCTCCCTGCCTGCTGTGAGCAAACGCTGTGCTTTTGGGTGACTTTGTGTGCCCCCTAGGCATGCCGTGCCTCCCTTTCTAGGATCTGTTGAGTATAATAAATCCTTCCATATGCCCGGCTCAGTGTAATTTCTACAGCTATGTGGAATGAGCCTTAAAGAATCCACAAGGGGGATGTACTCTCCCATTTATAGCACAATAATTAGTAGCATTCTTTTTCTGTACTTTGAAGGGAATTCAAACCCCCTTTTCATTTTTTTCCCCAAAGATTTTATGGAGAATCATGTAGTGAATTCCTACTTTGAGACAATTTAAGATCCTGAAAAATGCTGTCTAATCTTTTCTCCTGAAGCTGTTGTCTTGTCTTGGGACTCTATTCACTGTGCTTGAGCATAGTTCTTTATTCAATCACCGAACACTAATATTTAAGGTTCTTGTAGGTAACTGGCATTTTCAGACATATTGGAGGAGGACTAGAGCGCAGCACAGGTGATATGACTTTAGAGTGGTCCCATGACACTAACATTCTTAAAGTCTGTGACTCTCTGAATCCCAGTAAATTTCTCTTTCTTGCCCTCATTCATCTTGGGTCCCTTCCTACATGTTAACATTTTGCTCAGGCCGTCTTCAATCCTGTCTCTTATCACTATTTTTTGCCTCAAATTCAGAGGCACCCTTGCACCAACATCTGTCTCAGCTCAAAGAAAACAAACAAAAATTTCTTTTACCTTGCTAAAGAGAGTTTTAAAATTTCATTGAAATCTCTTCCATACAGATCAACTTGCAAATCTTTTTAAAAAAACAAAAGATTCTAAATCTTCTAAATGAAAGAATCAGCAACTACTGAAATGAATTCTTCTGCCCTACCTCATCTCTGTATTGCAGAAGTGAATGCACTAATTTATGTCTAAATAACTATGTCTTCCTTCCTGTTCTTTATAGATCATGTCAGATATTTACTAGCCTAACCTGTTCCCTATTATTTCAACCTGTATTGCTGTTACTCCAGTTCATTTCCTGAATGATGCCTTTTGCTTAATTTCAGGCTCTATGTGGGTAAAGACAGATTTCTATTATATTTCAGACTGTCTGCTGTGTCTGACTTCCTCCCAGTTTTATAGACCTGGAAACAAAAGCTAATTTTCATTTCTTGCCACCATGGATTTCCTTCATGCAGACAGTTATTCAGACATACTGCTTCTGTATGCATAATTGGATTGGTTTTTCACTTATGAGACTTATTTGTAGACTTGATGACCTGTGAAAGTCTGGTACCCATCACATTTAATATGGAATGATTTCTGATTAGATAGTGAAGGATGTATCTCTTGTAGTGAACAGTCTCTGAATTCAATCTTATATATTCTTATGTGTTATATATATTTATAAATTTATATATATGATTTGTATATAAATTTGTAAATATATATAACACATAAGAATATATAAGAAAGTAGGTGAAGGTACAAATATATATATTTGTGTATATATATACTTGTATATATATATTTGTATAATATACATATAATATAAATATAATATATTATATAATAATATAAATATATATGTATATATAAATAAATAAATAAATATATATAGATATATATAGATATATATGTACCTTCACCTACTTTCGATACATACCATTGCTTACTGTTTTTATAACTATAATTTGGGAAACAATGATAAAGGACTAACCTTGCTAAGCAATATTCTACAGTTGATAACATCTACCTTCACCTGCACATCAGAATCTTGATGTAATCGTATCTTGAATTCTGCTTATTTAAATTCTTCTCTTTAACTGAGAGTGGTCTTTTTGATCATCTCTTCATAAATACAACCAAATAATTACATATAAAGATGATTAAAAAGAATTAAATATTATAACACATGCATAACACATATGTATAACAAATCACACTTATGTACAGATCTAATTGCCAGAGTGCCAGCACAAGACAAACAAAATATCTTGTATCTGCATCTATTTGAGTCCTTTTATTTTATTATTTTAGATATGGATAAGCTATTGACATTAGAAAGTTCACTTTGGTCTGTGTCCAGTGTGTCACCTGCCTCTCAACTGATAAGTTAATTGCAGTCTGTCATTCTACAGTTGCTTATAGTTTAACGTTAAATGAAGAGTTGTCATTTAGTTTTGTATCTTCAGTTTCAAATAGTTATCTACCTTATAGATTTATGCACATTGAGACACCGAGAACGCTTATTGTGTCCAAGAGTGATCAGAAAAAGCAAAAACAAAAACAAGCTTTCTACCAAATTTCTAATCTCCAGCAAGATTGACATATTTAACAGTTTTGTAAAATGATAGAAGACTATCTTGGTAGTAGATCTGAGATTGAGATCTGCATGATAAAGTTCCCTACAGCTCTGTGTCAACTTCTTTGGATAACCAAGGAGCCCCTAACTATGACAGTCTGAGATTTTGCTATTTAAATATTTGGCATTCATTTAGATTATATATTCATTTATACTATACAGGTTACTAATGGTTTTGAAAGAAAACAAAAATTCAAACTACTCACTAGGAAACTGTAAGATGGTGTTATAAATATTCAGAGACTGAGAAAGCAATTTCAGTTCAGCAGGTGTATTCAGGTAGTGATATTCATTGTAGACCTTAAAGGCTAATTTAGATCCCATCTTTAACGTCGCGAATAGTCTCATTCTGTCTGTGGTCTTTTCAATATCTTTTTAGAAGGAACAACCCAATCCCCTTTTGTGTTTAGGTTCAATCTATTTTGGGTGTAATTTCTTTTATTTTTTTCTTAAACATGTATTTTTTAGTATAGAACACCTCTTATTCTAGGTTATAAAGAATTTTAGGTTAGAGATTATAAACATCTTGGGAAGTATCAGTTAGTATTAGAGAAGATTTAGTTGAGAAAGTCTTGTGTTGAAATCTTAGATCACTGATGGTTTCTTCAAGTATCAAAAGGTACAATAAAGGTAATTTTGGGGCCTTAGAGTGAAGGTCAAATTTAATAATACATCGAAGACTATATTAGAAAGGCAAACAATATTACAGATACTCAATTTTGTGATGTACTTTATTTTGTGATGGTACTTTACTTTTAATACTTGTTTTTTGTTCCATTGAAATGATAATGATATGAGGAACAAAGGCAAAAAGGAAATGTAGATAAAATTAAATTTCCTTATAGCCTGCAGCCCATTGATAAATACTTGAGACAAGACACAAGACCAGCAGAATATAACATTCCTCCAGGAAACTCCCAACTGTCCTAATGTTAATGTTTTGCTGAAGGGAAAAGCAACCTTAGCTTGCCAGTAATAGCTAGGCCTTCAAATCCTGTGAGTCTTCTTTAGCATATGAAAGTCTTTTTGGAAACTTCCCTTTGTCTTTACCTTCCCCAACTGCAAAGTATATTATCAATTGCTCTTTACCACCCAGGTGCACCCCTTTCTGCCCATGGGTCCTGTCCCCATGCTTTGATAAAAACAGCTTTTTGCACCAAAGACATCTCAAGAATTCTTTTCTGGCCTTTAGCTCCGAACCCCACCACTTCAAACCACATCAATAAGATTCCCATTTGAGAATGGTGTATTGAGGGGCACCTGGTTAGCTCAGTGGGTTAAGCCTCTGCCTTCAGCTTAGGTCTATGATCTCAGGATCCTGGGATCGAGCCCCACATGGGGCTTTCTGCTTGGCAGGGAGCCTGCTTCCCTTCCTCTCTCTCAAGCCTGCCTCTCTGCCTGCTTGTGATCTCTCTCTCTATCACCTTATCACTTTATCTCTAAGAAACTCCACTATAAAACTGTAGGGGCAAATGAAGCAAGGGAAGAAAATTCTGCAATAAAATTTCTGAAGCTAGAATGAAACTACACTGTAGTTTTAGAAGACTGCAGAAATGTGAAGACTGCAGAAATCTGAACCTCAAGCTTTCAGGAGTAAGCCTACCATGCTTCGACTGGAAGCATAAATACTTACAAAAGTACAGATAGGGGCATCTGGGTGGCTCAGCCACTTAAGTCTGCATTATGCTCAGGTCATGACCCCAGGGTCCCAGGGTCCTGAGATGGAGCCCCTTGGGCTCCCTGCCCAGTGGGGAGTCTGCTTCTCCCTCTCTCTTTTGCCCCTCTGCTACTCTCTTTCTGCCCCTTTCCCACTCATGCTCTCTCTCTCTCAAATAAACAAAAAAATCTTTAAAAAAAAAAGTATAGGTAGAGGTGAGACTAAAAAAATGTGGAATGTCTATATAAGGCTCTTAGTTTCACAGATCCTCTTCCTCATCCACACACCTGCACAATTCTGTCTCTCCAAACTTTAATGGAGGACTGGATTTATCCTCTGGTCTAGAGATATTAAAAACAGAGGGTATCAGGCAGAGCCATACTGAATATGAGAGGTTAGGGCAAATATGCACATTAAATGGCAGCATTCCTATACAATATACTCTCACTGCTTTATAAATGCTTTGTTCAAAGCTTCTTTCTTACAAGAACAAGATGAAAGTATTCCTTTCTGAGGAAACAGATAAGCCTAAAATGAAAAGCCCAACAGATACTGACAGTTGGGTTGGTGTAATGAATCAGCCTGTTTTTGGAGAAAGCCCACCATTCAGCAAAACTCTCCATCATAAAATTGAACCAACAGACAGCTGATTATAGCCCATTCTTACATATGAATGGACCTCTGAACCCAGGGATTCTGAGTAACACCAACAGGAGACAGAGACCAGAAACAAAGAGAAGAAAAGGAAATCAGGAAGAGAAGAAACAAAGCAGTGAGTAGGAGAAAATAAAGTACACCATAATGTCCTCAAAAGGCAAGAGATGATATTTCATCCATGAAACATGAATAAATGTTATAAAGAAAGAGCATTCAGAAAACCAAAAAGAGCTCTGGGAAATTAAAAATGTGACAGCAGGAATGAAAAACTCACCGGGTGTTTTAGCAGAAATAATTTTGAAAAAAAAATCTCTCACAACGTAAAACTTTAATAATAAAAAGGAGAGATGAGTAATAAGAAAGGACAGGTTAGGTCACAGGTGGATGAGTCTAGGAGTTCAATATCAGAATAATAGGGATCCCAAATAGAACAGAGGGTAGAGGAGGAAACTGTCAAATAAACTGTACCAGGAAACTACCTAGAATTAAAGAATACTCATTTTTATTTGAGCTTACCAAGTCCCAAGCAAAATAGAGGAGGATAAAGAAATGTGGAAAAGCATACCACTATGGAATGTCACTATAATAAAAAAGGAGAACCCAGAAGCTTGGGGTCAGTAATCATTATGTCATTTTGAACCAAATGAGGATAACCAAATCAAGCTATTTCAATAACTTGACATGAGTTCCCTGGAGTGGTTAGGCACAGGCAGTATTTCCTAGAAAAGTCTAAAAATGTGAAGTTGTTTTTAATTCTGGAGCAAAAGGTAAGGGTTATATATGTGTGCAGCCTCTACTCACAGAATTTAGAAAGGAAATTTTTGAGATTTTTCTCTGGGGGAAACATCTGGGGGAAGGCAGCAGGGAAGGTAGAAAGAATCTTATAAAAACTGTAGTTGAGGTTGCTTTAATGAGGCAAGATGATTGGGGTATGGATTGCTTCTTGAAAAATTTATATTATGCTAGAAATCAACCTAAGCAAGAAGAGTCCCATCACATGACCCACAAAGCAGTGTATCTCTATGGAAGACAAAATCCCATCCTCCATGAAAACCCATTCTTAGGATACTCACTCTTAACATATCGTTCAAGGAGAAAGGATTATTACCTTAACCATTCCTTTGATTTTAGGTAACCTTGCCAGTCACAACGTATGTCTTTTTTTGGGGTAAATATGTAGTGAACTCTTGCATCAGAATGTATTCTGGCCATGATGATACATTTGTGCAACTACATAAAAATCCTTGTTTCATAGGTTGCTATGAAGGAAGCAAGAAAGTCATAGGTGCCCTAAGTAATCTGTGTGAAATTATGTGGGGATGACACATGACACAGGACAGTGGACAACTAAACCTAGTAAGTTAGTGCTTTCCAGAAGACCCTTTGACATTGGAGGTCTTTGAAAGTTTAAGTTCGATCAGTTTATGGTGAGAATGTTTTATGGGTACTTGCATTAGAGTATGGTCTGCATGCACATTAAGTAAATTATCCCCCAGAGTATTTTGCAACCATATTTTACTTATCAATTTTTCTTATTAGGCTCAATCGGGGAACAAATGTCTATGTTTTTCTTCTTCCTCCTCCTAAGGAAGGAGGAGGAATACACTCCTCATGTGTAATTTAAACCCTACTTCAGTTTCCAATATCATTCCTAAATTTTGAGGTTAGGAGGAATGGTGAGTAAGAATTATAAGAGATGGAAAATGTCTCCTTCTGAACAAAATACCAAATCACTGTAGCTGCTGGTGTACTATTAATTGTGCGGCTTGCCCCCACAACTTAGAGTATTTCCTTTTCTTGAAACATGACTTTTTTTCAGTTTTATTAGAATAGGGCAAAATGAGCTTCTGGTATTTTCTGCTCCTCTCTGAGAATTACCTCTTGCCAAAAACTTACTGATAATCTCACCACAAACTGCCTACTTTTTTTCATGGTTTTATAAAGTAAAATAATATGCAGATAAGAAGCCCCAAATGTTTCTTAGAGTGTATTATGCTAAACGAAATAAGTCAGTTAGAGAAAGACAAATACCATATGATTGCACTCATATGTGGAATTTAAGAAATGAAACAGGTGAACATAGGCAGAAAAAAGAGAGAGAGGGAAACCATAAAACAGACTCTTAACCTTGGGGAAGAAACTAAGGGCTGCTGAGGATGGGGGAAGGGTATGGGTTAAATGGGTGCTGGGTATTAAGAAGGACACTTGTGATGAGCACTGGGTGTTGCATGTAAGTGCTGAATCACTAAATTCTACTCCTGAAACTAATATTATACTACATGTTAACTGGCTGAAACTTAAATAAATTAAATTTAAATTTGAGTAATTTAAATTTAAACTTGAAACAAAATAAAAACAAAACCAAAAACAAGTCAAACCAAACTGATACCCCACCACTACTGCATCCCAATCTGTCTCCGGTTTTACCAGTCTAAATTTAGACCTCAGTTCTTGTCCTTGCTGTGTCTTTTTTTTTTTTTTTTTAAGATTTTATTTATTTATTTGACAGATAGAGATCACAAGTAGGCAGAGACTCAGGAAGAGAGAGAGAAGGAAGCAGGCTCTCTGCTCGATCCCGGGACCCTGGGATCATGACCTGAGCCGAAGGCAGAGGCTTTAACCCCCTGAGCCACCCAGGTGCCCCATCCTTGCTGTGTCTTAAGACAATTTCTCTTAAACTTTTTGTCTCATTTTATTTTCTTTGGTAGAGTATTGCAAATGCTTACTTATAGTTCTTACATATTTCATTTTAGTGTTATTCACAATTATTATATTTCTAACATGCTAGTATGAAAGGATTTTTTAATGTTTGTTTTCTGGGAAAAAATGAGAAATATTCTAGCATTCACTGGAAGAAACAAAATAACCTTCCGAGGTCAAATAGTTATTAGTTTTATATTATGTTACATTAGTTTATGCAGATTCTTATTTTCCAAATAATTTGTTTCAGGGATTTACTAAATTCATTAAAATTCGTGTTACTTTTTGTTTGTGTCTCTGAATGTGTGCACGTGCTTGTCTTTCAGTTGTTTAAATGAAATCTTATACTAGCTTAATTAAAAGAATTAGATTTCAAAATTGTTCAGGTCATGGAACAGTGCAAAGTGAAAAATAAAAACATATTTTTGTTAGATGATGTAGTTCATTCTTAAAATTATCTAGACATACCATTTTTAATTTAAATTTTCTGACTCTTGGTTTCTTTGTGTTTCTGATATGGTATATTTTTCTTGAAAAGAAAATCTTTTCAGTTTCTTCTTTAAAACAGACATTGTCATTTTACATGTGTTTTGTAAAGATTCCCCTTTTCCCTCAACCCTGGAATTTCTTGATGAAAGATGGCTTACAACAGAAGTTGTTACTGATATTTTCTGTTGATAGTTTTATTAATTCTTAGTTGATGGAATGAGTGCCAACTACTATGACTTGAAATTTAAAATTAGTGTGAGTTGAAGCAATATTCAGAGACCAACTTTTGCCTTTTTGCCACCATTGCTGCTCTTCTCTGTACATGCTCTATATTGGGAAGGGACTGTAAGCTTCTCTGTCTTGATAATTAAACAGAAAGAAGTAAATAAACAAACAAAGAAGGGAGCCAATGCAGACTTCCAAAAAATTTTTTTTCATTGCCAAGTATGACTGTACCACATGTGTGGCTGTCTTTCTCCAGCTGCAGATACATCTGCTAGTGCTTTTTTTTGGCATTGTGCTAGATATCCCAATAGGTTTTTCCAAAAGAGCAATCTGTCAGTGCAAATGTTTGCAAGTGCCACGTTCTAGAAGATGTTTTACCACCCCCCCCCCACCAAGGATAACAAAACACTTATACAAATAAACATTTTTATTGAAATGAAAATCTTATTGTCAAATATTTCAAACCATAAAGAGAAGATTAAAGAATAACATAAACATTCATCTACACTCATGGTTCTACTAGTACTAGTTATTATGTTAAATTGATTTCAGGTCTTCTAAGAATTAATACATGACAAATATGGTTGAGGTCCCTCTGTTCTCCTACCTCATCTCATTTCCTTCTTCCTTACTTCAGTGGTAACTTCTACCAGGAATTCAGAATTTATGGGTTTTGTGCACACTTTGCTAAATACTTTCTTACTCATAAATATTGTCTGTTATTTCACATCAAAACAAGATGCTGCAACATGCACATTAAATAGCTAAAATCCAAAACACTAACAACGCCAAATGTTGGTGAACATGTGGAGTAACAAGTACTGTAATTCATTGCTGGTGGAAATGTAAAATGGAGCAGACAGTGTGGAAAACAACTTGGCAGTTTCTTACAAAGTTAAACATAGTCTTACCATGTGATCCAGCAAATGTGATCCTAGCTATTTACCCAAGTGATCTGAAAATTTATGTCCACACACAAACATGCACATGTGGGTGTATTATAGCTTTATTCACCCAAACTGGAAGCAGCCAAAAATGTCTCTATTGGTAAACAATCTGTGGTACATCCATACAATGAATATTATTCAACAATGAAAAGAAATGAACCATCAAAATACAAAAAGACACAGAGGGACCTTAAATGTTTACTGCTGAGTAAAGAAGCCAGTCTGAAAAGGGTGCATACTGTTTGATTCCAATTATATGGCGTTTTGAAAAAGGCAAAACTTTTGATGAATGTTTGCAGAAGGTTTGTATGGAGATGGGCTGGAATGAATAGGTGGTGCACAGGGGACTTGCAGGGCGATGGAACTATTTTGCATAATACCATGGTGAAGATAAGACATTAATTTGCATAGAACTTTACAGACACAAAAATAAAGATGTATGCAAACTAAAAAAAATCATTTAAGAAGTCTGAAGATCCCTGAAAAGAATGCAAGCCTCTGATAATAGACTAAAAATGCATTACAGATGCATGTTGCAACCTCACCAAAAAGGGTGGGCAAAGGCCAATCTAAGTAATTTTGAAAATGAGCAGAGTCTGTAATAGCAAAGGCAAATGTGTACAAGAACTGCACTCTAGCTAATAAAGTTGTTTCTCAAAGTGATATAGGTTAAGAAGTCTGATGCTTGTGTTGAACAAAGGGTGACAGATGGTGAGGTCCAGGTGTGTTGTAAATGGGAGAGTAAGTCCCTTTGTGGGGTCTATGAGGATCATTTTAATATATCCACAGAAATTACATTAGGAAAGGCATGTGAAATTAAAGAATCTATTATATTTACAGATCCAGATGAGAGAGGTACACCATGCCACTCAGGCAGCCATATAGGAGGAGCACCCAGAGAGTAAGTGGAAACAAGCAGGTGGGAAGTTAAGAGAGAGTGAGGACCATTGGAGTCCTCTTTTTTTTTTTTTTTGAGGCGGTCAGTATGGAATAGACAAGCCAAAGGCACGAGGGGATTTCATTCGTGTGTTTGAATATCACAAAGTCACAACCAGGGGGCAGCAAGAGAACTTGTGACAGGGAACCACTTTTTCACACTGGCATAGGTGGTCACCTGAGTGGGGTAATCAGCCTGTTTCTAAGGATGTTAAGGTATCAGGAAAATACAAAGTTTAAAAAAAAAAATTACAATACACGGTGGGTGGAGGAGCCAGTTTCGTCACTTTTGAAGTGGGAGGTTACAGATAAGCAGGGGAGGATGCCTGTATGACCCATGTGGTAATGCATTAACATTGGAGGCATCAGTATGAATTCAAGTTTAGCTTAATTAGGATACATATGGTTAAATGGAGAATTAGTTAGAGATACGTGTGTATTTAAGGGTTGTGTGTGTGTATACATATACATGCATACAGGTTATCCTACACACATACATTTCATTGCTCTTCAGCCAAAGGGCCTAGAAACAATGACACCTCAGTGGCCAAAAGCATGTCTGGTACCCTGATCTTGGTTTCTAATATTATTTACCTACAGAAGTAACAGCTGCTGATTCCAGGGCTTGGACAGTAAGTATACAAGATGAAACTCACATACTGAAACCATCTTTATTTTTTAAAGAAAAATATTTTTTCTTAAATAAATAGTTAAACTTATTGTTACATGTCAGTTTTGTTCTCAGGAGTTTCATGTATCTTATTTTTGGTCAGTATTTTATTTTTTCTTGAATAACTTTTACTCCGTTTCTGTGGGTGGTCAGATCTCCTGTCATTCTCTGTGTCTATAGCTGAAAACTTTTTATTGTGCTCACTCTTGAAAAATATTATGTCGTATATAAAATTATATGTTAGAGTTACTTTTTTTCCCCAGCAATGTGAAGATATTACCACTTTCTTTTGGCATCTGTTTTTGCAAATGAAGCCCCATTGTCAGTCGTTCTTTCCTATATTGTTAAAATGTCTTTTTGCTATTAATTTTTACAACTTATTTTATACTTAATGTACAGCATTTTTACTGTTTTTTTCACCCATTCCCTCACCCACCTCCCCTCTGGTAACTGCCTGTTTGTTCTCTATACTTAAGAGTCTGTTACTTGTTTTTGTCTCTTTTTAATTTGTTCTTTTGTTTCCTAAATGCCACATATGAGTAAAATCATATGATATTTGTCTTACTCTAACTTACTCCGCTTAGTATTATACTCTCTAGATTCATCCACATTGTTGTAAATGCCAAAACTTCATTCTTTTTATGTCTAAAAATGTATATTTATACACACAATAACTGACATGGTTTTGGAATAGAGGTGAGGTTGGGTGGTCTGGAGCCAAATGACTAAGAATTCTTGAGACATCTTTGGTGTAAAATGGTGGTTTATTAAACACAAGGACAGGACCCATGGGCAGAAAGAGCTGCTGCACCAGGATTGTGAGGGGTTGCTGATTATATACTTTGGGGTTAGGGGAGGGTAAGGAAAATAGGGAGGTTTTGAGAAGGATCTTTCATATGCTAAAGAAGACTCACAGAATACCAGAGACCTTGCCACTGTCAAGTTGAGGTTGGTTTGCCCCTCTAGTAAGACGTTAACAGTAAGATGGGAGTTTCCAGGAGGAATGTTACACTCAGCCTACTTCAAGTATCTGTCATGAGCTGCAGGTTATAAGGACATTTAATTGTATTTACAGTTTCTTCTGGAAGCTATTGCTAAGGCTTTTGTACACTGAGGGAGATTCATGTTTTATAGGATTGTGATCTTTATAAGTTAACTATTTGTTTTTCCTTTAGAGCAGCCAGGAGTGCCTTAGAAATGCCACATATATCCCATGGGGAGTGTGTGGTGGGTGTCAACTTCTGCTTTGTCCTCAGCTTGCCTTATGTTCCCTCATCACAACCACCTCTTCTTTACCCATTTATTGATAGATGCTTGGGCTGCTTCCATAATTTGGCTATTGTAAATAATGCTACAGTAAACACAAGGTGAATATATCCTTCAAATTAGTGTTTTCATGTTCTTTAGGTAAATATTCAGTAGTGGAATTACTGAGTTATATGGTGGTTTTATTTTTAATTTCTTGAGGAACCTCCATACTGTTTTGCACAATGGCTGTACCAGTTCATACTCTTAACAACAATGCACAAGGGTTTCTTTTTCTCCACATCCTAACCAACATTTGTTGTCCCTTGTGTTTTATATCTTAGCCATTTTGATAAGTGTAAGGTGATATCTCATTGTATTTTAATTTTCATGTTCCTGATGATGAGTGATACTGAGCATCTTATCATGTATTTGTTGCCTTCTCTATGTCTTCTATGGAGAAATGTCTATCCATGTCTTCTGCACATTTTAAATTGGATTATTTTGGGGAGTTGGTGTTGGGTTGTGTAAGTTTTTTATGTATTTTGAATACTAACCCTTTATTGGATATGTTATTTTCAGGTATCTTTTCCCATTCAGTAGGTTGTCTTTTAGTTTTGTTTATTTCCTTTCCTGTACAGAACTTTTTATTTTGATGAGGTCCCAATAGTTTATTTTTGCATTTGTTTCCCTTGCCTCAGAGTCATATCTAGAAAAATGTTGCTATGGCTGACCTCAGAGAAAGTACTGCCTGGGTTCTCTTCTAGGTTTTTTATGGCTTCAGGTTGCACATTTAGGTCCTTAATTCATTTTAAGCTTATTTTTGTGTATGGTGTAAAAAAGTGATCCAGTTTCAGTCTTTTGGATGTAGTTGTCCAGTTTTCCAAACATGACTGTAGAAATGACTGTCTTTTTCTCATTGCATATTCTTGCCTCCTTTGTCAAAGATTAATTGATTGGATAATCATGAGGTGATTTCTGGACTTTCTATTTCGTTCCCTTGATCTATGTGTCCGTTTTTGTGTCAATACCACACTATTTTGATTACTATATTTTAAAGATTTTATTTGTTTGAGAAAGAGAGAGACTGAAAATCTTTGGGTGGCTCAATTAGTCAAGCATCTGCCTTCAGCTCATGTCATGATGCCAGGGATTAAGCCCCATCAGACTCCCTGCTCAGTGGGAAGTCTGCTTTTCTTTCTCTGTCTGCCCCTCCCCTCCACTAGTACTCTCTCTCTCTCAAATAAATAAATAAAATATTAAAAACACACACATACAGTAAAATGTTACCTTGCATTCATTAAGATGGCTAGTATTTTAAAAATAACAAATATTCGTGAGGATGTGGAGAAATTGTAACTCTTGTGCTTTGTTGGGAATGTATAACAATATGGTAGTTCCTCATAAAATTAAAAATAGAATGATCAAAGATCCAGTTATTCTACTTCTGGTATATATGCAAAAGAAGTAAAATCAGAATCTTAAAAAATATTTGCACACCCACATTTACAGCAGCATTATTCACAATAGCCAAAGTTTGGAAGCAACTTAAGTATCCATTGATAGATGAATCGGCAAATAAAATGTGTATATACTTAGAATGCAACATTATTCAGACTTAAGAATGAAATTCTGACTCATGTTACACCATGGATGGACCTTGAGGATACTATGTTAAGTGAAATAGCTCACTCATAAAAAGACCAATACTATATGAGTTTGCTTACTTGAGGTATGTAGAGTAGCCGAATTCATAAAAACGGAAAGTAGAGTGATGATTGCCAGGGACTTGGGGAAGGGGAAATACAGAGTTGTTTTTTAATGGTGTGAAACTGTGATTTATAATAATAATAATATATTTGTTCTTCTTCTCATTCCTAGCACACAGCTCCTAAAATCCTTGTCATTTCCTAAGGTATAAAAGCAACGGACCATTTTTTTAATGATAATATCTTGTCTTTTGTCCTCCTAAAAGGGTTGCAAAGTGAGGAAGATGAAAGGAATGTCTCTTGTTACTTGTAATAACCGCTTTTCACCACTTCTGAATTTTTGTTAGTAAGGTGACTGTTGGAAAGCCCTCAGGGTGAAGGTCTAGTTCCCAGGGGAATTAACCATGTGATTAGAACTTTTATTCCCACACTTGGTGACCAGGCAAAGAAAAGGATCTGGAGTTGGAGTTCAATTAACAAATGACTTAATCAGTCATGCCCTGTATGAAGACTCCATAAGAATTTCTAAAGGAAGGGATTTCGAGTGCTTTTAGGTTGGTGAACATGCGGTGCTGGGAGAGTGGTATGCCCAGAAATGGCATGAAGGCTCTGCATTCCTTCCCTATGTATCTCTTCCATCTGGTTTTTACTGAGTTGTAGCCTTTACAATAAACTGGTAATCTAAGAGTAAACTGTTTTCTGAGTTTTGTGAGCTGCTTTGCTAAATTAGTGAAACTGAGAGAAAAGGGTTGTGGGGATCTTTGATTTATATCAGTTAGTCAGAAGTATAGGTGACCACCTGGACTTAATGACTGACATCAGAAGTGGCGGGTTTGGGGAGGAGGGCAGTCTTCAGAGATTGAGCCCTTAACCTGTGGAATCTGACACTAATTCCATGTAGTGTCAGAATTGAATTGAATTGTAGGACACCCATTTGGTGTCTGCAGAGAATTGGAGAATTGCTTAGTGTGTGAAAAACCCACATATCTAGTGAAGTCAGGTGTTCTGAGAATGTTGAGAGGCTTTTCTTTTACAAATGGGTCCAGAGTTTCAATTTTGCAAAATGAAATGTTTTGGAGATTGGTTGTACAATAATGTGAATCTACTTAACACAGAACTGTACACTTAAAAAAAAGGCTTATATGGTAATTTTTATGTAGTATGTATTTTACCACAATTAAAAAAAAATGCTATGACACTGAGCAAAACGATAAAGCAATAACAATGTAAATATTGACACATTTTTCTTTTTAACCTTGAAATCAAAAAGCCTAAAACTAAACTGGTACAAATTGTCATATTGTCAGTTGTATTATATAATAGGGGATTTTTCCTTAAAAATCTTTAAGAGACATAAAATTTTCACTTAAATATCCATTTTTATAAAAAATTCAGTCAGTGGAAGTTAATGCATTAATGCTATTTTATTCTAAAAGTTAGTTTTCTTTAAATACCTAACTTCTATAATACAATTTTCTTGAAATGAAAATCTTTTATATTAATGAAAATATGATTTACTGAAATTTTATTTTTCATGTTTTAAGTGAAACGAGTATTTGAAACATCTCATTTAAATTAAATTACTGATTTCTGTTGCTTTCGGTAGTAAGCATCACTAAGCTCACCATTTTGTCTAAAACAATGAGAATACTAATGGACTTATATTCCCAACACTCTAGTATAACATATTCCCATAATACTAGCTGGAATTTAAAGCTAAGATGATACAAAAAAAAAAAAAAAAAAACGGAGGGAGTACTATTAATCATTCTGATTTTCATACTTGGATATTTTTGCCTTTTGGAAATTATGATATCCTTATTGTTAAATTACTTATGAAAATTCTAGTTTCATAAAACAGATAGTTATATTTTATATACATAGTAAATGCAGCATCATAAGCCCCCACAAATCTTCTTAATAGAAAACTTAAAAAGTCTTATTCTTATTGATGTGTATATGCACTATGCCATAAAAGAAAAAAAAAATGCATTGTTGAGTTTTTGTAGTCTATATGAGCTCCTTAGATTTGGGCTATGATTTATAACTCACTGCATATGATATATGCTGAAATCAGTTTTCAAAACTCTTTCTGCAGAGGGAGAAGGGAAAGGAATGTGTCTTGAGATGCAAAAGAACTTTTCCTTAGTTGTTGTGCATTATTAAATTATTAAAACAAAATTTCCTTTTTATTTTAACTTACCCATACACTGTGACATTGGTATAAAGTCAACCCTGCCACTGTTGGATGTACTATGGAAAGGGTTGCCTAATACAGTAGGATATATCTCATTTGCAATCTTGGTTGAGGAAGTTAAGGCCTTTTTTTCCAGAAAAAGATTTTCCATAATCTTCAATCTTCTCATTGTTTTAATTTCTTCTATTTCTTTTTCTGGGACAAACATAGTACATTTGTTCTCTCCATCACCTAGATGGTTTTCCTAAAGCTTCTGTTCTGCATTTTTTTGCTTCAAACATAACGTGTATTTTATTATCACATGGATGATTTTCTTATCATACTCTTTATTTCATTACTCTTGCATTTATTTTCTCTCTACAGTATCATATTTATCACTGTACATGAGACAATTTCACACCCTCTTCTAAAGCAACAACAAAATGCTCTTCATGACTGAAGAAAGGAATATACCTACTTGTTGATAATATCAACTATATTACAGAGAAATACATAAAGTTTGACTGTCATATGTCATACAGTACAACTTTATATGTACAGATTGGTAGGTAGGGGTAGAAAATCTTTTATAATTGTTGAAATAAACTTCAAAGTAAATAGTGTGTGACTGGTACAACATATTCAAAAGTCATAATGAACTATACTAAAGGTATTTTTTCACACTCAAGTTTTTTTTAAATTATACATAAAATAATAAGCTATACTACTGTTTGTTGCACTTTTTAAAAAATTTATTTATTTATTTTAATAAACATATAATTTATTTTTATCCCCAGGGGTACAGGTCTGTGAATCGCCAGGTTTACACATTTCACAGCACTCATCATAGCACATACCCTTCCCAACGTCCATATCCCCACCACCCTCTGCCATCCCCCCTCCCCCCAGCAACCCTCAGTCTGGTTTTTGAGATTGAGTCTTTTATGGTTTGTCTCCCTCCCAATCCCATCTTCTTTCATTTTTTTCTTTTCCTACCGCCCAACCCCTGCACATTGCATCTCCACTTCCTCATATCAGGGAGATCATGTGATAGTGTCGCCCTGACTGACTTATTTAGCTAAGCATAATACCCTCTAGTTCCAAGCTGTTGCAAATAGCAAGATTTCATTTCATTTGATGGCTGCATAGTATTCCATTGTATATATATACCACTTCTTCTTTATCCATTCATCTGTTGATGAACATCTAGGTTCTTTCCATAGTTTGGCTTTTGTGAACATTGCTGCTATAAACATTCGGGTGCGCATGCCCCTTCGGAGCACCACATTTGTATCTTTAGGATATATACCCAGTAGTGCAATCGCTGGGTCATAGGATAGCTCTATTTTCAGTTTTTTGAGGAACCTCCACACTGTTTTCCAGAGTGGTTGCACCAGCTTGCATACCCACCAACAGTGTAGGAGGGTTCCCGTCTCTCTGCATCCTCACCAGCATCTGTCATTTCTTGACTTGTTAATTTTAGCCATTCTGACTGGTGTGAGGTGGTATCTCAATGTGGTTTTGATTTGTATTTCCCTGATGCCAAGTGATGTGGAGCACTTTTTCATGTGTCTGTTGGCCATCTGGATGTCTTCTTTGCAGAAATGTCTGTTCATGTCCTCTGCCCATTTCTTGATTGGATTATTTGTTCTTTGGGTGTTGAGTTTGCTAAGTTCTTTATAGATTTTGGACACTAGTTCTTTATCTGATATGTCATTTGCAAATATCTTCTCCCATTCTGTCAGTTGTATTTTGGTTTGGTTAACTGTTTCCTTTGCTGTGCAAAAGCTGTTGATCTTGATGAAATCCCAATAGTTCATTTTTGCCCTTACTTCTGTTGTCTTTGGCAATGTTCCTAGGAAGAAGTTGCTGTGGCTGAGGTTGAAGAGGTTGCTGCCTATGTTCTCTTCAAGGATTTTGATGGATTCCTTTCTCACATTGAAGTCCTTCATCCGTTTTGAGTCTATTTTCATGTGTGGTATAAGGAAATAGTCCAATTTCATTTTTCTGCATGTGGCTCTCCAATTTTGCCAGCACCATTTGTTGAAGAGGCTGTCTTTTTTCCATTGGACATTCTTTCCTGATTTGTCAAAGATTAGTTGACCACAGAGTTGAGGGTCTATTTCTGGGCTCTCTATTCTGTTCCATTGATCTATGTGTCTTTTTTTGTACCAGTACCATACTGTCTTGATGATGACAGCTTTGTAATAGAGCTTGAAGTCCGGAATTGTGATGCCACCAACTTTGGCTTTCTTTTTCAATACTTCTTTGGCGATTCGAGGTCTTTTCTAGTTCCATATAAGTTTTAGGATTGTTTGTTCCATTTCTTTGAAAAAAATGGATGGTATATTGATAGGGATTGCATTAAATGTGTGGATTGCTTTAGGTCGAATAAACATTTCACAATATTTGTTCTTCCAATCCATGAGCATGGAACATTTTTCCATTTCTTTGTGTCTTCCTCAATTTCTTTCATGAGTACTTTATAGTTTTCTGAGTATAGATTCTTTGTCTCTTTGATTAGGTTTATTCCTAGGTATCTTATAGTTTTGGGTCCAATTGTAAATGGGATTGACTCCTTAATTTCTCTTTCTTCTGTCTTGTTGGTGTAAAGAAATGCAACTGATTTCTGTGCATTGACTTTATATCCTGACACTTTACTTAATTCCTGTAAAAGCTCTAGCAGTTTTGGAGTGGAGCCTTTTAGGTTTTCCACATGTAGTATCATATCATCTGCAAAGAGTGATAGTTTGACTTCTTCTTTGCTGATTTGGATGCCTTTAATTTCTTTTTGTTGTCTGATTGCTGAGGCTAGGACTTCTAGTACTATGTTTAATAGCAGTGGTGACAACGGACATCCTTGCTGTGTTCCTGACCTTAGCAGAAAAGCTTTCAGTTTTTCTCCATTGAGAATGATATTTGCAGTGGGTTTTTTATAGATGGCTTGATAATATTGAGGTGTGTGCCCTCTATCCCTACACTTTGAAGAGTTTTAATCAGGAAGGGATGCTTCAATTTGTCAAATGCTTTTTCATCATCTATTGAGAGTATTTTATGGTTCTTATTCTTTCTTTTATTAATGTATTGTATCACATTGATTGATTTGCAGATGATAAACCAACCTTGCAGCTCTGGAATAAATCCTACTTGGTCGTGGTGAATAATCCTTTTAATGTACTGTTGGATCCTAATGGCCAGTATTTTGGTGAGAATTTTTGCATCTGTGTTCATCAAGGATATTGGTCTGTACTTCTCTTTTTTGATGAGATCTTGTCTGGTTCAAGGTGATGTGGGCCTCATAAAATGAGTTTGGAAGTTTTCCTTCCGTTTCTATTTTTTGGAACAGTTTCAGGAGAATAGGAATTAATTCTTCTTTAGATGTTTGGTAGAATTCCCCTGGGAAGCCATCTGGCCCTGGACTTTTGTTTGTTTGGAGATTTTTGATGATTGTTTCAATCTCCTTACTGGTTAGAGGTCTGTTCAGGTTTTCTATTTCTTCCTGGTTCAGTTGTGGTAGCTTATATGTCTCTAGAAATGTATCCATTTCTTTCAGATTGTCAAATTTGTTGGCATAGAGTTGCTCATAGTATGTTCTTATAATTGTTTGTATTTCTTTAGTGTTGGTTGTGATCTCTTCTCTTTCATTCATGATTTTATTTATTTGGGTCCTTTCTCTTTTCTTTTTGATAAGTCTGGCCCCGGGTTTGTCAATCTTATTAATTCTTTCAAAGAACCATCTCCTAGTTTCGTTGATTTGTTCTATTGTTTTTTTAGTTTCTATTTCATTGATTTCTGCTCTATCTTTATGATTTCTCTTCTCCTGCTGGGTTTAGGGTTTCTTTATTTTTCTTTCTCCAGCTCCTTTAGATGTAGGGTTAGGTTGTGTACTTGAGACCTTTCTTGTTTCTTGAGAAAGATTTGTAGCTCTATATATTTTCTTCTTAGGACTGCCTTTGTTGTGTCCCACAGATTTTGAACTGCTGTGTTTTCATTATCATTTGTTTCCATGAACTTTTCAATTCTTCTTTAATTTCCTGGCTGACCCATTCATTTTTTAGAAGGATGCTATTTAGTCTCCATGTATTTGGGTTCTTTCCAAATTTCCTCTTGCGATTGAGTTCTAGCTTCAGAGCATTGCAGTCTGAATATATTCAGGGAATGATCCCAATCTTTTGATACCACTTGAGACCTGATTTATGACTCAGGATGTGATCGATTCTGGAGAATGTTTCATGTGCAGTAGAGAAGAATGTGTATTCTGTTGCTTTGGGATAGAATGTTCTGAATATATCTGTGATGTCCATCTGGTCCAGTGTGTCATTTAAGGCCTTTATTTCCTTGTTGATCTTTTGCTTGGATGATCTGTCCATTTCGGTGAGGGGAGTGTTAAAGTCCCCTACTATTTTTGTATTGTTGTCAATGTATTTCTTTGATTTTGTTATTAATTGGTTTATATAGTTGGCTGCTCCCATGTTAGGGGCCTAGATATTTAAAATTGTTAGGTCTTCTTGTTGGACAGACCCTTTGAATATGATATATGCCCTTCCTCATCTCTTATTATAGTCTTTGGCTTAAAATCTAATTGATCTGATATAAGGATTGCCACCCCAGCTTTCTTTTGATGTCCATTAGCATGGTACATTGTTTTCCACCTCCTCACTTTAAAACTGGAGGTGTCTTTGGGTCTAAAACGAGTTTCTTTTAAGCAGCATATTGATGGGTATTCTTTTTTTATCCATCCTGATACCCTGTGTCTTTTGATTGGGGCATTTAGCCCATTAACATTTAGGGTAACTATTGAGAGATATGAATTTAGTGCCATTGTATTGCTTGTAAGGTGACTGTTACTGTATATTGTCTCTTTCTTTCTGATCTACTACTTTTAGGTCTCTCTTTGCATAGAGGACAACTTTCAGTATTTCCTGTAAAGCTGGTTTGGTGTTTGCAAGTTCTTTCAGTTTTTGTTTGTCCTGGAAGCTTTTTATCTCTCCTTCTATTTTCAATGATAGCCTAGCTGGATATAGTATTCTTGGCTGCATGTTTTTCTCGTTTATTGCTCTGAATATATCATGTCAGTTCTTTCTGGCCTGCCACGTCTCTGTGGATAGGTCTGCTGCCAATCTAATGTTTTTACCCTTGCATGTTACAGACTTCTTTTCCCAGGATGTTTTCAGAATTTTCTCTTTGTCACTAAGACTTGTAAATTTTACTATCAGGTGACAAGGAGTGGACCTATTTTTATGATTCTGAGGGGCGTTCCTACCATCTCCTGGATTTTTATGTTTGTTCCCTTTACCATATTATGTAAATTCTCTACAATAATTCTCTACAATATACCTTCTGCTCCCCTCTCTCTTTCTTCTTCTTCTGGAATCCCAATTATTCTAATGTTGTGTCATCTTATGGTGTCACTTATCTCTCGAATTCTCTCCTCATGGTCCAGTATTTGTTTGTCTCTCTTTTGCTTAGCTTCTTTATTCTCTGTAATTTGGTCTTCTATATCACTAAATCTTTCTTCTGCCTCATTTAGCCTAGCAGTAAGAGCTTCCATTTTTTATTGCATCTCATTAGTAGCTTTTTTTTATTTCAACTTGGTTAGATTTTAGTTCTTTTATTTCTCCAGAAAGGGCTTTTATCTTTTTGGAGAGTGTTTCTCTAATATCTTCTATGCCTTTTTCGAGCCTGGCTAGAACCTTGAGAATCATCATTCTGAACTCTAGATCTGTCATATTACCAATGTCTGTATTTATTAGGTCCCCAGATTTTGGTACTGCCTCTTGTTCTTTTTTCTTTTGTGGTGAGTTTTTCTGCCTTGTCATTTTGTCCAGATAAGGTTTGCTTTCTCCTCCTCTGGAATTTGCTGTTCTCTTTGGTGAGTAAAGTTGGTCTTGGCTGGGTTTCTTGTTCATCTTCTGGGGGAGGGGCCTGTTGTAGTGATTCTCAAGTGTCTTTGCCCCAGGTGGAATTGCACCGCCCTACCAGGAGTCAGGCTAAGTAATCCGCTTTGGTTTACTTCCAGGAGCTTTTGTTCCCTGAGTGCTTTCCGTAGAGTTCTGGAGGATGGGAATGATGATGGAGGTTTTCCAATCTCCGGCCCAGAGGAGCCGAGAGGTCAGGGTCCCGCTCCTCAGTGCGCCCTCAGAGAAAAGCGCCCAACCGCTCCTGTCTCCCTGGCCTCTGGTCACACTTGGAGGAAAGCGCTCAATTGCTCGCACTTTGAGAAAAGCACCCTGTCTTTTCCATCTCTGTGGTCTTCAGCTGAGATTTAAGCTAACCCAGCCTGCAACTGGTTCAAGGTAACCCTGAGCTGAGAGCTCACTCCTCGGCTTTGTCACTGTATCCAGCTTCCCTGCTGTAATACCTGTGAGCTCTGTGATACTCAGACACCCCTGGTCCTTCTGTGACCCCGGGGAACCTGGGGTTATGCTGACCCTGCGTGGGCTTCCCTCTGGTTTAGCCTCTGAAGCGATGTCCCTCCGTGGAGCAAACTTTTAAAAGTCCTGATTTTGTGCTCCATTGCTCTGCCACTTGCCAGGAGCCGGCCCCTCCCCCCACAGTCTATCTTCCTGTCACTTTGGATTCACTTCTCCGCAGGTCCTACCTTTCAGAAAGTGATCAATTGTCTGTTTCTAGAATTGTTACTCTTCTTCTCTTCGATTTCCCATTGGATTTGTAGGTGCTTGCAATGGTTAGATCAGCTATCTAGCTGATCTCCTGCTACGTGATGTCATCTCAGCCTGTTACTTTTCCACCATCTTGACTCCTCTTCTGTTTGTTGCACTTTGAATTCAATATAATAAAGTAACATGAATTATCATACTGTTTGTTACCACTTAGGTTTTTTTCCAATTTTCAGTTATTATAACTCATTCTTTAATGAGTACCTTTTTTTTTAAGATTTTATTTATTTATTTATCAGAAAGTAAGAGAGAGAGAGAGAGTACAGGGAGACAGAGTGGCAGAGGGAGAAGCAGGCTCCCTGTGGAGCAAGGAGCATGATGTGGGACTCAATCCCAGAACGCTGGGATCATGACTTGAGCTGAAGGCAGCCGCTTAACCAACTGAGCCACCCAGGCGTCCCTCAGTGAGCACCTTTTTATGTGCCTCCTGTTCACTTGTTCATGTATTTCTTCTGGGGAGATACCAAGATTGATGGTCATAGTATAAATACACTTAAAAGTTAATACTGTTAAATTGTTCTCCACGATGCATATAAAAATGTTTTGGTTTTATCAGGAGTGTATGTGACCATAATTTCTCCATTTGCTTGGAAATATATAACATAAAATGTTTTAATTTTCCAATTTTAAACATAATAAGTGTTATATGAGCATAGTTGTAACTTGGAATTAATTTGGATTTTCAATTAATATTTTTCCACTGTTTGCATGAGATAGTTCAGAGCTCAAAACCATGGTGATGGGGGGAAAGTGACAAAAGTTCAGGAACCATTTGATGAGTGTAAGGTTTTGTTTCTCTTGGTTTTCAGAGTAGCAGACAGTACAAATGCCTGAGCCTATTGGCTATGATTCAGAACTTAAAGTGATCTCAAGTAACCAAGGCACACTTTTAGTTACTAGGCAATGGGACAGAAGATAATCTTGGAAATGCAATCAGTACTAAATTGTGATGTATTTTATTTATTTATTTTTAAAGATAGATTTATTTATTTATTTATTTATTTGAGAAAGGAGAGAGAGAGAGCAAGCAAATGCGGGAATGAGAGGCAGAGGGAGAGGGAAAGAAAGAATCACGACCAAACTCCCTTGCTGAGTGTGGAGCCCCCTATAGGGCATGATCACAGGACCCTGAGATCAGGAGTCCAGCCTAAACAAGGAGCTGGCACTTAACCAACTCTGCTGTCCCAGTGTCTGGTGATGTGTGATATGAGGAAAATGGTATTTTATTCTTTATGGAGTGAAAGACAGTTAAAACTTTAAGTGTGTAAATGACATGATCTGAACAGCAGCAGCAAAGATAACACTGTCCATACTATGGAAATAGATTATAAGAAATTAGAGTTAGAGATATGTAAGTAGTTACATAGGATTGTATTTATGAAGAAATAGGTTTGGAGATGTTTTTGGAGATTGGAAAATGAAAAGCTACTGCTCAAGTGAATGTGTGAAAGGAGAGAAAAAACAGTCAGATATAACTGAAAATATTCTTGCATAGGCAACTGGTGGATACGAAGTTAATTTTATTGAAATTCAAATGGAAAAGACATGCAAAGAATACAGCATTTTAAAGAAGTTCTTGATAGAAAGAAGATCAACTGACTGACAGCCAACACTAGCTAGAGAGTTTTTACCATTTACCTTTGTGTAAGGACCAGATTTGACAGTATAATCAATAAAAGAGTGGATGTAGCTTGAATAACTCATAATAATCTTACAGGAGTACAGATAATAGTACTTTATGTCAGTGGAATCAATTGTGGATACAGATGGGCTCCAAGATAATCATGAATGAACACATGAATGTGACAATCACAGTATAAGGCCATTCTATTGGGCCATCCCCAGTCATGGCCAGGTTTATCAGCGTTCCTCCTGGGGCTCTGATGAACGCACTTTATAACTTCCAGTTCCCTAATGATTTGCACCTCACCGGTTTTCTCTTTACCAAATAGTCCTTATCTACTGAATTCCTCACTCTGCTGCTTCCTGTGCTTCTCTCCTAGTAGTTAAAGAACCTGGACTGAGAACTTCTTAATTATACTTCCCTTAAAGCTATAAATTTGTAGCTTTCAAAGGCTCTTCAGAGTCTCTGCCCTATTCTAGCTTTAGAAGTCTGAAATAAAGAAATGAGTTACCTTCCCTTTTTTGGAAATCATGTGAGTTTGGCTCAGGACGACTTTGTTCTCCCCAACTTTCCCTCTCTCCCAACATCCAACTTCTGCTCTTCCTTTATGAAATAGGTCTGTCTGTAGAAAAAGCAGTGGGAAGAAAAATTCCATAATACCAACTTACTAATTCATAAGAAGAAATACAACTTTAGAGTGGACCAAAATGCTTGACTTGGAAGAACTGCTGCATGAAAAGTTAATTACGATAAGAAGGCCAGCTTATTATTTTACTCTGAGAAGAAAATTTCCAAAGCAAATAGGCCCATTCTTTAGGCAACACATTCTCTCCTTGTGGACGTATTATTTGGTAAGCTAAATAAAATAAATTAGAATTCATTTTTGGGATGACAACTTCATAACAAGTGGTACAATAGATGATTCAAATTTTAAGTGCCATGTCCTAAATTTAATGTTTATATCACTGCAGACTATATCGAGGTTGTTTGGCTATTATCCTTGATTCCCAGTACTCATAGTTCTAGACAGTGCTGGGTGGACATCATCACCCTTTGCCTCTTTGGGTTTTCCCTGTTTATTACAAAATAAGAGATTATGTAGAGTTAGCATAGAGTTGGTAGATATAGATAATAATAACACATCTCAAAAATGTAATACAGGGAAATAAGGGGAAAAAAGGAAGTGTAATGAATAGAGTGCTGATATAAGAGTATCATGAATTGGTAGAAATTGGGTTCAAGTTAAGTATGCAAAATTTTGTTAAACTTAAAAAAGAGTGAGGTATTGGGTTTATATGTTAAGTAATGAATCACTAAATTATATCCCTTAAACCAATTCTACACTAATGTTAACTAACTTGAATTTAAATTAAAAAAATTAATAAATAAAAAAATTTAAATCTAAGAAATATGGGAGTGACCTAACCATTTTGTAGCTGTCCTCAGAGAACAGTAAATATATGTTTATTTATTTTAATTTTCAAAGATGATAAGTAGTTTAGAAGTTAAAAACCTTAGGTTTGGCAAGGGTAAATGATGTAGTATGAGGCACTTCTATGTACCACATCCATTTCTTATGCCAGAAGATATTGCAGAACTATGAGTGGGAATCCTGAAGCATTTGGGTCCTTTTTGATACTCAAGCCAGTCTGAATTTAATCAGATATCACAGCCAGGCTGTCATTGTTCACATAGATGGAACTATTAGTCCAATTATTTTGTTGTAAGGTCACAGAACATCAGAAATGGCAAACATGTAGGTTCTTTAAAAGGGTAATAGGATAGAGAATTTTGAAAATCGTTGCCTCAGTAGGCAATCATAAATAATGCCTTAATTTCTGCATCATACAAGGATAGGTACATAATTATAGACTAACACCCAATGAAACAAATTGAAAGCTGCTACTTTAGAAATGCTTGCTTATAAATATATACATACATCATAAAATTGAAAAAAGGCAACGAACCTTTACTCTTTATCCATTATACCACTGAAATATCTGAGATGTTTTGATGCCCCTTGTTATGCCTGACTTAGTAAAGGATACATAGTAAATGATCCTCAAGTAACTAACCTCAATTCTTGCCTTTTATTTGGTTACTTACAGAATCTATACATAATTCATTTAGAAAGCAAATTCTGGTCCCACACTACAGAGGGAAGATCTGAGCTAAAGAAGTACACAAAATTGGGCCGCCTAGGTGGCTCAGCCGTTTAAGGGTCAAACTCTTGGTTTCTGGTGAAGTCATGATCTCAGAGTCCTGAGATCGAGCTCCACATCGGGCTCCCTGTTTATAGATGAGTATGCCCCTTACACTCTCTTTTTCTCCTTCTGCTGCTCCCCGCAACCCTCCTCAGAAACCTCTCTCTCTAAAATAAATAAATAAAAACAATATAAATAAAATACAATATACTGAATAATAATATATTATATTATCAATTGTATTCTATTAGTATATAATTAATTATATTACAATATATAATATATTAATATAGAATTAATAAAAATATTAATCTAATATTAAAATAAATAAAAATAAAAAATAAAATGTAGACAGAAATAAAAGTGTTGCACATATTTACTTCATATTTATTCTGAAATGTGTGATAGCTTTAGGAAAAAGGGAGAGACATTCTGAATATTACTTTACATGTATTCTGTTACATACAAGATGAGTACTTGTTGCAGAGAGTTCACATTAAACTTTATGTACATGGTTGGGTCATTTAACTTCCAACTAGAAAAAAGGAATCAATCTTTTTCTTTCTTTCTTTCTTTCTTTTTTTTTTTTTTAAAGATTTTAATTATTTATTTGACAGAGAGAGACAGTAAGATAGGAAACACATGCAGGGGGAGTGGGAGAGGGAGAAGCAGGTTTCCTGCTGAGCAGGTAGCCCAACACGTGGGGCTCCATCCCAGGACCCCAGGATCATGACCTGAGCTGAAGGCAGCTGCTTAACGACTGATGTACCCAGGCACCCCAGAAGGAATCTTTCAATATTGGGAGAAGATGGAGGAAGTATCTCTGGTGTGCTGTGGTAGTCGGCTAATGCAATTTGATGTTTATATCATTATTCACCACAGAGTTTCTATTGGGATACAAAGATGGGGATTTGGGGAGCATTTAAGTTCTTATTTTACCACTTTGATTAGTCCTGAAGAGAGCTATTTTACTTTAGGGGAAGGATGGAGACCACTCTCCATTCCCTTAGCCAGGCTGGTGAAGTAGATGAGCTTAATCCTATAACCCAAACTTTAAATCTCACTGGGAAAAAATATATTTCTCTCTCCCAAACACACTAGTCCTGCCAATTACTGCCACTTGGAAGACAGCTGCTTAGAATATAGTCCCTTTTTATGTTTCATAATAACTAAAAGATTGAAGCCAACAAGGCTAATGTGATTTGTAAAAATAATTGAGGTCAATATGTTCAGACTAGAGAGTGGAAGACTTACTATTAAATATAAATGAAATTATAATCTTCTTGATCTGAATGATAAGCACAGAGAAAGTCAGGAACAACTCAAGCAAAATTCAGCCTAAATAATTATAAGAATTGAAAGATGAAATGCTTGGTTATAACGTCTACCTGACATTTCATGGTAGACTGAGCAGATGAAAAACATCATTATAACATTAAAATAGCCTATGATATCCGAATTACTTATCACTAAACATAATTAAAATCTTCTTAATAATTTAATTGCACACCATCAAAATAAACACGTTCCTTAGCAAAATGTCACCTGAATCTTTTTTTATAGTTAGTTCACATTAAAAAAAAAAAACACTGGGTAAATGAAGTTAAAAACAATAGAAATATAATTCATTATTAAAGATATGTGCATCATTATAAAATAATCCCCACTGAAGGGCAGTAAAAGCAATTTCTCTTATTATAAACACACATATCATCAAATCTGTAAGAGCACAAGACTTCACTCATTTATTTTTCCATTCAACAATGATTTATTGGATACTTTAATATGCTCTGTATGGTACCTGACACAATGTGGGCTCATAATAATTTTGGTTTAATAAAGATGAATAAATATAAATGATGCGATTCTGTACCAAAACCATACACTTACAACTGTTAAAATATTTTTTATTAGGATCATCTGCATAAATAAAATTTTACAATGTTATAAATCAAGTTGGAAGGTCCAAGATTAAAAATGCATTTGCTAGTTTGATTCCAATTTAATTTTAGAAAATTAAATTCCAAAACAACTAAATGAGATTATTGTCTCCTACATATTTTTAAGTGCACCATGTTAGTGTATGAAAATTAAGAGCAGCACTACTAAACACTAAGTTGTCAATAACTGAAGTTCTCATGGGCTCATTTGTGGAAATAGGAATCACATTCTGGCTCCCTCTTGCAAGGCCTCCCCATTCTTTCTCATGTGACTCCAGCCTTCCTGGGAGAACCATGAGCTTCCTTTGGAAGGAAGATTACAACTAAGAAGTCACAATCTCAATCAAAATGATAAAGCGATTATAACTAATAATGCTAAGAAAATGTTATCCCAGCTGGATACTCTATTGAAAGAATCTGGTTGTCATCTAAAGATCTTAATTTGAAATTAATTGAGACTGTGTAATTTTCCAATTATCTCATGATGACTGCAAGAACTTTGAAGGAAAAAAATGCAGACTAACTTAGTTCTCTGACTTGGACAGTCAGTATTTTCCTTACCTATAGTTTGCTGCAGATTCTGGTCTAAAAATGAGACTATAGTACAAATACTGTGGATGTATGGATTTCCTATTTCCTAACAGAATCAACAGAAGGGAGGAAATGTTCTATGGGAAACTGGTATGAATGAAATTATGTAAGTTAACACTTTCTGATGTAAGAAACAAATGGGAAAGATAGTATGAAAGGTATGTTGAACTGGTAGCTTTTAATTCCTACATTTCAGTTTCACTCCTTCAAAAAGAACTGACCATTTGAAAGGCAAAAAAATTGTATTTTTTATATTTTATGCTCCATTCCTTTTTATTGAGGTATAATTGACATAAAAATCAACTGTATATATTTCAAATATACTATTTGTTACATTTTCGTGTAGGTACACTTATGAAAACATCACAAATATCAAGATAGTGAACATATCTTTTATGTTCCTTATGTCTGCTCAAGCTACCATGAAATGTCAGGTAAACATTATAACCCAAAACTTTCTTAGGCACTTTACAGCTTTTCCCTGCCCACTCTATTCCCATCCCTATGTAATTACCAATGAATTTCTGTCCATATAGATTAGTTGCATTACTATAATTTTATGTACCTGTTGTCATACAGAAGGTACTTTTTTTTTTTTTTTTTTTTTTTTTTTTTTTGGTCTGAGTTCTTCAGTAAGAATAATTTTTTTAAGTTAATGTTCAGAAGTATTCCATTACATAGATATACCACAATTTATTTATTCATTTACTTATTGGTAGACATTTTAGTTGTTTTGATTTTTGGAGTGTAATGAACAAAGGTGCTATAGAAATCTGTGTACAGGTCTTTGCATTGACATACACTTTCTCCTCAACAAATTCTTTGGAGTGGGATAGCTGGATTATATTGTGGCTAACTTTGTAATAAAGGGCTAGACTGCTTTCCAAAGTAGTTGAATCATTTTGCATTCCTATTCAAAGTGCATGAGATATCTACACCTATACCACCCTGAAAGTGCCTGGTTTCATCTGAAGTGCATGAAAGGTTTGGTTTCTCCCTTTCTTTGCCAACGTTTGGTGTTTTCAGGCTTCTAATTTTAGCCATTCTCAGAGGTAAGTAGTAGTATATCATTGTAGTCTTAATTTACATTTCCTTAATGACTAATGATATTGAGAAGCATCTTTTTCTTTTTCCTTTACTTGTAATGATTTTGTCTGGTTTTATAATAAGGATAGTTTTAGCCTCATAGAATAAATTAAAAATAACCGTTCAGGGGCGTGTGGGTGGCTCAGTTGGTTGGACGACTGCCTTCGGCTCAGGTCATGATCCTGGAGTCCTGGGATCGGGTCCCGCATTGGGCTCCCAGCTCCATGGGGAGTCTGCTTCTCCCTCTGACCTTCTCCTCGCTCATGTTCTCTCTCACTGTCTCTCTCTCAAATAAATAAATAAAATCTTAAAAAAAATAAATAACCTTTCATATTTTTTTTTAATTTTCAGAAAGAGTTTTTTAAAATTAATAATATCTCTTCCTAGAAGTTTTGTAGAATTCACTATAGTACTCATTTGTTCTTGGAATATTATTTTGAGAGTGTTTTTAAAGATAAATTAAACAGTTTTGATATGTACAGGGCTATCCAGGTTACCTATTTCTTCTTCAGTGTGCTTTGGTAGATAATTTGTGTTTTCAAGGAATGTCCATTGTATCTAGTTTGTCCATTTATTGGCTTATAATACTTCATAATATAGTTGTGTTATTCTCTTAATATCTGTAAAATCTATAATACCTGTAAAAGGCCACTTCTTTCATTCCTGATATTGGGATATTGTTGTCTTCTCATTTATTTTCTATGATCAATCTAAGGGCTTACCATTTTTTCCCCAAAGAACCAGTTTTTAAATTTATTGATTTTTCTTTATGCTTTTTAATTTTATTTATTTTTGTCATTCTTTTCCTTCTTGTCTTTATTCTGAGTTTACTCAATTGATTCTTTTCTAGTTTCTTATGGTACAGTGGAAGTCATTGGTTTGAGTCCTTTCTTCTTTTCTAATATGGGCATTTGATATTAAAAATTTCCATTCAGTACTACTTTAGCAGGATTTTATAATTTTTATATGTTCTGTTTTCCTTTTAGTTCACTTCAAAATATATTTTTAATTTCACTTTTTATAACTTCTTTGATCCATAGGTTATTAAGAAGTTTGTTATTTAGCTTCCAAATGTTTGGCAGTTTCTGAGAGGTCTTTCTGTTTTTGAGTTTAAATTTAATTCCACAAGAACAGATAATATAATTTGTATGACTTGACGCCTTTTAATTTGTTGAAGTTTGTTTTATGATCTTGATAAATGTTCCCTATGCACTTCAAAAGAGCTTGTATTCGGCTAGCTTTGGGTTGAGAAGTCTATAAATGTCAATTAGATGAAGTTGAATGATAGTGTCTTTACATCTTTACTGATTTCCTCTCTACTTATTCTCTCAATCATTGAGAGTGGCATTAAAGTCTCCGACTATAATTGTGAATTTGTCTAGTTCCCCTTGCAGTTCTATCAGTTAGTTATTGCTTTGTGTGTTTCAAAGTTTTGTTATTAGAGGAATAAACATTTAGAACTGCTATGTTCACTTGATATGTTAACCCCTTCAACATTACCAAATGCCTTCTTTACCCCTAGTGATATTCTTTGTTTTGAGAATTACCCGTCCAAGATGAATGTAGCAACTAAAACTTTCCTCCTTCTTTTCCACTACCTTCTTCCTTTTCAAACAACATCCATTTGTTATCTCAGAGTTATGCAAGTCAAGAATCATGGTAACTAGGCTCTCTGTTTAGGATTAAAGAGACTGAAATCAAGATGTTAGTTGGACTGGAATGTCATCTCAAGTCTCACAGAAAAAAAAAAATATATATATATATATCTCTACCAAGCTCGTTCAGGTGGTTAGAAGAATCCAGTTCCTCGTGGTTTTAGGATGAAATTTTCTGTCCTTAGCTTTTGGCTGCTGATTGTTCTCAATTGCTAGAGACCATACTCCAGGTTTATGCTTGGCCCCTTCCATCAACAAGCCAGCAACAGTGCATATAGTTCTTCTAATGCTTCAAATCTCCATAACTTTTCTTTCTGTAGTAAGTCAGGAAAAAAAACTCTGTTTTTGTGATTAGATTAATATCCCCTCCAATCTTTTTCTGATTAACTTAAAGTTAACTAATGGGGACTGAAATTAAATATTTGATATCCTTTTGCCATGAAATATAATGGACCTACAGCATAATATCTCATCATATTCATAGTCCCAGGGATTAGGGCAGGAAATTGGGGGCGGGGATGTAGAATGTTTAGGAGTCTGCCTATCATTACTCTTCTCGACTCCAACCTAGTCTTTTCTTCTAGACATCTCCTGTGTACGCGGCTCTAATGTTCAAAATGGAGATCCTTTCAGTGTCTCCTGGCTCTGCTACTATCATCTTTTGCCTAGTCATATGGGTTAAAAGTTTTGTTATTTTTAGCTCTTTCTTCTATGACTTTTGCCCATCTAATTAACCATCGCATTTGATCTCCACTGCCCCCGAAATGATGGGTACATCCATCAAATCCTCTCGTTTGTTCCTCTTCTACTTGGGCTTTTCAATGGCCTCTAAGCCAGTACAGAGATGTCAGCCTCTCCCATCTTGTCTTGTACTTGTATGCACTTTATAACTTTCAAAATGTCTTCACATATATTATTTAAGGCTTGTGACAATTCTGTGGAGTAAGCATTATGACTTCAGTGTACAGATGAGTTCACTGTGAGAAAGTTAAACTTCAAACTAACTCAGTATCCCATGGCTAGTAATTTGTTATCAAAACATGCTTCATTCATCTCTTTTTCTCTTGAGAAACACAGCTTTCTTTATTTAGTATTTGCACAAAATTTCTTTTTCCATTCTTTTAATTTTAACCTATGTGTATCTTTATATTGAATGTGTATTTCTTATGGGCAGCATAGTGTTAACATCTTGCATTTTAATCCAATATGAGATTCGCTGATTTTTAGTTGGAATGTTTAAATCACTTACTTATATGTGGTTAAAACCATGACTAGGTTAAAATCTATCTCAATATTTTTTCTGTGTAGCTCATCTTTGTTATAATTTTTTCTTATTCTGCCTTGTTTCAGAATGAGTATTTTTTTATTATTCCACTTTATCTCCTTTACAGTTGAATTAAGTTTGTTTTATTCTAGTGGTTATTTTAGAGTTTATAATACCTTCTATATCTTTACCTTATCACAGGCTATTATATGTAGCATTATACCATTTCATGTATTGTATAGTAAAGGAAACTTAAAATAATATTCTTGTTTTCTCCCCTTCTCATTCTCATGCTATTATTGACATCACTTTGGTCATATATATGTTATAATAGCACAACACCTTCTTAAAATTTCTGTATAGCTCAATTATCTAAAAAAGATATTATAATAATAATAAAACAATCTTATGTATTTACCCACATAGTACCATTTCAGGTCTCTTCATTCTTTTGTTTTGACTATATTTCCATCTGGCATCACTTTCCTTTGGTATGAAAGAATTCATTTATCTTTCTTGTAGCTCAGATCTGCTACTGATGAGTATTGTGGTTTTCTTATGTTTGAAAAATTCTATATTTTGTTTTCATATTTAAAAAAATTCTTCCCTAGTACAGGTTTCTGGCTGTCCACTCCTCTGCTCCTGTTCAGCTACTGCCCAGGATGTGAGAAGGAAAAAAGTTGGCTTGTGGCCGTTGTACTGAACAGTGAGTGGGTAAAGTGTCTCTGAGCCTATCAAGGGCCTGCATTGGCCCTGCTGATGTCAAGTACAGTATCAGTTCTGTGCCAAAGGCAGTATATTATTAAATAACAATAGGAAAATACCATGACAGGACTAGAGAGAAACCAGGAAAGAAAGGAAAGTTTATTTTCTGCTTTGGAAAAAGAGTCCTCATTTTCATTTTGCACTGGGTGTGGGAAATTATGTAGCTGGCCCTGTTTTGACGGTTGATGCGATATGGAGAGGATCTGGATGAGGGTACAGAAGAAATTCGTAGTTGAATGGGAGGGACAAAAGTTCCAAATACTAAGGGCTATGGGAGAAAATAGAAGTGGTTGCTGTAAGACCAAGGAGGATGATGTATAACAGTCACATATTTTTAAAGATATATTCATTTATTTTAGAGAGTGAGAAAGGGAGAGGACATGTGCACGTGCACATGAGTGAGTGGGGGGGAGGGGCAGAGGAAGAGAATTTTCAAGCAGATTCCCCCGTGAACAAGGAGCTGGACTTCTCCACTCAATCTCAGGACCCATGATATTATCACCTGAGCTGAAACCAAGAGTCACATACTCAACACACTGAGCCACCCAGTGCCCCAACAGTTACTTTTTTAAATGAAATGCTGTATATTGTGCCACATAAACACTTACTATCAAAATCTCCTGTAAATTTTATATTTCTTAAAATCCGCTTATAAGAATACAGTATGTTTTATGAAAACAAAAAAAATTGTATGTAATCTAAAAATAAGTATTATAAATCTTAAGTAAAGTACATATAATAATAAAGTATTAGGAAACTCGTTTTCCCCTGTATCCCACAAATATTCATTTAATAGCAATTTAAGTATTATTTATAAAGCATAGTAAAAATATTTTCTTTTTCTGAAACCACATCATCATTTAGGAGGGATAGTATAGGGATCTGAACTAGGGATAGGACAGCATGGATTAAGAGAAGAAGGCAGGGGGCGCCTGTGTGCCTCAGTGGGTTAAAGCCTCTGCCTTCGGTTCAGGTCATGATCTCAGGGTCCTGGGACCGAGCCCCACATCGGGCTCTCTGCTCAGCAGGGAGCCTGCTTCCTCCTCTCTCTCTCTGCCTGCCTCTCTGCCTACTTGTCATCTCTGTCTGTCAAATAAATAAAAAAAATAAAAATAAATAAAAGAGAAGAAGGCAGGATAAGTAAGAAATGCAATCAAGAAAATGTGATGCATTGAGTGTGTATGAGAATTGAAGAAGATAAATGAGAAAAGGACTCTTCACATTTTGTACCTAGATGATTACAAAGATAATGCTATTAACAGAAACAAGCAATTGGAAATGTTAGTGTATCTTAATTATAAGAATTAAATAGTTGAAAGTATAAACAGGAAAAAATTTAATGAGAAAAATAATTACAAATGACATAAATTGTATGTACAGTAAATAAATAATCCAGGATAAGGATAAGGTAAAAATGTAGCATTACTTAAGTACAATAATCAGGTAAGGTCATGCAAGGTCTCTCCAAGAAGGAGATTTTTGTACTGAGAATTAAATTATGAGAAGGAATGAGCCATGTAAAGTGAATACAAAAGAGCTTTCTGTCAGTAGTATAGCAGAGACTATATGCTCAGGTTGGGAAAGTGCCTGTAATACTTGAAGAATAAAATGCACACAAGTTAGGCTGGAGGATGTGGGGCAGAGAGGAATTTTAAGTGGTCAGGGCAAGACCAGACAGGATTTGGAGATCATGTGGCGAGACCAGATGCTATTTTTGTTAAAATGAGTGACCATTCTGAGCTTAAGGTTTGTATCTGGGAAGTAATATCTAATTTTGTATTTAAAAAAAAAAATCAACTTATTGAATTTTAGAAAATCTCTCTCTCTCTTCCATGTAAACCGTGGATCATAGTAGCACAAAAATGGAAGCATTAAAGACCAATTCAGAAGATTCTGTCTGTCCAGGAGAGAAGTGATGAGGAATGGGGCCATAGGGTGCTCAACATCAGCAATCATCAAGGAAATAGAAATCAAAACCCAAAAAAGATATCAGCTGTTCAAATGACTATTATCAAACAGCCAAGAGATAGTAAGTTTCAGCAGTGATGGGGAGAAAAGGGAATCTGTGTGTTGCTGATGAGAATGTAATTGGTAAAACCACTATGGAAAACATGTGTAGGACCCTCAAAAGATTAAAAATGAGACTACTGTATGATCCAGGAATCCCACTTTTGGGCATATATCCAAAGGAAATGAAATCATACCCTGAAGAGGTATCTATGCCCTCGTGTTCACTGCAGCATTATTCACAATAGCCAGACATGGAAACAATTAAAATGTCAATTAAGCAATTAAACAATTAAAATGTCAACAGATGAATGGATAAAGAAAATGTAGTGTGTGTGTGTGTGTGTATATGATGGAATATTATTCCAGTCAAATCCTGCCATTTGGGACAACATGAATGGATTTGGAGACCATTCTGCTAAGTGAAATCAGCCTTACAGAAAGAGATAAATACTGCATGATCTTACTCACGTGTGGAACCTAAAAAAAGCTGAAATCATAGAGAGTAGAATGGTGGGTTCCCAGGTACAGGGATGGGGAAAATGGAAAGATGTTGGTCAAGTGTACAAACTTCCAGTTATAAGATGAATGAATTCTGAGGGTATAATGTATAGCATGTTGACTATAGTTAAAATACTGTATTGTATACTTAAAATTTGTTGAGAGAATAGGTCTTGAATATTCTTGCCTCACACACAAAAAAATGGGTTTATGTGATGTGATGAATGTGTTAACTAACATTAATGTGGTAATAATATATATATATATATATATATATATGGTCATTATGTAGTTCACCTTAAACTTAGACAGTGTTACAGGTCCATTTTATTTCAATAAATCTGGAAAACATAAAAATAAAAACAGCACTCATTTAGGGATTTCAGTCTGTTTTCTGATATGGCTAATTCCCACTCTCAGAAAAGCCCTTGGCTCTGCAGTTGGTATTTCCCTTTAGTTTCTCACAATCCTTGTCTTGGTTGGAATATTTGGAAACTGTCAGTTTTCCCTCAACCCATACATAGCTTCATAAACCCAAGCCATAAGAATGGAACTCTCAGGCAAGTTTTCTAATTCTGGAAGAATTCCCCATAGGATAAACATTCTTATCTATAAACACCTGAGGAAAATTATACCAGATAAATAATCGTTAATCTTTTATTCTTAAATATCAGTGGGCAAGGTTATCCAGGCATAAGTGGATATCACAGCATAAGAAATGAAAGATTAGTGTGTGTGTGTGTGTGTGTGTGTGTGTGTATACATATGTATATTAAATGTACATGAATAAGTTCATAGAACTCGTTTCAGTGAAACCAAAGTCATTTAAGATATAAAGAAGAAACTTTAAAACATTGGTACTTTGAAATATTTGAGGAAGAATATCACATCCACAGAATGGTATAGAAGGATCTAACTCCATTTAGTAATGCAAATATCATTGCTAGACTGCTTTGAATCAGTATTAGATATATGTAATTAGTTTAACAATAAAACACCCTGGTGTTAAGAATCAAGAGACCCTGATTGGTTGATCCTTAATCCTTTCTGAATAATAAAACACCTTGGAAGAGTTTATAGATAACCCCAAACCTGGCCACTGGCCTTCCTATCAATTCCAGAAATTGATATTTAATTGGTCCAGCAGGATTCTTGAAAATCAGCCGTTTTTTAGAGTTCTCCAGAGTATTCTATTAGGCAGTCAAGTTTGAGAACTATTGTGTTAAGACAGACATTTCTCCTCAACCCTAAACTTTTTATTTTCACACAATATTTTAAACTTTCTGATCTGATATTTGATATTGGGTTGGAGATAATTTTCACAAAAATTCTCACACTCTGCTACCGCACTATGTTTCTTATATGAATCCTGTACCAAGTATAGATAAAACAGATTAAAAAGAATAAAAGGGGTTTTGTATTGCTGAAACTCCCTAATTTCTATGCAGATTTAAATTCTAAAGTGTACCATTTATAACTTATAATGTATTATATTAAGAATGCCTTCAACTTGCAATATTAGTCATTTGTGATTCTGTTGGACTTCATTTATTTTATAAATAGTTAGCTATTTCTTTCCATGATTCAGACATGACTCTAAACCATACTTGAGGGGAAGAAAATGCAAAGCTGCTGTGTTTTATGGTGATACCAAAGCCATTCAACAGAATGATTGCCTTTTCCTATTATATATTATTATATCCTACATAATATATGAATTTTCTACTGTTGAGTAGTGAAAACATCTCTCTTCTGTGTTGTGTTCCTACATATTGTATATTCCAATATTAATAAATCAATGTTCTCAACATTCCTATGTGAATTGATTTAGTTTTATATAGCAGGAAAGCTTTGTCAATTCTGATAGTATGTATCATTAAAAATGTAATTGAAATAACAAATCCATGAGTGCCCTTAAGATTTTAAGAACATATTTACAGGGTACAGAGCTACCAAATTAGGATAAGTAATTTTTCTTCTTTTTTTCCTGGGGTTGTTTGTAAAAGTAAGATTTTATGTCCATGTTCAAATGTATTAGTGCTCATAAAAATGCAAAAGCTCATCACTTTCCATTAGCTACTATGTCTATATCCATAAAGTTGTAAACAATTTTAAGTGACACACCCATGTGAATGCAAGTGCAACAATCCTTCTAAAAATGAGTTAGAGTCAGCAGTTGCTAGGAGTTCCCTGAAATCATGGAATACTGCATTCAAACTGTTAAGTAAACAGAGCCATTGAATGAGGAGACTTTTTGATAAATTGGCAAGATATGATGGATGCCATATGCAAATTATGATCATGAAGTAGATAAAAGGTTAGAAGGATGCACAAATAATTTATGCTTTCAGAAAATAAAATTAAGCAAGTATCTTTAAAATACAAATCTGTCTTTTGAGGAATATGGCTATTCTGGACAGGCTCCGAATCAATTCATCAGCTCTTTTTTTATATGATATTTGTAATAGCATATATAAAATATATTATATTTATTTCCACAATTTATTTCATATAATTTTAGGAGACAGTTTTCCAGGAGTAGCTGTTTTTGCTTTTTCTGCAAAGAAGATACAGACAGCCTGTAGTTCTTCACGACCCTTTAAGTCCATTTGCATAACAAAGAGCATGGAAAATAAAGATCTTATCTCCTAGAAGGCAGGTTGTTTGCTGTTCAAGCAAATGCAGCCATCTCCCTCTGGGGAAACAATAGAGCCTGTTTGCCTACAGGAAGTTGCCAAAAATTAAGGTTTTAATCTCAGGGTTCTTTTGTTTTGAGAAATCTCACTGTTAAGCAGTGTCTATCTAGGCCCACCTACTTCTCTTTCTTTGGAGACAAACCGTTCTTTTCTAGAAGCTTTGCAGCAGACAGCTTTCATATCTAGTTCACCAGAGGAGTTTGATTGGTTTCGTTATTATTGATCTCCTAGAATCTGAGGAGAGATGGTTACCTGTCAAAAAAAATTAAGTTGTATTAGAAAATTGGAGGATGGACTCTAAGAAGCTGAGGGTGATCATTGCCTGTAAAACTTCCCTCATTATTATTTTAACAAGAGAGTTTGTATTTAAGTCTGATATTGATATTATTATGTATTATCTGGTCATTCTAGTCTAATTTATCGTTATAAATAGTTTCTTAATTAGCTTCTGGAATTTTCTAGGCATAGAATTTTGTCATCTACAGAAAGTGATAATATTTGGAAAAATATGGAAAAATATACATACCTCTCATCATTTTCTCTTTTAAGGTACTAAATCCAAAATACCATTAAACAATAGTGATCAAAAATAACCATTCTTAACCAATTCATTTAAAAAATCACATTATTTCCTAAATGAGTCAATCAACTAAGTGACTTCAAATATCAAAAGAATTTTTGGAATGTGATATATGGCAATAAAATTCATCTGGAAAAAACAGTAAGAATAATAATAAACAAAAGTATATTGGGTAGAAACCCCTAGATATGAAAACATATTATAAAATACTATAATTAAATCAGTTTGAAGAAGGTATAGGCATAGACAGAAATTAAAAAATAGAAAAAGCATAGCCAGTTCAGATCAACCAAATACATATGAATATTCAGTATATTATAAATATAAAATTAAAATTGTTAGAAAAATAATAGATTCCAATAATAATGAGATCACAAATATTTTCATTGCCTAATTAAATACTTCTCCTAAAAAATAATGTTGAGATATGTAAAGAATCTTAGTGTAAAAATAAGGAACAATAAAAGTATTAAATTAATAACTTTAAAGTAATCTCTGGTTAGGAATAAAGTATACCAAAATCTCCGAAGACAGTTCGTAGTAATTTTTATGACAGAAATAGAAAACTAATACAGGATTTTGTACCTCAGTTCGCCAATACTAACTAAATTCCAAAATCAATTGTGGTTTGATTTAAATATGTAACTTCCATCAACATATGTTCCATACCCTGAGATGAAGAATTCCCAGTGATGAAGTTCTAGAACCTAGGTGAGGTTCGGTGGGCTGAGGTCCGGAGCCGATGACCAAGAAAGAATTCTTGAGACATCTTTGGTGCAAAATGGTGATTTATTAAAGCACGGGGACAGGACCCTTGGGCAGGAAGAGCTGCTGCTGCCCAGGGCCTGTGAGGAGTGGCTGGTTATATACACAGGATTTGGGTAGGTGAGGACAAAGGGGTGTTCAGAAGGGCTATTGGGGTAAAGAAGACTATCAGGATATTGAAGGCCTGGTTACTATCAAGCCAAGGTCACTTTCCCTCTAATGAGGCATTAACATAAAGACAATTGGGAGTCTCCTGGTGGAATGTTACATTCCTGCTATCAAGTGTCCTTGTTAGTGAGATTTAGGTTTAGAAGAAATTTAACTTTATTTACTTTTCTTTTTACCTCCACCTCCTTCAGTTTTTTTTTTTTTTTTTTTTTTTATGTAGGGGAGGGTGACATTAGGGCTTGAGGAACTGAGTTAGTGTGTCTTTGGAAATTGGGCTATAGATAAGGTAACTTCTTTGTTGTAAATCTCAAGGACATTTGCAAACCAAGGGAGACTCCTGCCTTACAGGACTGTGATCTCTGCAAGATAACCATTTGTTCTTCTTTTAGGGCAGTCCAGGGTGCCTGAGGAATGTCACACATATTACCAAGGGGAGTGGGTGGAGAGGGGGTGCAAGGCGCCAGCCACTGCTCCGTCCTCAGCCAGCCTCCGGCTCCGTCCTCAGCCAGCCTCCGGCTCCCTCAACACCCGGATATAATAATAATAAGGATATGGCTGGTTCAATACTGAAAACAGAGGGAGATGACCACCTAGATCCAAGAAAATTCATGAAAAAAAAAGCTGTCGTGGTAAACATGGCCCAGATTACACTCTGTGCTAAGTAAGGGTTTTCACACAGCTTTCTTTCCTGAGAAACACTAGCATCCTTGGTCAATAAGGGGAGACAGGGTTCAGAAACCCTCTGACATCTCCAGATTTATAGCCAAAGAATGGAGACAAGCACCGGCCATGGTTCACAGGAGCAGCAGACCACATACACTTTCCTTACAATGACATCAACTATGTTGTCCAAGGAACTCTGAGGTCACAGGAACAGCATAGTGGAGATAGAAGGCAGGAAGACTGAGGAGGTGAGGCCTGACCCTAATGGAGCAAGTAAGGGGAAGAGGAGGTAGTTCAGCCAGTGCCTGGCATAGTGAGTGGCCTAAGGGAAAAGCCATGTACAGAAACAGCAGTTTCATCAAATGCAAAAAAAGAAAGAAATATACAGGGAAGAATTCCTTGAAGACTGCCAATAGCTCTGGCATCCTTCCCAATTAATCTAATTCATTGTTCAACTAGTGACATAAATTTATATCAACCAGGCCTTAAGCTTAAACTGTAAAGAGACCTTTGAACAGATCGCAAGTAGACTGTTACTGGTATCAAGGAGAGGTCACCCATGAGGGCTTTTAGGAGATAGAAAAAAATATCTTGATGTCATTCATGTCAGTTAATGAGAAAAATTGAAAAAAAAAAGATCAAATCTTAGAACTAATTTTGCACCTTAAAAGACAAATTTAAGAGAGATAAAGGAACCAATTTTACAAATTTAAATAATAAAAAGCAAAATTATTGAAGTATCAGCTTTGTAATCCAAAACGAAAGTGGTTTTTGAAAAACAGAATAGTATTAGCATATATTTAAAATTTTGTGAGATGAGAAAATTTTTTTTTTTTATTTTCAGGAAAAAAAGAATAAAAATAAATTAAGCATTTAATGTAGGAAGATCAAGAAAGAGACAGTAGAAATGACTTCATAAAACAGAATACAATTTAGGAATCTGAAAACAAAAGTACAATAAAAGAGAATGCAATAAAAATCTAAAACCTGGTTCTTTGAAAAAAAATAGTAAAATTTGTCTAGAAATCTAATAAGGATATGAAAGAAAAATAGGTAAAATACATGTCAAGTATGATATGTAATATAATATACTTCAATATAGAGAGAGTAATATGTGTGGAGGGTTGTTAATTTTTATAAGATGGTTTTTTATTTGTCTTTACTGGGATATATTCATGAGATGGTTAGTTATGGTTGGATCAAAATTTTTAATTCAGAAGTAGCTATCATAAATACTCCAGCTTCCTTTACCTATGGTCATCATCATAGGCATTTTAAATTAGCTACATGAATTCTTTTTTTACTGATGAAAATAGTACTGACCTAAAGATATATGGAATGGCTAGAATAATATAGATACATTCTATTACTGAATAAACTGTATGTAAGAATCTAGTGAACCCAAAAGTCTGTATACTTTAAAGTGAATCAAGGTCTGGGATGAAAGTCAAAAGCTATGCTGGAGTATTCTAGATGTCTTGTGTTAACCATAAGATTAGATGAATCCTGCCTTTAGACATTGCCACACTGCCTCTAGAGAAGCAAGCTGTGTTGGCCAGAGAACCAGGACAGTAGCTGAAACTTCATGGAACTTACAAAACAAGTTCACCTTCTATATCTTAGGAATTTAATCTTAAACATCCATTCATCATCTTTTTTCCGACTGTTGAAAGCTGTAGAAACCAGAAGAGAAACTGGTATGTGAACAAAATTAGTTGGGGTAAATTTGCAACTTACATATATAAAATATTTAGAATAATACAAGACACTATCTTACATGTGAACATTGTAAATGGTTTATCAGATAACTACAGGTGAATTGAGATCTAAGAAGTGAGGAAACTTCCATAAACTAGGCAGTTTTCTAGGAAGAAGTATTGAAGACTAAGTTTTAAAAATGTCTGATTTTAAAGCATCAAACAGCTTCCCAGTGATTTCACTGTTTCCCAAGACAAGGCTCAAGATTATTTATAAATTGCAAAATATCCAGCACCCAACTAAGTAAAATTTCTGATGTCCAGTGTAGTTTGAGCCTGATGGTTGGCTTTCTTTTTGTAATGCAAGTGCCTAATTTAAATTGAGATTAAAGAGGCAGGGAGACTTCAAGTGATCATTATTCTCAAAGATGGCTCTTTTGAGTAAACACAGTGCCAGCTACAGGACTAGATGAAGTAGGGGTGGGGGCACTTCTTTCTCTCCCTAGGCAACTTTGTTTTAGAGATCTTGTTTGGTTTCAAGGTAACTACATTTGATTTTTTTTTTTTTCTTCCTGAACTTTAATTCCCAGTCTGATGTTTTAAATTCACCAGTAACGAGTGAGCCTGGGAAACCCTAAGCCTCCACCCTTGACCCCAATAAATGCAGAAATACCAACCCACAAATCTCTCTTCTACCTATGATCTCTCTGTGTGGTCTCATGTATCACGTTATTCCGTGTAAGTTATAAGACTTGTAATAAGTATAATAATACTTTTTTTTTTTTTTTTAATTTCCTAATCTTTTTTTGCTGAGGGTATTTTTCAGCCACAATACGAACCACAAGGACTGGTCCTACAACAGCACTGATTATCAGTAAGCTCAGACTAGTGCACAGCTGTTAGCCAGTAAAAATTTACTGGGCATGTGATAAAGCAGGAAAATCTGACCCATAATGAGGAGAAAAATAAACTAACTGGAAACCAAACAGAACTGACACCAATATTAGGATGAGTGGACACAGACATCAAAATCATGGGACAGAACTAATTTAAAACTTGTGATCCAAGAACACGTTCCTCTAACAAATGAAGATCTGAATATACATACTGAAAGGGTTCAGCAGGTATCTGAGAAAATGAGCCAGGAATGGCCAGCTCTGAGACATATCCTCGGAAACACTTAGATTTTAAGATCTAGAAATTTGTTTTTCTTAAGGCCTTTCATCAAAAATAAGTGATTTACAAAGAGTTAAAAATAGACTGGAGTCAGACATCTATCTCCAAAGCAACTCACAAAATAATAGGGCAGGGGATCAATAATTATAAAAACAAAACAAAGCAAAATAAAACAAAAAAGTAGGAAGAAGTTGTGAACCAGGAATTTTGTATCCAGTTCTTAAGACAATAAAAAAACAATCTACTGGAGAATGGGTTTATCCAAATAAAGAGATGACTGAGGGAAAAAAAAAAAAAAAAATAGTATGACAATTTTCCATGTTGAACCACTTTGGAAAATACTTTAGGATTTTCTTTAAAAATTAGACATGTATTTTCCATATGATCCAGCCTCTCCACAGCCAAGAAAAACAAAAGCAGATATCTATAAAATTTTTGTAAGTAGTTGTTTATAGCAGTTTATGTTTATTCATGTTAAAGTATTCTACCCAAAATCTGAAAACATCTCAAGTGCTCAGTTACAAGTTTAGGGACAAACCAGACATGGTATATCCAATACAGATCTTCCTCAACTTATGAAGGGATTATTTCCCAATAAAACCATCATAAATTGAAAATATCCTAAATGAAAAATGCACTTAACCTACCAAATATAATTTCTTAGCTTAGCCTACCCTCCATGTTCCCAGAACACTTATATTATCCTACAGTTGGGCAAAATGATCCAACATAAAGCCTACTTTGTAATAAAATGTAGATTTTCTTTTAAGTCATTAATTTATTAATTTAGCTTTATGGTAAAGAAGGCACATGAAGGAGGATTACATGGTGTTTCTTTTCAGGGAGTACATTATAAGGGGTACTCATGGCCATATAGAAATACCCACATTTTGAAGGACTTCTATGGAAAAATAACCTATTTGACTTTGTCCGGAGAGTTCTGTATGACATTTCATGATATCTTAGGAAGGTCCTGGTGTTGAATTTGCTATTCAGGAATCCAGATCCTTAGCTGCTTCTAGGTCTCAGTGCTATAACTTAAGTTGCCAATGTCCTAGAATATTTAATGATGCTTACTAAGAATGGATTTCCTTTCTTACCCTCAGCTTCTAGCCATCAGGTCAACACTCAAATTATAGATTCAGTTTATCAGCACATCTGTGTTATATCTACTTTGGTTTTCCAATGAAATTCTTTTAAAGTAGTTATTGGACATTATAACATATCCCATAAAAAAGTTTTAAGACCTTATTCCTTAACAATTTCTAAGTCAGCATATTTGAGCAAGAGTACTCAGCATTAAATCACCATAGTTCAATCTAGCTTCCTGCTGCTTTGAATCACACTTTAGATTCATAATTATTTCTTCTAGTTTTGTTGAGTGTTTTCCTATGATTCTGTTATGGAGAATTCATTATTTTCCTTCAGAAATACCACTCTTCAAAGAGAAAAGAATTGGTACAAATTTGTATTCTTCATAAACCTCCCGGTTCAGAGACATATGAAACCATGCACTTTAACCAACCATGGATCTGTCATGGTAAACTACAAAAATATTAAAATTATAAATCAGCAGGATATCTGGGTTATAAAATTATTTACAAAATGGTTTGTATTTAGTACAATACTGCCCCTGGAGAACTCTTTAAATAATTCAGTTGAATAGTTATTTATTGGGCATCCACTCTTTATATGTTCTTCATTATGTGTCTGAGAAGACAAAGTGTCAGAAAAAGTCCTTTTGCTTAAACTGCTGCTATTTATCTTTGGTGTTGAAAAAATAAGCACATTTTTATAAAACAATATATAGTAAGGTGTTTTTGTGTAAGAAGAACATAAAAATGCTTTGTTGGGGTGTGGGGTTTGGTGACTCAGAAAAGGGTATATTCACAACATGGGAAAACAAAAACAAACAAACAAAAAAAATAGGACTTATACATTGAAAAGGTGACGCTAGAAATAAAGGGCAAGTTGAATTCCAGCCTCTCTATGTATATTAAGAGAGCAAAGTGATGTTGTCCTGAACTCAGCATTCCTAAATTGGATTCCTAATTCCACCATTGGTGTAATGAACTTGAGCAAGTAATATCATCTTTCTAAGCCTCCCATCATATGGTGTATATGGCAAAAATAATAGCATGTCAACACAGTGATGCTGTGAAGCTTAACTGAGAAAACATTTATAAAGCACATAGCACAATCCTTAGTCACTGATATGTAGTGCATGTTCAATCAAGGTTTGGTTCTTATTAATATTGTTTCAGTATTAATTGTAATTATTACATTGACTAGTGGGAAAAGCACAGTAGTAGTGAATCAAATAGGGGCAAAACCCTGGAAATGACAGCATGAGAATTTTTGAGAAATAGTAGAAGTTAATTCTGATATGAGCATATGGTTCATTTAGGGAATAGGGACAGGGTGCTAGTGCTGCAAGAATAGATTGGGGATTTATGGAGGGGCTTAAGTGCCAGGTTAATAAATTTATAATTAATTTGGCATACAAAAATGAGTCACAGAAGTTAATTGAGCATGGAAGTGAAATAATTGGGCTTGTTCTTTAAGAAGATTAGTCATGGACTTGAGTGGAAAAAGAAGAGAGGCAGGAGGGCCAGTTTGAAGGCTATTAAAGTATCGTTGCAAAGGGGATAATACCCTTTACAAGAATGGTAGCTATAGTAATGGAAAAGAAGTATTCTGGGAAGATGACTGCAGAAGAAACTGCACATATTGGCTCTGGGTAGAATGTAGAAATTAATAAGTTTGGGTCAACTAAGACTGTAATCAGCAACTGAAGGTTACATGGGAATTAAAATAAAACCTAGAAGAAAAGATTGGTGGAAATCAAGTCTGTGGAAATTGGAACATTTTGATTGGTATATAGTAAGTTTGACCAACCAGTGGGATATACAGTTTAAGGACAGGAAGGCAGTTAAAATCCAAGCTAGACCTAAGAAGAGAGTTTAGGGCTATAAACAGATACTTTCGGGCTACTGACATTGTCAGTATAAGACATTTGAGAAATGAAACCTTAAAGAGAGAGGTTCAAGAAAAAAAAAAAAAAAAGAGATTTGAGAGGAGATTTCCTGACTCTTTCCCTTTCACTCTACTAAACAGTGCTAATCCAACTGGGTCAGGTAGGGAAAACAATATAAGTCATAGGCTTCTACAAGTAATTGCTCCAAATCTTAGCATACACATGTCATGTGTCATGTCAGTAAGTCATCAATATTTGCTCATTCTCAGGTGGGTTTATAAGAAACTACATAAAGTGTGAAGAGGCAGATATTTTGAGTGGTTACATGATTATCTACACTGAGTGACATAGTAATAAGCTGGTGCTTTACCAAGGAATCCTTTAGTAGGTGGGTTCAGGATTATCTCTTTTCCTCTCATGGTTTCATTCACTACCTACTATTAAAACCCCTTTTAAGGGGCACCTGGGTGGCTTGGTCGGTTAAGTGTCCAACTCTTGATTTCAGCTTAGGTCGTGATCTCAGGGTCCTGGGACTGATCCCCATGGCAGTGGGCAGTCTGCTGGAGAATTCTTCCTCTTTCTCTACCCTCTCTGCCACCACCCCCATCTGACTCAAATAAATAAATGAATCTTATTTTTTTTTTAATTCTTCCCTAGATTATCCATCAAGGTGGAGTTAGCTTGTCCAAGACTTTTGAATTTATTATTCATTTTATTTTTTCCATTGTACCTTGATATTTGTAATACAATTAAGATGAATGATCTTTTTTCTCCCCAGTTGTACCCTATGCTCCTTTGGAAAAAACTGCTCTTAACTCATTCCAATTTTATGATCATGTTCTCACAAGCATTCAAAAATCCAATCAAACATTGTCCTCTGAGTTCACCCAATTCTGCATTTTAGTTGAATTTATGTTATGTTCATGATACCATGTATAACTCTTTATCAATATTTTCTGATTAAGAATGACAACAGAAACATGAAGAATTCCTGTATTTAATTGGCATGTGAAGAAGAGGTAAAGCTTTCAAAAGAGCAGGAAAAGGAAATTTTTATAACAAGAGAAATTCCATAGAAGAAAAAGTTCTAGTTAAATGTAGCATTGTCAAAACAAATACCAGAATAGATAATTTGTAAGGGACACTTTGGTAATTTAAAGGTTTTTCTTTTTTTAAATAATTGAGGAATGTATAGTTAAACAATATTACTGGAGAAAATCATATGATATAATAGAGGAAAATGGGGTCAGCAAATATAATATTTATATTTATAATATATTCATGTTAATAAATATTAATAATGTTTTTCTTATTTCTTTTAACTTGCTTTCTTTGCTACAAATGTTGAACCTAAATAAATAAATCAACATTTATAAAGTGACATCTTATTGTAAGTTTGTGGATCCTATTTCCAAATTGCAGTTCTATTCCTACATCTCTCATCTTAATGTAGCAACAAAATGTTGATTTTTTAAAAACATCTCATAACTATTATTTACTGTCATTCTTATTGATGGAACTGTATTCTTATTCTTCATCCCACTGGCCCTAAAAAAAAAAAATGCCTAGATTCCTTGATAGACTTTTTTTATTCTATTTCATCTATAAACAGGATTATTTATCCTTAAATTTTTGATACTAACCTTCTTTCCACAGGACACTCTCTAGCATTTAGGTAAACATCTTTTAACACTCCCAGGTATTATGTCATGGTCATTCTAGACTTTATATTCCCTCTTGTCTGAATGTTCCATGACTATTAAATTCTAACCACAGAAAATTCTTACTTCACTGTGATCCTTCTTCTTGATTCTTCTAAATCTTTCTGCAACTAACATACATAGTCACAATTTATAGCATTCTACCTTATATTTTACCAAACACTTTCATATGTATATCATATGCTAATAAGTTCTCCTCTAGGGGAAGTAGGAAAAATGGTATGGGTTACAGATTTAGCTCTCCTGCCTGAGTATTGGAGCTAGTCTATTCCCTATGATAGAATGTACTAGCAAAGTAACGTATTTACCCATAGTTGAGTACACCCGTAGATATACTATCTTATTTCCATTTTGTAGCTGAGAAGAAAGGGGGTTAGACAGGTTAATTGACTTGTCCCCATAATGTAGCAAGTGTGTGGCAGAGGAAGTCCCCAAATTCAGAACCCTGGCCATTTTCCCTACTTCAAACACCATTTTCTTTCATTTCCAATTACTTTCTCCACATAAATATAAAAACTGAGCACTACAGCACAAAAGTGATGTATAGAGATTAGCATTTTTATTTTCTATTTCTTCAAGGTGCTGAAGTGCTGGCATTAAATAACAACTTTGGGTTTGACTTTGCTTTGGATAATACACCAGTTAAGAGATGCAAGCTTCAATCATATAGGATAATAGATGATCTGCTGGAGAGAGAAATTGATTTTGAAGTTGTAATTTACTTGAAGTGTTTTGATGATCTCATAAAATACAGGCACAAAATTGAAGTTATTTAGGATTTCATGGCTCTCTTAAAGCCTGAATTACTACTTCAGTGCCAAAGTCCCCAGGAAAGATCCACAGGTTCCTGTATTACAGACTATATATTTATTGCACTGTAAATATACTTCCTAGTACAGAAGTTTTTCTTTACCATCTCCATCTCTTATATATTATACATCTCTCTCAATCTCTTTCTCTCTCTTCTTCTCACTCACTATTTCTATCTCTGCCGAGCAAGTGGCCCACTCCCATATCATTTTGGTGTCTGGCCCATGGTCTATATTTATGTTCAAAATGGTTTTATTTAAAGTAGTGGAAATAACCCCAAAAGATGAACAATTTCTTTAGCTATCAGTGATTCCTCTTGAACACAATTCTGGTGTTGTATTATTATATGGATTTTATCATTTAATCTTTGCATTTATCATTCGATATCCTTAAACAAGGACGATATCATCCAGAAAGAGGGCATAAGAAAACAGTCTTCTCTGGGTGGTCTCTTCTATGAGAAGATGGTAAAAAAGGGTATCTTGAGGAACTTGACCGATTGTTCTAGTCCAGTGATCCTCAATACTGAGGCATAATAGAATCATACAGGGAGTTTTTTTTTTTTAAAAGAATAATATGTTCAAATATCATGAGAAAAGATTTATAATATGCCTGGGAATAATGATGGAAAAACAGCATAGGTGTTTTTTATAGTGTTGTATTTAATTAAAAATACTAGATCTGCAAAAGTCATTGTGAAGACTTAAAAGCATGCTTTGTTTTGTTTCATTTTGTTTAATGATAAAAGCATAATCAGTAGCAAAGCATGACGATGTTCTATTAGCTTCCTCTGTTAAACAACGTGTTTCATTATAAATGTGGATATGACTGGAATCTTGATTTGTCGATGATTGCACCTAGAATGAAAAGCTAATATTCTTCACCGAAGACTATTTACACTATGAATACTATGAACTCAGCCAATTATTTGGTGTTTATCAGATAATAGCTGCATAAGGAATTCCAGGTTTTGAACACAAAAGTCCGTTAACTTTTTCCCATGCCTTTAAATGAAAAATATAATTTTTGAACTAATTGACAACTTACTGATGTGACAACAAACAAAATACAATCTAGAAATTGTTCTTGGAAAAGCGCAGAGGATAATTGGTCCATTATGAACATTTTGTTCCTTAAATCCAAGTTTGACATTAGTTCAACTCTTAGTTCATTAGTTCATTCTCTTTTCAAGTGCAAAATAGGCTCAGATACATACACATGGAAGCCTACCCCACCACTTATATACTGTAAGAAGAAAAAAACAATTCGTATTAAGGGCTGGTCACTGGATTTTTATTCTGTGTCTCTTTCTCAATAAATAACTCTTGTTCTCCAATGATCCTTGTTTGGCCTTTTACACATGCAAGTACTCTGCCCAAATGAGAAAAGAATATAAGGTCTTCCAAGTCAGTCTTCATTTAAGAGCCAATGCATGCATGCTTTGTTCAACTTTGCATATTTAGAGGCACAGTTATATTGGAAAATTTAACTTGGTGATTGCAAAAAAGTGGCAAAACATGCCTACATTTACGTCATTGGCTGTATATTATCATCTAAGATCTCACTAACAATATTTGGATGTTAGGAAGATATTTTTTAATGCTTTGCCTTTATTTTCCCTAATGATTTAGTGTTGATGTGCCAATGAGACTTTGCCAGTCCTTATAAGCACTACCAGATAACTTGAATTAATCAGAAGAAAACTAGAATCTGGAGGTCATTCAAAAGACTTCTTGAGGTGAGTTGGTTGAATAAAATTTCTATTACTATATTGACACATTATGTGCAACAATGTATCCTATCAGAACACAGTTAAGCAGCTTTTTGTCTTTTATGATTATCTATGAGTTGGAAATCTCAAGAAGTAGCATCATAACTATATGGAATAGAATTGAAGTTTTGTGTTAGAATTTCTTATTTTTCACTGTTTTCTTATGTTTCACTTATTTTTCACTTTCATTTTTCAAGCAGAATATCAGTTTTATTGACCAACCACAATCAGCCTCATCTTTTCCTTTAAAATTATTTTCAGTTATGTATTTTTTTGTAAGTTGGGTCACGTCTTTCTTTTTGTAATTAATATTTAATTTTAATTTTAATTACAAAATTTACTTTTCTTTTGATTACTATTGGATTAATTTGTTATGGTGCTTCTATTCTGGCAAGTGATTCAGATTCCCTTTAAAGAAAATGGAATAAGATGAAATTCTTAAACAAGTTATTTAAATTTAAGAAATAAATTGATTTAAATAAATAATAATAATAATTGTATGCAGATAAGCCCAAATAGCTAGGATAGTATACAAATGACTAAAGATGTTAAATATTGTCTATATCATTGGCGGTTATTCCTCATCCCCACTTGTTTTATAGCACCTTATTTTCTTAAAATATTATCCTCTACATGAGTATAAAATACTATGGTGAGTAGAAAAAAGTAAGCATGTAGGAGTAGAACAGATAAAACGAGGAATTTACCTATTTATCTGCTTATTAGAGGTGTTTCTCTGATTCAGAGAAGGAACTTCTGAATAAGTACTGGCTAGCAATTTTTTGAACATTTTATATTTAAAATCATAAAAAAAATTTAAGCAACATAATGGCCACTATCATCCAGTTTTAGAATTATGCCTTATTTTCTTTGAATTTTTTATTAGTTATGACACAGAGTTGTAGCCCCACTAGTTACATGCTTAGAAAATATATCCATTCCTTTTTCCCTCTCTAAAGGGAACTGATGGGACACCTGGGTGGCTCAGTTGGTTAAGCAGCTGCCTTCAGCTCAGGTCATGATCCCAGCATCCTGGGATCGAGTCCCACATCAGGCTCCTTGCTCTTCAGGGAGCCTGCTTCTCCCTCTGACTCTGCCTGCCACTCTGTCTGCTTGTGCTTGCGCTCACTCTACCTCTCTCTCTGACAAATAAATAAATAAAAATAAAATCTTAAAAAAAAATAAAAATAAAAAAATAAAGGGAACTGATTTCTGCATTTTCAACATCTATATATTCATTTGAATACATTTATTATTAAAATATTATTAATGATTTTCAAATTTATGTCATTTTATCATACTATTCATAATGGCTTTTGACTTGTTTTTATTCAAGAACAAGTTTTAGAATTGTTTATACATATTGAGAGAAATATAGTTTTAAAGTTTCATCTACTATAATGATTCCTTTAAATGAATATACTATATTTTATTTATGTTTTCTTCAATGGTGGGAATTGTGCTCTTCCCCAATTTTCAATACTATAATCAATTATCCCTTGGTTATTCTTGTGCATGTATCTTTTCATGTATATGTAAAATATTAAGACATATCTAAAAGTTAGAACTGATGGATAATTGGTTATTTAAAAAGGACACCAGGGGCACCTGGGTGGCTCAGTGGATTAAGCCGCTGCCTTCGACTCAGGTCATGATCTCAGTGTCCTGGGATCGAGCCCCGCATCGGGCTCTTTGCTCAGCAGGAGCCTGCTTCTCTCTCTCTCTCTCTCTCTCTCTGCCTGACTCTCCGCCTACTTGTGATCTCTCTCTCTGTCAAATAAATAAATAAAATCTTTAAAAAAAAAAAAAAAAAAAAGGACACCAAATTGTTCTCAAAAGAACTTTGGTCTTCATATGCTATTGTATTATAAGGGAGCTTCCCCTTTTTACTCCTTGGTATAAAGTGATAATGCTGAACTTCACAATTTTGCCTGATAATTTTTTTTTAATTTATGTGGTTTTTTTGTTGTTGTTATTACTAATCAATAGGAGCTTTCACATTCACATTGGCTATTTTGTTTTCCTTCTCTGTTTATTATCTGTTTATATCCTTTTTATAATTCTCTTTTCAGGATTTCATATCTTTTTTTAATATATTGAATTAAAGACATTCCAGCAAATTCTGAATATTCAATCTTTTGTTGGTTATGTAGGTTGGAAATATGTTTCTCCAAATTTAGCTTTTCTCCAACCTTCCTTGTAGGCTATTGTCATACTGATAAGCAATTTTAAGTTTACTCTTATTAAGCTCTTTGTCTTAATGATCTGTGCTTGTGTGTCATTCAGAGAGCCTTCTATTCCCAGCGGATATAAAAACATGCTCCTCTATGTAGGTCTAAGTTTCAAAGTTTTCATTTTACCTTAGTCTATCTAAATTTTTTTTTGGTGTGTTATTACTTGACAATGTAATTTTCATTTTCATACGGAGAGCGTATGGCTTTAACACCACTTATTGATACCTGAATTCATTCCTACCAATTGTAATGCCCTTCTCTATCATATTTCAAGTTCCCTTAACTATGTGGATCAGCTTAGTGGTTTTCTGTTGTATAGTGTTGATCTGTTTGCTATCCACTCTGGTGATTGTACACCATTTTTTATTACTATAATTTCAGTGAATCTTACCAACTGGTAAGGGAAGCCTAGTTTTCCTCATGTTTCTTCTTGGAAAATAATCTTGACTATTCCTGGACCTTTATTCTTCCATAAAACTTTGGGGTCAGAGAAATTGGAGGAAGGAGGTTAGAAATTAAGTTAAAAACATCGTGATGAAATGTGAAGAGATATGGGTTGGTAGCTGGAGTGTATTGTGGGCTCAAAAATATATTTTCTTGATCAGATATATAACAAAATGCCTGTATGCTGGCAGATATAATCCATATAGTAGAAAAAATGGTGTTATGAAGATAGAGGGGCAATTAATGAACTGAATTCCTTGAGTTAGTTCTTTGAGAAGAAGGGTTCTAGTGCTTAAATATTATAGCTGATCCTAATATAGAATCATAAAGGTTTCTATCATGGTAACAGGGTGAATGTAATGTATATAAGCACAAACAGATGAGTACATGAAGTGCAGATTTATGGAGTTTCCATGTTAAGTTTATTTTATTTAGAAAGAAAAAAAGGGTGAGTAAGAATTGGGAAATATTTGTTGGACATCTGAGGAGAGAGAAGAAAGCATAAAATACTTTGTCACAAAGAGAATGTTTGGACCAAGGCCATATAGTGCAAGTGCATTTTAGTGCTATGTAAACTATGTACACTATGTGCATGGTCAACTCTCCTCTCCTTCCTAAGTAAAAGGAATATTATTCTTCTAGGCTTCTGCCTTTTGCCAATTAGTTATAAGTATAAACTGCAGGTGTAGCTTGCATCTGAAGGACAATTGAAGCCCCCTGTTGAAATGGTGACCTCAAACAGTGGACTAAGTCTTCATGCTGAGTTGTAGTTTTGAAGTAAGCTACCCTGGAGAAGTGACAAACCTGTAGCAAAATTGCATGGGAAGAAAGTAAACTTACATATGCTAAGTTTATTATGACTTTAAAATTGCTTTCTTTAGTCAAATGTAGCAGCATAGATCCAGGCACAGGGTAGACAGAATATTAGCTTTTACTTAAGATTAGGAGGTGACAAGGAAGTTGAACTAGTATACTGTGAAATAGTCAAGACACTAGAACATTGAATTTAAACTGGATTAGGTGAAAATCAAAGACAGCATAGAGTAATATTTGGTGAAAAGTTGGATCAATAATTTGTGGGTTCTGGTAAGCTCAGAAAATTGTTTTTTTGTTTTTGTTTTTTTGTTTTGTTTTTTTGAGTAATGGAGGGAGAGATGTGGTAAGATGGAAGTGATATGTAGGAAAAAAGGGCCCTTGCAGTGGCAATTTTGGAGTGTAGGAGTATAAGCAAGTCCATGCAATGCCCATGGGGGAAAGAGGTTGCTATGGAGTAGCAAAGTAGAAGTCATAAATTGAAAAGTTACGATATGGAAATGATTAAGAATGTTTTGAAAATAAATGACTTGTGGTAGGTTGTAATAGACCCTTCCACTTGAAGATGCATATCTTTCTTAATTACTAAAGAAATTTTGTATTATTTGTTTAATAATTCTTTCTCATCTTAAATTGTCTGCAAAATTTTGTCCTCTTGAATTTCCTTTTACTACTTTTTAATATAAACCATCATATTATACCACAACCATTATATTACCATTTGTTTATTTCCCCTAAGTTCAGGAAAAATTTCTCAAGCTATGTTCATATTTAGTAATGTAATATTCTGCCCTTTCAAATATATCTGTTACTGTTTCTATTGTATAAAATAGTAGGTAATGATGGAATATTTTAAGTAAATATTCTATTACTATTTCAAAAGATTAGACATGTAAAAATTACAGAAGCAGCAAATATGTCTTGCAAAGAAGTGCTGGTTCTTAAATCTCTGGAAGCTTTGTGTAGAACAAAGATGTACTTTATGCTTTTTAATGCATACAGATGTCTATGTTAATATACTCAAATATTTTTAAAAGTGTACTCTGTTGTTTCTTACATTTATCTTTTAAACATTCAGTCTGCTTCCTGTACTTCAGTGTTGCTTACTACAGGAGTTAAGATTAAATGCTTTGCTTTTGTCGTATGTATATAATACATATATATCACGACATTCATTTTTGACTACAAAACCAATTACATAAAATATAACTTTAATATGTAGTAGTTATATAAATGCATAAATATAATTTATATATAAATATATAATATACACGAGTATTAAAATTCATATACAAAATTATTAAGAAACCATTGAATACTACGTAAAGTGGGCCAAATTATATAGATATACATTAGAAATAAATTATAAGACAAAGATTAATGAAGACAGTAATAGCTGGGAATTCATAATAAATGAAAAACTAGCTGCTTCTGGAAATGCTAACATTTGATTAATTACAAAAGAGAGAAAAAATTAATTATACATTATCAACAAAATAAACTTGAGAGAAAAATAAAATAAAATAATTAAAATAATGTTTTTGTTTGCAAGTTTATATTTTATTTGTAAAAGCATAAGTTTCATATATAGTAACACCGAATTAATATGTTAAAGTGAATTAATTGTAAGAATAAAACTGTATGGCATGAATCAACATGTCATACACTTATACAATTTAGATTTTAAATTTATTAAGATTTATTCTTTGAATATTAATATAACATTAATAGACACAAAGATAATGAAATCTGTTCATAATATATTTATTTAACAAAGATAGGTAGAAATCTATTTGGAATAGCATTTCTTAAGTCTGAGAGTGGGGAGATTTCAACATAGAATATGAGGGCTTATAAATTTTAAAATTATTATGAGAAGTGCTTTGTTACGATTCAGGAAACTTCAATTCAAATATGAATACATGAATATATGGATAGGTAATTTTACTTATCCTTTGATAAAGCATGGAAACCCAGCCTTTAGAAAGTGTCCACTTCCATCTGACTACAGGAAGATCACAATTATGAAAGAAAATATTCTTTTATTTGTAATATTTAAAAAGAGTATAGGAGAACTAGCTTTTTAAAAATGAAGTTAATATTATTGTCACAGACACTACTGTGTGCGTGTGTGTGTGTATGTATATATACATATATATATTTAAATGGAAGAAATCTTGATTTGTATTATGGGATTTGTGTTAGGATGAGCAACAATCATCATTATTTTATAACCCTAAAAAATGGCAAGATATACTTGTCTTTTATGTCATTACCGTTATGGAATTTTGCATTCTATTACAACCAAATTTACCTTTTATTAAAGAGTTTACCCTCTATTTACCTTTATCCTCCCTCAGGAATATATTCTCTATTACTTTTGTGAGAAGTCATATACATAGTTTGGAAAGATATTTACAAGTGAGCACATTTATTAATTCCTGCAGTATTTCACAAATAAGGGTAACCACCTTTTAAATTCCAGGAATTCTGCAGGATTCTGAAGATAAATGATACAAATTTCTACAGAAACTCAGCAAATGGAGAAATCCATTTAACTATGAGATGGAGGAAAAAACACAAGTATTTAGAAATATAAATATAGCTGTAATCCAAAATAAGACTTGCTTAAATGTAAAGGTTATGTTTTTAAATCTAGTATAGTAGAGCCTCAAAAATTAGTTTTGGATTTATTATCACAAAAGAAAGCAAGTGATGTTTGTATCCTGGATATGTATGAACATATTCATAGTCACATACTCTTTCAATTTCAAAGCAGAGACAGATATTTCTACTGAAAAACATCTCCCTCTCTCTCTCTCTGACCCTGTGGGGGTTTTTTGTTTTTTGTTTTTTTGGTTTTTGGGTTATTTTTTTTTTTTTTTTTGTCTTTTTGGTTTTTGGATCTGCCCTTTTTTTTTTTCTTTCTTTCACTCATAAGGTTTGTATAAGAAATTAATTTGTACATATAATTTTTGTTTTAATTTTAGGAAAATACAGTGTTTACAACTTCTGAATAAATGTCATGATGCTGTAACTTTATACTTGCACTAAATAGTATGTTTTTACACACATCCACATTGATACATGTAGCTTTAGTTTACATGTGTACATGCTTATGTGTCGGGTGTTCTGGTGTAAGTAAAACTTTTAGTTTATTATTCCAGAGTAGAATAGTTTTCATTTGTTTAGTTATTGGAATTAGTGTTGCAATGAACATCTTTAGATGCATTTTCTTAGATATGGATGTCTATTCAAGAATTTCTCTTGGTAGACACTGAGAATTAGAATTTTCTTGTGGTCAGGGCATGCATTTTTATTTGTCTAGAGTAGTCTTCTTGTAGGTCTCAGGTTCCAAATATAAAACCAGATAAATACCGTGTCAGTTTGTTGGGAATAATAGTACAGTTTTGCTTTGGTGGCTGGAGGGGCAACACAAAAAAGTGTATTTCCCTTGACTGGAAAATTTATAATAATTTAGGAAATCCAGATTTCAAGACTAATCATATTGAGAAAGGATGCATTTGTTAGCTTTCCTTCTTCTCAACAACAATCACATAGCTACATTGGATATCTAATCCAGTTGTAATATTCTTTGCAACTCTGCTTCTTCATAATCCATAAGAAATTTTGAGAGTCCATGTTAAATACATGCATGCATTCTGTTATGGAACATAAGTCTTGTCTCTGCATAATCTGCCCTTGGTTGTAATTTAGAGCGTGTAGTTACTAAAAAATGCAATTAGTACAATACGAGATATTATGAACGATTTTTCATGTGTCTTTATTAGAAGCAAGCACAGATTTTTCTCAACAGACTAAATGAGCCTTATCTTTGTTTTCTCCATTTATCTGCAACTGCTACTTCAGTTCTACCTTAGAAACAGTCATTGTCCCTGGAAAAGACAGAGGCTTTTACAGTAACCCTGGCTTCATATTTTGTTTTTATGTTACCCTTAAGCATACTGGAAACATATTACTACTTCAGTAGACACAAATAATTAAGTCAATGAGGTTGTGACAGATTAATTTATTAAACAAAAAATGTGGATATTTTGTGGCTCCTGCCTCAGCTCCATGGTCTTACCACCTTTCTGAGATTTTTAAAAAAATTATTAATATCGTCAACTCTGCTTTCAGATTCCCCAATTTAACTGGAGGTGTATATCACAGTTCCTACTAGTACAGAAATGGAGGACCTTCTCAGAGCCCCATCTGTGTCTAAAACATTTTTATCTCCTCCTACAAATTATTTTTCTCTGCCACATGTAAAATCTTTATTTTAGTTATGGTATGGTATCATTTGGGGAAACATTTTCCTTACTTCCATGTGTCATTAATTTTGCATTTACCAGGTCTTAAATTTGGAAATAGCAAAGCTAAGATATGGTCCCTTTTTCTTTTCTACTAGCACTCATCATTCTTCTCTTCCTTGTGGACATAACATTAAATACCTTCATTAGATTCAAGAACTAAAATGTTATGCAATAACTAAAAAAAAAGAAAAAAAAAAAACAGAACAATGAGGGGCCTGAGTGGCTCATTTAGTTGGGCTCCCAACTCTTGATTTGGCCCCCGGTCATGATTTTGGGATCATGGGTTTGAACCTCTGCACCAGGCTCCATGCTAAACAGGAAATCTGCTTGAGATTCTCTCCCTCTGCTCCCCCTTCCCCATTCTAGCAGGCTTTCTTTCAAAAAAAAAAAAAAAAACTGAAAAAAACAGGAAGGGTGTATGCTGACGTGTGAACCCATAATAAATAGTTCTCCGATTTACATACCCAGCCTTGAAATGGTGAGATGATCTGGAAATACCCTTGATTATAAATAATTAGAAAACAAGAAAATAGATCAGTGGAACTGAATAGACAGGTCCATTCACTATGATTCATTGTTTTTTGACAAAATTCTGAAGATGGCAAGTTAATATAATGAAAAAAAAATATTTTCAATAAATGGCAATAGGATATATAGGTATTTGTGTGGAAAAAATAAGGGATTTTTTTAAAAAGATTTTGTTTATTTATTTGACAGAGATCAGAAGTAGACAGAGAAGCAGGCAGAGAGAGAGGAGGAAGCAAGCTCCCTGCGGAGCAGAGAGCCCGATGTGGGGCTTGATCCCAGGACCCTAGGATCTTGATCTGAGCTGAAGGCAGAGGCTTTAACCCACTGAACCACCCAGGTGCCCCGGGAACTTTTTAAAAAGCTTTTATTTATTTATTTGACAGAAAACAAGTAGGCAGAGAGGCAGGCAGAGAAAGAGAGAGAGAGGGAAGCAGGCTCCCTGCTGATCAGAGAGCCCAATGCAGGTCTCTATCCCAGGACCCTGAAATCATGACCTGAGCTAAAGGCAGAGGCTTAACCCATGGAGCCAGCCAGATGCCCCAGGAATTCTGTTTTATCTTACATACCAAAAAATAAATATCTAAAAGGATTGTAGACCTAAAATTAAGATATTTCTTACAGGAAGCATACAAAAAAAATAATGATTTTTAGTTAGGAATATACTTTTTAATAGTACACAAATGACTCAAATCATAAATGCCGAACTATTTTAAGAACTGACTTTACAAAAAAAAAAGTAAACTTATGTTTTTCTAATGTTGGTGTTAGCAAATGAAAAGGCAAACACGTGGAATAAATTGTTGCAAATCATATCTGATAAAGAACTTGTATAGAAAATGCATAGAGGACTTTAACAATTCAATACTAAAGATGAAAATAATTATTTTAAAATGATCATAATATGGGGCATCTGCCCCATCTGCCTCTTCATTTTTTTTTTTTATAAAAATTTTATTTATTCATTTGTCATAGAGAGAGAAGCGAGAGCAAGCACAGGCAGACAGAGTGGCAGGCAGAGGCAGAGGGAGAAGCAGGCTCCCCGCCAAGCAAGGAGCCTTATGTAGGACTCGATCCCAGGACGCCGAGATCATGACCCGAGCCGAAGGCAGCCGCTTAACCAACTGAGCCACCCAGGCGTCCCTGCCTCTTCATTTTGACCAGATCATGATCTCAAGGTCCTGGAATCGAGCCCTGTGTTGGGTGTTGGGCGCTGTACTCAGTGAGGAGTCTGCTTGATTTCTCTGCCTCTCCTTTGGCATGCATGCGTTCTCTTTATCTCTCTCAAATAAATGAATAAGTCTTTTAAAAAATGAGCATGATATATGAAAAGATATATCACATTAAAGTAGTATATATAGCTGGTAAGTGTATGAAATTATACTGAACATCATTATTCATTAGGGAGATGCAAATGAATACAACAAAGAAATATTAGTACATAACTAAAGTTAGAATTTTTGATGGTACTGGTAATGTTAAGCTATGGAATAACTGGAACTCATATTGTTGGTAGAAATACAGAATGTTACAGCCACTTTAGAAAACAATCTGTCATTCTGCATGCATTTAAAATACATTTTTTTTTTTAAGATTTTATTTTTTAAGGAGAGAGTGTGGAGGAGGGGCAGAGAGGGAAAATCTTCAAGCAGTCTTCCTGCTGAGCCTGAAGCCAGACCTGGGGCTCAATCTTACCACCAAGAAGATCATGACCTGAGCTGAAACCAAGTCCAATGCTTCACCGACTGAGCCACCCAGGTGCCCCTAGACAGCCCTTCTTCTTCTTTTTTTTTTTTAATTAAAAAAAATTTTTTTTATAAACATATTATGTACTATTAGCTCCAGGAGTACAGGTCTGTGAATCACCAGGTTTATACTTCACAGCACTCACCACAGCACATACCCACCCCACTGTCTATAACCCCCCATCCTCTCCCTACCCCAGTCCTCCTGGCCACCCTCAGTTTGTTTTGTGACATTAATAGTCTCTTATGGTTTGTCTCCCTCCCGAGCCCATCTTGTTTCATTTATTATTTTCCTACCACCCAAACCCCCCATGTTACATCTCCACTTCCTCATATCAGGGAGATCATATGATAGTTGTCTTTCTCCGCTTGACTTATTTCGCTAAGCATGATACCCTCTAGTTCCATCCATGTCATCGCAAATGGCAAGATTTCATTTCTTTTGATGGCTGCATAGTATTCCATTGTATATATATACCACATCTTCTTGATCCATTCATCTGTTGATGGACATCTAGGTTCTTTCCATAATTTGGCTATTGTGGACATTGCTGCTATAAACATTTGGGTGCACGTACCCCTTCGGATCACTGCGTTTGTATCCTTAGGGTAAATACCCAGTACTGCAATTGCTGGGTCATAGGGTAGCTCTACTTTAAACTTTTTGAGGACCCTCCATGCTGTTTTCCAGAGTGGTTGCACCAGCTTGCATTCCCACCAACAGTGTAGGAGGGTTCCCCTTTCTCCACATCCTCGCCACCATCTGTCATTTCCTGACTTGTTAATTTTAGCCATTCTGACTGGTGTGAGGTGGTATCTCAGTGTGGTTTTGATTTGTATTTCCCTGATGCCAAGTGAAGTGGAGCACTTTTTCATGTGTCTGTTGGCCATCTGGATGTCTTCTTTGCAGAAATGTCTGTTCATGTCCTCTGTCCATTTCTTGATTGGATTATTTGTTCTTTGGGTGTTGAGTTTGCTAAGCTCTTTATAGATTTTGGATACTAGCCCTTTATCTGATATGTCGTTTGCAAATATCTTCTCCCATTCTGCCAGTTGTCTTTTGGTTTTGTTAACTGTTTCCCTTGCTGTGCAAAAGCTTTTGATCTTGATGAAGTCCCAATAGTTCATTTTCACTCTTGCTTCCCTTGCCTTTGGCGATGTTCCTAGGAAGAAGTTGCTGTGGCTGAGGTTGAATAGGTTGCTGCCTGTGTTCTCCTCAAGGATTTTGATGGATTCCTTTCTCACATTGAGGTCCTTCACCCATTTTGAGTCTATTTTTGTGTGTGGCGTAAGGAAATGGTCCAATTTCATTTTTCTGCATGTGGCTGTCCAATTTTCCCAACACCATTTATTAAAGAGGCTGTCTTTTTTCCATTCGACATTATTTCCTGCTTTGTCGAAGATTAGTTGACCATAGAGTTGAGGGTCTATTTCTGGGCTCTCTATTCTGTTCCATTGATCTATGTGTCTGTTTTTGTGCCAGTACCATGCTGTCTTGATGATGACAGCTTTGTAATAGAGCTTGAAGTCCAGAATTGTGATGCCACCAACGTTGGCTTTCTTTTTCAATATCCCTTTGACTATTCGAGGTCTTTTCTGGTTCCATATAAATTTTAGAATTCTTTGTTCCATTTCTTTGAAAAAGATGGATGGTACCTTGATAGGAATTGCATTAAATGTGTAGATTGCTTTAGGTAGCATAGACATTTTCACAATATTTATTCTTCCAATCTAGGAACATGGAACATTTTTCCATTTCTTTGTGTCTTCCTCAATTTCTTTCATGAGTACTTTATAGTTTTCTGAGTATAGATTCTTAGCCTCTTTGGCTAGGTTTATTCCTAGGTATCTTATGGTTTGGGGTGCAATTGTAAATGGTATTGACTCCTTAATTTCTCTTTCTTCTGTCTTGTTGTTGGTGTAAAGAAATGCAACTGATTTCTGTGCATTGATTTTATAACCTGACACTTTACTGAATTCCTGTACAAGTTCTAGCAGTTTTGGAGTGGAGTCTTTTGGGTTTTCCACATATAGTATCATATCATCTGCGAAGAGTGATAGTTTGACTTCTTCTTTGCCAATTTGGATGCCTTTAATTTCCTTTTGTTGTCTGATTGCTGAGGCTAGGACTTCTAGTACTATGTTGAATAGCAGTGGTGATAATGGACATCCCTGCCATGTTCCTGACCTTAGCAGAAAATCTTTCAGTTTTTCTCCATTGAGAATGATATTTGCGGTGGGTTTTTTCATAGATGGCTTTGATGATATTGAGGTATGTGCCCTCTATCCCTACACTTTGAAGAGTTTTGATCAGGAAGGGATGCTATACTTTGTCAAATGCTTTTTCAGCATCTATTGAGAGTATCATATGGTTCCTGTTCTTTCTTTTGTTGATGTGTTGTATCACATTGACTGATTTGCGGATGTTGAACCAAGCTTGCAGCCCTGGAATAAATCCCACTTAGTCGTGGTGAATAATCCTTTTAATGTACTGTTGAATCCTATTGGCTAGTATTTTGGTGAGAATTTTCACATCTGTGTTCATCAAGGATATTGGTCTGTAGTTCTCTTTTTTGATGCGATCCTTGTCTGGTTTTGGGATCAAGGTGATGCTGGCCTCATAAAATGAGTTTGGAAGTTTTCCTTCCGTTTCTATTTTTTGGAGCAGTTTCAGGAGAATAGGAAATAGTTCTCTAAATGTTCGGTAGAATTCCCCTGGGAAGCCGTCTGGCCCTGGGCTTTTGTTTGTTTGGAGATTTTTTTTTAATGATTTTATTTATTTATTTGAGAGAGAATGAGTGAGAGAGAGCATGAGAGAGGAGAAGGTCAGAGGGAGAAGCAGACTCCCCAAGGAGCTGGGAGCCCAATGTGGGACTCAATCCTGGAAGTCCAGGATCATGACCTGAGCCAAAGGCAGCTGCTCAACGAACTGAATCACCCAGGCGCCCTGTTTGGAGATTTTTAATGACTGTTTCAATCTCCTTACTGGTTATGGGTCTGTTCAGGCTTTCTATTTCTTCCTGGTTCAGTTGTGGTAGTTTATATGTTTGTAGGAATGTATCCATTTCTTCCAGATTGTCAAATTTATTGGCGTAGAGTTGCTCATAATATGTTCTTATAATAGTTTGTATTTCTTTCGTGTTAGTTGTGATCTCTCCTCTTTCATTCATGATTTTATTTATTTGGGTCCTTTCTCTTTTCTTTTTGATAAGTCGGGCCAGGGTTTATCAATTTTATTAATTCTTTCAAAGAACCAGCTCCTAGTTTCGTTGATTTGTTCTATTGTTTTCTTGGTTTCTATTTCATTGATTTCTGCTCTGATCTTTATGATTTCTCTTCTCCTGCTGGGCTTAGGGTTTCTTTCTTGTTCTTTCTCCAGCTCCTTTAGGTGTAGGGTTAGATTGTGTACCTGAGACCTTTCTTGTTTCTTGATAAAGGCTTGTACTGCTATATATTTTCCTCTCAAGACTGCCTTTCTTGTGTCCCACAGATTTTGAACTGTTGTATTTTCATTATCATTTGTTTCCATGATTTTTTTCAATTCTTATTTAATTTCCCGGTTGACCCATTCATTCTTTAGAAGGATGCTGTTTAGTCTCCATGTATTTGGGTTCTTTCCAAACTTCCTTTTGTGGTTGAGTTCTAGCTTTAGAGCATTGTGGTCTGAAAATATGCAGGGAATGATCCCAATCTTTTGATACCGGTTGAGTCCTGATTTAGGACTGAGGATGTGATCTATTCTGGAGAATGTTCCATGCGCACTAGAGAAGAATGTGTATTCTGTTGCTTTGGGATGAAATGTTCTGAATATATCTGTGATGTCCATCTGGTCCAGTGTGTCGTTTAAGGCCTTTATTTCCTTGCTGATCTTTTGCTTGGATGATCTGTCCATTCCAGTGAGGGGAGTGTTAAAGTCCCCTACTATTATTGTATTATTGTTGATGTGTTTCTTTGATTTTGTTATTAATTGGTTTATATAGTTGGCTGCTCCCACGTTGGGGGCATAGATATTTAAAATTGTTAGATCTTCTTGTTGGACAAACCCTTTGAGTATGATCTAGTGTCCTTCCTCATCTCTTATTATAGTCTTTGGCTTAAAATCTAATTGATCTGATATAATGATTGCCACTCCTGCTTTCTTCTGTTGTCCATTAGCATGATAAATTCTTTTCCACCCCCTCACTTTAAATCTGGAGGTGTCTTCGGGCTTAAAATGAGTTTCTTGGAGGCAACATATAGATGGGTTTTGTTTTTTTATCCATTCTGATACCCTGTGTCTTTTGACAGGGGCATTTAGCCCATTAACATTCAGGGTAACTATTGAGAGATATGAATTTAGTGCCATTGTATTGCCTGTAAGGTGACTGTTACTGTATATGGTCTCTGTTCCTTTCTGATCAACCACTTGTGGGCTCTCTCTTTGCTTAGAGGACCCCTTTCAATATTTCCTGTAGAGCTGGTTTGGTGTTTGCAAATTCTTTCAGTTTTTGTTTGTCCTGGAAGCTTTTAATCTCTCCTTCTATTTTCAATGATAGCCTAGCTGGATATAGTATTCTGGGCTGCATGTTTTTCTCATTTAGTGCTCTGAAAATATCATGCCAGCTCTTTCTGGCCTGCCAGGTCTCTGTGGATAAGTCAGCTGCCAATCTAATATTTTTACCATTGTATGTTACAGACTTCTTTTCCCGGGCTGCTTTCAGGATTTTCTCTTTGTCACTGAGACTTGTAAATTTTACTATTAGGTGACGGGGTGTGGGCCTATTCTTATTGATTTTGAGGGGCGTTGTCTGAACCTCCTGAATTTTGATGCTCGTTCCCTTTGCCATATTGGGGAAATTCTCCCCAATAATTCTCTCCAGTATACCTTCTGCTCCCCTCTCTCTTTCTTCTTCTTCTGGAATCCCAATTATTCTAATGTTGTTTCATCTTATGGTGTCACTTATCTCTCGAATTCTCCCCTCGTGGTCCAGTAGCTGTTTGTCCCTCTTTTGCTCAGCTTCTTTATTCTCTGTCATTTGGTCTTCTGTATCACTAATTCTTTCTTCTGCCTCATTTATCCTAGCAGTGAGAGCCTCCATTTTTTATTGCACCTCATTAATAGCTTTTTTGATTTCAACTTGGTTAGATTTTAATTCTTTTATTTCTCCAGAAAGGGCTTTTATATCTCCCGAGAGGGTTTCTCTAATATCTTCCATGCCTTTTTCGAGCCTGGCTAGATCCTTGAGAAGTGTCATTCTGAATTCTAGATCTGACATATTACCAATGTCTGTATTGATTAGGTCCCTAGCCTTCAGTACTGCCTCTTGTTCTTTTTTTGTGGTGAATTTTTCGGCCTTGTCATTTTATCCAGCTAAGAGTATATGAAGAAGCAAGTAAAATACTAAAAGTGTGGCAACAACCCCAGGGAAATATGCTTTAACCAAATCAGAAGAAATCTCATATCGTGAGGGGGGAGAAAGGGGATAAAAAGAGGTTCAAAAAGAAAGAAAGAAAAAAAAAAAGAAAAGAATTAAAAAAAGAAAATGAATAAAGAAAAGTATAAAAAAGAAAAAATATATATATTAGATAAAGTAGTTAAAAAAGAAAAGGGTAAAAGTTAAAAAAAATTTTAGCAGAAGAAGAGAAAAAATGAAAAAAAAATTAAATTAATTGCAAGACTAAAAAATCACAGGGAGAAAGCCATGAGTTCCGTGCTTTGCTTTCTCCTCCTCTAGAATTCTGCTGTTCTCCTTGTTATTAAAACCACACTCCTTGGTAGATGAACTTGGTCTTGGCAGGATTTCTTTTTGATCTTCTGGGGCAGGAGCCTGTTGTACTGATTCTCAAGTGTCTTTGCCCCAGGCAGAATTGCACCGCCCTTACCAGGGGCCAGGCTGAGTAATCCACTCGGGTTTGCTTTCAGGAGCTTTTGTTCCCTGAGCGCTTTCTGTAGATGCCCGGAAGAAGGGAATACAAATGGCGGCCTCCTGGTCTCCGGCCCGGAGGAGCTGAGAGCCCGGGGCCCCACTCCTCAGTGCGCCCTCAGAGAGCAGCGCCCAGTTACTCCCGTCTGCCTGATCTCCGGCCGCGCTCCGAGCTCACCGAGCCTGTGACTGGTTCAAGGTAATCCCGAGCTAGGAGCTTACTGTCGGCTCTGTCTCTGTAGCTGGCTTTCCTGTTCCAATACCCGCAAGCTCTGCGACACTCAGACACCCCCGATCCTTCTGTGACCCTGCGGGACCTGAGGCCATGCTGACCCCGCGTGGGCTTCACCCCGGTTTAGCCTCTGGAGCGATGTCCCTCAGCAGAACAGACTGTTAAAATTCCTGATTTTGTGCTCCGTTGTTCTGCTGCTTGCCAGGAGCCGGCCCCTCCCCCCAGAGTCTATCTTCCCGTCGCTTTGGATTCACTTCTCCGCCAGTCCTACCTTCCAGAAAGTGGTTGTTTTTCTGTTTCTAGAATTGCTGTTCTTCTTCTCTTCAATCTGCCGATGGTTTTGCAGGTGTTTGCTATCTTTAGATAAGCTATCTAGCTGATCTCCTGCTAGCTGAAGTAGTCTTAGCCTGCTACTTCTCCGCCATCTTCATCATTCTACTTTCTTTTGATTAAAATTTACATCGTAAGTCTTTTTAAGATATGTTTACTTTTAACTTTCCTTTGTCTTTATATTTAAAATGTTTGTTTTTTTTAAAGATTTTATTTATTTCAAAGAGAGAGAGAGAGAGAGCATGAGAAGGGGGAGGGGCAGAGGGAAAAGCAGACTCCCCGCTGAGCAGGGAGAACAATACAATATGATAAACCATGTTTCTCATATCTTCCCTTAAATAGCATGAAACTCACTCCCCTGATAATAGAAGGACTCTGGGATCATGGCCTGAGCCAAGGGCAGGTGCTTAGCTTACTGAGCTTCCCAGGCACCCCTAATGTGTTTCTTATATATGGTGTTCAATAAGTTTTTTTTTTTTATCACCACTTTTTGACAATTTCTGCTTTAAATTGGTGTGGTTATGCTATTTGTGTTTAAAATGAATCACGTCAAACTTGGTTTTGATACACACATTGTTACTTTGAATTAATTCATGTCTTTCAAGTCTTATTTAAATTACGTTAGGAAATGTCCAGCCCAGCCTTCATCTGGGACTAATTTACTCCCACTACTAAGGCAATAAGCTCTGAGTACTTGACATTATATTCCGTATATGATGAGTTCTGTTTGTTCTGGTCTGTGGTATCTAACTCTTCCCATCTTATGTGAATTTCAGGAGTTTTTGCCCATTGTTTTCTGGTGATGCTTTCTCTAACATGGATAGTGAGTATAATCAACTAAAGTCTTGAGGGGGCCCATCCACAGATCTTTGTCCCTCTCTGTCCATCTATCTGTTCAAGTATTTTGACTTGCCAATTCCAGCTGCCTCTCTAAAGTTTAACCCCTTGTCTTTTAATTAGTACAGTTTCCTAGTTGTTTGAGGTAGGAAGTTACTTTCAGTCTTTGTTATTGTTATGACAGTAAGTAGTATTTTGTTGTTGATATCTTGGTGAACAAATAATTGATCCCTCTCAAGGCTAGTTTATCACTAAGGAATTGTTTATGAAAATTGCTAATTTATGGTAACCATGTTTCTCATATCTTCCCTTAAATAGCATGAAACTCACTCCCCTGATAATAGAAGTTACACTGCATTTTGGCTCATCATAAGGCAATTCTTGGAGGGGCTTTTTTTCTATGTGTGAAGAAAACTAACTGTTATTTTGAATATATTTCACAACTTAGCATACAACTCTCTACTAAAGGATGGAACACTAGAAAGCCTATCAATTGAATTCATAAAAAAGAGATAACAGAGTCTCCTTGCATTGAGTGGCCAACTCTTGGTCTCAGGCAGACTCCCTGCTGAACATGGAACCCGACCCAGGGCTTGATCTCATAACCCTGAGATCATGGCCTGAGCCGGAATCTAGAGTCCAAGAGTTGGAAACTTAACTGACTGAACTATCCAGGCAAATTCTCTCCTCTTGATAACATCAGTTATTGGATTTAGGGCCCACTTCAAATCTAGGATGATTTAATATTGAGATCCTTTAGTAATTACATATACAAAGAACCTTATTCCATATAAGATCCCATTCTGTGACTTTTCAATCCATTACACTGTACCTTAAATAAATTGCAGATTTTTTTTTTCAATTTAGGCAAATTTTTGGCAAGCAACAGAGACTTACTCAAGATAGTTTAAATGTAAGAAGCTCTTTATACAAATAGTAAGTGGAATATTAGAGAAGAACAAGAATATTAATCATAAAGAGAATGAATAAAAAATACAAAGGTGAGATCAAGATTATTGAAATTCTGGATGAATATGGTTTTTTACACTGTATTTGTAAGAGTACAAAATGTGGTTACTCATGGATCCTGAATTTATATTCTAAAGATAGAATCAATTATATAAATGAGCAAACATTTTTATAGTAAATTTTCTGCTATTATTACAAAATCAAAAAAACAAAGACTTAAAAAGTACTATATAAATTATTTTAATGTATATAGAATGTGTGGAAAGTGAAATGATATTTGAAAAAAATTACATTAGCTGTCAGAAACACATATATAATATGTGTTTTAAACTAAAACTAGGTTTAAACTAAAGAAGTTAAAATAATAAAACATCATTAATTATGTGCTAGAAAATAAAAATAAATAGCTTAAGACTTTTCAATGAAATATAAGTCTTAATCCATAGTCTTAGGTAAGGAACAAGAATTAGTTCTTTAATAACTTTTTAAGTTACTTCAGTGGTATTGATCTGGTCTGGCATCCTGCAAATATTGATAGTTCTACCAGTCTATCAATATTTTCAAAGATTTTGGCATAAGCTATAATATACAATTATTTTATTTTTCTAATCTCTTGATTATCTAGAGTTATGTCTTTTAGCTGTACCATGTCTATATCTTTTTCCTTTTTAATTTATCATTTAACTAGTCCACTGATCTTTTTAACTATATGTTTTATAATATAGTTTTTTGTTATTGTTTATAAATGAGCTGCTTAGGATTAATAAATCTATATGTGTATATTTGGGGAATTAAGACATGGAAATTAATGGAACCAAACACAAATAAGGGGATTCTATGGTCTGTGGAAATGGCTTTACCTTGAAAATGGAAACAATCTGGCATGCTTATCTAGTCCCAGCAGTTAACTTGAGAGTAACATGTAGTTGGTATTTCCTGGTAAAAGTTGGTGGTTATTACTAATGACTATTGAAAATACAGACCCATTAGTACAATTTATCCAAGCTAAGGAGAAAAAAACCCTGTAGGTGAAATCTGCTAAAAAGATGACACTCAGATTCAAATATTTCTGCTATGAGATCCTTTTAAAAGTGTTGAAATCAAAAGAAACACACTTCCCTACCTATTTTACAGTGGAGAAGTAAGCACCATTTTATTTCTGAGTGGAGTATATATCTTAAAAGAATCTGGCATGAGTAGAAACTGAGAGCTTGCCCTGGAATGTTAGGTCCCTAAGGGGAATGGAGGAGAATTTGAGCTCCTGAGCAAGGCAGCACCTGCTGTGTGAGTGATAACCTAAGCACCAAAAGATGCGTACTGGCTATCAACAGTGAGATTGTTCTCAATTATGGGATAATGCAGGTTTCTTTTTTGTAGTTTTAATGCTCAATTGTATTTTTAATCTATTCTACAATAAAACTGAATTTTATGTATGCACTTGTTATAATAATAAAATTTTTACTATGCAAATAATTTTACATGAAAAAGCATACATTCACTTAACAATTCTAAAAGACTCACAACCACACAAATATACCAATATTGCTTGAAACACACAATTTTTCAAGTTAAAATGCCAACACACTAATTCACCTTTCTCTGTTTAACTTCAGAGTAGCAAGGAAATGTTTATAAGTCCCCAAAATAATATCCAATTCTTTGAGTCCTGGCAAAACCACTCCATAATAAATGAGTCCCTGAGCACAGAAGAAAGACAGTATGTGGGGGTGAGGGAACAAAGAATTTGTACTTTAGGTTTTCTCTTGTCCAAAATATTGGTCGGGAGTCAGATGCACTAGGAATAAATTTCAAGCTCTGACTTTTACTATGTGTCTTTTTAAAAAATTACTTTATGTCTATGCTTCCATTTCCTTGTTTATGAAATAGAATTAGTAATATCTATCTCACTGGATTTCTCTGAATATTGTATGGGAAAAGATATAAAATCAATTAGTCCAGTGACATGAAAAAATCTTAATGAAAACAGTAACTAATCTATAGAGTTTAAATATTAATCAAAATCATTAATGATTAAGTTCTTAATAAATTATTTCTAATTATAGAATAATCATTAATTATTCTACTACCATGACAAAATGAGGTGTGTTCCAACGGTCTTCCTGATTTCCTGAAGTCTCTTAATTTCTTATGCCATAAAAATTTATGAAAACTCTTGAATGATTAATTAAGTATTCCCAATGTTCCTATTATAATTACAGAAAACACAGCCTCTGTTAACATGCAGTATGCAAAACATATTTCATAAACCAAGTTTTAAAGGGAGGTAGACTCAGAGGTCCCTAAGATAGTTACCAATCAGCTAACTTCTAAGTGGTATAACCTCAGAATTGCATGGGTGCTTTGATCAAACATAAAAAGTTCTCGTTAAACAGGCATAATGAAAGATCTTATTAATTATGGGATGTATGCATGTGTGTGTGTCTGTGTGTGTGAGTATGTGTGTGTGTGAATGTGAATGAGAATATACTCACCACTTTTTGATGAGTGTTATAGTTAACGAATGGTCTGGCATTTGTATTACTTTTGGAGACAGTCTCCTCCTGCTCTTAATTCAAGTTAGAGAGCTAAGTTCATTTGTCTCTCAGCCTTGAGCTTTAGAAGATGTTATTAGTAGTTTTGTATTTTATTGATTTTTTAAAAGATCTTGTTGGCTTGTGACTCTATAAAGATTTAGATCTCCCCAGCTCAGTTGAATACATTTTACTGTGTTTTGTTGAAGGGCCAAGTCCTGAGGAGTAATCATTGATGTTTAAAGTAAAGAATTATCTCTGAATCTTGTCTTTGCTCAGCCATGTACTAAGAAGAAAGTAAAGAATAAATATTTCTTTCATTACTAGTTTTCGAACCTGAGTTAGTTAATCTCCTGAAAAAATGAAGAAACTTTCTCAGATTAGTGAGAGGCAAAAGAAAAGTGTTTAACTTTCTTCACACTTTTCATTGAGTTTCCTTCCTAATACAGGCAGTCTAGAACTATGACTCTTTTTTGTGCTCTAATGCCATTAGTGTTGCTTTAAATGTATAAGTATATATGTGTATTTGTGTGTATGTATATATATAATATATGTATATGTGTGTATATATATGTATATATGTATATGTGTATACATATGTATATATGTATATATATGTATTTTTTAAAGATTTTATTTATATATTTGACAGAGAGAGCATAAGCAGGCAGAGTGGCAGGTAGAGGAAGAGGGAGAAGCAGGCTGTCCACTGAGTAGGGAACCAGATGCGGGGCTTGATTCCAGGACACTGGGATCATGACCTGAGCTGAAGGCAGCCACTTAACCGACTGAACCACCCAGATGCCCTATATATATTTATTTATTATAAATTATATATACATATATAATTTGTATATATATAATTCCAAACACAGCACAAGAATTTCTTGGATTGATGTCTGAAGTACCATACTTTAGCTTGTGCTACACTAATAGCTAGAAAACTACAAATTACATTTACTATAATATATTTTAAAATCCTTCCTAAGTTTTTATTTATCACTTAAGATGAAATTGAATATTATGCCATTTCTTTTAAAATTTCTCTTTAAAAGGTTCCAGGCTTTTATTACATCAATTTATAATGCAATTAAGTTTAATAAAATGCACACTCAATTGATTTACTCTCTAGAAATTAGTGTTATACTGAACAATGATTTTTTTCACTTTCTAATGAAATTGAGATACTTATTGAAAAAAGTATTTTTTTGAAAGGGAGAAAATGCAAAAACAAATAAGCCAAAATTTTAAAGCCTGACATGCATTGAAAACAATTAGAAATAATGAACAAACTGAAAAATGTTAATATGTAACTTAAGATTTAATTGCAGTGCAAAAATTTATAAAACATCTTCCATGAACTAGATTTAAACAAAAATGTATAAATGTGATATATCTATATATCCTCCAGGTGATCAGAGCTTATTTCTGCCTTTTTTTTTTTTCATGGTAACAAATAAACCAATGAAAATTCAGTGCTATACTGGGTTAACTCTAATGGTCTCAGAGTTATGTACAGAGGTTGATAGAAAATTAAAGGAATTATTTTGGCAGAACCAAATTTCCCTTTGGATGCTATCTTTGAGAATAGAGTCGTGTTTTGTTTCCATTATCTTCTCCTTCCATTATGGAAAAAATTATGAACTAGCCTATCTTTATTTTATCACCTAATACCAATTAAATTTATTTTTATCAAAATGCAAGTTTACCATCTATAGACAACAGTATCCATGGCACTAGGCAGCTAAAGCACCACCAGAAGGGTAAGGAAGGTTGAACCTGTTGTTATAATTATGTGAGATCATTTTTGCTTGTGGGTAATAAAAAATCAATTTGATCTAATTTAGTCAAAAAATAATTCTTTGGCCTAGTAAATAAAACTGTCTGAAGAGCAAGAGCTTCATTGGACCATAAGGGAAAATGAGAGGGAAAATGCCAGATTCTTCCTATCTAAGTATCAGCCTATCTCTGCATGCTGGTTTTATTTGTTCCATCTAGCCCATATCTTTGCAGACTGATCATCAGATACAAGGACTTGCTTTCTTTGCTTCCAATTTTAAAATTTCCAAGGAAGTAATTTGGTCGATCTGGAAGTGGGGGAGATAACATTCCCACCCCTGATGCCATGGAAGCTGAATGCAATCATGGACCATCTCCCACCACGTGATGTGCAGTCAGACCATGATGAAGTCTCCTTAAAGAGGACAGCTGGGTAAAATTAATTAATTACTTTAAAAATAATGCTTACATTTGTACCAAATAGGGTATTTTGAAAAGTGCTTTCACATTTTCTACTCTTTTAAACCTTAATAATTTTGTAAAAAGAACATTTTGGCAATGATGGGATTGAGTCCCAAAACGCTTAAATGGTTTACAAAGTTAACATTCACAGAGTAAATGCCAGAGCTTAGATTAGAACTCGAGTTGAAATACAGAGTCTTGTCCTTTCTCTGCTTTTGAAATTTGATGCTAACATCCCATATTCAGACACTCATGACTATTCAAAGTCATGGATTCACAAATCTTTTAATATTAGGAGCTTAAATGTAATCATACAAAGGAATACTATTCAAAGAAAAATAGAGTAACTTGAACTGAATGACACAAGTTTTAAAAATCTCTTCCTACTGCTTCTAACCTCCAATTACCTTCATCTACCACCCGTTTCCTCTGCATTCCAGACAGTACTTTTTACAGCTCAACACTGATTTTCACAGTGGATTTCCCCTCTTACAAGATTTATAGTAGAGACTACATGTCTATATGTAAATATTCTAGGCATTATTTCCTGGAATTAGATGAAAACATTGTTTTTAAGGAAAGCAGTATAAAACTGCATATTTCCTTCATATGGTTTATTTATTTAAAAATGACACACTTTATGGTTATTAATGTCTAGAATGGATACAAAAGGCTTGGATGCAGAAGATTAGGTGGACATCACCAGTCATAATGAGTTCTAGAATGAGTCAAATTTTTCCAAATTTCATTTATATAATTCTTTACCTTTTATAAGCTCCAAATGTTTAAAAATGTTCAGTTTGGACTCTGGCCTAAATTCAGGTTAGGGTTAATTATAAACAAACAGAGAATGTACATGGTGATGCAAAACCTATTGGATCCTTTTTTCTTTCTTAATTCTCCCTCTATTTTTCTTCCTTTTGCCCACTGGTCTTGCCCCCTTCTCTATTTCTGAGGAGGTAATGCACTGTTTTCTTCTTTCCTACTGGGAAAACTATGGTAAATTTCTTATCTACCTTTTTTTTGAAAGCTCAAATTTCCTGATTACTTTCTTTCTTTTTTTCAAAAAATTAAATATACATTTTATTTATACATTTTATTTTATTTATTATTTATTTTTCCCCTCCTTGATACCCACCACCAGACACACCCAACCTTCACTCCCCTCCCCTCCAAAATCCTCAGTTTTTTTCTCAGAGTCCACAGTCTTTCATGGTTTGTCTTCTCCCTCTGATTTCCCCCAATTCACTTCTCTCCATCTCCCAATGTACTCTGTGTTATTCCTTATGCTCCACAAGTAAGTGAAACCATATGACTTATTTCACTCAGCATAATCTCTTCCAGTCCCATCCATGTTGATGGAAAAGTTGGGTATTCATCGTTTCTAATGGAGGCATAATACTCCATTGTATATAAAGACCATATCTTCTTTATCCACTCGTTTATTGAAGGGCGTCTTGGATCTTCCCATAGTTTGGCGATTGTGGCCATTGCTGCTATGAACATTGGGGTATAGATGGCCCTTCTTTTCACTACATCTGTATCTTTGGGGTAAATACCCAGTAGTGCAATTGCAGGGTCATAGGGTAGCTCTACTTTTAATTTTTTGAGGAATCTCCACACTGTTTTCCAAAGTGGCTGTACCAACTTGCATTCCCACCAACAGTGTAAGATGGTTGCTCTTTCTCCCCATCCTCTCCAATATTTGTTGTTTACTGTCTTGTTGATTTTGGCCATTCTAACTGGTGTAAGCTCATATCTCAATGTGGTTTTGATTTGAATCTCCCTGATGGCTAATGATGATGTACATTTTTTTCATGTGTTTGTTAGCCTTTTGTATGTCTTCTTTGGAGAAGTGTCTGTTCATGTCTTCTGCCCATTTTTTTGAAGTGATTATCTGTTTTGTGTGTGTTGAGTTTGAGGAGTTCTTTATAGACCTTTGATATCAGCCCTTTGTCTGTAGTGTCATTTGCAAATATCTTCTCCCATTCCGTGGGTTGTGTCTTTGTTGACTGTTTCCTTAGCATGCAGAAGCTTTTGATCTTGATGAAGTCCCCAAAGTTCATTTTCACTTTTGTTTCCTTTGACTTTGGAGACATGTCTTGAAAGAAGTTGCTGTTGCCAATGTCAAAGAAATTACTGCCTATGTTCTCTTCTAGGATTTTGATTTCCTGCCCCACGTTGAGGTCTTTTACCTATTTCGAGTTTATCTTTGTGTATGGTATGGTCAAGATTCATTCTTCTATACATAGCTGTCCAATTTTCCCAGCACCATTTGTTGGAGAGACTGTCTTTTTTTTCCACTGGATATTTTTCCCTACTTTTTTGAAGATTATTTGACTGAAGATTTGCTGGTCTATATCTGGGCTTTCTACTCTGTTCCACTGCACTGTGTTTGTTTTTGTGCCAATACCAGGCTGTCTTGGTGATCACAGCTTTGTAGTAAAGCTTGAAATCAGACAATGTGATGCCCCTAGTTTTGTTTTTCTTTTTCAACATTTCCTTAGCAGTTTGGGGTCTCTTCTGGGTTCCATAAAAATGTTAGGATTGTTTGTTCCAGCTCTTTGAAAAATGACAGTGGAATTTTGATCGAGATAGCATTGAAAGTATAGATTGCTCTAGGCAGTATAGACATTTTAACAATGTTTGTTCTGATCCATGAGCATGGAATGCTCTTCCATCTGTTTTGTGCTTTCTTCAGTTTCTTTCATGAGTGTTCTGTAGTTTCTCAAATACGAATCCTTTACCTCTTTGGTTAGGTTTATTCCCAGGTATCTTAGGGTTCTTGGTGCTATAGTAAATGGAATTGATTCTCTAATTTCTCTTTCTGTATTTCCTTTGTTAGTGTATAAGAATGCAACTGATTTCTGTACATTGACTTTGTATCCTGCCACGTTACTGAATTGCTGTTTGAGTCCTAGTAGTTTGGGTGTGGAGTCTTTTGGGTTTTCCATATAAAGTATCATGTTATCTGAGAGGTGAGAGAGTTTGACTTCCTTTTTGCCAATTTGAGTATGTTTTATTTCTTCTTGTTTTCTGATTGTTGTTGCTAGGACTTCTAGTACTATGTTGAACAACAATGGTGAGAGTGGACATCTTGTCATGTTCCTGATCTAAAAGGGAAAGCTGTCAGCTTTTCTCCAGTGAGAATGATATTTGCTGGATCTTTCATAGATAGATTTTATGAAGTCGAAAAATGTTCCCTCTCTCCTTACACTTTGAAGTGTTTTAATAGGGAACGGATGTTGTATTTTGTAAAACGCTTTTTCTGCATCAGTTGAGAGGACCATGTGGTTCTTCTCTCTTCTCTTATTGATTTTTTCTATCACATTGATTGATTTGTGAATGTTGAACCACCCTTGCATCCCAGGGATAAATCCCACCTGGTCATGGTGGATAATCTTTTTAATGTTCTGTTGGATTCTATTAGCTAGGACCTTATTGAGAATCTTGGCATCCATATTCATCAGAGATATTGGTCTGAAATTCTCCTTTTTTTTTTTTTTTTTTTGAAATTCTCCTTTTTGATGTGATCTTTGCTTGGTTTGGGAAGCAGGGTAATTCTGACTTCATAAAAAGAGTCTGGAAGTTTTCCTTCTGTTTCTATTTTTTTAAACAGGTTAGGAGAATAGTTATTATGTCTTCTTTGAATGTTTGGTAGGGTTGTCCAGGGAATCCATCAGGTCCTAGGCTCTTGGTTTTTTTTTTTTTTTTTTTTTTGAGGCTTTTGATCACTGCTTCAACCTCGTTACTAGATACTGGTTTTTTCAGGTTGTCAATTTCTTCCTGATTCAGTTTTGGAAGTTTATAGGTTTCCAGGAATGCATCCATTTCATCTAGGTTGCTCAACTTATTGGCATATAACTGTTGATAATAATTTCTGATGATTGTTTCTATTTCCTTGGTGTTAGTAGTGATCTCTCCCTTTTCTTTCATAGTTTTATTAATTTGGGTCCTCTATCTTTTCTTTTGGATTAGTTTGGCCAGTGGTTTATCAATCAATAAGATTTCTGTCTCATTGATCTCTGCTCTAATCTTGATTATTTCCCTTCTTGTTTGTGGGGTTGGCTTAATTTGTTGTGGATTTTCCAGTTCTTTAAGGGTTTAAAGAGACCTGGTGTATTCTGGATTTTACAATGTTTTTGAGGGAGGCTTGGATGGCTATGTATTTCCCCCTTAGGATCGTCTTTGCCATATCCCATAGGTTTTGGACTGATGTGTCTTCATTCTCCTTTGTTTCCATGAATTGTTTAAGTTCTTCTTTGATTTCCTGGTTGATCTAAACATTCTTAAGCAGGGTGGTCTTTAGCTTCCAAGTGTTTGAATTTATTCCAGACTTTTTCTTGTGGCTGAGTTCCAGTTTCAAAGCCTTGTGGTCTGAGAACATGCAGGGAATAATCTCAATCTTCTGTTATAAGTTGAGCCCTGATTTGTGACCCAGTATATGGTCTGTTCTGGAGAAAGTTCCATGTGAGCTTGAGAAGAACGATTATTCTGTAGTTTTAGGGTGAAATGTTCTGTATACACCTATGAGGTCCATCTGGTCCAATGTGTCATTCAGTGCTCTTGTTTCTTTATTGATTTTCTGCTTGGATGATCTGTCTGTTACTGAGAGTGGTGTGGTAATATCCCCTACTATTAGTGTTTTCATATCAACGTGACTCTTTATCTTGGTTAATAGTTGTCTTATGTCGTTGGCTGCTCCTGTATTGGGGGCATAAGTATTTACATTTTTTAGATCTTCTTGGTGGATACACCCTTTATGAATGATGTAATGTCCTTCTTTATCTCTGACTACAGTCTTCAGTTTGAAATCTAATTTATCTGATATGAGAATTGCTACCCCAGCTTTCTTTTGAGGCCCATTGACATGAAAGATGCTTCTCCATCCCTTCATTTTCAGTATGGATGTATCTTTAGGTTCCAAATAGGTCTTTTATAGACAGCATATGGACAGGTCCTATCGTTTTATGCAATCTACAACCCTGTTCTGTTTTATGGGAGCATTTAGGCCGTTCACATTGAGAGTGATTATTGAAAGATACATTTTTATTGACATCATGTTTCCTGTGAAGTCCTTGTTTCTACAGATTGTCTCTGTAAATTTCTGTTCCATAACACTCTTGGGTTCTTTCTTCTTTTATAGAACCCCCCTTAATATTTCTTGTATTGCTGGCTTGTAGGTCACATACTCTTTTAACTCTTGGTGGTCTTGGAAGCTCTTTATCTCTCCATCCATTTCAAATGTCAACCTTGCTGGATAAAGTATTCTTGGCTGCATGTTCTTCTCATTTAAGGCCCTGAAAATGTATTGCCAGCTCTTTCTGGCTTACCAGGTTTCTGTGGACAGGTCTGACATCATTCTGATGGACTTTCCTCTGTATGTAAGGAATCTCTTCCCCCTAACTGCCCTCAGAAGCTCTCATCTAAAATTATGATTTGTCAGTCTCACAATCAAGTGCCTCGAGGTCTTTGTAGATTCGTTGATCTTGGGGAAGGGGGATTATTCTGCCTTTAGGACACGATGCTTGTTCCATTCCCCAGATTGGGAAAATTTTCATCCAGAATTTGTTCAACAATATCTTCTAGTCTTCTCTCTTTCTCCATCCCTTCAGGTATCCCAGTAATTCTGACATTGGAACATTTCATGGCATCATTTATTTCCCTAATTCTATTTTCATGGCTTTTAAGCTGTTTGTTCCAGGCCCCCTCCTGATCATTTTTCCTCTATGGGTTTGTCCTCTAGATCACTAATTCTATCTTCTACCTCATTAACCTAGAAGTTAGAGTATTTAATTAAGATTGGATCTCATTGATAGCATTTTAAAGTTCTTCCCAGGTGGCTTTCACTTCTGCCCTTAGTGATTCCATGTTGTCACAATGGTTTTCTCCAACCTAGCCATTACCTGGATGATTGTTACCCTGAATTCCCTTTCTGACATACTGTTTATGTCCATAGCCAGTAGTTCTGATGGAGAGGCCATGGTCTCTGAATTATTCCTCTGTTGGGTATTCCTCCTCCTAGTCATTTTGGTGAGAGGTGGTTGAAGGAGTGTATAGCTGAATATATCAACTGTGATCCAGGCAAGGTGCACCCTGGAAGGCTTTGGAGCAATTGGAAGTTACCACCAAAAGGAAAGAGAAAAGAAAAAAGAGAGAAAGAGAGAGAGAGAGAGAGGGAAAAGATCCAGCCAGAATGAGCCCCCAAATTAAGATTTATAAGGTATATAAACAAAAACAAACAAGAAGACTGACAAAAGTAAATGACAAGGAAAAAAAAAAGTCCCTTCTGTTTATCCTACAATATCAGTCTGAGTGTTCCCACTCCGCTTTACCTCTCCACTGGTGTCTTCTGCCCCCACAGAGATCCAGAAGTGTATTAATCCTACATCTCAGGCTGATTTCATGGGTGTTCAGAGTATTCTAGTAGATATTTAGCTCACTTTAGGGGACCGGGTGATACAGGGTCTCCTAATTCTCTGCCATCTTGCCCCTCCCACCTCCTGATTACTTTCTAATACTGAGTACCAAAAAGTTACTACTCTCTCCCATTATGTAATTTTGATATATTGGTACATTGATAATGTATTTTCTGTTTTATTAGTCCATAATACTCCCTCTTCATGAGGAGGAAGGATAAAAATAATTCCAGGTTTGTTCTATTACATAATGTGATGAAATGTACTGTCTGTTTCTATTAAGTTACCAGGTGGAGCTACTGTTGAATAGAAAAGACATATATTACTAATAATGTTTATGTTAAAGTTATTCATTTGAGCTGGTATGTTTTCAGGCATATCTGCTATTTAAGCTACCATTGAATAAGTAATTGGCTCCTTCTAGGTTGCATTCTTTTTGTTGTATCTGCCTTGTATTCTCTAAAATTCCACCTTCCTAAAAATGAAAAAATTGAAAATTCAACTATCAATAGAATGCATACAGCCATTCATACTAGCAACAGCCAAGAGGAGTGATCACGTGATCAGGGAAGCTGGGGAGTATGAATTCTCTTGCCTCACTGCTCAATTTTCTCATTGCTATCATCTTCCCAGGAGGGAACCCTCTATCCTCTCTGATCATTCAACTCCCCTTTTGTACATTTATTCATTTTTCTGCTTACTACAACATGCTGTTTTCCCACAATTATCTAAATAGCATTTCACAAGTTTTTGTTATAAACATAGCACATACTTCAGATGAATCAAGTCTGGCTTTAAAACAAAATAATTTAAAACAAGAGAGCTTTTGTGTTGGTTCAATAGTAAGAAAATAGAACAGTGAAATCCACCACTTTGATGAATCACAGTATAGAGGTAAATTTTCTCGTTATTCTTTTAATGCTTTTGGTGTCTGTAGAGTGACCCCTATTGTGTGGTGACATTTCCTATTTTTCATCAGATATTGTAGTTTGTGTCTTCTTTCTTTTTCCTTGGTTAGTTTGGTTAGAGATTTCATAATTTTGGGGGAAGGGTCTTTCAACAAAAGAGCCTTCAATTTCAATGATTTCCTTTTTTTGTTTTTCAACGTCATTGATCTTTGTTTTTACACATATTGGTTTCTTTCTGTTTTTACATACATTACTTTCCTCCTGATAATAAATCTCTATTTTGCTCTTACTTTTAATTTTATTTCATTTAATTTTTATAGTTAAATGAAGTGAAGCTGGGGTAAATTTGAGGCCTTTACTCTTTTTTACTAGACACACAACATTATAAATTTAGTTCTAAATACTGCTTTAAATACATTCTACACATTTTGATGGATTTTCATTTAAAGTTTTTTTTTTTTTTAAAGTTCCCTTGAAACCTCTTTTTAATCTATGGATTATTTAAAAGTGTTTTAATTTTTTTTTTTGAAGATTTTATTTATTTGACAGAAAGAGATTACGTGTAGGCAGAGAGGTAGGCAGAGAGAGAGAGGGGGAAGCAGGCTCCCTGCTGAGCAGTGAGCCTGATGTGGGGCTCGATCCCATGACCCTGAGATCATGCCCTGGCCCAAAGGCAGAGACTTTAACCCACTGAGCCACCCAGGTACCCCAAAAGTGTTTTAATTTCTCATTGTATTACTATTTTCCACATAACTTTCTCTTGTTGATTTCTGGTTTGGAAGGGGAGGTGAACCATGAACCATGAGAGACTATGAACTCTGAAAACAACCTGAGGGGTTTGAAGCAGCAGGGGGTGGGAGGTTGGGGGAACCAGGTGGTGGGTATTAGAGAGGGCACAGATCGCATGGAGCACTGGGTGTGGTGCAAAAACAAGGAATACTGTTATGCTGAAAAAAATAAAAAAAAAATTATGTTATGAGCTGAGAACACAGTTTGGGATGACTTTATTTTAATTGCTGAGGTTTCTTTTATGGCTTAGAACATGGCCTATATTGGAGAATGCTCCATATGTATGCAAAAGAAAGTATACTATGCTGTTGTTGTATAGAATGTTCTACAAATGATCATTAGGTCTAGTTTTTGATAATAGTGTTAATGTTTTCTACATTATTGCAGATTTTTTTTATCTACTTGTACTATCAATGACTGAAAGTGGAGTTTTGAAGTTGACAACTGTAATATTGATTTGTCTACTTCTTTACTCAGTTTTAATGGTTTTGCCTCAGATATTTGACTCTTTGTTAGATTCTTATATAATTAAAATTGTTGTCTTTGGACATGATGCAGTGTTCATCTTTATATCTGACAATGTCCCATACTCTGAAGTTTTACCAGTTTCTAATACTGCTGTGACAAATGATTATACTCTTGATGACTCTAAACAATGCAAATTTATTACCTCACTTTCTGTAGGACCAGATTCTAGAATCAATTTCACTGGGCTAAATCAAGATGTCACTAGAGCTATGTTCCCTCTAGAGAGTCCAGGGGAGAATTCATTTCCTTGTCTTTTCCAGTTTCTAGATAGTGCCTGCATTCCTTGTCTCTTAGCCTTTTCCTCTACTTTTCAAAAGCAGCTGTGTAGCATCTTTAAACCTCTCTTCCTCTGTGACCTTTGCTTTCATCACCACGTTTCCCTCTCTTATTCTTCTGTCTCCCTATTTTTCTTTTTTATTTTTTGAAGATTTTTCTATTTATTTGGGGGTGGGATACAAGGACAAGGAGAGAGTCTCAATCTCGCATGGGGCCAATCCCACAATTCCATGACCCTGAGACCATGACCTGAGCCTAAACCAAGGCTTGGACATTTAACCTACTGCACCACTCAGGTGCCCCTCCCTCTTCTATCTTTTAAGGCCCTTTGTGATTACATTGGACTGACCTCTCAACCTTAATATTCTTAGCTTAATCACATCTGCAAAGCCCCTTTTGTCATATGCCCCTTTAGAGCATAATCTTTGAAAGGACCATTATTCCATGTAACCAGAAATCTACTTTATCTGATATTAATATAAACATTAAATCTTTCCTTCATTATATTTTAATCTATCTATATATGTATATTTATTTTTATTTATTTTATTTATCTTAGAGAGAGAGAGAGAGTGCAGGGGGAGGTGTAAAGGTGGAGGGAGAGAAAGAAGCTCAGGCAGACTCCCTGTTGAACAGAGCCTGACATGGGGTTTGATCCTATGCTATGGTTACACTCAGTGCACTACAAGCTTCACATACCTGGGCAGTATTTTGTTTCTAGGGTGGGGTAGATTTGCTTGAGCATGTCTTAAATTCTAAGGTTAAAACTTTCTTGCAGTACATACCACAGAGAGGGCCATTTTCTATACTCTTGTTCATTTCCTTTCCCTCTCCCAGTAGTATAATGCTGCTGTTAGTTATTTAGGGTTTATTAGCTTGGAGGCAGAGGTCTGTTATTCTGATTGGTTTAAGATTTTGGCAAGCACTGTATCTTGGGAACTCATGAATGCTCATCTCTTAATTCTCCCATACTTTCCTTAGCTATAGTTGAGTCCAGAGTATGATCCTTCTTCTGTCCCAGGAATAGTGTTTTTCCCCTTTGTTCCCTTCCCCAGCTGCCACAGATTTTTACAAATGCCGAAGGAAAGGATTGTTTGTTTCATTTCCCCCCTTAAGTTGAGACTTCTCTTCTTCATAAAGGGGAGAGGCAGGGATCTGGGCAGAGCTTCTTACCCTTCACATACAACTTCCCCTCTCACAGGTCTCAGCACACTGCAACTTCTTAATACTCTTTCTGCCTTCTCAATGAGAGTTAAGTTGGGTTCATGGAGAAAGAATAAGCAAGGGATTTGGAATCCCCCTGAGGTCTCACACTGTCCCCACTAGCTTGTGCAGCAAGTTATCAACCATTCTGGGAGAACTTCTCATACCTGTGTTCAGTTTTATAACTCTACCTAGATGAACAAGTACTTCAATTTCATCTATTCCTGCACATCTGTTTCTATCTAATTCAGGGCTAGTTTTGCTCCATGACCTTAAATCTCAGTATGTTAAAAAAATAAATTGATTTTTTCATAAACTTTTACCATATACTAGAACTCACAATGTGCATTTCAAATTTAATATCCTTAAATAATATTGTTATAATTTAATAAAAACTACTATAAATAAATTTAATGGGAGAATCATAGTAACTGAATGTTAATGAAAATAAATAATTATGAACAGGTTTGGTTACTTTCAAGAAAAATTACAGAGCTAAAATGAGGAAAGTGTCTTGCTTGAGAAGCAGGACATGACTTCAAACTCAGACAAGTCCCACGGAACCTATGTCAGAGAATAAATAAGGCAACAATAGTGAAGTAGAATGGGAGTCATAGGTAAAGATAAATTATTGAAATATATATCTTTTGAAATTTTGAAACAAAAGGCCTCCAGTAGTAGTCTAAATGTGTGATATTTGTGTAATTTGTATAATGTTAAGTCATAATAGAATATGTTTATAATTTGCTAATCCATTCTTATAGGTACTCTTTAACTCTGGTGAATTCAATTTTCATACAGTGAACTTTTATGTAATTAGACTATTATTAGTACAACTTAAAATTTTTACCATGATTTTGAACATTTTTTTATCTGCTATGATGTAAACGTATCAAGCATAAAAATATGTCAATTAACTATGTAATTTTGACATCATTATTATTGGTTTTAAAATGCATTTTCCAATTTCAGGATAAAACATGTTGCTGCATTTGATCTTACTGTATTATAAAAATTTAAAAGAAAAAGAATGGAAAATGTAAGAAGTGAGGCTTGATAAGAATTTCAGATATCAAAAATGGAACATAATTAAAAGGCATGTTTAGGTATCAAATATATCATGTCTTTAGTCTCAAACAACCTATATTTTCAAGCTATATGTGTTTTATTATAAAGAAAAAGAAAAAGAAATTGAAGAATATTACAAAATAGTTTCTATAAATATTTCTTAATTAAAGAATTAATAGACAAATAATCAAAAGTCTCTATTTTATAGACTAAGAGAAATTGAGCTACTTTGGCAATCCAAAATTAAAATTGTTCAGTTTTGTGAGGGGAAGAGTTGGAAGATAAAAAGTGACATCCAAACATTTTTCATATGAGTTTGGGAGTCCCTAAAGCCTCAGAAGTTTCAATAATCTATAAGGCATGGAGGATTGTAGTTTACCCTGATTTTACTCTAGATTTTAGGGAGAATTTTTCCTTCTCTTACTTGACACTATCTTTTACTACTTTTTTATTTTTATTTATTTATTTATTTATTTTAAAGATTTTTATTTATTTATTTGACACAGAGAGAAATCACAAGTAGACTGAGAGTCAGGTAGAGAGAGAGAGGGAAGCAGGCTCCCTGCTGAGCAGAGAGCCCGATGTGGGACTCGATCCCAGGACCCTGAGATCATGACCTGAGCTGAAGGCAGTGGCTTAACCCACTGAGCCACCCAGGTGCCCCTTTTACTACTTTTTTAAAGTGTTTCTTTTCTTTTGTAGTTTTAGTCATCTTTAGAAATCTTGGCTAGTGTGTGGATGCAGTACTACACTGGTATATTCTTTCTTTCTTTTTTTTTTTTAAGATTTATTTATTTATTTGACAGACAGAGATCACAAGTAGGCAGAGAGGCAGACAGAGAGAGAGGAGGAAGCAGGCTCCCTGCTGAGCAGAGAGCCCGATGCGGGACTCGATCCCAGGACCCTGGGATCATGACCTGAGCCGAAAGCAGAGGCTTTAACCCACTGAGCCACCCAGGCGCCCCTGGTATATTCTTTCTTAATTCTATTCTGAAAGAGATTCCAGAACAAAGATCTGTGGGTTCCAATAATAAAATTATCTGTAAAGGAAATAAAGTAAGTCTATTACACAGATTTCTGGCCATTCATTCCACCTTAAGATTTGTAGGGGAACTCTTATGAAAATGCAAAAGATTTGGATTTCCAATTCTATATTATAGATTTAATATCTCATCTTATTAATATTATTCATCAGTACGTATTTGGAGGTGAATCAACTTTAGGTTCTTCTGTATAATCTAATTTTTCTACGGAAGCACGAGTCATTATCAAAAAGTTATGTGTGTACATGCACATGTACCTGTTTTTTGTGTGTGTGATTAAGAGCATCTAATCTTTTTTATTATTATTTTCTTTATGAGAAGGCAGAAAGGGGCAAAGGGAGAGAGAATACTAAGCAGGCTCCATACCCAGCATGTAGCTTGGGCTTGGTTTCACAATCTTGAGATCATGACTGGAGCAGAAATCAAGAGTCTGACACTTACTTGACAGAACAACCAAGGTGCCCCACATCTAATCTATTTTGGAAGCACCATTTACCTATTATCTATCTTGTGATATATTATTTTGATACTATTTCACAAAATAATTTCATAAATTATTTTAATACAATTTCACATAAACCTCTCAAATATAGTCTTCTCCTTTCTGATTTTCACTCTTTTTTTTCTAACATATTTTTCTCTTAAATTGTTAACAAAACACATGGACCTTAAACTTTTTTAGATTATCTATCACATAATTCTAAATAGATACTTTTAACCTTAACTGATGGCTGTGGGAATCAGTTCTAACATGTTACACCATCTTAAAGGAAAGGTCCATTTTAAATATGGTAAAAACTGGTGTATATAAAAGTGATGAATCATTAAATTCTATTCCTGAAATCAGTATTATACTATATGTTAACTAGAATTTAAATAAAAATTTGAAACACAAAAACAAAGCCAGAAAAAAAAAGAAAAGCAAAATATACACATATGATGAAAAAGCTTCCTAGCAACACTCAGTGGACACAATTTTAGTGTTCTTTATTGCAGTTTTCAAGCTCTATAGAAATAGAATTTTCTTTCACATAGTATTTCTGACATACAGGACATTTTGTAGAAGTCATGTAGTCATAGAAGAAAAATTACAAAAAAATCCTAGGCTCATAGAGTTATAGATCTTAAATTAGTTACTTTGGACAGATTTTTGGGAGGCACACTTAGGTATGAGATTCAGTATCTTAATGGCATCAGAACGGCCCTTAGCTGATTGCACTTGGCTAGAGGCAGATTATTTATCATCTTAAGAAATATATAACCAACGAGACTGGGTGGCTCATTGGTTAAGCGTCTGCATTTGACTCCGCTTCTTCCTCTATCCCCACCCCTGCTCATGATCTCTCTCTATCTCACTCACTCTCTTTCAAATAAATAAATAGAATCTTAAAAAAAAAAAAAGAAAAAGAAATGTACACCAATTGAAATAATCACAGTAGTGTCTCTGATCCTAGAAAACTAAACATATATGAAATAGGATGGACTTTGTTTTCTGTAGTTATTCCCTTTGTTGCCATTATTGGAGTAATATTACATTTATAATCACTTTTCTGTTATTAGTCTCTTCTTTTTGTTTTTAAGACTTTATTTATTTATTTGACAGAGAAACAGTGAGAGAAGGGAACACAAGCAGGGGGAGTAGGAGAAGGAGAAGCAAGCTCCTCATTGAGTAGGGAGCCTGATGCAGGGCTAGATCCCAGGACCCAGGCCTGAGTCAAAGGAAGACATTTAATGACTGAGCCACCCAGGTGCCCCCTGTTATTAGTTTCAAATAACACTTCATTTTTAAATCATTAAGAAGATATACCACTTTATTTTTATTATAATACTGATTCCAAAATGTTTCTCATGACTCTCCATAGAGGGTCCAATAGATTTAACTCTTTCTATAAACATACGGCTAATTTTTTCTTAATTAAAGATTTCCCTAAATACATATTACTAGATAATATATTAATGTCATCAACATATAGAACATTACCTACAAAAAAACTAATTGTAAAACTAATTTATTTATAACACAATGTAATATTTCTCATATATTTTTAAGTGTACTGATATAACATATAGTAGTGTATTAGTGATAGACCATTCATGCCTGCAGTTCTACCCCTTTGGACATGACAAAGGGAAGTTATTTCCTTATAAAGAACTTTAATATTTTATTCTTTCAATGTTGTTATTGCGTAATTAATTTTGTTTGAAGCATAATTGATGAGAGCTCATAGATTTTGAAAGTTAAGATTAATATCTGTCAAGGCAAAATTCTCTCTGTATTATACTTTTCATTCTGTAGAGAAAACATTTCTCAGATTAGTATGGCTATTTTTTTTACACAGTTATAGTTAGAAAATACAGATTTTGTTAGTGATTAAAAAAAAAATATCTCAGGACCAAAAGTTTTGAATATGGCTCTATGATCTGTTTATATTGATATTTGAAATGTTACAATAATTTCCCTTGCAAATTTAATTGTAAATCACTTTTTCTGGATGCTTTTCTTTTAAAATTAAAGTGCTATGTAACATATTTTTATAAGCTTTTTTTAAGGCTCAGGGAAATTAAATGATCCTGATATAACTCTTAGCAAATTATGCATTATAGTTTGATAAGAGATATATATGGAACCAATTACTGAAAAATATGGATTATAGGTATTTTATAGAATTGTATTGTTGGTGGTTGGAATTACCATGAGGGGTTTTTTAACTAAGTTTACAAAAATGGCTTGTTGAGAAGCAAAAATAAAAAATAAAAAGGTGTTTGGTAATTAGCATATCAATGCTCTGTAAACAGAACAGAGAGAAAGTGATATTGTGTTTAAAAATATGATATTCTCATTCAACCATAAATTCATTCATACTCCTTCAAAAAGTAGAAAATTCGGGTGACTAGAAATAATTTTCAGCCTAGCTCTCTATATTCTTCTGCCATCAGTGCTCACACACAACAGTACCTATTAGATACCAGAACCACAAGAGTGAACCAAGTAGAATTTTCTCTATTTTCAGCATCGTCTCAGCTTTGCTTTCAGGATCCATTTGCTTTGACACACAAATGGTCACAGTTATGTATCAGTCACATTTCCTGACTACAAATAGCTCTTAGCTATCTAAAATAAAAGATGAAATTACTGGAATGGTATCAGGGAATCACATATTCATTTGGAACCCCGGGGAAACAGACCTGGAAATGAGCAGGAAGCAAGATGTCTCAGACCATGACCACAGGAATGCTCTTTTTAAAAGCTTTTAGAAATACATATTTTGTATCTTAATATAATCAGACTTTACATAAATAACTCTAAATACTTTTTATTTAATATTTCCTGCATTCATTTCCACTTTCATAATTAAACTTTATAGTACAACTCTTAACTGGTACTCAACTAACTCACCTACAAGAGTAATGAACATTTTCCTCACCTGTAAAATCTTCAAAACTGAAGCCCTTGATGTGCCTAGTGAGTCAAGACATGCCTGGGCACATCTACTCCAACCATTTCTCTAGCATTTGCCATGTGTTAGCAAGTGAAATGTGAGCCCTTGAATTTCCTATGTTGAAGCTGTAGTCCCCAGTATAACTATACTTGGAGACAGGGTTTTTTATGGAAGATAATTAAAATTAAATAAAGTCATAAGAGTGGAGCCCTAATCCAAAAGGACTGGTGGTTTTATAAAAGAAGAGCTTTCTTTTATTCTCTCGACACTCATGTGAGGCCATGTGAGCATATAGAGAGAAGGTGGCTGTCTGCAAGCCAGAAAATGAGATTTCACCAGAAATTTGATCAGCTGGCTCCTTGAGTTTGGACGTTCCAGCCTCCATAAGTATGATAAAGCAAATTTTTGTTGTTTAAGCCATCCAGTCTGTGGTGTTTTGTTATGGCAGTGTAAGCAGACTAATACAGCAAGCATATTTCTGCTAGTTGTTTGTTAGGATTATTATATCATGTCATAAGTGTGTAAGTCGATGGAGCTCAAAAAGAAACTTGTATGAAAGTTAAAGTGCCTGAAAGGGAAATATTCTGTTAAGTTTGCTCAAAAAAGCGCTATTATTTTAGGCAGGTAAGGCAGGCAACTATATAACCCTAGAAAAAAATTACAAAATCGGACTATAACACTCAGTTGGCTTCACAACTTTTCAAAAATGGTTCCATTTTAAATAAATTCAACTTAAGAATCTTGAAAAATTTGTTATTATGTGGATTATATAAGAGATTTGATATGGAACTGTAATCAGCAGACTGATCGTCAAAGTGTTTTTGCCTTACCTGAAAAGATTCATGAATAAGTTAAAAATGCATAAAATTTCCCCAAGTACTTACATAGAGATTATTTAAGAATATTTACCATATCAGATAGGGAGATGTTTAGGCTACATCATTTTATTTTTTTCTTAATTTCTCTGTATTAGCTTGATAGGGCTGCCGTAACAGAATATTGAAGATTGATTGGTTTAGACTACAAAAATTGGGGTGCCTGGGTGACTCTGTTGGTTTAGCTTTTGTCTTTGGCTCAGGTGCCTGGATCAAGACCAGAGCTGGGCTCCCTGCTCAGTGGGGAGTCTGCTTCTCCTTCTCCCTCTGCTCCTTCATGTGCTAGTGCTCCCCCTTTCTCTCTCTCTCTCTCACTCTCTCAAATAAATAAATAAATAAATAAATAATCTTTGCAAAAATAAACAACAAAAATTTGTTTTCTTACAGTTTTGTAGGTTAGAAGTTCAAGATCAAAATGTCCATAGGTTTGGTTTCTTTTGAAGCTTCTGCCCTTGGCTTGTTTGTCCCTTGGACTGTGTTGTCTGTGTTCTAATCTTTCTTTTCTTTTTTCTTTTTTTTTTTTCTTTTCCTTTTTTTGGAGGAGGGTTCCTTTTTTAATTTAAATTCAATTAATTAACATATAGTGTTTTATTAGTTTCAAAGAGAGTTCAGTGATTCATCAGATGTAATAACACCCAGTACTCAAAAACCACTTTCCTTCCTTAATGCCTATCCCCCAGCTACCCCATTTCCTTACCCCTCTTCCCTGCACCAACCCTCAGTTTATTTCCTATCTTTAAGAGACTCTCTTGGTTTGTCTTCCTTTCTGATTTCATCTTGTTTTATAATGACACTAGACATATCTGACTAGAAGTCACACGTATGATTTTGCTTTACCTTATTCACTATTTTTACCTTAATTACCTCTCAAATGCCCAATTTCCAAGTACAGTACATATGAGGTAATAGGTGTTAGAACTTCAATTTAGGAGGACACTATTCAGGCCTTAACATACCACCAAAATAATTTTGTGATTGTAAATAACAGTCTTCTACCATTAAAAAAAGTTCTTTTTTTCCCCCCTAAAGGTTTTATTTATTTATTTGAGAGAGAGAGGGTACGAGAAGAGGGAAGGTCACAGGGAGAAGCAGATTACCTACTGAGCAAGGAGTCCAATGGGAGGCTGGATCCCAGGACTCTGGTATCATGACCTGAGCTGAAGGTAGACAGTTAACTGATTGAGCCACCCAGCACCCCCCAAAAATATGTTAAGTTCAGATCAGACATAAGGTGGTCTTACTAGGAATTTTTATGACTTATTAGCAATTGAATATTCTATGTATTTTTATTTATCACATTTCACTGCAATCACTGACAATGACTAAATTTGCTGGCTATTTGATTTTCTTCTTTGGTGGACTAACTTTTCAAAACATTTTCCTGGTTTCCAACGTTTTTTTTGTAGCAATTTAAAAAAATTCTGTTTTATATGTAAGAATATTAACCCTTTTTCTCTGTCTTATAGGTCATAAATTCTCTAGCTCTCTGTATTTTATATCATTTATATTTTCCTTTTAAAACATTTATGTCTATTAATATGTAACTCATGCCTCCTATTTTTAGCATTATGGTAAGTAATATCTTCCTGTTCTAGAAATCCTAACTAGTTCAATACAGAAAGAAAACTAAATCTATAAATTTTGAAAGGAAGAAGTACAAGTGACATTATTCATATTCGTTGTTATATACATATTCAGGAATCTACAACCAATTTGAATTAATTATTCAGTTTAATATGATCACTGGATAGAAGATGAATGTACAAAAATTATTTGCAGTTTTAAACATACAAGAAATGATTATAAAATGGAATTTTAAAAATATATAATTTGCATTGAAAACAATGGAATCCTGAGAATCTAAAGAAAGATGTGAAAGCTGAAAAATGTCATTGAAAATATGACATGTCAAATAAACAACATATTAAAGAATTTGAAGAATGTGTGATGATAAAATCAGCAAGCTATTTATATATAAAAGATTGTCCTATAGTCAGAGAACATATATTATATATTGTATAACAAACACCAAAATTATATATATAAATTTGTATATTTTATATATATATTTAAATTTCCACATGAAAATCTATGTAGTGAGAAACAAAATCATAATAATTTTCATCAGTAGAGATTTTAAGGCTGCATTTGCTAACAATATTCAAAAAATGGAAATTTGGAGGAAATAAAAATGTTGATAAAGAAAACAAGCAAGACAATTTCTTAAAAATTTGGAAAAATCTCTTTTAAGCAATAATTATATCAAAAACTATTTAAAATATTTATGAATTCATTTTCATAAAGTTATTTTTATGAATGAATGTTTGAATGCTGCAAATTTTACATTGGATTTATATTTTATAATTAAATAATTCTTTTTAGTGAAGATTCTGTCTTTAATCTCTTTAATGTTACTTTTCTGTTATAAAATACTATTTGTATTTGTCTTCTGTAGTATTATACCACATTTTATTGTTACAGTTTTCAATTCATGGATTTTATTTTACTTGATTCTGTAAGTAAGCTTTTTGAATGGGTTGAAAGAGTAGTCCATGCATTTCTCACTTATTTTGGTAGTGGGATGTATTTATTTTTCCTTCTGTATTATTTTCCTTTTAATTTTTATTGCTTTTATTTCTTTTCTTTTTTTCTTTCTTTCTTTTTTTCTTTTTCTTTTTTCTTTTTTTTTGACTTTTCCTTTCTTATTAGTTCCTATTTATCTTTGGAATCTGAAAATTTACTAGGTAATCTTATCTATGCATGACTTTCTTTCATTTTTTCCCCTGAAAGAATTATATTGAAAATTTAAGGAACTCTTGAGATTTGGATTGTTAAAAGTTATTTCTGTAATTATTACTTTACCATTTCTTAATTTTCTCCTCTGGACTTGCTAAGTTTAGGTTTTAGATATTTTGCCCTTCACACTTTCTATCTCTTATTGTCTCTTATTGTTGTAAAATCTCTTTTGTTTATTTGTTATTAGATATTTCTTTCCTCTAAGGTTCTCAGATAATAAATTTTCTGTCTTCAATTTTTATTTATTTCTTCAAAGATGATGTTATTGTCCCTATTAGAAAGAATTGTTGGTTTGTGCATTGAATATCCTTGACTATCTTGTTGTATTTTATTAAGCTTTTTTTCTACTTATACAAATTAACCTCAATAGGGCTAAGAGCTCAAAAATATTTATTTTTTCTGTTTTCTCTGTCTTTATTGCTCATATTACCTATTCACTGGAAATGATTTACAGTTTTTCTTCACCTGTTCATGTTCACCTGGTATTTTAGGACCCAGATAAGCAAACTAATGCAATAAAATGGCTTAGGCAGAGAAATAAATGGGCACTGGAATTTGAGGAAGTTTTGTTTCTTATCATCTGGCATCTAATGACCTGGACATCTGTTACCTTCTGCTAAGACATTAAAAAGAAGATTTTTTGTCACATATCACTGCCATTGAAGAATTATGTTCTTACAATCTCTCAAATGTGGACTATATTCCACCTGTGCAGGCACATGTCAGATTTGTTACAGTTAGCAGATTCAGGCAATCCTTCCAAGGACTACAGGCAGAAAGCCAGCAGACATACTCCTTCCCTGTGAATTCCTTAGCCCTAACTCTGCTGGGAGGAAAACCTAATGAAGATTAAATACAGGCTTTCAGGATTGACAAGTGTTTCCCCATATCTATCTATTGTATCAGTTTTGATTCAGGATGTTGCAAAATGAATCACCCAACTATCCTAGTCATGGATATTGGAGTAGTAAATAACTTCATTTGTTACCATCAAATGAGACCATAACTACATTTGTGATTTTATTTCAAGTAGAGAGGTGAGAGGGAAAGATGGGTCAAGATTGTCTGTGTTTTGATACTGATTCCATACTTCTTATTTTATAGTTTTATATTTTATAATAAAATCATTAATTCACCTAGAGGTGTAATGTGTATAGAGGTAAGTCAAAATTCATCTAAAAGTTGAGTCAAATTTTCTGATTGCATTTATTGCATAATTTATTCTTTCCCATTAAAGGGAAACATATTTTCAATCTACATTAACTTGTTTAACATGTTGGAATTTTTTAACATTGTGTTAATTTTCATTTATCTGCCTACTTGTAAAGACAAGAACAACAGTAATGTAACAACCATAGGTTGTAGGAAAATATTTTACATCTAGCGTGCCTGGGTGGCTCAGTGGGTTAAGCCGCTGCCTTCAGCTCAGGTCGTGATCTTAGTGTCCTGGGATGAAGAACCGCATCGGGCTCTCTGCTTGGCGGGGAGCCTACCTCCCCCCTCTCTTTGCCTGCCTCTCTGCCTACTTGTGATCTCTGTCTCTCTGTCAAATAAATAAATGAAATCTTAAAAAAAAAATTTACATCTATAAGATGTCCACTTATTTAAAAAGAGTTTTCTTGGATATTTACCCTACAGTGCTTTTCTTCATGTTTACAACTCTCTCTTTTGAACTAGTCAATTGTCACAAATAGTTATTTAGATTACTAGATTTTGGCTACATTGCAATACTAATCAAAATAAAGTAGTTTAATTAATAATGTTTAGTACTAAGCCTTTTAAATTGTTTTTGTGAAAAAATGAATTGCCCTGTGATAAGCTCAAACCTCTTGTGTAAAATCCATAGTGGGTCAGACCAATGAAGAGTCCATTGTAGTTAAGAATGATGAAATTGGCATTCTATCTGCCTCAAAACAAACCCAAGTCATAGAGAAAATAGTAGTAATAATAGAAATAAGAGTAATAATAATACTTAACTTCTAGATATTCTTGTTATATATATACTAGATACAATATCAAGGATTTTTATCTATTAGTTCATCTATTCACCATAAGAAACCTAATAAATTATTCTTATTTAGATATGAGAACTGCAAGGAACAATGGCATGATATAATTTACTCATTGTCCCACAGCTATTACATAAAGAATATTTAGCCCATATTTTTTTGTTTCAGTGGATGTTCTCTGTTTAGAGTGAATTTTCTCTTATTTAGAGTGAATTTTCTCTTATTTAGAGTGAATTTTATAATCAAAATTATAAAAATAGATTATAAAGGCATTAAAGGGGCTAGATTAAGTTCTTCTAGCTAATATTAGTTGATTTTTCATCAAGAATTGCTCTCAAAAAATCATCATTGCTCTCTCTATATAATGATGAGTACTATAATAGCAAGCATATTTATGGCTACTTTTGCCATAGTTGATTAATATCAAAATGGGATCCTAAATCAAGGTGGGATAGGTACACTGCTTCCCATGAGAGACATAAGACTGAATTCTTACATCAAACTTTTATCAGTTCTGTAATTTATACTTAGAACCTATTACTTAAATCTATACAGTTGTCCACTTTTCTTTCACCATTTTCTAGAATTTAATTATTTCCTGTTATTGAGGCATTCTGTTTTACCACCCTGATATCAGTATTTAATTTGGTCTAAGGTTTAAAAATTAAGCTTGTTGCCAGATCTTTTGTTATAGTTTTCCATGTAAATTCTTGGTATGCCTCGCATGGTCTCAAGGATAAAATATTCCTAAAATTCTTGCACATTCAAACATTCAAAATTGTTTTCCCATAGTTTTTATACTTGAGGGACAGATTGGCTAAACTATAAAATTCTTGGCTTACAATGTCTCCTTTTGAGTGTTTTTAGGTACTGCTATACTCTTTTGTGACATTGAATTTTGCTGAAAATAAATCTGAGGCAATATTTATTTTCTCCTCCTATAAGTTACATGCTATGCTTGTCTTGGTCATAGAAAAAAATCTTTATATTTGAACACTAGCCATTATACTAGATTATATTGTGATGTCAACTTTTCTATGTCTGTTATCCTTTGCATATGGTGTCTACATATGTATAGTTTTTTTTTCATTTATTTAAAGCATTTTCATATTATATATTTTTTATTGTTTAAACTTTCTTATGTATGTGCTATAATTAGGCATGTCTACTGTTCTGTTCTACTAGGCATTTCTACATATCTATTTGATCTACTTTGCACATCTTTTATATCTATCTATATTTTTTTTTGTCTTTTAAAAGTGTTTCCTTTTTTTTATCTTTTTTTGCTAATTTCTTTTTTTCATATTTTTATTTAAATTCTAGTTAGTTGACATACAATGTAATATTGATTTCAGGAGTTGAATTTAGTGATTCACCACTTACATGTAACACTCAGTGCTCAACACAACTGCCCTGCTTAATATCAATCACGGGTTTAGCTCATCTCCTACCCACCTCCCCTCTAGCTAATTTTGATATTAATCAACTATGGCAGAAGTAGCCATAAATATGCTTGCTATTATAGTACTCCTCATTATATAGAGAGAGCAATGATGATTTTTTTTAATTAAATTTATTTATTTTCAGCATAACAGTATTCATTATTTTTTCACCACAGCCAGTGCTCCATGCAATCCGTGCCCTCTATAATACCCACCACCTGGTACTTCAACCTCCCACCCCCGCCACTTCAAACCCCTCAGATTGTTTTTCAGAGTCCATAGTCTCTCAGGATTCACCTCCCCTTCCAATTTACCCCAACTCCCTTCTCCTCTCTAACTCCCCATGTTCTCGATGCTATTTGTTATGCTCCACAAATAAGTGAAACCATATGATAATTGACTCTCTCTGCTTGACTTAGTTCACTCAGCATAATCTCTTCCAGTCCCATCCATGTTGCTACAAAAGTTGGGTATTCATCCTTTCTGATGGAGGCATAATACTCCATAGTATATATGGACCACATCTTCCTTATCCATTCGTCCGTTGAAGGGCATCTTGGTTCTTTCCATAGTTTGGCGACCGTGGCCATTGCTGCTATAAACATTGGGGTACAGATGGCCCTTCTTTTCACTACATCTGTATCTTTGGGGTAAATACCCAGTAGTGCAATTGCAGGGTCATAGGGAAGTTCTATTTTTAATTTCTTGAGGAATCTTCACACTGTTCTCCAAAAAGGCTGCACCAACCTGCATTCCCACTAACAGTGTAAGAGGGTTCCCCTTTCTCTGCATCCCCTCCAACACATGTTGTTTCCTGTCTAGTTAATTTTGGCCATTCTAACTGATGTAAGGTGATATCTCAATGTGGTTTTAATTTGAATCTCCCTGAGGGCTAGTGATGATGAACATTTTTTCATATGTCTGATAGCCATTTGTATGTCTTCATTGGAGAAGTCTCTGTTCATATCTTCTGCCCATTTTTTTAATATGATTGCCTGTTTTGTGTGTGTTGAGTTTGAGGAGTTCATTATAGATCCTGGATATCAACCTTTTGTCTGTACTATCATTTGCAAATATCTTCTCCCATTCTGTGGGTTGCCTCTTTGTTTTTTTGACTGTTTCCTTTGCTGTGCAGAAACTTTTGATTTTGATGAAGTCCCAAAAGTTTATTTTCACTTTTGTTTCCTTTGACTTTGGAGACATGTCTTGAAAGAAGTTGCTGTGGCTGATATCGAAGAGATTACTGCCTATGTTCTCCTCTAGGATTCTGATGGATTCCGGTCTCACATTGAGGTCTTTTATCCATTTTGAGTTTATCTTTGTGTACGGTGTAAGAGAATGGTTGAGTTTCATTCTTCTACATATAGCTGTCCAGTTTTCCCAGCACTATTTATTGAAGAGACTGTCTTTTTTCCACTGTATATTTTTTCCTGTTTTGTCGCAGATTAATTGACCATAGAGTTGAGAGTCCATATCTGGACTCTCTACTCTGTTCCACTGGTCTATGTGTCTGTTTTTATGCCAGTACCATGCTGTCTTGGTGACCACAGTTTTGTAATAAAGCTTGAAATCAGGTAACGTGATGCCCCCAGTTTTATCCCTCTAGCTAATTCTTGTATGCTATGTCTATTAACTGTTTCTTCCAGTGTGTATTCTTTCCTTCCATTTTCATCTCCATTTCCATGATGTCACACTAACTCTATTTCTTTCCTGAACTATGCCAATTCATAACTCATATTTCACCATTTTACCATTTTTTCCACATGTTGTCCCATGATAGATTTGTAGAGTCCGCTATCATGGGAGTAATTGCTTTATTAGTATTGGTTTTAATTAATTGTGAAATAGTTGATCAAAACGTGTATTAGATTTGTGACATCATTTTTTCCCTAATGATTTACTTTGATAAATTGGCAGATTATTCTTTTCTTTTTGTAGACTTTCCCATTAGAGTTTTTCAGTGCTAGTGCTATGCTAAAGGAACTTCCTGAACATGTTTTATACAGAAAATACTACTTTTCAGAGTAGGGCCAGGGTATTTTTAGAACACATTTCACAAAACCTTTTTCCTTTGTTGGCATGGAAACAATTGCTTTCTGCAAATGTTGTTGACCAGTGGGATTTTTATGGGCATTTCTAATTCTCTTGCTTCTTCCATAGAGTCAAACAGCTGTTGCCCATATTAATTCCTACACCTGTCTTGCATAGATGGGATACTGATTCTGTTTTACAGTATGATTCATTTCTCTTAAGAAAGTGGGATTTTGTTGGCACTTTCTAGATAATTGCTGCCATTTTCTCAATGCTTTCTGTACTTTTTTTTTTTTTTTAATTGTGATCTCTTATGTGGAGCTTTTTAACCAATCTCTGGTGATTTGGCAATCTTTACTTAATTTTGGTTGATGGATATTTCTGTTACCATTTTCAGTAAGAATTCATTGCTTTGTTTCTTCAAAGTTATATCTTAGTTTCTTTTGTTAGATTTCCAGAAGGAAAAGATGCCAAGATTCACAGATATTATCATGCTGGAAGCTTTGAGTTATTTTAATTTTAGCCTTTAGGGAAGAATGTTCATGAGGTCCTGGTTCATGAGTTGCCTGGAGCTCCCTTATTTCTAGACTGTCCCAGGACTTCACTGTTCAAATCTTAAATTTCAGCATCCTAAAAACTATTTCTCTTTGCCTAAGCTATCCATTATCACTTTTTTCTTTCACCTAGAGTATTATTAAAATTCAATATTTTATTATAGTATAGCATTATTTATCTGAATTTCAAATACATTTTTGACTGTGTGTGTGCATGTGTGCACATACATGCACTTATATGAAACAGTAATACCAGTAGAGTTGTAAATTGTATGATACTACATAGAATAATCTTACTATGGTCACATAGACATTTTAACATCACTGAGACTCTCAGCTTTACATCCGGGTATATCTCCAGGATAGAGTCTCTTATTTTTCTTCTATACAAATTTTTTTTAGATTTATTTATTTTTGAAAAAGAGAGTGAGTGGGGTTGGGGATAGAGGCAGAGGGCGATAGACAGAATCTCAGTCAGACTCCCTTCTGAGCATGGAGCCCCATGTGGGCTTGATTTCACACTCCTGAGATCATGACCTGAACTGAAATCAAGTCAGATGCTTAACCACCTGAGCCACCCAGGCATTCCTTTCATTACAGTTTTTTAAAGTTTTCTTCATTTAGCTCTTATAATTTTTCTATTGATTTATATCATTACATGCATTATTTTATTATTTAGATGTCTATTATTAAATATTCTAAGTACCAACTTTAAAAAAAACAATTTTAAAAATGTTTTAATAGAATAATGAAAGTTTTCAAGTTTAAAATATTTAATATATCTCAGAAAAAATCACCTAAAACAAAGACATACACATACATTACTATGTGTCCTTATAACCCAAGATATTTATATTATTTCAATAAAAATTTCTTATATAGAGATCATATAAACTTTTTCACTTGTCCAGGGGTTCCTGGGTGACTCAGTCATTAAGCATCTGCCTTCAACTCAGGTCATGAACCCAGGGTTCTGGGATCAAGCTCCACATTGGGCTCCCCACTCAGTGGGAAACCTGCTTTTCCCTCTCCCACTCCCCCTGCTTCTGTTCCCTCTCTCGCTGTCTCTCTCTCTATCAAATAAATAAATAAAATTTTTAAAATTTTCACTTGTCCAAAAAAAATCTTTTTTAAAAATTATCCGCAGTGCAATCAAAAATAATGTCATACACTGTGATGTTGCTTTAGCATCTTATTTTTTAATTTTTTTAAATTTTTTTATTTTTTATAAACATGTATTTTTATCCCCAGGGATACAGGTCTGTGAATCAGCACTCACCAAAGCACATACCCTCCCCAATGTCCATAACCCCACCCCCCCTTCTCCCAACCCCCCTCCCCCCAGCAACCCTCAGTTTGTCTTGTAAGGTTAAGAGTCACTTATGGTTTGTCTCCCTCCCAATCCCATCTTGTTTCATTGATTCTTCTCCTACCCACTTAAGCCCCCATGTTGCATCACCACTTCCTCATATCAGGGAGATCATGCACCTGAATGTTTATAGCAGCAATGTTCACAATAGCCAAACTATGGAAAGAACCTAGATGTCCATCAACAGATGAATGGATCAAGAAGATGTGGTATATATACACAATGGAATGCTATGCAGCCATCAAAAGAAATGAAATCTTGCCATTTGCGACAACATGGATGGAACTAGAGCGTATCATGCTTAGCGAAATAAGTCAAGCAGAGAAAGACAACTATCATATGATCTCGCTTTAGCATCTTTTTTTTTTTTTTTTTAAAGATTTTGTTTATTTATTTGACAGAGAGAAATCACAAGTAGACGGAGAGGCAGGCAGAGAGAGAGAGAAGCAGGCTCCCTGCTGAGCAGAGAGCCCGATGCGGGCCTCGATCCCAGGACCCTGAGATCATGACCTGAGCCGAAGGCAGCGGCTTAACCCACTGAGCCACCCAGGCGCCCTCGCTTTAGCATCTTTAATCTCTTTTCATTCTTAAATAGTTTCTTCAACTTTTAAAAGAATATATGCCAATCCAGGAGCATGGAACATTTTTCCATTTCTTTGTGTCTTCCTCAATTTCTTTCATGAGTACTTTATAGTTTTCTGAGTATAGATTCTGTGCCTCTTTGGTTAGGTTTATTCCTAGGTATCTTATGGTTTTGGGTGCAATTGTAAATGGGATTGACTCCTTAATTTCTCTTTCTTCTGTCTTGCTGTTGGTGTAGAGAAATGCAAATGATTTCTGTGCATTGATTTTATATCCTGACACTTTACTGAATTCCTGTATAAGTTCTAGCAGTTTTGGAGTGGAGTCTTTTGGGTTTTCCACGTATAGTATCATATCATCTGGGAAGAGTGATAATTTGACTTCTTCTTTGCCGATTTGGATGTCTTTAATTTGCTTTTGTTGTCTTATTGCTGAGGCTAGGACCTCTAGTACTATGTTGAATAGCAGTGGTGATAATGGACATCCCTGCCGTGTTCCTGACCTTAGCGGAAAAGCTTTCAGTTTTTCTCCATTGAGAATGATATTTGCGGTGGGTTTTTTCATAGATGGCTTTGATGATATTGAGGTATGTGCCCTCTATCCCTACACTTTGAAGAGTTTTGATCAGGAAGGGATGCTGTACTTTGTCAAATGCTTTTTCAGCATCTACTGAGAGTATCATACTCCTGGATTGGAAGAATAAATATTGTGAAAATGGCTATGCTACCTAAAGCAATCTACACATTTAATGCAATTCCTATCAAAGTACCATCCATCTTTTTCAAAGAAATGGAACAAATAATTCTAAAATTTATATGGAATCAGAAAAGACCTCGAATAGCCAAAGGGATATTGAAAAAGAAAGCCAACGTTGGTGGCATCACAATCCCGGACTTCAAGCTCTATTACAAAGCTGTCATCATCAAGACAGCATGGTATTGGCACAAAAACAGACACATAGATCAATGGAACAGAATAGAGAGCCCAGAAATAGACCCTCAACTCTACAGTCAACTAATCTTCGACAAAGCAGGAAAGAATGTCCAATGGAAAAAAGACAGCCTCTTCAATAAATGGTGCTGGGAAAATTGGACAGCCACATGCAGAAAAATGAAATTGGACCATTTCCTTACACCACACACAAAAATAGACTCAAAATGGATGAAGGACCTCAATGTGCGAAAGGAATCCATCAAAATCCTTGAGGAGAACACAGGCAGCAACCTCTTCGACCTCAGCCGCAGCAACATCTTCCTAGGAACAACGCCAAAGGCAAGGGAAGCAAGGGCAAAAAGGAACTATTGGGATTTCATCAAGATCAAAAGCTTTTGCACTGCAAGGGAAACAGTTAACAAAATCAAAAGACAACTGACAGAATGGGAGAAGATATTTGCAAACGACATATCAGATAAAGGACTAGTGTCCAGAATCTATAAAGAACTTAGCAAACTCAACACCCAAAGAACAAATAATCCAATCAAGAAATGGGCAGAGGACATGAACAGACATTTCTGCAAAGAAGACATCCAGATGGCCAACAGACACATGAAAAAGTGCTCCATATCACTCGGCATCAGGGAAATACAAATCAAAACCACAATGAGATATCACCTCACACCAGTCAGAATGGCTAAAATAAACAAGTCAGGAAATGACAGATGCTGGCGAGGATGCGGAGAAAGGGGAACCCTCCTACACTGTTGGTGGGAATGCAAGCTGGTGCAGCCACTCTGGAAAACAGCATGGCGGTTCCTCAAAATGTTGAAAATAGAACTGCCCTATGACCCAGCAATTGCACTATTGGGTATTTACCCTAAAGATACAAACATAGTGATCCAAAGGGGCACGTGCACCCGAATATTTATAGCAGCAATGTCCACAATAGCCCAACTATGGAAAGAACCTAGATGTCCATCAACAGATGAATGGATCAAGAAGATGTGGTATATATACACAATGGAATACTATGCAGCCATCAAAAGAAATGAAATCTTGCCATTTGCGACAACATGGATGGAACTAGAGCGTATCATGCTTAGCGAAATAAGTCAAGCAGAGAAAGACAACTATCATATGATCTCCCTGATATGAGGAAGTGGTGATGCAACATGGGGGCTTAAGTGGGTAGGAGAAGAATCAATGAAACAAGATGGGATTGGGACAAACCATAAGTGACTCTTGATCTCACAAAACAAACTGAGGGTTGCTGGGGGGAGGGGTTTGGGAGAAGGGGGTGGGATTATGGACATTGGGGAGGGTATGTGCTTTGGTGAGTGCTGTGAAGTGTGTAAACCTGGTGATTCACAGACCTGTACCCCTGGGGATAAAAACATATGTTTATAAAAAATAAAAAATTAAAAAAAAAGAATATATGCCAATTGTCTATTAAAATTACATTTTCACAATCTTGAATTTTGTGATTAATATTAATTATTAGGTTTAGCTTAAATATTTTTTACAAGAAGACTTTATAGTTGATGTATTTTTTCATTGCATATCAGAAAGCATATAATAGATATTTCTATTGTAAAAATGTATTTTTTCTTGTATTTAACAAGTAGTATGTGGGGTAACAGTTTGAGACTCTTGAAAGACCTTGTGACCCTAGAATTTTTCACAAATGTTCAGCAACTTTTGAATCTGCTAATAATTTGTCTGTGCCAGTAATTACTTTGGTGATTGTAAAAATTGTAAATCTCTAGATCAAATCATCTTTCTATATTGCTGCTGGCTTTTCGAAGAGAAGGTCTTTTCCCTCTCATCTCCGCCTCTTTTATAATTATGAGAGTCACTAGGAGTTATGGATTCTTCTGATGTCATTGGATATGTGATAATCTGTTGTCAGCATGATTTTTTTTTTTTTAAATGCTGAAAATTTATCCCTTGGAAACCCCTTCATGCTATCTTGTTCCTTTTAGTATAACTTCATTAGTTTCTAAGTGCATTCTTACTGTTGACTCAAAGGAGTGTGTTAAGGCAATATTCTTTCCCTGCCTCAGCTTTGATATCAACTGTTACTTTAAAGAGAGCCCTTATCTTTTTAAATGGGGAATACATTTAGAATATAAGATGTGAATATGTTGGGTGTGTTCATTGCTTCTTGGCTACCAGTGGATTTGGGTTTTCAGTGAAGAGCTCTAGTAATAAAATATTTAAAAAATCATGTGTTTACCTTACACCTCCAATTCAATTTCACCATCACTTCTTCACCTTTTCCCATTTCCCATTTATGTCTGTCTTCTCCTACAGTAATAAATCTGGGTCCCAGAAAAATAAAAAAATACTTATTTGCTGTATCCTAAAATGTATGCATAATGCTTTCACAATTAGTATATACTACTATCTCTACCAAGAACAGTTTTACCAAATAAATTCAGTATTTCTTCACAATTTGTTTTGTTCTTAGACTATATCCCACTATAAATACAAAGAGACACAAGTCACTTAAATTAACTTTTTATTAGAGGTATAGTTTGATTAACAATTTGTTATATAGGTAGTTTCATTTGTTTGCTTTTGTATTCAATTTTACATTTGATTTTTGTTCTTTTTGAGTAAAATTTATTTTTTCAATGACCAAAACATATACATCTTTCAATTTCAAAACAATAAAAAAATGGTCTACTTAAAGAAGTCTTACTCTCCATATAAATGGAGATAAAATATACAAATTTATATATAAATATAAATATATATATTATATTTATATAAATATACATATAAAAATTAATGTATACTAATACATGCACATAGATTTTGGTATAATGCTTTTACATTTAAAAACATATCCCTAGGAATTAACCTTCGCGTGTGCTTAATTTTCTTCATTTCTATGGCTATACAATACTCCACTAAATAAATATATCTTTGTCTCTTCAACTAGTTGCCTATGTATTTTATAACTGCAAATATCAAAATAGGTAAAATTTTGCATATTGTTTCTTATATGTAGAACTAAACTACATATTTAGATTTCTGGATCAAAGAATAAATGTATACATAACAGTTAGAAAATGTCCATTGACCCTAATGATTGAGAGTGTCTGTTTTCTCACAGCCTTGACATTTAAGTGGGTTGATCTGACAGATAAGTATTATCTAAAATTTAGACTTTTTAAAATGACTGCTTACTTAGTTTGTTCTAATAGTTCTATTTAGTGATTCTCTTGAGATTTGCAAGGAAACAACAATATTAATCATGGATTACTCGAAGTACAAGATTTCAGGATAAGGCATCTGTGCTTTACCTTGGTTAATGGATATTTATTACAATTATACAAAACACACACAAACACACAAAAACAAGGATCATTGAGTTCTGCTAGGAAGAATCTGGGAGAGAATTTATCTGAACTAATAGCCAGGTTCTACTTTACTTTGAAATGGCAATTATTTTGTTAATTGAAAACAGAAAACACATGAAATAAATATTTTTTGCTAGAAACGTTTCTTATCATGCCCTTTAAATTTCTAAATCATAGGCTGCAAACTCCGAAAACTAAATTTATCTTACCTCTCTTACGAGAAGTAAAATAAGTGACAATCAACTGGTTGTGTGACAAAACAAATTCTCTTCTATTTAGGTTTATTGGTTCACTGCTTTTATTTCCACTAAGAGGTTGTGCATAACTGCCATAATCTCCAGATGAGCTCTCTGCACCTAGCTGAAGCTGTTAAAGTCAGGGCCAGGCTCAGCTTTTGCACTTTGGATAAGAGCTTTCCACCATCCTCCTCATAGATAGAGAGACCTGGCATTTTGATTTTTCTATTTCCAGAATAAAGAAAAAGACAGAGAATGAAAATTAGCTTTTAACTTCTTTGTATGCCCCTGAAATATGTCCAAATAAAATTCACACAGTGAAAATTATTTTCAGTTTTATTTTAAAGCAGCAGAAAGTCTTCTAATAAAATTATATGTTACACGTTAAGTGATAAAAATCAGAAGTTTTTACAGTGAAATTACATATTAGTATTTCCCTAAATTTAGATATTAATTTTACTTGTTGGAAAATGAAGTTCCATTACCAAGAAATGATGTCAATATTGTCAGTATAGCTATGAGAATGCAAATGAAGTCATGCATTCCAAGCGCATTTAATGTTTTACAAACATGCCTTACAGCTACATTAAAGACTGTTTACTACCCTCTGTCCATGAGATGTTAAGCTTGCGGGAATGAAAGGAGTAGTGTGATGTCTTTTCCTGGCAGAAATGTGTTTGTACTTGCTTTCAAAGACCAAACTGTAACCCAGTGTTCCATTTTAATGTTGAACTTCTTATTTTCTCTACATCCAAAACATCTCTCCCATTTAAACACCCTTAAATGCTCTCTACTTTGCTTTCTTTTTTCTTTTTTACCAGATCCATATGATGTGTCAATAATTGTAAGACGTTAATATTTTTCTTGTTATTTTTAGCTTTTGTTTTCCTTTATTCAACCACTGAAATGTGTTCTCACATTCGTTTATAGCCTTCAAGAGGGAACAGTATAGTGTAGATACATATATTTAAATACAGTAGAAATACATGTTAAAATGGTTTATATTAAAAGGTTGAAGTCTGTGACCTTTTTGAAAAAAGAAAACATATATCTACATTTTAGTCTAATGGATGAACTCCTTCATTCTTGGTCATCTTCTGGGTAAGTAATCAGCTTGAAATTTCTCCTGGAAAATATGGAGGTCCAAGATACCTTGCACTTGCCTAAAACTTAGTCCGGAAAATACTGAAATCCTGGAGTAAAATGAGATTTTCAATATGGTAGAGTTTGAAAGTCTTGTTAGGATATAGAGCCTCTGATTCAGTTTTGAGGTGGATAGTATTTTGTTCTGGAATTACACATAATGGATAGTCCCTGACTTTTCATGGAATAATGACTCTATGAGTCTTCACAGAGAGCCCCAGGGCTCTGTAGAGCCACTTTTAACACTTCTGATAAAGTTCACCTCATTTTCCAATTGAGAAAGTGATATCTACAAGGACAGGTCAACAACTTCACAGTCATTTATTTAATCAGAAACAGAACTAGAAGTAGAACCTGGCATTTATTAACATTAACATTTTTTTTCAATCTAAAAATAATATTGGTCTACAGATTTAACATCATCCAGAAGTCAAAAGTCCTGCTATGTCTAGGATATTATTTTTTCATTAACCAATCAGATTTTTTATTGATTACTTTCTGATAAAACATTTTAATAGGGCAAAAGGAAAGAGGAGAAATAGTAAATGGAGGGATGGAAGAAAGGGAGGAATAGATGGAGACAGGTGACCAACGTTACACATTTCAGAATTTTGTCCGGAGTTTGCCCATGTGTTTGCTTATACTGTAAAAACAATTTTTTGTTAGTTGCTGCCAGGCTATGCTGGCCGACTTCCCTTGCTTGGTCATTCTAAGAAGTTGGAGTCCTATGATGCTGTTCTAAATCAATTACTAAGTTAGACCAACACAAAACATGTGGAAAGCCTGAGAGCTGAAAAAGACAGACAAGATAACAGGATCAGTTGTGCTCACTGACTGTAAGGGCATTATCTTCTGGGAGAACCCACCACCATCAAGTCTGTCAGCTACTCAGTGACTGTACCTGGAACTGGGGAAAGCTTCAGGTGAACACATTTTTTAAATAACATAATATCAATATCTTCATTAGAAAGAATTCTAAAACAAGGATTCTAGGATCACAAACACTTTTTTAAACCACAGGTGTATTTTACCTAGTAGCATACGTGTCTACAAATACAAAACAAATGTAGAACAGTACATTGTAATTGAAAAAAGAATCTGGATTTGGACACTTCTTATTTTAATATTTTTGTCCAATTATCATGCCATGGTCTAATCAAAATTCTGATTTTAGAGACTGTATGCATAGGCAAAAAGTTCCAAATAAACTTTATCATCTTAATTGAATGTGAATGAATTGCAGCTTTTACTCAAATTGCATAGCTTCCTAAGTTAGTGACTAAATAGTTTGAACTTTTAACTCAAACAAAACTCTATAAAATAGTTGCTATTAGTTTTTAAGCACATTATGTTAAGTGTGATTCAATATTCACAGAAATATTATTGTTGCAGATGATGTGGTGTCAAGATATAAACCCACATTTTTCTTATTTCCATGTCTGTGTTTTTAATCATTCCAACTCTGTCAAAGCGTGTTTACCTGAGTTAAAATTGAGTAGACTGGTCTGAAAATTGTTCTCACCTGATTAGCTTTACTGTAAAAGTAAAGGTTTTTTGGTGAGGAAATGACTTCCAGGAACTTAAAAAAAAAGAAGGAATATAAAGATAGAGATAGTTGTTTTTGTTTTACACTACATTTGGCAGCTGAATATAGGGAGAAAATATGTCTACTGTGACTAGAAATCAATGATAGATGGGAATTTTTAAATATGCATTTTTACAAAAGATCTCTGTGAAGTCAAGACCACTTCAGCTATACCAAAGATATCCCTGACAAGTAAGGACTGCCTGTACCATTTGGAAGAGTATGTATGTGTATGGATGTGTTTCTACTTCTTTGTTTATTCAAAATGGCCTTTGCTCTTTTCCTCTTTCAGTGGTTTTCCATTTTTATTCACAAGACAATCTAGCAAACATCCTTCAAAGACATTTTATGTGCAAGAAAAATCTCAAGACATTTGGAGAAAATTTAATTACAATGAGTAGAATTATACACATTTTAAGCAAAAAATCTAGGACAGAAAGTTCTTTCTCACTGTGTGTGTGTTTGTGTATGTTTGTGTTGAAAATAACGCCCTTTCTTAGACTGGAGTCTATCTTGCTAAAACAGCATCAGATAATAGAAGTATTTTTTAAAAATATCACTGATAAATTAATATTTTGATTTGGAAAATTTTAAGTTATTGAATTGTATCTGTTATTTTTCAGTCTAACTGTATAAAATTACCTTTATGTAGGAGAATGTTTTCCTCTTTGTACCAACTTTATGTGGTAAATTTACAATTCTACATAACAGTTCTAGTTCAACAGTAGCTAAAAACACAGGCTCCTTTTCTTATCCTACTAGGTTCTTCTTAGCACTTTTCTTTTATTCTTAAATTTGCCTGTGCTCAAAGTGGCCACTGAACTTAGCCATTAAAAGTATATTCAAATAGCAGGAAGAAGGAAATACAAAAGATAAATGAATTGTATTCCTGGTTGAGTCAGCGTCTTCAAAACCATCTTCTCAGCAGTCTCATACAACACTACTCTTTCTATCTTATTAGATAGAATTTAATCATATGGCTGCAGTGGAAGCTAGGAAATATAATCTTTTACCTAGGTGCATCACAGTCCTCCACAAAATACTAAGAAAGAATATCACGCGCTAACAAATCCTCTTAAGCCACCATATAGAGAAATAGAATCAGATAAACCAATTATTTTCATTACATTTTAATTCTAAGTATGCTTTCTCTTAAGAAATAATTAAAGCTGAATTGTTCACATTCATTTTCTAGGGCTCTCATAACACAATACCACAGCACAGACCAAGTGACTTAATAGATTTCTTTTCTCACAATTCTGAAGACTAGAAGTTCAAGATCAAGGTGTAGGCCGGTTTGATTTTTCTCTCAGGTCTCTCTCCTTGGCTTATAGGTAGCTGCCTTCTTCTTGTATCCTCACATGGTCTTTCTTCAGTGAGCTTTTACTCCTGGTATCTCTTTGTGTATCTAAATTTCCTTTTTTATAAGGACAATAAAATGATTAGGGCCTCCCAAATGACCTCATTTTAACTTAATCACCTCTTTAAAGGTCCTGTTTCCAAAGCCAGTCACACTTGAGGTACCAGGGATTAGGGCTTTAACATAGGAATTTTGAGGAAATATAACTTAACCATAAAACTTTGCCTACAGGAATGTTATATAATTAATTTTATTATAATAGCATAGAATTCAGTGAAATGGACTTTTGGCTGTTTTTGTTTTTATATTTCTTTCATCACTTCTAGCAATCTTCTCTATTTTACCTCTTTCAAAAAGAAAATATTGTATCTTACTTTACTTTTTTTAGTTCAAAAGTTAATAATCTCTATCCTAAAATAAATATTACACAATTTTATACTCAGTGATTCACAAGCAAAGGCTTAACTATCTTCCAGGAATATTTACATTTTATCCACACAATGCATTTTACTTCAGTCATCCAAGTTAATGCTATTTTTTCTATTGAATAATAAGTAACCAAATCCATAATGTTTGGGTTTTTTTCAGTGAACTGTAAACACTGGTCTGTATTTTTCCATATTATTTTTAAAATGAACACACACATATATATATCTCTACTTTATAAAGATTTGATCAGATAATATAAATGATTTTGCCAATGGATTTCTTTTCTTAAAATATAAAGCATAATAAGCATCTTCCCAATCAACATTTATACTTCTACATCGTATATGTAAGTAGTTGCACAATATTTCATAATAATTTAAATTTATTTGAAATTTATTTATAAAATTTAATTAATTTGAAATAATATAAATTTAAATCAATCCTCTTTGGGGGCACCTGGGTGGCTCAGTGGGTTAAAGTCTCTGCCTTCGGCTCAGGTCATGATCTCAGGGTCCTGGGATCGAGCCCCGTATCGGGCTCTCTGCTCAGCGAGGAGCCTGCTTCCCCTCTCTCTCTGCTTGACTCTCTGCCTACTTGTGATCTCTCTCTCTGTCAAATAAATAAATAAGATCTTTAAAAAAAAATCTATCCTCTTTGGCAATATTTAGGTATTTTTCAAGACTCCCCTAACTCAAGAAAAATGGCTTTATTATTTACATTTCAAAGGAAAAATATTATGACCCCCCAAAAAAATTAAAATCAAAGGAGTCACCCTATCTTGATGGTATTTTGTATTAGGGCAAAGAGTTTTGCCCATTCCTCTTCTAAGTTATATCAGGAACATCAACATTAAGATATATTTCTTTTTTTTTTTTTTTAAGATTTTATTTATTTATTTTTCAACAGACAGAGATCACAAGTAGGCAGAGAAGCAGGCAGAGAGAGAGGGAGGAAGCAGGCTTCTTGCTGAGCAGAGAGCCTGATGTGGAGCTCGATCCCAGGACCCTGGGATCATGACCTGAGCTGAAGGCAGAGGCTTAACCCACTGAGCCACCCAGGCGCCCCATTAAGATATATTTCTTATAAGACAAACTCAAGATAAATATAATATAATGCCCTTGCTTGTGAATTAATAGCCACAATTTTTTCTGAGCATAAGAGTCCCTGGGAGGTGCAATGTGAATACAAAAACCAAGGATTTTGGGGAGCCTGGTAGGCTCAGTGGGTTAAAGTCTCTGCCTTCAGCTCAGGTCATGATCCCAGGGTCCTGGGATCGAGTCCTACATCAGGCTCTCTGCTCACCAGGGAGCCTGCTTCCTCCTCTCTCTCCGCCTGCTTCTCTGCCTACTTGTGATCTCTGTCTGTCAAATAAATAAATAAAATCTTTAAAAAAGAAAACAAACAAGGATTTCAAGAAGCATACTTATAATAAGGAGTCTGACTTATTAAATTTTATCAGTTGGCTCCATGATCAGCTATCCACAGGCAAACTAAATGTTTATGCTGTTTTAACTGTGACACAATAACAGTCCCCAAAGCAGTTATATTGCAAAAACTTTCTTGAAATTCTGCAGTTTAGAATTATCATTATTCAATGTAGAGTGGTGAATGAAAATATTGAGCATATTAATGCTCAGAATTATAATAATTTCTAAAAATAGGTCTTTAATTTATGTAGTACCCTTTGGAATCTGACTTCAATACTACATAGTTGTTACTGGCTTGGTATTTCAATTTGGTAATTTGGTATTTCAATTTGGTAATCTCAATTTGGTATTCTTTCATGAGAGAGAATTATCTTTCTCAAAGCCAATTAGATTGAATGATTTCCTGATATTTTACCTCAGCATTATTTGAAATTCACACATCAAAATCCAAATACGCAAGACTGCTTTGTTTGTTGTTGGGGAGGTGGGAGATTTGTTTGTTTTCCAATTTTCAGAGATTTAAATAATGATAGTCTTATTATTGTAATCTTTACAAAGTTTTATATTTTGTCTTTTAAATTTCCTTCCTATTGATTTTGCACAATTAACACAAACCTTTTTGTTAATTTTTATAAACAGTTTTATGCATATAACATATATATGGAATAGTACACAAATCTTAGGAACTCAACTAATTTTCAAAGAGAGCATGCTCATGTATGTAGAACTCAACATCCGTAAATGGAACGGTGCCAGCACTCCAGAGTTCACAACGACCACTTGTGCATTCTGCAACTCTCTCCTATAAGAGTAACTATGGCCTTGTCTTCTCTCAAAACCCATAAAACTGCATATGAATGGAATCATATTGTAAGTGCTCTATTCTATTTGAACTCTTTTGTTCACAATTTTATGAGATTCATTCCTGTCTTTTCATGTAGCGATGATTTGCTCGTTCTCATTGCTGATGAATATATGATTTTTCATTGTGTCAGTATGTGATTTTTCACTTATTCATTTTTGCAGGTAAGCATTTGAGTAGTATTGCAACCTACTAAGAATGAATGAGGCTCCTTGGGAATGTTCTTATGCAAGGTGTTTGACGTACATTTGTATATTTTTGTCTTAGGGTCATAGGGTATATGTGGTTTTCAAATTTAATAGACATGGCCAAGAGACTTACCACGTAGTTGTTCCACTTTACAGTCCCAACAGCTCTGTATAAATGTATATGCATGTTTTTGATGTGGGAGGTATAGAGATATCTCAATTTTGATTGATTGTAAAAGAGAGGATAAGAGATTTTCACTCACAAATACAGCTTTTGACACGTTTTACAGAAGAGTTTGAACTGAATGACTGCATAAATGTTAATAAAATTATTCCTACAAAATAGCTTACATCTGAAGATTATGATGTTGCATTAATCACCAGAAAATATCTACTAACATTTTTGACTATCTGGATCATCTTTAGTTATCAATCAACAAACCTTCAGATAATGATTATCTGAAGATTTGTATGCTTGGAATTATACCATGCTGGCAGAGAGTTCCTTAAGATTAATACATTTTTTTCTTGCAATCAGAAATATTGATATTCCCTAGAATCCAAGTTCTAGCATTCCCTAGTGAAGTCACTATAATTGGTTGAGTTTTATTTATTCATTTTGTTAATCAGTGATAATTTATCTCTTTAACTGTATGAGGAAAATGTACTGAATAATTATTATTTGTTAACATCTGGTATTCCTTGACATTTTTTCTTCAACACCCCATTTGCCTATATGAGAAAGAGAGCTATAATATCAAAATATCATTTTCAGTCATTGACTTTAAACTTACTGCTGATTTTTTAAAGCTAAATATGTGTTTACACTGATAAGTAAATCAGATCTCTGCCATGAACATTAAAGGATTAAAATAGAACTATAGATTTTCGAAGAGTTTTTAATATGCCATGGTTTAGGTGTGCATTTATTTTGCAATTTTCATGCATGATAGTCTCATTTCACTAACTGAACAAGTAATCCAGGCTTCTTTCTAGGCACTTCCCCTTGTTGAAGCTTGATAGACGCACCTGGTTTTCCAGCCTACTTTGCCACTAACAGTGATTGTTACATAACTCAGTTTAAACCAAAAGTATATAAGTAGAAGTCATCTGAGGGGACTGGTTGGAAAATTCTTGCTTCTTTTTAAAGGATCAAGCACAAAAGAAGCTACTTACTCTGCCCCTTATCCCCTCTTCCCGGCTTGACCATGGATGTGGTTTCAAGAACACTAAATTTAATCCAATGATCATGAAGCATTTAGCCTAAGAACAAACAACCGGCACTGTAGGGATCTTGAAATGGAGCCTGGGGTCTTGAAAGCATAACTGAGCCATTACATGAAAACCTGGAATCACCTCTCCCCTGACATTCTGTTAAGCATTATAAAAATGACTGTTTTCAATCATTTTTAGCCAGGTCCTAACCTTCTACCAAATGCGATCCTAACTGGTATATTTTTATAATCATAGAATAGGTATATTTTTGCTGAGCAGGTTAAGAAGTATTTTGTTGCTTTAATTTTCTTCATCAAATTAAATAGTACTTTAAACATCTCTTTGTTGTGAGAAACATTTACTCTAATCAACCATAGTCACTTAGTGGGGAGCTGTTTCCTCCTCACTGGGTTTCTACATTTGCCTCATGGGACTTTCACTGACCAGAAAATTGGAATAAAGCACTCCCCTACACACAGATTTACTCCCTGCCATGATCTATTCAACATGTCAGACTAAGGCCTTTGCTCATTTTGAAAGCTTCCAACTTTGTTGGCTAATGTCTTATCTCCACCATCATTCACATAGACAGAACTGAGTTGTCTGGCTCCAGGCCAGAATCCGATGTCTGATTTTTAGGTCCAACCATATACAATTGCCAAGGCTTTACCTCACCAGCCTCCCAGGGGAAAACAGCCCTGCCAACACCAGACTTGGTGCACAGCCATTGCACTGTGGTCTCCAAACGGAGTTGCAGTCAAGATTCGAGGGCTCCCTCATTGTCCATGCCCCTATACATATCTGAACTCCTAGCTCCAGCTTTCCATTTAGGGGCCTCTTTATCAGGGGGACCATTGGGAAGAGGCTTCCTTGGGAAACTCTGCCCAGACTACTTTATCAGGAATCTTTGAAAACATTTCCCTCCACTCTATTCTTAGTTCTCCTCCTTTGCCTCCCCTGCAATCCTACTGGCAAAAAGGAAGAAGCTTTTTGACTAGGGGTTCCTAGACAGTAAGACAAACATCTATTTTGATCCACGAGATTATGACTTAGTGCTATTCCATGGGGAGACCGTGGACCAGTGGGGAAGCTGGCACTTTCTCCTGTTTAACTTCTTACTGTGCTATCTCAACAAGCAATTAAAGGCTTGACCATTACCTTCATTTGGCTTGTTGTCTTAATTCACTGTTGAACATCTGGAGCTCATCTCTCTTCAGCTCAGCTCAGCTCTTGACAAGACCCAGAGGACGTACACAGATGCAAACGGTGTGTGAAGCAGAACTGCCTCACAAGGCCAATCCTTGGGAAAATAGTCTAGGAAAATTCCATCATGGGGAGGGGCATATAACTGTTATGCCTTTTTTGCTTTTACACATTTTGGAGCATTCTACTTCTAAAACTTGAATATTTAAAACAAAGTTGTGCTCACGATTTTCCCCTCAAATCCAGATAAGTCACAATCTCTAGGGCACAATGCTTACCTGGCTTTGAGGAGGGTAACAGATGCCCCCAACTCTTTGTGTTTAGTATATAATTGTAGGAATAAAGCAGAAATTAGCATCTGTTAAATATTCCTGTCAAATTTGTGATAATAAAACTTACTTTCTGTGTTTTAATACCTTCCTGGGCCTTTATTTCTCCTAAAGCTTAAGCCAATTACTCTCTTTTCTTCAGTCTTACTTGCTACCCTGCCTCTGCGTTCTATGTTCTTAATGTTTATGGTGGCAGCTTTGGGACAGCATTCTAGATTGTGGTCTTTCCCTCCCCTGCACTTCTCTTTTCTTTCCTTTTTTAAAAAATTAAAAAAAAATAAGGTTTTTTGCTTTCTTTGCTAGAAAACATGGCTTACCAACTCATGGCCAGACTGCTCTGTTACATAGTATGAAATGGCAACCTGACAGGGAAACAGAGAACAGATAAAACACACACACACACACACACGCACAATCAGAAAAGTGGGTGCTGTGGCACTACAGCTATCATGCTTTACTATTCTTGAAACGAACTTTATATTTCTGTGACTTTGCGGTGCATCTGTGTCTGACAAAGAGAAAGTAGGTAGGAAAAGAGGAGGGAAGGAGAAAAACAGATGACACCAGATTCATGAGAAAGAGATGACGTCAGATAACTTATACTTTTCCATTGTGGTCCTTTTCCAATGTCATATCTTCCAGATCTTTTAAAATTTTACAATATACTTTTTATGGGAAAGAAATAAAAATTTAAGATATAAGTTTTTTACTCAGGGAAAAATTGGGTTTTAAAAGGAATAAAGTCAGAAGAGTGTGTGTCCTGTGAGGAAACATGACTGGCTGCTGCAGTGTTAAAATAAGAAAGATATGAGGATAGCACCACAAATGTATGGTTATCTATGTTTCTCTCTAAAATTCTAAGTTCCATAATTTATTATGTTTATTTATGTTCCCAAACCTTGAAATAGAGGATAAAACTAGTCTCTGAAAATATTAATTCTCAGGGCACCTAGGTGGCTCAGTGGGTTAAGCCTCTGCCTTCAGCTCTGGTTGTGATCCCAGGGCCCTGGGTTGGAGCCCCGCATTGGGCTCTCTGCTCAGCAGGGGAGCCTGTTTCCCCCTCTCTCTCTGCCTGCCTCTCTGCCTACTTGTGATCTCTCTTTCTCTGTCAAATTAAAAAAAAATTTTTAATTCTCAGTTTCTTAATAGTCTAAAGAAGAAAAACATTTTTTGTTTGTTCCTCCAACAAATTTACAATTAATTTTTTGATGTCTTAAAATTAGCTTTTTGTGGCTTCTGGAATTTTATACAATATCAGACTTACATTATTAGGATCTGACAGCACCAATAAATGGGAAACTCTATCTGCAGTCCTCTTTTCCTTCCTTTATGAATATGTAAATGAGGCAGTGTCAAATAACTCTTTTCCATTATTTTAGGCAGATCAGAACTCCACTGTCAGTTGTTCAAACTTTTGACATTTTCAGATTGTAATTTTTGGCTTGTAATAGTTCACAATTTCAGCTGAGCCAAAAAAAAAAAAAAATTGCATCCTTTAAAAAAAAAAGTCTCTAAATTTTTATCACTAAAATCATTTGTAACCAAACAAATTGATTTTTTTCCTTGATGGACAGAGGCCTTGGAGGGCTTCTTGTATGTATCTTTGGAGACTTATTGAGGAATATCACTGATAAAAATTGAACGTTTGCTGCTTAAAAGATATCTATAGGAATCCCATTTGTAAGAGAACAACAAAGCACATTGTACTCTCGCATTAATCGGCCATCTTGGTTAAAAGTGACAGTGACTCAAACTAGAGTAAGTCACAAAAGAGTATACTCTGGTCCACATATTGGGAAAGCAAAATAGCTGTGCTTATTTCACATGAGAATGAGTCACAGACTTGAGTATGTCCTTAGCAAATATGTCTCTCTTTGTCATTATAATACAGACCCTAGAGCTCCACTTTAACCCAGAACTTGTTTTTTGTTATCTGCAATGTAGAGAGAGCCTCTTTCCTGGCTTCTATGTCCATACATCCTTCTGCCACCCTGACAAAAGTATACATCATATTAAAGAAGCAAGCAAGCAATCACAATTCTGATGAGCTCATCTTGAACCATGTGATCATTCTTAAACCAATTACAATGTCAAAATGGAGGAAATCTTGTAATTGAAGAGTTAGCCAATGTTTGTTCTGTAAATTTCTTATAAAATTACCCATTTGGCTTTGAAAAATAATCATTCATTTTCCTCATGGATTTTGGCGGTCAGTAATTCAGGTAGGATGTGATGAGGAAACCTTACTTCCTTCACTTGATGTTTGCTGGACACCTCAGAGCCGGGAGTCTGGAATCCTCTGAAGTCACCCTTCTATGTCTAGAGGTTTATTCCAGATGGAATTGAACAGTTTAGGAATAGAATAGACAAGACTTCTCAGGCATTTATCTCTTGCTCTATGTGGTCCTTCTACCTGACATCTCATTATGAAAATTTTGTTTTTGTTTTTTGATTTTAGAAGGAGAAAGAGAATGTGTGTGTGGTGGGAGGAGAGGCAGATGGAGAGGAGAGAGAGAATCTTAAGCAGGTTCCCAGGTATGCCCAGAGGCCAACTCCAGGATCAGGACCCTGAGGTCATGACCTGAGCAGAAGTCAAGTCAGTGGCTTAACCGTCTAAACCACTCAGGTGCCCATTGGTATGAAACTTTTCGGGGAACCAAGACTTTTTACATGTCAGCTCAGAGGTCCAGAGAGCAAGTGAGCCAGGTGGAAGTTGTATTGCCTTTTCTAACTTAGGGCAGAAAGTTACACAATGTAATTCTGACACATTCTGTTCTTTAAAAGTGAGTCAGTAAGCCAGTCCATTTTCCAACAATTCACATATTTTGTGATATGTGAATTTGAGAATGTATTTAAATCAACGTCATGTGTCTAACTTTGGGAAGAGTGAATGACACATTCTGATAGAAACTTCTACCAGGTAGGAGAAGAATAGGTAACAAAAATGAGGTGTGTTATCAGCATATGAGAAAGCAATAAATAACTAGTAATTCCAATCTATTTTAGTTTCAGGGGCCCAATACACCATAAATATCATTTTATTAATTATAATTTGCTGTTAAAGTTCCAATGAAATTAATAATAATTTATATCATTTTTGAATTGTCACTAAGACTTGCTCATTATAATATAATTATACATTTTTTCCAGCCTTTCCATTTATGAGTATTCTTTTTTTTTCTGTCAATTGGCTGCAATTGATCTTTATGGAATATTTTAAGAAAGTAAATAGGTTGATATTTTTCTTGAGTTCTCTTTACTTTGAGTAGCTTTTATCTTTTAAGATAATACCACTGCAGAGAAAATTATCCGGCCAAGCTTTTATTTTTTAACATTAAATTGCTTTATACTTTGTCATTTGGATTTCAACAGAAAATGTGAGGAATTTCAGTTTATTTGTTATTATAAGTATAAAGTTAACCTTTATTTTTGACTTTGCTTTTGAACATTTTTTGGAATGAGGTTTCTCCCCCACTCCTATTTGTTTACATGTAGGTGTCTTGAGAGCGATGTTACATGGACCATAGTGAACCCTTTCATTACACATGCAGTGGATTTTTTTGGTCTAGAAAGCATTATCCACCCTATAATTTTGGCTAGCACTTCTGCCCTATTTGTTCTGTTCTATCAGTAATCACCAGCAATCTGCATTTTAAATCGCTGGTTTGCAGCCTCCACAGATACACTTGCATCTTTTTTCTGTTAATTTTCATTTTTTTCTGTGAATTCTGGGAAAACTTTTCAAATTGTTTCCCATATCACTTAATCAATAACTTCTGAGAATTCAAAACTATTTCTTAAACATTTTTCAGATCTGTGGAATAGGTCATTTTCAGAATTAATGTCTTCCTTTAAGTATTTGTATACTATTTGATATATTTGATTCTGCATTATATCTTCATGGGTTTCAAGTTGCCAGTAATTTTTTTTTATTTTATTGTCATTTGAATAGTAATCTCTACAACATTTTTCATCAAGAGATGGGGTATGTTGACTATGTCTCTATCCTTATGACAATTCCCCTTTTCCTGAATACAATGTAATTTGTAGAAAGTTTTGAAATTGGGAAATGTGTCTTCCAACTTTTGCTTATTATTGTGGCTATTCTGGGTCCCTTGAATTTCTATGTGAATAATTAGGGTCTGCTTATCAATTTCTACGAACAAAAAGCCAGGTGGAATTTTGATAGAGAATCTTCAAATCAATTTGAGGATTATTGACATCACAACAGTTTTGTCTTCCAATCCACGAATACAGAATGTCTTCCTATTTATGTAGGTCCTCCTTAATTTATTTCAAAGATGCTTTATGGCACCTTTCAGGGTATAAGTCTTGTACTTCTTTTTCTAAATTTATCCTTATACATTTTATTCTCTTATATGTTCTTGTAAATCGAATAATTTTCTTTTTTTTTTTTTAATTTTTTTTCTTTTTTTTTTTTTTTTGTGGAGAGGGGCAGAGGAGGAGAGAGAAAGTCTCAGGTAGACTCCATGCTGAGCCCAGAGCTTATCATGGGGTTTGATCTCACAACCCTTGAGATCACAACCTGATCCAAAACCAAGAGTCAGCTGTTTAATTAACTGTGCCACCCAGGTGCCCCAGAATACTCTTCTTAATTTCATTTTAGATTTTTCATTGTTAGTATATGGAAATACAATTCATATTTTATACTGATTTGATTTTGTATCGTACAATCTTAACTAAACTCATTTATTACTTCTAGCAGCTTTGTGCGTGTGTGTGTTGTGTGTGTGTGTGTGTGTGTGTGTGAAGTACTTAGGAATTCTGTATCTAATAGTTTGTCATCTATAAATATGTGTAATAATGTTTATATTAAGCAAAATAGTTCTCATATTTCCTTTAACTCATGAGACATATTTTTAGTTTAGTTCTTGTAAGTTACTTGTAATAGTTGATATGAAGTCTTTGTCATATAAATTCAACATCTGAGTTTTCTCAGGGACAGGTTTCTTCACTCTTGTCCCCCCATGTCTGTACCATACTTTTGTGATTTCTTGCATATCTTATAATTTTTGTTGAAAACTGGACATTTAATATAATGTGGCAATTATGGAAAGAAGATTCTCCCTCTTCACAGGGTTTGCTACTTTTGGTTGCCACTTAAAAAAAAAATTTCTGATCTAATCTGTGAAGTTTATATTCTGGGACACGTGTTGCCACTGAAACCCCCCCTGCTTGGTTAGCTAAGTGGACATGCTTCTCCTCAGATGTCTTGATCCAGTAAGTCTCCCAGACTTTATTGACGGGCTTTGTGTGCGTGTTGGGCATATCTTTAACGTTCCTTCAGTTTACACCTGTGCTTTAGCCTACACTTTGGGTTTCAAGATCAGTCAGACATGAGATATTAGGGCCTTTTCAAGTCTTCCTGAGTATATGAACAGCACCACACATGACCTTCCAGGCAGATCCTGGGTAATCTGTCAGAGCTTTTCACTTGATCTTAGCTGAAAGGTCAAGAAGCAGTATATCAGAGCTTTCCAAAGTCTCTTATATACATCTTGTTTCTCAGCTGTTTCTTTTAAGTGTTTTGGTCATGCTTCCGATTGCCCCAACTATTATTATTGATTGGTTTAAGCAGTGGTAGTATTAAATTATTGCCTCTGATGGTTTTAACATGTACCCCAGGGTAAAGATTGTTTACTTTGAGTGAGTTCTGACTCAGATCAAATAAAGACAAGCTGTCTAATTTGGATTTACAGAGAGGTGCCAGGCCAAGAAAACCCCCCAAAACTAAAAGAACAGGACCTGTAAAATGACATTCTGGGTGCTTTGTACCCATTCTGCCGCAACAGAGCACTTACTTCAGGAAGCATCCCATCCATTTATTTTTAAATAGATGTTAAATGTATTTGAAGAACGTTGTCCTAGTTATGCAATGAACAGAAGGTAACTGCCGTAATATTATGTATTCTATGAAACTTTTTATAAATGTAATATTTAGTAGAAACCCTTCAGATGTGTTTTTTCTTAAGATTGAGAATATTTGAGGTCATCCACTGTCATTAGCCAAATTACCATAAATTCAGCGTAGTTTAAATTAAAATTCCTGATGAATATTTAAAAATAAATTCTCAGCAAACAATTCTAAAATACGTGTAGGAGCACTGGGTGTGGTGCATAAGCAATGAATGCTGGAACACTGAAAAGAAACAAAACAAAATAAAATAAAATAAAATAAACCCCCCAAAATCATTTATCCACAGTAGTCCAGTCACTTAAAAAAAAAAAAATAGTATGGAAGACTTTCACCACCTGAGAAGGCATATTTTAAAGGAACCATGTTAAGGAAACTATGTGGTGAAAACATCACATTAAACAAATCAGTTTGTTGAACAGAGTGAAATCTTAAAAATAGAAATAAAGCACATGTGAATGTATCTGTTTTATAATAAAAGTACTGCAGAAATCGGATAAAGTGCTGGATTATTTAATAGATAATGTTAAGAAAATTGATCCATGGAAAAAGAGTATATATAACTTTGGATCTTTACTTATCACTAAACATATACAAAGACCTATATGAGAATGGTATAATGTAAAGTTAATAGAATAAAGCTAAGGAAAGCATATGTGTATCCTTCAACTGGGTAAAGCATTTTAAAGAAACATCTGAAAACATATATCCTTAAGTCAAAAAGTAAAAGTCTGGCTCTGTATACCACATTAATATTGTTATTTAAGGACATGGCTGAAAAATAATGCTGGGGTAATAGAGAAGGAAGGTTATTTTAAAAGTGAGGACCTGAAAAATATTTCATATCTACCATATACAAGAAGTTTATATCAATCAAATAAAAAAACAAAGATAATACAAAGAGGTCAAAGCCTATTAATAAGCAATTAAAAGAGAAACCTCTGTGTATTCAAGAAACATCATACCTTTTAGAAGATATCTGCCTTGGGACGCATGGGTGGCTCAGTTGGTTAAGCAGCTGCCTTCAGCTCAGGTCATGATCCCAGCGTCCTGGGTTCGAGTCCCACATTGGGCTCCTTGCTTGGCAGGGAGCCTGCTTCTCCCTCTGCCTCTGCCTGCCACTCTGTCTGCCTGTGCTCACTCTTGCTCCCTCTCTCTGACAAATAAATAAATAAAATCATTAAAAAAAGAAAAAAAGAAGATATCTGCCTTTTAGGAGATATTTGTGAGATATTTATCACAGTATTATCTATGGAAGCAGATAATTGGAACCATCCTAGTGATCAATTACTTTAAAAAATTTTAAAAATAATGCAACAGTAAGACATATAGAGTACATACATTGCCATAATGTAACAAAATGTATAAATTAGAGGCAAATACAGCTATGAATAAACCTTAAAATGTGAAGTTGAGTAAAATAAGAAAAATAAATAATTATTGAATTATTACTGCTCATTACCATTTATGCATCTAGACAGCATAAACATATAAGAAAAATACTATATTCTTGAAAAGATGTGTATACATTCATTTGTTCATGTCTGCCGGGGGAATGAGAGTATTTAAAGCAGGCAGAAAGTGGAATGGGGAAATGAATGCTTAACTCTTTGCATTACAAGTCCAAAAGAGTGAGAGGAAGAAGACCAAAGCTATTTTTATCTAATGGGTAAACCATATATCTTGACCTGTTTTGCAGTGGTTTTTTTGCTTTTCCTCTTACAGTTTCTTTTCACAAACTGTTATTGCACATAAAAAATGACTGTTGATTTCATGGATGCAGGTGGCCAATATTTTGGATTTTTTTTTCCTATAACATCAAAATAATAAAGGTATCTGCTTCATATTATTGTCATAAAGATTATAGAGTTTAATATGTGGAATTATTTGTTCAATGGTTGAGACATAGTAAATGCTTGGTGAAAATGTCTTCTTAAATTTTAAAAAAATATATATATTTTATTTATTTATTTGACAGACAGAGATCACAAATAGGCAGAGAGGCAGGCAGAGAGAGACGTAGAGGCAGGCTCCCTCCTGAGCAAAGAGCCTGATGTGGGACTCAATCCTAGGACCCTGGGATCATGACCTGAGCTGAAGGCAGAGGCTTAACCCACTGAGCCACCCAGGCGCCCCAGTCTTCTTAAAATTTTTAACTATTAAAATACATGAAGAAAAGTAAATGGGGTTATAAAATGAGTCAAATGTATATGTCCTATAACTTTAGGTTAAAGGACACTATGATGCTATTTATTCATATATTAAGAGACTAGAAATCTGATTTCATTATTGTTCTTCTACTTCTAGGGCTTACTGATAATCTCAATTTTGTACCAATCTTTAAATAATTTGAGAATCTTATAGTTGAATGTGGCATATATAATATATATGTTTTGCATATATAATATATGTAATATGTATACACACAAAATATATGAAATATGTGTATATATATTTATATAAGTATATAGGATATGTATTATATATATAAAATGTAATATTTAAATGTGTAAATATGTATATTTTATTTAAAGGTTATATCCTTTAAATAAAGAGGTAAGTGGTTTTTTTTTTTTTTGAAGATTTTATTTATTTATTTGACAGAGAAAGATCACAAGTAGGCAGAGAGGCAGGCAGAGCGGGGGGGGGGGGGAGCAGGCTCCCCGCTGAGCAGAGAGCCCGATGCGGGACTCGATCCCAGGACCTTGAGATCATGACCTGAGCTGAAGGCAGTGGCTTAACCCACTGAGCCACCCAGGTGCCCCAGATAAGTGGTTTTTTAGCTGAAAAGCCTAGAGGGAGAATTGGATTCAATCACATTAATTTCAACATTCACATCCTCAGAACTTTAGTTCTATTTCTGTTTTCTGTGATGCTTTTGGCAATTTTCCTCCTCTGTGAGTCACTTTCACCATTAAGACTGCTCATCTGGTGAGTAAAAGTATATGCAGCAGTTCCTGAATTCCCATCTAAACACCATTCCAACTCTCCCAATATGCTTTTAGTTCTCAAGGAGCTAGACAAAGCTTCTTTCCTCAGTGCCCTAGTGAAATGTTCTGAATGCCACATGGCCTAAATTGGATCTCATAATCATTTCAGAACTGAATTCTGTGGCTAGAAGAGTGGGAGTTCTTCATGGAACAAGAGAAGGGTATGGGGATGTCATTACACAAAAGGGAAGCTGTAGGCATTAGCGAGAATTCTAGGGAGTGAGTCTTGGGTAAGGAGCATAATATATCAACTTCAAAAGGACTATTTGGAATTTTTAACAGTACTATGCATTCCTTCCAGAGTATTTTTTTTTCTTTCTTTTTTTCCATATAAAAGCCCACTCAGTGTGTGTGGCTCCATTTTGTCTCTTTTTTCCTTATGTGTTTGAAGGCTTTCCCATTGTCTCTATGTTCTTGACTTCTCCTGTGTCAACACTTCAGATTCTAACAAATCCATTGGTCTTTTGATTAATTGTTATTGATATTGTTCATAGGGTATTTAGATGCTGTGCTATAACAGAAAAGCAAAAATGACAAAGCAGCACATAATTTTTACCTGAAAATACCTGCTCTACAAAGATATTCAATGTTGTATTTATATGTTATTTTTGTGTTTTGGACAAACAAAAGCAAATGCATATACTTTGATGAAATCTGTTCAACTGTGAAATTATCAGGGTCAAGCTAAAGGATACAGGTTGCCTGCATCACTTAACTACATATTCAATTTTCCTGTAGTGTAAGAGTAAGAAATAGTGATGCTAATATGCTACATAGAACTGAACCAAAGTGATACTGGAGATGTCCCTAGGGAAGGAATCAGACCAATTTCAGATTCCCAGAGTGCACTATATTTTCCTCTAGAGACATGGCACAAATTTGAGGATGGTTTCAGAGAATGTGTCCAAAGTAGGAAACAAATGTAAAATCTTTTTTTCCTCCCTTACATATTGTTGTAAGATTGCAGAAAAGCACAAAAGGAAGACCTGTATTTGAGGGATTGAAAGGTTATTGAGAGACATGAATGCATAACAAAAATAACCATAATGAATCTATCTCAGACTGCCCAATGGCAAGAATCAGGATTTCATCCAAGAAATTCAGGATTATTTTTTTCATGATTATACTACCTACGTAGTATAATCTATAGTACTACCTATGTAGTACAAAAGTTAAAGGAGTGTATCTTTGCCACTTTGCCACTGAGGTACAGATTTTAAGTCTTAGATCAGAGTTTATGAAGTTCAGATAGTAGATGTAAATCTGCTGCAAACCAGAAACAATATTACCAATGTGGTCAGGTCACCAGGAAACTTTCTAGAGAAGCAAGTGCAAGAGGCCAGGGCATGCAATCAGATGTTCTAAGTTCAAATGACAGAACAGCCTGAAACTGCACGAAACTTTCTTTGTTGACACCTGGTGCTGTCAACAAACACCCAATTCTCATCTTCTTTGTTTGCCACCTGAGTGTGTTTGATTTATTTTGCCCTCAGATAAGGTTAATGGCTGGAGTGTAACACACTCCATACTGATGTAGCCACGGCAAGTAAATTCATTCTGCATTAAGAGTTTCTTTTTTCCAAATGACAGAACTCTTGAAGTTAGTAAGAGCAAAGCCACTCTCAGTGGGATTAACGGTACAATAAGCCACATTACCAAGAACCCGTGAAAATATTCATTCATTGTGTTTGCACATTCATTTAAGTAAATGTAAATCTAGACAGTGTTTCAATGAAATTCATTTTCTGAATGCCCTGGTTCTCCGTGTACCTGACAGGGTTTTCTACAACATTAAATTTTTTGTCTGATAAGTCTGATTACTTAACCTTCTCATCTAGGGTGATACTAGAGGCCACAATTATGATCATTCTTAGACTATTATGTACTCACTTCTGCTTGATACATTTTTGGTTGGTTAATTTTTCAAGCTGGTTTTTCCTATTTTATATCTGGGAGTTTTTGGTTTTTTTGTTTTTGGGGTTTTTTGGGGTATAGTGGTCACACAATGTTACATTTACAATTTCAGTTATACAACATAATGATTCCACAAGTTTATACCTTATGCTGTGCTCACCCCAAGTGTAGCTGTCATACATTGCTCTTACAATATCATTGCCTATATTCCTCGTGCTGTGTCTTTTGTTCCCATGATATTCATTCCATAGCTGGAAGCCTGTATCTCTCACTTACCTTCATCCATTTTGTCCATCCTTCTAACCCTTCTCCGATAACCATGAATTTATACTCTGTATTTATAAGCTTGATTCTGCTTTTTGTTTATTTATTCAATTTTTTATATTACACATATGAGTGAAATCTTATGGTATTTGTCTTTCTCAGTCTGACTTGTTTCACTTAACATAAAACTCTTAAGGTCTGCCTGTGGTTGGTCCAAATGGCACAACACAATCTTACCCTTTTTTATGGCTATGTACACACACACACACACACACACACACACATGATATATACGTATCTGTGATATATATATGTATGTGTATATGTATATACATGTATACATATGAGAGATACATATGCCAGTAGTAGAATTACTGGATCATATGGTGTTTCTATTTTAAATTTTTTGAGGAACTGCTCTGCTGTTTTCCACAGTAGTTGTATCAATTTACATTCCTACCAACAGAGTGTAAGTGTTCCTTTTTTCCTGCATCCTTGCAAACACTTGTTATGTCCTGTCTTTTTGATTTTAGCCATTCTCATGAGTATAAGGTTGTATCTCATTGTGGTTTTGATTTGTATTTCCTTGATGATTATTAACATTGAGCATTTTTTTCATGTGACTGTTGGCCATCTTTCTGTCTGGGAGTAATTTTTAAATGCCAAATTTGTGAAGGGAATTTAGTCTATTTCAAATACTGATAGAGATTTTTACTTATTTTATATTTCTTGATGATCCCAAGAAATTTGAAAGATTAAGGGAAAAACATACTCTTCTGACATTCTAATTTTTTATGATGACATGTAAGCCTTTCCATTTTTATGCATATGAACATTAACGTATTAAAAACATTTTGTGTCAATACGAACATTTTGATCTGCTCCTTTCTCTTAAAGTATATAGAGAAAAGTGAACTGTCATTGATCATAACACTGTAAGATGCATAATTATTGCTATTAATACAATTCACTAAACTGAAAAAATAACAAATTACTTTTAATGAGTCTTCCAGCTATACATTTATTTCAATCTACAAACTCATTTGTATCTTTATGTATATATAAATAAAATTAGCATTCTCTGATGTTCTTAGAAGAGCTCTTTCTTTGTAAAGTAATAAAAATAGCACATATATCAAAACAATTTCCTTAAAGTCAAGTTTTCTAGCACTTGCAGGAAATTATTAATACTCTGGCAAACTTTCTGCTTTTTAAAAGTATTATTCTTTTCTGTTCAAGTGGGTAAATTCAGCTATCTCTATATCATGTGAAGTGGAACAAGGAAAAACACATATATAAAGAATTAATGTTATATATAAATAATCCATAATTATTTTTATCTAAAGTATTGCAGATATCACAACAGTAATGTAGATATGATGTTAAAAATTATGAACAGTGGAGTCAAACTGCTTAGATGGGAATTCTGGTTCAAGTACTTCCTAGATATGAGCAAGTAACTTTCATGCCTTAGTATTTTTCAGAAGTATATTACTGTATTTGTGAAAGTACAGAAGATAATAGTATCTTCTGGGTAAGTGATTATGGCAATCAAATATTACAATGCGGATTCAATATTCATTTAAGTCATATCACTTAAATTAATAGGTAAGAAACTTACTTTTTTATCTTGAACCTATAAATATAAATAAAATAAATATTTAGTCTCTGCTCCAATTCCTAATACAGAACTCTTAAAACCCTTGTAATTTCCTGAATAATAGGGGTGCTAGGATCATCTTTTGTTCTAATATTTGATCATTGACCCTAGTTCTTTTTTTTTTAAGATTATTATTATTTTTTAATATTATTATTTTTATTTATTTGACAGAGAGAAATCACAAGCAGGCAAAGAGGCAGGCGGGGGGGGGGGCGGGTAGCAGGCTCCCTGCTGTGCAGAGAACCCCATGTGGGGCTCAATCCCAGGACTCTGGGATCATGACCTGAGCTGAAGGCAGAGGCCTTAACCCACTGAGCCACCCAGGCGCCCCGACCCCAGTTCTTGATTCAATTCCTAAATTCTTTGGGATTTCTTGAGCGATAAGATAGGAATATCTTTTGTTCTAACAAACCAGTTCCACAGGGCTCCTGGATAGCTTCAAAATGGAGGTGGTCACCAGAAAAAGCAAGCTATGATCAGAAGCTTGGAACTTTTAGCCCAATCACCATCCTCCAGGAAGGGGAGATGGGCCAGAAATTGAGTTAATAATTGTTCATGTCTGTGTAATGAAGACTCCATAGAAATCCCTCAATTATAGGGTTCTAGAGTTCCCTTATTGGTGCACCTGGGAGGACGGTGCAGCCCAGCTTTACAGGGACTCTTCCTGACCTTGACATGTGTATCTCTTCATCCTCTGATTCATCTGTAGCTTATATCATATCCCTTATGATAAACTGGTAAGCATGAGTAAATCTTTCCCAGAGTTCTGTGAGTTGTTACAGAGAATTGTGAGAACTTCCAATTTATACTTCATTGGGTGGAAGTATGTGTGACAACCTGGGACTTGTGATTGATGTCTACAGTGGGAGATGGTCTTGCAGGATCTGTGGGGTCTCAAACAGCTCCAAGTAGTTATTTTCATAACTGAATTACAGGACACTCCAATGTCTGGAGAGTTGGATGATTAGTTGGTGTAGGGGGACAAAAAACAACCCTACACATTTGGTGTCAGAACTATTGTGAGTGTAGAGGAAATCAGATTTTCTTTTAACATGTACATGAAAAGTGTGTCCTTCCACAAAATGATAGCAATTACCATGTTTTGTTGGTCATTTTATTAGTAATTTTTGCATTTTCTCTTTAAAATTCATTCTCACTTTTGTACTTCCTCATGCTTACTTATTTTTCAAACCTCTATTTTATCTTTAAGTATATCTTATTTTTCTTAAGAATAAGACTCTTCTCCAGCTATTCTTGGTTTTGAAATTGTGCCAAGTTTATTCTGCTTATAAATACACAAACTCAAAAAGGTATTTGTTTTGAGAAGGAAAATAAGAGATGAGAAAGAACAACAAATGTATGTAATTTATTTGTGGTTGTAAATTTGAAGGACTAATTCTATATGGGGAGGAGAATATTTTAGTGAATCAAATCACTATTTTGAAATGTTGAGAATTGTGTATGTAACACTGATAGTCCAATCAGACGGTTTCATATTTGTAATAGTGTTTAGTTTTAATGACATATCCAATCAGAGACTAAGATGTGCCTGAGTATCTTTGAACATTTTGTTTCAAAATGTATGAGATGTCTGTTTGTTTGTTAGTTTATTACCTTGAAATGGCTACCCAAACTTAATTCTTTTCTACTTCTCACATCATTTTTGATGAGTGTTTACTGTCAAGAATTATGCGAAGGGTCTGATATTTTACCTTATGAGCAAACTAGCAAACTAAGCTAGTTTCATAGATACTAGCAGAAGATGTGAGACTACTGTGTGAAACACAAAATACTTTATTTCTTGTGACACAGAGGAAGCATGAACTTAATGCTTATATCTGTTCCCCGTGTCCTCCAAATCTTACCAGGGTTTGTGGAAGAGTCCATATTAGGTGGTGCATACTCAGGGACTCATGTCATAGTTGAGGAAACTTAAGCTTTTTTTATTTTAGTTTTTAAAGATTTTACTTCTTTATTTGAGAGAGAGAGAGTGAGAGAGAGAGTGCTCAGGCAGGGGCAGGGAAAGAGAGAGAGGAAGAAGCAGACTCCCCGCTAAGCAGGAAGCCTGATGCAGTTCAGTCCAAAGACCCTGGAATCATGACCTGAGCCCAGGGCAGACGCTTAACTGACTAAACCACCCAAGCACCCCCTTTATGCCTTTAAAGAGATCTGCCAGCTAACATATCTAACTGTTGCCCCGGGAAGGGACACATTATCATTAATATCACAGGCAGCAACAATAAAACTTCCCTCTTCCTCAAAGGAGCCAGCTATGTCTCCCTTCCAAAGCTATTTGCTATAAAAAAAATTCTTGAAAATATAGTCAGGACGAAGGCTGTCAGTACCTTTGTTCAAGGGATGTGTAGAAATATGAGAAACCCCTAGAAAATTGTGTCCTACTTTTCAAGGTTTCTTGTAACTATTATCATATGAAGCATTAATGATGGATGGAGAGGAGACCAAAGATAAACAAATATTGCTGAGAATGCTTGCTGAATATGGAAAATAATCAATAGGACAACTATTTCATGTAATAGATTTACAAAACCATCTCTGTAGATAAGAGACCTAAATAAGAACAGCAAAATTTTTTAAAATTTCAAAAAACAAATGACAATGTCTTATTTCTCTAGGTAGAGATGAATCTTAAAAGCAATACACTAATCAGTGGTAAATTTAACTGAACTTATAGCATGTATGTATGAAAAAAAATTTTTAAAATGTCAGTTACAAACTGAAAATATTTGTAAAATATTAAATTTATAAAAATACATGGAGAGATTTATGAATTGCTAATAAAATGAAAAACAAGCCAATAGAAAATTTGCACAAAAACTGAACTAGCGTCTCAGAGAAAAATAAACACAAATGACTAATGAAAATGTCAGAAGATACTGATATTCAATAGTTATAAGGGAATGCACACTTAAAACAAATTGCACCACTATTTTAATATGTATTTCAGATACAGTTGGTACATCAGAATGAAAAAAATGAAAATAAAAATGCTTTCAAGGATATGTAGCCATGGGTCTTATATATATGCTCATGGAATAAAAATTTTTATTATCATACTTGAAAAACAGCTTGCATTAGGCAAATAAAATTGAAGTCACACACATAAAGCAAGGCAGAAATCTCACTTCTAGATATACACTCTAATTACTCAAAAGGAAAGATGATCATGACAGTATATTTTAGTGATAGCAAAACCAGTGCATAATATAAATATGTGTTACCAGGGGAATGAACAAGCAATGTGTGGTATATTAAAAAAGAAAAAAACAAACTATAGTAGTAAAAATGAGTGAACAAGAGCTCCATTCATCAACATAAACTCATGTGTTAACATAATAAGCAAATCTATAGTTACAGCATACATACTGTGTTTCTATTTATATAAAGTTCCAATCTCACAAGGCTAAGCAATATACTGCTCAGAAATACAAATGTAGAATGATATTTTTAAAATCAAAAAAAAAAAGAACCAAAAATGGAAGATAACTGTAGAGGCATCATAAATAAAAGTGACAAGTTGAATTATGAAAGGTGCTAACAATAAAAACCTAGATGAAATTATACATCTCTAGACATATGCATATATTAAAAAAATTAACACAAGAATAAATAAGAATGCTTAATAAATCAGACAAATAATTATTAAGCAATTTGAAATGATGGACAACTTTTCACAGTTTCTCAAATATTAAATATTTTTCTTGAGATAAATAATTTCTAATAAGATAATTTTATTTTCAGACATCCAATGATTAAAGAGGACACTTGTTATGTTCACAAGTGTTAGGAAACAAGCCTTTACAATGTTAAATAACAGCAGTGAGAGTAGGCATCTCTGTCTTGTTCCTGACCATAGACGAAAAGCTGGTGCAGGCACTCTGGAAGACAATATGAGGTTCCTCAAAAAGTTAAAAATGGAATTACCCTAAGATCCAGCATTGCCTACTAGGTATTTACCCAAATAATACAAAATGCTAACTCAAAAGGTAACTGCACCCTCATGTTTATAGCAGCATTTTCTATAATAGCCAAGTTATGGAAACAGCCCATGTATCCATCTACTAATAAATGGGTAGGGAAGATGTGGTGTATATATACACATACATGCAGTGAACTATTACTCAGCCATAAAAGAGAACAAATTCATACCATTTACAATGATGTAAAGACTATACTTTCAGGGATCATTTCTATAGTTTGTTACAATGATGTAGATGGAGCTAGACAGTATTAATGTTAAGTGATATAAGTCAGAGAAAGACAAATACCATATTATTTCACTCGTATGTGGAATTTAAGAAAAGAACAGATGAACATAGTGGGGAAAAAGAGAGAGAGGGGCAAACCATAAAATACTCTTAACTCTAGAGAATACACTGAGGGTTGCTCGAGGGGAGGTGGGCAGGGGGATAGGTTAAATGGGTGATAGGTATTAAAGATATTAAAGAGTACACTTGTGATGATCATAGAGTGTTGTATGGCACTGTTAAGTTACTATATTGTACACTGAAACTAATACTACATTTTATCTTAACTAACTGGAATTAAAATAAAAACTTAAAAAATTAAAGATATCCTCCCAAAATAAATGTGCCTTTAAAATTCTGAAAAACAGAGGAGTCAAGATGGTGAAGTAGCAGGCTGAGACTACTTCAGCTAGCCAGAGATCAGCTAGATAGCTTATCTAAAGATTGCAAACACCTGAAAATCCATCGGCAGATTGAAGAGAAGAAGAACAGCAATTCTGGAAACAGAAAAACAACCACTTTCTGAAAGGTAGGACCGGCGGAGAAGTGAATCCAAAGCGACGGGAAGATAGACCCCGGGGGGAGGGGCCGGCTCCCGGCAAGCGGCGGAGCAATGGCGCACAAAATCAGGACTTTTAAAAGTCTGTTCCGCTGAGGGACATCGCTCCAGAGGCTAAACCGGGGTGAAGCCCACGCGGGGTCAGCATGGCTTCAGGTCCCACAGGGTCACAGAAGGATCGGGGGTGTCTGAGTGTCGCAGAGCTTGCGGGTATTGGAACGGGAAAGCCGGCTACAGAGACAGAGCCGACAGTAAGCTCACAGCTCGGTGTTACCTTGAACCGATCACAGGCTCGGTGAGCTCGGAGCGCGGCCAGAGGTCAGGCAGACGGGAGTAACTGGGCGCTGTTCTCTGAGGGCGCACTGAGGAGTGGGGCCCCGGGCTCTCGGCTCCTCCGGGCCGGAGACCAGGAGGCCGCCATTTGTATTCCCGTCCTCCGGAACTCTACGGAAAGCGCTCAGGGAACAAAAGCTCCTGAAAGCAAACCCGAGCGGATTACTCACCCCGGCCCCTGATAAGGGCTGTGCAATTCCGCCTGGGGCAAAGACACTTGAGAATCACTACAACAGGCTCCTCCCCCAGAAGATCAAAAAGAAATCCAGCCGAGACCAAGTTCACCTACCAAGGAGTGCGGTTTCAATACCAAGGAGAGGAGCAGAATTCCAGAGGAGGAGAAAGCAAAGCACGGAACTCATGGCTTTTTCCCTGTGATTTTTTTTAGTCTTGCAGTTAATTTAATTTTTTTCTTTTTCATTTTTTGTTTTTTTTTCTCGCCTTCCGGAAAAATTTTTTTTTAACTTTTACCTTTTTCTTTTTTAACGTTCTTTAACTATTTTATCTAATATATATATTTTTTTCTTTTTTATATTTTTCTTATTTGTTTTCTTTTTTTTAAATTCTTTTCTTTTCTTTTTTTTTTCTTTTTACTTTTTTTTTCTATCTTCCTTTTTCCGAGATCAGACGAGATCGGGCGCGTTCAGGGTGGTATGGCCATAGACTCTTTCTTCCTTTTTGAACCTCTTTTTATCCCCTTTCTCCCCCCTCACGATTTGGGATCTCTTCTAATTTGTTTAAAGCATATTTTCCTGGGGTTGTTGCCACCCTTTTAGTATTTTACTTGGTCCTTCATATACTCTTATCTGGACAAAATGACAAGACGGAAAAATTCAACACAAAAAAAAGAACAAGAGGCAGTACTGAAGGCTAGGGACCTAATCAATACAGACATTGGTAATATGTTAGATCTAGAGTCAGAATGACAATTCTCAAGGTTCTAGCTGGGCTCGAAAAAGGCATGGAAGATATTAGAGAAACCCTCTCGAGAGATATAAAAGCCCTTTCTGGAGAAATAAAAGAATTAAAATCTAACCAAGTTGAAATCAAAAAAGCTATTAATGAGGTGCAATAAAAAATGGAGGCTCTCACTGCTAGGATAAATGAGGCAGAAGAAAGAATTAGTGACATAGAAGACCAAATGACAGAGAATAAAGAAGCTGAGCAAAAGAGGGACAAACAGCTACTGGACCACGAGGGGAGAATTTGAGAGATAAGTGAAACCATAAGACGAAACAACATTAGAATAATTGGGATTCCAGAAGAAGAAGAAAGAGAGAGGGGAGCAGAAGGTATACTGGAGAAAATTATTGGGGAGAATTTCCCCAATATGGCAAAGGGAACGAGCATCAAAATTCAGGAGGTTCAGAGAACGCCCCTCAAAATCAATAAGAATAGGCCCACACACCGTCACCTAATAGTAAAATTTACAAGTCTCAGTGACAAAGAGAAAATCCTGAAAGCAGCCCGGGAAAAGAAGTCTGTAACATACAATGGTAAAAATATTAGATTGGCAGCTGACTTATCCACAGAGACCTGGCAGGCCAGAAAGAGCTGGCATGATATTTTCAGAGCACTAAATGAGAAAAACATGCAGCCCAGAATACTATATCCAGCTAGGCTATCATTGAAAATAGGAGAGATTAAAAGCTTCCAGGACAAACAACAACTGAAAGAATTTGCAAACACCAAACCAGCTCTACAGGAAATATTGAAAGGGGTCCTCTAAGCAAAGAGAGAGCCTACAAGTGGTAGATCAGAAAGGAACAGAGACCATATACAGTAACAGTCACCTTACAGGCAATACAATGGCACTAAATTCATATCTCTCAATAGTTACCCTGAATGTTAATGGGCTAAATGTCCCTGTCAAAAGACACAGGGTATCAGAATGGATAAAAAACAAAACCCATCTATATGTTGCCTCCAAGAAACTCATTTTAAGCCCGAAGACACCTCCAGATTTAAAGTGAGGGGGTGGAAAAGAATTTATCATGCTAATGGACATCAGAAGAAAGCAGGAGTGGCAATCATTATATAAGATCAATTAGATTTTAAGCCAAAGACTATAATAAGAGATGAGGAAGGACACTATATCATACTCAAAGGGTCTGTCCAACAAGAAGATCTAACAATTTTAAATATCTATGCCCCCAACGTGGGAGCAGCCAACTATATAAACCAATTAATAACAAAATCAAAGAAACACATCAACAATAATACAATAATAGTAGGGGACTTTAACACTCCCCTCACTGAAATGGACAGATCATCCAAGCAAAAGATCAGCAAGGAAATAAAGGCCTTAAACGACACACTGGACCAGATGGACATCACAGATATATTCAGAACATTTCATCCCAAAGCAACAGAATACACATTCTTCTCTAGTGCACATGGAACATTCTCCAGAATAGATCACATCCTCGGTCCTAAATCAGGACTCAACCGGTATCAAAAGATTGGGATCATTCCCTGCATATTTTCAGACCACAATGCTCTAAAGCTAGAACTCAACCACAAAAGGAAGTTTGGAAAGAACCCAAATACATGGAGACTAAACAGCATCCTTCTAAAGAATGAATGGGTCAACCGGGAAATTAAAGAAGAATTGAAAAAAATCATGGAAACAAATGATAATGAAAATACAACAGTTCAAAATCTGTGGGACACAAGAAAGGCAGTCCTGAGAGGAAAATATATAGATAGCGGTACAAGCCTTTCTCAAGAAACAAGAAAGGTCTCAGGTACACAACCTAACCCTACACCTAAAGGAGCTGGAGAAAGAACAAGAAAGAAACCCTAAGCCCAGCAGGAGAAGAGAAATCATAAAGATCAGAGCAGAAATCAATGAAATAGAAACCAAAAAAACAATAGAACAAATCAACGAAACTAGGAGCTGGTTCTTTGAAAGAATTAATAAAATTGATAAACCCCTGGCCCAACTTATCAAAAAGAAAAGAGAAAGGATCCAAATAAATAAAATCATGAATGAAAGAGGAGAGATCACAACTAACACTAAAGAAATACAAACAATTATAAGAACATACTATGAGCAACTCTACGCCAACAAATTTGACAATCTGGAAGAAATGGATGCGTTCCTAGAAACATATAAACTACCACAACTGAACCAGGAAGAAATAGAAAGCCTGAACAGACCCATAACCAGTAAGGAGATTGAAACAGTCATTAAAAATCTCCAAACAAACAAAAGCCCAGGGCCAGACGGCTTCCCGGGGGAATTCTACCAAACATTTAAAGCAGAACTAATTCCTATTCTCCTGAAACTCTTCCAAAAAATAGAAATGGAAGGAAAACTTCCAAACTCATTTTATGAGGCCAGCATCACCTTGATCCCAAAACCAGACAAGGATCCCATCAAAAAAGAGAGCTATAGACCAATATCCTTGATGAACACAGATGCGAAAATACTCAACAAAATACTAGCCAATAGGATTCAACAGTACATTAAAAGGATTATTCACCACGACCAAGTGGGATTTATTCCAGGGCTGCAAGGTTGGTTCAACATCCGCAAATCAGTCAATGTGATACAACACATCAATAAAAGAAAGAACCAGAACCATATGATACTCTCAATAGATGCTGAAAAAGCATTTGACAAAGTACAGCATCCCTTCCTGATCAAAACTCTTCAAAGTGTAGGGATAGAGGGCACATACCTCAATATCATCAAAGACATCTATGAAAAACCCACCGCAAATATCATTCTCAATGGAGAAAAACTGAAAGATTTTCAGTTAAGGTCAGGAACATGGCAGGGATGTCCATTATCACCACTGCTATTCAACATAGTACTAGAGGTCCTAGCCTCAGCAATCAGACAACAAAAGGAAATTAAAGGCATCCAAATCGGCAAAGAAGAAGTCAAATTATCACTCTTCGCAGATGATATGATACTATATGTGGAAAACCCAAAGGACTCCACTCCAAAACTGCTAGAACTTGTACAGGAATTCAGTAAAGTGTCAGGATATAAAATCAATGCACAGAAATCAGTTGCATTTCTCTACACCAACAGCAAGACAGAAGAAAGAGAAATTAAGGAGTCAATCCCATTTACAATTGCACCCAAAACCATAAGATACCTAGGAATAAACCTAACCAAAGAGGCAGAGAATCTATACTCAGAAAACTATAAAGTACTCATGAAAGAAATTGAGGAAGACACAAAGAATGGAAAAATGTACCATGAACTCTTGGGATTTCATCAAGATCAAAAGCTTTTGCACAGCAAAGGAAACAGTTAACAAAATCAAAAGACAACTGACAGAATGGGAGAAGATATTTGCAATCGACATATCAGATAAAGGACTAGTGTCCAAAATCTATAAAGAACTTAGCAAACTCAACACCCAAAGAACAAATAATCCAATCAAGAAATGGGCAGAAGACATGAACAGACATTTCTGCAAAGAAGACATCCAGATGGCCAACAGACACATGAAAAAGTGCTCCATATCACTCGGCATCAGGGAAATACAAATCAAAACCACAATGAGATATCACCTCACACCAGTCAGAATGGCTAAAATCAACAAGTCAGGAAATGACAGATGCTGGCGAGGATGCAGAGAAAGGGGAACCCTCCTACACTGTTGGTGGGAATGCAAGCTGGTGCAGCCACTCTGGAAAACAGCATGGAGGTTCCTCAAAATGTTGAAAATAGAACTGCCCTATGACCCAGCAATTGCACTATTGGGTATTTACCCTAAAGATACAAACGTAGTGATCCAAAGGGGCACGTGCACCCGAATGTTTATAGCAGCAATGTCCACAATAGCCAAACTATGGAAAGAACCTAGATGTCCATCAACAGATGAATGGATCAAGAAGATGTGGTATATATACACAATGGAATACTATGCAGCCATCAAATAAATGAAATCTTGCCATTTGCGACAACATGGATGGAACTAGAGCGTATCATGCTTAGCGAAATAAGTCAAGCAGAGAAAGACAACTATCATATGATCTCCCTGATATGAGGAAGTGGTGATGCAACATGGGGGCTTAAGTGGGTAGGAGAAGAATAAATGAAACAAGATGGGATTGGGAGGGAGACAAACCATAAGTGACTCTTGATCTCACAAAACAAACTTAGGGCTGCTGGGGGGAGGGGGTGGGATTATGGACATTGGGGAGGGTATGTGCTTTGGTGAGTGCTGTGAAGTGTGTAAACCTGGTGATTCACAGACCTGTACCCCTTGGGATAAAAATATATGTTTATAAAAAATAAAAAATTTAAAAAAAATTCTGAAAAACAGGAATACCTGGATGGCTCGGTTGGTTGAGGGGCTGCCTTCAATGTGGCTCAGTGGGGAGCCTGCTTCTCCTTCTCCCTCTGCCCCTCCTCATGTGTGCTCACTTTCTCTCTCTCTCTCTGTTAAATAAATAAATAAACTCTAAAAATTTTTTTAAAATTCTGAAAAACGACAAAAATATCTTTTTTTTGTTAGAGCACAATTATTTTACAAAAATTCTGGAGTGGTGGTTGGTTAATGTATCAATACCATCAATGTGTCCTCCAAAACGTCTTTTTTTACAAATCAATACACCAAGGGAATAATTTATCTAAAAACTGAAGTCTGTAAGCTCTGATGTCTATTGTATTGCTTTGTACAACACCAGAATCTGCAAACATACCAAAAAGTTGTAATAGAAGTTGTTATAGCCTTAAAATAGAGAAGATTTCATCCTTTTAACTTTTACTTTTTAAATTTTTAAAAGAAATTTTGAATTTGAGTATAATTGACACCGGATGTTACATTAGTTTCGGGTGTAGGACATAGAGATTCAATAAGTAAATACATTACCCTGTATTCACTACAAGTGTAGCTACCATCTGTCACCATAAAATACTGTTAAAGTATCACTGACTGTATTCCCTATGCTGTACCTTTCATCACCATGACTTATTCTCAGTATGAACAAGTTCTCATCCTATTAAAAAAAAATTAAAAACATATGGAGTCAAATATAAACAGTTCAGCACTCAAAAATTCAGAAATATATTGACTGATGTACACAACTAGTGTGTCTAAAAAAGTTTTCACTCTTTTATCAGGGCTTATTCAATAAAATCATTTTAACATTAAAAAAATTGCATTTTAGATAGCAGTGAAACTATGAGAATGAAAGTGTTATCAAAAAATATAATTAGTAAACTATGATAAAACATAAGTTAATTTTTGAAGTGTGAAATATGTAGAAATACTTTAAGTACATGCTCATATAGATATTTAGAATGTAATATATCATCTAGAAAACAGTCTTACCTATCAATAAATAAAGACCAGGAATTCATGAGAAAGCATGTGAAAATGCAATTTGCGGGAGAGAGAACTCCTCAGTCACTAACATGTTCTTACATACACATAATTCATGATATGCAGGACAAAGATAGAGTGAGATACAACTTTATACCAATCAAATTGGAGGGAAATTAGACAACTGACTATTAATAAATTGAACAAGTCTGTGTAGATATGGATATAGGCTTTTGTAGTAGTCTGGGAAATTTAACTTAATTAAGCCCCTTGAAAAGGCAATTTAACAGTAGCTGTTGAAATAAATAAACATAATGTCCAGATCTGGTATAAAGTTGATTGGCATCTGTAATTCCATATGTGTACAGCTAGATGCTGCAGCAACGTTCATTTAAGTCCTGCATTCAGTAGTCAGAAAGAATAAGAAACAAGTTAAAAATTCATCTGTGGAGGAATGGTTCCATGAAACTGGCATTTTTATATTAAGATGTTCAAAAGCAGCTCCTAGAAAGCATATGTAAACACCTGTATTCACTAACATACATTCCCAAATACATTGTGCAAGGAGTATCATATGCTATAGATTATAATTTACCACAAAAGTTTATAGAACATCCCTACTCTCAGTACTTTCTTATATGTTTATATTCACATATACATATATAAACATTTATATATTTATTCACTTTTGCAAATGTGATATATGTGTGTACACAGATTTACAAACTTTATAAAACACAAAAATCTGTGACTTACTTTAGAAACGATTTTGTGTCTTTAGAAACTCTTTTATATGGTCACGGTAGCCAATAAATAAATAAAAGTATGCCCTCCATTTTAAACTGACAGTTGCCTATGGCATATTAAAAACCACTATTAAAAAGGTAATTTCTCGGGGCACCTGGGTGGCTCAGTGGGTTAAAGCCTCTGCCTTCGGCTCAGGTCATGATTCCAGGGTCTTGGGATCCAGTCCAGCATCTGGTTCTCTGCTCTGCAGGGAGCCTGCTTCCTCCTCTCTCTCTCTCTCTCTGCCTACCTGCGATCTCTCTCTGTCAAATGAATAAATAAAATCTTAAAAAAAAAAAAGGTAATTTCTCATGTGACTGTTTACTTCTTTCCTTATCCCTAGAGTTTTGCTTATCAAGGTTCATTATTTCCCAACCTGTTTCCTAACCTGTTCATACAAAATGTTTAACTTCATTATGTTTTACTTTTGGTTGGATTTATCTAATTAAATACGGAAATCTATGAGTACAAAAGAAAACATTTCTGTAAAAACTGAATTTAAATTTTCTAAAATGCCCAAAAATGTCTTTTAACAAAGTTCATAAAACTTAAGAATTTTTATCTAAATTGCTTTGCAATTAAAGATTTTCATCCAATTTAAAGACATCAAAACTGGAAACTACTTAAAATGGATCATAGATAATATTATGGGAAAAAAAGGCATGGGATTCCTTGGGTAGTATGAATATGGATGTATATAAAAATAAGAATAGTTTATGGTTTAAATTAAATTTATATAAAATAATTGAAATATGTATGTCTCTTATAATTCTTAAGCAATTAAAATTGATTTTGAAAAAGGAATTAAGCCCAAATGATGCATAGATGCACAAAAATACATACCATATTTTCAATTGCAAACCTTCTTTCTAACTAAAGTTACAAGAAATCCCATATCATTCATAGTCTTTACCTAGAAGAATTGTATTATATTGAAAATAATTAGCTAAAATTAGAGCCACATTTTAATAGGTAAATAAGTAGTGCATTTTATCTCCTTTTTTCATGAACTCTTCCTGGGCAGTATGTAAACATGTCAGTCAAGTTTTTTTTGTGTTGCCTTAAGTTGAAAAGCTATTTGTCACATATAGTTTGAATTTCCTTATCTACTAAAAAATATGACAAAGGAAAACAACTTTCCTTTAATTTATATACACATAACCAAGTGTTTTAATAGCACTGATAAATATGATTATATAATCAATGCACTCTTCTTTTATTGTTTCTCTTCTCATTATCTTTCCTAGAACTGTCTTTTCCAAATAAAGACATGGGGAGCTATCTTGTTTGAAAAAAGGCTAAACTGATAAGCACAAGAGCTGATTTCCTGTACAAATGTGCTTATATCATTTTTGTAATAATAAGATAAACTCTTGGGCCTCCGTTTTCTCTCACAAATATGTAAAGTTATTATAAATAACACTAAATTAAGTACAACTTTTAAAATAAAACTTTTCCAAAATAACAATAGAAAAATATAGCATAAATATAGCATAAGATCATTAGCTCACAAACTTTTTGATATCAACATTTGTGGAATTAAAAAAATTATTAAGTTTTCAATTTTGATTTCAGTATAGTTAACATAAAGTGTTATAGTACTTTCAGGTGTATGATATAGGGAATCAACATTTATATGCCTCCCTCAGTGCTCATCATGATAAGTGCGCTCTTTAATTTCCATCACCTATTTCACCCATCCCCTCACCCACCTCCCTCTGGCAACCATTAAGTTTGTTCTTTGTTTCTTTGGTCTGTTTCTTTAGCATTGGTGGAATTTGACATTATCGGAGGGTATTAGGTTATGTAACTTATTTCTACTTTATTAAGTACAAGAATACCAGACATACAGGGGAGCATTTCTCATAATGTACTGCAATACAGTATCATTTCCCTTTCTTCCTTTAATTTTCATGACACTGTTTTCTGTTTGGTTAATGGAAGGAATTTAACAAGAGCCGCAAGAGTTACAAGGGGATTCCTTGATCATTCCTGTCTCTCAGAATCCTTTGCTTTCTTCTATTTGAAGGAAACTCTGGTTTCAATGGGAAGCATGACTTCCTGGGACTGTTAGCACCCCTGTTTACGCAGTAATAAATATAATGTGCCTACCTTGAATAAGGAGCTCTACATCTTTATTTTGCATTGGGTCCAGCAAATTGTATAGGTGGCCCTGTTTTGAGACTTGCAAAATTGTCACAAATTGTGAGTATGCTGGAATTGTGTACTCATGGGGCATTTCAAATACCGTATGCTAGGAACACATAGCTTCTCCACTGATGTGCATGTCCCAGCAGACATCAGATAAAACTCTTATAAATTTCAAGATTGTAACAGGAGCATTAAACCCATCATGGGGCCCTGAGTAACCACACAGCTTGAACAACTTTTGAAGCTGGTCCTGTTGTCTGTACCTATTGGCTCCACATTTTGAGATATTGTTCCTTGTTCATATCCTTAATGACCACATTTGAAATGAATATTGGAAAATTTGTCCTCCTTGAGGCTGCATTGTTAATGTCATCTCCTTTCTTCAGGGAAATTTAGAGGCTCTGGGTGGTTTTTTTTGATATTTAAATATTTGAAATATCTTCAGGTAGGTTTAGTTGTTTCTTTATCAGTATAATTCTCTCAAAATAAAGTAGATCTGAACTATTTTCTTACAGTCAGTTTCATGATTCATAACTACAGCTAAACTGCTTTCCTAGATAGAGTTCTTAAAAATGGCTTATTTCTTTTCTTCCTTGCCCACAGTCCTCAACGTAATGGTGGCTATTTGAAGCAATTGGCTTGGGTGGGCAGGCAAACCCTTAATCTGATCCTTACTGATGAGATAAATTTCTGCCATTAGTTGAAAAGTACTAAAGGGACTTTGCCATTTAAATCTCTTATAAAAATGGAATTTCCTGCTGTTTTGGGGTCCAGGAACATTCAGCTTTTCTATCTCTTCAAGGCACACATTTCTAGACTGTATCTATTCTTCATTTTTTTGTGTGTATGTGTTTGAAACTAGCTAATTCTAGCTGGACCTCATATCATATCTTATGAAGTAATTTGAGAAACTCTAATAATTACTGATATTCATTAATATAGAGGCTACTTTCAAGCTCTGCATTTGGATTACTTTACGTCTCAGAAAACTAAATCACCTACATGCTGGACATTGCATTTTGAAGTTTTGTATGGTTGCATATATTTTATTACTCATGAAATTGTGATTGGACTTACAAATCTATGTTTAGATTTTTCCCTCCAGAAATACTCAAACTAACAAGGGAAAAGATTGTTGTTTTAGTCTGTTATCTTCTTATATCCAGTTTTACTGTTAAGAATTAGAGGTATAGAGGACATTAGGAGAAGGATGGGAAAAATGAGGTGGGGGAAATTGGAGGGGGAGATAAACCATAAGAGACTATGGACTCCAGGAAACAAACAGAGGGTTTTGGAGGGTAAGAGAGTGGGTGGTTAGCCTCGTGATAGGTATTAAGGAGGGTAAGTACTGCATGGGGCACTGGGATTATATGAAATGAATCATGGAACAAACCATCAAAAACTGATGATGCATGGTGACTAACATAAAATAATTAAAAAAAAAGAATTAGAGGTAATATTATTCCTCTTCCTATGTGGATGATTTTTTTCTTTCTATTATATACTTGGTTTTTCTTAAATGATGCAATAGTATGTGAAAGGATGTCATTTTTTCCTCTTTATTAGGATTTAAGTCTGTTTTTCAATTTTATTTAAGAATGGGAAATTTGCTATTACTATGCAACTACATGTCTGCTTTAATTAAAAATTTTTTTTTTCTTTGTGTGTGATCTTTTAGAAGACCCATTCTTAGATCCAATGGTGTTTTCCTGAAAAAATAATCAAACAGAAAGCCCACCAATGTATATTCTGTTATTATTGGATAGATTGTTTTATAAATGGGAATTAGATCAAGTAGGTCAATAGTATTGTATGTGTATACTCTATACTTGCTGATTCTCTATATGCTCATTCTATTAGAGAGGAGTTAGATGACTACATGTAATTTTGGTTTTGTTTACTTTTCACTTCACTTCTGTCAGTTTTTTTTTTTTTTTAAAGATTTTATTTATTTTTCAGAGACAGAGGGAGAGAGCGCGAGCGAGCACAGGCAGACAGAGAGGCAGGCAGAGGCAGAGGGAGAAGCAGGCTCCCTGCCGAGCAAGGAGCCCGATGTGGGACTCGATCCCAGGACCCTGGGATCATGACCTGAGCCGAAGGCAGCTGCTTAACCAACTGAGCCACCCAGGCGTCTGTCAGTTTTTTATTTATCTATTTTGAAGTTTTTTGGTTGGGTGGACAGTTATTTTAGATTGTTGATATTGGTGAATTGATACCTTTTATCATAAATATTTCTTTTCACTGGTAATTTTCCCTGTTCTAAATTCTACTTTATGATATTATAGTTTCATGCTATGTCTTTTCCCATCCTTTTGCCCTTTTAACCTATTGATATAATTATATTTAAAGTGGATATCTTGTGAGTTTGGGTGTAAGTGCTGCTTCTTTGGTAGCCTCACAGCTCCAAGACTGGGGTTTGTCTTTAGGAGGGCTAGGAAAGAAGAAAGAAAATAAATGGGGGAAAAATGTGGATTTCTCCACACTCTCCACCTCATAGAAGTCCTATTTTAGAGTCCTCTGGTCAGAACAAGTATCTTATGGGTCATTGTTGCCCTTGCCTGCTCTACAGTTTTTCAACTATACTTGGGCATCTTTGGGCAACAAAATATGGAGATAAAGGAGGAAAACGGCAAACAAAATAGGAAACTCCATGTTGTAGTGGTAGTTCTTCACGTTTTGATTTCTCTGCTCAGCATCCTCAAGTAGTTGTTTTTTGAATTCTTTCAAGGAATTTTAGTTGTTATCTGTGACAGTGATTGACTTTAGTGAGCTTCTCTCATCTTGGACGGCACAGAAAGTAAATGGTGAATTTTTGAAAATTAAAAAAAAACTTCCCTAATGCAAGACAGCATACTACCATCTACAAGGATATAGTTATAATAAATATACAAATATATGATGAGTGTGGACATAAATAGCAGACATTCAAGTTATGCAGTATACAGTGTGCATAAATCCATATGAGAATGCTCCCTGTCTCCTTATGTTGGTCCCTCTAGTTCTATCTTCCATTTATAATCTCTATCCTTTAATATTCTTTTATCCCATTGTCTTTCCTCTCTTTAGGAAATTTCCTTTAATTTCCTTAGATTTTTTCCTTCTAGTCTAAACTTTCTCATTAATTTGTTCTTTACTTTTTCTATTTGGTTTTTTGTTGTTGTTCTTTATTTAATTTATAATCTTCGTTCTTTTTTCTTCCGTGTGATTTTTTTTATAAGTTTATGTTTGTGCTTCATATATCTAATATCCTCCATTACATTTTTGGAAAGTATTTATTATAATTATTTTAAATTCTAGATTTTTCTATCGTAGTACTTCTGTTTCATGTTGTACCTGAGTCATCCTTTCATAGTAGTTGAAATTGTTAGGTATGTAGGTTTTTTTTTTTTAAAGATTTTATTTATTTATTAAATACAGAGAGATCACAAGTAGTCAGAGAGGCAGGCAGAGAGAGAGGAGGAAGCAGGCTCCCCACCAAGGAGAAAGCCTGATGCGGGGCTCGATCCCAGGACCCTGGGATCATGACTTGACCCAAACACAGAGGCTTTAACCCTCTGAGCCACACAGGTGCCCCTAGGTATGTAGTTATTTTGACAAACAAGCAGAATTTCTGACAGTATCAGCTTTCCTGTCAGAAAAGCTACAGTTCATATGAAGGACTGGGTCCTTCTCAATGAGGTTGAGAGGGAGGCCACATAAGACTTCTGATGATCACCTCTAATTGTTATTGCTTCATTAGGTGACTATTCTTCTAGTGAGTGAACCTTTAAACACAAAGAACTAGAGTTGGAAAACACACCATTTAATTTCCTCAGTTTAATGTACCATTGCTGGAAATTTGAGGTGAGAGTAAAAGGAGTTGTCAATGTCTGGCATCAAATACTCAGTCACACCTTTTTTTGCAGCTCTTCATCCCAATAAGGTTTCATGCCAACCCAAAATTGCCCCATTTACATTGACCAGCTTAGGCCTGATGCTCTCCATTTCCATTGTGATAGGTCAGTTAAATGTTCTCCCAAATGATTTAATAGTGTGACAACAGTACAACTTAAATTTTTCCTTCAATGTATTCTCTTCCTAAGATAATACCATGTACTCTTTCATGAGTTCATAACACTCTGTTCTGCCCAGGAGTTTCTCAAAATTTTAATGTCATTTCTTGTATAAAATCTTTCCTGTAATTTCTGTTTTTACCCCCATAGCTGGTTTTAAGGGATACAGACAGCAGCCCATTCTATCTGCCATATTGTCTGGAGCCTTTAACCTTTTGACAGTTTTTCCTGTGTTTGTAAGTCCCACTTAACTGACTTCTTCCAAATGATTGTTTGGGTATCCTGCCTTCGAATCTTAATATCACCAAGAACATATTTTAGAAGTCTCCCTTTGGGTTAGAATTATTTGTATTATTTACATGCCCCCACTGTATGGTTTTCCAGATTGCTTTTGCACTTATTTCTTTTCAGATAGTTTGCCAATTGTTTTCATCAATAAGTGTTTTAGAAATCATTCCATCCTGATTATTTATAGATAAAATAATCTATTACTTAAAATTGAGAAAACGTTACAGTATTATTGAGGGAAATTCCAGTGCATAAATATTTCTTATTTTTCACAATAGAATATACATATTTATGGAGAAAGCCTGAGCTAGAAAGCTGTAGAAATGAAAGCAAATGTGCAAAAGTGATCTAATGCATATCTCAGAGTATGAATTCTCATTATTATGCAAATAATATATTCTACTGATGAAATGTTCAGAGTAATAGATAATGCAAAATAATAGATAAGCTACCTAGTTATAACTTTTCATTAAGCAATGCTGCATTAAAGGTAACATACTCATGGCACATCTTACATTTTCTTAGCATATCTAAATAATATATTTTATTATAATGATGCTATAAATGGTTATGATAATGAGAATATACTTTCAGCACAGGTAGAAGTTATAACTAACTCAAGTCTAAGATAGTATTACATATAATATAATCCTAAATGTTCACCATGGTTGGTAAGTGCAGCTTTCTGATTAATTATATAGTTTAAGTTAACAATGAATAACTATTCATTTAACACCTACTCTGTGTGCACAGAATATGTGACAAAGAGAAAGTACAAGGCACAGTACTTACTAAATACCTAAGGGTTTAAAATACATTTGAGCAGACAATGCATTCTTTTTTAAAAACAATAGAAGAAATGTATAATGTATATTATAATTTGAGAATAAATAGTAAGTACAAAGAATATCATTATTTAGATACTATATTTAGACAAGAAGTTTTGAATACAAAAAGTAAGTGTCATCAAAAAGTTTCAATTTTATAAGTATTTTATTCAATATGGCATACATAATATGGAAAGTTGGAAAGCTTATTGATTTCAAAAGTTTTGTGTTTGTATTCTAATAAATTTACTGCAGTGTGAGTATAGTTAAGCTATTTTACTAAATGTAATAGGGTTGCAATCACTAATTACCAGTCTCTCTCTTACACACACAAACACATAAGTAAATATATATATATATATGTATATATACATATATATATACACACACACATATATATGAGTATGTATCTAGATAAATAGCTACAAATCTCTTAATATTTTGATAAATATTTTTTGTAAAAGAACTTGATGGACATAGTCACAGAAAGGAAAAAATGCACATGACTACATGAAGAAATACTCATATAGTTGAAATGAAAATGAGTGTGCCCACTGGACCAGATGGACATCACAGATATATTCAGAATATTTCATCCCAAAGCAACAGAATACACATTCTTCTCTAGTGCACATGGAACATTCTCCAGAATAGATCACATCCTCGGTCCTAAATCAGGACTCAACCGGTATCAAAAGATTGGGATCATTCCCTGCATATTTTCAGACCACAATGCTCTAAAGCTAGAACTCAACCACAAAAGGAAGTTTGGAAAGAACCCAAATACATGGAGACTAAACAGCATCCTTCTAAAGAATGAATGGGTCAACCGGGAAATTAAAGAAGAATTGAAAAAAATCATGGAAACAAATGATAATGAAAATACAACAGTTCAAAATCTGTGGGACACAACAAAGGCAGTCCTGAGAGGAAAATATATAGCGGTACAAGCCTTTCTCAAGAAACAAGAAAGGTCTCAGGTACACAACCTAACCCTACACTTAAAGGAGCTGGAGAAAGAACAAGAAAGAAACCCTAAGCCCAGCAGGAGAAGAGAAATCATAAAGATCAGAGCAGAAATCAATGAAATAGAAACCAAAAAAACAATAGAACAAATCAACGAAACTAGGAGCTGGTTCTTTGAAAGAATTAATAAAATTGATAAACCCCTGGCCCGACTCATCAAAAAGAAAAGAGAAAGGACCCAAATAAATAAAATCATGAATGAAAGAGGAGAGATCACAACTAACACCAAAGAAATACAAACAATTATAAGAACATACTATGAGCAACTCTACGCCAATAAATTTGACAATCTGGAAGAAATGGATGCATTCCTAGAAACATATAAACTACCACAACTGAACCAGGAAGAAATAGAAAGCCTGAACAGACCCATAACCAGTAAGAAGATTGAAACAGTCATTAAAAATCTCCAAACAAACAAAAGCCCAGGGCCAGACGGCTTCCCGGGGGAATTCTACCAAACATTTAAAGAAGAACTAATTCCTATTCTCCTGAAACTGTTCCAAAAAATAGAAATGGAAGGAAAACTTCCAAACTCATTTTACGAGGCCAGCATCACCTTGATCCTAAAACCAGACAAGGATCCCACCAAAAAAGAGAGCTATAGACCGATATCCTTGATGAACACAGATGCGAAAATACTCAACAAAATACTAGCCAATAGGATTCAACAGTACATTAAAAGGATTATTCACCACGACCAAGTGGGATTTATTCCAGGGCTGCAAGGTTGGTTCAACATCCGCAAATCAGTCAATGTGATACAACACATCAATAAAAGAAAGAACAAGAACCATATGATACTCTCAATAGATGCTGAAAAAGCATTTGATAAAGTACAGCATCCCTTCCTGATCAAAACTCTTCAAAGTGTAGGGATAGAGGGCACATACCTCAATATCATCAAAGCTATCTATGAAAAACCCACCGCAAATATCATTCTCAATGGAGAAAAACTGAAAGCTTTTCCGCTAAGGTCAGGAACACGGCAGGGATGTCCATTATCACCACTGCTATTCAACATAGTACTAGAGGTCCTAGCCTCAGCAATCAGACAACAAAAGGAAATTAAAGGCATCCAAATCGGCAAAGAAGAAGTCAAATTATCACTCTTCGCAGATGATATGATACTATATGTGGAAAACCCAAAAGACGCCACTCCAAAACTGCTAGAACTTATACAGGAATTCAGTAAAGTGTCAGGATATAAAATCAATGCACAGAAATCAGTTGCATTTCTCTACACCAACAGCAAGACAGAAGAAAGAGAAATTAAGGAGTCAATCCCGTTTACAATTGCACCCAAAACCATAAGATACCTAGGAATAAACCTAACCAAAGAGACACAGAATCTATACTCAGAAAACTATAAAGTACTCATGAAAGAAATTGAGGAAGACACAAAGAAATGGAAAAATGTTCCATGCTCCTGGATTGGAAGAATAAATATTGTGAAAATGTCTATGCTACCTAAAGCAATCTACACATTTAATGCAATTCCTATCAAAGTACCATCCATCTTTTTCAAAGAAATGGAACAAATAATGCTAAAATTTATATGGAACCAGAAAAGACCTCGAATAGCCAAAGGGATATTGAAAAAGAAAGCCAACGTTGGTGGCTTCACAATTCCGGACTTCAAGCTCTATTACAAAGCTGTCGTCATCAAGACAGCATGGTACTGGCACAAAAACAGACACATAGATCAATGGAACAGAATAGAGAGCCCAGAAATAGACCCTCAACACTGTGGTCAACTAATCTTCGACAAAGCAGGAAAGAATGTCCAATGGCAAAAAGACAGCCTCTTCAATAAATGGTGCTGGGAAAATTGGACAGCCACATGCAGAAAAATGAAATTGGACCATTTCCTTACACCACACACAAAAATAGACTCAAAATGGATGAAGGACCTCAATGTGCGAAAGGAATCCATCAAAATCCTTGAGGAGAACACGGGCAGCAACCTCTTTGACCTCAACCGCAGCAACATCTTCCTAGGAACAACGCAAAAGGCAAGGGAAGCAAGGGCAAAAATGAACTATTGGGATTTCATCAAGATCAAAAGCTTTTGCACAGCAAAGGAAACAGTTAACAAAATCAAAAGACAACTGACAGAATGGGAGAAGATATTTGCAAATGACATATCAGATAAAGGACTAGTGTCCAGAATCTATAAAGAACTTAGCAAACTCAACACCCAAAGAACAAATAATCCAATCAAGAAATGGGCAGAGGACATGAACAGACATTTCTGCAAAGAAGACATCCAGATGGCCAACAGACACATGAAAAAGTGCTCCATATCACTCGGCATCAGGGAAATACAAATCAAAACCACAATGAGATATCACCTCACACCAGTCAGAATGGCTAAAATAAACAAGTCAGGAAATGACAGATGCTGGCGAGGATGCGGAGAAAGGGGAACCCTCCTACACTGTTGGTGGGAATGCAAGCTGGTGCAGCCACTCTGGAAAACAGCATGGAGGTTCCTCAAAATGTTGAAAATAGAACTGCCCTATGACCCAGCAATTGCACTATTGGGTATTTACCCTAAAGATACAAACGTAGTGATCCAAAGGGGCACATGCACCCGAATGTTTATAGCAGCAATGTCCACAATAGCCAAACTATGGAAAGAACCTAGATGTCCATCAACAGATGAATGGATCAAGAAGATGTGGTATATATACACAATGGAATACTATGCAGCCATCAAAAGAAATGAAATCTTGCCATTTGCGACAACATGGATGGAACTAGAGTGTATCATGCTTAGCGAAATAAGTCAAGCAGAGAAAGACAACTATCATATGATCTCCCTGATATGAGGAAGTGGTGATGCAACATGGGGGCTTAAGTGGGTAGGAGAAGAATCAATGAAACAAGATGGGATTGGGAGGGAGACAAACCATAAGTGACTTTTAATCTCACAAAACAAACTGAGGGTTGCTTGGGGGAGGGGGTTTGGGAGAAGGGGGTGGGATTATGGACATTGGGGAGGGTATGTGCTTTGGTGAGTGCTGTGAAGTGTGTAAACCTGGTGATTCACAGACCTGTACCCCTGGGGATAGAGTATTATGCCTCCATCAGAAAGGATGAATACCCAACTTTTGTAGCAACATGGACGGGACTGGAAGAGATTATGCTGAGTGAAATAAGTCAAGCAGAGAGAGTCAACTATCATATGGTTTCACTTATTTGTGGAGCATAACAAATAGCATGGAGGACATGGGGACTTAGAGTGGAGAAGGGAGTTGGGGGAAATTGGAAGGGGAGGTGAACCATGAGAGACTATGGACTCTGAAAAACAATCTGAGGGTTTTGAAGGGACGGGGGGTGGGAGGTTGGGGTACCAGGTGGTGGGTATTATAGAGGGCACGGATTGCATGGAGCACGGGGTGTGGTGCAAAAATAATGAATACTGTTATGCTGGAAATAAAAATAAAAAAAAAATTAAAAAAAAAAAAAAAAGAAAATGAGTGTGCCAAACAGAAATTTAAAAAAACCAGTTGTGTAAGGAAATTGCTTAGCCTTGCAGGTGTAAGATCAAGAAAGTCACAACATAAAATTGCATGCAATTTGCCAACTATGTCAAGTGAAATGGAAAAAAAAAGTTCTTGAACATATAGAACCAAGATGAATATAACAGAAAATATAGCCTTTACTATCTGTGAAGACAAAAATTTGAAATTCACTGACTCAGAGAATCAGTCAACCATCAACAGAAATTTGTTGAATGTTTATTAGTGTGAAGAACATAGAAAGGAAGAAGAAATGTCTTACCCTTAGTATTTTTTCCCACTCTGAAATGGGATGTAAATAATCAGATGCAAGTTCATCAGTTCTGTTGGCTTTCTCCACTCTCCCACCATAGCCACTATTTGGCTTCTTTCTCTGAACAAACGTCAGAGTAATGTATAAATAGCAATTTGTTGCTTTCTCTGCAGAGAAGATGAGTTCAAATAGTATTTTACTTTTTGCTAGCTCTGTGACATTGGGAAAGTTAGTAAATCTCTAAAAACTATGTTTCTCCAGCTTTCAATATTTTTTCAGTATTATCTTGATACTGCATTTTAAAATAGTCCCAGAATTCTCCTGTGAAGGAAATTAAAGGAATGCTCACAGATTATAGTTTAGATGCTAACAAGGAAGTCTTTCTGCTTGATCCTGTTCCTATCTACTATGATTATCGTAGTAATAGCTTTCCACAGATCTCCATAAGATTTCTGTTTTAAATAAGGCACTGAAAGCCCAAAGATGACTAAGTTTTTTGTTGAAGTTTAGCAAATGAAAGACAACTTCTTCTTTGTGCATATTCCATTGAAAACATATGTACAAGAGCTACCTGTATCATGAGGTCTAAAAGGCGTTTTAATGAAAATCTTTTAGTTTTGTGACTTGGGTTGGTGTGCAGTGGTGGCTCAGCTGAGAGACTTACCCCAAGAAACAAACACTTTACTACAAAGTTACATCTCTCATTTAATGACTAGGGCACTTCTTGTAACTAATGAACTTTGGTTCCTCTTTCTAGAGTGATTTATTTTTCAATAGAGTTCCTAGTCCCAACATAAAGGCTACCCCATTTATTTGATAAAGAAATGTGTTGCAAGTTTTGTGACTGCCAGTGATACTTTATATGTTTCTGACTTTTTGCTATAACATGTAATAGGGAAATGAACATCTCTACTTCTGAAGCTTTCAGTTACATTGGTTTATTACTTTGGGATCACTTCCCAGAAATGGTATTACTTTAGAAATAATATGAATATGTTTATGGTTTCAGATACTTATTGGTGAACTGCTTTAAAAAAGTGATGTATATAAATTTGTAATTCCTCTGAAATATAGAATTGAGCTAATTTCATTGCACATATACCAAAAACTGGAGATATTAAACAACACAAGAGGCAAAAGCCATAGTGAAATGGAATATAGCACTGTGAAAATAAATTTGAAAAGAAAAATTGAAAAAATATGGGTTATTTCTATAACATAATGATAGGGTACCAGGTTGACTCAGTCAGTTAAGCTTCTGCCTTCAGTTCAGATCATGATCTGGGGGTCCTGGGATCAAGTCCCACATAAGGCTCCCTGCTCAATATGGAGTTGACTTCTCCCTCTGCCACTCCCCCTATTGTGCTCTCTCTCTCTCTCTCCCTTTCTCTCTCTGTGTTAAATAAATAAATTTTAAAAATCTTTAAGAAAATATACAATGACAGTATTACCTCAAAAGTAGGAAAAATGTAATCATACTGGTAAACTTAGAAGATATTGGACTTTTTAATAAAAAAAAAAACTTTTATCAAAAGGTTTTAGTAAGAAAGGCACTAAGCCGAGAACATTATAAAGAAAATGATTTCAAATCATTTCAAATGGATAATCCTCATGTAGTATAATCTGATGCATATCATATAATTTTTAAAAATAAAGCAATTGAAGGCACTAAAATTACAAGTACTTCTAATAGAAATAATTAGTATTCACACATAACTAAAACCAATAGCCATGAAAAATTACAGTAAAATTCCCTTCACAATGAAAACATAGGCTATAAATTATGACATTTATTTATATACGAAGAACAACCAGTTAATATTTATGATAGAAGAGCACATGTTTCAATGAGCTTAACATTTTTAGGGATAACAATTAAACAATTAAACTGTTTTTGTTGTGATAATGGAGATGAAGAAACTGGAAACAATTCATTGGAAGGGGGGGAAGCTCTTAAAAGCAGTAAGAAAACCCTAAAAAGAAGATCAGCTGGGACTAGCATCCTAGTAGCTACTAAACGGTATAAAACTTCTAGAGAATGGTGTGGGAACATAGGTAGAAGACCAATGTGAGTAGTAAAGAAAATCTAGAGAAATAAATTGATATAGGAGGATGTAGCATTTTAGTTCTGTGATGAGAAGATATAACTTTCAATAAACAGTGTTGGAATAATATTGTAGACAGCTGGAAAACTATATACTTAGAAACCCTCTCCATATACTAATATAAACTCCAAATAGATTAAAGATATACATGTGTAACAACCTAAAAAATCTATGAAACATAAAAATTATTTGAATATTTTAATGAAATATACACTAGAAGCAACCATTTAAGAAACTAATTAAAAAATTCTGTTATAAAAATAGCAAACATATCTTTACATCTCAAAAACATAAGTTAGAATGAAATATAAAGTCAGAAAAACATTTGCAATTTGTATCAGAGACAAACTCCATAGCATATAAATTTCAAAATATATAAAGAGTACTGATAAAAACTGATAGGGAAAGATGAACCATGATAGAGGAAATGAACCATGAGAGACTATGGACTCTGAAAAACAATCTAAGGGTTTTGAAGGGGCAGGGGGTGGGAAGTTGGGCCAGCCTGGTGGGTGGTACTGTGGAGGGCACTTATTGCATGGAGCATTGGGTGTGGTGCATAAACAAAGAATTCTAGTACACTGAAAAGTAATTAAAAAAATAAAAAATTAAAAAAAATGATAGGGAAAGAATGATAATCCTATAGAAAATGGTTCAGAACTCACATTATGCAAATATGGAATTGAAAATAGTGTTTAAACATACAGGACACCTGAGTGGAGTAGTTGGTTAAGGATCCATCTCTTGTTTCAGCTCAGGTCTTGACCCTCAGGGTCCTGGGATTGAGCCCTGCACTGGACTCTTCACTCAGTGTGGAATCTGCTTAGGATTCTCTATGCCTCTCCCCGACTTCCCCACTCCAAATAAATAAATAAATCATAAAAAAGAAGAAAATAATATTTAAACATATGAAAATATAATCCACTTTATTTTTATGTAAGGAGACACAAAGTAAATTTGCAGTGCTACCACTTTTGTTAACAACATTGCCACAATTAAAAAGCTTAACTATCTTGTCAAGGATGTAGGGAAACAGGCACATAAAACATTGGTTACTGCATTAGAATCTGTTAGTATACTTAGCAAAATTTCACATATGTACAGACAGTGACCTAGTCATCTCATTTCTGTGACTTAAACTTCTGATATACTTGAACAATTGCTTGGCATTATTTATTTATTAAGGCTTGCTTATAAATGATAAGGATTAGAAACAAGTGATGTACTCAGCAATAGAAGATAGTGAAACAAATTGTGATACAGACATACAATGAAATACTAATTAGACAAATTGCTTCCTACAAAAGTGTTTTCTAATATAAATCAATATCTATTTTTTGAAACTAAATACCTGACATTATTAAAAATTAAGGAGGGGAGCGCCTGGGTGGCTCAGGGGGTTAAAGCCTCTGCCTTCTGCTCAGGTCATGATCCCAGAGTCTTGGGATCGAGCCCCGCATGGGGCTCTCTGCTCAGCGGGGAGCCTGATTCCTCCTCTCTCTCTCTGCCTGCCTCTCCACCTACTTGAGATCTCTGTCTGTCAAATAAATAATAAAATCTTTAAGAAAAAAAAATTAAGGAGGAACGTAAGTCAATATTTAATAAATAAGAATGAAAATGGGTAGTAGGATTCAATATTTCAAATATATGCATGTTTCACAAATGAAGGAAATTTTTTCAAACTTTGTTTAACCAAGATATTCAGAAATTATATACATTATAACTGCAAGAATAAAAAAAAAAGAATTAGGACATAATGACACTATCCCAAAATAGATTAATAGGGCATAAAAGGAAGTCTAGAACATGTTCAAAAATAGATATTGAGAATACAATTAATATAGCTTTCCAAATTTGGTATTAAATACAAATTATTCAAAAAATATACAGAATTTATTGAATAAATTGATAATTACACCCTTATCTCATACTCCAGATAAATTTTAAGTGAATTAAAATTTTCTTTTTTTTTTTTTTTTTTAAAGATTTTATTTATTTATTTGACAGAGACAGATCACAAGTAAGCAGAGAGGCAGGCAGAGAGAGGAGGAAGCAGGCTCCTGGCTGAGCAGAGAGCCCGATGCGGGGCTCGATCCCAGGACCCTGGGATCATGACCTGAGCCGAAGGCAGAGGCATTAACCCACTGAGCCAACCTGGCGCCCCAGTGAATTAAAATTTTCAAAGAAAATAAAGTTTTTTGTTTTCTTTTTTTTTAGAAAGAGAGAGAGAGAGACAGTGAGAGTGAGAGAGCATAAGCAGGATAGGCAGCAGAGGGAGAGGGAGAAGCAGACCCCCTGCTGAGCAGGGAACCCAACATGGGGCTCAATCCCAGGACCTTAGGATCATGACCTGAACCAAAGGCAGATAGTTAACTAACTGCGTCACCTAGGCACCCCTTAAAGTTTTGATATAAGGAGTATAAATTAATATTTAGATGCATTAGGTTTATAAATGAATGTCACCAAAAGCAAATAAATAATATTTTTAAAGATTATTTATTTATTTATTTATTTGACAGAGAGAGAGAGAGAGAGATCACAAGCAGTCACAGAGGCAGGCAGAGAGAAGGGGAAGCAGGCTCCCCCCTGAGCAGGGAGTCCGATGCAGGGCTTGGTCCCAGGACCCTGAGATCATGACCTGAACTGAAGGCAGAGGCTTGACCTGAGAGCCACCCAGGTGCTCCAAATAAACAACATTTTTATATTATTTGAATAATAATATAAAGTTGATATTTATTGGCTATTGCTACCTGCTAAATATTTTCCCCTTTTTCTCTTTCTAATGTATGAAAGTCTATAGATCCATAAATATCCTTACAAATCAAACTAAAATTCAACTATTAAAATAGTTAAACTATAAAAGTTCGTGTAATGTCATGGGAAAAGGTCCAATAATATGTAATTCCAAAACCATTTTGTTTATAATATCACATGAATCTTGATCAGCAAACAAATGGAGTAAAAATGGTCACTTTCTTTTCCTTCATTCTGTTTTCTATTTCTCTCTGATGCTTTTCCTCATTGAATCCATGATCAGGTCTTGGCAACTTACTTGGCTGCTCATTTTGTCTTTAAGGAGAAAAGTTAACATTTCCCCCAAACATCAAACAGAACCCCAAGGTCACAGCTTGACTGGATCTTCTTTTGACCTACGCTCATTACTGGAACTATTCCTTGTCATTGCCTGACAATGGATATACTGCTATCATGACTTAGATCTGAGCCACAAGCCCCACCACAAGCAGATAGATGGTGGTGAGCAAAAACGGGGGTGCTATAACCAAGAATAAAAGTGATTGAAGCTAGGGGAGGAATAAGAACAAATGCTCACTCCAAATAAAGCACCAAATCTTTAATATATTAAGAATATTTCCAGATCACTAAGTATAGAGAACTTCCCAAGAAAAACATCAATTAAGAAAATAACATATAAGTTAATGCTAAAAAATTTTTAAAGCTAATAGATGAATGGAAAAAAAAATGACTTTAGTAATGGTGAATGGGATGGCTAATTGAACCATAATGAGTCAGGAATTTAGGTCTCTAAATTGGCCCATAATACTTCTCCTGTTTTAAAATACAATATCATGGGTGCTAAGGGTAAGCAAAATGGGTATTCTTAACTGCCGGCAGAAATGTTAATATAGTAACTATACTAATATGCATATCCATACATCTATATCAGCATATGCATATGTGTAAGAATGCGTACATGCTTCTGTGTGTGTGTGGTGTGTGTGTTTGATATGTGTGAGCAGAAGGATAAATTTGACAATGTGTATGAAGAACTAAAAATTGTATCTTCCACATGTTTCTCAAGATAGATATTTCACTACTAAATATTTATGCTTAAGGCAAAATCATGAATGTAAACAGAATAGCTTGAACAGTAGTCTACACTGATCTGTTTTTCACTTCTAATCTTTTAAACAGAAGTATTCTTATTTAATTCATGGTATGAGATGGAATGTGATAAAATGTTTAAAGTTGTATCATTGAGAAATCATTATATATGTGGGAAATGTTCATAACGCATTGCTAAGTAAAAAGTAAGATCTCTATATAAAACCTGGAAAGTAATGAAAATAAAAATAAAACCTATTACATCATCACCCAGAACATAAATCATGTTTATGAGAGAAGGGGTTGTATGGTGAAAGGTATGAGGTTACGCCTACACATACAGGCTTTATGTGTGAGAAACTCTATTTTTTCTAGTGTTTTCTTCATCAAGTATAAAATACATATGTAAAAATGGAAATTATTTATAAATTTATTTTCCTTAATAATATTTAAAAATCCATATGATTTATGAAATGAATATTAAGACATTAAAATTGTCTTCTATCTGTGAATGGAACTTTCATTCAATTGACTAATCCATTTTTTTCAGTTTTTTATTTTTTTAATTTCTTTTCAGTGTACCAGAATTTATTGTTTATGCACCACACCCAGTGCTCCATGCAATACATGCCCTCCATAATACCCACCACCAGGCTCACCCAACTTCCTGCCCCCCACCCCTTCAAAACCCTGGTTGTTTTTCAGAGTCCATAGACTCTCGTGGTTCATCTCCCCCTCCAATTTCCTTCACCTCCCTTCTCCTCTCCATCTTCCATGTCCTCTGTGTTATTTCTTATGCTCCACAAATAAGTGAAACCATATGATAATTGACTCTCTCTGCTTGACTCATTAGATTCTTTTCTCTTTATCAGTTGTATAGTCTTAATTCTACCAAAAAAGTGTGATATCTTCAACATTTGAAAAAGTAAAACTAGATAGTATTTTGTTAGGACAGAAAATAATATACATATCATATTTTCAAATTTGTAGCCTAGAGTCATAATGAGGTTTAGGAGTAGTTTCATCATAGTACTGATTTATAGAGAGACTGCTGTGAATATGAGCAATTGCACTGTATTTGTGCATTCTGTTTTAGACATAGTGATGGTAATGGCTATAGATTTTTTTTTTTTTTAATGAGAGGAGAAAAAGAAATATAATGGCCTTGGAATTTACCTTCTTTCGATTATTGTACAAACATTAGATTTTTGCCAACTCAACCTTAGAAAGATATTTAGGTAGTGATGCAGATGCCAAAATCAATTCTAGGAACTAAGTCCCATTAAGTGTGTCAGTAATCTGAAGTGTTTGATTGCTTGAAGCCTATTTGGGTTTTTAGTATTTATCTCTATCATTCTAGATATAAGCTCAAGTTAGCAGCCTATTTAATGCTCACACAAATACAGGCATGGTTCTGACTCTTTATTCCTAGTATGAATGTTAGGAATATCACACTTCTTGTGATGGAATTGAAGCTATCTTGGGCCAATTATCTGACTTAAATGTGGGGAAAATAATGTAAGAAGCAATAAAACAATGAAAATTCTAGGTTGATTACAGTGGTATACATACATACAGTACAGACCTCCATTGATGAGACCAAAACCATAGGCTCAGTTATCTGTTCTGATTCTGACATGTTGGTGACCTTAGCAAGACACTTAATCCCTTGATGTTTATTAAATTATATATTACTTTTATTTCAGAATCTCTTTCTCTCTCTCCTTGTATCTATTAGCCTCTCTTACTCTTTCCTTATGTGCATGCATGTGTGATGTACTGTGTGAATATATATTTAGATCTCAGTCAGGGGGCTTGTGGGTGGCGCAGTTCCTTGGGCATCTGACTCTTGATTTCCTCTCCAGTCATGATCTCAGAGTTGTGGGATCAAGCCCCAGCTCACGTTCCAACTGCGTATGTAGCCTGCTTGGGATTCTCTCTCTCCTCTCTCTGCTCCTCCCTCCCTTACTCACTCGCACTCTCTCTCCAATCAATCAATCAATCAATCAATCTCAGCTGTATCCATTTAGAGCTTGCCAGTGAAAATCAGAATCAAAATATATGTTAGATATAAAATTTTAATTTAAAGACTAGTATGTTTATTCTATATATTTTATTTTGTATCCTACAGATATGATTCATAACTAGTTTCCCTCACTTTTATGGCTATATTGTTACAAAGAATATTCATGACAATGTTTTTTGCTCACAATGTAAAAATAGATAAAGCATTATTTTGAATGAAAATATTAGGAAGGGGACAGCTGGTTGGCTCAGTTGGTTAAGCCGCTGCCTTCAGTTCAGGTCATGATCCCAGGGTCCTGAAATGGAGTCCCACATTGGGCTCCTAGCTCAGAGGGGAGCCTGCTTCTCTCTCTGCCTCTGCCTGCCACTCTGCCTGCTTGTGCTCGCTCTCTCTCTCTCTCTCTCTGATAAATAAATAAATAAATAAATAAATAAAATCTTTTTTTTATAAAAGAAAATATTAGGAGGGAAAATATTAACCTGGTTTAAAAGATGAATCACCATCCTAAAGTATACTATTCTGGCAACATATTCTTTCTTATTATAACAATTTTAACTCTGTATTACAGATGACTTCAGTTCATTAATTTTTTAAAGCCTTACTTTAAAGGAAATCTGAATTAAATTAGAAAATTCCAGTAACTTCCCTTCAATATGAAATAGAGAAAAGAGGATTCCATTTTAACTGGACACAGATGACTATAATTTAATTTTTTTGTTTCCCTTTTTGTGCCAAAATTAGGCAAGGCACTAAATTTATATTGATTACAGGGGCTTATAATATTCTCATTCACCATCTTATTCATCACTGCCTCTGAGGTATCAATGGAGAAATGCTACAATTGGAACTTTTCTTTAATGCTTCATCTGAAACCACAGGCAGAGTAGGGATAACTAGGGATGTGCAATTGTTTCCCCCAAAAGAGTAGGTAGGATGCAGGAACAATGAGTAAAGTTGTTTAAAGGAAATATCACCATATTGGTGAAGAAGAAAAAGTGAGCCAGATGATAAAACCTTCAAGAAATGGGTTGAAAAAATCCCAATTCCTAAGAAGACTAAAATGAAAAGAAGCATGAGTTTTGAATGAACTAGCTGTTTAAGGTATGCAAATGGGGGATAAAAATGGAATGAGAAACCAGGAAAAAATCTACACCACCCTCATGTCTATGGAATATTGAAAATATAAGCAAACTATTAGAAATATGGGAAAACAAAACAAAGAAGCCAAATTTCATTTATAGAGCCCCTGCAGAGAAGCACTTGAGAATTAAAAGAGATCATATGATGACTGAAAACACATGCCAGGCACAGTAGAGGGTTGGGTTGGAGAGGGTTGGGGAATTGAGTTAGTCTAGGAGATTACAGACCTGGATGGATAGGAAAATCTATAGAGGAGGGAGAGTGTCAAGTATGTCCCACAGTATATAATAAAGAAGCGTTCTCTTCGGGTGAAAGGACAAATCTCTGAAAAAGCATATGTGAGCATCAAAAGAAAAAAAAATCAAGATGGACTCAGTGAAGATAATTATAGCTAATACTTCTACGTTCATTTTAAACAAAATATCTATATGTCAATCAAGAATAACTTTTGCTTAGATTTCATTATCTTGCAAACCCTTTTGCTTAATCCTTTCTATTTGGTTCTTACAACTCAGAGGCACAGTGAAAGAAAGTCTTCACATTTTTTAAAAAATTTACCCCCTTTCTTGAGGTAGTGAGAACAGCTGAATATTTGAATCCATATTTTCCTGTTATATAACTTACTTTCTTCTTCTCAGATTTTGTGTAAGAAGCCAGGATACTTGGCTTATCAAATAGGACCACTCAGTGTAGAAACAGAGAAAGTTAATTTCCTTTAAAAATCTAATATGAGGAATATTAGTGTAATATAATTATATATGCTAAGAACAAGGACATTTATTAATTATTTGACATTTGCATTTGTTCTGCTAGTTATATACACATTGATTATATATTAAAATAAGGACTTGCAGAACTATTTTGAAATAGCTAAATTTTAAGAATAAAACTCATATCAGTAAAAGTATAAATCACAATATAATGGCTAGATTACTTTGGGGAAATGTTGATCAAAAACATCCCGAGCATTAAAACTAAAATATAAGGACTATAGAAACATGGAAGTGGTTATGATATTTTGATCAGTAAAATGTAGAGCACATACTAAAATATTTTCTGTAACTGATCATGTGAAAAAAATGTGAAAGGAAAGATAGAAAAGGAGATAAGGAAATATAAAATAGTAGTTTTATTCAAAGGAGAGACTAACAGGTGGTTTTCCTTACCTATTCAAAAAGTTACATAATTTTGTCACATTTAAATTATACGGGAATAATATAATGCAACATTTTGAGGCTACAGTTTAATCGTTGGAGTGTGTCTTTGCATGGTTGTATCTAGGGGATAACTCTCATCTACATTTGCTATTACTCATTCCTTTACTCAAGACTGGGATCATGAACATAAATCTGATGCCTGCAGAGACCTTTAACTCCACTCTGCAAATGCAAAAGAGGTGCCTCCTGCTTTGACTTTGCTATTATTTCCTAGATTAGTGAGGCCAGTGATTCCTGCCTGTTGAACAGTATAGCTCCAGAAAAGTATGAGTGTTGATCCTCACCTGGCATACATGATTGTGGAGAGTAGGGAACCTTCACAATGTTACAGCTGACAACAGCCATGAATTCACTGAAGTACAGCAAGGATGGCTACTCTCAGCTTTAAAATTTTACCGTAATTCATATTGTGCTATAAGTGACATTATACTTTATATTCATAGGAAGTAGGTGAATATACACAATACCACTAGAATTTCACACTCTAGTTTCACCTTCTTAATTTTCATAATTTAGAGGAAATGATTAATGTAGAGAATTATCTGACAAGCTATTTAGAAAACCCTAAAATACAAGTAAGTTCATTAGTCATCCCACCTGCAATCCAAATCAGAAATGAATAGAAAATTAATAAAGTTCTATACAACTTAAAATGTGCAGGTAGCTGAGCAATTTGAGATCCTCTGGCGGAAAACACACCAGTTTTTATTACCAAATGCAAACTATATGTTATGAGATCTAATTAACAAAATTCAATCATGTTCAGTAATCAAGCATTTAATTTGTCAATTTCATAATTGCTTATTTTGAGCGATTTAGAAATCACTTACTTATAAAGAGTAAGATAAAGTGTTCTGTAGTACTAGTAAAAGCCAAAGATGTATTTCTCTTGTGTAATGTTAGGAATTTTCAGGCAATTTCTCTCCTTTTAGTTGCAACAACAACAAAAATCACTATAAAAATACTCTAGTGGATTTACAGAAATTATGTGAATGAGAGAAGAAGGAATAATTCATGATTCAGACCAGATTTATATTGAGCTAAAGGATTATTTGGAAAATATATTCATGTTGATATTATGACATGAAAGCTTTAGAACACATGGCTTCCATCTGCTTGTTTTTACACTTGATGATCCTAAGGAAGAATCATCATCCAAATTCAGGAATCTCTTGAGTAAAGGATCTGGTCCATCAATCATGAATGTCGATGCTTCTGGACAGGTGTCATATGCTAGGAAACGGAAACAGTAGTGAGTTTAGGTAATCGCATTATCTTTACTATATTGACCATGATTCAAAAGGAATTTAAAAAGTACGTAAACTCAGATATGACACCTCTTTTGTCTTTCATAAGTAGTTTAGAAAAGCCCCTATGAGAGAAAGATAGAGACACTAACAACTAGCATTTAGTATCTTTTATATATATGGAAACTATAGTTCTCACTATCTTTTATATATATGGAAACTATAAGAAAAATTGCTCTATTAAGGAATAAAGGCAAGCTTACTCAATAAAAAGGATTTATATTTTTGTCTTAATTTTCAGTGAGAAAAATTACATATTTAAATAAAAGAAACTTTATAATTTTTATCTGTACTGGTATTTCATTTTAAAAATGTATAGCTATCATTAAACCTAAGAATTTGTTTTTTTAACATATTCAAGAAATACAAATCAAATCTATGTTGCTCTTTATTAGTTCACAATAGACAAATAATAGTTACGAGCATGTTGAGAATATTGTTAAGTTTAAAATTCATTATACCTTGATATTAATCGATTATGAATATTAAAAAGGAGTTTCTTAATGTAGAGTAAAAACAAGACTAAGTTTAAGTTTGGATTTTGATATTTATTTATTTGATATTTATTTATCCACGATGCTTTAATGGGTCGCCTGGCTGGCTCAGTCAGTACAGCATGCCACTCTTGATCTCAGGGTCATGAGTTCAAGTTCCACGTTGGGTATAATAAACAAACTTTAAAAAAATGCTCTGATGAATTCAGGAAGGGCATGATTGGAATATACTTTTTTTAATGGTCTGAATTCAGATGCATTTAGAGGAAACCAAGAAGGCCATTTGGCTTTACTGACAGTTTTAAATATAACCAAATAGTAATGCTATAGGCAGTATTCCCATAGAGTTCTACTGTCTCTAAACTGCGAGCCAATTTATTATTTGGACATGTCTTCCCACGATGTTTAAAAATTTGTTTCAGAATAAGAAATATGTATCAATTCCCCATGTGTCTTTAAAAGCAATGGAGACTTAAAACCAGTTTGAATTCCTTTGGTTCATTTTTCAGTTGCAAGTGTCAAGGAACATCTACTCTTCCCCATGCTCATTCAGTATGGAGCTGTAAATTGCTCTTTGCTTCTGACAGGCTGCTGTTCTGAAGAATGTGGCTATTTATTTCAACAGGGAATTTTTCCAGGCTACTAAACTTCCTAGTTTTGAAATGAATTTTCTATTACATAGCTGACCTTTCAACTGTCTAACCCCTAAACACATGAACAATTTTCCCTTCTATTTCTCAAAATTGTTCTCACTGTATCATTTGTTTTCCTTCTCTCTATCTATGCATTTTTCCAATGGGGAGGGAGAAGTTACATGTGTGAATTCATGATCCAAAAAAGTATATTTTCAAAATGATTATATCATCCCTGCACTAGCAGGTAAGGATGTCATCCCAATTCCAGTAGTCACTTTGTTTTTCTCACTCCCTGGACATCATTTAACTACATAATTATGTAGATTTGCTATACCACTAGTGATTAGAGATTATAGGATTTTTTCCTCTTTTTCATTTCACTATTAAAATATTGAAAACCGAAATGATGAGGCTGTAGTCAGTAAACACAAATTTAGCCTCTTAGTCTAAGCCTGCTTGGAATTATCTAAATGCTTAGACAATAATTTATAGTTGCTAAAAGCTAAAGATAATGCAAAACTAAACACTGTAATAGTAGCTACCCTTTTTTGAGAATTTCCAGTCCAGGAATCATGCCTCTACTGAAGCCTTACAGATTTTTCACTACAATGATTTTTGTAGGTTAACAACAAAAAATGTCTAAAGAGTCTGTTAGCACTCGTACAGGTTTTCTTCACAGAATAAAGATAGGACCTTTAAGTAAAATTTCTCATTTGTCTTAACAGAATTCTCTCACTCTAGCATTGATTTTTTTAACTAAGTTTTTTTTTTTTTTTTTTAAGATGCTTCTTTTTTTTTTTTTTTAAGATTTCATTTATTTATTTGACAGAGAGAGATCACAGGTAGACGGAGAGGCAGGCAGAGAGAGAGAGATAGAGGGAAGCAGGCTCCCTGCCGAGCAGAGACCCCGATGCGGGACTCGATCCCAGGACCCTGAGATCATGACCTGAGCCGAAGGCAGCGGCTTAACCCACTGAGCCACCCAGGCGCCCTTTAACTAAGTTTTTAATTTTAATTTCAGTATAGTTAACATACAGTGTTATATTAGCTTCAGATATATTGAACATTGATTTTAATGGACAAGACAGTTTAAAAGGAAGATCTGTGGTTTAAGAAGATGCTAATAAATGACAGCATGCACACACACTACTGATATTAAAATATATTACTACTTGTATTAATGTTGGCCCCTATAACAAAGGGATCTTGGCATGCATTCAAAGGAACAATTTAGGCTCACCTTTTTCAATTTATTAATTCATAGATACATCTCTAGAACAAAATTTTAATTCATCAAGGGAGACTTTGCTCGATTGGATTTGGTCATCCTCTATTACGTTGTCTTCCTCGTTCTAGGATACTCAGTTCTTCTAAGAGTTCCCTAGTGTCAAATTTTTGTTTCAAAAGGGGAAAAACAAAACAAAACAAAACAAAAAAACAACAAAATGAACACCAAGCATTCCTTCCTGAAAAGTAGTTTAAAATATTTTACAGGTAATTTCAAGTAATTACATATGAAAAAAAGAAATAGTGTGTAAGGACCATGTTGGTGTCCCAGTCATAAGTTGAGATGTATGTAAGGAACACTGTGTCTTTAACAACCCACTTTGAAAAATGCCCAATTTCTTACCAAAGTAAAAGACAGACAAGTTAGTTACATGGATTTCATCTCAATTAAAAAAAATTTAAAAATGCATAGATCATTGTCAAAACAAATAAGAAATTTTTCCCTGTGTTCTCTTCCTGGAGTTTTAAGGTTTCAGGTCTTATGTTGAAGTCTTTAAACCCATGTAACTATTACCATAAGATGAAATCCACATAACTATTAACTACATCAAAATGAACAATTTTTTTGGCTTTTAACACCTTCACAATGTTGTGCAATCACTACCTCTATTTAATTCCAAAACATTTTCATCTCATCAAAAAGAATCACTATACCCATTAAGCATTTAGTCCTTATTCTATCTCCCACCCCAGCTTCTGGAAACCACTAATGTGCTTTCTATTCCTGTCATTTTATCTATTATGGATATTTCATATAAATGGAATCATCAGGGAGGAAGAGTTCCTGCTCTCTTCAAGGGTCCTCCTAGCTGGATGGAGAACCAAATTTACATGAGACCGACTAGCAGGAGAAAATCAAATTTAATGGCACACATATGGGGAATCCACACAGACATGGAAATTTCAAAACAGTATGGCAGAATGTGGTATATATGTCACTCTAAACTAAGAAGGAGACAATGGCCTGGCACTTCAGAGGAAAGAAATGCAGTTCATAGGACAACAAGAAGAGCAAATGTTTAGTAATTAGATATTTGCCCTGCTATTTATATTGGTCACTCAGATAAAATTTATCTCTGCTAATAAACTTTATTTTGGAAAAGACTCCCAATTTAGATTCTTCTACATAGTTAAGGGAAGGCAAAAATTTCTCTTGAGCTGGTTGGATCTCCATCTTGGGGCAGCCTGCCCTCAGCCCTACAGAATCATATAATATGTAACCTTGTGTGTCTGGCTTCTTTCACTTATGTAATGTTTTGGAGGTTCATCCACATTGTAGCAATCTCTTCATTTCTTCTTAAGGCTGAATAATATGAGATCCATTGGTAGACATTTGGGTTGTTTCAACTTTTGGCTATTGTGAATAATGCTGCCATGGATATGAATGTGAATGTATTTTTGAAGCACTTATTTCAATTATTTCAGCCATATACCTATGCATTCAATCACTGGGTCATATGGGAATTAATTGTTTAACTTGAGAATCCACCAAACTGCTTCCCAAGTAGGTACACCATTTTACATTCCCACCAGCAATGTATAAGGATTCCAATTTTCCACATCCTAACAAATACTTTAATTTTTTTTTTAATTTTTAATTTTTTATATTTAAATGTGTGATTTTATTTTTTTAATTTTGTTGTCATCTCTGAAAGAATATGAAGTAGTATCTCAATTGTTTCCCAGTGGGTTTTGATTTGCATTTCCATAATGATTAATGATGTTAAGCATGTTTTTACTATGATTATTGGCTGTTTGTATATCTTCTTTAGAGAAATATTTATTTGAGTTCTTTGCTCATTTCTCTAATTGAATAACGTACTTTTGTTGTTGAGTTGTGAAAATGCAAGTTTCCAATTTTCCCTTCTGAAAATACACTAAACTACAAAAAGAATAGACATGGGAAAACACTAACTTAAAGAGTAAAAAATTCTAAACTGTAATAAAACTTTCTACATTCATTGAACATAAAAGTAGAGCAAGCAAAAAGCTATAGTCAGTAATGACCATGTGCTCATTATATTAGATTCCTATTTAGTAAATGTAAGATCTATAATATAGGTTCCTTTCAACAAGGGTGGCATGAGAGCAAAGGTCTGTGTGTGGCAGAAACATGCTTAGGGAGAGAAATTCTTCTTCATTTAAAATGGTTACATACCAACAGATGATATATAAAAATTTTTAGCAATTTATAGGAGGTTTAAGAATCCTATATCTGATGACTTGGAGAACCAATGATTTCTTTTAAGAGAGGTGCTATTGTTTCTAGTGCCATAATCGAATCTAGTTATGGTCATTTTTTTTTCATGTTTTAAATTTCATTATGATTACTTGAAAATGTTGAAAATGAAGTGGCAGCACTTATAAGCAAATGATCAATAAGTACATATTATGAAAAAATTACCATACACTTAGGAAAATGATTTTTTGCTTTGAATATTCACGAACTTTGAAAGACAATTGAATATGATCCTAGAAATAGGTCAATATATCTACAGTTAACTGACTTTGGTGTAGTTATTTGAGTGAGTGATATAGAAGCCAGTAATGCCAGAGGGGAGAGTGAAGTGACAGTTATAAAACATGAGAGAAGTAGTATTAAAAGGAAAAAATATTCCATGACTGAAATGGTGAAAATAGATGTTATGTTAAAATAATTAACAGGTGCCTTGGTGATGCAGTTGGTTAAACATCTAGCCTTTGGTTTGAACTGAAGTTGTGATCTTAAGGTTGTGAGATTGAGCTCTGTGTCAGGCTCTGTATTCAGCAGAATCTGCTTAAGATTCTCTCTCTCCCTCTCCCTCTGTCCTCCCAACCCCCACCATGGGCACACACCCTCTCTCTATTTCTCTCTTTCTGTTGAGCAAATAAATAAAACTTTAAAAATTAATTAAAATACAGGAGAATATAGAAAATATTTATATAGGTTTTATATATAATATACATATATATGTATACATAAATAATTTATCAATTTTTTAAAATATTTTATTAATTTATTTAACAGAGAGAGAGAGAGAACACAAGTAGGCAGAGAGGCAGGCAGAGGGAGGGGGGAAGCAGGCTCCCTGCTGAGCAGAGAACCCGATGCAGGGCTCGATTTCAGCACCCTGAGATCATGACCTGAGCCGAAAGCAGAGGCTTAATGCACTGAGCTATCCAGGAGCCAAGAATTTATCAATGTTAACATGTATGGGTTTTACATTATTTTTCTTAAATAAAAATCAACCACAAAATTAAAAAAAAATTTGTGTAAGTAGTGTTGCTAAATTGGGGATAAAGCAGAAAGTTCTGGGGAGAAAAATGTCAGTTTCTAGGAACATACTCTTCAAAAAATAAAAAAAATTCAAAAAATCAAAAAATCTGTGTCCAAACAGAAATAATCAATCCGTCTACAAAGCCTGCTCCTCCTCCTGTATTCTCAATCTCTGTTAACGTTACCATGAATTTTCCAATAAAAAATATTGCCATTTTCTTGCTCATATACTCCCAACCTCTAAGTCACTATATTTTGTCAAAACATTTCCTTAACCTCTCTTGAATTTAGCTTATTCCCATTTCTATTACTTTCCCTTAGTTCAAATCACTATATCTCAGCTCAGTTACTACAACTGACAAACAAACTTTCCTTTAGTAATACTCTCCTTTAAACTTTTCTCTTCTATGCTGATGCAGTTAATTTTCTAAGAAGCAAAATTGCTCATTCACTACCCAGATATTTTAACAGTTATGATAGTTTATATTTTAAAACACAATTGTTTACATCACTACTCTACGCAACCTGCACCTCCAGTTGACATCTTAATAGACAATATATTAAACCACCCATCGATGAACATTTCCAAGTATCTCAAAGGTGATTTCTGGAAGATGCAGTGTTCTCTGTAGGGAAAAGAGGATACATTAAAAAAAAAAAAAAAGAAAGAAGGAGATCAACTAAAACAACTGACAGCTAGCTAACTTTCTTTACTAAATAAAAAATAGCAAAATGAGTTTTCAAACCTATTTACTCTACTATGCATATTGTCTTCTTTAAATATCCAGAGGAAAAGAAAATGCTATCACTATCAAAATGAAAATCTCTAGGAGATTCAGAAATTGTAAAAATGATTTATTTATTAGCTACACTCCATCTATCTTAGTAATGAATGTAGATTCTTTTCTCCTCTACTCTTTAGTGCTTCTCTTCAGGTTTATAACCACATTTTGTGGAGAATCCAAACTGAGGCCACGACTGAGAAAACTTGTGAAGTCCTCACAATCCGCCTTCCCTATGCATTTACTTTATCTACAATTTTGAGGTATTATATATCATCCTGAGAGATCAGTGTCTAAAAATTCTAGAGTAGAGTGTTATTCAAGGTAAGAAACTTGATGAGGGTGTCAAAGTATATTAAATGTCAAAACAGAGACACAAACTCAAGTTATTTGAATTATAGACACAACCTAATGTTATACCAACTTTCTAGAAACAAGGGTTTATAGTTCATAATATTTGAGATTCATAATGCTTACATTTTAATAAATCTTTATATTGCATTTATCACTAATGGTATTGTTTTCATTATTACATATATGATTACTTTAGAAGTCCTCTGTGGAGAAGAGTAGCTACAAAATGTGTTTGCAATTATGGCAGATTATATTGAATAATATATCAGTAATATTTGAATAAGCTCTGATGAGCCTTATGGGTAGATTTGAATATTGATTTAAAGATAGTGGACTTTTACACCTGGATGAAAGGATAATGTATTCCACTAAAATTTCCACAGCAAATTTTAAGTGTCAATGGACAACTTATGGACATAAACAAGTAGAATTAGAGGACAGTAAAAACTCTGGTCTTATGATCCTGTAAGATAAAAACATCTTTTGAATACCAAAGAAGTGGAACTTATTCAATAGTATCTCCCAGAAGAAACAGGAAGGGACCAATCATTGATACATATACCTGACATTAATTCTGGTATATTACTGAAATAAGTGAATTCTCCTTGAATTGTTAGCAGAGTGTTTGTTGGCCTCTGTTTATAGGCATGGCTATACAACATCCCCACCTATCTATAAAGTTATCCATACCAGTCCATCTGTACTCACGGCAGAACAGAACTCTTCAAAGGGAAAAGTTTACATAGAGAATTAGTACTTAAACTTTCTCACTCTTCTGAGCCTAAATATGGGAATGCATTGGCAAATCAGGAAATGTATCTTCAGTCCTGAGTTTCTTCAGAAAACAACCAAACCAAACCAAACCAAACCAAACCAAACCAAACAACTGATAGTAACAATAAATTCTTTAATGCAAATAAATAGATTTGATTGCATGGCAATCACAAAAAGAATGAAAAAATATTTTCAATATATTTGCTAATAAAATAACTTTAGTTTTGTTGAATCCATTAAAAGCTATTTCATTTTCTTCAGTCTTCAGAGCAATTTATCCTTACATAGAATTTTTAAAAGCTGTTACAATAAACTAGAAATTTTGCCTAAACAGTTGAATATTTTTTCTCACAATGAAGAAAGTTTATGCTCTTGCAAATCATGTTTTCTCTCTATGATTTTACTCAAAGAAAAGAGCCAAATAATAAATTGGAGTCCAGAAACAGACACTGTAATTTTTATAAAGTATAAATATACAAGATGTTTTATTTTTATAAATAAATATATACACATAAATACTTACATAAAATATTTTGTGAAAATAGGGTATAGATATGTCATTCAAATATGGTCAGGACTATCAGTTGAAATGGGATATTTTACTTATTTATTTTAATGTATTTATTTACTTTTAACATTTTATTTATTTATTTGACAGAGAGAGAGTTCACAAGTAGGCAGAGCATCAGGCAGAGAGAGAGGGAAAAGCAGGCTCCCTGCTGAACAGAGAACCCAATGTGGGGCTTGATCCCAGTCCTGGCAACATGACCTCAGCTGAAGACAGACATTTAACTGACTGTGCCACCCAGGTGCCCCTGTCAGTTGAAATTGAAAAATTGCAATATGTCCAAAATAGAAATACAGAAGCATAATTATATATGTAAATATAAAATTTAAGGGAATATCGCCACAAATATATTGATGCTAATAGTACTGAGTGTGCATCTGGTCTTTTTTAAAGACAATTTTATTTTATTTTTATTTTTTTTAAGTAGACTACATATCCAACATGGGGCTTGAACTCACAACCCTGAGATCTCTAGTCACATGCTCTACCCACTGAGTCAGCCACATGCCCCTGCATTTGGTCTTATAAATGGGAAGCTTTTCCATGAATAGAAGTAATTAGAGAATAAAAGAAGTAAAGGGAGTGGGGCCCTTGGGTGGCTCAGTCTGTTGGGTGGCTGCCTTTGGCACAGGTTGTGATCTAGGGGTCCTGGGATCGAGTCCTATGTTGGGCTCCTTGCTTGGTGGGGGCTCTGCTTCTCCCTCTCCTGCTGCTCTTGCTCTCTCTCTCTCAAATAAATAAATACAATCTTAAAAAGAAAAAATGTAAGGGGAGTAATTTGCATAAATGTATAATATCTCATAAATGCTTTTAAGTAAATATAAAAGAATCAAGTGACAATTGAGAATATATACAAAGAATATGAAAAACAAAACTGTTTAATTTTACAATATATGTAAAACATATAAAGTATCTATGGATGTGAGGGCAATTTAGCTGCAACATCTGTCACCCCACTGGATATCCAGGGTTGATTCAGCTGATGTGGCTGGCTAGGCAGGTGTCCCCTTCCTCCCTCACCACTCTATGTGCTTCCCTCCTGAAGCTGCATGCTGGGAAGAGGAGGACTTTCCACCATAGGGAAGGACCGTTCTTCAGTCAAGGGTATAGGAGTTGCTGCACTCCCCTGCTGGAACCTCCAAACAAGCTCTCATGGTATATATGTAGGAGAACGCAGGGTAGTCAAGATTCCAAGGCTCCAGACACACCCAAATGAGGCACTACATGTGGCAGTCTGTCTTTCTCTAAAAAACAAAACAAGAAAACCAAGTATCTCATATATTTCATATTATAAAGAGCTACTAATGAATACAATGCATAGGTAGATATACAGATGAATAAATGCATATACATAGTTTGATGTTATATATATGTCATATATTTATCAAACTTATGTTAGTCAGGGGCGCCTGGGTGGCTCAGTGGATTAAGCCCCTGCCTTTGACTCAGGTCATGATCTCAGGATCCTGGGTTCGAGCCCCACATCAGGCTCTCTGCTCAGTGGGGAGCCTGCTCCCCCCCCCCCCTGCCTGCCTCTCTGCCTACTTGGGACCTCTCTCTCTCTTACTCTGTCAAATAAATACATGAATAAATAAATAGAAGAGCTTTAAAAAAAAAAACTTATGTTAGTCATTTGAAATGTAGTTCATTATTTATTTTCCATTTCTCCCTCTATCACTGGTGATTCCTTTATGTCTGTCTATCTATCATCTATCTATCTAAAACGTTAACTTACCTCCAAATGTCTGCACTGCATTGATGGGCAAACTCAGGGAAGTGTCATCTTTTTCTCCATTCCTTATAATCTGTCCCATCTTTATCCTTACCATACCATCACCACACACTCCTGTAGGAAAGCATCCCATTACTTTTTCATTTATCCTTTCTATACTCTGTTTGCACAAATGAGCAAATGCAGGTATATATTCTTATTTTATCTGAAATATTGGGTTTGGGGATGAATTGTGTACCCTCAAAATTCACATATTGAAGTCCTTACTCCTTGTATTTCAAGAAGTGCTTGCCTTTGAAAATAGGACCTCCGAAAGGTAATTTAAATGAGTCATACAGGTTGACCGTAATGTAGTTTTACTGGTATCTCTATAAAAAGAGAGAACTTGGGCACATAAGTGACACCAGGGATGTACAGACACAGAGGAAAGATCTCAGGGTCCTGAGATCAAGTCCTACATTGGGGGGGGGTTCTGCCCAGCTGGAGTCATCTTCTCCCTCTCCCTCTGTGTTCTCTCTCTCTCAAACAAATCAATAAAATCTTTTTAAAAAAGAATTTATTTTATGTCTATATTCAGAGATTAACATTTGAGTTTACAAAAAAGGAATAATTATCAGGGGTCATTTAATTGCTAATATGTGGAAGGAATCCAATATGTAAAAATAGAATAATTGCTATTAAATTATATTACAGCCAGTAGATGTAATTTTATATATCTATTATTAAAATAAGTTTAGATGAATAATCATAAAATACTTATGACCTTCTGTGCTACTTGTTTCTAAAATCTCCATTTGGAAAATCAAATACGCATGCAATCGCAAATAAGTGGAAAGTCTGCGTTTATCATGGTTTTGATGTATCATATTATCAATTCTACCTTACACTCTATATGGAGCTCACAAAGTTTTTTTTTTTTTCTCTTGATGTTTTTATGTTAAAGTCTTGTAAAAATCCTGTCAGTAACTGGCTAGGCAAAGGCAAGAAGACAGGCTGTGTCATATGGCAGGGGTGCAGGAGATGGTAAGTACACTAAGCAGCAAGCAGAACTGGAGAACATTGCTTTGAATCTATAGAAAAGATACAGATGTAGTGCTGGCTTCTCCAGGCCTATCAAGGCAAGAAGCAATGTAATTTCTATTTAAGTCATACAAGTCATGGATGTGGGGCAGGGGAGTGTACAAAGTACCATATTTTCCTAACACATTTGCATAAATGGCACCAATTACTGACTTAAAGAAAGCCTAGTCTTATATTTCCTAGTCTTATATTTCCTGGTATGATTGAAGCAGTTTGATAGTGAAGATTGTTTTATATTTTATGTAGTATTAATCAGCTCAATTTCAGTACTTGTTGTATTTCTAAATATCAAGTCTGTTTTACGGTGCTAATATAACCAATGGAAGGTTGAGAAATGATAACCTCGCAAATAAAGGGGATTCAAAGGTAAAACTGGGAATTAAATTATAGTCTCTATAATTGAAAATAAAATCTCTAAAAAGGGGAAGAACTATCCTTAACTTTGTTAAACAGATTAGAGTATCCAAAGGAATAATCCATTAATCCCAATCCCAATCCCATAGTTTGTCAATTTCTGAATGGAAAAGGAGAGCATGGTCCAATTGGACTAATTTGAGAAGAGTTTATAAAAAAGGGGCTATTTTCAAAGATATGAGAAGAGTTAGGCAAACCAAAAAGGGTACTCTACCACTGAACTTGTAAGAGGTAGAATGCAGTCTTTCACCACTCCATAGTGGAAATGAGCAAAAGAAAATGAGAGTAAATTAGAACTGGACAGACAGGGTCATGTATAAAATGCGTCCTTGGCTGGCTGTGAGATCCATGATAATGCATCCAGTAGAAAATCGAAGGGCTAATTTCCCTGACCTCATGCTTCTCTCTCCCTTAGATCTCTATTGGAAATGACCATCAAATAAATAAAACTAGATGTCAGGCAGAATGAAGGTTAATTTTATGTGTCAACTGGGCTATGCTATAGTATGTGATATTTGGTCAAATACTGGTTTAGATGTTGCTGTGGAGATATTTTTTAAGAAATAATTAACATTTGAGGTTCCAGGGTAGCTCAGTCAGTTGAGCATTCAGCTATTGGTTTTGACTCAAAATCAGTCATGAATTTGGGGTCCTGGGATCAAACCCCACTTTGGGCTTTGTGCTCAGTGGGGAGTCTGCTTAAGGATTCTCTCTCTCTCCTCTCCCTCTGCCCCTTCCCCTGCTCGCATGTACACATGTGTGCTCTCTTTCTGAAATAAATGAATAAATCTTAAAAAAAAAAGAAGTGGTTAATGTCCAAATCAGTAGACAGAGTAAAACAGATTATCCTCCATAAAGTCGGTAGACTCCATCCAGTCAGTCAAAGACCTTTAAAGTAGAGAAGGAAGGAAGGAATGCTACCTCCAGACCTCCAAACTACCTTCAACTCAAGATTGCAACATTCTTGCCCATTTCTAGCCTACAGGTTAGCCACGCATATTTTTAACTTGCCAGTTCCCAATTTCTTAAAATCGCGCGCTCGCTCGCTCTCTCTCCCTCTCTCTCTATCTCTATCTCTCAGAGTGCCAACTAACCATATTCATACATGCAGGATTTGTGTACATGTCATTGAAGGCAGTATATCAAGTTGACTACTGTGGAAATAGTTTGAAATCTTTCAGGCAATACTAAAAGAATAATCAAAAAATTTGAAACTTACTTGGCTGACAATAAGTAAACCCTGGGCTCAGATGAAGCTGCCTTTCTGTTGTGCTAATGTAAGTGTTACAAGTCAAACCTTATTATTTTATAGTAATGATACAGCAGCAGAAGCAGCACCTGGGAACTTGTTAGAAATGCAAATTCTCTGGCACCACCCCAGATGTAAGAATCAACAACTCTGGTGTTAGGGACTTAGGAACTTGTGTTTTAGCAAGTCCTCTGTGTAATTACAATGCGTATGCAAGTTGGAAAATCACGGTTAATTAGTAAAATTGGAAAGCAGATATATTTTAACATAGTACTAGCTTCTGTTTATCATTATTTTATTTTATTTGTGGTCATATTGAGAAACAAAAATTATTATGCCATTTAAGTATAGCCTATCAGTGATGTATACTTTTAATAAATGAGAAATAATAAACTAGAATTGAGGTAACTAGCTGGCTTTTGTTCCAAGCCTGGAGATGCCACAAAAACCATGGGGAAGTTTAAGAATATGACACTTAATAATAATTTTTATTGTAAGGGTCACTCTTGGCAAGAAAAAAAAAAAAAGGCAATTCTGGCCTGCTCTGTGAGGGAAATAGCAAGAGTGTGGAGGAAATTCAGGTGTCAAAATTGGAAATAAACATATCTCTAGAACATGAGTGTCTAATCAGAAATTCCTGCTTAGGACCTGCCAAATGTGCTGGGAAAAAAAATTTTTTTAAAGAAAACCAGTGCCTAAGCTCGGGATAGATCAAGGCAAGATGTGGTACATAGCCAATGGAGGTGGCCAGTCCCAAACTGTGGCACTGAGACCTTCTGCTTTGGGACCCACACCAAGTTAAATTTACCAGAAGGGCATGAGGGACCTGGACATCTGCCACTCTCCTCAGGTATATATTAACTGCCAAAGTGGCTGATCTCATCAAGGGAAATGAACTAATGGAAAAATAATTAGATAATTGAGGATTACAACCACTGTTACAATGAGAGTGACAAGCCGAATAGACTTATAATAGATGAAAGAAAGCTATTGAGGACATGAAGTTAATACTTGCAATTATGAAGATTCACATGGAACCCCCAAGTATAAAAAATGTAATATTTTAAATGTAAAAAATAGGACAGAACCAACAATAAATTATTGAGCTGGAAGAGTTGATGTGAAAACTCTTTTCTTAACAGAAAATGATACAGATATAGAAAATATGAAGTCAAATATAAGATACATGGAAGACAGAAATAAAAAATGCCAATATCTCTATGGTAAAGACCTAGTTTTTAAGTTTGGGATTGAAACTTCTATTCTTAAGATGACAGAGAAGTTTATATTGAACTAAGATTATAGACTATAACAATTAATAAAAAGTGATATTTAAAACCATTAGAGAGCAACAACACCCTAGAGAAATAAAAGCCCATTTCAGGCAACCTAAATCACCAGAATGCCCAACACTAAATACGTGAATAATGGTATCCAAAATAACCAGTCTCAAACTGACCTAACTAGTAGTGCATCTCAGACATGAGGACTGTAGTGAACACTGCTGTATGGTATGTTTGAAAGTTGCTAAGAAAGCAAATTCCAAAAGTGCTCATCTCAAGGAAAAGAAAAATATTTGTTTTCTTTTTGTTGTTTGTTTTGTTGGTTCGTTGGTTTATTAATCTGTGAGGTGATGGATGTTAACAACTTTTTTTGTGGAAATCATTTTGCAGTGTATGTAAGTCAAGCCACTATGCTATATAGCTTAAATATACACTGCTATATGTCAATTATATCTCAATAAAACTGAAAGAAAAAAATAAATTTTGGTCTGATGCAAGAATAGTGTCTATTCTGGAAGAAGTTTCAATGAATCCAACATCACTAGTATTCCAGAAATCATACCTCTCTGATGCTCAATATGTTTATAGAAAAGGAGCCTAGTAATATCTATGCAAACATGTAATAATGGAAATTTTTTGACTAAGAAGGTGGTATTATTAGAGGTGCTTAAATAGAGAGTTGCCAGGACAATTCAGTTCAATCACAAGGTGAAACAGAAAAAGCAAATATATATGTGTAAATATACATATGAAATTAAATCCAAATAATATTGTTAGAAATCACAGTTTTATGGTGATTTGTTATGCAGTCAAAAACATTGACATAAAAGGAAAATCACATAATAGCCATATTCAAAGTGAATATACCATTTTACATTTTTTTCTAATATTGTACACAAGTTCCAGTGCCAACACATCCTCGCCAACAATTGGTACAGTAATTAAAAAAAAATGTAGTTATTCTAATAAGTATGTAGTGGTATGTCCTTGTGGCTTAACTTTATGTCCCTAATGACTAATGCTATTGAAGATCTTCTCATGTTTTTATTTGCCATCACTGTATCTTTCTTGGTAAAGTGACTGTTTAAATATTTTTGCCTATTTTTTAATTGAGTTGTTTTCTTGCTACTTAGTTTTGAGAGTTCTTTATATGCTGTTTGTGAGACCTGTGATTTGCAAATATTTTCATTCAATCTGTGGTTTGTTTTTTCATTTTCTTAACAGTCTCCCTTGAAGAACAGAAGATTTTAATTTAATGAAGTCCAATTTATTTTTTTAAAGATTTTATTTATTTCTTAGAGAGAGAGTGTGCAGGAGTGGGTGGGGGAGAGACAAAGGAGAGGGAGAAGCAGACTCCCCGCTGAGCCGGGAGCCTCACGTGGGGCTCGATCCCAGTACCCTGCGATCATGACCTGAGCCAAAGGCTGATGCTTAACTGACCAGTCACCCAGGTACCTTGATACCCAATTTTTTAATGTCATTTTATAGATTGTACTTTTGTGGCTCTATCTAAGAAATTTTAGCCTAACCGAGGATCACAGAGTTTTTCTCCTATTCAGGGTCTGGACTAGCATGAAGTAAGTCACTTAAATCACACAGCTGGAGGAGGCGCAGACTTAGGTGCACTGTTCTTCAGCCCCGGGCCCTGCCCCTCACCATTGCAGATTCATTGCTATGAAGGCAAAGATTTTTGTCTATTTGACTCTTTCTTGTATCCCAGTGATTATAACAGTCCCTATCTAACACTGGGAACTCAATAAGTATTAGTTAAATAAAATAATAAAATAAAAAGAACAGTGTTTTCAATTTTAGAGAGTCCATGACATGTAAACATAGATTATGAAAAATTTATTTTCAAAATTTTATTTTTTCCCACATGTGGGGTTTTCACTGTTGTGAAAACAGTCATAGATCAATCAATCCTAGAAAAAAATGCACGTTTGCATATAATGATTATGGGATGAAGGAGTCAAAGCGATTTCAATTTTTTTTCTTTATATTATTCTAGTTGCAATTTTTGAGATAACCATCCATTTTTTTCTTTAATGGAGAGAAGAAAAGCAGTGGAGTTTTATGAGTTGGATTCTATTGCATGATATGCTAAGAAGCATGCTCCCACATCCTATTAAATGCTGAATGTAACTTTTTATATTCCTAGAAGTGCCAGGTTCATGTAATGCCTAACGTATATTAGAACTAGATCAAGAGAAAAAGAACAATGGTCCATTATTCATTTCAATAAGGAAAGCCATGTATCCTCTCATATTTAAAGAACCATCACTGAATGCCATAAATTAATCTTTAAATATTTAACTAGGAACAGTAAAACTATCTGTGTTCAGATCAAGAGAGTTGTCTCCAAAAAATCACACCGGGTTTCAAAAAGTCTCTCTGTAAAAGGGAAAAATCCCTTAGACTCTAAAATACGCCTTAGGAGATGCTATTATTTTTACTAGATGTACTCTAAAATACTTTATGTGCATTAAGGCTTCAATAAAGAGGTAGTTTCCTTCTTTTTGTGGTTCTCTTTCTCCTAATACATCCACCAATAATATCTCCCATGTAATGGATTGGGTGTGTATGTGGTTACTTGGCCCTCTATCAATTTTTTTCAACTTTCTTTAGGAATGATACACCATTAACTATCATTCCCCTAAATCTTCCATTTGGTTTAGTTGTTGCTGTTATTATTATAGTTTGTTTTGTTTATTTTAGTTTCTTTCTTTACTGCATTTAAAAAATTTTTTTTTTTTAAGATTTTATTTATTTATTTGACAGAGAGAGATTACAAGGAGGCAGAGAGGCAGGGTGAAGCAGGCTCCCCACTGAGCAGAGAGCCCTATGTGGGGCTCAAACCTAAGACCCTGAGATCATGACCTGAGCCGAATGCAGAGGCTTTAACCCACTGAGCCACCCAGCTGCCCCATTTACTGCCTTTTTCAAAAATAACATTATAATATCTAAAGGTGCCTGGGTGGCTCAGTCAATTAAGTGTCTGACTCTTGATTACAGCTGTGGTCATGATCTCAGGCTTGTGGGATCAAGCCCTGTGTTGGGCACCATGCTTGACCTGCTCGCACTTCACACTCTATCTCAAAACAAAACAAAAAACGAAAACAAACCAAACCAACCAACCAAATAAAAAAACCCTGTTATATCTTAATCTTGAATTCCATTTTGAGAATTTAAAATAATTGGGGGGCATCTGAGTGGCTCAGCTGGTTAAGCCGGTTAAACCTTTGCCTTCAGCTTAGGCCATGATACTGGGATCTTGGGATCAAACCCATATCAGGTTTCTAATTTGTTAGGAGTGTTAAAGAGCTTGATGAGAAAACAGATAATTATCACTTAAATTTGGGAGAATGCTAAAATCTAGAGAGAAAAGAAAAATATCTCCCAAATAACTTTTACCCTGATGGAGTTTTTAAGATCAAAGCAAATTGAGGCTTTAAGCCAGTGGCTTTAAGAGAAAAGGAGATGAATGCCCACGTTCAAGGTCTAGGTGGACCTAGGAGGTCCAGGTTTAAGGTCAAGGTCTAGGAAAGGAGATGAAAGCCCAGGTTCTGGTCACTTCTAATAAAGGGTCTTAAGGTCACAAAATTAGAATGAAAATTAAAGAGAGAAACCCAATTCTTCACTATAATAACCCCCATTTCCAAGAGACTACAAAAGTGGAGTAGTCAAAAAAAATAAAATAAAATAAATTAAAAAAAAAACAGGAAAAAAAAAGAACAACTCAAGAAATCTTGGCTTTAGACACCTGTTTCATGGGCTTTTTTTTTTTTTTTTTCCCCTGTAGTCAGGATTTTCAGCCCCATGATGAATTGTCATTTATAATGGTCTCTGACTTCCACAGGCTTTTAGACCTTGCAGAAATAAAAGGTATCTTCTCTGAAAAAAATGATCTTCCAGTGAGTTGGTAAAAATAATTACCAACCAGCAATTCTAAAATTGGTAATAATGTATTCCATAAACAAAGATGCAATAAAAACATATTTCTAAAACACACACACACACTCACATACAGGCAAGTTAATTATATTAAAGTCTCAGTAAATAAAATTCCAAATGGTATAACTCAGGCAGATGGAGAATGATTACTGATGGATTAGCAGATGAGTATAGAGCCAAAGTGTGATAAAAATATAGGAAATAATAGTAATACCTTCTGAGGTTTTATTTAAAATGTGAGAATTAAAAGTCAAGGAAAATAACATGTAAGTGAATTGTAAAGTGTGTAAGTAACAGGACTTTCAATGTTATTGGTGAGAAAGGGGATTTTTAAAATTGAAATTATATATTGATAAAATAAAAATATATGTTTTATTTTTAAGGGTAACAAATGAAACAAATATAAAACTTTCACATTGGTGAAAGGACCATAAAATTAATGATAAAAAATAATCCAGTTGGAAAACTTGAGAGAGAAAAATCACAGATAAATAAGGAAAATATAATGCATAAATGAAGTAGTAAACTTAGCTGAAACATGTTAGTAATTACATTAGTTTTATATGGATCAAATGCTCCATTAGGGGAAAAAAAGTAGAATTTTAGAATAGACTTATTTAAAAAAATTCAGACTATTTATGAAGATGAATCATGCAATTAACCAAAAGAATAAAGAAAGAGTAAAATAAATGGCTCTAAAAAGGGATGCCTGAGTGGCTCAGTCAATTAAACTAACTCTGGCTTCTGCTTGGGTCATGATCCCAGGGTCTTGGGATAGAGTCCTGCATCGAGCTCCTTGTTCAGCAGGGAGCCTGTTTCTCTCTTTGCCTACTGCCCCCCCAATTGTGTGATCACTCTCTCTCTCTTTCTCTCTCTGTCTCTCTGACAAATAAATAAATAAAATCTACTAATAAATGGCTGTAAAAATATAAAGCATGCAAATGGGAACCAAAGAGTTGATATGTCTAAATTAATGTCATGGGGAAAATATTTATAAAAAATTATTAGGGATTAAATAAATTTATTCCATAATGATCAAATATTGCTTCACCAGAAAAATATATAATTTGAAAAAATAGGTCATAATGTGGCAGGCAATAATGTATAAATGTATAATGTATAAATGTGACTGCAATTTTTGACACAGAGATTAATGAAAAAATACCATTATCATGACAGCTTACAGATAAATATAAAAACAGCTAAAGAGAATAATGAGGAAAACATTTGGATAAAACTGTATTACAGGTAAATTCAATTAGTAAGAAAAAATATTTAGAAAGGTTTTAAATTCTCTGGATCAAAGAAACGCAAATTAAATTCAAACCTCTATCAAACGGGCAAAATTTTAGGTCTGGAAATATGAAGAGATATTGCAGATACATAGCAGTTCCAGAGCAATTTCACATTCTGCCCTTGGGAAGATGCATTGGTAATAGCACTCCCGAAAATATTTAGACATTACCTACTAAAGTTTAAGATAGTCACATCCAGTGAACAAGCAGTTTTACTTCTATATCAGAGATTGTTAAACTTTTATGAGTGTGTGCCCTGTGGAAATCTGATAATGCTTATCGACCACTTGTCAGAATAAAATCTTAAATGAATCAATTAAAATACAAAAAATTTCAATGAAACAATGATCAAAATGTTAACAGAAAAAATAATATGCACAGAGGAGTGTCATAGAGTGAATTCATTTATCGAAATTATTTGGCATTTTTTTAGAATTAATTTAACTTCATATTTACTGCATAACATTAGATGCCAAAAAACGACAACAATCCTTGTAAAGAGATTTGTATGGTACAAACAACAAGAAATAATTTTTTGAGGAAGCCCTTATGGGGGTTGCCTGGATACAGGCTGGGAATGTTCAGTATGACTACCCCTTTTGTTCATTTTTTACAAGTCTTTATTATGAAGGAGTTACATGACAGACTTACCTCCAGGAGTCAAGAATCTGCTCTTATTTACCAGATATACTAATCATGAGACTATGATATCAGGCACTGATAAATGCCAAGAAAAATATAAGACTGGCTAAGGGGATTTGTAAGATGGATGTGAAAAATTGAACCATAAGGTGTAAGAATATCTGTGGAAAGAACAACACCATTTCATAGAAAGTCTATCATATATTTATAATTTTGTGCAGTTCTGAGACATTAACATAAAGCCAAGGAACAATAGTAATAAGTTATCCTAATGACAATAGGATAGAAGAGAATGAATCCTACTAAAAATCATAGAAAAAGTGTTTATTAATAGAGTGTCTAATTAAAGGGGAAAAAAAGGATTTAATATCATTGTCCTTGAATCAAGATATCAGCCTGCTAGAGGCCATGACCAGGGACAGGACAAAGGACACAGGAGGACTGACAAGACAGTAAAAGGTGAAATATGTACATGCTCTTATAGTATAATGTAGATTTCAGCACTCCACAAATCCTATTGTCAATTCCATAAACTTGATTTTCTAATGCCTCCAACTGCCTTACAAGAAGATGTCTGGATAGACTGGGAATGCTCTCACGTATGAGATAAAGCTTGTATTCTTAGAGCAGGAAAATGAGCTAATGCACATTCAGTAGGGAGATTTATATTAAGTTATGTTAAGTATATTTAAATTGATAATTTCTTCCTACATGTAGCCATTTGGAAAGTATATGATACATGCTATTGAGTTTTATTCTTTTCCTTCCCTGTGAACAGCAAACTGATTTTGGAGTAAAAGTATGGGCAATGAGTTCAACACTTCCACTTAATATCGATATTATATGGGAAACTGACCTAATACCTTTGAGCCCTTCTTTATTCGTTTTTTTAAAAAATGATAATTATACTCCCTGACACATTTTTTTAAGTTACTCTGAGATCCCATGTTGCATAATGCTCCCAAGGTTGTTTGACACATGGTACATATTATATGTTGCTAAATAGAAATAGTCATTGCAAAAACTTATGCCAAGTAACTGTTTCCTAAAAAGATAAGTTTGTATTATAAAGTAATGGGGTGCCTGGGTGGTGGCTAAGTTGGTTGAGTGACCCACTCTTGATTTCAGCTCAGGTCATGTTCTTAGGGTTGTGAGATTGAGCTGCTTGTTGGGCTCGGTGCTGGGAGGTGGAGCCTACTTAGGATTCACTCTTTCCCTCTGCCCCTCCCTGCTCGCTCTCTCTCTCTCTCTAAAAACAAAAGTAAATAAAGTAAAGAAGATAGTTTTTTTTTTTTCTTTTTGGCTAATTTGATGCTAAATAAAATAATATTAATTTAGGCTATAGACCAGGGTTTCCCAACCTTGACACTACTGATGTTTGGTTTAATCATTCCTTGTTGGAGAGGGAACAGTCCTGTACATTGTAGATTCAGCAGCATCTCTGACCTCTACTTACTACTCGTAGCAACCTCTCCCCTGCCACACACACATACCCAGTTATGACAACTAAAAATATCTCTAGGTATTTTCAAAAGTCTCCCAGGAAGCAAATTGGCCATGGCTGAGAACCACTGATATAGATGTCTCATACCATGGAAAAAATGTCATAACATCAAAAATGACAGAAGAAAGAGTAAAATAAAAACTTCCTTGAATTGCACATGGAAATAATGTTATGTCATTAGTACCTCAAACCTATGTTGCCTAAGGATGTATAGTTCAAAAATAAAATTAAATTATACAGTAAAAAATGAAATTACATGGAAGTAATCAAATACCTATGTAGCTAACTTAGTAGGATGTAGGCTCTTTCACGCTGAACAGACCCACAGTAAAAGGTTTACCAGTATAAAGAATTCTCTTCTTAGAGAGAAGATATGTTTTATTTAATCTATCTGAGCCCTAAAGTCTTTAAGGATATTGTAATAGTTATTTTTTAACTTAAAGCTTTATCATATTATATTATATTTTAAAAATGTAAAATTATACTAGAGAGTGTTATATCTTTTTTAAATCCATTAACTCAAAAGAATGAGTAAAACTATAATTTATTTACTTCTATATGTAGAAACAAAAAATTGTAAAGAAACTTTGATACATCTTTAAAAATCTCTTTAAATATGTAGCTGAGCTGTGAAAAAAGAGTAAGGAAGCGATATGTTAATTTATACTTTTTCATGTATTCCCTCCAAAAATGGGTGTCATCTCTCTCTGATTTTTTTCAAATGTCTTAGATAGAAATTTCTAATTTTTATAATGGAATTTTTGCTTTTCTTTTATATTGAAAATATATTCTGGTCATGAAATCTTGTGATTAATATAATGTGTTTTTTTAGTGTAATACGTTTTGAATATATAGTTTTGCTATCTGTTTTTAACAATGTATCATCCTCATCAGCATATACAACCGATAGACTTTCTGCTGCCAAGTTTTATTGAATATTTGAGGCTAAAAGAAAATTATTTTTGTTGACATTCTTGATGTCATAAAATACATTTTTTGAAGCATGAATTTCAGCATGTATCCGTATAATCTCTGCATCTATATATTTAAAGCATAACACAGAAAAAGGTTCCAAACTGTAAGTGTATAATTCAAAGAATTCTCCAAAGTGTGTAAATATCAGTAAAACATCATCCAGGTCTAGAACTAGCCAGAATAAAAAATCCCCAGATGTTCCTGCTGGATCACTCTGCCTTACGTCCTCATGAAGGGTAAACACTGCCTTGATCTCCAACACAGCAACTGGCTGCTGTCATTGTATTTCTTAACTTTGTATTCACAGAATCACAGAGAATTATCTCTAGGCTCTTTCACTCAAAATTATATTATCGTGAGATTCATCTATGTGTTATGTGTAGTTTCAATTAATTTATTTCAAACTAGTACATTGTCTCACTGTATGAATACATTCAAATTTTGTTCAATTTCACTTATGGTGAATTTTAAATTTTTTGGCTTTTTTTTTGTTTTTCTTTTATTGTACTTGTTGATCATTGTGGTTTAGAGCTATTATGAATGATATTTTCATGATCAGTTTGTTCTTGTCTCTTAACACACATATGAATGAAAGTCTCTTGAGTTTATTCTTGGGAGCGTAATTACAAAATCATAAAATATGTACCTTTTCAACATTAATAAGTAATGTGAATTTTTTTCCAAAATGGCATTTCAATTTACATTCTCATGAACAGTTTATGTGAACACCTATTTCTTTACTTTCTAGCTAGCCCTAAAAGATATTAGTATGTATCCTTCTTAGCACTCCAGAGATGTGTGTTGTAGTTCATTATGTTATACATTGCATTTACCGATTTTTATTAATAATGAGGAATTTTTCATATGGTTATTGACCTTTGGAAATTTTTTTATGTAAAATACTTGTTTAAGTCTCTTCGATTTTTTTTTTCTGTGTGTGTTGTCTTTTCTATTGAATATAAACACACTCATATAAAAACAGCACATATGTACTCCCTTACATGAGGGACAGGTCCTTAGTTGTTTGTCTTTTGTAAATATCATTTCTTCTTTCACTATGTGCCTTGATTTTATTCTTTTAAATTTATGTTTTGAAGAACAAAATTATTAATTTTATAATAATCCAGTTTAGTCTTTTTTTTTTTTATGGTCAGTAATTCATTTGTCCTACTCAAGGAATCATTACCAATGCTGAAGTAATAAAGGTGTTCTCTTCTATAATTTTTCTACAAGCATTATTATTTTGCTTTTTAGATTTAAATACACAATTCATCAGGGATAATATTTTATTTAACTTTCATCCATTTTAAATAGTGGATTTTACCTACATTTTCTTTATGTTGCACAAGAAAATTGTTCATTAGGAACCACATAGAATCCTCCTTTAGTCAAGTACTATCTTTTTTTCTTTTTTAAGATTTTATGTATTTATTTGACAGAAAAAGAGAGCACAAGTAGGGGAAGCAGCAATCAGAGGGAGAAGTAGGCTCCTCACTGATCAGAGAGCCCAACACAGGGCTCGACCCCAGGACCCTGGGATCATGACCTGAGATGAAGGCAGACGCTTAACAACTGAGCCACCCAGGCACCCCAGTTGAGTATTATCTTAATCATATATTCAAGTACTTCCCTAGTTTCTAGAAAATTTCTGTAATCTTAACTTTTGGTTTTCTAGAATTAAAAAGAGCAAACTAGGTAGTAGATGAGAAGGAATAAATAGGAAAAATGTGTGTGTGGGTCTGTGTGTGTGTGTGTGTCTGTGTGTGTGTAATGATTATTCCTTTGTAGCTTAACCAGTCAAAATTATTCCCTTGGAAATCATTATTTTGGTAATTTTAAAATTATATGATTTGAAATAATCTTCAGTTACTTTATCCTCTGTATTCTGTAGTACAGGTCACAAAATGAATATGAGTAGGCCGGCACTACTTCATGAACAGTTTACAAAACAGAAACAAACAAACAAAAATTAGTGCTCTCATATAAGTAAGGGGGAAAACCTACTGCTTGCTTTATTTAATGGGCAAAACCAAAAGTTTTATCGGTAGTAAAAATAATCTTTGTAGAATTACCAAGCCATTTGGAGTGCTATAAAGGAGCTGTTGTCAATAAAAGCTGTGATTATTACTATGGTTTCATTCCATTTCTGTGGTAATTAGTTATTATCATTTATTTATTACATTATTTTATGGTTATTGCTTGCAATTTCAGACTTTAAATACTGAATGCATAAACAGTGCTAATTTAATTACAGTATTAGAATTTTGAATACTGCATGCAGTGTTAAGATTATTAATAAGTATATTTCAAATGAATATTCTAATAATAATTTTCATTTTTGTCTGATTTCTTGTTCACCATAATTTTTAACAAATTAATGTTTGTAGTCTTGAAAATTGTCATCCAGAAATGAATGTCATTCCCATGGGGCTGAATTTAGGAACTAAACTTTATGATGTTTACAGTTAAATAAAAAGATAACGATGATAAAGGAGAGGACTCATATTTTTAATAAACTATATAGCCATTATTTAAAGGCTAGAGACCTAAAGAGAGATCTAAAAGTTCTTAAAATATCACACTTATAAATATAAAATAATATGAAAAAGAAATGACATTTTTACACTCCTCCATTTGTTTTCCATTTAATAAGGCATAACATTTCTATTAATTTTAGGATAGTTTTGTTTTAGATTTATCTTGAACTTTGCTGATTCCATTTGATTTTATATTTCTAACACCTTGTTGTGTTTATCAAAGCATCAGAGACTTGCATCATTAAAAGGTTAATGGATTTCATGAGTGAGAAAAATAATCCCATTTGATCAAATAGAAATTAGCTGGAAAGAAATATGAAGATGGATGGCATTTAGGGTATTTTGAAGTCTTGCATGTTTTTTCCTGCAAGTAATACATTAAAAGTAAGGTAGGAATAATGTGCAAATATCTTTTCATTATAACATACTAGGATTTATTAGGATAAAAAGCAATTTTATGTGGGACAGATTTGTAGAAAAACAAGGTGGAAATATTTTGGTAGAGACAAGAATGTATCTGAATTATTTCAGCCAGATTCCCTGTGAAAGATTGAGAAAAATATTTGCATACTGGAAATTTACTGAAGCGTGCTTTCATAAACCTCTGTGAGAGAGTAAGGGAAGTGAGACTGAGAAGTACAGGACTGATCAGCTTTAACTGATTCCATGAAGAGCTCTGAAACTCATCCACTCCTTCAGAACTGCGACCTGTTGAAGCACTAGGGAAGTTTTAGAACTGCCATATAGAATAGTCACTGGAGGTTGGTTTCTTCTGGTGAGAGTGTAAACTTGCGCAAGATAATTCTCTAAGGCAATCTCAGGAAGAGACTCCATTCTGAGCCATCAGTAGCCAACAAGCCTGGCAACCAAAGTAATGATAGCATCAGTCCTGAAAGGAAGACCTGAGTGTCACATTATAGCATTAACTTCAACATACTGAATAATAGGATAATACATATCTTGAAAAGTTTCCAAAGGTGGAAAGAGAAAAAAAAGAGAACTAGGCAGCTCCGGGTCTTCCTTCCTCCACTGAGACACTGAGTTAATAACAATACCTGCATGAGAATATTGCTGTAAGAACTCTGGAGACTGACTGATTTCTCAGCAGGTATCTTGAAGGCCAGAAGGAAATGAGATGATACAGTCAAAGAGCTAAAAGAGAAAACAAAACTGTTAATCAAGAATACTGTTTCTGGCAAAACTGTCCTTCAAAAATGAGGAACAAATTGAGGGGCACCTGGGTGGCTCAGTCAGTTAAACCTCCAACTCTTGATTTGGCTCAAGTCTTGAGATCTAGCTCCATGTTGGCTTCTGTGCGTGAGCGCAGGATAAGTCTAAATAAATCAAGAAGGTGGAGAACATACAAAGTAACTTCTCTGATAATAATGGAATAAAACTAAAAATAAATAGCAGCAAGAAAACCAGAAAATCCACAAATATATGGAAATTCAACAGCATACTCTTTTTTTTTTTTTTTTTAAGATTTTATTTCAACAGCATACTCTTAAACAACTAATGGGTCAAAGAAGATTTCTCAAGAGAAATTAAGAAATGCCTTCAGACAAATGAAACCAAAACATGGAATGCTGTGAAAGCTGTACAATGAAGGAAGTTTGTAGCTCTAAATGGATACATTAAAAAAAGTAGGATTTAGGGGCGCCTGGGTGGCTCAGTGGATTAAGCCGCTGCCTTCGGCTCAGGTCATGATCTCAGTGTCCTAGGATCAAGCCCCACATCGGGCTCTTTGCTCAGCGGGAGCCTGCTTCTCTCTCTCTCTCTCTGCCTGACTCTCCGCCGACTTGTGATCTCTCTGTCAAATAAATAAATAAAATCTTAAAAAAAAAAAAAAAAGTAGGATTTAAATTCAATAACCTAACTTTACACCTCAAGAAATTAGAAAAAACATATAAACTAAACCCAAATGTAGCAAAAGAAAGGAAACAATTAAGATTGGAGCAGGGATAAATGAGATAGAAAAATTTTAAAAAATTTAAAAAATTAAAAATTAAAATTTAAAAACTTAAAAATTTAAAAAAAATTTTAAAAATAGGCAAATCAACAAAACTAAGAGTTTTTATCTCAAAGAGATTATTTGTACATCCATGATCATAGGATCATTCATCACAATACCTAAGAAATGGAAGAAACCCTAATGTCCATCAATAGATGGATGGATAAAAAAAATGTAGTACACATGTACAGGGGAATATTATAGAGCCTTAGAAAGGAAATACTGTCATGTAGCTACAACATAGATGAACCCAAGTACATTATGGTAGAAGAAATAAGCCAGTCACAAAAGGCAAATACTATATGATATATATAAATAAGATATATAGATAGATAGATAGATATGATATATCTATAGTAGTCAAATTTATAGAAATGGAAAGTAGAATGGTGGTTACCAGGGGCTCAGGAGAAGGCAGTGAGAGTTGTTTAGTGGTATAGAGTTTCAGATTTGCCAGATGAAAGTTATAGAGACCTGTTTCACAATGTGAACATACCTAACACTACTGAACTGTGTACTTAAAAATTAAGTTAAGATAGTAAATTTTATATCACTTTTTATCAAAATAAACATATGAGTATGTTTATATACACTATTTATAATAAATATTATAATTACAGAATGTTATATACTAAGCATTATTTTATATAATATTAAATATGTTACTCTAACACATAACACATACATATTAAATACATATATATGTTATATACATATCTGTGTGTATATGTGTATATAAATATGTGATATGTATGTATATACATATAATGTATATATAAATATAATCTCTGGAGATGAGATCTAAGCATCAGTATTTTTAAAGCTTCCTGGATGAAAACCATATACAGCCAAAGTTAGCTTGGCACTTGGCACTGAACTAGTAAGCGGACTTAGCAAGTGGTTCTGAAGCTCATTTTTCTTATTTTTAAGATAACCATAATAATACCTGTGCTGTTTACCTTTAATACATGAGAATGGGCTTTCTAGAATTCAAAAGTAACTTAAAAATTAAGTTTTAAAGGAAAATCTTGATAGAATCATGTGTTGTGTGTATGAGTGTTGTTAAATTATTTCAACTTTACGATATATTTGAAAATATTTTTCATTTAAGAAACATACTTCATTGTGTTTTTAAAAATCCCCAATATTTAGGCATGATTTTATGGCCTTTCATCAAAACAAAAAAGATATTCTTAATCATTTGCTATGCAGGTGAAATTATTGTTGGTCCTAATTATTTACTTCTCCTCCCAGTAAAAGTATTATATTTCTTTGCTCCATAAACATCAGATGTCCCATTTTACTTTCTTTGGTCAGTGAAATCTGAACAAGAATGACATATGCCTGGCACTTCCGAGAAGAGTCTTTCAGAGTTGAATCAGGGATCTTACTGGTAGTGCGGCCATCTTCCCAGGCTGGGGTTTTTTCTTTGTTCTTGAATAAAGAGAACAGCTGCAGGTGAGCCATGGAGAGACAGAGGAGGAGCAAATAATAAATGTCTGTTGTGGAAAGCAACCAAGATATTTTAGGTTTTTTTTAGTATAATATGATGAGAGCTCACCAACACAGCTTGAAGGTTATTAAAAACAAAAAGTTACCCCTAACAAAGCAAATCGGCCTGATGAAGAAAAAAAGAAGTTAACACCTAAAGAAACTCATTTGTACAGGCAGTTTTAGAAATGTTTCGTTAAAAATTATGGAATGAAGAACATATAATTAATAGCACTCTTAAGTTATGTCTGTACCTTTCTGCATTTAACAGCATGTCTTGCGGATGGTTTTATATTATCCCAAGTAAAATCTACCATCGTTTCTCATGAATTCATTCTAAAGCTGTAGTGTGCTTTCATTAACCAATTTTCTGCTTGGGAACAATTAAGGTTTTAATCTATCTTTTATTAATATAAACAGTGCAACAATGAAAATCCTTGGACAAATATCGGTCCCGTTTTTAGTAAGTAAACTGGCCATTCTTTTGACTGGCTGCCCTTTCAAGTCTGCTGTGAGCTGTGTTAACACTCGCGCAGGTCCTATATGCACTGTCATGCTCACGCAATCAAATGTCTCCCAGTGTCTTTGTCTTTCTAACAATGTCATTTCAATACAATTAATCTTCATCCAATTAAATAACTGCTTTACTTTTCCTGTTGGGGTCTATCTCAACTGGAAAATCTTCAGTGAAGTGAACTGGTAAGATAAACTCATCTTTTTCTTACTGTTTTTCCATTTAATAGCTACAGTTTGAGGCCCTTCCAACTATGAGGTATTGAGAACAGGAGAAAGAAAAAATATCGCAAGTATCTAATTTGACTGGCAGAAAAAAAATTTGTGAGAATTTCGACAGGTAAAATTGTAATCTGATCCTTTTTTAAAATCCTAATGCTCTGTATGTGGCAGAATCCCGTGTTGATTCTTTGTCTCTTATCACAGGCTTCTGGGTTCTTTAAGTCATCCCTTACCTCATATGACTGAGGGTCCTTCATCTGTAGAATATTTGCCTTGGGCAATGCCATCTCCATCTGGCAAATTAAAAATATCCCACACTTTGGGGTTTCCAGCAGCTCACCTTATTGCAAATTTCATCTCAGACTTCCGGAAGTAGTATTATGGAGCCAACATCTGTCCCTAGGAAATTTGTATACTTCTGCAATTGAAGCCCCAGTATATCCCTCTTTCTTTGCTATGACACAGGTAGGCCAGCTGCAATGAAAACATTTTCTTCAGTCAGGTGTAATTCAGGTTCTGGACACTATGATCCTTAAACTACACAATACAGGTGTCAAGCAGTCTTGGAGGTTTATTGAAGTCTGTGTCACTTAGCTTGAGAAAGTTGCTAAGTTTTTCCTTCTCTCCTCACATGGAGAAAGTACAGACTATACTAACGTGCTGAAATCTTCTCAAACTCTCACTGAAGTTGTACTCATCACATGCCTCCTGAATCACTCATTAATATCTTAGCCTTTTCCTTTATGGCCCGGAAAGGCATAGGCCGGTCCTACCAGAGCTGGTTTCACTATTTCTCGGTATGTTTGGGCTGTGAAGCAGCTAGCTTTTAGGGCATTGGGATATTACAACTTGGCATAGAAAATAGGAAGATACTGAACAAAGCATTGAACTTATCGTTTCATAACTTGATGTTCACATGTGATCTGTATGTAGGCTATATCTCCAGAGGTGTAATTGCTGTGTTAAAGGGAATGTGCATTGTTAAAGGGATTGCCTTAATAGTCTTCAAAGAGGTCCCATCTATTTTCATTACTGCAGAATTTAAAATTACTTGTTTGCCCACTCCTTTGTTGACTCAGTTTCACCGGTATACTTCTTTGGATAGATCAAAACACTGTAATGATTCTTTTCACTGTACTCTTTAAAAAATTACTGGGGTTGCATATCTTCCCATTTGTTGATAGGCCTTTTTTTATATACACACTCTAAGTTCATATTTTAAAATATGGCCTCCTTTATCAACTTATATGTTATTTTACAGACAAAATAATAATAGTATAATTAAATTTCTCTATATTTGTTGCCAGAGTGAATAATGACAATATAATTTGATCAGTGATAAAAAGATTGCCATAGTATAGTCTATTATTTAATTCATTGGCAATCAGTCATCTTATTTATTAAGTTAATTAAGCTAGACATTGAAGCATAATTTTTGACTTATTCTTCTTCAAGTTAAAGATCTCTGCTAGATGTTCACTTCTCTTCATTTCCAAGATATATCATATATTTTAAAATTATGTACAAATTTTGATTCAGTAATTACGTGTCTGGGAAATAATAAAATGTGTTCAATGGCCTATATACAGAAAAGCTTGTTATAAAAATCTATCAAGCAATTAAGGAATGTTTATATAAGATAATTTCCTTGCATTTGATTAAGTGATTTAGTATCTTATGCTATGAAAGGCATTTTATTAATTGAAAATGCTTATGTTTTTAAATACAAGGTAAGGAAAATAAATTTTAAAATAAATAAACAAATGCAAGGTGAAGAAAAGATTGTGAATTAATAGAGTGTTATATCATTTTCAGAACCACTTATCCACATATATGTGGATATATATAATACATACAATTATATATTCATTAAAAGACCATCCATGGAACACATAGAATATACATGCAATGTATACAGTATATATATAATTATTGATGCATCTATAAGCCCATTGAAAGAATTGGAACTAGATTTTTGTATACATTAGTGTATAGTACTTGGTGTATTTTACTTTTTAAATAATAAGATTATAAATGCTTTTATTGTGATTTTCTTCAAGTGTTCTCTGTTGACCATGATTTTCACATTAGAAAATAATTATATGTGGTATCTCAATGTGGTTTTGATTTTAATCTCCCTGATGGCTAATGGTGATGAACATTTTTTCATGTGTCTGTTAGCCGTTTGTATATCTTCTTTGGAGAGGTGTCTGTTCATGTCTTCTGTCCATTTTTTGAAGTGATTATCTGTTTTGTGTGTGTTGAGTTTGAGTTCTTTTTAGATCTTTGATATCAGCCCTTTATTTGTAGTGTCCTTTGTGAATATCTTCTCCCATTCTGTGGGTTGCCTCTTTGTTTTATTGACTATTTCCTTTGCTGTGCAGAAGCTTTTGATCTTGAAGTCCCAAAAGTTCATTTTTGCTTTTGTTTCCTTTGCCTTTGGAGACATGTCTTGAAAGAAATTGCTGTGGTCAATGTCAAAGAGGTTACTGCCTAACTTCTCCTCTAGGATTTTGATAGATTCCTACCTCACATTGAGGTCTTTTATCCATTTTGAGTGTATCTTTGTGTATGGTGTGAGAGAATGGTAGAGTTTCATTCTTCGATACATAGTTGTCCAATTTTCCCAACACCATTTATTGAAGAGACTGTCTTTTTTCCACCTTACAACAGTTAGAATGGCCAAAATCAATAAGTAAACAACAAGTGTTGGAGAGGATATGGAGAAAGGGGAACCCTCTTACATTGTTGGTGGGAATGCAAGTTGAAGCAGCCACTTTGGAAAACAGTGTGGAGATTCCTCAAAAAAATTAAAAGTAGAGCTACCCTATGACCCTGCAATTGCACTACTGGATATTTACCCCAAAGATACAGATGTAGTGAAAAGAAGGGCCATCTGTACCCCAGTGTTCATAGCAGTAATGGCTACCATTGCCAAACTCTGGAAAGAACCAAGATGCTCTTCAGCAGATGAATGGATAAAGAAGATATGGTCCATATCTTCTTAATACTCTATATACAATGAAGTATTATGTCTCCATCAGAAAGGATGAATACCCAACTTTTACATGGATGAGACTAGAGGAGATTATGCTGAGTGAAATTATTCAAGCAAAGAGAATCAATTATCATATGGTTTCACTTATTTGTGGAGCATAAAGAATAACATGGAGGACATTGGAAGAGGAGAAGTGAGTTGGGGGAAAGAAGTGAGAGGAGAAGAGAAGTGAGTTGGGGGAAGTCGGAGGGAGAGAAAAACTATGAGAGACTGTGGACTCTGAGAAACAAACTGAGGGTTTTGGAGGGGAGGGGAGTCGGGGGTTGGATGAGCCTGATGGTCAGTATTAAGGAGGGCATGTATTTCATGGAGCACTGGGTGTGGTGCATAAACAATGAATTTTGGAACACTGAAAAAATTAAATTAAATTTAAAAAATATATATATATTTTAATATATGAATATAAATATAATAATTAGGTTGAACTGTAGATTTTTTTGAACTTTTAAAATAGAATAATGTGATACCCCCCAAAATTAGGTTGAAGGAGGATAAATATAAAATTACAATCAGATCACTAATATAAATAATTAAGAATAAATTTGATATCATGAAACAGAAACACATACATACATTATTATACATCTGATAGATAAGAGCCAGGAATTTGATCCTTCTTTAGATGTCAAACCATTAATAGCTGATAACAGGATTATTAAATGGGCAGGAAACATAGAGCACAGATTTCTAGGTGGCAAAGGTCAGTCTATTTTTCTCTTTTCGTCCACTTAAGAGAGGATACTAACATCTTTGCAGCATTACTATCTTATGATCAGTGACAGGTTTTATTAAGCTGTTTGCTGTAATGTTTCATGACCATAGAAAAATAATAGTATAAATTTAATATTTGAAATGAAAAACCTTCTGGCTAATAATGCAAACTAGCTCTAGGAGGAAAATGTGTTTGTGTGTTTGTATTTATACATACCTATACATTTGAGGAAGTCAGATGGAAAGGAAGATGATTTAAAAATAGATGTCATAGCTCAGTGATTCTCTTATATCAAGTCTGATCTTGATTATATCTTTAAAAGGTTAACATTCCCTGTGGGAGGCTCCCTTTTTGGGTAAAAACATTCTATTTTAGAATTACCCATGGTGAAAACCTACATGTGCCCTAAAGAAAAACTGTTTCTGAGATATTTAAGTAAGCTATTGTTTGGAGAAATCTTCAAAATAGAATCTTTCTTGAAGGTGCACTGAATGTTCACAAAAATTATTTTAACTGCCTCTTTACAATTCTACAATGAAATAATATAGTCTATAAAAAAGATCCTGGAGCAAAACTTAGAAGTATGGAGGAGGATGTGTATTGTTTAACCAGCTGCTATAAATTTAATGTGGTAACATTATTGTCACAAAGAATTTTATTGATTTTTTTTCCAAGTTACTTATCTACACATTTATTGTGTCAGTTCCCAAATTTATTTTACTCTGAATTCCCGTAAGAACATATTAATTAACTGCTATTTATAATGAAAGGAAAGAAATATGATTTGATTTGAATAAAGGTTTAACTGAATACAAGTATTGCGCTGACATTTAAATGCTTTTATTTTTGCCTGAGTTTGGAAAATGTCACATAATTTGAAATTTAATTTATTTTATCAACATACACAGCGTGACTCTTTGAAACAAATTTTGAGTTTGTGTACTTCTCCGTTGTATGGTATATTTCTTAATCTGAGTAGATTATCCAATTGATTTTCATGACTACAGTTATAATATATGAATTGCTATGGGTTTTTTAATATAGGAAGACTACTATAAAACAACAAAATAAACATTAAACAACATGTTTGTCATATCAATTGGCCACATATACTACCAATACCCTTTAATGATAATTCAGTGCTCTGAAACATTGCTCTGATATTTTTAATATTGAAAATATATTCTCTCTAAAAAAATTTTAAAGATGGCTAAGATTAATTAGGAAGTATTTGTAGCTCTATAATACTTTCTGATATTCAGTTAGTTGGGTGAATGAGCATATTGGTTGTTTATAGTCATGTCTCTCCTGATTCAGCAGATAACAGGGCCCCTACTATACTATGTTAAATATGTTGAATCTTCCCCAATAGCAAACAATAAAATGCTCTTTAACCATTAAGCTTTTTTTTTCTCATTGAATGTAAGGTAAAAAAAATATATATATAAACATCACGTATGATGAAATCTTAACTTGGAGGTATACCAGAAAGAATTTTATTCAAGATGCTAACCATGAATATTAAGATTACAAATAATGTCTTTCTCATCAATGTTTAATTAAATTATATTTGTCTACAAAGATTAAGCATGAAAGTGGATTCATATAAACACTTTGTGTTCCTTCTAATATTTAATGAATTGACCATGAGCTTTAAATTTGTTTCTCTTGCTGCATTTGTTTTACCTTGCAACAATTTAATATTCCTTTTCATGAAACTTTGTAGAGTGATACATTATAAACAAGGAGTGCATTGCTTTATGTTTCTAATGTGATTCTTTGCATTACTTGCTGAGCATATGAGGAAATAAGCTATCTCCGATTGCTCTCAGAATTACACATTACAGAAAGATAGTGTTATGAGTCATATTTCGGAGTATCCTGGGTAATGAAATTTAAAGCATCATAAAGGCAAATGGCATTAGGCATGTGGTTACAAGAGCATGTGCTCACTCAGGTTCTGGTCAGTTGATTTTTAAATAGGAAATAGAAATCTAGGGCACATATCTTCCACGCTGGGGCCTCATCAGAGTTTTAACCACCATTGCCTATGTGAGGGAAAACCCTTCCTTGAGATACTTAAGATTGGCAAAAGTTGGTATGATTAAGGAATCAATTTCACTGCTAGGTCTCTATATATAGTTTTGTAAAATACCCTCCCATTAGTCTGAAATGTAAATTCGGGAAGCATTTGTGTCTAGATGACACAAGAAGTTATATATACAATTTTCTAAGTTTGTTCTACTTATAAATTAAATAGTAAATTTAATATACTATAGTTTCCTACCTAAAATCTACCAATCAATATCATGTTGTAGAAAATCATCTATGAAGTATTTTTTTCAGTTGTTTTATTTAATTGTAATTGTGGAAACTTACTGATTTCATGGGATTTTTTCATAATCATGTATTTTTAAATATTTTTTTATTTGTAAAATCTGCTGTTGGGGTGATTTCAGGAAATTAAACACATGTTTATACTTCTTATGGTCATTGAGGTACCATTTAGTAAATCATTCTTCAAATTTATTATACTATGCTGTATGGCCTGTAGATTAAATGTATATATATTTTAAAAGTTTTTAAGGAATCCTATGGAGATAATTTGCATTCTTTAGGCAAACATATTTCTATATCTTGTTTGGTTTCTGTTTAATATACACAATATCTTTCTATTCAAGTTTGTATCTTCTTATATGATATTACATAAATTTATTTCTGACAACTTCTTTTCTGGATTGTCTAGCAGATATAGACTTACTATAGCCTTACAGAAAAGAAAATGTGGGGCACCTGGGTGGTTCAATGGGTTAAAGCCTCTGCCTTCAGCTTGGGTCATGATCCCGGGGTCCTGGGATCGAGCCCCTCATCTGGCTCTCTGCTCCGTGGGGAGCCTGCTTCCTCCTCTCTCTCTGCCTACCTGTGATCTCTCTCTCTCTGTCAAATAAATAAATAAAATCTTAAAAAAAAAAGAAAATGTTATTATAGTTTCTTACAAGTTTGCATTTGTATAGCAAAGCTGGATTAATAACTGAGAAAATGTGGATTTTTATTTATCTATAAATATTTGAGTGCACAATAAGCCAAGACTAAAAGGAGAATTTTGTGCATAGCTATTTCTCTGGAGGGAAAAGATTTTTGTCATGACTTACTATATTAGTTTACAGTAAACTCTATAGAGCAATTAATATCATTTTTAAAATTTTTTATTGTAGATTTTACTTCATTAAAAAATTGGAATTCAAATATATTGTAAGGAGTGTACTGTAGCCTCTAAAGTGTTAAGACATATGTTACTTTTTCATTGAAGAAAAAAGATAGATAGAATTTATCCCTCTTGATAACTATGAATAATGGAAAATTAAAGAGTATCATTTTAGCTATGTTGGAAAGTATGGCTCACCTTTTGTAGGCTTTTACTTAAGTTTTAACTTCTCAGTTAACTAACCTCTTCTGAACCACAGAAATCTGTGTATACAAATTATAGCTTAAGTTTACTTCATAGCACTTTTAGTCTTTGACATAACATAAGAATTCATTTATTTATTAAGTTATTTCATTCATTCACTTGCTAGTTTATTCTTCTGTTTTCTGTGTCTCCCCACTAAATTAGAAACTCCAAAACAATAGAAGTTTTTGTCTGTTTGTTTCACTGCTATATACCTAGAATAGGGCTCAGTACATAGTAAAAGGTGATTTAGTATTTATTGAATTGATTACTTATTGGGACTTATGCATAATATTCTAACTGTAGATGTAAAATAAATTTCTACTACATTGTATCAGAGACTATTATATAAGTTGCTAACAATATAAACTTTTTTTTTTTTTCCTAATTGAAAATTGCAAAAGAACAGTCATTCATCTTTATGGCTTCACTGCAACATTGGCCAACATTACTGGAATTTCATAGATATTTATAAAGTGAATTAGTGGAACCAATTTCAAAACATGTTATCAGAGGGAAACAAATATAGTACTGACTAGATAGATAAATACTATGGAATACAGGGTAAAAAGTAATGCTTTAGGTGGTGTCAAGAGTCCATAACTTACATATATTGTGCAATGATTACATGAATTTAATATTCATCATCTCATATAGAATCAAAAAGAATTTTTTTTTCCTTATGAAGAGAACTCTTGAGATTTATACTCAACAATTTTCAAACATATCATATGCTTGTGTTAACTATAATCATCATATTGTACATTACATCCCTAGTACTTATTTATCTTATAACTGGAATATTGTACGTTTGACCATCTTCATTCAATTCCACCTTCTTCCACCCCCCATCTGTGGTAACCACAAACCTGTCCTCTTTTTCTGTTTTTGTTTTTTTTTGCTTTTTTTTTTTGTTTTTTCCAGATTCCACATGTAAGTAATTGTCTTTTTCTGCCTGACTTATTTCACTTGGCATAATGTCCTCAGGAACCATTCACATGGTCACAAATGACAGGATTTCCCTCCCTTTTTTTCCTTTAAAGATTTTATCTTCACTGTAGATGACCTGAGCCAAAGGCAGACACTTCACCAACTGAACTACCCAGGCACCAAGCTTTAAAAATTATTTCTTAATCCATTTTGTTTTTCTCACAAACATCTTTTACTTCATGAACTTTTAAAATAATTATTAGACAATAAATGGCCATCTTAAGCTATCTATGTTTTTAATCTTCTGTATTTGATTAAAAATTTTTATCTCAAGTTATAGGATGTTATAATTGCCTTGAGCTTATTAATAGTAAACAAAGTATATTGGATCAATGAAGAAAATTCAAATATTTAGAGAAGTAAAGGAACATAACAGTCATGCTCTCTCCAGTCATAGGCAAGAGATAATTACTATGGATGTAATCATTTATTCTCTTAAAAAATCATTATGACTGAGCATATTTCTATGTGAACCAGTTTAATTCTATGACATTGTTTTCATTACTGTCTTAGCACATGATCCCTTGTATGCAAATTAATTTCCTCAAACTATCCCTACACACCAAGGTCATCTGCAGTTTTTTACCATTTAAGTAGAACAACAATCGTAGAATTAAATCTTTATGCACATATTTTAGATAAAGTTATGGAGTCATAAAATTGAATAAGAGAGTTTTAAGGTTTTTACCATTGCAAACTTATACTTCAGAGGAGTTGTATAAGTTTATAGTTCATCTAGCAGTGTATGAGAATGCTGGTGTACTTTTACTTACTGTAATTCTTTTTTCTTATATTTAATATTTACCTAATCACAGCCTAAATTTTCATGTTGTTGTCATTTCAAGAAGTCTTCCTTGTATTCTGAAAACATGGTTAGTTTTCTCTTTTGCAATAGTTATAGTTTTTTAACAATTTTATTGTTGAATTTCACAGGACACTATTAAGTATTAGTGGCAATCATTGCCTGTTTTCATTTCTTTGCCAGTTTTCCACTTCAGGTCCTATTGGTCTGTAGACATTAAACTCTGGCATAAAGGGTGCCTATACTGCCTTTTCTCTGGACTTGGAATATTCATCTCATGCTGGTATTTTTAGTTTCTTCCATGGCCTCCAGTCCTGAATAATGTCTTTGCCACCTCCTCATTTTGATCCAAGATATTTGATGTCGAGAGGTCAGAGTCTTTGAAAAATGCTTTTCTGGTTCTAATCTATAGTCTTTTAATATATGCAACAATCAGAAGGAAATATGTAAACGTAATATATATGTTCAGGTTTTCTGCAAAATTCACTTTTTAAAAAGTCTGCTAAAATATAGTGTAACAACTAAAAGAGACAGTAGATCTTATATAAGGCAGATTTATAGCTATTGCTTTTTTTTTTTTTTTTCTCCCCCCTGCTTGTGGCAGCTAACCTTGGCAAAAAGAACCCTTTTTGCTTTTGGAGTAAAACCTGTAAATTCAGATTTTTCTCTCCTTTCCTCCCAAAACCTTGTCTTTGGCTTTGTCACTGTCTTCATTCATCACCAATTAACTTAAATGTGGATGAAATTCTGGAATATTTCATTATTATATCTTGAACAGTCCTTTTAAATTTCACTTGTAATTAGTAATTAACATTCTTCTTTGTTCAAATACAGAAAAGACTTGGTATTTTGAAGAACTCACTTTTTTTGATTGGCATTATTCTACTTTTAAATTAAAAGAAAATGTAAAAAGGCTATTTTTGTATGGCATATGTTAATAAAAATAATGCTACTGATTTTCATTTGTAGCTTGTACAAATAAATGTTTTAACATTACATAAAAATTAAATGTTGACATTTTACATTTTAACATTATATACAAATTACATAAAAGCAGTAGGTCAGAGAGAGAGAGCGTATATGTTGTATCTAAATTGTTTATTATGCTCAAATATGAAATATTGATATAGAATATATAGTATTCAACATATATCTGATGGCCTTAATTGTTTACACTATTTAAGTGTATTTAAACAACTTTGAGGTGAATTTGATAAAAGAAACCATACCATTTTAAGGAGTAAATCTTGTTGCCTTTCCTATGTATTTAAATTGGACCATTTTACTTAATAAATCAGAGGCATTTTCCTTTTTATTATCTGTAGTTCTCTTTTAAAACTTTAAATCTAATCAACTCTTTTAGTAATATTAACTTCCCCTATCTAGGCTAAGGTCTGGATAATGCAGAGATCGTTTAATCCTAAAGAAAGTGGGAAGGTGTCCACATTCATGGCCATTGCTTAAAAATACTCAGAAACAAAACCCACACACACATCCATGTGCAGATACCAATAATACATTTTTATATGTAATTTGGAATTGTTACTCTAATGCTGTCTTTGATCATTTTATTCTTTTAATATGTATTTTTACTACTTTTTAAAAAAATTTGGGACTATGTTAATTTACTTTCATTGTCCTTTCTAGCAATTATGGTGGAAGTTATGATTCTTGGGAAAAATTTTACTTTTTCTTTTTCAGGAAATAGTTTTCTTTTTTTAAGATTTTATTTATTTCTTTGAGAGAGAGAGAGAGAGAAAGAGAAAGAGCACAGAGGGAGAGTTAGAGGGAGAGACAGACCCCACTGAACAGTCTCACTGATGTGGGACTCGGTCCCAGTATCCTGAGATCATGACCCGAGCTGAAGGCAGACACTTAACCAACTGAGCCACCCAGGTGCTCCTTAAGGAAATATTTTCTCTAAGAAACTTACATGTTCTTTTATTTAGTGTGAAATCAAGGCAAATCATGAAAATAACATGAATGTAACACTGTAAGACAGCTTTTAAGCTTTTTGCTGATTGGCCTAGGTTAAGGTTTTTTTGTTATTATAAGTAAGGAATTTTTTTGTGTGGAGGAACCGAAGAGAGATTTATGAGAAAATTGTATTTATCCTGGAAATCTTTTGATTTTTTAAAAATCTAGCTTTTATAGAAAATTAATTTGTAAAAGCAGTCATTTGACTTAATGCATGGAGAATCAATCCTCACATTTACTGAATAGAAAATAGAATTTGTGGTCAGCATAATAAGATTTCTTCTCCTGATTAAGATAGATGTTTCTGCAAGTGGGTTGTATACATTTTGCAAAAGAAATAACCTTGCTAAATGCATCACTGCATTATCTTGCTTACAGAAAAATCCTTCCTTTCTTAGTTCTTCTTGTGACCCTAATCTATCGGTTAAATGGGTGTAAAATGGTATATGGATGGTGCATGATAGTAGACTGTAGAGATTTGTATATAAAACACTTAAAGCAAGTAAAAGTAAAGTCCTCAGAAATTTATCTCCCTAGGGTTAATACATTAAGTTTGAATTTACAAAGCTACAACTGTGTTCACATTACTATGAATAAATATCATCTATTCATTTAAAAAGTAACTCTCATGCTGTGAAGTGTGTAAACCTGGCGATTCACAGACCTGTTCCCCTGGGGATAAAAATATATTATATGTTTATAAAAAATAAAAAAATACATTAAAAAAAACCTAATGATGCATTATATGTTGGTTAATTAAATGTAATAATACATTTTAAAAAAAAGTAACTCTCAATGTAAAAGTACATAGATGCACTCTTGGCTCATTTATCTCATTATGTGTCATAATATTAAAAAAAAATACTTGTGAGTTTTTAATTTTCATTAGTGTTCCAGTTAACAAGAGCACCAAAATTTGCTGACAACCTTCCCCAACGTAATGTGATATCTGAGCAAAGAGGTGTTTCACACCCTGCTCAGCATACAGGTTTTAGCAGTGGACCAGAAGCTCACAATTTGGGTGTGGATTTCTATCAAAATTTGGATGAGACTCCTCTCCTTTTGAGAGAATTATGTTAAAGTAGAAAAAGATCTAAATGTGGGCTTTGCTCACCGATGTCTCAGGTTTCAGGCCAGATACCTGGCAGATGTCATAATGGATACTGACACATGGGGGAGACTGAAGGCTTTGAGAATTGGGCTTGTTTATCTACTTTATTTAGCTTAGCTTGACTTTCAAACCAAAGATGTTTTCCACTGTGAATCATTTACACAAATTTGGGTGTTTTCTTGGTTTGAGTATCTGGACCACAGAGTCTTTTTGTTGTCTGTTATTTTAAAAAGTCTTTTTAGGTTCTAATTTAAAGAAATACTTGTTTATTACAGATATTTGGAAATAAAATAGAAGAAAATAACCCAACAACACAGAGTATAAAAATTTTAGAGGCGAGGATGTATTATTGTTAAGTCTTTTCATGTCTTTTGTATTCCTATTTGTCATATCTCTATCATCTAACTCATCCATCTGCCTATTTTTAAAATGAAACAGCTATAGTACTGCATATGTCCCTGTAGAACATGTATTTTTGTATATGTATCTATTTACATCTCTATTTAAAAACTGCAAAGTAGTCCATCTTAATTATATAATGTTATAAGCAATACTGGAATAAATATACATTAGAGATATATTTGCAAATAATCATTATTAGTTCTTTAGGAAAAATTCATAAAACTGCAAGTTTAATAAGTTCACTTTAAAGAAATTTGATTATTGTCAAATCTCACCAGGAAGATACCAATTGGTTGGTATAATTTTTGTAATATGTTTAATAGCTTATATGAGTTTAACTAGTTTCTATTTTTATCACTTCTTAGATGGTCTTTAAAATTTATCCTTTTTGGAAAATCATTAAGATCTTCTTTGTGTCATTATGGGTCTGTATTATAAGTGATTGAGATTTAAGAAGTGAGCCCTTAATCATTGACTGTATAGCATAAGCAAGAGGCTAAACCAGAGAAGGTACTGACTACCACACTGTTTCATTTTTCCTCATGGAATGGCTCCACTGATGGGGACATGGCTTAGCCCAGATGTGGGGAATAGTCTCATTGTTTTGGGAGCCTTGCAGTTTTGTGGACCAAAGTTTCCTGCAGTTTTATGGACAAGAGGACTGGGCCAGAGGGAAGGAGAATGGTAAGGGCTAAGAATGAAAAAGCACTAAGGCAGAGTAGATAAAAAATATCTTCAGGTTTTCTTACCTCCGTCAGATCAGGAGATCTCAGAAGAGGTGCCTGGGAAAGGTCTCTGCTGAAGGCTCCAGGGCAGAGGTCTCTGAATGCAGATATCTGGGCTAGGATTTCAGATATGCAGCGCATGGTGGGCTAGGGAGACCTGAGTTCTTGACTCTAACTGTCCTTAGAAGCTGCAATGCATTGACTGCACAAGCCTTATGAGGACAGGGCAGCTTTCCCCCAGTGAGGAGTACCAAATAAAGCCGTGGTAATGGCCTATGGTTAGGTTTCAGTGATTATATATAGATTTGCGGCCAGGGGCCAGACTTCTCAACAAGATACGTTAAATCAAAATAAATATTTATACATTATGTGATACTTATGCATATATATTGAATCACACAAACTTTAATTATGATTGCATAAAAAAATAGCCCATGTCTGCAGGTGGTGATTTATCAACCTGCTTACTGCCAGTAGAAATCTGTGGGCCAACAGCTTTCTTCCGTTTTGCCCCCCTCCCTTCCCTTGTGGTTCAGGCTGGCAGTGTTTCTGCTGATAGGAAATTCTTAAGAACTTTATGGTTCTCCCTTATATATCACGTGGGTTCAGTGAACTCAACAAGAGGCACCTCCCCAACATCTTTAGGAGATAATTCTATCTCAATTTCTGGCTTCTGCTGACGTGGTTAAGACCAGTATGCTTGTGTTTTGTGATGTCTGTTAGTTTGGTTAAGAGGGTTCGCGATCCATATCCGTAATCTGTTGTGACTACATACTCTGGATTTTGGTCTTTCTCAGTTTTAAGGGAAGAGATGTAGAGTCAAACGTGGTTTTTTTTTTACTCTAAATCATGTTTTCCTAACAGGGAATCTCTCTTTCTCCTTTTTTTTTTTTTTAAGATTCTATTTATTCATTTGAGAGACAGAGAATAGGGGAGAAGGGAGGTGTGGCGGTGAGGAGGGAGGTAGGAAAGACAGAGGAAGAGGGAGAAACTGACTTCCCACTAAGCACAGAGCCAGATGTGGGCAATCTCAGAACCCAGAGGTGAGGACCTGAGCCAAAGGCAGAATCCCACCTGACTGGTCCACCACGGTGCCCCCGTGAGAGTGATTCTCTTTATATTAAGGTCTTTCCCATCTGGAGAGGCTGAGGGTTGGCCAAATTGTCAAGTCCTGGTTATTTTTTCTTTTACAATTCCTGCGATGTGCTTTTATTTTACTACAACCAGTCAAAGAAATCAGACCACACCTCCAGTACCTTGCTTGAAATCTCCTAGACTAAAAATTCAAATTTATTCACCAATTCTGCTTTACCCATAACTGCAGGACATAATTCCATTAAACTTTCTGCCTATACCTGTTAAAATGTTTCTCAGTTTCTAAGGCCACACCAGCAGCAGCTTTAAGTACCATGTTTCTACTAATAGTCTGTTCATGATGATTTATATACTCTCTAAGGCAATTTAGATTTTCTATTATGCTACTCAGTTCCTTTGGATCCCTTACTAGCAAATGTGTTAGGATCCATTTTACTACTAACAGCTTGTTCAAGGAACTCTAGGGTTCTTTCATCATGTTCCTCAAATTCTTCTAGTCCCTGCCAACTGCCCATTTCCAAACCGAGTTCCACACTTTTAGGTATCTGTTCAATACACCTCACTTCTGAAACTAAAGTTTATATTACTTTTCTGTTGCTGTCATAACTAATGACCACTAACTCGGTGGATTAAAATAAGACAACTTCATCTTACAGTTCCAGAAGTCAGAATCATCTCAGTGTTCTTGGCTGGTGTGAGTTCTTACCTGAAGGCTCTGGGGGAATGCCCACTTCAAAGTTCACTGAAGTCCTAATGGTTGTGTTTTAGGACTGAGGCCCATGTTTCCTTGCTGGCTGTTAGGAGCATCTCTCACCTCCTTCTAGCCACCTGGAATTTCTTGTCACATTGCCGCTTCCCTCTGCAAACCTGCATAGGTGAATAAAATTTTTCTCAAGATTCAAAACTCTCTAACATCCCTTTCTGCTGTACCCCACTACCTCCATCTAGAGAAAGTTTTCTACTCTTAAGAGCTCATGTTATGGGCAACAGTGTGGCTCAGTTGGTTAAGCCTTCAGTTCAGGTCATGATCCCAAGGTCAAGTCCCTCATCTGGGTCGCTGCTTAGCAGGGAGCCTGCTTCTCACTCTACCCCTTCTTCCCACGTGTGCTCTCTCTCTCTCTTTCAAAAAAATAAATAAAATCTTTAAGAAAAGAAAGTACTCATGACCTTAGGCCCACCCAGACAACCTAGGATAATCTCCTTGTCTTAATTATACATAATTATATTTGTGAAATTCTTCTTGCCTTGTAATATAACATATTAACAGATCCAGGAGATGAATATGTAAACATCTTCAGGAAGTGATTATTCTGCCTACCACAATGGGAAGATTTTAGATATATATATAAAATTGCATATACATATACACACGTAATTCTAATATATATATATGAGAACTCCTTTCTCAGTTCTAGTGCCAAAGGACAGTGGTACTTAGCTGCTTAGTATAATTCTCAAAAGTAAATGTTTTTTTTCCAGGCTTATTAAATGAGATTTCTTTTTTTTTAATGCTAAATTTCCTGTTGCAGAAGTTTGATTATGATTTGCATTAAGGGAATTGGAAATTTTAATTGCCTGCAACAAGTATCTGGTCATAAATCATTTTATTGATTAAACCCAAATCAGTGATGACAAAAATTATAAAATTGTACCTCATCATTTGACCCCAAAGTACAAGTATGTAAACAAAGTCCATATATACCAATACATGAATTAATATAAAATAAAAAATACTTTTCAAGAAACAAAAAACGTGCATCTTACAAACATGGAGGAAATAAAAACTAACAAAATTCTGTAGTGTGGCATATCAGTGGGAAGAAAGTTTTCCATGGTTAGGAGTTATAAGTGAAAGAAGCAGAATAAATGGGGTATAGCTGGTATGAAAGTTATACATAAGAGGATATTATAGTATTTTTAGTAACTATGAATGATAATTTTAAAATTCCAATTTCACTCATTTTTTAAACATTGTGCCATGAATTTAGCAAGTTTAGTTAGAGAGCTTTGTGAAAGTAAGTTACCCATAGGCTATGAAGGTTCTTGCAAACTGTAAGAGAGTTTCATAAGCCACCACAAATTCATAATTAAATTCAAATTGCCAAAAGAATTAGGCAGGAATATTTACCTACTCAAAAATATTTTCTTCACAAATTTAGAGTAGTGGCCATATCATTCAGTGCAACTATTTGCTTGAAATTGTTGCAATTATGATATCTAGAATATAGCATCAGAACATAAATCCAAAGAATCAGTATTTCTAGGTGGTAGACCCCAAAATGTATTTTCTTGGAGTATTGAGTACATTAAAAAAAGTCACAAAATTGACAGACTGTATAACTTTCATAACTAGAATTTAGGCATACTCTTTGCATTTTTAAAATACCTGAGGGATGGAATCCATTTTCTTTCTTTCTTCAATCCCACCTGTGGTAGGACATGAGAGCATCAAAATTACCTGCTCTCAAGAGAAATGCTGGTCTGTCACTAGCAGAATCCAAAGTTCCAGACTTCCTGAGGGAAGTAATTGGCTTAAGGTGTGGTTATTTATAGTAAGCAATACTTTTTGCCTTCTTATAATTTGAATAAGTTGGCATCTTTAGTAAATTATATCATAAACCTCCAAAGGATTCCAGTTTTATTTGTACAAAGACCAAAACTCCATATGTAACTATTGCAAAATTCCTTTGTAATACTAATAAACACATAACCTCACAAGAAATTAAAACTGAGAGTTAACCTATAAAATGTGTGTACAAGAAGATGGCAGTGGGAGTGGTTATAAACTATTAATAAGGCCAAGGCAGGTAGATTATGTGAAATTAGGTTTCACCTCTTGGCCAATCATAGCTTCAATTCATGAAATAGATCCCAAATAGGAAAGAGAGTACATGTACTTTACTTGGAAACTGTATCCAAATAATGGGAGAGCTATGGTATGCTGCATTGGGTGATTCTTTTTGAGGTGAAACCCATTTACCCCATTCACCCCCTACTCTTAGCCTTTATAAATTGCAGATACATCAAGATCCAGAGAAGAAAAATGAAGAGAGCGGAAGAAGAAAGAGGTTTAGTATTGTGTATTGTTTTATGAGATGATTGCCTCATAAAGTATTCTAAGTAGGAGAAACCATAGGGAGAATCTTCATTACAGTTTATGCTGGAAGTGTTAGCTTTTATTTTTATAGTAGCTCAGTAGAATATAGAATCAGACTTCCGAGTTAGAAGAAGTAACAGTTCAGTGCAATAGTTTTGCATGAAACATTTCTGAGAAATGAAAAATTCTTCTAAAAGCTATGCCCATTAACTTAGCCCCCAATTTAACGTTGAGAAAGGAATTCTATCATCAACCAGTAAACAATAAACAAAAATAAATCTTAAGTTTTAGCAAAATTAGGCCTGGAAAATGTTTATATTTTAAAAGTAAAATTAAAAAATCTGTGATCTCGGTTATTTTTCAGTTATCCTTAAAGTTGTTAGACTGCTCTCATGTATCTTAAATGGAAGGCCAACTCTACTTGTATTTTCTCTTCATTTAACCACAGCTTAATGGTTATGGTTATAAGGCTGTGTTACAGACCATTGTCATAGAGAGATTTTTTGACTCTTGATGATTTCATTTCAAGTGTGATTTCAACATTTTTATTCAGCTTTATCCATTTATTTGTGGTGTCTGAAGCATATTTCAATCCCCATGCTACTAAACAATTACAGTCAATAATTTTATAAACAGTTTAAAACATATAAAACACTAGTTCTATGATGGCTTATGTTACTCATTTTGCCTATTACAGCGTGGAAGTATTTATTACTTGGATGACTACACTTGTCCTTGGTATAAGCATATTTAAATTCTGATGATCTAACAAGGGTCCAACCCAACTTCCTCATCCCTCTTCCAAAATTGATCCTCATCCTCATTCCTAACCTCTAAATGCTGAAATTACAACACTGACTTCCTAAGCCTATGTGTACTGTTTGATCTTGTCTAAGATACACTGATATCTAGGTCCTAGATAATCCTCAATGCTTGCAGCAAAAAAATAGCCCCTCGCCTAGTTTATATCTATTATTATGATGATTTGTTTTATTCCCCATGTTTTTTTTTTTTTTTTTTTGATCAACCTTTCTCAATTTCAGTCAAGATTTAGTTATTCAAGAGTCAGTTCCTGAGGTGCCTGGGTGTCTTAGTTGGTTAGGCATCTGCCTTCAGCTCTGGTCATGATCCCAGGGTCCTGGGATTGAGCCCGGCATAGAGCTCTCTGCTCATTGGGGAGCCTGCTTCTCCTTCTCCCTTTTCAGTTCCCCCTGCTTGTTCTCCACAGCTGTCTGTTCCTGAGTTCAATTAGTATTATTATATTTTCTTAGAATTTATCTCTCTTTCTCCTCTATTATTTCTTTTTTAATATTTTTAAGAAATTGATAGCAATATGATGGTCAGTATTTTAACTGGAAAGCTCAAAGAATTGTTGCATCCTAAGATCACTAAAATAATTGCCACAAACTGTAAGAGTAATGCCATACTGGGAAGAAGTGGTTACCTCTAAAGGAGGAGCTCTGTTCCTTTTAGATTCAAGATAAGAAGCAGTATCAATCAGCAAGAATGAATTTAGATCATTGTGTGTGCACAAAATGATGTCCAGTTCTATATCCATGTCTTTATCTCTGTTCTAAAATCATCTACCCAGTGAACTTTCAAGTCCAGTTCCTAATCATTATCTTAGTCTCCCCTTGCAGTAGACAGAATTCTAAGGTGGGGCCAAGATTCCTGCCCCCTGGTGGACAAGTCCTTCATAAATCTCTCTTCTTGAGTGTGAGCAGGACCTAGGAACATGATGGGTTGGTTGATGTTTCTATGACAGGACTCCATTTCAGCAGATTGGAGAAAGATTCTTCTTACTTTGAAGAAGTAAGCTTTCGTGTTATGAAAGGATCATGTTGCTAGAATTGGAAAGTACCCTTCAGAAGCTGAGAGAGCTCGGTAGGCATCTTGTAAGAAAACAGAGACCTCTGTCTTACCACAATGGAACTGAATTCTGCTAACAACTTTAATGAGCTTGGAAAAGGACTGCAGGCTGCATATGAGAATACGTCTGGTTGATGCCTTGATTTTAACCCGGTGAGGCCTTGAATGGATCATCTTTGTAAGGCCTGGATGCCTAAGCTACAAAAACTCTGGAAAAATAAATAGGTGCTGCTATAAGCCTTCAAGTTTGTACTCAAATTTTAATACAGTAGTACAAAGCTAATACTCTTTTCAAATGCCTACTTAGACTTCTTTTCCAGTGCCTCAATCTGAACTCCATCCCACATAGTCATATCACTATCTATTTTGTTGCTTTGTTTATTTTCTTCATAGAATTTATTACCATCTGAAATTACATATTTTCTTGTTGAACTGTAAAACATTTAATAATAGCTAATAATAATGGCATTCTTATACAGTATCCATCTTTGTGCATTACTCATTTAAGCCTCATTCTCAACCCGTGAAGAAGGCAGGCTAATTTTTATTTTTTAAGGGCTATTCTGGGATATTGATGTGTTAAGTAATCATTTCAAGATTACGTAATTGTCAAATGGGAAGACTTGGATTTAAATCCAAGTTATTCTTATTTGGTAGCTCTTATGATATTATTCTGCTTTAAATAATATATTTTATGTTATTATACCAGTTGTATGTTATTATTACCTTAGTCTTCCTATTGCATTCTTCCACACAAAAAAGAAAAATAAAAGATAACTTTATGATCTCATATAGAGCCAAGTATTTATTTTCAACCTTCATGACAAAATATGCTTTTCCTTTTTTATAATGATTGAAATGCCCAAGATAGATTTTTCTTATGAAAAATAGTTGACATTAAACTATTAAAGCAATAAAAAACAGAAATCCAGAGAGACTTTAATACTGTGAAGATCAGTTGCAAAATTGTTCTACTATATTACAGTGGAGTCTCAAAGGGTTTTGTTTGATAGTTACAACATGAAATAGCAACCAAAACATGGGTAGAAACAAACTGTAATTTACTATATATGCAAATTATTTTTCTTATTATGAAAGTAATGAACATTTGCTGTGGAAAATTTAGACAATTCTGATAAGGAAAATAAAAAGAAGCATCTAAAACTCACATGTAATCTCACCAACTAAGAGATGGCAATTGTAAACATTTAGCTGTAAGATTTCAGTATTTTTCTATATTTACATTTATGCAAAGGGTTCATATTGCACATAATTTTTAGAAGATTTTCCCAATTCACAATATACCACAAGCATCTCTTCTTTACATGTTTTTCTGTATTATCATGTTAATAACTATATTTTATTGTCAAGCTCTGGAGAGTTTTTTAGTTGTATCACTAATTAATATGAGCATGTGGATCAAAATTCTTTGGACAAAGACATGAGCACACCCTTTATTATTCCTGCATGATAAGTTCCTAAACATAAAATTGCTGGATTAAAAGGAATATAAATATGCAGACACACACACACACTCATACAGTATGTTTACACACATGTATGTTATTTTACTATACATAAATTGAAATGTTCTATGCAATTTTTGTATCAATTTATACCATCCATAGGTTGCATCTAAGTGTCAAAATTGTCATGCATGTTGGATTTAACATTTCCAACATCTCTATTGTTACTGTCTACTCAGATGTTTAAATTGCACATGTTAACACATTATTTAAAAATGTTAATTTTTTTCACGTGATAAATGTTCTGGGATATTTTTCTTTCTTTATAGCTTTTACAAGATTTTGACACATTGAGTGTTTAATGTTTTTTTTCTCTACCTTATGGCTCTGATAAATATATATAAATTAACTTTTGTCCTTTAAGGACAGATATCATTATTTAAGGATGGTTTGCAGTCAGGAAATCTTTAATAAAATATAATATGTTAAACATCAAAGGAATGATACAGATGATCATCTCAGCTGATATCTATTTCCTTTGTAGAAGTTATCTTCAACCCCATCCATCTCCCCCAGCTGTCTTGCTATTAATATAAAAACTGTTCTATTTATTTCCAACATGAATCTCTATTTGAACTCTGGACTCCGTCTCTTTTTACCTTCCCCTGAATGCCCATTTTTTTCCTCCTCCCCACTCCTGTAATTATATGTTATCCAGAGTATTGACTTTGTGATTATATTTATGTCAAGTTTTACAAAAGGTAAAATTAATCCCTGGTGAAAAAAAACACAAGAACATTGATCGCCTGGTGTTGGGGAGGGGTGAGTCCTATGGATTGACTGGGAAAGGGTGTGAGGGGAATGAGTAGTCCCACTCTTGGCCCAGATTGTCCGAATGATCTTTCAGGTCTAACTGTAGGGAATCACAGAGGCTTTACCTGTCAGGCTTCATGGGAGAGCTGCCATTCAGTCATAGTTGTTGGACAGCCAGTGCGTTGCAATCTATGAGGGGATTTGCAGTCCAGGACTCAAATTGTCCCTGATTAGCCTTATGCCTTTCCACATATGTGAATTCCTAATGCAGGTGGCTCTATTCAGAGATCCTGTATATGGACCTTCTCAGGTGCTTCTGCAAAGAATTCCTCTGGCTCAGTTGGAAGAGCATGCAACTCCTGATCTCCAGGTCATGAGTTTCAGCCCCATGTTGGGTGTAGAGATTACTTTAAAGAGAGAGAGAGAGAGAGAGAGAAAGGAAATAAAAGAAAACGAAGAAAATGGAGGAGAGGAAGGAGAGGAAACTTGGAAGACATGTTTTCTCTGCTCTCACTCGATACTTTTCCTCTTCCAACCCTCCCTTCTCCCACTCCCTCTCCCTAGCCCCACGGTCCATAAAACTGCAGGGCCCTTTTAGGAAATACAGTGCAACAAACATGATGAATATAAACTGCCACTGCTGGGCAAAACAACAACGAACAGAACACAAAAAACCCTAAGGAAACAGGAAACTGAAAACTAAAGAAGTGGGAAATACACAAGGTACGACATGTCTCTCCCTCCACTTCCAGCTTTCTAGTCCCCATTCTGGATTCCCTGTTGGAAGCAGCTGCTGAGGTTCAAATGTTTTTACAAAGTTCTGACCTCATCATTGCCAAATAGCACATAGAGGAGAAGGACTGGAGCTGAGAAACCATTATTTAACGTTGGGGCATAGCGTTTGGCCATAACAAACTTAAGCCTCAATTTTCTCAATCTTCAAAGTGTGTGAATCTACATATGAGTGTGTGTAATGATTAATATAGGCACATATGTGTGTGTATGTACGTATACATACACACATACAGACACTTAAGCCTTATACCAGGTTGATAAATTTATTTGATACTAAATCTGGGGGAAATGTCCAGGTCACTTTAATCAAGAGAAAATAGTCCATTTGTATTATTACAATAGACTATAGGTGTAGAATCCCTGTACTTTTTGCTTCTATGCAGCTCAGTTTTGGGTTTTTTGCCTTTTTTTTTTCAAACAAAGGAATCATTTAAAGTTTGTATTATGCTTATACTACAAGAGTATAGAAACCATAAGATACAAATCAATGGTGCAACTTATAAAATACAGTCTGATTAGGCATAATATCACAAATTGCAACTCTCCTAGAAAGTCTTGAAATTTGTCAATACATAAATGTGTCCTCAGACTATATGTTTCTTTTTATTTTATAGAAAATAAACTATTCCTATATAATAGGTAGGAAGCCTTGGTAATTTAGTGGAGCACCACAAGATTATTCTGAGGATTAGCTGACATTTGTGTGTATAAATACAATGCTGTCTATAGTAGCATCTAGCGTAGTAGGTACATAATGAATATTTGTTGAATGCATAAATAGGAAATATTATAACTGTACCTTTCCATATTAAAAATACATTTGGATGCATAGAAACAATTCCAATCACTAATTCAAAGACTTCTAAGTCAGCTAGCATTAGATGATCAATGACTAACTGCCCCCTATTGTGTTAAGTCCCTTAATATAAGATTTCTAATTAAACCTCTAAAGATCACATGGCCAATGGGTGTCAGTGACAGAGTTGCAATTTAAGTCTGTTTGTCTTCAAATATATATTTCTTTAATTTATCCCAACTTCCTGCAGCAATGTTATTTGAGTACATGCTAAACTTGAGGTCATGGTGTCTACTCAGTAATTAATGATGAGATTTTTTTTGTTTTGTTTAGGTGTCTTGTGATCATCTTACCTGGATATAAAAATAATAAATGGCTGAGCTCCAAAATTTGTATGTGGTATAGCCATGCTGTATTTTTCTTCTAGCCCTTTAAAAGCTTTTGGAAATTGGTATTTTAAAAGACTTCATTATATTGGGGTACTTGGGTCACCTAGTCAGTTAAGCATCTGCCTTCAGTTCAGGTCATGATCCCAGGGTCTTGGGATTGAGCCCCACATCAGGCTATTGGGAACCTGCTTCTCAGTGGGGAACCTGCTTCTCCCTCTCCCTGATGCTTTACCTACTTATGATCTCTCTCTGTCAAAAATATAAAAAATAAATAAAAGACTTCATTATTGTGTGATGGAATATGCTTTGTGAAAAAGGCACACTTTTTATTTTATTTATTGACTTCAAATCAAATCAAATAAAACAAAAGAGGAGTATCAATTAAGATGCCAAGATAAGGGGAAAAAATAATCTAAAAGTTAGTCTTAATTTTTTTTTTGCATTTTGCAAATACTACAGTGTAATAAATGGCATAGCACAGGATTCTTTCTATGCACAGGCAAGAACTTTTCATGTCATACTTACTTCTTAACATAATGCAATAATTCCACTACGCTAGCACCTACCTTGTGCATAGAGCAAGGAAGAACAAAAGATTTCTGTGAAGAATTCTGGCTCAGATTTCATTTTTATTCCACAAGAATCTTCATCTCATAGAATTCTGGAAATAAAAGATCCTTGTGTAATTTACTTGCTACTTCTTTTCCTTTTTCTTACTGCTTGTTATTCCTCTCTCTCTTTATGTGTGACCCCCCCACACACCCTTCAACCCTCTTGGTTGTTGTAATTATGTGTGTTTCCTTAGTCCGCTTAGGCTGTCATCACAGAATAGCATACTAGATGGTGTTGAAAACCAGGTATTTATTTTCTCAGATTTCTGGAGCATAGAAGTATAAGATCAAGGTGCCAGAATGATTGGTTTCTGATAATAGATCTCTTCCTGCTGTGTAGTTGGTCATCTTCTGAGACTTAATATCAGGGGGCTGGTAGGGGTGGGGGGGAGGGTAAAAGAGGGAAATCTGTGGTGTATTTTCTTATGAGGGCACTAATCCTATGATGAGTGCCCCACTTTTATGACCTCATCTAAATCTAATTATCTCTTAAAGTCCCATCTCCAAAAACCATCCATTGGGATTTAGGGTTTCAATATAGGAATTAGCAAATGTAGTATTATATTTTAAATTTCTTATTAAAGTGACTAAGGCAACCTACATTATATTATCCCTTTCATTTACCATTTTTCAAGTTAACTTTCTGAATTATCAATTTTAGCCAAATTTTAACAGAATATAAATGTTCACAGAATTCAGTACAACTCTGCTGTTTCTAGATTATCTGGCAGATACTGCATGTGGATTTCACTTAGAGTATATGCTTTCATATACTCTTAAAACATTGTTTTTATCTGTTTATGTCTGGATAGCCCATGGACAATGACAGATGTGGCCTAATTCCCATATAAATTGCTAAGTCTGACTTTGTTTGATTTACATATTCAGGTAAAATGCTGGAGAATCAGCATTAATTTCCCAGAGGCGTTTCCAAATTTATAAAATATATGCAAAATCACAAAGAAAGGGGAGATTGCTCAAAGAAGACTTCATGATTACTGACTGTGTTGCTCCGTCATTATGCTCCCTCCCCTGCAAGAAGAGCTGGAATTAAAGCAGTCCATTTCTTATCATTATGTTTTGTGCTGTTATTTATCCCATTTATTTTGTTTAACCCATAATGGCCATTATTAGTTTAATCTTGGTTTTGAGCTTGAAATTCAGTGCAGGAAAGTGGAGATTCTTTTTTATCATCAAATTTCAGGCAAATATAAGTTACATGCTATGGAAGATTCATATATTTTAAGCATGTATGTAACACACACATACACACATGCACACACCCACACACACACAGAAGTTACAATTCCAAGTCAATTGTTGAAACAGCTAAGGTTCTGGGACTATTGGTCTCCAAATAATTGGAAGTAAAACCCAAATGTAAAGTGACTACGCCTTACTGTCCATGTATAAGATAAGGAAGTCTTATTATATATTCCTGAGGCTTAGAATTGTTGCCTAAACTCTGATTATCTTACAGAATGCACAGACAGGGAAGAATATTTGGGAGAAAAATATTTTTCAGAAAAGACTTATATCCAAAATATGCAAAGAACTCCTAAAGCTCAGCAATAAAAAAACAACCTGAATTTTTTTAAAAAAAAAGTAGGCAAATTATATGAACCAACAACTAACAAAAAAACATATTTAAGTGGCAAATAAGCATATAAAAAATGCTTACTCCCTATTCTTAAGGAATTTCAAATTAAAACAGCAATAAGATACCCTTACACATCTATTAGAATGCTAAACTCCAAAAATCTGACACCACCAATTGCTGACAAGGATCGGAGCAACAGGAACTCATGCACTGCTGGTGGAAATACAAAATGGTACAGCCTCTATGGAAGACAGTTTTTCACTTTTTTTGAAAGGTAGTAATGGTTTTCGTACATGATCTGGTAATCATAATCCTAGGTACTTACCCAAATTAGTTGAAAAGTCATGTCCACACAAAAATCTGTAAATTTAATCATAATTACTAAAAACTGAAAGTAACTAAGATGTCCTGCAAAAGGTGAACTGGTAAACAAACTATGGTATATCCATACAGAGGAATATTATTCATTGATAAAAAGAAATGATATAGCAAGCCTAAAATAGACATGAGAGACCTTAAATGCATATTTCTTATTAAAAGAAGCTTGTAAAAAAAAAAAAACCAAGATGAAATGAGTTCAAGAAATTCAGTTACTGTATTGTGAGTTCTGGAAGAAGAAAATCTTAAATCACAGAAAACTTAGCAAGAAATACATTGCATTATTTTATTGAATGTTTTAGGTTAGAGATACAGTTTTTTAGGTTAGACAGATAATTTCTTAGTTTAGGATTTTGACCACATGGTTGCAGAATCTGAGAGAGATAATATGTACACAGATTGAACAAGGTGAATATATTCATAAGTTAGAGGAAATTGGGGACCAAAATTATACAGAGAATTAGAGAAAATATTAAACTAGAAAGTAATAGTAATGGTTGGATAACATCTGGGCAATAATCAACATGAATTAACAAAAGGAGAACTCTCTGCAATTTTAAAAAGCTTAAAAATACTGCAGTATCTAGAGGTAAACAAGCTTTGAGAGATCTTTTTATAAAATGGGAATATTAAACACAGATTACTTGGCTAATGACGTGCACTAACTATGTGGAACAGACTGAATATGCAAAAGAGAAAGTTTGATATATATGTGTTTGATGGAAGAAGTTCTTAAACTACATGATCAGGGAAACAACAATGGTTTAATTTAGGAAGAGAAGGATCAATTATTTCAACTTATGAGAACTCATAAACAAGGCTTATATTTATGGTAATGTTTCTAAATTGGCAAAAGGGACAAGAATTTGTAGGAGATTATGCAGGATTGCTCCAATTATCTTATAGAGGAAGGGAACAGTTTTCTTTTGAGAGTACAGTTGGGGCTTTTATTACTGTTCTTTGGTTTTGAAACAGAGCTTGAGAAATAAGTAAAGGAGAGCATGGGGTGAATAGATGAATATGTGATTCTGAAGACACTGTCTAGTTTTAAAACAAGGAATTTTAGGGGTGACCATCTAGTTGAATGATTTTCTCCAAAATTGTACTGAGCAAAGCAGATACAGAGTTGCAATAGTTATCAACTTTTTTTGTCCCCCTTCTTTTTCTTTTTTCTCTTTTTCTGGGTCTTTGTGTCTTTAGTAAAAGTTAATGAAAGTTAATTATGGTACTGTTGAGAGAACACGGGGACATAAATATAAAACATAAAATGCAGGTAGAATGAGGACTATAGCTGATCTATATTCTGAGAAATATTGAGAGATCAAAGGACTGTAATTCTATGAGGTCTAGAATCTGTGAATGGGAGTGAGAAGAGGAGATAAAAAGTTATGAGTTTGGGGCTAAAGGAAGTAGTATTGGATTTTAGAGTTTATATGGTGAAGTAGCTCTTGGGGATGAGAATACCTATGTCAATGTTGCCCAAAATATGATCAGGAGAAACACCTGAATCAGAATTTCTTGGAGTTTTAATCTAATAGAAAATCTGAGGTTTGCCTGGGTATCACTATTGCTAACCAAGACCCAGATGATGATTAGGAAACCATAGTTGAAAGGCCGCTGATAAAAGTTATGACAGTAAGGAATGGCAGAGGCTGAGGTGAAGTTCACTGGAGTTTGAAAATTATAAAATATCAAGGGTAAGATTCTAAAACAGGGAAATCTTTGGACATTAATGATAAAGTTTGAAATAAAGAGAAAAAAATAAAAGAATAAATATCTCCTTAATCCATCAAATTTAGATGGATATGACTACAAGTTAGTGTGATTTCTTTTTTTTTGCTAATTTTTGATTTTCTGGATTAGATGACATGACTGGATAAACAACCCATGCAGATAATGATAGAGTTGGGAATCCATGAATCAGAATTCAAAAGTAAAACCTCAAATACAAAAGCTGAACTCTACTGAACAACCACTAGTTCATTTAGCATACCTTGATCAAACAGATATGTCAAGTTTATGATTAATGTCACCAGCCCTTGATATGTAAGAAAGTTCAATATTCCAGAACACCCAAAGTATCTTAACTAACCATTCCTGCACTATCATCATTGCCCATCCTGCCCCTAGGGAGTTAACTAGTAAAATAAGAAGCTTGGCATAGTCTTGAACTTTTACTTGATATGAGAGAAATACTCAGAAAGAATGATACTGTGGACAGTTTGCATCTTTGGAGCAACATATCTGAGAACAGGGAGAGTCTGGGACTAGTTGCCATCATGAGCACTCTGGTAGGGCCAACAGTAAGGCATCCTAAACAGCATATGAAAAAATAGTCTTATTTTTCTAGTCTATTTACTCTTATGAGGAGGTACTTTATATGGTTCCTTTCCTGTGCAGAATTAGATCAGGAATTTGTAAGAGAAAACTCAAGAGTTTGGCAGCCATGACTTCATCTGGAAGGGCTACCAAATTTCAGACATTCAGAGGACTATCCATTTAACTTTCAAGTGAAGCACCAATTACTGTTAGCATGACCTTTCATTTTTAGTTCTCTCTGGTGTAGAAGGAAGTGCGTCTACGATGAAAGCAGTTTTGTGTGAAGAAAACATTGGTGGTTTAACTGATGATATGGAGTCGGGGAGAACATGTATTTATAAGAAATTTAACCAAATAGAAAGTAATCAAAATCACAAATCTAGGGACCTCAAAGGCATTGAATAGTATGTAATGAAAAGTGTGTTTTAAATATTAATGTCAGCTTTAGATAGCTTTTCTTTCTTTTATTCCTCATGTTTTAATTCCTCAGTAGGAGAGCTCTCAAGACAGAAAACAAAGAATAGACTGAGACAATTAGTTAATTGATTTCATTCAATTTGGTTAGAGCTGCTAATAGATGAATTCCACTGTGTTCCAGAATTTTGGATTACACTAGACTCCAATTAAAAAAAATCCTCATATTTTGGTGTGTGTGTGTGTGTGTGTGAGAGAGAGAGAGAGATAGTGGGAAAACTAGGGAAAAAGAGAATATAAGTGTGTATGTGATGACATACATGTATAGTATTACATGTACATAGTCTACAACCTCATGTATTATAGTGTATTTCAATGATATGCTTATTGAAATACAGGAAGTCAGGCTAAAAGCTAAATTTGTTCAAGCTATTTCAGATGGCTGGGTATTTTTCAATATGAAGAAGATTCCTGACATATCCATTTCTTGAAACAGGAGTGAGATGTGATATTACTGCTATAAAGCCTTATAGTGCTTCTTGTTTTATGTAGAAATATGGGATTACATAAGCAAAATTTCCTTAATTGTTTTGTTAGTTCAAAATTTGCACCTAAATGAACATTCACAAAGTAACTTTGATTCAAATGTAACAAACATTTGATTCAAATGTAAATGTATATATATTAAATTATATAAAGAACAAAATGACATATAGAAAAATTGGTGCTAGCAACACTAACCATGGTATAGTTGTTAACTTAGGTCTGTTCCCTACTAATTTTTTTTTTTTTTAAACCCAGTCCCAGCAATCAAGCAAACAAATGGATCTTTGGGTCACAAAATTACTTCCTAAAGTATTTAACATGATATTTTTCATGTTTGATAAAAGCTTGGGCTTTTGATATTATTAAAATAGTGCGATTGCCATCAAAACTCATACCACCAAAATTCACCCTAAATCAGAGCTTTTAGTCACCTGGAACAAATTGTATAGCAGACTCATTGTCAATTGCTAGTGGGTAAACTCCCGCTGCAGTGAGCCCACCTAAATTCCATCACCACTCAAATACCCAGCTGATCCCCTAGAAATTTCTTTGGTTAAGCAACTAAAGAATTAATTCCTACTACAGCTAACTTATCTAGGATCCTGCACTAGCTGTTAGGCCAGCACCTATCTTGATGCGTTGGTGATGCCCAATTGTAAGAGATTCTGAACATTGCCTGTGTCCTAAACTATCCTCATTTGAACCATTTAACATATTTAAAGATGATATAACTGCCAAGAGCAATGAGAGGAAAAAAAAAAAAGAACACTTTTTAAAAAAATCTATATTGATGCATAAACCCACTTTTGGGAAACCGAAGTGAATTCTATGCAGCAGTGTGGTTTTGATAAGCTGTTTTGGACTAAATAACTTCTCACCAAAATAAGACACTTCACAGCTGCAGGGGAGTCCATCAGTGAGAGAAAGGCAACCGGGAGCTCAGGACTTAGCATTGGTCTCAAATGCCTGGTGGTGATCTATCTGACTTCAGTTGCTAGACTACTGCTGTTTAGAGTCTCCATGTTGGCTGTCAGAAAGGAGGCATGATTGGGTGCCTGGGTGGCTCAGTGTCTTAAAGGCTCTCCCTTGGGCTCAGGTCATGATCTCAGGGTCCTGGGATGGATCCCCGCATTGGGCTCTCTGCTCAGCAGGGAGCCCGTTTCCTCCTCTCTCTGACTGCCTCTCTGCCTACTTGTGATCTCTCTCTGTCAAATACATAAATTTTAAAAAAATCTTTAAAAAATACCATAAGTGACTCTTAATCTCACAAAACAAACTGAGGGTTGCTGGGGGGAGGGGGGTTGGGAGAAGGGGGGTCTGGTTATGGACACTGGGGAGGGTATGTGCTTTGGTGAGTGCTGTGAAGTGTGTAAACCTGGCGATTCACAGACCTGTACCCCTGGGGATAAAAATATATGTTTATGAAAAATAAAAAATTTAAAAAAATCTTTAAAAAATATATATAAAATTTTTCTAAAAAAAGGAGGAGGGAAAATGGAGAAGACAGAGAGTCTGTACACAGGGTATGTCTTGGGACCCATTACTGTCCAGATAGCACATGTGCAAGACAGAAAGAAGGCCTCTAAAGCATGCCGGGATGTCATCTCATGAGCTAGGCTGTGGCTCACAGAACAAGAATGGTACAGAAAGGAGGGAAGTAGAAAGTGAACCATACTCAATGGATAAATCACGGTGCCACAATCTGTCACTCCGCTTAGTATTAATATAAGTGAATTATTTTCTTAATAGGTTAAGATTTTGGCCTTATCCCTGCCTATAGATGTTATAGGAATAATAACTATAGGGTTCTCATATATGTTTCTTACGTTTTGCATATCTACTTTTAAGTTAATTTTTGCACAAATGTCACAGGGAACAGGGCAGAGACTGTAAAGAAGGAGGAAGGATGATTGTGAAGATAGGACCTCACAAGGAAATGGGAAGTTGAAGGCTAGAGTCTGATCCTTAGGTTTAGATGCATGATTTTCTTCTCACGTTTATTTTCCACAAGTTTTCAAAAGAACTGGTGTATATGTTAGGATTTCTTTTTCTTTTTTTTTTTTCCCCCCTATACAGAATCAGAGCAAGGAAAGTTACCTGAAGGCTCTTGATGGGAACAAGCTATGGGGCCTGTAATACCCACCTCTGCTGTAAAAAGGCATTTGCTATCTAGTTCAAAACACAAGCTTTTGTTTGTCTGAGCACAAGATCCTCTGGAGAGGGCTCAAGAAACACTGCTGACTACTTATTCCCAGAAAATTCCTCTTTATTTACTTGGTATTGTTGTTCATAAAGTAATCTACATAAACTTTCCTTTAACCACGTTTAAGATTACCTGGTAGTTGTCTTGACCAGATTTAGGAATATTGTCAGACTTCCATTTGTAGAGTAGGTATTGGGATTAATCACTTCCACAAATAATAAATCATATTCATGGGGTGCCAATTTTTGAAGCTTAGCTTCCAAAAATAAAGATGAAAAAATTCATTATCAAATAGTCATTTTGTAATCAAGTTCTGAAGGAAAGTGACTCTAACCCCATGTATTCCAAAGCATTATTGTACCATTTAATCCATACAAATCTGGAGGATATGCAGTGTTTTTCCTTGAGGTTTTTATGTTGTTTGGTTTGTTTTACCCTGCTTACTGGTGTCCTATGTTTAGACCATTCACCACTGTTCCTCCAAGTTGCCCCCACCCGCAGATGTCTCACTTACACTTCAACATTAACTGAAGGTTTTATCAGCAGACTCTTCACCCCTCTCTTCAGACCAAGCCTAGTCATCTATCATACCAAGGTAATTCAGCACGTGAATCCTTAGTTCTTTAACATTCCAAATTCCTGGAACCTTCACCTTGACTCTATTTCAGCCACTTATTCCCATAATTACCTAGAGTTGCTGCAGTTCTAAACTCTTTAAATCTGACACCCCGTTCTTGCATGCAGATCTAGCGGGGCAGCTCTCACGTGGGGCTGCACCCTGCAAAGGGTCTGTGTCTTGCCCAGAACTCCAGCCTTGGGACATCTCTAATACCTTCGCATTGATTAACCTCCTCCCCAAAATCCCCATGATTGTATTTTCTATCTTGTCTATTTTTCTAAATTCTATGGTACGTCATTTTAATCATTCTCTTGCCAAATCCTCAAATTCTTTCCTTATTTGCATTTCTATTACATGTTGCCAATAAAACTGCAATTTTCAAAAGTCTAAAATATTGGCTGGTCAGCTTTCCTACCCGTCTTTTAAATGCTGCTGAAGAAAACCACATCTTTAGGCAGACTGGTAGTATCATACTGCCCGTGAATCATTCTGTATTTACGTGGTCACAGCAATATTTAAAACAGTCCCTAATTTCCTCAAATAATCCATTCCACCATATCTGCCCTTTATTCAAAGCAACATGACAGAGAAATAGAAGTGTTCTCCCAGGAACATCATTAATTTTTTACAACAGTGCTATATTGGAATGTTATCTTTGATGATACCACTTTAACAGCCTTGCTCTCCTGTATCTAACAGCCTTGCTATCCTGTATCTTTCTGTGGACTTGCCTATTCTCATCAATGTATACACGTGTTTGATGTTCTCACACATTTAAAAATCTGTCCCTTTACTTCCTGGTTTCCTCTAGTTAATAAGCAAAACAAAAGAAAACCACTTATTTTTTCCAACCTTTTTGGTAAATAAGTTTCCTGAAACAGTTTTATGTATCTGTCGTCTTTGATTTGTACTCCCCTGGACTCCTCCAGTAAGGAATATAAGCTACCATTGCATGGATATTGTTCTTGTCTGAGTCACAGAAGATACATGTGCAGTTGAGTCCAATGAATATTTCTTGGAATTTATCACACTTGAGTTTTCTAGAACATTTGACCTTGCTGACTACATGGTAATCATTAAAACATACTTTGCCCTTGACTTCTAGAGCCTATCCTTGTATTATCTTCCCAATGCTCAGAAAACACTTTCTCAGAATATTTGTTATCCATTTTACAGTATTGGTCTTTTTCAGAAGTTTTGTCCTTGGAACTTTTGTTTTTGCCATATATGTTTTCTGGGTAACACCATTCAGATATCTTCACTTGTTAGTCTTTTTCAGTTTGGATGCACCTGAGACAATGAGTGCATTCACATTAATAATAACTGACTGTAAAGGCATTTTTTTTTTAACTACAGAGAATTCCTCTAAACTACCACATCACTAAAAATCTCGAGAGCTGTTAATATAGAAGATACAGAGATTAAAAGTAGTGTCCCTAAAATGATTATGGATTACACTGGTTTATTTTTTATTCTAAACTCCAAGTGCATATATTAAAGCTTGTATTGGACATACCATTTTGTATTATCTCTAATACTTCAAACTCATCTCGTAAAATACCAAAATTGTCATCACTCCCTTTACCCCATCTTAGCCAGGATAACAAATGGTATAGTGACTACAATTTACAAACACAAAAACAACTTATGTAATAATGATTAACACAATGTGATAGATCGAAAAAGGCCCTTCAGAGATTTCCGGGTCCTCATCTTCAGGATCTGTGACTTTGGTACCTTACATAGGAGGGACTTTTCCAATGTGATTAAGTTAAGGGTTTTTAACACGGGACGATTACCCTGAATTATTTGGGTTAGTACAGTGTAATCATAAATGTCCTTTTAAGAAGGAGACAGGAGGATCAGTGCCAGAGTCAGAGGAGATGTGACAAAAGAAGTTGGAGCGAAAATCAGAAAAGGAGGCTATGTCCCTGGGCTCAAAAATACAGGAAGGCATGGTAACCTCTAAAAGTTGGGAAAGGTAAAGAAATGAATACTCACTTGGAGTCCCCAAAAGGAATGCAATCCTTCTCAGCAATTTGATTTCTTCTGACTACAGAACTGTAAGATAGTGATTTTTCTATTGTTTTAAGCCACTAAGTTTGTAGTAATTTGTTACAGCAGCGATAGGAAACTAACAAAAATAATAATAAATTCTTATGACTGCAGTCCCTGGTTCTCCTTGCTCTCATCCAAGTGATGTAGATTTCTGATATTTAAAATATGTAATTCTTATGTCACCACAGAAGAAGAGAAATTCTGGACAATTATACTCAAAGCTTTATGGCAAAGCCTAAAAGTGTGTGCATCCTGGGGCACCTGGGTAATTCATTTGGTGAAGTGTCTTTCTCTTGGTTTCAGCTTAGGTCATGATCTCATGGGTCATGGGATTAAGCCCTGCATCTGGCTCCCTGCTCAGGGGAGAGTCTGCTTGAAGATTCTTTCCCTTTGCCTCTGTCCCACTCATTTGCACTCCCTCTGTCTCTCAAATGAATAAATAAATCTTTAAGAAATATGTGCATCCCATTCAAATTATAAGGGAGCTTCATTTATGTAGTTTTGATGTGCACCTAGAAAAAGTAACTGATATTAATAAACATCTAGCAGGTCTCTGCCATCATCCATCCTCTTGGTCATCAGATACTTATTTCATTTTTCTCTTGTACATAGAATAAATTTACTGTCGCCCTAAAAGACCCTCCTGAAGTCCCATCCAATTACCACTGTCAGGCCAGGGATAAGGTTTTCTGGATAATGCTCAATTATCTCCATTAGGTCCAGATTCTTTTATTTTTTCCTCCTGACAACCAGTAAACAAGAACAAGAACAAGTTAACTGTACTCCATCTTCATTTACACCCCTCTTATACAAAGATGAAACAGGGACAAGATATCTCCAGTATATTGTCTCCTTTAAAAAAGAAGAAAAATGGGAAAAACACAACAGTCAGTACTAAACAGCAATGCCAAGATTCTTCTAAGCAAATACTGTGAGGAGCCCCTCTCCTGGGGATGTCAGAGATGTAATTGAGCTTTGATTCTGCTGTCTGGGAGGAATGGCCTTATCCAGTGTTCTTCATAGTCACATAGTTCTAATGATCTTTTTAGAAAGATCCCCACTCATAATTTTCATGGTCACATTTGAAACATTGTTCTTTTTAAGGTAGTCACCATTAGGTTGAGAGAAAAGCTTGGTGCTGAGACAACAGATAAATAAGCAAATTTGAGAACTGTGTCAAGGTAAATACTTTAGGTAGAGTTCCTAAAATATAGACCAACAGGAAACAGCAATTGAAAAGTTTTGTTAGAATGATAGAGCCAAAGGAATCTCAAGCCGAGACCCCTTAGCTCCCACCAAGGGAAACTAACTAATCAAGACTTAAAACAGTCTCTGAGAACTTCGCTTTTTATGATGAGAAGGCAGGTTTTCAGGACTATACAAGCCTCAAGAATGGTTATATTCCACAGAACCATAACTCAAAAAAGTCTGTGAGTCACATTAAAAAAAAAAAAAAAAAGGACATTCATGATGCAAGAGTGGTGGTGAAAAAATAGGTGAATGATCACAAGGGCTTACTATGATCACATAAGTCTTACCTACAGTTGAGCTATATAGTACACTATCTTATTTTTCCTTTTCTATTCTTATCAGCTTCAGTTCTTCAGGGCCAGTGTACTTTACGAAAGGGTTCCAACATCCTTGCATATTTAAGTGGGAAATCAGAGGGTGTCCAAGCAAACAGGTAATTTTGAGAGAATAATTAGTGACTACAGACAGATGGTTAGGAACATGGACTCCAGCAATGGGGGCCAGCATATCATCAGTTTACAAAAACCACATGGAACTTACTTGCCCTCACTGGTCATCACCCTAGAGAGAGGAGTAGGTCACCAGTTTTCTGCAGTTCCCACAGAGTATTCAGAAGACACAATGTGTTTTTGTGGACCTCAATCTCTTGCAGCACATGAAGTCATATTTACTTCTCCACTTTTTCATATACCCATATGGCACATCAAAAAGGAACACATGGAGAATGAAAATAACTTTTTATCATACAAAGTAAGTTGCAAAAAGTCATAGTTACTAGCTTGGGCATAGGTTATGGGAATTGGCCATTATGACATCCCCAGCCCCTGCCTTGTCCCATTCACAAAATAGGGAGTAAGGAGATAAAATCAGTAGTGGAAATACAATACATAAGGGAAATACATTTTCTGTGGACATATAATTTAAGATGTGGGTAAATTTATGACCTCACTAGAGTTATAGTATAGTTCTTCCATTAATTGTAAAGTTTTAAGTGAAAAATGCAATTACTGTAAGTTGCGATATTCTCATTGACTAACTGAAAGCAAAAGAGTTTTTGATTGCCAAGTTTTTTCTCTAGTCCACAATTATGTATAAGTCTTTTTATCTTCAAACCTTTTTCTTTTGCCATATCATTTGGACCTCACGACTAAAATGGTCACATCTTCTTTAGTCTTTCTTCCGTGAGTTTATTTGTGTAGCAGTGTAAATAGTTTTCTCAATAGGGAGACAATTAGTTGGTTTCTACTAGGTGGGAAGAGAATAAATGCCTTCAACTTTAACATAAACACATTAGCTACATGTGAAGATTTAAACCATCTAATTTGCATAATGAACATTTTATGCCACATTATTTGCACCTGGTTTACAAATTTACTGAGCTTTTCACAACAATTATCAATGATCATATCAAAATGTCAAATGTCCTGAAGTGACATTTCACTAGGTAGTTATCAAAAAGATTGTTTTCCCTTTGATATTTGTTGACAATTTAATTTGTTGCACTTTATTATATAAAGAGAACTATTGAAAAAAAGTGTCATTTTTTTTCCTATTTTTGCCAAGGAAAGAATGAAGAAAAAAAAGTGAAGTTTAGACCTCTCAAAATCACATTTAATACAGTGGCATAAAGAAATATGTATGTCTTTTAAAATATGTTTATTAAAAAAATAATTAAGTTGGAAAATGCACATAAGCAAGCAATATACATTTTAAAACATCTCGCTTCATAAATAATTGTTGTTGGATTTTTTTCTATTATTCTTAGCATTCTATATTGTATCTTTATACTTAAATACAATCAGATCAGGGCGCCTGGGTGGCTCAGTGAGTTAAAGCCTCTGCCTTCAGCTCAGGTCATGGTCCCAGGGTCTTGGGATTGAGCCCTGCCTGGGGCTCTCTGCTCAGCAGGGAGCCTGTCTCCCCCTCTCTGCCTGCCTCTCTGCCTGCTTGTGATCTCTCTCTCTGTCAAATAAATAAATAAAATCTTAAAAAAAAAATACAACCAGATCAAATTTGTACCTAGTGTTATAATTCTACTATCATTTATCAAGATATCAGATGTTCATACAGATAAATATTTCTAGTGAACAACTTACTATTTATATTGCAATTCATTCTATTATATTGTAATTTATCTAAGAAAAGTCCTATGTAGGTAATTCCTGTATTGCTAATTTTGCTGTTATAATAAAGACTGTAATGAATATTTTGCAGTTCAATCCTACTATAGAACTTTATATATTTCCTTGACATAAATACTTTGAAAGTAGTTTTTAGGTTAAGAGTTAGTATAAAAATATAATCCCTTTTAATTAGTACTCAGCAGTATTATTAAAACTCTAGTCAAAATAATGTTTTGAAATATGTTGAGCTGGAGGAGATTGTTTGTATGAGGTTTTCACAGCAATATCACAAAATCCTTGAACTATTATTTCAGATAATTAAGAAAAATATTTTTTTTCTCATATTGAGCAAATGCTGGAGTTTTGAGATTGATTTGTCAGCTATACATGCAAAGAAAAAGGATTTGTTGAATATAGACAAATATCAAAAAATTCCACGAGTAATGAATTAGCAGTGTTCTAATGAAGAATGGTGAAAGAATGAACTGATTATTATTTGTTACATAGCCCATGAGTCTGGAGTTGATCAATGTCTGAAATGTTTCTTCTACCTCTGTGGAATTAGCTCATCTTTAAAGCTTGCCAACTACAGTTTTCATGCTGTTGTGGAGGATAGCTTTGATGAAGCTTGTCTCTCTCCTCCAAACCTAAACCAGAATTATGTCTAAGACCCATCTTAACACTGAGGGAAATATGCAGGTCTATTCTAGAGATGTGAATCTTCCTTCCATCAGCCATTTTTTGAAACTGCAAGCCTAAATCTGGAGTAAACTATACTCTCCCTATCTCTGGAACACATGAGAAATACCCCTTCTGGATATTATCTTTTTTTTTTTTTTTTTTTGGACATTATCTTAATTCTGTTAATTTCACCCTTTTCCTCCCTTACCCAGATTTTAGGGTTTTGATTTTGCTTTTTTGAAAAGATGGATATTACTACTATTTTAGTAGAAGAAATAGGGATAATATACAATTTATATAAGCTCTTCTCTTATTTCCCTGGAGTCTAAATACTGATTTAACCCAGGTTCCCTGAGTATATTAGAAAGACACAATAGATTATTTATTTGAGACATATTTAATACAGACTTTTCCTAAAATTTAAGACTAATGTTAGTATAATTAAAGATAAAAGTCAGGGTTTTGTTGTTTTGTTTTGTTTACCAGCAATTAAAAATATACCAAAGGAACAACAAATCTTCCTGGCGTTGTTCATATCAGCTATTCAAGTGTAAGTAGGACACCAGCTATGTGCCAGTCCTTTTGTTTCTCTCTTTGGTTAAAGTTATATTTTTAGGGTCACATAATCCCCCAACATTTAAGAAATAGCATCTCAATATCTCAAGAGAACAGGAAGAAAAAAATTACTAAGGATCATCTTTTGGAAAAAATAAACGATCAGTCTATAAAATAACTGATACTATTAATGATTGCAAATGATCTTACTAATGACCTAAATTGTTGTTTTTTTATGTGAACATTAATATTTGGACAAAATCCCTTAGTTTGTAGCTGATTCAGAGCCTGTGAATTGTGATATTGATCATACCATTGATTTGTTGTCTGGCACCAAGAAAGGCACTTAATAGCTGTCAGTTAGTACTTCTGAAAATATGGAGTTGAATGTGCTCATAATAGTGTTTTGACAATTTAGTGGTAAAATGTCAAAATATTCACAGATCAACTTATTTTAATAATGTCTTTTTCATGTATTGCTAACATGAATGCCAATGTGTAGTCACATTTTAAAAACTGGTAATTTATCCTTCCTTCTATATACCCATCACTTCACAATTGATATAGGATAGAATTTCCTGAAAGCACAATGAAAATCAATTCAAAGCAAAATTAAAAATATAATTTGGTTAATGTTTTGAACCTTTGTATGAATTTCAAGAAAAGTAACTAATGTCCATGCTGTGACAAATATAGTTAGTATTTTGCCTCTGTAAAAGCGTGATTTTGAAGCTGAGATCTCAGCAAAAATATGCATAAAAATTAAATAAGATTTAAGAATTTAAAGATAAGTTATTACCAGAAAATTAGGGCTAACAGATCTTGCAGTGTGAACATATGCACACATACACACACACACATGCACACACACACACACATCCAGCCCATTGTTGAGCTTTAGGCTGTAGTTCCTGGCTGCACTTAATGTTTTATATAATGAACTGAAAAAGAAAGAAATGAACTTTTCAGCAGGCACTTACAGTAAGCTAAAGCATTGGGTTTTTATTCCCTCTGCCATAATTTGTTAATTGATGGAGAGGAAGGAAAGTATGAAACCACAAAAATGCCTTTAGCAGCTACTATGAGTCAAGCCTCATTTAATTTAGTTTATACAACCATGTGAAGTAGAAAGCAACTGGGGAAAACTCGAAGGTTTTTCTGAAGAAGTTAGAAAAAATGAAGAAGGGTGGGTAGAGTGGCCTTCTGACAACTGGTCTAACTAATTACATGGATAGTATATGATAAAAGTAAATGATTTGATATATACTAACAGTAAAGGTTATTAAATGGATTTTAAAGGAAAACCCAAGGAGTCTGACCACAACTAACTTCTAACAAAGTGACTAGTCTAAACTCAGAGATGGAAACTTGTAATACAAGAAAATCAGACTGAATTTATTGCATCCAATGAAAATTCTTTGCTAAGGAAATGTTGACGCATAAAGAGGTATAGTTTAAGAGTGTTGATTCAACCCTACCCCGCTGAGAGAGATGGTTATCAATGATCATCAATGTTGTCACAGTGGTGAGCTGTTTTTTTGTTTCTGTTTTTGTTTTTGAAAAAGGAAGGTTGATTGATCAGTCTTCTCCCTGTCTCCATGGTTCGGTTAAAATATTACATATTATTATTTAATTATTTCCTATGTCTTTTCCCCATACTTGACCAAGCACAGCGGTTCCCAAAGTGTTGTTACAGAAGTGGCAGAGACCACTTATTTTATTGCTTAACTTATTTATTTTATTTCACTCTCTCTTCCATCAAAACAGAGCATCAGACCTGGAACCTCTAGATTTCTTTCAAGCCCCAGTTTTCTTATCTACAGATAATAGGAAAACCTCTGTTAATAATGGAGCCCAAGAATTATTATTATTTTTTTATTTTTTTAAAGATATTATTTATTTACTTGACAGAGAGAGACACAGTAAAAGAGGGAACACAAGCAGTGGGGTGTGGGAGAGGGAGGAGCAGGCTTCCTTCTGAGCGGGGAGCCTGATGTGGGACTTGATCCCAGGACTCTGGGATCATGACCTGAGCGGAAGGCAGACGCTTAATAACTGAGCTACCCAAGTGCCCTGAGCCCAGGGATTATTAAAGCTGATTTGTAACAAAAAAAATTCTCTTAAACAGAAGCATCCCAGGAGCATAATCTATCCACCCTTTCGAATATCAAATGGTTCACTGCAGTTACAATTACTGCCTTCTTCAAAAATGACCGCCCATAGAGAGCACATTGAATTGAAATAAAAAGTGCATTTGCTCCTGTGAAATAAGACAATTGATTATGGCCTGTAAAGCAGGAATTATGAAAGACTTCTCATACTTGTGGATTCTTAAAGCACACATATGTATATACTACATATTTATATAAAAATATAAAAATATAAAAAGCATGTAGAAAAAAATAAATAAAAATTAAAAAATAAAAAGCATGTAGAAATGTAAAGCATGTATATAATATGTGTCTAAGCTTCCTAAAGACCTACCTTAGAATAATACTCATCTTCCAAGAGTCTTCCTACTTTAACTCTTCTTCAAATAATTTACTGAAAATCAATCATTTATTAATATTCAGTATGCTATATATATTTAATATAGATGAAACAGATTATATATCAATTTTATTTTGAAATATAGAAAGAAGTCATCTGAAAACCTTGTAGCCAAACTTCTCAGGTACGTATTGGTTTTGAATATTTATGTTTAGAGAAAGAGGTAAAGTAGGAGTCTAGGAAAAGGTAGGATTTTAATATTCTCAGAGCAGCCAAGTAAATAAAATGGCACACAATCTATTATGCATCAAGTTCTCCAGTAGACAGCAATTTCATAACCTCCTTTTGCCATGTATTCTGCTTCTGTTCATTAGATTGAGGAATCCAAATATTATACATAATTTGTGCCTTTGCTCATGCTTTTCTCACTCTCTAGAAAGCTTTTATGCATTGCTTTGATGAGTAATGTGTAGTTTAATGATGTTTATTCTAGGATGGCTAGTGTAAATTGGATTCCAGGAATTTAATTATAGATCATCTTGGTGCCTCCTTCTAGAAGTCTAATAGAGAGACTAATTTGATTGCTTGTTGCAGGATTTCATTGAAGAAACTTCCCCAAATAGGATTTCCTGTCTTTTTTCTTACATTTTTGTTTTCACAGAATGATCAATGTTGTAGTTATTAAGTGTTAAGGACCACAAATTTAAATATTGTGTTCCTTTTATTATTTGTGTTTATTTTTTCCGTGGCTAGAATTTTCTAATTTTCTTTAAAAAAAAAAAAAAAAAAAAAAAGACGTCATGGTGGGAGAGAGGTTTTTGTTGGAGAATTTTTTCTCCTAAGAGAATCCACTAAGGCATTAAAAACAAATAAACAAACAAACAGCAAATATCCAAATTAGAGATACTGATGGATAATCTATATTCTTTGGGACAGAAATGATAGTGCTGTAAGAAAAAGACATTTAAATTAGAACTTGTAATTAATGTCTATAGTAAAGAAGCTCATTACTCTTTTATCAGAATGAGGAGTCATTGTAAACTATAACCTTGTAAACAGCAATCAATAGTTCACTGTTGGGGATGTTGCCAAAGTCTAGCAAACCTTCGGTAGTGATGGACATTTAAAGTTCAATAACTTCTGTCCCCGGAAGTTGCCTGTGTCCTAAAGGAAATCTGCTTTCTAAGATCTCAGCTGTGATTGGTATTTTACTGACAAACAACTGGAGGATGATTGAAAATTCATATATGCAGTAATAAAGAGTAAATACTCTGGTGTCAGTCTGGAATCAAAGTACCGATACTTAGGTCTGTGTGACCTGGCAAAGTTGTGTAATTTCACAGGATCACAGGTTCTTCACTGGCAAAAGGAGGTTCAGGTTAGTTATAAGAAGAAGGAGCAAGAGAGGTAGGAGAAGAGAGAGAAGGAGAAGAAAGGAAAAAGAAAATTTGGTGATACCTAATGTGTATGTAACAGCCTAAAGTAGTGAGGTGGAATCAACAATGATAGCAAACAGTGAATACTTATTTAGTCTGTAGGTTTTATTAATCAATGGTTTTCCAGTTGAAAATTTTAACATCTACTCATATATACACTTATGCATATTTAAAAATTTAAAGCACCTGGGAGCAGAAATCTGAAAAGACTGCTTATATTTTAAGTTTATTTATTTATTTGGGAGAAAGATAGTATAAAACAGGATGGAACAGTGGGAGAGGGAGAGGGTAACCAAAGCGGACTCTGCTGAGCACAGAGCTGGAGGCGGGCTCAAGCTCACATCCCCATCCCCAGGATTGTGACCTGAGCCGACCAAGAGTCGGTCTCCCAACCAACTGCGCCACCAGGCCTCCCAAAAATGTTTTTTGTTGTTTTTGTTTTTGTTTTCCCCCTCCCTAGGGAGGGTATCAGGGAAGAAGGGCAAGTGGAAGGAGGTCAGAGTGAGTTTATTTTATTTTATTTTTGCCATTTTGTTTTCTTAAAGCCATTCAACATAAAATACACAATATGCCAGGGTGCCATATTTTGGGATGGCGTATAAGAGCCAACTGTTTTAAGGCCCATACAATTAAGTTGTAAGACAAAATATCATTCAGAAATATGATGACTTCTGGTTTCTGGTCTCCCAATTAAGGAGCTTGGGAGTTTCCAGTGCATCCTAAAGAACTAAATAGACTGAAAAATGAACAATTCTTCCTGGATCCATAAGAAAGTGGAGGACACAGTGCATGCTACTGCCCCCAGGTTTGGAATGATAGAGGTAAATACAGGAAGTTGAGGTTTCCCAGAGTAGGGACCCAAGAGTGAATGGATGCCGCTTTGGGTATGAGTACAGGATAAGGAACTCCTGACTGTAATGAGAAAATTGCTGGAGGCCTAGTGAAGGCAACTGTGAGAGTTAACAACTCCAAGAGAACCCAGTCATGGGAGTGGGGAGGCATGCTACTGTGAAATTTACCTCTGGGAGCCCTACCAGGTTCCCACAATGAATGTAAGAGAAAAATTCCCTCATGTTTCAGGGGCAGAGAAAAAAGGAATCATTTTTCAAATATGTCAAAGCACTCTATACTTTTTTATTAAATTATTTTTATTAACATATAATGTATTATTTGCTTCAGGGGTACAGGTCTGTGAATCCCTAGGCTTACACTTTCACAGCACTCACCATAGCATATACCCTCCCCAATGTGCATAACCCAACCACCCTATCCCCACCCCCAGCCTCCCAGCAACCCTCAGATTGTTTGCGAAACTAAGAGTCTCTTATGGTTTGTCTCTCTTGGGGTCCCATCTTGTTTCATTTTTTCCTTGCCTACACCACCACCACCACCCCCGCCTCTCAAATTCGTCATATCAGAAGATCATATAATAATTGTCTTTCTGATTGACTTATTTCGTTCAGCATAATACCCTCTAGTTCCATGCATGTCATTGCAAAAGTCATTGCAAAAGATTTTGTTTCTTTTGATGGCTGCATAGTATTTCTCTCTCTCTCTGTGTGTGTGTGTGTGTGTGTGTGTGTGTGTGTGTGTAAAACATCTTCTTTATCCATTCATTTCTTGATAGACATCTACATTCTTTCCATAGTTTGGCTATTGTGGACATGGCTGCTATGAACATTCAGGTGCACGTGTCCCTTCAAATCACTACATTTGTATCTTTAAGGTAAATACCCAGTAGTGCAATTGGTCATAGGGTAGCTCTATTTTCAATGTTTGAGGAATCCCCATACTGTTTTCCAGAGTGGCTTATCAGCTTACATTCCCACCAACAGTGTAGGAGGGTTCCCCTTTCTCCACATCCTTGACAACATCTGTCGATTCCTGAATTGTTAATTTTAGCCATTCTAACTGATGTGAGGTGGTATCTCATTATGGTTTTGATTTATATTTCTGTGATGTCACGTAATGTAGAGAACTTTTTCATGTGTCTGTTGGCCACCTGGGTGTCTTCTTTGCAGAAATGTCTGTTCATGTCCTCTGCACATTTCTTGATTGGATTATTTGTTCTTTGGGTGTTGAGTTTGATAAGTTCTTTATAGATTTTAGATATTACTCCTTTATCTGATATGTTGTATGTAAATATCTTCTCCCTTTCTGTCTGTTGTCTTTTGGGTTTTTTGACTGTTTCCTTTGCTGTGCAAAAGGTTTTGATCTTGATGAAATCCTAATACCTCATTTTTGCCCTTGCTTCCCTTGCTTTTGGTGATGTTTCTAGGAAGAAGCTACTGAGGTCGAAAGGTTGCTGCCTGTGTTCTCCTCGAGGATTTTGATAGATTCCTGTCTCTCAGTGAGGTCTTTCATCCATTTGAGTCTATTTTTGTGTGTGGTGTAAGGAAATTGTCCAGTTTCATTCTTCTGAATGTGGCTGTCCAATTTTCCCAACACCATTTGTTGAAGAGGCTGTCTTTTTTCTTTTCTTTTTTTTTTTTTTTAAGATTTTATTTATTTATTTGACAGAGAGAGATCACAAGTAGGCAGAGAGGCAGGCAGAGAGAGAGAGGAGGAAGCAGGCTCCCTGCTGAGCAGAGAGCCCTATGCAGGACTCAATCCCAGGACCCTGAGATCATGACCTGAGCCGAAGGCAGCGGCTTAACCCACTGAGTTACCCAGGTGCCCCGAGGCTGTCTTTTTTCCATTGGACATTTTTTCCTGCTTTGTTGAAGATTAGTTGACCATAGAGTAGAGGGTCCATTTCTGGGCTCTCTATTTGGTTCCATTGATCTATGCATCTGTTTTTGTGCCTATACCATACTGTCTTGATGATGACAGCTTTGTAATAGAGCTTGAAATCAGGAACTGTGATGCCACCCACATTGGCATCACATACTGTCTTGATGATGACAGCTTTGTAATAGAGCTTGAAATCAGGAACTGTGATGCCACCCACTTTGGCTTTCTTTTTCAACATTCTTCTGGCTATTCAAGATCTTTTCTGGTTCCATATAAATTTTAGGATTATTTGTTCCATTTCTTTGGAAAAAATGGATGGGGTTTTGATAGGGATTGTATTAAACATGTAGACTGCTTTAGGTAGCATAAACATTTCACAATATCTTTTCTTCCAATCCATGAGCATGGAATACTTTTCCACTTCTTTGTGTCTTCCTCAATTTCTTTCATGAGTGCTTTATAGTTTTCTGAGTACAGATTCTTTGCCCCTTTGGTTAGGTTTATTCCTATTTCATTTTATGGTTTTGGGTGCAATTGTAAATGGGATTGACTCCTTAGTTTCTCTTTCTTCTGTCTTTTTGTTGGTGTATAGAAATGCAACTGATTTCTGTGCATTGATTTTATACCCTGACACTTTACTGAATTCCTGTGTGAGTTGTAGCAGTACTGGAATGGAGTCTTTTGGGTTTTGCACATAAAGTATCATATTATCTGCAAAGAGTGAGAGTTTGACTTCTTCTTTGCTGATTCAGATGCCTTTTATTTCTTTTCATTGTCTGGTTGCCAAGGCTAGGACTTCTAGTATTATGTTGAATAGCACTAGTGATAGTGGACATCCCTGCTGCATTCCTGACATTAGGGGAACAGCTCTGTTTTTCCCCATTGAGAATGATATTCATTGTGGGTTTTTCATAGATGGCTTTGACAATATTGAAGTATGTAAAATATGAGTATAACAATGAAAATTTAAAAATATTTTTTTAAAAAAGCTATTGTTAAGATAAAATAGTTAAAAACATTAAAAAGGAAAGAGGAAAAGTTTAAAAAAGTAGAATAAGAAAAAATAAAATTAGAAATATTTAATTTTGCAAAGCTAATGGATCATGGGATAAAAGCCATGAGTTCTATGCATTGCTTTCCCCTAGCTCTGGAGTTCCACAGTTCTTGTTTAACAGTTAACTTGGTCTTGGCTGCTTCTTCTTGCTCCCCTCTGGGGGAGGGGCCTATTGTAGTGATTCTCAAATGTCTTTGCCTGAGGCGGAATTGCACTGCTCTTGCCAGGGGCCAGGCTAAGCAATTTGCTCAGGTTCCCTCTGGGGAGCTTTTATTCCCTGAATGCTTTCCATACAGCTTTGGAGGACAAGAATGAAAATAGTGGACTCCCAGTCTCGGGCCTGGAGGATCCAAGAGCTCGGGGCACCCACTCCTCAGCACCCTCAGAGAAAAGCAGTCAACCCTTCCTGTCTCCCTGGTCTCTGGCCACGGTCTGAACTCACCCAGCCTGTGATCAAGTGCTTATATCTCTGGCACACAACCCCATTTGGAGTCTCTGAACCCAGCAGATTCCTGCTTTGTGCTTCTGCACCACTCCTCCTGGAGGAGGAAGGGGGGGTTTCTATGGATTTGTCACTTGTGGGGTCCTTGCTTGAAGAGCAGTGGTCCGACTGTGCCTTGGATCATGGTTTAAGGTAATCCTGATCTGAAAGATCTCTCTTTGGCTCCATCTCTATAGCTGGATTCCCTGCTCCAATACCTGGCAGCTCTGCCACACTTGGACATCTCTGGTCTTTCTGTGACTCCACGGGTCCTGAGGCCACACTGTCCCCACAAGGGCTCCACCCCTGCTTAGCCTCTGGAGTGATGTCCCTCCGTAGAGTAGACTTCTAAGAGTTCTGATTTTGTGCTCTGCTGCTCCACCACTTGCCGGGGCCAGCCCCTTCCCAGCAGTCTATCTTCCCATTGCTTCAGATATCACTTCTTAACATCCTACCTTCCAGAAAGTGGTCTATTCTCTATTCCTAGAATTGTTGCTCTTCTCCTCTTTTATCTCCTGTTGAGTTTGTAGGTGTTACAGAATGGTTTGATAACTATCTAGCTGAACTCCTGGGACCTAATCATATTTCAGTCTGCTACTCCTCCACCATCTTGCTTCCTCCCAAAGCACTCTGCTTTTAACAAGTTCTGCCCTCAGAGGAAACTAGCTAACCAGAGACTAACCTGCCTTGTTATTGTCAGATCCTAACTGACCTGGGAGAAAGGAAATATATAACTTCAGTACACTCTAGAAACGCTGTTCTACTACAGGCTGGGGGGTTTAGGGAGGAAGCCTTGATGGAAAAACTCTTATGAAGTTCACTGATCAGAGACATAGGCTCAGTTAAAGACTGAGAGCTAATCCTGGTATTGTAGAATGCTTCCTCTCCCACACCACACCACCTCATTACAAAAGGCCTACCTATTTATAGCAGTTCTTATTTATTTTCCCTTCAATTTTCAACTTTATTGAGGATATGATTTATAAATAATATTATATATATTTATAGTATACAATGGGATGGCTTAATTCACATATGCATTGCTAAGTGTAGAGATCTCTAAGATGTCAAGCATAGAAGTAGGTAAATAAATCAGTGTGAGTCATAACAGCTAGAAATTATGCACATAGATACTTGGTGATATATGTATCCATAATATTGCTACAGATATTCATGATGCATATTTTTGTTAGAAGAGCTCCATTCTTTAACCCAAATGCCCATATTGGTAATATTTTGATTTTCTTCTTGCTTTTCAACTTTTTGGTTTGGTATTAATATTATAACTCCCACTTATTTTGCATTGATTTTTGTAATATAATTTTGTACATTTTGCTTTCCTGTTCTGATTCATTTGGCTTTAGATTATCATTTTTATGCTGCATATTATAACCTTTGCTTTTTCTGCTGAGTCTGACAGACTTGTTTGATTTACAATGTCATGTAAAGCTTTGACATTTATTGTTACAATTGTTATGCTTCGCTTACCTCTTTTATCTTATTTATGCTTTGTAGTAATACACTTTTTTAGTTTTAAATTTTCTTTCACTTTAATGTTTGGCTGTGTGGATGATACTTGTGGTTTTCCTTTGATGATTTAAAATATAAGCATTCTGTAGTTATACCTTGTCAAAAAACTTCAAGAGTTCAGGAAGTGTGGAATCCTACCAAGTCGGGATTAAGTAGTTCTAGAGTTCAAACGTGGATCTTTCTGGCACATAAGCCTTAGCTTTTCTTTTAGACCAGACCAGGATGCAAACAACAGTCATTTCAACTGGCAACATGTCGTGCAAGATATTCTGTTATATAAGACAGTCAGAGTCCAGAAATTGCCATGAGAGAGCTTAATCCTTCTCAGCCCTCCTAAAATCTAATGATTTTCTTTTGGACTTCTTGAACTTTCCCTCTTTCCTTTCACTGGAGACCCAAACAAATGAAGTGAGATTCCCAAAACAGAAAAATAGTTGGGCTGTTAGGTTAAACTATATGATTTTTAGGAACATTGGACTTGTGGGAAAAAGACTTATGGGAGCAAAAACACATAGATACTGCATGGAGATATTTCATCTCATCCTTAGAAATAAATCCCTTTGATTTAATAGATTTTCTTTTACAGTGCAAATGCTTTACCTTTTTTATGGCTCAATCACAGATAATATGAGTAAGAAAGTCCATTTAAATGATAAATAAAGATCAACTGTGAAGGAAAGGGAGTAAAGTTAATGGACTGCGAAGTAGAGAGAGATGATTTTAGAATATTGTGGTGAAGGGTTTGAATATTGAAATTTTGAAAGAATCAGACAGAAGAAAGAGACGGGGAAGTACAAACTTGGGCATTTTCATTTTGATATTCCTGTGCCAAGAGTATCATCCCTAATTTATAGCCTGAAAAGGAGCCTGAGTGAATGTGAGGATGTTCTCTTTTCTACAAGTTCTTATTTTCTCTGTGAACTTTTTAAATATTCATGCTAACAAAAGGTTTCCTTTTCACAGAAGGAATTCAGAGTAGGGGAAATCTTTGGAAGCATTAATAAATAAATTGGTAATTGGTTCAGCTGTTTCATTTCTTCTTCCTTCATTCTTTCTTGTAAGTTCCTACCTAAAATCTCACCTCCTAACTTTCTTCCTTTTTTCTCTCTTTCTATCCTTTGTTCCTTCTCTGGATGAATATGTATTTCACTTCTTGAGCAGGGTAAATCATTTACAAGGTGCTAAACGTGAAAAATGAATGAGACTTTATTCCTGGACCAAAGGAATTCATAGTCTGGTGTTGCTAATCCTATAAATACATACAAAGAAGGAAAGCCAATTTCACTGTACTTAAAAAAAAAAAGAAAAAGTAGCAAGTTGGCTAAATTTTAAATTATAAATCAGGAATGAAATTATACATATTTATAGGATTTTAATTTTATAAATGAAGAATATGAATATAGTGATTAAAAATCATTTTTAGTTAGTACATACAGACGTTGTTATCAGGATGTTGGCACTTGTGCTATTCTTAATCTAATCTTGTTGTTTATATATTAATTCTTCAAGTTTAAATTTATTTTCTGCATAATATGATTTCTATGCCTGTGGCACTTATTATCTGGATGCATTGATGGGGCTCATACTCTAAGGGAGGGTCCAACAAAGTCCTTGGCCCAGATGGAAGGATGGGGGTAGGTGGTGTTGTTGAAGGGAGGGGCAGCAAAAAGTAAAGAGATGTAACATAAATTCACACATGCAACTTTATGTTTACTTGTATTTGTATGACTTTGTGCAGAAAGCATTCATCTTTTTCATCAGATAGTCTGAAAGTCTGCAGTTCTTCCAAATTTAAAGATTATACATCTAAATTCCGACAGAAATAAAACATGCTTTTAATTTTTTTTCTTACGTTTCTACTTAAATTCCAGTTAGTTAACGTACAGTATATTAGTTTCAGGTGCACAATATAGTGACTCCACACTGCCATACAACACAGAGTGCTCATCACAACTGGTGTTCTCCTTAATCCTCACTACCTGTTTAATGCATTCCTCCACCCATCTCCCCTCTGGAAGCCATCAGTCTGTTCTCCATAGTTAAGAGTCTGGTTCTTGGTTTGCCTCTGTCTCTATTCCCCCCCCACTTTATTTGTTTGTTTTGTTTTTTAAATTCCACATATGAGAGAAATTATATGGTCTTGGTCTTTGTCTTTGACCCATTTATTTCACTTAGCATAATAATCTCAAGCTCTAATCACATCATTGCAAATGGCAAGATTTCATTCTTTTTCATGGCTGAGGAATATTCATCTGTGTGTGTGTGTGTGAGTGATATCTTATTTATCTATTCATCAGTCAATGGACATTGGGGCTTGCTATTTTTTTTTAATTAACATAAAATGTCTTATTTGTCCCAGGGGTACAGGTCTGTGAATCATCAGGCTTACACACTTCCCAGCACTCACCATAGCACATACCATTGTCAATGTCCATAACACAACCACCCCCTCCATAGCCCCCTCCACCAGCAATCCTCATTTTGTTTTGTGAGATTAAGTGTCTCTTATGGTTTGTCTCTCTCCTGATCCCATCTTATTTCATTTTTCTCTTTCCTATCCCCCAAACCCCCTCTTTGTCTCTCAAATTCCTCATAACAGGGAGATCATATGATAACTGTCTTTCTCTGATTGACTTACTTCATTCAGCATGATACCCTCTAGTTCCATTCATGTCATTGCAAATGTAAGATTTTCTTTATTTTCATGGCTGCATAGTATTCCATTGTGTGTGTGTGTGTGTGTGTGTGTCTGTGTGTGTGTGTGTGAATATATATATATATATATATATATATATATATATATATATATACACATACATACACACAACATCTTCTTTACCCATTCATCTATTGATGGACAACTAGGTTCTTTCCATAGTTTGGCTATTGTGGATATTGCTGCTATTAATATTTGGGTGCACGTGCCCCTTCGGATCACTTCATTTGTATCTTTAGGGTATATACCGAGTAGTGCAATTGCTGGGTCATAGGGTAGCTCCATTTTCAACTTTTTGAGGAACCTCTGTGGTGTTTTCCAGCATGGCTGCACCAGATTGGATTCCCACCAACAGTGTAGGAGGATTCCCCTTTCTCTGCATCCTGGCCAACTTCTGTCCTTTCCTGACTTATTAATTTTAGCCATTCTGACTGTTGTGAGGTGGTATCTTGTTGTGGTTTTGATTTGTATTTCCCTGATGGCGAGGGATGTGGAGCACTTTTTCATGTGTCTGTGGCCATCTGGATGTCTTCTTTGCAGAAATGTCTGTCCAGGTCCTCGGCCCATTTCTTGATTGGATTATTTGTTCATTGGGTGTTGAGTTTCACAAGTTCTTCATGATTTGGGATACTAGCCCTTCATCTGTTATGTCATTTGCAAATATCTTCTCCCATTCTGTCAGTTGTCTTTTGGTTTTGTTGACTGTTTCCTTTGCTGTGCAAAAGATTTTGATCTTGATGAAGTCCCAATAGTTCATTTTTGCCCTTGCTCCCCTTCCCTTTGGCATTATTTCTAGAAAGAAGTTGATGTGCTGAGGGAAAAAGAGGGTGCTGCCTCTGTTTTCCTCAAGGATTTTGATGGATTACTGTCTCACATTGAGGTCCTTCATCCATTTTGAGTCTATTTTTGTGTATGGTGTAAGGAAATGGTCTAGTTTCATTTTTCTGCATGTGGCTGTCCAATTTTTTGAAGAGATTGTCTTCTTTCCATTGGACATTCTTTCCGGCTTTTTTAAGATTAGTTGACCATAGAGTAGAGGGTCCATTTCTGAGCTTTCTGTTCTGTTCCATTGGTCTATGTTTCTGTTTTTGTCCAGTACCATACTGTCTTGATGATGACAGCTTTGAAATCTGGAATTGTGATGCCACCCACTTTGGCTTTCTTTTTCAACATTCTTCTGGATATTCGAGGTCCTTTCTGGTTCCATATAAATTTTAGGATTATTTGTTCCATTTCTTTGACAAAAAAAAAAGGTTGGGATTTTGATAGGGATTGCATTAAACATGTAGATTGCTTTAGGTAGCATAAACATTTTCACAATATTTGTTCTTCCAATCCATGAGCATGGAATGTTTTTCTATTTCTTTGTGTCTTCCTTAATTTCTTTCATGAGTGCTTTATAGTTTTCTGAGTACAGATTCTTTGCCTCTTTGGTTAGGTTTATTCCTAGGTATCTTATCATTTTGGGTGCAACTGTAAATGGGATTGACTCCTTAATTTCTCTTTCTTCTTTTTGTTGGTGTATAGAAATGCAACTGATTTCTGTGCATTGATTTTATATCCTGACACTTTACTGAATTCTGTATGAGTTGTAGCAGTATTGGAATGGAGTCTTTTGGGTTTTCCACACAAAGTATCATATCACCTGCAAAGAATGATAGTTTGACTTCTTATTTGCTGACTTAGATGCCTTTAATTTCTTTTTATTGTCTGATTGCCAAGGCTAGGACTTCTAGTACAATGTTGAATAGAAGTGGTGATAGTGGACATGCCTGCTTGTTCCTGACCTTAGGGAAAAAGCTCTCAGTTTTTCCCCATTGAGAATGATTTTTGCTGTGGGTTTTTCATAAATGGCTTTGATGGTATTGAGGTATGTACCCTCTATCCCTACACTTTGAAGAGTTGATCATGAAAGGATGCTGTACTTTGTCAAATGCTTTTTCAGCATCTATTGAGAGTATCATATGGTTATTGTTCTTTCTTTTATTAATGTGTTGTATCACATTGGTTGATTTGCAGATGTTGAACCAACCTGGCAGCCCAGGAATAGATCCCACTTGGTTGTGTGAATAATCCTTTTAATGTACTGTTGGATCCTACTGACTAGTATTTTGGTGAGAATTTTCACATCTGTGTTCATCAAGGATATTGGCCTGTAATTCTCCTTTTTGTTGGGGTCTTTGTCTGGTTTTTGGATCAAGGTAATACTGGCCTCATAAAATGAGTTTGGAAGTTTTCCTTCCATTTGTTTTTTTTTGGAACAGTTTCAGAAGAATAAGTATTAATTCTTCTTTAAATGTTTGGTAGAATTCCCTGGGAAGCCATTTGGCCCTCGGCTCTTGTTTACTGGGATATTTTTGATGATCACTTCAATCTCCTTAGAGGTTATGGGTCTATTCAGGTTTTCTATTTCTTCCTGGTTCAGTTATGGTAGTTTATATGTCTCTAGGAATGCATCCATTTCTTCCAGATTGTCAAATTTGCTGGTATATAGTTGTTCATAATATGTTCTTATGATTGTTTGTATTTGTTTGGTTTTGGTTATGATCTTTCCTCTTTCATTCATGATTTTATTTATTTGGGTCCTTTCTCTTTACTTTTTGATAAGCCTGGCTAGGGGTTTATCAATCTTATTAATTCTTTCAAAGAACCAGCTCCTAGTTTCATTGATTTGTTCTACTGTTTTTCTGGTTTTATTTCATTGATTTCTGCTCTGGTCTTTATGATTTCTCTTCTCCTGTCAGGTTTAGGCTTTCTTTGCTGTTCTTTCTGCAGCTCCTTTAGGTGTAGGGTTATGTTGGTACTTAAGACATTTATGTTTCTTCAGAAAGGCTTGTATCACTCTATACTTTCCTCTCAGGACTGCCTTTGTTACGTCCCACAGATTTTGAACCATTGTGCTTTCATTATCATATGTTTCCCTAATTTTTTCAATTCTTCTTTAATTTCCTGGTTGACCCATTCATTCTTTAGTATGATGCTCTTTAGCCTTCATGTATTTTGGTTCTTTCCAACTTTCCTCTTGTGATTGAGTTCTAGCTTCAGAGCATTGTGGTCTGAAAATATGCAGGGAATGATCCCAAACTTTTGACACTGGTTGAGACCTGATTTATGACCCAGGATGTGATCTACTCTGGAGAAGGTTCCATGTGTACTAGAGAAGAATATGTATTCTGTTGCTTCGGGATGGAATGTTCTGAATATATCTGTAATGTCCATATGGTCTAGTGTGTCATTTAAGACCTTTATTTACTTGATGATCTTTTGCTTGGATGATCTGTTCATTTCAGTAAGGGGCTGTTAAGTCCCCTACTATTATTGTATTATCATCGATATGTTTCTTTGATTTTTTATTAATTGATTTATATATAATTGGCTGCTCCCTTGTTAGGGTCATAGATATTTAAAATTATTAGTTCTTCTTGTTGGAGAAACCCTTTATGTATGATCTAGTGTCCTTCCTCGTCTCGCATTATAGTCTTTTTTTTTTTTCAAAGATTTTGTTTATTTATTTGACAGAGAGAAATCACAAGTAGACGGAGAGGCAGGCAGAGAGAGAGAGAGAGGGAAGCAGGCTCCCTGCTGAGCAGAGAGCCCGATGCGGGACTCAATCCCAGGACCCTGAGATCATGACCTGAGCCGAAGGCAGCGGCTTAACCCGCTGAGCCACCCAGGCGCCCGTCGCATTATAGTCTTTGACTTAAAATCTAATTTATCTGATATAAGTATTGCCAGCCCAGCTTTCTTTTGATGTCCATTAGCATGGTAAATTGCCCCCCCCCACTTTAAATCTGGAGTTTTCTTTGAATCTAAAATGAATTTCTTGTAGATAACATATTGATGGGTTTTGTTTTTGTTTTGTTTTGTTTTCCATTCTGATACCGTGTGTGCTTTGTATGGGGGCATTTAGCCCATTGACATTCAAGATAACTATTGAAATATATGAATTTAGTGCCATTGTATTGCCTATAAGGTGACTGTTACTGTGTATTGTCTCCTTTCCTTTCTGGTCTACTACTTTTAGGCTCTCTCTTTGCTTAGAGGCCCCCTTTCATATTGGTCTTTCAATATTTCCTTTAGGGCTCATTTGGTGTTCGTAAATTCTTTTAGTTTTTGCTTGCCCTGCAAGCTTTTTAATCTCTCTTTCAATTTTCAATGATAGCCTAGCTAGTTATAGTACTCTTAGCTGCATGTTTTTCTCATTTAGTGCTCTGAATATATCATGCTAGTTCTTTTTGGCCTGCCAGGTTTCTGTGGATAAGTCTGCTGCCAATCTAATATTTTTGCCATTGTATGTTATAGACTTCTAGTCCTGAGCTGCTTTCAGGATTTTCTCTTTGTCACTAAGACTTGTAAGGTTTACTATTAGATGATGGCATGTGGACCTACTTTTATTGATTTTGAGGGGGGTTCTCTGTGCCTCCTGGATTTTGTTGTTTGTTCCCTTTGCCATAGTAGGAAAATTCTCTACTGTAACTCACTTCAATATACCTTCTGCCCCTCTCTCTTTTTTCTTCCCGTGGAATCCCAATTATTTTAATATTGTTTCAACTTATGGTATCACTTGTCTCCTGAATTCTCCCCTCATGGTCAAGTAGTTGTTGCCTCTTTTTCTGAGGTTTTTATTCTCCGTAATTTGGTATTCTATATCACTAATTCTCTCTTCTGCCTCACTTATCCTAGTAGTAAGAGCCTCCATTTTTTATTGCACCTTATTAATAGCTTTTTTGATTTCAGTTTGGTTAGATTTTAGTTCTTTTATTTCTCCCAAAAGGGCTTTTATTTCTTCAGACAGGGTTTCTCTAATATCCTCCATGCCTTTTTCGAGCCCAGTTAGCACCTTGAGAATCATCATTCTGAACTCTAGATCTGACATATTACCAGTGTCCTTACTGATTAGGTCCCTAGCCTTTGTTTTTGTTTTTGTGGTAAGTTTTTCTGCCTTGTCATCTTATCCAGATAAGAATATATGAATGAGAGAATAAAATACTAAAAGGGTGGCAAATACCCTAGAAAAATGTACTCTAACCAAATCAGAAGACACCCCAAATCAGGAGGAGAAGGAAGAGGGTAAAAATAAATTAAAATGAAATTTTAAAAATATATACATATATAAATGTATATATTATGTATATACATTATATAATATGTATATACAGATAATTATATATGTATACATACATATGTATGTATACGTATTATACATATGTACTTATACATATGTATAAGTATGTATATATATATATATATATATATATATATATATATTAGACTGGTGAACAGAACAGAGCCACCCACTTGATTTTGAGTGTATTTTGGTATCTTAGAAGAAACTACCTCTCAAAACTTTTAAAGAAAGAGAAACTTATATATATACAAAAATAAGGTAAACATGATGAAGGGATGCAATATGATTGTAAAGATGAAATTTAAAAAAAAAATTCTGAAAAGGTATTGATAAGATAAGTTGGTTGAAAAGAGAAAGAAAAAGAAATTGGAGAGAATTTGCTCAGGCTGGAGACTAGAACAAAGCCCTGTGCTAGATTTAGGGTATAGTTATTATATACCTTATCAGAAGAAATTATATCCCAAAATTTGTTAAAAGAAAAAAACATATATCTATACAAAAAATAAAGTTAGATACAATGAAGGTTAAATATGACTATAACAATGAAGGTTTAAAAAGATTTTTTTTAGAATGCTATTATTAAGACAAACTAGTTAAAAAACATTAAAAGAGGAAAGAGGAAAAGTCAAAACAATTAGAATAAGAAAAAATTAATTAAAAAAAAATTAATTAACTTTGTAAGACTAAATAATCATGGGGAGAAAGCCATGAATTCCATGCTTTGCTTTCCCCTCCTCTGGATTCTGCTGTTCTCCTTCATCAGTGAGGTTGGTCTTGGCTGGATGTTCTTGCTGATCTTCTGGAGGAGGGGCCTGTTGTAGTGATTCTCAAATGTCTTTGCCTGAGGCGGAATTGCCCCACCCTTGCCTGGGACCAGGCTAAGTAACCTGCTCGGGTTCGCTCTTGGGAGCTTTTTTCCCCTGAATGCTTTCCACAGAGCTCTAGAGGATGGGAATGAAAATGGTGGCCTCCCAATCTCCTGCCCAGGAGCTGAGAGCTCAGGGCCCCACTCCTCAGTGTACCCTTGGAGAAAAGCACTCAATCACTCTGGTTTCTCTGGTCTCCAGCTGTACTCTGAGCTCACCTGGCCTGTGACTGAGCATTTCTGTCTCTGGCACACAGTCCCATATGGAGTCTCCAAACTCAGCAGATTCCTGCCATGCTGTTCTTTTGGTGGAGGAAGGTTGGTATCCCCAGATCTACCACTTGTGAGGTCCCTGCTCAAAGAGCAGTGGTCCAACTGTGCCACAGATAACAGTTTAAATACCCACAAGCTGAGAGCTCACTCCTCGGCTCCATCTCTGTAGTTGGATTCCCCACTCTGATACCTGTGAGCTCTGCTACACCCAGACACTGCCAATCCTTCTGTGACCCTATGAGACCACACTGTCCACATGAAGGTTCCAACCCCACTTAGCCTCTGGAGTGATGTCCCTCAGTGGAGCAGACTTCTAAAATTTTGGATTTTGTGGTCCATTGCTCCACTGCTTGCTGGCAGCTGACCACCCCCACCCCACTGTCTATCTTCCCATTGCTCCAGAGTCACTTCTCCACACTTCCTACCTTGCAGAAAGTGGTCAATTTTCTGTTTCTAGAATTGTTGCTCTTCTTCTCTTTGATCTCCTATTGGGTTTGGAGGTGTTTGGAATGGTTTGATAACCATCTAGCTGAACTCCTGCGACCTGATGTCATCTCAGTCTGCTACTCCTTTGCCATCTTGACTCTCCCTTGTGCTTGCTACTTTTAATTTTATTGGCCCTTTCATATTTATTTTCAGGTTACCCCATTAGCAGAGAGTTTAAAGCTTTGGCAAACACACCAAGAAAAAAATTCCTAAATTGAACTTTTCTCATTCTTTCAAACTCTCTTCCTTAACATTGCTCTGCATAATGCATTCACAGTAAATATGATTTTGTTCCAAAGGTTTCATTTTGCATAGTATCAGGATTGTACTTTCTACTAGTGCAATTACAGAGATTAACATTTAGGTTTCTTTACAAGAAAAGGAAGCCTTGACCATTTTACTCTATGTAAATATTTGACTTCTTATGACTGAGGTAAAAAGAATATCATGCATTTTATCTTTACCACTCCCACCCAAATGCATTCCTTTTTAAAAATCTATAATTTTGCACACTCTTTTGTTCATGATATCATATCTGTATCAACACTGAGTAGTAAAGGTGACAGTGGCAGCAACAGTAGAAAATCAACTGGTTGTACAGAAATTAATTAATCCTCCATGATGTGTTAAATCTAAGCATTTCCTTAAAAAGGTTGGCACTTATTTCTTGGTGCAACCCCCAGAGATGTAAGGAAATGCACAGTAGTGATTACATAGCAACATAAAAGCTATTTTGGGTCTAAAGCTAACAGTTTGCAAATAATCCAGATGTTGCTGTGTGTGCTTCAGATAGATTATTGAAGTCCCCAGTATCACTACTTCCTTAGAGAGATGCTTCATTTTTAAAGAATTCGTTAGGTAATACATTTTGACACCTTTCCTTAAATATAAATAAGGAATTATAGGGAAGAAAAGCTCTACTGGAAGATTTTTTCAGACTCAGAAATGCTGCTTGAAATTTTGAATCCTCTGGTAGAAGATGATTTCTTGGTCATGCTTCTTGAATATAAGAATCCAACACTGGGTTCTTCACACTGGGTTTTGCATTTTAGTAGACTAAGATAATATCCAGGTGGTGTTAACTGAGTTGTAAAGCTTATTCTTATACCTGAAACATTTTTCCAGCTATTCTACCATCACACTATTTTCTACTTTTTAAGACTTGGTCTATAGAATACACCTGTTTAAAGAATGCTGCTTGAGGCAAAAACAGCTTTAGGAAATGCTGTAGGTTAATTTATCAAATTATATGCTTTTTTTTTTTAATCTGGAAAAATAAAGCTGCAGACCTACAAAACTGAAGTAAAAGAAAAATAAACTTTAAATAAGTCACAGTAGGTTTGTGACAAAGGTGTTGTATTCATTTATCTATTATATCATTTTTCATTGTTTCCGTCTTTATTAGTATATTCACCAAGTATAAAAAGAGTGACAACTTAGTATAACACATGGTGTTAAAATTCTACGTGCCCTAGAATTAAAATAACCTTCCCTGACCACTTTAAATACACCTTCTGATAGATGAGAAAGAAAAAAGACAGTCTTTATTCCTTAATTCTAAAAGCAATACATGATAATTGCAAAAACTACATGTAAAGTATGTGAAAAATATAAAAGCATATGTATACATAAACAAACATGCACATGCATAGTCATACCAATCCCTTCATTCTAATTCCCTAAAGTAATAATTTTAATATTTCAATGTACTAAATATGATTATTGTATTATTACCAGCACATTTTTCCCTTCTTTCATCTACATTTAACTCTAGTTCTAGCTCTTTGTATATTTCTGACAAATATTATGTATGCCAATAACAGGGAGCTAAAAGAACTGGTAAATGGAGAAATCTAACCAATACCATAGCATTGTGAAGAAAAGGACATTCCATCTGGACTAGGCATGAAAACGAGGATTAATACTCAGTGCTGGGAAAGATTATGAAAGTACAGCTTTCAGGATTTGTGAAGGCCTGTAGGTGAAAAGGAACAATATGATTGGTGGAATGGCAACAAGGCCAGGCTGACTGACATGGGAAGCAAAGAGGTTTCTGGTTGGTAATGCAGCTAGTCTGGGGGCAGCAGGTAGCTCAAACACCTATTTTTGTACAATCCTTACTGAAATAAGTCTTCGGAGCTAACAAAAGTTGCTGAAGTGTTTTTAAAAGGTTTATGACGTCATCACATGTGTATTTTTAAATTATAATTCAAGAGGCAACATTAGAAGAAAAGGATGGTACAAGAAGGTAGATGGAGTTGGGAAACCTTTATAGTGGTGTTCGTGACCAGAGATGACAGGTCAGCCTAGGGTCATGGCAGTGAAAATGAAGATGTCTTCTTGAGGTAGAGCATCAAGGGTGGGACATGGGAGAGTAAGGAAGAAATCCTCTAAGATTTAAACTCTACATAAAAATAAGATATGCCTACAATAAAACAAAATGAAAGAAAACGATACCCACCCCCCCCCACACACACACCCCTGGATATCCATGAAACCAAAAAAGAAATCTTAGTGGCCCTTAAAGACCCCAAGGCAGAGGCATCTGAATTGAAAGTATTTTTCCCAGATTTGCCAGACTCAAGTAAAACCCACTCATGATCTTAGCAGCACCACTTTTTTCACTTTATCATTCGCCGAAGAACTGAGATATATAAATTTAAGGCTGGGATAAAGAACGTTTTTCCCTCTGAAATCTGTGATTCTGTTTCTGATTTACCTAGCAGACTCTGATGGGATTTTTCAGACCTCCCTCCAAAATGCTTAAGAAGGCATAGAAATGGATAAAAATCTGAAATAATCCATGGAAGTGAGAATGACAGCCTCTTGTCAGAATCTGGAAGAACTTTCCAGTTAATGAAAAGTGATGGTTGATTGATAAATCACTACCTAGTCTTCACTTTCAAGTATATTTCTACTTCACCTAATGAAATAGAGCCATGCCAACAAGATCATAGTGATCTAACTTCCCTCACAGGCTCAGGAAAATGCAAGCTGTTTGAATATAAGCCACCTTATATTCAAGAAATGTGAAGAGAACCTGCAAAATACCTCTTCCACCTTCATTCTATTTAGTCTCTGATCTTCATCTATCCAGCAAATAATTACATAACCCTTGATAGCATGAAACTAGAACCTGATGATACAGTAGAGATGAAGATTTCTGTTGGCCTTTCCTTCCTGGGATTTAAGGTTTCCGAGAGACTGAAAATTTAAGACCAATAGGACAAGACAGTAATTCACAGGTTACACAAACCTTTTGGTCTCAGTCCAGTTCTGCTAAATGGTCTTCCCTGAATCTCCCAGCTTGCAGATAGTATCACAGTGGCCTGTTCTTTTGGAGTTTTTTTCAGTCAATTGTAATTTTTGAGAGTTCTGTAAATGCCTGGTCATTTTCAGCATCACTCACCACTGTAAGCCTGATAATAACAGAAGTTGACAGACACCCTATATATGGTCCTGTATAAATAAAGCTAAGAATGCTTTATTTATTTTTTTCAAAGTGTTGCAAAGTTAAAAACAGAAGAAGGGGAAGGAGAAACAGGAGGAAGAAGAGGAGGAGGAAAAGGAGAGAACAGGGCAGGGAAAATTTATATGACCCATGAAACCTAAAATATTTGCTATCCATTCATTTATAGAAAAAGTTTGCTGACTGCTGTAGCGCATAGTAAACTCCCAAAAAATATGTGTTGAATGAATGCACAGATGACATTTAGGACATTTGGAGCTCAAAAGTACAGTAACAGATAGGACCAGATACATGCTCTCAAATCATTAGCAATGGTGGTTTTCTATGACCTGGATAAGCTCAGGATGAAGGAATAAAAGTCAGGAAAGAAAAATCCTACTTATAGGGAGATCCAAGGCTAGATAATAAATGCCTGCTAAAAAGACACAATTCAACAATAAAGTAGCACATTATCTCAGGTTATATTAACAATACATTTAGTAATATTCAGAAAACACTTCCAAAATGAAGTGAAGAAATGCCTACTAAACTTGGAGATGAGGATGACATGTCTAGTTAAAAAATACCTTATTCCAAATATGTGAAATATAAAGCCTGCTTCAGTAGAATCAGGTATAAGTATACCCAGTATTATTTCGACCATTTATTATTAACTAGATATTTTAAGCAACATTAAGATTTTAAATTAAAACAATTTAATTTTTAAATTGAAATTTTAAGAAAATGTACAGTAAGCTAACATTAAAAGGCAGAAAATTATTTTTTGTGTGCTAATATATAATCAGAGAAAAAGAAGATAATCAGAATATTTAATTTAACGATAAAACCCACCAAATTGTTCATTCTTTTTTTAATTTCAGAAATCAACAGAAATTCTAGAACAACTAAACTGACAAGCAGTTGGACTTTTTAAAATTCTAAACCACATTAGTAAAATAGTGTGAAATCATTAATGCACATAAGAATGAGTTATATAAAATTATGAAAGTTGACTAACCTGAAATGACTGTATTATGAAAGTTGCCTATTATAAATATCCTGTCTCTCTATTAATTCTATATATGCAACACAATTGGAATTAAAATGCCAGTTAGCTAATTGGCTGATTCACTGGGATGGGGGTTAGTGTGAACAATCACTTCTGGGAATCACTGACTAGACTTACTTCATGCAAAGTAAAGAAAACCCATTTCTGTAGATGATTATAATTGGAATAGAGAAAGGAAGCATATAAGCAGATAACATAAAGTTTTAATAATGAAGGAAATAGTATACTTGCAGGGGAAAAAAAAACAAACAAACAGACTGAGACTCAAACATACAAAAAACTTTATTACATGAAAAAAATGAAAATTTAAATCACATATTCTTTTGTGGGAATAAATAAAGCCATGAGTCCAATTATCTAGCAACTGTGTTTTATGTGGAGGGGATAAAAAATGGGGAAAAAAGAAAATTATTAAAAATATACAAACACACATACACTGAGTAAGAAATAAGAAATTAAAACTGACTTGAAGAAATTAGAAAATACAGGCCAATATTTATTTAATAGAGGAGAAAGATCACCTTTCCAAAGCATAATAACATTAAAGGCAGAAAATCAAGGAAATGACAGGTAGATTTCTGTATTAAAAATCAAATTTTTTGCCATAAAATGCCATAAATAGCTCAAAGTAAAAAAAAAATTAAAATAACAATTAGCATATTTATTCATTCATACCGTATGAAAATAATTTTAAATTTTTAGTCCTTTATTCTGTGAAGATGCAAGAAAGGGTTAAAAGCCTGAAGTGAGTGTTTTGTAGGGGGCGGGGGTGGGGATTTGGGTGAGCCTGGTGGTGGATATAATGGAGGGCATGTATTACATGGAGCACTGGGTATGGTACATAAACAATGAATGCTGGAACACTGAAAAGAAATAAAATAAAATGGAAAAGAAGCATGAAATGACCACAAAACAGTATATTTAATCTCAAGAAAGTAGTTACACATTAGTGTTAATAATACTCATTCTAGGGGACCCTTGATGTCTCAGACTGTTAAGTGTCCAACTCGATTTCAATTCAGGTCATGATATTGGGGTCATAAGATGGAGCCCTGCATCAGACTTCATTCTCAGGGCAGAGTCTGCTTGTCCCTCTGTGTCTACCTGCTTGCTCTTTCTCTCTCTCTCAAATAAATACATAAAATATTTGAAAATATAATATCCATTATGTAGCAATAATGGTCAGGTTCAAATATCAACTTTGATGGTTCCTTGTTGTGAGGAACAAGTTATTTATCATATTTTGTGACAATCGCTTCATCCACAAGTGACGATATTAATAGTACCTACCTCATAACCATATGAGAATTAAATGAGTTAATACAGGTAAAGGCATAGAACAAAGACTAGCACTTATTAAACTTCAATTCCTATTGGGAATAATATTAGTAACCACTATGTTACATCTCCTAGATTTACTAAGATTGTCAAAAAAAAAAGAAAAGAAAACTCCCAAAAAACAAAAAAACACAAACCATTAGAGTTCACTTTGGTGTGGAGAAAAAACTTTATATACAGCTAATTAGAATGTAATTGTAGTCTGTTTAAAGAGCAGTTACTCATTATTTTTCAATGATGTAAAATCAGCAGATTTCAGCCATTCTAATTCTTAGGGTATTTATATTTGTAAAAGAAATCAGAAATATTTAAAACATTACACATGTAAGGTATTTTCTTAAACACTGTGTACATTATAAAAATGGGTCTTATAACCTTGAAATGGTTATATATACTGAAGCATATAGCAATGATGAAACTTTATATACCCATTCAAAACCATAATTTAGAAAGACAATTATAGACATGAGAGAGTACTTGCAATATAGTAGTATCTCCCCCAAGCTCCAATTTCTTTTAAAATTTTTTTCATTTGACTTTGGTTTTCTCCAGTTTAGTTATATGATATACCTGGGTATAGATTCTATCCTGTTTTGCATTCTCTGAGATTTCTGGATTTATAACTTGGTGTCCATAACTATTAATAAAGTTCTGAACCAATATTAGCTTGACTATTTTGTATGCTCTATTCTCTTTCTCCTTCAGGTATTCCAATTACATAGATGTTACACCTTTTGAAATCATCACACCGTTCTTAAATATTCTGTTTGGGTTTATTTATTTATGTAGTATTCATTTATTTTACTTTTTTAAAAGTTCTTTTTGAATTACGGTTTAGGAAGTATCTATTGATCCCGTTAAGCTCACTGACTTGGTCTTTACTATGCCTATTCTCCTGATGAATCAAAGATACTCTTCATTTCTATCACTCCTTTTGATTTCTAGCATTTCCTTTTAGATTTTTCTTCACTCAACTTACAGTAACCATTTGTCCTTGCATTGTCTCTGCTTTTACCTGCAACATGTTAATAATGATCCATTTTTAAAAATTCTCTGGTAATTCCAATTTCTGTATTATATCTGAGTTAGGTTTTGATGCTTGCTTTATCTCTTCAGACTATTATATCTTATCTGTTAAAACATCTTGTAATGGTTGAAGACTGGCATATTGTATGAGATAACATGAATTGATACAAACAGGCCTTTACTGTGAGGTTTTATGCTAATCTGGTTTACATCAGATTGTGTTTAATTTTTGCTTTAGCTACAGGTGACAGGCATTTCAAATTCCTCTAGAAGCTTCCTTTTTGTCTCCCTTGCCATTTCCCTAAGATCTTCTTAAATAGAGTCCAAGCTTTCCAGCTCTATGTTACTATCCTGGAGACTGTTAATGAGGTGGTTATGTGAGGGGTTGGGAGAGCAGGGGAGGGAGGGTGGTCAATAATCTTACGATTAAATTTCAGTCTTTTAATCATCTTGTTCCCTTGGCTATGACCTTCACAAAATTTTCTTAGATTTCTTTCCAGGTGAGACAGAAAGGCCAGCTGGATGGAGTAGGTAATTGTTCCCAGATATAGTAATGATCTGGCAAAGTCTTTTCTCCTGGAGAATAAGCTTTTGTTATGGGGATTACTTTAGGTGTATTTCCAAATGGTATCTTTTCCCTTGCTCTTGCAAGAAATACAAGGTGATTTTTTTCTTGGCTCTTCACCATGAGAACTGGATTCGCTAGAAACTCAAAGTATGAGGGAATGCAACAATTATGACTCTCAGACATTTCTTACACGCCTCTGGCCATATGTCAAAACTGTCCCTTAAGTAATCTTAACAGTTTATGGTTACAGCAAATTCTGTTCCAGGTAAGTTGATCTCAACTGTGATTCTCTGTGTTCACCTGTGTCTCCAGATTTCAAGAGCAGCAGTTTTTGCCCTAAGACTTTAATTCTCTGATGGGTCCAAGAGAAGTCATTGATATTTATGTTACTCTTCTTTTTTTCTGGTTATAAAAACAAAAGTTACAAATACCAAGTTCTTTACTGATTGGAACTAATGCTTGCAATATAATAAAAATAAAACCAGAAATTTTTAATAGAAGAAAAACAGATTAAAATGTAGAATATATAGAAATGATTACAACTGTTAAATATGCCCACAGTTTAAAACACTTTTCCTTTAGGGGTACCTCTGTGGCTCAGTTGGCTGGGCATCCAACTTGCTTTCAGCTCAAGTCATGATCTCAGTGTTGACTCTTGATTTCAGCTCAAGTCATGATCCCAGGGTCATGAGATCAAACCCCAGGTCAGGCTCCTCAATCAGAAGGGAGTTTGCTTAAGATTCTTTCTCTCTCTCTCTCTATCTCTCCCCCACCCCTGCCCCTCTTCCTACTCGTGCATAGTCTCTATCAAATAAATAAAGGAAAATAACATTTAAAAAAAATACTTCTCCATTAAATGGAAGGGTAACATTCAATTGTCCTTTTTTTTTTTTTTACCTTTCTGTACTTTCAAAATTGTGTTTTTATATTATTTTATAATTACAAATGTAGTTTGAAGTATTCTAGGATTCCATGAAGAAATGTAGTGTAGTTATTTAAGGACTTTGGAGAAAACTTACCTACTTTTGATTCTTGGCTTACTTCATTATATTTTAAGTAACTCTGGATGAATTCCTTAATTATCCAGTGCCTCAGATTCCTCATCTGTAAAATGAGAATACTAGGATTGCTAAGCCATAAAATTGTCATCAGAATTAAGAGATTACTCTACTAAAACTGCCTAGTACCTTAAATACTTATTATATTGTTTGAAATAAGCAATTGAGAAAGCATTGAATTTTTGAATTCATTAAAACAGATGTAATTTATTATTCATTTCCCTTGATGAATCCATAGTCTGAGTTACTGATCATCTTCTCAAGTGGGTCAATTAACTGTTCTTCACCATCTGTTTGGCCAGTGATCTGGTCTCTTGCTTCCAGTCATATGCAATGGCCTTTAACAGTGCGGGGGACTGAGAATACTGGAAGGGCACCAGATTGGAGAGTATCTGGCCATAAGAAAACACCACAGAAAAAAAAAATCTGAATATTTGGGGAGCATGAAATGTGCAACTTTAAAATGTTGTTTTGAAAATCTTTTTCCGGCTTACAAGTCTGGTATCAGTACAGTAATTGTAAATATCATGTTTACCCACTTGACGGTCATTCCTCTATGAAATCAATATGTCATTTGTTTGAGGGATTTTAGCAGAGTTGGCAGAGATCATATTTGACCTTCCTTGTTTATTATACCTTTCACTAATATATGTTTAATTTATATTTAAAAGGACAAACATATGTTTTTTAACCAATGTAATACATTTTTGCAGTATTAAATCTTTCAATAGTTTGATGTTCTTTATTAATCCATTCTTGGAAAACTAGGTGAACTTTCATTGTTAATGATAAAAATAAAATAACAATATTACATTGGAAAAGGACCCTTAGAGCATACTTGTCAGGCTTAACCCAACATTTCCATGCCTCTACTTAATCTAGTTAGAGCTTTAATTGAGACCCCTGTTTTTAACAGATGAAAGGTGATATAATTTTTGGCATGAAACTATAATTTTTAGCATGAAACTACAATTTTAAGTATGATTTTAAAAGTGGATTATAGAAAATTTTATGTACTATTTAAAAAAGGATTGGTCCAGAGTACTTATTCAGATAATTTATCCTGTATTCAACAAGAAAGGGCATAGGTACATGGAGATAGATGCATGGAGAACTATATCTATGAAACAACTACATTTTTGTCTATGCTCAGTAAAGTGTATCTATTAGAGTTAAAGAAAAACAAAATTAAAATATATTGGTAAATGCAGATTTTTTAAAAAAACTATTTTTTAACCCTTGCACACAGAGTTTTATATGCTTTATATCTGATATTTCTTTAAATTCCCCCAATAGCCAATGAACTACAGGCTGCTATTATCATCACTTTACACATGTTAGTGATAAAATAAAGTCTTTGGAAAATCCAGAAGAAGCATTTTACTATTAGGAAGATATAGAGTAATTTACAACATTTTGTAACAGTGCTGAAGTTAGCCATGGGATCTTTAGATTTTCACACAAGACCACAATGCATGTATACATTATTAATAAAACTTTGAGAACCAAGAATGGATTCACTAAAGAAAGATTGAGAGTATACTCTTCATATCATGATACTAACAAATGGTAGTTTTGAATTCATAAGCTCCCTTAAACTAGAAATGACTTTCAAAGTGGAAACATAGTTGTAAACAAGAATGGTTACCAAATGAATTTTATCCCTCTAGTACTTGGAGAATCACTGTTGAGTATTTGAAATAACAGAAGAAATAAAAACAGTGTAACAGACTGGATCGGCAACATTTTCAAACAAGGAAGAGGAATCTGATGGTTGATGGTGTCAAGTGGACAGTAAACAATTCATTATGGTAGTAGTAACAATAAACCAAATAAAGAAACTTTTATTTCCTGAAAACATGAGAAACTAAACAAGCTTCTTTCTTCCTCTTTTCTGGAAACAAAGCCTAAACACAACATGGCAATGAATGTAAGGTTGAAACATCTGAAAATAGAAGACAAGATTGTGGAAAACTCCTTATAAAGAGAAAGTGGCTGATTCCTGATGTGTGTAGGAGTGTATGTACATGGAGAGGAAGGGATGAGGGAAGAGGAAGCATATGAAATACAGGCAAGGGAAATGTTGGGACAGATGTTTTTCTTAAAGTTTTATTATGAAAATGTTCAAACATACAGGAAGTTGAAATACTTACGGTAAACACCTTTTCCTAGATGCTACCATTAACTTTTTAAAAATGCACTTTATTTTTTGGAGCAGTTTTAGGTTCACAGCAAAACTGAACAGAAAATGCAGAGTGTTTCCATATAACCCCTGTCCCCACAGTTCTCCCACTATCAACATGACATATCAGACTGGTCCATTTGTTAAAATCAATGCATGCACTTATATCAACCATCCCTGTCACTCAAAGTTCATAGTTTACATTAGAGTTCTCTCTTGGTGTACATTCTTGAGATTTTGACAAATATCTATGAGATTTTGATAATGATGTATTCACCATTATTGTATCACACAGAATAGTTTCACTGCCTGAAACCCCCCTGTATTCTGCCTACAACATCTATTCCTGCCCCTAACCCCTGGCAACTGCTGACCTTTTACTGTCTCCATAGTTTTGCCTTTTTCAGAATGCCATATAGTTGGAATCACACAGTTAGCAGCCTATTAATAGTGGGTTTTTTACACTTAGAATATGGACTTCAGTTCCATCCATGTCTTTCCACAGCTTAATAGCTCCTTTCTTCTTAATGCTAAGTAGTATCCCATTATCTGGATCTACCACAATTTATTTATCCACTTAACTACTGAAAGGACATCATTTTTGCTTTAAAATATTCGCAGTTATTCATACAGCTGCTGTAAACATCTCTGTGCAGGGTTTTGTGTGGACAGAAGTTTTCAACTCAATTTGGTTAATACCAAGGAACATAATTGCTGAATTCCATGTTAAAAATATGTTTAGTTTTATAAGAAACTGCCAAACATCTTCTAAAGTTGCTGCTATGCACTGAATTGTGTCTCCAAAATTCACATGTTGAAAGCTTAAGCTTTGGTATGGTACTATTTGGAGATGAGGTCTTTGAGAGATAATCAGGTTTATATGAGGTCACAAGGACAGAGCCCTCAAGAATAGACATCACAGCACTGGCTCTCTACCTCTCTCCACCATGTGAGGATACAGCAAGAAGGTGGCCATCTGCAAGCCAGGAAGAACGTGCTCAAAAGTAGCTGAACATACTGACGACCTGATTTCAGAGTTACAACCTCCACATCTGTGAGAAAATAATTTGATGATATTTTGTTATGGAAGCCCAAGCTCACTAATACAGATATGGACACTGAGAAGTGAGGTGTTGTTTTAACAAAATATTTAAAATGTGGAGGCAGCTTTAAAACTGGATAATGGCTAGAGGCTAGAAGAGTTTTAAGATGCGTGCTAGAAATAAGGACACTAAGGAAGATTCTGGTGTGATCTCCAGTGGAACTGAGAACATGTTATTGGAGAGTGGAAGAAAGGACATCCTTGTTATAAAGTGGCGAAGAACTTGACTGAACTGTGTTCCAGTGTTTTGTGGAAAATAGAACTTGTGATGAATTTGGATATTTAGCTGAAGATATTTTAAGTAAATTGTTATAAGAACAGCTTAGTTCCACCTGATGACTTATAGTAAAATGTGAAGGAAAAGAGATTAATTGAAGGAATTATTAGGCAAAAAGGGACCAGGACTTGAAGATGTGGAAAATTCTCAACCTATTCACAGTGCCAAAAATGAGAAAGCATGTTCTGAAGAAACATTAAGGGTGTGGTTGCTATTACTTGATACTTGATATAGGAACAGAAACATTGTCAGTTTGAACTGAAGGGACAGAGAACAAAGGAAAGGAATGCTGTTGGCCTTCCTGGGTTTGATAAGGTGGGATGATAGTGTTAGTTGGTTGCAAAGTGTGTTATTTTTCAGGAAGAGGAAAAAATGACCTCAAAGGTAATTCATGTTTCATCAGGGTAACTGCCTTGGTTTCAACAGATCAGATGGCCTCTATCCAAAGCCCTGAATGTAGGAATGCCTGGCAGAACCATGGGGTTGGATCACTTGGCAGAGCCTGGGGCAGAGAGGCAGAATGCTGGCCCAACCCAGCCATGGGACAAAACCCCACTTAATGTTATGGGAAAGATCTGTTGTCTTAGTGGTTTTGGAAGGCAGAGAATCAAACCAAAAAGTATTGTATTCCCTTTGCCTCGCTAGATTTTGGACTTGCTTGGAACCCATCACTTTTTTATTCTTTCCAATTTCTTCCCTTTTGAATGGGAATGTCCATCCTATGCCTATATCACCATTGTATTTTGGGAGTGCATTAACTTATCCCGTTTCGCAGGTTCACAGATTGGGAGGAATTTTGTCTTACGATGAGTTCTGCCTTGAGTTTCACCAATAACTGCCGTAGATGATATTCATTTATTTATTTATTTATTTATTTATTTAATTTTATTTATTTTTTTTAAAGATTTTATTTATTTATTTGACAGAGAGAGATCACAGTAGGAGAGGGGAAGGGAAGAGATCACAGAGAGAGAAAGGGAAGCAGGCCCCCTGCTGAGCAGAGAGCCTGATGTGGGACTCGATCCCAGGACCCTGAGATCATGACCTGAGCCGAAGGCAGCGGCTTAACCCACTGAGCCACCCAGGCGCCCCGTATTTATTTATTTCTTGAAGGGTTATGTAATACATATTTTTTAACATCTTAATTTTATTTATTTATTTATTTTTTAATGTTCCAAGATTCATTGTTTTTGCACCACACCCAGGGCTCAATGCAATACATGCCCTCTTTAATATCCATCACCAGGCTCACCCAAACTCCCCCACCCCTCCCCTCCAAACCCCTCAGTTTGTTTCTCAGAGTCCACAGTCTCTCATGCTTCATCTCCCCCTCCAATTTACCCCAGTTCACTTTTCCTTTTCTTCTCCTAATGTCCTCCATGTTATTCCCTATGCTCCACAAGTAAATGAAACCATATGATAATTGACTTTCTCTGCTTGACTTATTTCACTCAGCATAGTCTCCTCCAGTCCTGTCCATGTTGATACATAAGTTGGGTATTCATCGTTTCTGTTGGTTACGTAATATTCCATTGTATATGCTTACCATATTTTCTTTATCCATTCATCTGTTGAAGGGCATCTTGCCTTTTTCTACAGTTTGGTGATTGTGGCCATTGCTGGTATGAAAACAGACACATAAACCAATGGAACAGAGTAGAAAGCCCAGATATGGACGCTCAGCTCTATGGTCAAATAATCTTTGACAAAGCAGGAAAAAAATCATCCAGTGGAAAAAAGACAGTCTCTTCAATAAATGGTGCTAGGAAAATTGGACAGCTGTGTATAGAAGAATGAAACTCGACCTTTCTCTCACACCACACACAAAGATAAACTCAAAATGGATGAAAGACCTCAACATAAGGCAGGAATCTATCAAAATCCTAGAGGAGAACATATGTAGTAACCTCTTCAACATCAGTCACAGCAACTTCTTTCAAGACTTGTCTTCAAAGGCAAAGGAAACAAAAGTGAAAATGAACTTTTGGGACTTCATCAAGATCAAAAGCTTCTGCATAGAAAAGGAAACAGTCAACAAAACAAAGAGGTAACCCACGGAATGGGAGAAGATATTCACAAATGACACTACAGACAAAGGGCTGATATCCAAGATCTATAAAGAACTCCTCAAACTCAATGTTCAAAAAACAGATAATCATGTCTTAGATGATATTTATATGAAACTTTTTGCCATTAGAATTTATAACTGATGCTAGAACAAGTTAAGATTTCTGGGGCTATTGGGATTCAGTGAATGCCTTTTACAGACAAGAAAGACATGAATTTGGGATGGTGAAAGATGGAACGTTATAGATTGAATTGTGTTGTCCTTACCCGAATTTATATGCTGAAGCCCTATCAGCCAGCCTTACTATATTCAGTGATAGAGTTTCTAAGGTTAAATGAAGTCATTAGGGTAGATTCCTAATTTAATACAATTGGTAGCCGTATAAGAAGAGGAAGAGGAGAGACAGAGACAAAAAAGACAGAGATCATGAAAGAGATTGATTCCAGGAAAGGCCAGGTGAACACACAGTGAGAAGGAAATTATCTTCAAATCAAGGAGCGGGTCTCACAAGGCATCAAATTAGCCAGCACCTTAATCTTGGACTTCCCAGCCTCTGGCACTGACCAAAATACATTTTTGTTATTAAAGTTACTCAGTGTATGGTATTTTATTATGGCAAACTGATGAAGACAGATCTATTTGACTTATTTTTTGTTAATGGTATGAAGTCTGTGTCTAGATTATTACTTTTTTAATTGTTTTGCATGTGGTATCCTAGGACCATTTGTTGAAAAGGCTATCCTTTCTCCAGTGAATTGCCTTTGCTCTTTTGTCATAATTCATTTGATATATATATGTGCGGAATTATTTTTTCTGCTCTCTATTCTGTTCCATTGATATATTTGTCTATTCTTCTGCTAATACAATGCCTGAAGTTGGGTATTGTTAATCTTTGAAAATGTTCTTTGATACACAGTTGGCTATTCTGAGTCTTTGCATTTTCACATAAACTTTAATATCAGTTTATTAGTATCCTCAAAATAATTTGTTAGCTTTTTGATTGAGAATTTGTTTTTTTTTGAAGGTTTTATTTAAGGATTTCATTTAATTATTTGAGAGAGAAAGTGAGTGCACACTAGCAGGAGGAGGAGCACAGAGACAGGGAGAAGCAGACTATTTCTCTGTTGAGCAGGGAGTCTGATACGGGTCTTCATCACAGGACCTTGGGATCATGACCTGAGCCAAAGGCAGGCACTTAACCAACTGAGCCATCCAGTGCCCTGGTTGGGAATTTGTTTAATCTATGCATTGAATTTGGGAAGGATATTGCCATCCATACAATACTGAATCTTCTTATCCATGTACATGGAAATCCATGTTCATTAATTTATAAGTTTTTATTTCTTTCACCAGAGTTTTATAGATCTCCTTACATAGATCTTGTACATAGTATGTTAGATTTATATCTAGATATGAGATTGTAGATACTAATATAAATTATTTTTTTTCAAATTCCAATTGTTTGTTATTAGTATATAGTAAAATATTTGACTATTTTATGTTAACTCATATGTGACCTTGCTATAATTATTTATTAGTTCCAGGAATTTCTGTTGGTTTGGGATTTCCTATATAGATAATCATGTCTCTGATGAGCAAAGACAGCTTATTTTCTTTTTTTCCCAATATGTATACATTTTACTTCATTTCTTTGTCTTACCCAATTAGTTATGACTTCCAGTATGATGTTGCTTAGCAGTGGTGACAGAAAATATACTTCCATTGTTCCTAATTTTAGATGGAAAGCATCTATTTTCTTGCCATTAAATATAAAAGCACATATAGAACTGAATACTTGTATTAAGAACAAGGAAAGTTTTCAAATAAATAACCTAATTTCCTAATTCAAGAAACTAGGAAAATAAGAGCAAAATAAAATCAAAGCAAAAAGAATACAAAAAATAGTAAAGATGACAGTTAAAATTAGTAAAATTGAAAAAAGGTAAAAGATATAAAAGTCAATAAAACAAAAAACAGGTCACTTGAAAGAAATCATTAAGGTGAGTACATCTCTATCAAGATGGACAAAAATAAAAAGGGAGAAAACACAAATCAGCAATGACGGTAATGAATAGCAGTATCACTTCAAGCCCATGACATTAAAAGGATATTAAGGTAATCTTAAAAATAATTCACTTTATAAATTTGAAAATCCTGATTACATAGTTCAGTTTGTTAAAAAACACACATTACCAAAATTTAACCATGATGACAATCTATACAGTCTCATTAACCATTTAATAAATTGAATTTTTAATTAGAATGTCTAAACATTAATTCCCAATGTTGATTGTTTTACCAAAGAAATCCTACCAAATATTTAAAGATCAGTTAATACTGATTTTACAGAATGTCTTCCAGAATATATAAATGAAGAAAACACTTTCCAGCTCACTTTAAGAGACCAGTATTACCCTGATAGTAAAACCAGAAAAAAAAACTATACATAAAAGAAAACTGCAGACCATGAACAAGATGCAAAATCCTCAAAAAAAATGTTAGCAAACTTAATCCAAAAGTATGTAAAATAATTATACACTATGCCCATGAGTGATTTTTTTTTTTTAGGTATATAAGACTGGATTTGCATTTAATAAAAGAAAGTCAATAAAAATTATCATATCAACAGGCTGAAGAAGAAAAATCATATGGTTTATCAATTGATCTAGTAAAACCCAATAGAGGAAATACAATTAAATTTACAAAAAAAAAAAAAAAACCCAGAAAATATCAAACCTAATGAAATGGTGAAAGAATAAAATGCTTTGCTGCTAGGATTGGAAATGAAGCAAGGATGTCCAGTTTTATAACTTATTCAACATAATGCTGGAAGTTCTAGGTATTTCAATATACATGCATGATATGTGATATAATAACATACCCTATATAATATATTCATATTATAATGTATAGTATGTATTTTATATGTATAAATAACATGGGATAAATATAAAGCAAAGAAAAACATCTAGAAAATTATGTCAGGCTTAAAATTTTAAGACCATATTCAACTTTATATATCTGGTTTATATGTATATATAATACATGTATGTAGATGTATTATTTGTAAAAGTTACAGGTATGTAATGTATGTCTATATATAACATACATATTCTACATATAATACATAAAAATAAGATATGTAATAGTTTTGGAAAGATTATGGATTTTTAAATGTAATACTTAAAATTATATAGCTTTTAGAAAAAATAGAGAAAATCTTCAAAGTCTAGAACCAGGCAAAGAATTCATAAACTTGACATGAAAGCACAATTCAGATTGCAAAATCCAAAACAATTCTAAGCTGGATGGGACCTCGGGTAAAAAATAGAGTATTCTGGGAATGTCTCATGTAACAAGTCTTCATGTTGTACAAGATTTAAATTCTTCATTGTTAGGGACATAATAGCATTATACACACAAAATATTGGACAGTTAGCACAGAATATGGCTATCTTGACCTAGTCATGTTAAGGTTTTGTTGGTTTGTTTTTTCAGAGAAACAAGAGACAAGGCTTAGGAGACTATAACAGTAATTTTATTCTAAATATGTTAAAGTATCATGATCTTTAAATTTTTTTTTTTATTTGAATGTAGTTGACACACAAAGTTACATTAGTTTCAGGAATAGAACATAATGATTTAATTTCTCCATACACTATACTTTGTTCACCACAAGTATCATCCTCTTAAAAACACCCTCTAAGTTATTGCATCAGCTATTTTGGACCTAAAATCTAATTTCGGGCTTATTTTTAGATAACAGAGCATAATTCAGAGAACCACTCAGTTCATTGGTATTTCAGTTAGTTGTCAATGAATACAACTTATTTCTCCAAAAAAAAAAAAAATCAAATTGTTAGATGACAATGTATTATTTTGATGACTGTATTGACAGTGTATAGATTGATTAGACTTTAAAATTCTTTTTTTTTTACTTTTTTTAAAGATTTTATTTATTTATTTGACAGAGAGAGATCACAAGTAGGCAGAGAGGCAGGCAGAGAGAGAGGAGGAAGCAGGCTCCCTGCTGAGCAGAGAGCCCGATGTGGGACTTGATCCCAGGACCCTGAGATCATGACCTGAGCCGAAGGCAGCGGCTTAACCCACTGAGCCACCCAGGCGCCCCAAGACTTTAAAATTCTTAAGGATATTCAATTACTTCCATGGATATTATGAATCTCCATTATATGTGACAAAAAATATGCTTGTCACACAATATAATGAATTTATACTATGTCACTTTGAAAATTTCTTCCTGTATTGACCATACATGTATATTAAAAAGATTGTTTCTTTAAAAATTTAAAGATTTTATTTATTTATTTGACAGAGATGACAAGTAGGCAGAGAGGCAGGCATAGAGAGAGAGAGGGAAGCAGACTCCCCCACTGAGCAGAGAGCCCAATGCGATCCTGGGATCATGACTTGAGCTGAAGGCAGAGGTTTTAACCCACTGAGCCACCCAGGTACACCAAGATTGTTTCTTTAAAAGGTAAGAAAAGTCCTTTGTAATGGAAAAAAAAACGATGGACTAGAATAAAAAGAACTGAGGTTCTTTAATGAACTTCACCAATTATGTGCTATTTGTCATCTAGCCAATTAGTCCCATGCTGTTGGATTTGAAAGATAGGTGGTGGATTTGAAAGATATGGATCAGAGGGAAACAATAGATGGAATAAAATAAGAAAGGATAACAAAGGACACCATTGCAGGAATAGCAAATTATTCATTCAAGTATGTTCATTACAATATTAAAAAAAAAAAACTTCTCTGCTTTATCTTCACTGTGCAAGAGAAAGGATATACTAACAGTGAAAAAGTAAAAAGAGGATAATCACAGAGTAAAAAGACACATCAAGAGATGGAATAAGGTTGCTTGTATGAAAAATTCAAAAAATAATTCCTTTCTTTTTTTTTTAATTTAAATTTTAGTTAACATACAGTGCAATATTGGTTTCTGGAGTAGAATTCAGTGGTTCATCACCTACATACAACACACAGTGTCCATCACAAGTACCCTCCTGAATATTCATCACCCACCTAGGCCATCCCTCACCCACCTCTCTCCATCAACCCTCAGTTTGTTCTCCATCATTAAGAGTCTCTTGTGACTTGTTTCCGTCTCTCCTTTTCTCCTCCTTCCCATTCCTTCGTATGTTTTGTTTCTAACATTCCGTATGTGAGTGAAATCATATGGTATTTGACCTTCGCTGACTGACTTATTTCACTTAGCATAATACCCTCTAGCCCCATCCATGTCATTGCAAATGGCAAGATTTCACTTTTCTGATGGCTGAGTGACATTCTGTTGTATATACATGCCACAACTTCCTTATCCATTCATCACTCGCTGGACGTTGGGGTTCTCCATAGTTTGTCTGTTGTTGAAAAATGGGATATACTATATTTCATCTGTTTGTTTATCACTTGCTGAACTCAGTATTTCTACTTTTTGCGATTTTGAATAATGCCACTAGGAATGTTTGTGTACCATTTTTTCTTGAATATAGTTTCATACTGCTGCATGTATACTAAGGAGTGGATTTTTTTTGGATCTCTATGTTTAATTTTCTAAAGAAAGTCCCAGACCATTTTCCAAAATGGAGAAGCAATTACTTTAAAATATTTTGCCTTGCACATATGAAAATTTTTTCATAGATCTTTATTCGGATTCTGAGAACAGCTGAACTAACCATTCTTCTCTTGGGTTTCCCTTTTGTAAATTGGGAATTATTACTTTTTACCAATTGACATCAGAGAGGACTGACAAATAACATTGGGGGAATACGAGGCAAAAGAAAAGTAAAGTGTTCAGAAAAGTCATTGGACTTAAAATTTTAAGAATATAGTCAACTTTAATATTTTCCTAAAAACAAGTGTGCTGTAAATGATTCAAGAACTTTTTTGTTTTCTTTCATTCTTATACCTTAGTAGAGTCGTCCACTTACTTCCCCAGTCAGCAAAAATGATTTATATATACATTTTAAGTACTTAGTAATTATCAGTTCTCCTGCATTAGAAGAGACACAAAAGAGAGGTATAAGGTTTGGACAGGTGGTTAGATATTTAAATGTGGATTTAATGCCTTAGGAATACTTATCTAATATATGCTTAAGCAATTTAGATGTGCTTATTTATATAGGTATCTCCCTGATCACTCATGATAAAGCATGTGCCAAATTGTGTTATGAAAAACTGAGCACATTTAATTGTAACATGTGAGATTTGTTTTGATCTTTTGCTAAGGACGCTGACAGGTAAATGTTTGTGAATCCATCATTTGGCAGATTGGTACTGTCAATTTGATGACATAAAAATAGGACTTAAAGTAGAGCAGCTCCCAGGAGCAGATGGGAGAGAAGAAATACTTCACAATCACCCGTCATTTTTTATGGCACTTTCTGAAACTACATACAGGACAGAATATAACTGGCCACACGGGCTACATAACAAATACTCCTAAAGTAAAACTTTCCAGTAATGTATGGATTGTTGTCAAATAGTAGAAAAGATAGTTGCACATGTGAAAGTGCTGGAAAGGTTGGGTACATGGTTGCCTATATCATGGATTCATTTGCATATAAATGCCTTTGTGATGTTTTAATTACTGTTTCTAAATAATACTTAGATGGTGCTCCGAAATCATCCAATACAAAGTGAAAAAATATGGTTTACATCAAAATTATTTTTTAACTTTTTTTTTCTTTCCTCCTTCTCTCCCATCTTCTACTATTCCTACTTCACCTCTGAACTGGCTATCAGAGTTGTACAATCTATTTTATAATTTATTAATTAATAAACAACCCCATTAAAAGTCTAGAAGTATAAAACAAAGATGAAAGGAACAAAGCCCTAGCTCTCCACAGCTTGGCTATGTATTAAGATAAACAGACAATTACAGGTGAAAGAGCACTTAAATATTTTTATGTTGTGTTAGACAAAATAATTTGCATTCTATAAAGGTATTTTAGTTCCATTAAGTATGTATCTTATCTTTTTTCATTAATTTTTCTACTTGATTTGTCAAATTGTGAAGGAGTTTCCTTATATAGTTCTAGTAAAATAGATATTTTCTCATGCAATCTCTAGCTTTATAATCAATTTTATAATTTTTATATTTTTAATTAATGATTTGGGGCTCATAATTATATATATTCTTACAATGTAAAATGTTTCGAGGTGACATCATCATTGGGGTGGAATAAGACAGCCCTAGTTTTTATCCCTTTTTAATACATACAATTCTTTTTAGACTCTGAGAATTGTTTTCAATCCTAGAATTAAAGGTACTCATGTGTTATTCAGAGGCCTTTCTATAATTCTGGACTGGAATTGGCCATACATAGAACATAAAATAATTTCCCTGCTTGTCTGCTCCCCAGATCCTGTGATCCAAGGATGGGGAAGGGAAAATAAAGAAGGAACAGAGTACCTGGCCCTTTGAAAAGAAGCTGAGTGTGGAATCAGTACAGACCCAGCAGGAAAGGCATTCAGTTAAAAACTGAAGTAAGATGCTCAAGAGAGGAGGTCAGAGGGGGTCTCCCAGGACCTGCACAAGGTAGATTCCTTGTACTTGGGAAAGTAACTATGGGAAAAAAACAAAGAATTATTATGTACCATCTTTGGCCTCTGTGTGTCTAAGGGTAAGATTGTTGATAATTACTAAGGGACTTTGATTAATATCAATTGCCTATTAAGGTCCATTGCCATGCAACATTTGTTTCCATCCCATGTGAAACAAATAAGAAAGATACTTAATATCCATTACTGAGAAACAGGAAGGTCTCTGGGCTTATTCCAAGAAAATTTTATCTTTATTTAGTGAAGAAGGAAAATTAAGGCAATGATTAAGTACTTTAAAAAAAAAAACTTTTTTTAATGATTAATAGACTCATTTAAAGAAGAATACATGAAGTCATTTCACTAGACTTAATATGAAATGTTACATGTTCAATCTAATGTTCTTTCCTGGATAAGGTTTTGTTTGTTTGTTTTTTGTTTGTTGTTTTGTTTTGTTTGTTTTTTACTGTCTGTTAGTTTTAAAAACCTAACACTAGGAAAGGAGGGCCTCAATTCCAAACAAAGGTCCTAAGAGTGAAGTCTCGGAAATGGGTCTGAAATTGAGATAGGTACTTGGTGATCTTGTGTAGGTCCATTGAATCAAGGAGGGTCTTCAATGAGCTCTGGAGTTCTACTGAAGCAGGTAGGCTCCTTGTAGCTGGTATCTATGGCCATCGGCAGAGGCTGCACCTTCCTGGCTTTCAAGATACATCATATTGGGCTGGGTCCAGGTGGGCATGCAGCATGGCTAGGTACTCTGACTGGTGCTTGAGGAACATCTTGGCAACTGGCACACAACTGTACCTCGACTAAGTACTTTTTTAAACGTTTGTTTTTTCAAAGGCTACCTTTTGTTTGAGACTAATGTGTGCTTACTAGCTAGCTTTCTAGATGATACAATTTTATAAAATTGTAAAGTTTAAATCATAATGTTTCAAGTAAGGAAAATCTTCTCTGTGAATGTTTTTATGGGCTTTGCATTTTGCTCTTCACAAAAAAAAAAAAATAAATAGTAAGTGGGGTTCATCCCTTCTTTTCTGACTCTTATAGTTCTTATACAACTAGACCTGTAAATCACAAGAAATGGTTTTTGGGTTTTGGTTGGTTGATCAGCTGTGTGTTTTTGTCCATTTCTCTTGAAGAATGAGGTCTTCCATGGCCCAGTGGCTGTTATGGTTGCTCAAATCCAACTTTAAGCTAAGGGTTAAAGCTATTTGGGAAACTATGAATAAAACTTAGCCATATGATTAATTAGAAATGGGGGGAGAATACATCTCTTGACAAATCTCTGTCTTTTGGTGTTCTATTATTTCTGTTTTATGCTGTTGAAAATGTCAAAGTATAGTACAGCTTTGGAAAGACCCTTAGACTTAAACTTTCCTAATTTTGACTATGCCCTAAGCCTTTATTTTATGTTTACTCTTTAAGAGTATTTTTCACATTTGTTGTCAGTATTTTGATTGTATTTATAAAAGTTTGTAAGATTTTTTAGTTTAAAATCCACCTTACTTCTAACAGTGTTTTCAGCCCCTATTGGAAACTGTGTTGGCCCTAAGTGAGTTCCTTTTATCTAATTTTATTTTCTAAGTTAAAAAAAAAAATACTCTCTTTTAGTATTTACTTTTGAGAGTCTTTTTTTTTTCTTTTGAGCTGTTACTGTTGATAACAATTAATTTTTGAGTTTATTGCTGTGACCCTGACACCTCTAAACATCTTAAGATGTACAGTCTTAATTATTCAGCACATTAAACCTATGATATATATCCTATTATGAAAAAGTTCAGATTCATGTCAGTTGCCGTTACAAAGATCAAAGATGGGAGAGCTCAGATTCAAACCTGTTTTAAGCTACTAAAACCCAAACTCTTGACCACAGGGCTGTAGTACTCTATGTAAATTAATGACTGTTCTGCCCTCACAAGTGGAGACAACTGGGCTAGATATAAAAGGTGAGTGTTGGGGAAGAGGTGAGCAATATTTTGTGCTTTGTGGGCTTGTTTTTTTTTTCCTTATTCCTTCATGCTTACTTATGGAAATACACCCCTAAATGTAATACTCATCTATTTGCTCTTATTCACTGATGGGAGTTGAGTGTTGGCTTGTGGGGTAATGTAGCTGATCCATGTTTAGTTTCAAACAAGGTTTGCTTAGCTCAATGCCATTCCTTTCTTCTTTACTTTGCAGGCAGCCAGCTATCAATAGTGTGCATTCTGGTCTGCTCCTCCCTGTTTAAGTGTACAGGGTTAGGCATTTAGTGTGGAAGGCCAGCAATTCTTTAACTTGCTTGTGGCTGGGTGGTAAAGAAAATTCTTAGTTTCACTTTCAAAAACTCATTCGTTCCTGCATACAAAAGCAATGTTTACCAACCTAAGCTTGTTTCAGTAATATAGTGAATATTCTCATATCTGTATGCCTGAGTAAGTTATCAGTCTTCCCACTGTTTCCTAATTCAAATGTGAAAGAATGGTGTCCATTACCTTAAATCTCTCAAAAGGTATTAGAGTCTTTTTCCCTTAAAAGTCAGTAGGTATCTGGGTATATATCCTAAAGATACAAACATGGTGCTCCAAAGGGGCACGTGCACCCAAATATTTATAGCAGCAATGTCCACAATAACCAAACTATGGAAAGAACCTAGATGTCCATCAACAGATGAATGAATAAAGAAGATGTGGTATATATACACAATGGAATACTATGCAGCCATCAAAAGAAATGAAATCTTGCCATTTGCAACACTGTGAATGGAACTAGAGGGTATTATGCTTAGTGAAATAAGTCAATCGGAGAAAGACAACTGTCATATGATCTCCCTGATATGAGGAAGTGGAGATGCAATGTGGGGGGGGCTTGGGGGGTAGGAAAAGAATAAATGAAAGAAGGTGGGATTGGGAGGGAGACAAACCATAAAAGACTCAATCTCAAAAAACAGACTGAGGGTTGCTGGGGGGAGGGGGGACAGGAGAGGGTGGTAGGGATGAACATTGGGGAGGCTTTGTGCTACGATGAATGCTGTGAAATGTGTGAACCTGGCGACTCACAGACCTGTATCCCTGGGGATAAAAATACATTATATGTTTGTTAAAAAAATAAATAAATTTAATTTTAAAAAAACCCTGATATTTACCAGTCCATTAATATATACATGAGTTTGCTTATGAGTGCACAATAACTAGAAGGGCAAATAACACGGACATGGGTGGGAGGGTACTTTGGGGACTTTTAATTTTTATTATCTAAGTATAGTTGAAATAAATGCTGTATTAGTTTCAGGTGCACGACCAAGTGTTTTGACAATTCCATGCAACTCACCACAGTAAGTGTAATTACCATCTGTCACCATACAACTCTTACAACAATATTATTGACTATATCCTTATGCTGTAATTTTCAGCTCCTGACATTATTCATTTTTGGTTGGTTGTTCATTCCTTTTTAGATTCCACATATAAAAGTGAAAACATATGATATAAAAAAAAAGGTCAGTAGGTATCAATATCCCTTTGTTTTCTTTGATTATTGTAGTCAGTGACTCTATCTTCTGTTTCCTTTTGTATGTAGCTTATATTATCGCCCAGGATTTCGTACCTTTTATTTTAAGGTTTCAGAAAATTTGCTCTTGTGTTTCTAGGGTTAATCTAACTTTCATTGATTTGACCCTATTGTCGATGATATTATTAGAATGTCTACAAAAGTCTATAGTTCAGGAAAGTTATATTTATTACTTCTTCATTATTACTTCTATTTATAGTTAATAATTTGTTCAGAATATCAATTATACCTGTGTTGGAATGTTCATATTAAATCTTTGGTATCCTTCTGACAAATTATCACTTAGAGCAATGTATTTATCATTTCATAATTTCCTTTGATTTCTAGAAGAAAAACATTGTTCTGTTTTTCCCTTAATATCAATTCTAGATTTACTAACTCCTCTGTGAACTTCATTACTTTTTGAGTATTTTGTTTCTAAGTACTTGCATTAGACTTTCCCTTTTTCATTTATATTTTCTGTCTTTTATAGATTAACCTTTTAAATTTTCATTTGTTCTGATTGCTTTTTATGAGATCACCTTTTCACCTTTTCTTTCTCTTGTTTTATTTTTGTCAAGGGTAAGGATGCACATACTCTGCTAATCTCATAGAGTTTACTGCCTAATTTTTAAAACCTTACACATATTAATGTGTCTAGCACTGGTTGAAAACTGCAATTCATTTTCTCTTTTATTTCTTCTCTAAGACAATCCTAAAACCAAAGCTCACACTGAAAAACTGTGATCATTTTATGACAATATTTTCAGCAATGTTTCAAATGAATAGGAAAATGAAAGTTTTTTTCTGTAAATAATGATAGATGATATGACTAATTTTTATGTTACATTGTGGTTTTTCTATAATCATATTGATAAAGTTAGGTTTATTTAAAAAAAATCTTTGTCTCCTATTCACATATAAGTGTATAAAATTTTATGAGACAATATTTGGTCTTCTTTTCCTTTGAGTTTTAAACTGTTATTTTATAAAATGATATATTCCTATATAGCATATTGAATTTAACTAAAATTACATTTTGTCATGTTTTTTATTTAAACTCAGGAGCTCATAGTAGTTATAGTTCTCTGAATTAAATTTTGAGGACTCATAAATTCTGATTTTTTCATCTCAAAAGATATTGGATAAATTGAGTCATTTAATCCTTGATGATTCAGGTTGCTTAGACACAACATGAAATGTCTGGTGGAAAATAACAAACTCACTATAATTACAATATTCTTTACTAAATCCAACCTTCTTTCAATAATAAAGAGCCCTTTGAAAACTGAGCATCCAAAAATATGTGAATTGGGGGTAAAAGTGTTCATGACAGACATAAAAACACAAGAAGTTATTTCAGTTTTTTAATTTTAACAAATTTTGAATGGAATTACAAATGTGTGTCAATATTTTATCCCCAAAAATGTTATTCAAAGCTTTTCATAAGACCTTTTTATAATTTGCCTTTTTATAAAAGGACTTTAACATATGGGATGAGATTGTGCAGCCTCATAAGGATCAACTATTATAAGAATAAGTAACTATTTTAGGATATAGAATCTATGTGTTACTGAATAAATTTGTAAGATTTGTACCATATAATAAGGTAACAATTGCATATACAAAATATCATATATTTTTATTACTTTACTTTTGTAAATATCAGTGGCTTGATATTTAATGCTACTAACAGTTCTAGGAGCCTATGCTTTTGTTACTTTCAGGTAAATTTTCTCAATCAAAAATATTAATGTGGCAACTCTCCCAATTATTTTCTGATAATTGTCAGTTTGGTAAACTCTCTGTAGATTAATTTTAAAGATCTTATATTCAAAGACATTTAAAATTACTTTAATTGGTCTTTGATGCCCAAGGTTGTTTAATAGATTCTTTTTTTCTATGTGGGAAAACTATTCTTTTGCTAGACTAATGAGTTTTAAGTCAGTATTTGTGGTTAGAGGGAAGTTCAAAGGCATCAGCCTCCATGATGAGTGCTATTTAAACAAGACTGTAATGATGACCACAAGATGTTTGCAAACATAACCCTCACATCTTGCTGACATAAGATCATATCTTTAATTCAACAACTTTAGCAAATGATAAGCTCTATAGGTTGATTGACAGAATCTTCTTTATGTAGATGGTATAAAATTTATTAATGTACCAGATGGTTTTGAAATATTCAGTGAAAGTGCCAAGTCACATGCATAATGTTAACATTTTACTATTTCATTATTTAAGGTGTACATTCTGTCACTCCTTAAATATAATCATTATTGTCACTTTATAGTCTGTCATTTTGATTTGTGTTTGGAATTCAGTCCCTTCTGTGTTATAGTCAAAGTTGTTTAATTCACTAAAATTCAGTGATAGATACTACATTAAACACTACATTTTTTTCCCTCTTCTGACTTATGTAAAGCAATCTGTTTCCCTTGAGATTCTTCCATATTCCCATTTGAGAAAAATTACTCAGTCTATTTGATTTCTTTGTCTCTTTTTACAGCATCAAAGTCAACAGTGTCTTGGTTTAGAAGATAAATAGAACAGCAGACTCACTTCATCTCTTCAAAGAGTGGATAGAATTGTCCACTCAAAAACTACCAAAAAAATATTTCTGAGTGAGTCTGCTCTGGGAGGGGGAAAAAAAAAGATTAGTTTTTCTTTCCAAATTATAATGAGAATCAGTTTTAAATGCAAGAAAAAAAGTTTTAAAAAGTTTAGATAGACTGTTCCCCCCCCATCCCTTTCTTAGAAAGTAATTTCTGGTTCAGATATTCTTATACTATTTTTAAAAGCATAAAACTTGTAGTGTTGGCCTCTGATTTTTAGTAATAAGTGGTAAGATAAGCAATGAATTTCAATTATCTATAGTTAATAAGTGGAATGAATAATTTTATAATACACTATCTTCAATAAAATTTTTAACTCAACTTATAGATAAAATATTTGTTTTCCTAATATTTACGATATGACAGCAAAATAAATTGAAAATAGAATGTCTGCAGTCAGAAATGAATCTGACTTCTTCAATTTTGCAGCTGGTAATTGGGCCCTGGAGGATTTAGCTTGTAGACATATTGTCTTCACCTGTAGTACCTGTCCCTGCCAACTTTTTCTCTTACCAGTCTCACAGTCAGGATTTCTGACAGGAACTATGAGGATAAACACCCAAAAAAAGAAAATAAAACTGGCTTTTGGGGTCAAATTAAAGTGATCTGGGTTTCATTCTGTTAAGCTGCCCTTTTGGGAATTGAATAAAAATCTAAAAGAAATTTCCATTTTAGTCTGAAGGAGAGAAATTCAGAAGTTCAGTCTGAGCTTTGGTTGCTCAGCTTCTATTTTGTTTTTGTTCCTCTGTAGAGACTATTTAAATACTTTCAATATTCTACTGAAACTCTACCATGACTTGTAACTTGGCATCCATTTTCTTGATTTTATTTGGGTTTACAATATATTCACTAAAATCAGAATATTTCTGAGCATCATATATAAGGACACAGTGGCCTGTGGTTAAGAGCTACATCCCTGACAGTGAGATTACTCCTTCACACCCTGAGAATAGAAAAAATGAAAGACTGAAAACCCTAAAAGTTGAGATGGATGTGGAGCAATCAAAACTTATATATTGCTAATGGGAGTGTAAAATCATATAACCACTTGTTAGGACTGCTTGGCAGTTTCTTAAAAGTTAACATCTATCCTCTGATTCTGCAATTCTCCTCTTATTTATCTTAGAGAAAGGAGAAGATAGGTCCACAAAAATTTTTGTGAAAGATGTTCAGAGAAGGCATGCCTGGGTGGCTCAAGTCTGTTAAGTGACTGCCTTTGGCTCAGGTCAGGATCCCAGGGTCCTGGGATGAAGCCTTACATCAGGCTTTCTGCTCAGTGAGGAGTCTGATTCTCCCTTTCCATCAATTCTGCTCCCTTGGATGCATTCTCTCTCTCTCTCTCTCTCTAATAAATAAATAAATATTTTATTATCTTATTTTTATTTATTTTTTATTTTTTATGTTAGTCACCATACAATATATCATTAGTTTTTGATGTAGTGTTCCAAGACTCATTGTTTACATATAACACCCAGTGCTCCATGCAACACATGCCTTCCTTATTAGCCACCACCAGGTGAGCCAGGTGGTGGGTATAAATAAATCTTTAAAAAAAAAAAGGAGAATATTCAGAGCACCTTTATTTATAATAACACTCCTGCCACTTCCCGTCCTCTCCAAAATTGGGAACTCCCCACATGTTCAACAAAACAAGAATGGATAAGGAATCTGTGGTATATTATACAATGGAATAATTATTAGAAACTTTAAAAGAATAGACAGTTGATTGGCAACAATATGGATGAAACGTAAATATTTCATATTGAGTGAAAGAAAAAGGACAAAATAATAAATACTTTATTACCATTTATATGAAAATTGTGAGCAGGCAAAGTTAAGTATGGAAAATGGTTACTTCCTTGGGACTAGAGAGTGCAGAAAGAGACAAGAAGGCACTTTCTGAGATGTTAGCAATGTTCTGAAATGTAGTTTGAGTGGTGATTACACTAGTGTATACAATTGGCAAAGCTTATTGAGTTGAACATTTAAGACTTGTGCGTTTTAATGTGTCTAAATTATATCTCAATTTTGACAAATTAGGGGAAAAAAACTAGAACCTCAAGTCCTTTTATCTGGATTCAAATGTATATTCCATACCCTATTACCTATATGCCTATAGTAAGGTTACTTTTATGTGCTTCTCTAAAGGAAGTGTAAGGATATAGTACATATCTTAGAAGGTAATTGGGAAGAAGGTAGTGTTAGGAATGTGATAAACTATGCATCTTTTAGGTATTGTCATGTTTTAATGACCTATTCTTGTTTTTATTTCATTTATAGCCATTTTAACAATGAGTAACTTTAAAATGTTATTAACTGGACTTCAGTTTATATTTTTTAATATATCATTTTGTCTTTCATAACGTAATTTAATTTTGTATCTGTGATATTCAGAATTGAATACACAAATCTATGGATTAAAAAAAAAAGTAAAAACCTACTCTGGGAGAGTTTAGTTTGCTTCCCAATATCCTACAAAGCTAGATTTGCTGAAGTTACTAATTTAACACAGATCTGTGTGACTTCTCAGCCTAGGATCTTTCGCAGCCATCAGGGATAGGAAAAGAGTGCACAGAATAAGACTTCAGAACTTGAATGACTGAATAAATTGTTGGTTGTTTCATTTTAAAACTTTCTACAATTCATGTGCTCTGTGTGTATGTGTGTGCTATACAGATTATTATTCTTTACCAAGAAATTAAGAAAATTTACTCTGCCTACTCTGAATACACTAAATCTGCTAGCAGTTGTTCATTTTCCATCACCCAGGGTTTTAATATAGTTTCCCTTTGTGCTTTAATTTTTCTTATCTACTTTGAGGTAATTTTGTTTCCTTAAACTTAACATAATAATATCTTGTTAGAAATTGATTTGATAAATACATCTAATCACCACATCTGATCTACATCAATTATTTTGTCCTTATTAATGTGATCATTATACTTAAAACTTATGCCTTATGATTTAAAATTAATTGGATACAACTTGTTATATCTGCTCTAGATTCAGCATTGTTGTCATACATTGGTATTAGGTCTAATGCATAAGTGTATTAGTGACTAAGTTACTAACTTTTCTTTAGAACCCATATCTTAGATACCCTATTGATAACAAGGTGTAAACAAGGCCAAAATAATAGTTAATAATATCCATAGGACAATATTGTACTCCCTTTGCTTAATTTAGATATGAGCAAGAAGCTTCAGTAAAATAAGAGTGAGACAAAGACATTTTGCAGAATGATTTCTGTGCATCTCGTAATTTAAAAATTACCTATCTCAATTCTTTCTAGCCCACCTGGATTATTCAACCCAATAAATGTTTAGTAATCAGAACTAAAGGAACAGGGAAGAAAAGAAAAACAGAAAGGGGAGTTACTGTTTCTTGGACGTAGGGCATTAAATAAAAAGATAGTAACACATTTGGTGATCCCCCAATCTTAAAACTGTAGCTCTGATAACACACACACACACACCCAAAATCTCTGGATTTTCCTTAGGTTGGATAGGGTTTTTGTTGAGAAGTCTCAAGGCATAATCTGAGCATTGCAACACCCTCGTTCCACCTGGGGCTTTTCTTATCAGGTAATAAGTTGTTGCTACACGGCATATTGAGAGGAGGGTGGAATGCCATGATACTGAGTGTTGGAGGTAACAGTTGCAGACCAGTGGGAGCCCGTGTTTATCTTTTACTGCCTTTTATATTCCAGGGATTCAGCCAGAGAAATGCGAAGAGAGCTTTTGCTAAACTACATTATGTTCTGTCTCTTCTCTTCTTTAGGAAAACAGTATTTAGCAAACATAATAAAAAAGAAATTTTCTCTGGCTAGAGTATAATGACCAATACAGATTTATCTCATCCTTGTACATTAGATCAAAAATATTTTAACTCTGTTTATATCATGAATATGTGAGTGTAATATATCTTTGTCTTGTTTTTTTTTTTTAAAGATTTATTTATTTAAAGATCTTATTTATTTATTTGACAGAGAGAGGGGGAAGCAGGCTCCCTGCTGAGCAGAGAGCCCCATGCAGGGCCCGATCCCAGGACCCTGAGACCATAACCTGAGCCAAAGGCAGAGGTTTAACCCACTGAGCCACCCAGGCACCCCTATTTATTTATTTTAGAGAGAGAGTGTGGGGGAGGGGCTGGAGGAGAGGGAGAGAGAATCTCAAGCAGAGTCTTCACTGAGCACAGAGCCCAGTGTGGGGCTCAGTCTCACAACCCTGATATCATGATCTGTGCCAAAATCAAGAGTCATATGCTTAACCAACAGGGCCACCTTAGCACCTCTGTTTGTCTTTATTAATGAAAAAAGTAAAAAGAATTAATATGCCTATAAAAACATGAAAATGCCCAAGATAATGCCTCATCTACCTTTTCATTCAAGGATGGAATTTGTACTGCTTTGTTTATCAGAAATAGAACAACAAAGAGAGAGTGATTCTAACATAATCACACATATAAATATACATATATTTTGTGTATCTGTACACATACTACATGTTTACTATATGTTTATTTTATGTTTGTTATATCATATGTTTATTAAGTGTAAATATTAAAGAAATACTCTAGTGGGGTATTTTCAATGGCTGAGTTGGGTTCCAGATGCTGCTAATGTACACATTGTATTTCTTCCTTCTTAAACTTCTCCTTAGAGTTTCACATTCCCAGTATGAGTTTTTCTTTGTCAGTGCATGTAGATTTTATTTCATGACTAAATGGGAGGGTTTAATTTTGTTTTTTTGGCAGGATCTTGAGAATGCTGAGGGAAATGGAATGTTGATCTGTCCCACTTTTCTATCAAGCACTTGAACTACAGTGAAATTAAATGAGTAGTGTAGAAATGGCCAGAAACTAATAAATCTATTAATCTCTTTCAGAAGTAGCTTGATGGAAATTTGATCAAATGATGCTCGTTAGAGGTCAATGTAAATGTTAAAGTGGGATTTCATGACACTCATGGAATAAGAAAAGCTTCTTTGGACTTCAGGTGATATAGACTGATTTTGGGAGGGGAAGTTATCATTTCTGTCCATAACACAGTGACGGGAGTTGGAAAAAAGAATATTCAGAAATAGCACCCTTTCCATATCAGAGATAGTTTGTTCATAAATATAGCTTCTCTAAGTGATTTTCAGACAGTGAATCCAATGGACAAGCTGAAACTGAAACAATCCAGAAAAGACATGGTGACATCAATTGATATACATAAAGGCATATTTTTAAATACCCTAGAAATAATGGGAAAATTTCATCTTTACTAAGTATTAAACTATTCAATAATGTTATTGTATCTAAAAGAGTATAAATTCTTAAAGTGCCATTCACTAAAAAACCAAATAGTATTAAAAGCCCAGAGGCAGATCCATGTATTTAAGATTTGATAAATATAGCAGTTAAAATCTGTAACACACAAAATTGTTCAAAGACAATACATCAGTTTTCTAACAGCTTAATGATTAAATAATATCATACTAAATCCTTTTCTGGCACTATAATTATAAAATATATTTTAGTCATTTATATATGACATAAAAATAATGAAATCATAATTTGGTTGAAAAATAATGAAAATAAACATAAGACCTGTATTAAAAATAATTAACAGCATTAAAGGACAAAGTGGTTAATATACATGTAAGGGAAATTATTATGCATCTTGAATACTACAATTTGTATTATTAAAAATACTTCATTTATCATGCAACAGATACATATATGGTCATTGTCATGATTTTTTTGTAATGCTGTTCAGACGTTAAAGGGACTACATGCTATAATTTTCTCAGAGCTTCCATGTGGAACTTTCCTCCCATACATTATATTTCTTAAGAAGTTGAATATGGGTAAATAGTAAGGTAGTCTGACTTATGACTACAAAGACACTGTTCCAGAAGAATGCCAAGTCAAACTTTCTTTTTTTAAGAGATTTGTTTATTTATTAGAGGGAGAGAGAGAGAGCATGAGCAGACGGAAGGCCAGAAGGAGAGGCAGTGAGATTGTTAAGCAGACTCCACGCTGAGCGAGAGCATGGTGCAGGGCTCAATCTCATGAACCTGAGATCACAACCTGAGCCAAAACCAAGAGCCAGACACTCAACCACTACACCACCCAGGCACACCCAAATCAAAATTTCTGATCAATTATTTTGAGTTGGTCAGATATTTCACTGATATTAATAATGAATAATATTGGGCAGAAGAAAAATACATCATATGAAGGAGTGGAAATGATTATGTTTATTTTGTATAATTAGAATATGATTCAGGGTATTATACCCAGTGCAGCAAGATCCTAGGCAAAATAAACAGAATGAGCATGATAAATATTTTGCATGCTTATGATCAGAACATGAAAATGAATCAAGAACATAGTTAGAAAATTATAATTTGAAGAAAAGAAACAGCTAGAATAAGTTGAGTGAATTGCTGAGGTCCAGCTCTGGTTAAATTAATGGCCAGACTATAGATCAGTTGATATAGTTATGAGAAAAGTCATCTGTGAAAGAATATTAGCCCAAATTAGAGTAGCAATCTTTGGGAAAGATTGACATAGAGTTAACCAATATACATGAATGTTGAGATAGATGGAAGTTGTGGTAGATTTGCTTAGACACCAATTTTACAGTCTGTTTGCTTGAATGTTTTCTAGGTCCTAAAACAAGATGAGTTTCCAGGTTACAAAGTACAGACTCTGTCAGTAATGAAATAAAGGCTTACTTGATCTGTCATTGATAGCTCTATTGCATGGAAAAAATCTCCACTTTCAACAATTATAGAGCAAAATAAAATGGGATAAACAAATTAATAATTAGTTTTGGTTCAAATAGCATTCCTTAATAGAATAGTCTTAAGATTCTTATTTTTAGATAAGAAAATTTAGTATTTATTAAATGTGTTTTTCATACCTAGTTTAGTATTTTAGTTTTTATAAGAAGATTGATGATCACTGTGGTAAGTTGAATTTTTCCCTCCAAATTGTGATTTTAAAAAAGTTAATCAATTAAAGAATGAAGTGTTTATTAGATTTTCTTATATAGTTAGTTCTGCAACAGGAATTATGAGGAGTCTAGAATAAATGAAATTATTATATTCTTCTGCAAGGAGGGGATATGAAATTGAAAAGATACAATCAGTACATTATAAGTATATCATATAAATCATGATATTCACAATATACACAAAGCATAAAATATATGAAATAAATCCGTGATTTCAACAAGAATTACAGTTAGTTCAGTGGTATTTCAAGGAGAATGCAGTTTAATGTATACTGCAATAGAAATAGAAGAATCCCTGAGGAGGTATAACTGGAACATTGGGTAACTTTTGGTTACACAAATAGGACAAAGAAATCACTTCAACAAAATAAATACATGTGAAGGTGGAATAAGTATGGTATGTTCATGGATATTTGAGAAAACTTAGTGGACTAATGAGCTACTTGACCTTAAAGAGTCATTCTGAAGGAAGATGAGAGTAGGGAAATAGACCTCATATCCCCCAAAGCCTTGCTTACATTGCCAGGTATAGGATACATGTGTTAACTATTTAAGTGAGGAGAAAGAATATTTTTGAAAGAATGTAAAAGTTGACTTATGTATGTTGAATCACTAAGGTTCCTAAATAAAAATAATTCCATTATCATTTTCAGACTTCATCTCCAAATGAGAAGATGAAATGATACAGTCATAATATTTATGACTGAATAATATAGAAACTGATTTGTCTATGGTATGTGTCATAAAGTTGTAAAAATCTATTTCATTGGTTTAAAAAACTCCTGCATCCAAAGTTTTGTGGATAATCAGAATAATTCTGTATGTTTCGTCACACAATTGGTTCTACAAGTATGTTTTTATCATCTTTTGGTTACAAAACAACTTATGTGATTGTCTAGTTTGGTAAGATTGGTAGCAGAAGGTAGCATGTAACTGAAAAACAAAACAATTTGCCCATTTATGATCTATTCCTGTAAACTGCAAGTTTACAAGTACAACAGCATAAAAGAATGAAGCTGAACATTTTACTTCATGGTTGGGAATACTTATCAGTGCATATTAAGACTGTAGTGAGTTCTTGAACAGAATGACATAGACTTACACAATATTGAATGATAATATTCCTGAAATAAGTCACATGTGTGACTGGTTTTCAAATGAAAATTCCCTCATAAAGTATAAAATGTAAAACAGGGAGATAGAGGGATGAGTGGAGAATATGGAAGCTAGCCTGGGAAGTTCCATGGGCCAGGCATAGAGGGAAGAGTGTATGGAGAAAGGCTCAAAAATTATTGGCTAGGAGGCAATCTCTTTTGCCCACCTAACATTTGCATCTTGCTCTAAATGCAAAGAGGTCTGGGAAATGTGGTCTAGCTTTTTGAACAGAAAGAAATGGAGACAGGGTTTGGTAACATAAAGCAGTCTTTATCACCCTTCCTGCAGACCAAAAGTACTGTGATACTATCAGAAAATGAGTAACACAAATAGAATTTGTCTCATGCTAGCTTGCTTTAGGTAAAATCTCAAAGCTATGGGTCTTAATAGTCAGTACATTAAAATATCCAGGCTTGAGGATGATTCAGTATGAAAACAACCCTTTTATATACAAATAAAGGTTAATATGGCAAACAGCCCTTTGGTATAAATTAACTGTGCATTTCCAGAGATTAGAAACATATATCAAGCCTTTGGAAGTAGTCTTGGTTCATTTTGACATAGACTCTTCTTAAATTAGAGTATAAATTGTTATTAAGTTTAAAATCTCTGACAGGAAGATACTTCTTTCAGAAGGTTGCATATAAACATAAAATTAAAAGAAGGATATACTCTCATGTGAGAAAAGCAAAATTAAATATCCAGTTGTGTAGACAAGGTAAATCAAGGACTGAGTGTTTACATTTTAAGTTTTCATAGCAGGCATCATTTCACCATGACACATTTCAACCCAGAATGATTAGTAGTGATTTGCTTATAACACACAATTTAAACAGTTTGGGCTTATGTGACCCCTTATGAAAGAGATGAGATTCGGCACCACAGCTTTAATTCTTAAGGTTTTAATTGTCTCATATTTATAATCATATAAATAAAAACAAATTGGATAGATACAGTAGAAGAATGAGAAACTATAGGCAAAACTGTCTTGCAAAAATGAATTTTAAAATTCTAAACAAAATAGTACAGTGAATCTAATGCAAATATATGTATATATAATAAATGTTAATATGTTAATATACTTAATATATATAACATAGATAATAAAATATATATCCATTAATTTGTACAGGCAAACCACCTTTCATAGTGGCATTATTTCAAGAATGTAAGGTGGCTCACCAAATAAAATAAATCAATGTAGTATAGCACATTAATAGATTATAAAACTATAGGAGAAAAAGCAATTGATCATTTTAGAAGATGCAGAGAATGTATGTGATAAAATTCCATACTATTCCTGATAAAAGCTCTCAACAAACAGTAAGTAGAAAAGAATTTCCTTCTCCTGATAAAGGATATCTGAAAAAATCCCAAAGTACATCTTACTCTGATCAATATGGAAATGTAAAAACATTACCTTTAAAATCCAGAACAAGATAAGGATGTCTACTATGACCTCTCCCATTCATCATTGTAAGGGAGGTCCTAAAGCACTCAGTAGGAAACAAAACCAAATGTGATATTTATAAGAATTGGAAAGGAATAAGCTAAAACTTTAAAGATAATAATACAAAAAGAGATAAAAGAGCAGTGATCCCGTATTAAATATCACTTATATTTATATGCTTAGAAACCAAGTGTTAGAAAATGCAATAAAAAGATAAAATTTGGGGATACCTGGGTGGCTCAGTCATTGAGCGTCTGCCTTTGGCTCAGGTCATAATCCCAGAGTCCTGGGATCGAGCACCACGTTGGGCTCCCTGCTCCACGGGAAACCTGCTTCTTCCTTTCCCACTCACTCTGCTGTGTTCCCTCTCTTGCTGTGTCTCTCTCTGACAAATAAATAAATAAAATCTTTAAAAAAAAATAAAATTTCAACCACATAAAAATCAGAAAACAAGTTCATCAAATCAAATATTTGTAGACTATTAGAGAAAAACTATGTAACTATGTGGGAATTCATTAAAAAAAGACATAAGTAACTGAAGAAATTTAACTTCTTCATGGATATGAAAAGTCGATGTTTTAACAATGTAAACTTTCGCCAAAATGATCCACTGATTCAATGTTCTGTCAGTAAATTCTGTCAGAGGTTTGAACGGAACTTACTCTAAAATTTCTACAAGAAGATGGGTGGTGGATAACAGTCAAGACACTCTTAAATATCAGGTGAATGTGAAATCCTAACATAGTAAATTGGCAGGGGCACTCAGCAGCGAGCCCAGAAAAATACTCAGGCAAATGCAAATGTGATCCTTATGGATCACAAGTAGTAGAGGAGCATAAGGAGAAAAGAAATGACTATTTATTAAAATCATGGTATAACAATTATAACATTGTACGATGTAACAATGTAAAAAATTGATTCATGCCCCCACATAATACACAAAACAATTCTAGACAGAGAAAATATATAAATTCCAAATAAAATTATTGTTTATAAGAAAAATAAGAAAACTTAATTGATTATAGAAAATAATTTATTATTAGGGCGCCTGGGTGGCTCAGTGGGTTGGGCCGCTGCCTTTGGCTCAGGTCATGATCTCAGGGTCCTGGGATCGAGTCCCGCATTGGGCTCTGTGCTCAGCAGGGAGCCTGCTTCCTCCTCTCTCTCTCTGCCTGCCTCTCTGCTTACTTGTGATCTCTCTCTGTTGAATAAATAAAATCTTAAAAAAAAAAAAGAAAAGAATTTATTATTTAAGACATAAAATAGGATAACCATAATGGAAAGGGAAGGGTATATTTGACTATAATATAATAAAGACTTAAAGTTTTTTAAAGATACTGTAAGAGAACATAAAATTTATGACACTGGAGGTGAGGTTGGTGAGGGGCTGGGTAACTGGGTAATGGGCATTAAGGAGGATCCTTGATGTAATGAGCACTGGGTATTATATGCAACTGATGAATCACTAAATTATACCCCGAAGCTAATAATACACTGTATGTTTATTAAATTTAAATAAATTTTTAAAAAAGTTATGACAAGAGAGTTGATAGGTGCCTCATAGATAATAAAAGGTTTATTGTTTAAAACATGCAAACATATACCTACATGCATTTAATCTCTTACAAATAAAAGATAATAATAGATCTAAGAGAAATATAGGCAAGATACAAAAATAGGCATTTAAGAAAATGTAAACTACTGACATGTGAAATGGTGATCAGTATTAGTGAAAATTTACCTGATAGCATTGATAGCCAAGAAAATGTAATTTAACCACAAAAATGCTATATTATATCCACTAAGACAGCAAAAATTTAAGTTTATAAATTTAAATAAAGGAAGAATATTAAAAAAGCATTGCTTAGAGTATAACTTGAAAATTAATTTTAGAAAAATTATTATATTCTTACAAGATTAAAGGTATGCACACTAAACTCAAGCATTTTCTGTACTAGTTAACCTGTTTACTTTTGACTTTTTCTTGTCTTCATTCTCTGTACACTAAGATACTTACACAAGTATGGTCCTAACATCATTGTTTATAATAATCAGGATTATAAGTAACTCAAATACCCATTTATATGAAAAACAGATAGATTGGATATTTTTTAAATCTAGTTTTATACAAAAAATTAGTTATTCATAAAATCAAAAGATTATAATAAAGGAAATTTCAGAGGAAGTTATATGGAAAGGTAAGAGAGTACGAGCAAGAAAGAGAGACAGAGGCAGAGGGAGAGAAAATCTCAAGCAGATTCCAGGCTGAGTGAGGAGCTTGAGGCAGGGCTCCATCTCAGGACTTTGAGATCATGATCTGAGCCTAAAATATTGTGCCCCACAATATTTTTTTATTGATAAATGCATGTGTTCAAGAAATTATTAAGAAAAGCAAGTAAGATTTAAAATTTTAAAATCTCAGGATATCTATGTAGTGAAGAAGGAGAGGTGAATAGAATAAAAATGGAAACACAGTAGTGGCTTTGATAATAATGGGCATGATTTATATTTACTTTTATAAAGGATATTTATACATTTTAATTAGCTAGGATATTGGCTATCTCTATTGTTTAAGCTTTATCTTACCTATTTAGCTTTATGAGGATTGTACAATTTTTGCATTATGAAATTGGTAGAGATTTCTTTTGTGACTTACTACACAGTTAATTTTTGTCATTGTTGTAAGTGTACTTACAACAGTTGTAAGTGTACACAACAACCTTATGAAGGTTACAAATTGTTAGACATATGTTGTAAACTCATTATATCCTGTGTTTTTTTTTTTTTTTTTTTGCCTAATTCATCTGAAAAATTTAAGGGATTTGTTTTCTGTTGTTGTTGAATACAGAGGAGATATACATACGTGTGTGTGTGTGTGTGTGTGTGTGTGTGTGTGTGTGCCTGCACACATGTGCGTATATATATAGAAAGAGCACCAAGTCATAGCTGCTACAATCATTCTCCCTAGAGGAGGCCAGATGTCACAGGATTTTGGAAGCTCTACAGGGCCTAGCAAGAAAGACCTGGCATGAAAAACACCTGTGTATGCATGTGTGTAGCAATTTTAGGTTCATAGCAATTTGAACAGAAATGACAGGGAATCGCCTCTCTTACCATAGTGGCACATTTGTTACAATCGGTGAATCTACATTAACACCTCATAATCACCGAGAGTCCATAGTTGCCTTAGGGTTTATTCTTAGTGTTGGACAGTCTACGGGTTTGGACGAGTGTATACTGATACATATCTACCATTATAGTATGATACACAACTGTTTCACTGCCCTAAAATCCTCTACACTCCACATATTCAGTCCTCTCTCTTTCATAATCCCTGGCAACTGTTGATATTTTTATTGTTTCTCTACTGTTGACTTTTCCCAAATGTCATATAGTTGAAGTCATATAATATATAGACTTTTCATGGCTTCATAGCTCATTTCTTTTAGTGCTGAATAATATTCTGTTGTTTGGATGACCACAGTTCATTTATCCATTTACCTACTGAAGGACATCAGGTTGCAGCAATTATGAATAAAGCTGTTGTAAATATCCATGGGCAGATTTTTGTGTGGACAGAAGTTTTCAACTCTTTTGTGTGAATTCCAAGGAATGTGATAGCAGAATCACATGGTAAGGGTATATTTAGTTTTGTAAGAAGATCTCAACTGTCTTCCAAATTGGTTTAGCCATTTCGTATTCTCACCAGCAATGAATGAGAGTTCCAATTGCTCTATATCTTTCACAGCATTTGGTGTTGTCACTGTTTTATTTTTTAAGTTTTTATTTAAATTTCCATTAGTTAACATACAGTGTGATATAGTTTCAGGTGTGAAATGTATTAATTCAACACTTCCATACAATGGCACTCATCATGACAAGAGCATTGCTTAATCCCCATCACTTATTTAATTCATTCTCCTACACACTTCTCTGGTAACCATCAGTTTGTTCTCCATTGTTAAGGGTCTGTTTCTTGCTTTGCTTCTCATTTTTTTTTTCTTTCTCCCCTTTGCTCTTTTTTTATTGTTTTGTTTCATAAATTCCATATGTGAGTGAAATCATGATATTTGTCTTTCTCTGGCTGACTTATTTCTCTTAGCATATACTCTCTAGCTCCATCCACATTGATTGTTGTGAATGCCAAGATTTCATTCTTTTTATGATTAAGTAATATTCCATTGTGTGTGTGTGTGTGTGTGTCTACACACACATGTATATGTCACATCTTCCTTATCCATTCATCATTCAATGGATATTTGGACGGTTTTCATAATTTTGCAGCTACCAAATGCTATAAACATCAGGTGTACATATCCCTTCCAATTAGCATTTCTGTAGTCTTTGAGGAAATGCCTAGTAGTACATTCAGTGGATCATAAGGTAGATCTATTTTTAACTTTTTGAGCAACTCCATACCGTTTTCCAGAGTGGCTGCATCAATTTGCATTCCCAGCGCCAGAGGGTTCCCCTTTCTCCACATCCTCATTAACACCTGTTGTTTCTTGTGCTGTTGTTTTTAGTCATTCTGATAGGTGTGAGGCAATATCTCATTGTAGTTTTGATTTGTATTTCCCTGAAGATAATGGCTGCTTTTTAGTTTTCTTTATTGTTCCCTTTGCCTTGCAGAAGATTTTTATTTTGATGAAGTGCCTCTCCTTTATTTTTGCTTTTTGTTTCCCTCACCTCAGGAAACATACCTTGTAAGAAGTTTCTATGGCTAATGTCAAAGAAGTTACTGCTTGTTGTTTTCCTCTCAGGTTTTAATTTTTTCCTGTCTCACATTTAGGTAATTAATCCATTTTGAATTTATTTTTCATGTATGCTCTAAGAAAGTGATCCAGTTTCATTTTTTTGCATGTCGCTGGCCAGTTTTCCCAACACCATTTATTGAAGAGACTGTCTTTTTCCCATTGGATATTCTTTCCTGCTTTGTTGAAGATTAACTGACCATATAATTATGGGTTCACTTCTGGGTTTTCCAATCTGTTCTGTTAATCTGTATGTCTGTTTTTGTGCCCATACCATATTATTTTGATCACTGCAGCTTTGATTCTGGTCATTCTAATAGGTTTATCGTGGTATCTCATTTTTTTAAAAAGTGCATTTCCCTAATAACGTCTGGTGTTGAATATATTTTCATATGCTGCTTACTCAAAATCAGTTACCTTCTTTGGTGGGGTGTTCATTCAGGCTTTTTGCTCATTTTTAAATCATGTCATTTGTTTTCTTATTATTGAGATTTAAGAATTGTTTATATGTTTTGAACAGCAGTTCTTTATCCGATATGTCTCTGCAAATACATCCTCCCAGACCACGGCTTGTCTTCTCATTCTATTGAAGATTTCTATAGAGCAAAAGACTTTCATTTTAGTGAAGGCCAGCTTATGAATTATTTCTTTCATTGATTCTGATTTTCATGCTGTCTTTCTAAGAAAAATCACCATAATCAAGGTTATCTAGATTTTCCCTTATATTGTCTTGTAGGATTTTTATAGTTTTATGTTTTAAATTTAAGTCTGTGGTCCCTTTTGAGTTAATTTTTGGGAGGGTGCAAAAGTTATGTCTGGATTCACATTTTTTACATGTGGATATCTAAATTTTCCAGAACCATTTCTTATTCTTATATATATATATTTTTAAAAGATTTTATTTATTTATTTGACAGACAGAGAGATCACAAGTAGGCAGAGAGGCAGGCAGAGGGAGGGGGGAGCACGCTCCCTGCTGAGCAGAGAGCCCGATGCAGGGCTTGATCCCAGAACCCTGGAATCATGACCTCAGCCGACGGCAGAGGCTTTAACCCACTGAGCCACCCAGGCGCCCCTTACTCTTATATATTTTGAAACATGATTTTTCAGCTAAAACAGGTTTATGATTATTATATTATCTTGGTGCAAAACAGCTTTTTTCTTTTTTTAGTAATAAATTAACCAGAAGTTCTAAGATTTATCTGATGGTGTTTTTAGAAAAGTAAACAAAGTCAAAATAAAGGCTAAATAATCCATTAAATAGAGAACGATTTTTTCAGAGATGGAGTAAAATACATATACTTGTAATAAAGAGCAGGTGGACAAAAAATCAGACCATTTTCCTGACACATAGTAGAAATATATATAATGAAAAATATACTTAGAAGATGTATAAATACTGAAAAATAATTAACAAAAAATACCAATAAACAGATTAGATACTTTATTTGTAAAAGTGGATTCAAGAAGACACTTCATGAATTTCATGTTTGTCAGAAAGTCTTTCTGAATTTAAAATTCTACATATAGCTAAAATATGATGCAAGATTGAAAAAAATGAAATTATCTTCAGTGATGTAAAAACTGAGGAATTTTTGACATCTTTAAAATAAATCTGAAAGAAAAACAAAGTCACTCAGCACAATGGAAATAAATGCACAAAATTTTGTGGGATACAAAAAAGAGTCATAAACAAAGAATTCAATAATACATATGGGTAAGCCAAAGTTGAGTCAATTGTCCTGTTAAAAGACATAGATTCTGTCTTTTTTCCAATGTATATTTTTCTCCTGCTTTGTGAAAGCTTATTTGACCACAGAGTTGAGGGTCCATATCTGGGCTCTCTTCTTTGTACCACTGGTCTATGTGTCTGTTTTTGTGCCAGTACCTTGCTATCCTGGTGGTCACAGCTTTGTAGTAAATGTTGAAATCAAGCAATGTAATGCCCTGAGTTTTGTTTTTCTTTTTCAACATTTCCTTAGCAATTCGGGGTCTCTTCTGGTTCCATACAAATTTTAGGATTGTTTGTTCCAGCTCTTTAAAAAATGCTGGTGGAATTTGATCAGAATGGCTTTTAAAGTATAGACTGCTCTAGGCAGTATAGACATTATAACAATGTTTATTCTTCTGATCCATGAGCATGGAATGCTCTTCCATCTTTTTCTGTCTTCTTCAATTTCTTTCCTGAGTGTTCTGTAGTTCCTGGAGTATAGATTCTTTACCTCTTTGGTTAGGTTTATTCCCAGGAGATTCAAATCAAAACCACATTGAGATACCACCTTATACCAGTTAGAATGGCCAAAATCAACAAGACAGGAAACAACAAGTGTTGGAGAGGAATTGAAGAAAGGGGAGCTCTCTTACACTGTTGGTGGGAATGCAAGTTGGTGCAGCCACTTTGGAAAACAGTGTGGTGATTCCGCAAGAAATTAAAAATAGAGCTACCCTATGACCCTGCAATTGCACTACTGGTTATTTACCCCAAAGATACAGATGTAATGAAAAAAAGGGCCATCTGCACCCCAATGTTTAAAGCAGCAATGGCTATAGTTGCCAAACTGTGAAAAGAACCTAGAGGCCTTTCAACAGACAAATGGATAAAGAAAATATGGCCCATATATACAAGGGAGTATTATGCCTCCATCAGAAAGGATGAATACCCAACATTTGTATCAACATGGACAGGACTGGAAGAGGTTATGCTGAGGGAAATAAGTCAAGCAGAAAAAGTCAATTTTCGTATGGTTTCACTTCCTTGTGGAGCATAAGGAATAACATGGAGGACATTGGGAGATGGAGAGAAGTAAGTTGGGGGAAATTAGAGGGTGAGATAAACCATGAGAGACTATGGACTCTGAGAAACAAACTGAGGGTTTGCAGGGAGTTTGGTGATCCTGATGGTCAGTATTAAGGAGGGCACGTATTTCATGGAGCACTGGGTGTGCTGCATAAACAATGAATTTTGGAATAAATAAATAAATAAGTAAATAAATAAATAAAATTTAACTTTTAAAAAAGACATAGATTCACAGATATTTGGGAAGAAAATAGTCTTAGGGTATTTCTAAGAGAAGTGTTTTAAAATGGTGCTTAAAAATTATTGAAAATAAATTCATGAAAAATAAATATTAGAAAGAAATACCTAGTACTATAAAAAGTAGTATCAGTTTTAATTTTAGTAGCATAAAAAGTCAAGGGTGAATATATTGAAAATGTCATGTTCCATTTCTTGGTTTGGGTGGTGGACTACTGGATATATATTTTACAATTATACTAATGAATAACTTGTCTGATATCACTTTTGTTAACAATATAAATAATCATATTAATGTATATTAACCTGGTGCAGTACATTTACAAAATACAATCCATTACATTGAAAAATTATTTTCAGGAATCATTTTCATTAGTATTTGCTTTGAAATGATGTTTTCAAAATAAATTGAGCCTTATTTTGTCTACCTGTCAGTTCTTAATACTCATCAATATAGCTTTCATATAGCAATATCTTACTTCGTACATTTCTATTTAGATTTATCCTTTGGTTTTGTACTTTTTAGAAAGTTTTATTTAAATTCCAATTAGTTAACATACAGTGTAATATTATTCAGGTGTATCATATAGTGATTCAACACTTCCATACAGCACCTGGAACTCATCATTTGGCAGAGACATAGAATACATTTTGATTCTTTGAGAATTTCAGTGTTATTATGGTTTGACTGCACACATAAGAAGTTTCATAGTAATAAGATTATAGAATTATTATATTTTTGTCTCAAGGCTTTATAGTCATTTCCCCAATATTTAATTGTCTAATTAAATCTGCTAATCTGTCTTTTATGGAAGAAAATTAAACCATGCTTTGTTTTTACTATATAAGTATTCCTCTTTTTTGCAGGTTGTTTGTTTGTTTTTTATTAACATATAATGTATTATTTGCCCCAGAGATACAAGTTTTTGAATCATCGGACTTAAACATTTCACAGCATTCACCACAGCACATACCCTCCCCAATATCCATAACCCAGCTACCCTATCCTAACCCTTCTGACCCCCAGCAACCTTCATTTTGTTTTGTGACATTAAGAGTTTCTTGTGGTTTGTCTCCCTCCCAATCCCATCTTGTTTAATTTTTTTCCCTCGTATCCCCATGACCCACCACTCTGTCTCTCAAATTCCTCATATAAGAGAGAACATATGATAATTATCTTTTTCTGATTAACTTATTTCATTCAGCATAATATCCTTTAGCTCCCTCCACATCACTGCAAATGGCAAGATTTGATTGTTTTTGATGGCTGCAAAGTATTCCATTGTGTGTGTGTGTGTGTGTGTGTGTGTGTGTGTGTGTATACACATCTTCTTTATACATTCATCTATTGATGGATATCTAGTTTCTTTCCATAGTTTGGCTATTGTGGACATTGCAGCTAAGAACATTCGGATGCACATGCCCTTTTGCATCACTACATTTGTCCCTTAGGGTAAATATCCAGTAGTGCAATTGCTGAGTCTAGGGTAGCTCTCTTTTCAATGTTTTGAGGAACCTCCATGCTGTTTCCCTGAGTGGCTTCACCAACTTGCATTCCCACCAACAGTGTAAGAGAGTTCTCCTTTCTCTTCATCCTTGCCAACATCTGTCATTTCCTGACTTGTTAATTTTAGCCATTCTGACTGGTGTGAGGTGGTATCTCATTGTGGTTTAATTTGTATTTCCATGATGCCCCATTGATGTTGAGCACTTTTTCATTTGTCTGTTAGCCATTTGGATGTCTTCTTATGAGAAATGTCTGTTCACATCTTCTGCCCAATACTTGAATGGACTAATTGTTCTTTGGGTGTTGAGTTTGATAAGTTCTTTATAGATTTTGGATACTAGCCCTTTATGTGATATGTCATTTGTGAATATCTTCTCCTATTCTGTCAGTTGTCTTTTGGTTTTGTTGACTGTTTCCTTTGCTGTGCAAAAGCTTTTGATCTTGATGAAGTCCCAATAGCTCATTTTTGCCCTTGTTTCCCTTGCCTTTGGCGATGTGTCTGGGAAGAGGTTGGTGCAGCTGAGGTTGAAGAGATTACTGCCTGTGTTCTCCTGAAGGATTTTTATGGATTCCTGTCTCACATTGAGGTCCTTCATCCATTTTGAGTCTGGTGTAAGAAAAGGGTCCAATTGCATCCATCTGCATGTGGCTGTCCAGTTTTCCCAATGCCATTTCTTGAAGAGACTGTTCTTTTTCCATTGGACATTCTTTCCTGCTTTGTCAAAGATGAGTTGACCATAGAGTTTCGGGTCCATTTCTGGGCTCTCTATTCGGTTCGATTGATCTATGCATCTGTTTTTGTGTCACTACCATACTGTCTTGATCATGACAGCTTTGTAATAGAGCTTGAAGCCTGGAATTGTGATGCCACCCACTTTGGCTTTCTTTTTCAACATTCCTCCAGCTATTCGAGGTCTTTTCTGGTTCCATATAAATTTTAGGATTACATGTTCCATTTCTTTGAAAAAAATTGATGGTATATTGATAGGGGTTGTGTTAAATGTGTAGATTGCTTTAGGTAGCACAGACATTTTCAGTGTTTGTTCTTTCAATCCATGAGCATGGAATGTTTTTCTATTTCTTTGTGTCTTCCTCAATTTCCGTCATGAGTATTTTATAGTTTTCTGAGCACAGATTCTTTGCCTCTTTGTTAGGCTTATTCCTAGGTATCTAATGGTTTTGGGTGCAATTGTAAATGGAATTGACTCCTTGATTTCTCTTTCTTCTGTCTTTTTGTTGGTGTATAGAAATGCAGCTGATTTCTGTGCATTGGTTTTATATCCTGACACTTTACTGAATTCCTGTATGAACTCTAACAGTTTTGGAGTGGAGTCTTTTGGGTTTTGCACATAAAGTATCATATCCTCTGCAAAGAGTGAGAGTTTGACTTCTTGTTTACTGATTCAGATGCCCTTTATTTCTTTTTGTTGTCTGATTGCTGAGGCTAGAACTTCGAGGACTATGTTGAATAGCAGTGGTGATACTGGGCATCCCTGCCATGTTCCTGGCATTAGGGAAAACACTCTCAGTTTACCCCATTGAGAATATCTGCTGTGGGTTTTCCATAGACGGTTTTGATGAGATTGAGGTATGTACTCTCTCTCCCTACACTCTGAAGAGTTTTGATCGTGAAAGGATGCTGTACTTTGTCAGATGCGTTTTCAGCATCTATTGAGAGTATCATATGGTTCTTGTTCTTTATTTTATTATCGTGTTGTATCACATTGATTGATTTGTGGATGTTGAATGAAACTTGCAGCTCAGGAATAAACCCCACTTGGTCATAGTGAATAATCCTTTTAATGTGCTGTTGGATCCTATTGGCTCGTATTCTGGTGGGAATTTTCACATCCATGTTCATCAAGGATGTTGGTCTGTAATTCTTCTTTTTGATGGGATCTTTATCTGGTTTGGGGATCAAGGTGATGCTGGGCTCATAAAATGAGTTTAGAGGTTTTCCTTCCATTGCTATTTTTTGAAACAGTTTCAGGAGTATAGGCATTAACACTTCTTAAGTGTTTTGTAGAACTGCCCTGTGAAGACTTCTAGTCCTGGGCTCTTGTTTGTTGGGAGATTTTTGATGACCGCTTCAATCTCCTTATTCGTTTGGGTCTGTTCAGGTTTTCTGTTTCTTCCTGGTTCAGTTTTGGTAGTATTTGTCTCCAGGCATGCATCCATTTCCTCCAGATTGTCAAATTTGCTGGCGTAGAGTTGCTCATAATATGTTCTTATAATAGTTTGTATTTCTTCAGCGCTGGTCATGATCTCTCCTCTTTCATTCACTATTTTATTTATTTGGGCCCTTTCTCTTTTCTTCTTGATAAGCCTGGCCAGGGGTTTATCAATCTTATTAATTCTTTCAAGGAACCAGCTCTTAGTTTCATTGATTTGTTCTACTGTTCTTTTGGTTTCTATTTCATTGATTTCTGCTCTGATCTTTATGATTTCTCTTCTCCTGCCAGGTTCAGGCTTTCTTTGCTGTTCTTTCTCTGACTCCTTTAGGTGTAGGGTTAGGATGTGTACTTGAGACCTTTCTTGTTTCTTGAGAAAGGCTTGTATCGCTATATATCTTTCCCCTCAGGACTGTCTTTGCTATGTCCCACAAATTTTGAACAGTTGTGTTTTCATTATCATATGTCTCCAATAATTTTTTCAACTCTTCTTTAATTTCCTGGTTGACCCATTCATTCTTTAGTAACATGCTCTTTTGCCTCCATGTATTTGAGTTCTTTTCAACTTTCTTCTTGTGTTTGAGTTCTATCTTCAGAGCATTGTGGTCTGAAAATAGGCAGGGAATGATCGCAATCTTTTGGTATCAGTTGAGATCTGATTTGTGACCCAGGCTGTGATCTCTTCTGGAGAATGTTCCATGTGCGATGGAGAAGAATGTGTATTCTGCTGCTTTTGGATGGAATGTTCTGAAAATATCTGTGATGTCCATCTGGTCCAGTGTGTTATTTAAGGCCTTTATTTACTTGATGATCTTTTGCTTAGATGATCTGTCCATTTCAGTAAGGGGGCTATTAAAGTCCCCTGATATTATTGTATTATTGTCGATGTATTTCTTTGTTTTTTTTATAAATTGGTTTTTATAATTGGCTGCTCCAATTTTAGGGTCATAGATATTTTAAATTGTTAGGTCTTCTTGTTGAACAGACCCTTTAAGTATGATATAGTGTCCTTCCTCGTCTCCTATTATAATCTTTGGCTTAAAATCTAACTTATCTTATATAAGGATTGCCACCCCAGCTTTCTTTTGATATCCATTAGCATGGCAAATTGTTTTCCATCCCCTCATTTTCAATCTGGAGGTGTCTTTGTGTCTAAAATGAGTTTCTCAGGTGCCTGGGTGGCTCTGTTCATTAAGTAACTGCCTTCAGCTCAGGTCATGATCCTGGAACCTGGGGATCAAGCCCCGCTTCAGGCTCCTACCTCTATGGGCAGTCTGGTTCTCCCTATGACCTTCTCCCCTCTCATGCTTGCTCTCACTCTCTCTCTTTCTCTTTCAAATGAATAAATAAATAAAATATTTAATAAAATAAAATGAGTTTCTTGCAGACAGCATATCAATGGGTCCTATTTTTTTTTTTTTTAATCCATTCTGATACCCTGTGTCTTTTGATTGGGGCATTTAGCCAATTTACATACAGGGTGACTATGGAAAGATATGAATTTATTGCCATTGTATTGCCTGTAAAGTTATTGTTACTGTATATTGCCTTTTCTCTTCTGGTCTACTACTTTTATGCTCTCTCTTTGCTTAGAGGACCCCTTTCAATATTTCCTGTAGAGCTGGTTTGGTGCTTGCAAATTCTCTTCATTGTGTTTTTCCTGGAAGCTTTTCATCTCTCCTTCTATTTTCAATGACAACTGGCTGCATATTTTCTCATTTAGGGCTCTGAATATATCATGCCAGTCCTTTCTGGCCTGCCAGCTATCTGTGGATAAGTCTGCTGCCAGTCTAAAATTTTTCCATTGTATGTTACAAACTTCTTGTACTGAGCTGCTTTCAGGATTTTCTCTTTGTCATTAAGACTTGTACATTTTCCTATTAGATGATGGGGTGTGGACCTATATTCATTGATTTTGAGGGAGGTTTTCTGTGCCTACTGGGTTTTTATGCCTGTTTCTTTTGCCATATTAGGGAAATTCTCTACTGTAATTTGCTCCAATATACCTTCTGCCACCCTCTCTCTTTCTTTCTCTAGGATCACAATTATTCTAATATTGATTCACATTATGGTATCACTTATCTCTCAAATTCTTCCCCTGTGGTCCTGTATTTGTTTGTCTCCCTTTTGCTCAGCTTTTTTATTCTTCATCATTTGGTCTTCTATATCACTGATTCTCTCTTCTGCCTCATTTATCCTAGCAGTAAGAGCCTCCATTTCTCCATTTTTATTTCACCTCATTAATAGCCTTTTTTATTTCAACTGGATTAAATTTTAGTTCCTTTATTTCTCCAGAAAGGGATTTTAATTCTCCAGAAAGAGATTCTCTAATATTTTCCATGCCTTTTTCAAGCCCAGCTAGCACTTTGATAATTGTCATTCTGAACTCAAGTTCTGACATATTACCAATGTCTATATTGATTAGGTCCCTAGCCATTGGTACTGCCTCTTGACCTTTTTTCTGTGGTGAGTTTTTCTGGCTTGTCATTTTATGCAGATAAGGCTATATGAATGAGAGAACAAAATACTAAAAAGGTATCAATTGCCCCAGAGAAATGTACACTAACCAAATCAGAAGAGACCTGAAATGGAGGGGAGAAGAAAGGGGAGCAAAAGAAAAAAATTATATATATATATATATATATATATATATATATATATATATATATATATAATAGACTGGAGAATAGAACAGAGCCACATACTTGATTTTGGGTGTATTGTGGTCTGTTAGAAGAAACTACCTCCCATAATTTTAAGAACAGATAAATGTGTGCATATATATATATATATATATATATATATATATATATATATATTCAAAAATAAGGGTAAACACAATGAAGGGTTGGAATATGACTATGAAGATGAAAATTTAAAAAGACTCCAAAAAAGGAATTGATGAAATAAGAATTTGATTGAAAATGAAAAAAAAAAAAAAAAAAAGAAGAAGAAAGAATGTGATTAGGCTGGAGACCAGAACAAAGCTATGTGCTAGATTTAGGGTCTATTTTGATCTATTAGAAGAAATTGTATCCCCCAAATTTTTTTTTTTAAAGATTTATTTATTTGACAGACAGAGATTACAAGTAGGCAGAGAGGCAGGCAGAGAGAGAGGAGGAAGCAAGCTCCCTGCTGAGCAGAGAGCCTGATGTGGGGCTCGATCCTAGGACCCTGAAATCATGACCTGAGCTGAAGGCAGCAGCTTTAACCCACTGAGCCACCCGGGCTGCCCTGTATCCCAAAATTTTAACAACAACAGCAACAACAACAACAACAACAACTTATATGTATACATAATTAAGGTTAAATACAATGAAGGGATTAAAAAATGACTATAACCATAATTTTAAAAAGATTTTTACCAGAGGTCATTGGAAGAAAGAGAAGAGAAAGTTGTTAGGGGAAATGATGAACCATGAGAGACTGTGGACACTGAGAAACAAACTGACAGTTTGGGAGAGGTGGGGGATGGGGAGTTGTGAGCCTGGTGGTGGGTATTAAGGAAGGCAAGTATTGTGTGGCGTACTGGGTGTGATGCATAAGCAAAGAATCTTGGAACAGTGAAAAAAAATTTTTTTAAAGTTAAAATTGATAAGATAATATAATTTTTAAAAAGTCAAAATAGGAATGAGGAAAAATTTAAGAATAGAATAAAAAAATAAAATTAACAGAAATTTAACATTGAAAAACTAAAGGATCTAGGGAGAAATCTATGAAATCTATGTGTTGCTTTCCCCTAGCTCTGGAGTTCCTCAGTTTACGTTGATCAGTGAACTTGATCTTGGCTGGATGTTCTTGCTGGTCTTCTGGGGGAGAGGCCTGTTTTAATGATTCTCAAATGTCTTTGCCCAAGGAAGAATTACATGCCTTTGCCAGGGTCCAGGCTAAGTAATCTGCTCGGGTTTGCTCTCCATAGCTTTTGTTCCATGAATGCTTTCTGTACAGCTTTTTAGGATGCAAATGAAAATGGTGGCCTCCCAATCTCCAGCCCCATAGGAGCTGAGAGCTCAGGGCACCCTCAGAGAAAAGAAATACTCCTGTCTCCCTGGTCTCTGGCCACACTCTGAGCTTACCTAGCCTGTGACTAAGCATTTCTATCTGTGGTGCATAGCCCCATTTAGAGTCTCCAAACCCAGCAGATTCCTGCAGTGCACTCCCATGAGGATGATGGGGTCTCCCCAGATCTGCTGCTTGTGGAATTTCTGTTCAAAGAGCATTGGCTCAACTATGCCTTGGATCCCGGTTTAAGGCAATCCCGAGCTGAGAGCCTACTGCTCAGCTCCATCTCTGCAGCAGCTTCCCTGCTATGATACCTAGGAGCTCTGCCACATTCAGACACCCCTGGTCTTTTTGTGTCTCCGTGGGTCCTGAGACCACACTGTCCCCTCAAGGGCTCCACCCCCTACTTGGGCTCTGGAGCAACATCCCTCAGGGGAGCAGACTTCCAAAATTTCTGATTTTGTGCTCTGCTGTTTTCTTACTTGCCAGGAGCCGGCCCCTCCCCCCATAGTCTATCTTCCCATTGTTTTGGATTCCCTTCTTCACAGCTCCCACCTTCTGAAAAGTGGTTGATTTTCTTTTCCTAGAATTGCTGCTTTTCTCTCTCCTGTTGAGTTTGTAGGTGTTCAGAATGGTTTGATAACTATCTAGATGAATTCCTGGGACCTGATGGTATTTCAGTCTCCTACCCCTCCTCCATCTTGCTCCTTCCCACTAGAAGTATCCTTTTTTAGAGCTTTCTCTTATTCAGTTGCTTGTCAGATTTTATTTTATTTTATTTATTTTTTTCTGTCACTATAGTATTTTTTTTTAATTTTTTTATTATGTTATGTTATTTACCATAGAGTACATCATTAGTTTTTGATGTAGTGTTCCATGAGTCATTGTGTGTGTAAAACACCCAATGCTCCATGCAATCCATGCTCTCCTTAATACCCAACACCAGGCTCACCCATCTGCCCACACCCCTCACTTCTAAAACCCTGTTTGTTTCCCAGAGTCCATAGTCTCTCATGGTTCATCTTTTAAATTTAACATTTTGAAAAAAGTAAGAGCCATATATGTATGTATGTATGTATGTCTATAGATAGATAAATAGGTAGATATAGATAGATATAAATATAGGTATAGATATAGATTTTTTTACATTATAATTAGCCTTTAAACATGATGTTCTTCTAATAATCTTATTATGCCTATTTCTCTGCCCCTGAACAAATCAGCATCTGACTGACCACTTTACCTTCCTGGCTGTTCTCTAAATTCCTAAAAGTTGGATCACACCCATGCTTAAAAAGTTTACTATAAGAGATAATCTTTAAATTTCAATAATTAATTAACATTAATTCATGTAATTTTTAATTCGATACTTAGAAATAATCTTAAATAATAATAGAATAGAGTAAGATAAATGATTTTGGAGATTATGAGGGTTTTTTGTTGTTGCCCTTTGGTAAATGCCTGCTTATGTGCATAGTGGCTTCTTATGCAATATCCATAAAACAATAATGCTTAAGAAATTCACATATTATGGAGGCCCCTGGGTGACTCAACTGGTTAAGTATCTGCCCTTTGTTCAGGTCATGATCTCTGAGCCCTGGGATCCAACCACCCATTTGGCTTCCTGCTCAGTGGGGGTCTGCTTCTCTCTCTCCTTTTGCCCCACCTCCCCCTAACTGATGCCTTCTCTCTCTCTCTTTCCCAAATAAGTGAATAAAATCTTTTTAAAAAGTTTTCATATTATGTATTTATAATCACATCTGAGCATATAAAGAAACCTGTTTCTTCGTCTCTGTGTGTGTGTGTGTGTTTTAATATGTACTCATTCATTTTAGGGAGAGAAAGAGAGCGAGAGAAAGAGAGAGAGAATGATCAGGGGGTAGGGAAGAGGGAGAAGGAGAGAGATCCTCAAGCAGACACTGTGCTGAGCACAGAGCCCAAAGCAGGGCTTGATCCCAGGATCCTGAGATCATGACCTTAGCCAAAATCAAGTCAGTTGCTTAACCAACTGAGTCACCCAGGGACCCCTCTTTGACTGTGTTTTAAGTTTTGTATTATTTTCATCATTACAAGCAATTAAAAAGAAAGATTTACTTAGTATAAAAGTTAGAAATGAGGCAGTATTTACCATGTAAAATAAAGATTGTTACTTTTGTTAGATTATGGTTGTTGCAGATCAAATGAGCTAAATCTCTGGAGATTCCTGAATTGCCACAGAGATCTAACCATAATAAAGATGAGGCTAAGTTTGTACTAGGATTGTTAGCTATTTTATATGGATCCAGAATGAAAAAAAATATATATATAAGGCGACTGAAATATCTTGAGATTATACCACTATGACTATTTTATAAAATTTAAGCTTTTTAAACATTTTATGTTATTTTAGATTCTTTGTTTAAAAAAATACCTTTGGATATACTTAAATCATTGACTAGAACTTTCACTGTCTCCTTGATGAGTCACTTCATAACAAATATTCAGAGTTTTCCTTATTCAGAGTTTTGTTTCTCATTTTAAGTACAGTGATTGAAATTTAGTTTTAAAAGCTCTTGCTTTTATTTTCAGTGCCACTGCCAATCTTTCAACAGTTCACTTGACCTTTCTTTTCAATTGGCAATAGTGGTGGAAGTAATGACTTTTTCCTGCTATAATGATCATAAGAGAACAAATAATTTTTGTAATGACAGTCTGTACTTAGTGAAGAAATTTCTATAAAAGAGAGATTTATTATCATTATTATATAATTTTCTTGTGTGTAAGCCAGTGTAATCATTAGTCATTACTTTTATTTCAGGTACTTTCTCAGGACTTCTGAATGCCCTTAATATGTTTCTTAAGCTCCCTATTTGTCAGACAATGGATTGGATCAATGCATGTTCCATATTCTAAAAACATTTTTGAAGAGAATTACATGTTTTTAGAATGACTTTCCCCCCCTTTTTCTCATTTTATTATTTTTTCTGATAGTTGATGAGCTTCCATTTTTAACTCAGATGAAAAGTGTCTAATACTACTTTTTCAATTAGCTTACTTTTATTTGTTGTTTTCTCCTTCTAGAATCCTCATGTTAAGCATAACAATTACCTTGAATTTTTTCATAGCACTCATTACTTTAAACTTTCCTTTTATTTTTTGAAGAATTCTATCTTTAAGTCATTTCTCTGCACTAACTACTCTGCTTAATATGTCAGTCATTCCTTTAAAGAGGTCATTTTTTTTTTTTAATCTAAACAAGATTTTGCTCACAAATTTTTTCCCTACCCAAATTTATGGAACTGATTGTTGTTCATAATCCCTATATCCTACCAAGGACTTACTTAATTACTGTAAATTATCTTTTTCTTTTTTCCTGACTGCAACTGGTAGTGACTTTAAATTTCTAATGCTATTTTCTAATTTTGAGTACTTGATTAATTTTTTCTATTATTTCTTGTACTTGCAGAGGAAAGTTTATATTTATATGCTAATGGCATGGGTTTTGAGTAGGATGTGGGGGGTCACAATTCAAATATTTAGTCCATATAGATGTTTGCTCTAAATAACAATTTTCTTGTATAATGTCAATTTCCTTCTTTCTCTTCTCCTTTTTGATTTTTTTTGGGGGGGGGCACTTACCAAGTTATTTCTTGGCAAAGTCTTATATGAAGATGAAGGAGATGGAAATATATATATATATATATATATATATATATTCTACTAAATAATCATAAAATCCCTGTTTCTCAAGTCAACTCAAAACCTTTTAAAAAAATTTGTTTTCCTTTAATTAAACTTAATTATTTTCATTACTTATTTGTTGAGGAGCATTTCTTTACCACATAATGACTGTAACCATCTTTTCTTTCTGTAAGTCATTATGTTTCATAATAAATTTATAAGTAATAAGAATGGCTTAAGAATTCTGTAAGGATGTATGAAAAATTGCCATGATCTTAACACAGCTTGCCATCACTAACATGCCTTGTAGAATAATGTCTATACTAATGTAGAGTGAATTTTTTTTTAATTTTTATTTATTTATTTGACAGAGAGAGATCACAAGTAGGCAGAGAGGCAGGCAGAGAGAGAGGAGGAAACAGGCTCCCTGCTGAGCAGAGAGCCCGATGCGGGACTCGATCCCAGGACCCCGAGATCATGACCTGAGCCGAAGGCAGCGGCTTAACCCACTGAGCCACCCAGGTGCCCCTATACTAATGTATATACTAAAACAATGCTTGACTATTTCATACTTCTACAGTTATAGCCTTATTATTGTACTATGAAGGATTATACCTCAGTAAGACACATTGAACTCTTTAACCACTTTCTATGAATTCACTTAGTTCAAAGTATTAACAAATTAGTGAATGAATCAAAATTGTATAAAATATTATTTCTTATGATAGGAAAAAGAATAAGATGAAGTAAATTAAATCTAAATTCATTAGAATACTCTAAGGCCTTCTAATGATAAGAACATTAAATATAAAATGTTCCATTTCAGAAATACTTTCAGAGATGTAATAAATGGTGAGAGAGACTGTGTATCATATGTAATTTTCTACTTTATTAACTTGATTATATTATAGCAAAGGAATATTATAGGATTAAAGTTAAAAATGCAAATCAACTGCACATATAAATTGACCTCAAACTTGGGTTGTAACTAATTTTTAAATGCATCTTTCAGTTCTCTTGTTTTTCAAATTATTTTAGAAAAATAATAAATTTTAATATGTAGATATACAAATTTGAACGCTTATCCAATATATCTTAATCTCAAGAGTCCTAAAATTCCTCAAACTCCTTTCCTTCCTTCTTCCCTTCTTTTCTTATTTATTTATTGGTAATTTGGTTCTGAAATTTATTTATTGGCAAAATCTTATCTGAACTCTTACTTAGATTGTAAGAACATACATCCTTCACTGATCCAACTTGGACTGAATACTTGTATATTTCTTTGCAAAATTATTAATGGGTTAAGTTACAGGATATCATCCCTTACCATTTTTAGTATTATACAGTATATGTACTCATTACTATTTTATACTGTGAATTTAGCTATTGGATGTCTATCTGCATGTATACAAAAGCCTAAATAATTATAAAATTACAACTTAATAATTGTGATGTAGGAGAATTACATGGTGTTAAGAAATTAAGCTCCTGTAATGGACTTTAAGAATTCACAGATAATTGAACTGAGGCCTGAATGATAAATGGGAATTAGGCATGCAAATCACTTGCATGGAGTTTGGAATGATTGTGTGAAAGATCTTTTCCAGGAGTAAGAATAGCATGCCTCATGGCTGTTTAGCATAAGGGAACATGAAGTTTTAAGAGGTAAGTATGCCAATAGTGATGACCATGAAGGTGAGCAGGGAATAATTTAGGGCTAGTAAAAAGAGTAGGACTAAATATATAAGAGTTGATATATAATGATGCTGTCCTTAACTGAAGAGCAATAGGGAGTCTTTGGAATGTTGACATGGTCAAATTTTGCTGATTTTAGAGTTTGATGTTGTGTGACAAACAGTGCAAAGTGGAGTAATTAGACCAGTTGGAAAGCTACAAATGTAGTCTAGGAACAAAATATAGGCTTCTTAAAATTGAGGTAAAAGGACAGGTATTAAAGAAAGTGAATAGATTGAAGATTGATTCAAGGTATAGGTGGAAGGGAGATGATATCAATAAAGAAATCAATACTCATTTCTCTTTTTTCTTAAGATTTTATTTATTTATTTGACACAGAGAGAGAGATCACAAGAAAGCAGAGAGGCAGGCAGAAAGAGGGGGAAGCAGGCTCCCTGCTGAGCAGAGAGCCTAATGTGGGCCTTAATCCTAGGATCCTGAGATCATGACCTGAGCTTAAGGCAGAAGTTTAACCCACTGGGCCACCCAGGCACTCCCCCAATACTCATTTCTTGAATGAGTTGGATAATTCACTAATTAGAACAGACTTCTGAGAAGAAATCATGCCTTCTGCCTTGGACAAGCTGGTATGAGTTCTTTTTAAGACAACCAAGTGAAGATTTTAATAAAGCAATTGAATATACAGGGCTGAAGCTTCAATGAAATTGTTGGATTGAAGATATAAATTTGTGAATTATCATTTATATGTGACCATTGAACTACAGATATACATATATATAATTGCCTAGAAAGCTAGAAAGTTAAAAGAGGAAAAGGCCTACTGTTGCATATAAAGTTTACAAAAAAATAAGGAGTTGAACCCTCTAGGTAAAAAGAGAAGAACCAAGAAAAAGAAGTGGAAAGTCAGGAATATACTGAGCCATGATATTCAAGGAAAAGGATATTTTCAAGAAGGGAGCCATGAGAACCATGTTACTGTAAAGAAAAAAAAAACTTATGCATTGAGAAAAATATTTTTTGCATTTATAGAATAAAGGACATTGGCAAAGATATATTCCAAACAATTAACAATTATATAACATGTCAGTGATTGATCAGATACTAGCTGTAAAGCTAAAGCAGGACCCTCAGTTCCTCTTCTGACAAACAGTCTTTTAGATACAGGTTCTTAGAGAGTTTGGCAAAAGGCTGCCTAAGGTAAAGCTAGTGCTGATGGGATGAAGGGGAGAAGGTTGGACAGGGGTGTATCTCACAGTAGAAGTAGTTTGTTATTTTAGCAATTGCTATAGTAATATTTCATTCTTAAAGACAAGTCCTGGTGATTAGTGATTTTAGAAAAATCTATTCAATAAACTGATGGACCAGGAGTCATAGTAGAGAAAGATGTGAATGAATATAATAAAATTAATTTGTGATGTTGATAAGGTTTTTATATAGCATGCCTAAGAGAGACAGGTATGTGTAACTGGATAGAGATAAACAGTAGAATAAAGTTGCTTTGTTTAACTAAGACTATGTTTTCAAACCAGTGTGCCTAGCCATCTTGAAAAGTAGAAGAAAAAAAAGCAAGAGGTCATATATTGCATATCTTTTTTTATTATATTTAATTTTTTTAAAGATTTTATTTGTTTCTTTATTTGACAGAGAGAGAGAGAGAGTTAGAGAGGGAACACAAGCAGAGAGAGTGGGAGAGGGAGAAGCAGGCTTCCCACCAAACAGGGACCTGATGTGGGATTCTATCCCATGACCCTGAAATCATGACCTGAACCGAAGGTAGATGCCCAACAACTAAGCCAGCCAGGTGCCCGATTATATTTTAATATTTAATTGATCTTTTGCTTTATTCTCTTTCATCGTATCATTACCCTTTTTTTTGACAGTAGGTTTTGTAGCCTAAGAGAAATCTCTACATCGTTATAGTAATAACAACCTCTTTTTTCTAATATCCTAATTACTTAAAAGTGAAAATTTTGATTTTGGTTATAACGATGGCAAATTTACACAGTGTGCTGTGTTTTACGTAAGAGGGAGATACAGAATTAGGACCTTTGCAAAACATTCATTAGAGAGTAAAACTGAATATTTATTAAGGCTGGGAAAATATAGCTGTGTCCAATCTTCAGATTTAATCAAACATAAATATTTTTAGGTTTCTGCTGTATATATTACATATCTTAAATGACAGTGAAATGATTACTTTTTAAAAAATTTATTTCTGTTAACATGTAATGTATTATCTGCCCCAGGAATATGAGTCTGTGAATCGTCAGGCTTACACATTTTATAGCACTCACCATAGCACATACCCTCCCCAATGTCCATAACCCAGACACCCTGTCCTTACTACCCCCACCCCCAGCAACCTTCGTTTTGTTTTGTGAGATTAAGAGTCTCATATGGTTTGATCCCTCCAAATCCTATCTTGTTTCATTTATTTCCTTTGCTAGCCACCAACCCCCCATCCTACCTCTCAAATTCCTATATCAGAGAGAGCATATGATAATTGTCTTTATCCGATTGACTTATTTCATTCAACATAATACCCTTTAGTTCCATTCATATCATTACAAATGGCAAGATCTCATCTCTTTTAATGGCTACATAGTATTCCTGTGTGTGTGTGTGTGTGTGTGTGTGTGTGTCTTCTTTATCCATTCATCTATTGATGGACATCTAGGTATCTAAGTTCTTCTATAGTTTGGCTATTGCAGGCATTGCTGTTATAAACATTTGAGTGCACATGGCCCTTCTCATCACTATATTTGTCCTTTAGAATTAATACCCAGTCATAGGGTAGCTCTATTTTCAACTTTTTGAGGAACCTCCATGCTGTTTCCCTGAGTGGCTTCACCAACTTGCATTCCCACCAACAGTGTAGGAGGGTTCCCCTTTCTCTACATCCTTGCCAACATCTGTCATTTCCTGACTTGTTAATTTTAGCCATTCTGACTGGTGTGAGGTGGTATCTCATTGTGGTTTGATTTGTATTTCCATGATGCCCCATTGATGTTGAGCACTTTTTCATTTGTCTGTTAGCCATTTAGATGTCTTCTTTGGAGAAATGTGTCTGATCACATCTTCTGCATCTTTTGGGTACAATTGTAAATGGGATTGACTCCTTGATTTCTCTTTCTTCTGTCTTTTTGTTGGTGTATAGAAATGCAGCCGATTTCTGTGCATTGGTTTTATATCCTGACACTTTACTGAATTCCTGTATGAACTTTAACAGTTTTGGAGTGGAGTCTTTTGGGTTTTGCACATAAAGTATCATATCCTCTGCAAAGAGTGAGAGGTTTTACTTCTTTTTGCTGATTCAGATGCCCTTTATTTCTTTTTGTTGTCTGATTGCTGAGGCTAGAACTTCGAGGACTATGTTGAATAGCAGTGGTGATACTGGGCATCCCTGCCATGTTCCTGGCATTAGGGAAAACACTCTCAGTTTACCCCATTGAGAATATCTGCTGTGGGTTTTCCATAGATGGTTTTGATGATATTGAGGTATGTACTCTCTCTCCCTACACTCTGAAGAGTTTTGATCGTGAAAGGATGCTGTACTTTGTCAGATGCGTTTTCAGCATCTATTGAGAGTATCATATGGTTCTTGTTCTTTATTTTATTATCGTGTTGTATCACATTGATTGATTTGTGGATGTTGAATGAAACTTGCAGCTCAGGAATAAACCCCACTTGGTCATAGTGAATAATCCTTTTAATGTGCTGTTGGATCCTATTGGCTCGTATTCTGGTGGGAATTTTCACATCCATGTTCATCAAGGATGTTGGTCTGTAATTCTTCTTTTTGATGGGATCTTTATCTGGTTTGGGGATCAAGGTGATGCTGGGCTCATAAAATGAGTTTAGAGGTTTTCCTTCCATTGTTATTTTTTGAAACAGTTTAAGGAGTATAGGCATTAACACTTCTTAAGTGTTTCGTAGAACTGCTCTGTGAAGACTTCTGGTCCTGGGCTCTTGTTTTTTAGGAGATTTTTGATGACCGCTTCAATCTCCTTATTCATTATGGGTCTGTTCAGGTTTTCTGTTTCTTCCTGGTTCAGTTTTGGTAGTATTTGTCTCCAGGCATGTATCCATTTCCTCCAGATTGTCAAATTTGCTGGTGTAGAGTTGCTCATAATATATTCTTATAATTGTTTGTATTTCTTCAGCACTGGTCATGATCTCTCCTCTTTCATTCACTATTTTATTTATTTGAGCCCTTTCTCTTTTCTTCTTGATAAGCCTGGCCAGGGGTTTATCAATCTTATTAATTCTTTCAAGGAACCAACTCTTAGTTTCATTGATTTGTTCTACTGTTCTTTTGGTTTCTATTTCATTGATTTCTGCTCTGATCTTTATGATTTCTCTTGCTGGGTTTGGGCTTTCTTTGCTGTTCTTTCTCTAGCTCCTTGGGGTATAGGGTTAGATTGTGTACTTGAGCCCCTCTTGTTTCTTGAGAAAGGCTTATGTCACTATATATTTCCTCTAAGGACTGCCTTTGCTGTGTCCCAAAGATTTTGAACACTTGTGTTTTTTTTTTTTTTTTTTGAACACTTGTGTTTTAATTTTCATTTGTTTCCATTAATTTTTTTCAACTCTTCTTTAATTTCCTAGTTAAACCATTCAGTCTTCAGTAGAATGCTCTTTTGCCTCCATGTATTTGAGTTCTTTCCCACTTTCCTCTTGTGTTTGAGTTCTACCCTTCAGAGCATTGTGGTTTGAAATATGCAGGGAATGATCCCAATCTTTTGGTACCGGTTGAGACCTGATTTGTGACCCAGGATGTGATCTCTTCTGGAGAATGTTCCATGTGCAATAGAGAAGAATGTGTTTTCTGTTGCTTTGGGATACAATGTTCTGAAAATACCTGTGATGTCCATATGATCCAGTATTTCATTTAAGGCCTTTATTTCCTTGTTGTTCTTTGCCTGAATCATCTGTCCATTTCAGTAAGGGGAGAATTAACATCCCCTACTATTATTTTATTATTATCATTGTGTTTCCTTGATTTTGTTTTTAATTGGTTTATATAGTTTGCTGCTCCCATGTATGGGGCATAAATATTTAAAATTTTTAGATCTTCTTCTTGGACAAACCCTTTAAGTATGATGTAGTGTCCTTCCTCATCTCTTATCATAGTTTGGCTTAAAATCTAATTTATCTGTTATAAGGATTGCCTTTTGAAGTCCATTAACATTGTAAATTGTCCCCCCCCACCTCAGTTTAATAGGTTTTGTTTTTTCATCCATTTTCATCCATTCTGATGCCTTGTGTCTTTTGATTGGGGCATTTAGCCCATTTACATTCAGGGTAACTATTGAAAGATATGAATTTATTGCCATTGAATTGCCTGTAAAATTATTGTTACTGTATATTGTTGCTTCCCTTCTGGTCTACTATTTTTAGAATCTCCTTGCTTAGAGGACCCCTTTCAATATTTCCTGTACAGCTGCTTGGTCCTTGCAAATTCTCTTAGTTTTGTTTGTCTTGGAAGCTTTTCATCCCTGCTTCTATTTTCAATAACAGCCTAGCTGGATATAGTTTTCCTGGCTGCATATTTTCTCATTTAGTGCTCTGGATATATCATTGAATACTTTAGGGCTTGCTAGGTCTCTGTGGATAAGTCTGCTGCCAGTCTAATATTTCTACCATTGTATGTTATTGACCTCTTGTCCTGAGCTGCTTTCAGGATTTTCTCTTTGTCACTAAGACTTGTAGGTCTTCCTATGAGATGACGGGGTGTGGACCTATTTTCATTGATTTTTTGAGGTGGGTTCTCTGTGCCTCCTGGATTTTGATGCTTGTTTCCTTTGCCATATTAGGGGAATTCTCCACTATAATTTGCTCCAATATACCTTATTGATTAGGTCCCTATCCATCAGTACTGCCTCTTGTTCAAAATCTTTGGTTTTTCTGCCCTGTCATTTTATCCCTTTAAGACTATATGAATAAGTGAATAAAATGCTAAAAAGGTAGTAATGACCCCCCAAAATAAATGCTAACTAAATCAGAAGAGACCCAAAACTTGGGGACAAAGAAAGGAGAAAAAATAAATAAACGTTAAAAAATATGAGATATATATATATCTCATATTTTTTCATCCCTCCTTCTATTTTCAATGACAGCCTAGCTGGATATAGTTTTCCTGGCTGCATATTTATATATATATATATATATACATATATATATATATATGTATATATATATATATATATATATATATGTTAGACTGGTGAGTAGAACAGAGCCATCCACTTAATTTTGGGTGTGATCTGGTCTCTTTGAAGAAAGTACCTCCCAAAATTTTAATGAAAGAAAAACTTATATATATACAGAAATAAGGGTAAACACAATGAAGGGATGGAGTATGACTGTAAAGATGGGAATTCAAAAAAAAATTCTAAAGGAGGAATTGATAAGATAAGTTGGTTGGAAAAAGTCAGGGGGGAGAGAATGTACTCAGGGTGGAGACTAGAAGAAAACCATGTGCTAGATTTAGGGTATATTTTGATCTATTAAAAGAAATTGCGTCCTAAAATTTTAAGGGAAAAAAAAAACACCTATATGTATACAAAAAAATAAGGTTAAATACAATGAAGGGATAAAATATAACTATAACAATGAAGGTTTAAAAAGATTTTTCTTTAGAAAGGTATTGTTAAGATAAACTAGTTAATAGACATTAAAAGAGGAATGAGGAAATGTTAAAAAAATTAGAACAAGAGAAAAAATAAAATTAGAAAAATTTAACTTTGCAAGACCAAAGGATCTTGGGGGAAAAGCCATTAATTCTGTGTGTTGTTTTCCCCTAACTCTGGAGTTCTGCTGTTCTCCTTGATTGGTGAGCTTGGTCTTGGCTAGATATTCTTGCTGATCTTTGGGGGGAGTGACCTGTTCCAGTGAGTATCAAACGTCTTTGTCTGAGGCAGAATTGCATCACGCTTGCCAGGGACCAGGCTAAGTAATCTGCTCGGGTTCACTTTCAGGAGCATTTGTTCCCTGAGCACTTTCCATAGAGCTTTGGAGGATGGGAATGAAAATGGTGGTCTCCACCCTAGAGGAACTGAGAGCTCAGGGCCCCACTCCTCAGTGCACCCTCAGAGAAAAGCAGTCAATCACTCCTGTGTCCCTGGTGTCCGGCCGTACTCTATGCTCACCCAACCTGTGACCAAGCATTTCTATCTCTGGCACACAGCCGTTTGGAGTCTCTAAACCCAGCAGATTCCTGCCTTGCTTTTCTGCACTGTTCCTCCTAGAGGAGGAAGGAGGGAGTATCTCCAGATTTGCTACTTGTATAGTCCCTATCTAAAGAGCAGTGGCCCAACTGTGCTTTGGATCATGGTTTAAGGTAACCCTGATCTAAAACTTCACTCCTCAGCTCTATTCTGTAGTCAGCTTCCCTGCTCTGATACCTGGGAGCTCTGCCATACTCAGACACCCCAGATCTTTCTGTGACCCTGTGGGACCTGAGACCACACTGTCCCTATGAAGTTTCCACCTCTGCTTAGCCTTGGAGCAATGTCCCTCAGTGGAGCAGACTTCTAAAAGTTCCAATTTTGTGCTCCACTCAACCACTGCTTGCTGGGAGCTGGCCCGTCCCTCTAGTGCTATAGTACTGTGCTATAATACTATCTTCCCATCGTTTCGGATTCGCTTCTCCTCATGTCCTACTTTTCAGAAAGTGGTCGATTTTCTGTTCCTAGAACTGCTGCTCTTCCTCTCTTCTATCTCCTATTGAGTTGTAGGTGTTCAGAATGGTTTGATAACTATCTAGCTGAAATCCTGGAATCTGATATCATTTTAGCCTGCTACTCCTCTACCATCTTGGCCTCTTCTATCTGAAATGATGATTCTTAGAATGAGGATGGTTCTTTTAGTATAAATTGAGATGAGGATAAAAGGTAAATAGAGTAGAAGACAGATTTATGGAAAAAAAAAATGACCTCCATGGAGAGTAACAGAGTAAGCTGACCAGGGAGCTCCCTGGTTTGGAAGATTTAGGAATTTTGATTGTGGATTTGAAGCTGAATCAGTTCATCAAGCTGTGAATTTCTGTAGAAATTTGTACCTCTGTATTGTAAATTTTTTTTTAAACTTTATAGTTTTCTAATGCCTCAGCATCCCCACAAACAGGCTTTGAGTGCCTTGCTTAGGCAACCACGTATACCAGTGTGATAAAGCTGGACCCTACCACAAATTCCCCTTCTTGCTTAATGACATTCAACCACATCAGCGAAATACCATCAGGCCTTTTGCTTAAGTATTCCACTCTCCCTCATGAGTCCTCACTCTCAGCTCCCCATCTGCTTGGTTAAGCCCACTCCTTTGGTGCTCCTCACCTGTTGCTTCCTGAGTGGTGTGCCACATCTTCCTCTAGGACTTTAGAGTATGAAAAATCTCTTTTCTTTTCATATGCCACTTCACAGCGCTATTTTGCCTTCATACCAGTATGATCATCAAAATCCCATTTTAAGTAATATAAGTATTCTTTACAAAATAATCTCTCTCATAGGATGCGAGCATGATAAAATGAGATAGTTGATTTTTTAATGTGCTTTAGGAATCTAGAATCCACTAACAATCCACTAGCACTGAGTATATAAAAGGGTCAGGTTGGAAGATAACTATATGCGGAGGGAATTTCTTTGTAGAAAGTTGCTATGGTACTATAAATGTCACTGTTCCCATGAAGAAAGTATGTTTATGTTGGATGGAGTTCCAATCTCCCACCTTAAGCCCAGGGAGTGTACTTCAAGTGGGGATTTCAGTAATGTTCGAAGGAGTTTACTTAAAATCGGAGGAGTTGGTAAGCTGACATGTTATTCCTGTCTGGGAAATCTAGAGGTTGAGAACTAAATTGTCTTCTTTGGTAATGAGGTAGAGGAGCAATAAGTTATTGTTAGACACTTATTGTCTAGTGTTTTTATTTTTATGCTAAAATAAAGTTGTGCTCCCACAATTTATGAAGCAAAAATGTGTGTGGATCATGAATGAAGGGATTAACATGAAAATACCTTAGACTGTGAACAAAAGGACTACAGAGAAGTACAAATAGGTTTTGCTAGAGAAGAACCTAAATGTGTACTGATAAAGTAGAGATGAGCCACTAATTCAAGAAAGTACATCAATTCAGGTCAAGGGTATTGTAGAACGGTAACTGTTACAAAGTAGCAGGGTCTCCAGTGAAAGCATTCTATTAAAATGTTAACTCACAGAATGTGAAGAAGCCAAGTTACAAGAGTGACAATGAAATTAACATAGTACTTTCTAACTCTTCTTCTTTCATCATTTCAGCTTAAGGAGTCAGATACCGTCTTGCCATTTGGGAAAGAGGCAAGCAAAAAAAAGGAAGCAAATGCCATTCCTACCCCAATACAATCACTATAAGCTGAAAAAGAAAGTAGACTATATTTATCATTAATTAATCATGGCCCTTAAGACGTTCTCTGGACTAACCAATACCATCACAAAGTATATTTCTGATCATCTCAATTCCCCAGGAAGAAAAAATCCTCTTGGCTTCTACTTTTTTTTTTTTTTTTAAAGATCTTATTTATTTATTTGAGAGAGAGACAGTGAGAGAGAGCATGAGCGAGGAGAAGGTCAGAGAGTGAAGCAGACTCCCCATGGAGCTGGGAGCCTGATGTGGGACTCGATCCCGGGACTCCGGGATCATGACCTGAGCCGAAGGCAGTCGTCCAACCAACTGAGCCACCCAGGTGTCCCTTGGCTTCTACTTTTATCCAAACTGTTTTACCTATGGCTCTTTATAGTTCATTATCTGATTCCATCTCTAATCTCTCATGATCTCCCATATACCCTAATTTGTGACTCACGATCAGAACAATCATACCTGTAGCCCAATCTCTGAAAATTTGCTTTCTATAGCTACACTGTTTTGGTTTTATGACTGTCTCAAGAAAATACTTACTTTTTAAAAAATCTATACCTCAAATATGAATTCTGAAGTGGGGCAGTTGCCCTTCTTGTTCTAGATGGCATCTTCTTGCCTTTTCCTAAAACCCATCTAATTCTTTGAGGTTATCAACAAGGTCATTCTCTTTTATAGATTGGTGATTATCAGTACTAAATCAATCTTTCTCTCCTTTCCTTTTTTTTTTTTTTTAACCATCCTTTTGGCAAACTCCCTCATCAGCCTCACCCAATTCTCCTGTGTTACCAGTCTTTTAATGATCCCTCCCCTTAGCCACACATTCCCTTGACCAAGCATTTCTAAAGTGAGATCACCTTGAAAATCTCATTATCTGCTTCTTGATCACTACCTTTTACCTTCCTTTAGTAACTCTACTACCTTAATATGCCATTCCCTTGGCAGCTTCTAATCCATCTATCTACCATTTGTTGACAGTCTGTTGCCTATGTGTATTTCCTCACTTACCTCCTTGTCTTCCTCTTCCTCCATAATATCTTCTAAAATATTTTTTTCTAAACTCATATCCACAGCCTTCCTTCCCCTTAAAATGACATCTTCTGAATCCTAAGTCTAATCCCTCCATATACTCACACAATTGCATTCTGTCTGCAATTAACACACCTCTCCTTGGTATAATCTTTTTTTTTTTTTTTAAACCTTTCTGCTTTCTCATTTCAATGCAATTCAATACAATTTCAACACAATCAGTTCAATAATAGCTGTAATATTTATAATCTTAAAGAAAAAAAATCTCTTTCAAACCTAGATTCCTTACCAGTTGGTTTCTTAGCTTATGTCCTTTTTCATAATAAAATTACTCTTATTGTCTAGTGTTTTTGTTATCCTCACTTTCTGACCTCTTCACTCTATCTTAAAGTTTCAGCAGTCTAGCTTTGACCCCATTATGTTTAGGAATCCTCTTTTCAAGATCACCAGTAAACTTCCTGGCTGCCAATCCAATCTTTAGTGAGCAACATTAGAGAAAGATTTTCATTTTTTTTTTTTGAAAATGTGAAACAATTAAGGATGAATGAAGAGTGAGTGAGCCAGAATAATGTTAGTTTATTTTAGAATATTTTGGGTTTAGTTAAAATCATGCATGTTTAAGTATTTCTGTATGATATACTCTATCTTTATCTATTGTAGACCCATGAGCCACTGGGGAACTCAGCTAAGTGGGCAACATAGGATAAAGATTTTCACATTTTGCTGGGTCTCTGGGTCACCCAAGAACAGGCATATAGCAGAAAAGCCTGGGCTTAGAAAAATTATTAGTTTGTAAGAAATGCTCCAAACAGTCATTGTTCAGAATTACAGAAAAGTGAGAAAATTATAAAAACAGAAATAGTGAACTTGTTTCTACTGTGTCATAATTGAATTTGCAATCAAAGTTAAGTTATATGCTCTGATAAAGCATGTTAATCACATGCACATTATTATTTTTACCATAAGCCACTATTCAGAATGACCAGATATCATGTTTATTTACAAATATATGCAGGTATCACTATGTTAGAGTTATGGAGTACATCTAAAAATAACTTCTGCTTCTGCTTCTACCACCAAATTACCCCTAAATTGAAGAGAAAAGCAGATTCCAGAGCTTGTTTCTTATTATTTCTATAATGATAGGACCGTAATGGCAGTCTAATGATAGTAGTCCCAGTGACTCCATTCAGGGAAAGAAGTGAGAATTGCACATTTATTTTAGCAAATAAGCATGCAGTTAATTATAGCTCTTGGCTTTAGTCCGCCTTTCTCTTGCATTTTTGGAAGCTGGATTCACACAGTTCATTAAAATAGCAGTTTTTCTAAGAGTTACAATGTTTCTTTAAAAAATAATATGGATATAAAAACTCATTTACAACCTAAGGAGAGAAAGCTTTTCTTTCATTATAAGAACCCAATAACTATTTTGTGCCTCAACAAATGGACAACTGAATCACAATGTATTACTAGTATTGATTTTCAGCTAGATTTCAAATAGCTTTGTACTAACCACAGTTGTTGCTTTCCATTTAAGTCTTAACTTCTTGACTTATGTATGTCCTGCATTTTTCTGTGCCACTCATTGGAATGTTAATAGATCTTTTAATTTTATTTTATGATTTTTTTAAAGATTTTATTTATTTATTTATTTGACAGAGAGAGATCACAAGTAGGCAGAGAGGCAGGCAGAGAGAGAGAGAGAGAGAGAGGAGGAAGCAGGCTCCCTGCTGAGCAGAGAGCCCGATGCAGGACTCGATCCCAGGACCCTGAGATCATGACCTGAGCCGAAGGCAGCGGCTTAACGCACTGAGCCACCCAGGCGCCCCTAGATCTTTTAATTTTAAATGCATTTGCAAAATGATTATTCATGTCATATAAATGTAGTTAAAGAAGTATATGGTGCTTCCAAGATCCTGTGATGACAGACGATGAAGGTTAAGGGATCCCCTATAAGCTTAGTCTGAAGGAATGACAACAAGGAACAGCCAAGGTTTATGTTTGGTAAACTTGCAGGCTTTTTTGGAGTACCATGGGAATAAATACTTTCCAAATATAGAAATAAGAAAGATTCTAACCACAAGTGATAGAAGAGATGGACAATAGCTGAATGTGACTCATCCATACACTCAATCTATATAAGGAACTAAGTAGTTATAAACTCTCATTTCATCTCTAATAGCAAGAAACATTAAAAGAATCCCTTGAACATGCCACACTACAGGTTTTCTTGATCATTTTGAGCACCCAGCCAGATCTATGTTGTCTACTTTTTTATTGCAACACCCAAATAAATGAACATTTGTTTTATGGGCCCAGAGTCAAGAATACTTTATTTGACAGATTTTTTCTAAAACTAGAGGGGAATTAAGATACTTATCAAGTCCTATGATCTTTTAATTTTCAGCAACAATATGAACCTACCATGGAAACACTTTACATGTATGCTTTAACTCAATGTTTTTCTGTTGTTTTGAAAATCTATGATTACGTCTTAAGAATTTCAGAACTTGTTTAATCAGATAATTAGCTTTATATGCATAACTTTAAGACATTTTCCTGATTATATAGTCTTGTGCTAACCACGATAACATGACAGAAAAAAGTGTAAGAAATAGACAATGTGACACAAAGAATTAAATATGTAAATATATTGATGGAAAAATAATGAGGTCCCATCCCTCTCAAAGATGTAAGATTTCCCACAATTCCCTCCCATGCAGCCAACTAACATCACATTTAGCCACCACATTTCACATTAAGAAGTTATAAAACTGAGATCAAGGTAGTAGTAACATCTTAGATATGGTACTAACCTTAACTAGCAGACAGGATAGAAGGTTGCTGTGAGTGCCTCAAGAAGGGGGCTCACGCTTTGGGAACTTCAAAAGCAGTTTGATCGTTGTCTTAATTTCCTCTGGAAATAAAACAATGCTGATCCCCAGAATCCATGGGATAGGTCAGTGGAAATCAGTATTTTTAAGCCCCTCAAGATATGAAATCCTGCATGCTGCAGCCAGGATACCTCTGTCCCTATTTTCCATGAGGTCCAACATCAATAATGCATCAGGATTAAGCAAGCAGGACAATAAATAAAACCTGCATGGCAATTTGTGGAAGATGAAGGATTAAAAAGCTAACAGGATGTAATAATATGCAAAGGCACACATATAGTTATGCATACATGAGATTAACAAGGATATGCATAATGGTTAAACAAAGCATCACTTACAAAACATTAAAATAATTCAGCAACATAATTCAGGCAAAAAAAGAATTTAGGAGAAAACTTAACTTCCCTTGGGTCAACCTCATTCCTAAAACCATGTCTAATATAGTAAACCTTGTTCACATCCTGTTTGAATAGCCCATATCTCATATCTGTTATCATATAAACAAGTTCATCTGAATGGTGTTTTTTACCTCTTATATTACAATTTAACTTTGCCTACATACAAAAACTCTACCTTTTATTTTTACCTCCATTTTTATGTTTTTGATGTCAAAATTTATATCTTTATATATTGTGTGTTCATGACCAAATTATTATAGCTATAGTTATTTTTAATATTCCTATCCTTTAGTGTTTATTATTAGCATTAAGTGGTTCACATACTACCATACTGCAGTTTCAGGGAAGTCTGGACTTGGTTATTTACTTACCTTTAATGTGTTTATATTTAATGTGCTGTATATTTTCAGATATTTTCATGTTACTATTCAGTACCCTTTCACTCTAGCTTGAAGATCTCCTTTCAGTTTTAAGTCAAGTCTAGAGATGATGAACTCCCTACATCTTTGCTTGGGAAAATCTTTATTTCTTTTTCATTTCTGGAGGATAACTTTGTTGAATAGAATATTCTTGGTTGGCAGTTTTTCCAACTGCTATAAAATTTTAGTAATCCAACAATTTTTTTTTTCATTTTGTCTTCTATTTGTCCCGTTCTAACAAATCTGCTAATGTTCTGCTGACCTAATATCCTCATTTTGGGGTTCCCATTTATGTCCAGGGATTTACTCCATTATATAAGGGGCTTCTCAGCAGATTTTTCCCAGACGGCTTCATCTCTATTTTTGGCTTCTGCTGAGATAGTAGAAGGGATCCACGTGACAAATGCCTAATTTTCTCTATGTGACTGAGTACTGTGCCCTTTGGTTCCCTCCTAGACACTAGCAAAAGTTGATCCAATCACACTGTTGGCATATGGTACAGCAATTTCACTTTGCAATATTTATCCAAAGGAACTGGGTTAGGATCTCAAAGAGGTAAGTGCACTCCTATGTGTAATGTAGCATTATTCAGAGCAGCTAAGACATGAACACAACCTTAGTGTCTGTCAACAGATGACTAGATAATGGCAATATGATACATTTGATGGAATATTATTTGGAACACAAAAAAAGAAGGGAAGTCTGTCATATGCTACAATATGGCTTAACCTTGAGACTTGATACTAAGTAAAACAAGCCAGTTATAGAAAGACAAGCAGTACATGATTCCACTTACATGCTGTATCTAAAGTTAGTCAAACTCATAGAAACAGAAAGTAAAATAGTGGTTGCCAGTGTCTGAGTGGATAGGAAAATTGTTGTTCAGTTAGTATATACTTTCACTCATGCAAATGGAAAAGTTCTAGAGATTACCTGCATAACTTTGTGTTTATATTTACTACTGAACTCTACACTCTTAAAAATTTGTTAAGAGGTTAGATACCATGTTGTGTTTTTTAACTACAGTAAAATAAGCTTTCCTTCTAGATTTTAGCTCAGATTTCATTTACCCTGTGTACTTTACTTCCACTCTAAAAGAAAGAAGGCCTACTCCTCTCATGCAAGCACTGTAATAACCATACCTCAACTATGCAGTTTGCTGACTAGTGTTTACACCAGAGTTTGCATATACAGCTTTCCTACAGAACTGAGAGTCTATGCCCTAATCATTTCTTCACCTTTAATGATTAGCATAACATTTGACACATGGATTCAATGTGTAATTTTACCTGAGTCTATAATTTTTATAAATTTATGAATGAATGCATAAATGAGTAAGTGAATGAGTGAATGAAGGAATACTCAATTTTTTTAAAATTATTTTTTATTGAGAGAGAGAGAACATGAGCACAAGTTGGTGGGGAGCAGGGAGAGGGGGAGAAGCTGGGACCATGAGCCAAAGGCAGATGTTTAACCAACTGAGCCACCTAGCTTCCCCAGAATAATTATCTTAATACAGTATTGAAATAACATTGCAGCTGAATAAAGTCCCACCAAGTATACAAAGATTATAAAGTCACATTAAAAAAAAATTGAGTTCTTAACGTTGCTTTAGGCTTCATATGTGAGGAATTTGTGTATGCATGAAAGAGATGAAAATAGTTTTTCAAGAGGGTAAACAAAATTCTGACAAAGAAGAGAGCTAACAATTTATATTGTGTTTAGATTCTTTGTAAAATGACTATAATATTGTGTATGTGTATAGGATTTGTAATAAAGACTAATTTTTCTCCTTTGAAAAAAGAGAATAAGAAAAAAAATTAAAAATTGACCCCAGGAATGCTTTTACATTATACATAAAAAGAAAGAAAGAGGGGCACCTGGGTGGTTGAGTGGGTTAAGCCACTGCCTTTGGCGCAGGTCATGATCTCAGGGTCCTGGGATGTAGTCCCGCATCGGGCTCTCCACTCAGCGGGGAGCCTGCTTCCCTCTCTCTCTCTCTCTGCCTACTTGTGATCTTTCTCTGTCAAATAAATAAATAAAATCTTAAAAAAAAAAAGAAAGAAAGAAAGAAAAGAAAAAAATATTGTACTTTTATTTTATGGCAATTCAAATGGCCTAAAACATCCATATATTTGTTATTTTTGTATAAAATAGCATAGTGGGGGCACCTGGGGGGCTCAGTGGCTTAAAGCCTCTGCCTTCGGCTCAGGTCATGATCCCAGGGTCCTGGGATCAAGCCCCGCATCGGGCTCTCTGCTCAGCAGGGAGCCTGCTTTCCCCCTCTCTCTCTACCTGCCTCTCTGCCTACTTGTAATCTCTGTCAAATACATAAATAAAAAAAAATAGCATAGTGATAGCCACTTTCATACCACATGTTAAAATCCATTTCCACTCTAAAGGAAGTGAATTCTGTCATATTATGAAGAGGCAGTGTGTTTTTCAGGCATCTAATTGTAGAATTTTTCACATTTCTTGAAAAGTCTTTTTCCAAGTGTGACTGTGAAGTGGGTTAGATTTTCTTTATAATCAAAATTTATGTTTTTTTATTTTTTAATTTTTTAAAGATTTTTTTCCTCTTTATTCTTTTTTTCTTTTTGTTTTTTAAGATTTTATTTATCTGTTTATTTGACAGACAGAGATCACAAGTAGGCAGAGGGGCAGACAGAGACAGAGGAGGAAGCAGGCTCCCTGCTTAGCAGTGAGCCGGATGGGATGCCAATGCTGGGCTTGATCCCAGGATCCTGGGATCATGACCTGAGCCGAAGGCAGAGGCTTTACCCACTGAGCCACCCAGACGTCCCTATGTGTTTTTTAAATTAAAAGTGTTTCTGATCAACTTTGTGCTACTGTACGAAGGATGTAACTGTGAAAAACAACAACAAAAAAGGCACAATTTTTACCTTTTGAAGCCTACAGTATAGTGGAAGTAACAAAATTAATCATATTTTTATAAAATACATCAATGCTAGAAGTTATTATGTTAAGCGAAATCAGTCAGAGAAAGACAAATGACATATGATTTCACTCATTTGTGGAAAGTAAGAAACAAAACAAATGAACATAGGAGAAGGGAAGGAGATATAAAATAAGATAAAAACAGATTAAAAAAAAGGGGGGGGCGCCTGGGTGGCTCAGTGGGTTAAGCCGCTGCTCTCGGCTCAGGTCATGATCTCAGGGTCCTGGGGTCCTGGGATCGAGTCCCGCATTGGGCTCTCTGCTCAGCAGGGAGCCTGCTTCCCTCTCTCTCTCTGCCTGCCTCTCCATCTACTTGTGATTTCTCTCTGTCAAATAAATACATAAAATCTTGCACTCAGTTGGTTAAACATCTGCCTTCAGTTCAGGTCATGATCCCATGTCAGTGGGGAGACTGCTTCTTCCTCTCCCCGCTGTTCATGTCTTGGCTATCTCTCTTTCTCTCTCTCTCTTAAATAAGTAAGTAGAATCTTAAAAGAAAAAAAATGAAAACAGAGGAAGACAAACCATAAGAAACTCTTAACTATTGGAAACAAACTGAGGGTTGCTGGAGGGGCAGTAGGTGGGGGAGATAGGATAATTGTGTGGTGATCATTAAGGAGGGCACTTGATGTAATGAGAACTGGGTGTTATATGCAACTTATGAATCACTAAATTCCACCTCTGGAACTAATAATACAGTATATGTTAACCAAATTGAATTTAAATAAAAATTTTAAAAAATACATCAATAAATATATAAATGGTATCAATTCAGAGGGAAAGTGTACACTGCTATGAACATTTCTAGTAGACTAAACTAACTTCACTTGGTAGGATGAAAAGTTTTCTCTGAGAAATTTATATTTGAGATTTTGTGGGCGAGAAAGAAATTTGGTGAAGTCCATGTGAGTATTGGATTTATCTTAGATTAAATAATAATTGTTGAAAATGTGGTTATGAAGTTCACTCTACAGTTGACTCTTGAACAACACAGCAGTTGGGAACATTGCATGCTATATAATTGAAAATCCACATATCTAACACTCCAGAAACTTAACTACAAATAGCCTATTTTTGTCCATAAACCTTACCATTAACATAAATAGTTGATAACACATATTTTGTATATTATATGTATTTTATACTGTATTCTTACATAAAATAAGCTAGAGCATTGTAACTGTTAGGAAAATCACAAGGAAGAGAAAATATATTTCCAATCCCATACTGTATTTATTGAAAAACATCTGTGTATAAGTGGATATGTACAGTTCAAACCAATATTGTTCAAAGGTCAAGTGGATCTGCAAGGAAATAATTTCTAAATAGAAGATGATGCCAAAGCTCAATAATTAAATGGTAATTAGTCACAAAGTCATCAGATGATTTGAACCAAATTCTGATTTGAGAATGTGGCACTAGAATGGGAAAATGGAAAAGGAGGGTATATTTTGTCTGAGGCTGTGATATGAATACTGTATCATATCTAATAATTATAATATAACTAGGTTTGGGAAAAATTTATAATTACTAATATGATAAAATAGAATATAGACTATTTCAAAAATACAAGAAAAAAATGCATCTATCGAAAGCTAAAGAAAACTCAACAAACATATTCAATACATAAGAATTTCATGAGGGGTGCCTGGGTGGCTCAGTCATTAAGCATCTGCCTTCAGCACAGATCATGATCTCAGGGTCCTGGGATCAAGCCCCGCATCGGGCTCCCTGCCTGGTGGGAAGCCTGCTTCTCCCTCTTCCACTCCCCTTGCTTGTATTTCCTCTCTCATTGTCTCTGTCTCTGTCAAATAGATAAATAAAATCTTAAAAAAAAAAAAAAGAATTTTCTGAAATGAGAAAAAATACAGTACCACAAAGTAATCACTGCATCTTTGAAGGGGGTTAATTACCCTATTAAAAGGCAAAAAATTTTAGTATGTATTTTTAAAATATTTATTTATTGGATAGAGAGAGACAGAGAAAGAGAGGGAACATAAGCAGGGGGAGTGGGTGAGGGAGAAGCAGGCTTCCCGCTGAGTAGTGAGCCTGATGCTGTTAGGATGATGACCTGAGCCGAAGGAAGACGCTTAATGCCTGAGCCACTCAGGTGCCCCCAAATTTTAGTATATTGTTTGGATTCAGTTACATGCTATTTTCAAGAAGGTGTTTATTTGCTGATTGTATGCAACCTATAAAATGCCCCCAAATAATCCCTGCCTCCAAGTATTCTTGTCTTTATATAATTTCCTCTCCTTGAGTGTAGGTTGCATTTAGTAAGTCTAATAAATAGAATATGACAGAAACAATGATGTGTCACTTTTCACTTTAGGTTTATTTTGCTTTGAAAATAAATACATTGGTATTCTCTCCATAAATCTGTGACATGACAAATTGCCATTCAAGTTGTGTCTAGCAGTTGTCTTTGGAATCCACATCTCCATTTTGCAGGCTAAGAGAATATTTGTGTCTAGAACCCGTTAAAGTGTTATTATCGGTCTAAGATATTCTTCACCATTCTTGGCTCATTTTATCAGTCTTACTTGAATGAATCATGTAACCCTCTTTTTCCATAGGTGCATAAACTAAGGGAAATTGGGGGTGGTTTTGAGAAGGCTTTGTTTTCTGAAAAAAAGGTTCAAAAGAGACAGAAATAATTGATCATGTACTTACTGCATGCTCCTTGATATTAAAAGTGGATGGTTGGGGTACCTGGGTGGCTCAGTCAGTTAAGTGTCTGCCTTGTGCTCAGGTTATGATCCCAGGATCCTGGGATGGAGGCCCTTGCATTAAGCTCCCTGCTCTGTGGGGAGTCTGCTTCTCCCTCTGACCTCTGCCCCCAACTCTTGTACTCTCTCCGGCTCTCTCTCTCTCTCTCTCTCTCTCAAATAAATAAATAAATAAATAAATAAATAAAGTCTTTAAAAAAATCTTTTAGGAGGGTGATTGGAGCCATGGAAGCCATGTTTTAAGCATCAAGATAAGACCATGGCAGCTCTTATAGAGAAACCTCGCCAAATCCAGTAACAGCTCTTTTCCAAACTTCTCATCATTTGAAAAAATCAAGCCTGATTTTTTTTTTTTTTTTTTTTTTTTGGGTAGTTGGAAGTAAGATTCTGTAACTTGCCCCAGGTATTGCTGATTTGCTATTCCTGAGAAAGATACATGCATTGATAGTATTAACGTATCAGGATCTTGAGTCTACTCTGAAAAACCATCAAAAAAATAGTACCGATATTCATTTGAGGACTAAGTCCAGCATTTTAGATGTATCATCTATTAGTCTATCTGAATAATTTGTTCTAAGTATATAATGTGTTTGGGCCTGAAGGAATATAATGGTAGTGTTTGTTAGAATGGATATTTCTGGCTCATTTACCTTCAGAGATCTAATTCTTTAAATTCTTTGTCTAGGCTAAATGCAGGAACTGGGGTTATAACCTGAGCTAAAGTTCTGAAAATACCCACAGTCTACCCATTCTAAAATGAGTTATTCAAAGAAAACATTATCTATCATCATCTATCATCTGTCTTTATCATATTTTCATGTGTAACTAATTATAACTAATTTTCATGTGTAACTAGTTATAAGCCAAGTACTTTCTCTCCCCTTGGATTATGGAATTGAATTGTTGGAAACACCAGCAGAAGTTTTCTGTCTGTAATAATGATAAGCAGTGTTGCACATAGTAGCTATTCCAGAAAAGATCTTTGTCCCAAACAACACAAAGATCAATCCAAGCAATCCTTGGTGAACATATAGAACAAGCAAAAAATAAGCTACTTTTTTTTTTTCTTAAGCCTCCCATATTTGCTAATTTTATTGCATTACAACCTAGTATATCTTTTTTTCCAACCTAGCATATCTTTAAATGACAGTTATGGAGAGAACTACAACCAGTACCAAAAAAGAAGAAGGAGGAAAAAAAAAAAAAAAAAGAACCTACAACACTCTGGACAAGTTACAGAATCTTACTTCCAACTATCAAAAATAAATAAATAAATGAATGACTAAATAAATAAATAAATAAAATCAGGCTTGATTTTCTCAAATGATGGGAAGTTTGGAAAAGAGCTGTTATTTGGCAAGGTTTCTCTATAAGAGCTTCCATGGTCTTGTCTTGATGCTTAAAACATGGCTTCCATGGCTCTAATCACCCACCTAAAAAAAATTTTTTTGAAGACTTTATTTATTTATTTGAGAGGGAGAGAGCAGGAAGTATTACCTATTGGTAATAGTCATTATCATTGTCACCTGATACTTTGGAGTTTATTCTGGTGATTGTGTTCTGGAATAAGATGACTAATTTTAAAGATCAGTGCAGCAATTTCCATCTTTAGGTTGAAAGGTAAACGGGATGAAAAAGATGTGACTGACAAAAAGGACAGAAGAACTGCTTAATTTAGATTGTGAAGATTTATAGGAGCTATATTCTCTAAACCTAGCTTTCACATCTAGAACTGAAGGTGACCAACAAAAGTGATTATATTTTAAAGAAATGACCCTCTATGGATGTAGGTTTTTTACTCACAGGAAGCTATGGCTATAAAGCTTCAACAATTTGTGAGGGGAAAAAAAAACCCTATTATTTGATTATTGTCATAGTATAAAATAAATATCCATGAATCATTACTGATATAAATTAAAAAAAAAACAACACCACCAAAAAACAACAAGGAAAGTCAGAGACACTGTCATGACCAAGAGAAAACTAGGAGCCTTAGATTATCTTAATAAAAGGTAACGTTGAAGTAGAGGAGCATTTCTTAGTTTCATGATTACAACTTACCTTGGTTATTTAAACACAATTCTGGATTCTGGACAGTGACCTCTAAGGGTAGTACCATGTAGATCAAATAGTCAATTCAATCAAAGAGGAAGCCAGGAAAACAAACTATCCTGGGGATGATATTGGAGAAAAATGATACATCATTACTGTCTATGCTGGGAACATTAGAAGGTATAGTTTTGATATGCAGCTATCCTTCATCTACATTATCATCGTAGATAATAAAAATACATTACGTATTTTTTTTTTTTATTCCCAAAGAGAAGACTCTCTTTCATTTTATTCACCTTCTTTGAGTTAGTTTGTAGGCTATTTAGTTCCATTAAAATGGCAAGTAGATTTATGGACAAGTTGTCTGATAAATGATTTCTTTTTCTTAATATGTGTTTTACTGGGTGTATTTCCTCACACCATGATTTATTTGTGGAAAGAACCAAAAGAATTCCCCTCTGTTTCTTATATCAACTTGTCCCTTAACTCTGAACAGTCAATAAGTTATTAGCTTAGGGATAATGTATTACTACTTCTCTTTTTATATGGGTATGTATTTGTGTGAGTATATTCTCTGTGTGTGCTTATCATTGTTATAAGCTAACTGTATGGTAGACAGCAAGCTATATACCCTAATGCGAAGATCTAGGATTTCATAATGTCCCTCTAGGAAATTTCAGGATTTATTAGTTGAAACACTACATTGAATGCATAATTATTGCACTTACTTGTCCCTACAGAATTGCTTTCCTTGGCATCTTAAGGAGGTATTAATCAGAAATGTTTAAAGGCATTGCATAGCATTGCTTAAACCCCCCTCTTTCCTGAAGAAAATTTCTCTCTTTTTTTTCAGCCTTATTGATGTATAATTGACAAAAAAATGGCAAGATATTTTAAGTATACATCATGGTCATTTAGCATACGTATACACTGTGAAAAGATTCCCACCATCTAACTAATTAATGTAGCCATTGCCTCACATATTTATCTTTTTTTAATGAGAACATTTCAATCTACTCATTTAACAAAATGCAATGATATAATCACCAGGTTTTACATTAGATTCTCAGAAAATTTCTTTTTAGTCATATTCTTCCATTGCCTAGTAAAATACTTCATCTATTGAACTCAGTGATGATAGAATTCAGGTATCTTATATATATATTTTTTATCTTTCTATATTTTTACAAAAGCATTTTAGACTAAAACCCAAGACATAACACCAATGTATTTACAAAAAGAGAGAGTCTACTTCTACTCTTTCTTAAAGGCCTACTCACTAATAATATTCAAGATAATCCTTCCATTTTAACTTGCTACATTTTTAATGTTCCACAGTTTTTCTCTACCAGATAATATTTCTAGGTGAAGGGACGCCTGGGTGGCTCAGTTGGTTAAGCCGCTGCCTTCAGCTCGGGTCACGATCCTGGTGTCCTGGGATCGAGTCCCGCATCGGGCTCCTTGCTTGGCGGGGAGCCCGCTTCTCCCTCTGCCTCTGCCTGCCACTCTGCCTGCCTGTGCTTGCTCTAGCTCCTCTCTCTCTCTGACAAATAAATAAATAAAATCTTTAAAAAAATATTTCTAGGTGAATATTGGATTTGTTGAATTGAGTCCAGGCATATATTGAGCAGACCAATATTCAGTACTTTTAATTCTATCTCATTTTCCTCTCTGCTCTTGCATAGTAAGGTCAATTGTCACAAAATCTTCAAATAACCCCCTTGAGGAGTGTGAAACTTGTTAAGGTGGTTTCAGGTTTTATTTCACTGAGTTGTTTTCCCTTACCTATAGGGTTCCCAACCAGATTGGAGGTTTGAGAAGAATTTTTGCTTTTTCCCACCATCAAGTGTTGCTAGTATTTGCCTCTAGGAATTGGAGATACTAGCAAACCTGGATAGGATAAAGAAGGGAAGACGCTGGTTCATTTACTGTCTGAGCATATGAGAGGAATTGGTAGGAATTACCTCCATTTTGGTCTCACCTGCATCTTCTTCTTGAACCCCTTTACTTTTACATGAAGCTCAGCAGAACTGTCCACTATTTTCAGTCATGGAGTGGAATGCTCGCATTTGCATTGAACACAATATAATCATCTATTAACAATACTAGCATCTTGGACTCTGTGCCACAAATGTTTTCCTCAGTTTTTTTCATTACCTCATACTCATTTGGTGTATTTTTGGTATACCCTAATATATGTTTAAAATCAGAAGTCAATATGATGAACTTTTATGCATGCAACATCTCCATGTTCAGACTGTAATCCACTGTAGTCCAACCCAAATGTTAACCATAGAAGGAGTTCATGGATTCTGATGTATTCATACAATAGATATTATTCAGTCCTAAGCATATGCAGATTATGTTATATTCCAGAATGGATGAATCTCACAGGTGTAATGTTGAGCAAAAACAACAAGACACAGAAGAGTAAATGTCTGTATATAATGTATGAAAACAGATAAAAATTAATGTATTATAATAAAAACTAGTCATCTTGGGGGTAAAAATGTCTAGGAGAGGGTACCCGTATTTTCTATTTCTCAGTCTGTGTGGTGGTTACATAGTGTCTTTATTTGTAAAAAAAAATTATTGAGCTATATAAATGTGTGATTATTCAACTTTTACAGACACTGTGCTTTAGTTAAAATAGTTTGTAAAAAATGTAGGAAAGGGGGTGCCTGGGTGGCTCAGCGGGTTAAAGCCTCTGCCTTCGGCTCAGGTCATGATCCCAGCATCCTGGGATCGAGCCCCGCATCGGGCTTTCTGCTCAGCAGGGAGCCTGCTTCCTCCTCTTTCTCTCTCTCTCTCTGCCTGCCTCTCTGCCTACTTGTGATCTCTGTCTGTCAAATAAAAAAAAAAAAAAAAGTAGGAAAATAGGGGACTGCAATAGTTAGACTGATATCCAGATCCTTGCCAATGTATATTTGTATTTGATTGGGAAATTGGCAGTAAGATAGGCATAGATATTCCCCCTCTTCACAATGTACTTCATGAAGACAAAGCTGGATATATATTTTTTTCAGAGTCTAAGCATGTTTCTCCTATTTTGGCTTCATCATCTTATTTTTACCAAAATTTCTATTAGATACATTTGGCTTAAGAATTCAGGTGATTCATCAGTCTCACTTTTCTTATTTTACTGGGAAATTTACAATATAATCATAATTTGTCTACTTTTCACGCCTTTTTTGCCATCACCAGAGTATCTTCTCATTTCTCCAGATTATTGTAAGAGAGGCTTAACTGGGTCTCTTCATCAACCCCCCTCAACCCATCAACCCCAACTCTCTCCATCAACCCCAATCTTCCCCTAATCTTTCCTTTTCTTCTCAAGTCAGCAGCAGAGTGATTCTGAGAAAATATCATTTTAATCTGATTTTTTTCATTACAGACCTCTAATAATACCCCACTTCAATCATATTTTAAAAGCCCTTGTAATCTTCCTGACCTCATAGCCTACTCTTCTCTCAAACACTCCTTTCAACCACAGCAACCTTCTGGCTATGCCCACGAGTACAGTTCTTTCTGCTTGGGTGCTGTCCTCATATACACTCTTGGTCAGCTTTCTCACTGCTTTCACATTTTTATTCAAATTTGAACCCTTGCCCTTATTCCAAAACCCATGTTCCCTTTTCCTGATTTGTGTCCTAAGTGTTTATAACTGTGTAGTATACACTATTTATATAATATCTGCTTCACTCACTACAGGCAGAGATGTCTACCCTTCTATGCCAATTTGTTCACTGCTATTTCTAAAACTTAACAAAATGCCTGCCTGCTAAGGTAGGTCTTCAATAAATGTTAGTTGAAATAATGAATAAAACATGTTATTTTCAATTTTGAAACCCTTGGTTTCTTTTTAGATATGTAGGTAAGTGTAATGTTAATGAAGAGATCATTCTTGTTTATACTGATATGAAACGCAAAATCTGGTTTTCATGTTCTGCTGTGTGGAAATCATAAAGTGATAGATCTAATTTATTTATTTATTTAAAAGATTTTATTTATTTATTTGACAGACAGAGATCACAAGTAGGCAGAGAGGCAGGAAAAGAGAGAGGAAGGGAAGCAGGCTCCCTGCTGAGCAGAGAGTCCGATGAGGAGCTCGGTCCCAGGACCCTGGGATCATGACCTGAGCTGAAGGCAGAGGCTTTAACCCACTGAGCCACCCAGGTGCCCCGATAGATCTATCTATTATTTAGATAGATCTAAATAATTTAAAACAAGTTCACTACACCTTTGAATAAATTTCTTCTGATAAAATGAAAAACATATATAGTAAATGTTACCATAGAAGATGGTATTTAGGCACTGGTTATAAAAATGGTTTATTCATGCACGTACAAAAAAAGAGATAGGAGAAAGAGTTTTAGGAAAAATTCATTTAAAAATAGTTCGTTCCTAGCATCAAACGGGAATGCTCACTCATAATCTTGACCATGGTTAAGGAAGTATTCTGTGCTCCACACACATAATCATATGACCAAATCTTAGTCTTTCTTCATTCAAGAGCATTTTTTCCCTACCACACCCCTGCTGCAGTGAAAATATTTTGTTAAAATAAGCATAGCATTAGCAATACTGGTGAAGCAAGAAAATGAAGTAACACTGTGTTTCTCTAAAGAACTCTCAGTTGTAAAAATAAATGTCGGCTCATATATTCAAAGCTTTTAATGAATCTGAAATGAGAAAATGGGTAAAATGGGGAGGAGTAAATTTATGAAAAAAAAAAGGAATCATGAATGGAAATGTAGATGGAGTATATACAGACTTAATTAACTTTTATTTCTTAATTGTGGAAAGCAAGAAATTATTATTTTTAGTATTCTACCTGGAATCAAATATGTAGTGGTATATCTTATGTGCTTTATCTCACTAATTCATTAGCCATTTATGGGGGAGGTGAGGGAAGATAAGGTTCAAAATTTTTCATTCTTCCTCACTATTTCTGTTTCAATAACTGTCGCCTTTCCACTTTTGGAAGACTTTAGAGGCCATGCAGGCAGTATAAATGGATACTTGGACATATTTTGATTGTATGTCTGTTTCCTTGAAATGTTACTGTTTTGCTATTTCTATAATCTTACTATTTCTGTTGAGTAAGTGGTGTGGGAAATTGACAATAATTCAGTAAAAGTGTAATGTGACATATGTGCTCATGAGGATTATACTTCAAATATGTGAAAATCTTAAAAAATAAACAATTAATAACTGTCAAGGTATGTTTCCACTGTAGTTAGACTGTACACACCAGCTATAGATGCTGCCTCCATCCTTTGCCTTTTTGGATAGGGCCTCTTCAACAGAGACAAGGACTAGAAGGCAGAATCAACGTAGCAACTTCCATACATATTAGAGAACTAATGTACAAATAGACAAAACCCAACTCCTGAATGCCAGAAGAATACAAAGCATCACCACCCAGGAAAAGCTGCCCTACTTGCCATGCTGTGTTCTCATAAAACAAACAAGTGCCAGGGCCGCTGGGTAGCTCAGTCTGTGGCACATCCCACTCAGGTCATGATCACAGTGTGATAGAGTGAGATGGAGCCCTACATCAGGCTCCATCCTGAGCAAGGAATCTGCTTGGGATTCTCTCCCTCTGTTCCTATCCCCATGCATGTTGTCTCTTTCTAAAATAAATAAATACATAAATTCTTAAAAAAAAAAAAAAAAGGAGATAGATGCCTTGCCCAGATGTTCTCAGGGCATTCCCCCAGCCCTTTTCTGAGATATTTTAGGCATTTTATTATACATCTTCCAAATTGTATCCCAGGATATCCCTACATTTAAAGGTTTCAAAATTGTCTAAATAGTGCTCTCCTTTACCTGATTATCATATCACTGTCATCAGTAATCTCTGGGCTGAGAAAAGGTCTTACTGATAATTAAATTTAAATAGAATATTTTTTATTTCTGCATATATCTATAAAGCTCTGTGCTTACTACTCAATATATTAAACTCCTTTGTATCAGTGGTTGTCCTCATGATCAATGCATAGCCAAGAATTTGTATAAATAGTCTTTACACAAAGTCATATCTCTCTCCATGAGCCCATGTATTGAAGTTTGCTCCTATAAGATATATCCCTGACATTGTGTTCTATTTTAACAGTCTGCCATTTGCATTCAAATAGGAATTAATAAAATACGCTTTAATTAGTTATCAGGCATTAAATAACTGGTGATAGCATTTGACTTTTCTATAAGCTTGCAAATGTAAAATCAAATATAGTGATAAAATCATAGTGGCTGGAGATAAAATCATAGTTTTATAAAGTAGATATTTAAATTTATACTTACCTAAAAGTAATTTTCTCCTATATTAATTCACTAAAGTATTATAGAAAAGCATTCTTGGCATCAGAAATGATCTCCCACATACCACTAGTGAAGGATAATAAACAGCTTTGCATAAACAGAGAATTTCTATGGGAAAAAAATGCCATTTCAAAATGAAGACTTTAAACATGATATAAAACCTTTTTATCATTTAATAAGTATTGTTTAATTTTATTATTTAATCTCTCTCAAGCATTGCAACAAAAGTTAATGCACTTTTATTATTTTGCCATGACAATTATTTTTGTTCATTGCAACTGTAAAGTTCTATAGTAGCTTATCAACACCTACCTTCTTCTTTTAGGAAAATGTACTTGTGTGATTCTTCAGTGTAATTATTGTGGTTCATAAAAACTGTGTTATTATGTTGGCTTAGTATAATATGCTTTTTACATAAAAATAACTTATAGTTATTCTCTCCTCTGTTGGTAATTATAACCCAAGTCCATTGCAGTAATAAACTTGAGCTGAGTACTTGATGGACCACTTTATTTTATTCTAACTACCCTTTTTCTATTATGACTATTTATTATGTCTTCATAAATGTGATGCACAGCAATAGTAAAATGCAAGACACTGACACATCGTACTCTCTTCCTGAGGTGTGCTTTTTTTCTTAGGCAAATTCTTCAAGTTATTTATTTGGAACATTGGAAAGTATTCCAAAGCCATATTCTCCCAGGTGTTTTCACCATGAAAAAGAGCTATATGAACACTCACTTTTGAAAACACCAACATTCCCCATGAGACATAGCATTGTTACCTATGGTGGCTTCACCCCTAACTTCACTGAAATGAAGCATTTAAAAAAAAAAAAAAAAGGAGGATTGAACACAAAGAAAACATTGACTAGGTAGAACTATGCTTAGTCATGTCTGTGACAGAGGTTGTAAAAAGCTGGAAAATAATCTAATAAAGCTTCTTTCCTATACAGACTATATAAAAGATGAAATATGTACAGTATACTTTTATAGTATACCTCATATATACCCCAGTCTTTCCATTTCAAGAAGTATTGTTTTGTTGATTTTTTGGTACTTTTTATGATTGTAGAGAATATGAACATTTATCTGCAGAGATAAACCATTTCTTGAAATTGAGTTTGCACAAAACATATCAGTAAACTATTATAAAAGGGATGTGCTAATCTCTCTGCCATGACCTTAAGTCATACTTCACACTTATAAAAAGCACACAACAATGCTTTTCAACTCAATTATGTGGTATCTCCAGTTTATAAGCTGATTGTGTGACAACTTAGTGGAAGAAATTCTAGATCCAGAGCTATTGTTATCCAGATATTTTGTTTATTGTGATCCAACCTAATTTGATTTAAACCCATTGTAATCTTCCTCTTGTCAATAAAAACTGCCTATTAAATGTTTAAAAATATTTATATTATCTTTTCTCCTTTGCCAAGGTAGGATTAAATTTTCTATTCCATGTCTGAATGATTTGTTGACTATGAGTGTGTGCTATGCTATGCTATCAACATAGGTCCTATGTTTTCTAGAGCCCTATAATTCTAGGAGATGTTGCTTTACTTAACTTGGAAAGACAAAAAAAAAAAAAAAAGGAAGGGAGAGAGGAAGAAAGAAAGGAAGGGGAAAGAAGAAAGAAGGAGTAAAAAGAAAGAAAGAACAAAAAGAAATAAGAACCAGAAAAACAAGAACAAAATCTAAATTCATTGTGTAAATTAGTTCAGCTGGATCTGTGATCTGCCTGTTGACATTCATAACAATATTGGCCTTTATTTCAATATTCTTAGTGGTGAAACATAGACTTTAAGCTGAGCCTTCTGTCTATCTATCTATCTATCTATCTATCTATCTATCTATCTATCACTGACCACTGTCTCCCTACTCCCCAAACCCCCAGCAAACCTGTTTGTTTTGTGAAACTGAGTCTCTTGTGGTTTGTCTCCCACCCAATCCCATATTGTTTCATTTTTTTTTTGTTCTCTAGCCCCCAAACCCCCTACCCTGCCTCTCAAATTCCTCATATCAGAGATACCATATGATAATCGTCTTTCTCTGATTGACTTATTTTGCTCAGCATAATACCCTCTAATTCTATCCACATCATCACAAATGCCAAGATTTCATTTCTTTTGATGACTGCATAGTATTCCATTCTATATATGGAATAGAGATATAGATGTATCTAGATATATATCTATATCTATCTATCTATCCATCTACATACCACATCATCTTTATCCACTCATCTGTTGATGGACATCTAGGTTCTTTCCATAATTTTGCTATAAACATTCAGGTCCATTGGCCCTTTGCATCACTGCATTTGTATCTTTAGGGTAAATACCTAGTAGTGTGATTGCTGGGTCATAGGGTAGCTCTCTATTTTCAACTTTTTGAGGAACCTCCATGCTGTTTTCCAGAGTGGCTGCACCAGCTTGCATTCCCACCAACAGTCTAGGAGGGTTCCCCTTTCTCCTCATCCTTGCCAACATCTGTAGGTTCATGACTTGTTAATTTTAGCCATTCTGATTGGTGTGAGATGATATCTCATTGTCATTTTGATTTGTATTTCCCTGATGCTGAGTGATGTTGAGACTTTTTCATGTGTCTGTTAGCCATCTGGTGTCCTCTTCGCAGAAATGTCTGTTCATGTCTTCTGCCCATTTCTTGATTGGATTATATGTTCTCTGGGTGTCATTTCATAGGTTGGGTGTTTCATAAGTTCTTTCTAGATTTTGGATACTAGATCTTTTCCTGATATGTCACTTGCAAATATCTTCTCCCAATCTGTCAGTTGTCTCTTGGTTTTGTTGACTGTTTCCTTTGCTGTGCAAAAGCTTTTGATCTTGATGACACTTTAATAGTTCATTTTTGCCCTTGCTTCCCTTGCCTCTGATGATCTTTCTGGGAAGAAGTTGCTGTGGCTGAGATTGATGAGGTTGCTGCCTGTGTTCTCCTGAAGGATTTTGATGGATTCCTGTCTCACATTCAGGTATTTAATCTATTTTGAGTCTATTTTTGTGTATGGTGTAAAGATATGGTCCAGTTTCATTCTTCTGAATATGGTTGTCCAATTTTCCCAACACCATTAGTTGAAGAGGCTGTCCTTTTTCCATGGACATTCTTTCTTCCTTTGTCAAAAATTAGTTGACCATAGAGTTGAGGGCCCATTTCTGGGCTCTCTATTCAGTTCCATTGATCTATCTGTTTTTGTGCCAGTACTATACTGTCTTGATGATTACAGCTTTGTAATAGAGCTTGAATTCTGGAATTGTGATTCAACACTTTGGCTTTCCTTTTTAACATTCCTCTAGCTCTTTGGGGTCTTTTCTGGTTTTATATAAATTTTAGGATTATTTGTTCCATTTTTTTAAAAAAATGGATGGTATTTTGATAGAGATTGCATTAAACATGTAGATTGCTTTAGGTAGCATAAACATCTTCACAATATTTTTCTTCCAATCCATGAGCATGGAATGTTTTTCCATTTCTTTGTGTCTCCCTCAATTTCTGTCATGAGGACTTCATAGTTTTCTGAGTACAGATTCTTTGCCTCTTTGGTTAGGTTTATTCCTAGGTATCTTATGGTTTTGGGTGCAATTATAAATGGGATCGACTCCTTAATTTCTCTTCCTTCTCTCTTGCTGTTGGTATATAGAAATGCGACTGATTTCTGTGCATTGATTTTATACCCTGACACTTTACTGAATTCCTGTACAAGTTCTAGCAGTTTTAGAGAGGAGTCTTTTGGGTTTTTCACATAAAGTATCATACCATCTGCAAAGAGTGAGAGTTTGCCTTCTTCTTTGCCAATTCAGATACCTTTTATTTCTTTTTGTTGTCTGATTGCTGAGGCCAGGACTTCTAGGTCTATGTTGAATAGCAGTGGTGATAGTGGACATCCCTGCTGTGTCCCTGACTTTAGAGGAAAAGCTCTGTTTTTCCCCATTGAGAATGATATTCACTGTGGGTTTTTCATAGATGACTTTGATGATATTGAGGTATGTACTCTCTATCCCTACACTTTGAAGAGTTTTTATCATGAAAAGATGCTGTACATTGTCAAATGCTTTTTCAGCATCTGTTGAGAGTATTATATGGTTCTTGTTCTTTCTTTTATGAATGTGTTGTATCACATTGATTGATTTGCCAATGTTGAACCAACCTTGCAGCCCAGGAATAAAGCCCACATGATCATGGTGAATAATCCTTTTAATGTACTGTTAGATCCTATTGGCTCGTATTCTGATGGGAATTTTTGCATCCATGTTCATCAAGGATATTGGTCTGTAATTCTCTTTTTTTATGGGGTCTTTGTCTGGTTATGGGATCAAGGTTATGCTGGCCTCCAAAAATGAGTTTGGAAGTTTTCCTTTCATTTCTATTTCTTGGTATTGTTTCAGGGGAATAGGAATAAATTCTTTAAGTGCTTGGTAAAATTCCCCTGGGAAGCCGTCTGGCCCTGGGCTCTTGTTTATTGGGAGATTTTTGATGACTGCTTCAATCTCCTTACAGGTTATGGATCTGTTCAGGTTTTCTTTGTCTTCCTGGTTCAGTTTTGGCATTTTATATGCTTCTAGGAATGCATCCATTTCTTCCAGGTCATCAGATTTGCTGGCATATAGTTGCTCATAATATGTTCTTATAATTGTTTGTATTTCTTTGGTGTTGGTTGTGATCTCTCCTCTTTCATTCATGAATTTATTAATTTGGGACCTTTCTCTTTTCTTTTTGTTAAGTCTGGCCAGGGGCTTATCAATCGTATTAATTCTTTCAAAGAACCAGCTCCTAGTTTCATGGTTTGTTCTACTGTTCTTTTGGTTTTTCTTTCATTGATTTCTGCTCTGAACTTTATGATTTCTCTTGCTGGGTTTAGACTTTCTTTGCTATTCTTTCTCCAGCTCCTTGGAGTTTCAGATAAGGTTGTGTACTTGAGGTCTTATTGGTTTCTTCAGAAAGACTTGTATCAATATATACTTTTCTCTCAGGACTGCCTTTGCTGTGTCCCAAAGATTTTGAACACTTGTGCTTTCATTTTCATTTGTTTTCATTAATGTTTTTGAACTCTTTTTTAATTTCCTACTTGATCCATTCAATCTTTAGTAGGATGCTCTGTAGCCTCCATGTATTTGAGTTCTTTCCAACTTTCTTCTTGTGATTGAGTTCTAGCTGCAGAGCATTGTGGTCTGAAAATAGTCAGGGAATGATCCCAATCTTTTGGTATCAGTTGAAACCTGATTAGTGACCCAGGATGTGATATCTTCTGGAGAATGTTCCATGGGCACTAGAGAAGAATATGTATTCTGTTGCTTTGGGGTAGAGTGTTCTGAAATATCTGTGATATCCAAATATCTGTGATGTCCTTTAAAGCCCTTATTTCCTTGTTAATCTTTTACTTGATCTGTCCATTTCAGTGAGGGAGGTGTTAAAGACCCCTATAATTATTATATTATTGTCAATATGTTTCTTTGATTTTGTTATTAATTGGTTTATATAGTTGGCTGCTCCAATGTTATAGCTTTTTAGAATTTTTAGATCTTTTTGTTGGACAGACCCTTTCAGTATGATACAGTGTTCTTCCTCATGTATAGTATTTGGCTTAAAATCTAGTTTTTCTGATAAAAGGATTGCCACCCCAGCTTTCTTTTGTTCCAGATTGTCAAATTTGTTGGCATAAAGTTGCTCATAGTATGTTCTTATAATTGTTTGTATTTCTTTGGTGTTAGTTGTGATCTCTCCTCTTTCATTCACAGATTTTATTTATTTGGGTCCTTTCTCTTTTCTTTTTGATAAGTCCAGCCAGGGGTTTATCAATCTTATTAATTCTTTCAAAAAAACAGCTCCTAGTTTCGTTGATTTGTTCTATTGTTTTTTTGGTTTCTATTTCATTGATTTCTGCTCTGATCTTTATGATTTCTCTTCTCCTGCTGGGCTTAGGGTTTCTTTCTTGTTCTTTCTCTAGCTCCTTTAGGTGTAGGGTTAGGTTGTGTACTTGAGACCTTTCTTGTTTCTTGAGAAAGGCTTGTACTGCTATATATTTTCCTCTCAGGACTGCTTTTGTTGTGTCCCACAGATTTTGAACCATTGTGTTTTCATTATCGTTTGTTTCCATGATTTTTTTCAATTCTTCTTTAATTTCCTGGTTGACCCATTCATTCTTTAAAAGGATGCTGTTTAGTCTCCATGTATTTGGGTTCTTTCCAAACTTCCTTTTGTGGTTGAGTTCTAGCTTCAGAGCATTGTGATCTGAATATATGCAGGGAATTATCCCAATCTTTTGATACCGGTTGAGTCCTGATTTAGGACCGAGGATGTGATCTATTCGGGAGAATGTTCCATGTGCACTAGAGAAGAATGTGTATTCTGTTGCTTTGGGTTGAAATGTTCCGAATATATCTGTGATGTCCATCTGGTCCAGTGTGTCATTTAAGGCCTTTATTTCCTTGTTGATCTTTTGCTTGGATGATTTGTCCATTTCAGTGAGGGGAGTGTTAAAGTTCCCTACTATTATTGTATTATTGTTGATGTGTTTCTTTGATTTTGTTATTAATTGGTTTATATAGTTGACAGCTCCCACGTTGGGGGCATAGACATTTAAAATTGTTAGATCTTCTTGTTAGACAGACCCTTTGAGTATAATATAGTGTCCTTCCTCATCTCTTATTATAGTCTTTGGCTTAAAATCTAATTGATCTGATATAAGGATTGCCACTCCTGCTTTCTTCTGATGTCCATTAGCATGGTAAATTCTTTTCCACCCCTTCACTTTAAATCTGGAGGTGTCTTCGGGCTTAAAATGAGTTTCTTCGAGGCAACATATAGATGGGTTTTGTTTTTTTATCCATTCTGATACCCTGTGACTTTTGATTGGGGCATTTAGCCCATTAACATTCAGGGTAACTATTGAGAGATATGAATTTAGTGCCATTGTATTGCCTGTAAGGTGACTGTTACTGTATATTGTATCTGTTCCTTTCTGATCTACCACTTGTAGGCTCTCTCTTTGCTTAGAGGACCCCTTTCAATATTTCCTGTAGAGCTGGTTTGGTGTTTGCAAATTCTTTCAACTTTTCTTTGTCCTGGAAGCTTTTAATCTCTCCTTCTATTTTCAATGATAGCCTAGCTGGATACAGTATTCTTGGCTGCATGTTTTTCTCATTTAGTACTCTGGATACATCATGCCAGCTCTTTCTGGCCTACCAGGTCTCTGTGGATAAGTCAGCTGCCAATCTAATATTTTTACCATTGTATGTTACAGACTTCTTTTCCTGGGCTGCTTTCGGGATTTTCTCTTTGTCACTAAGACTTGTAAATTTTACTATTAGGTGATGGGGTATGAGCTTATTCTTACTGATTTTGAGGGGCATTCTCTGGACCTCCTGAATTTTGATGCTTTTTCCCGTTGCCATATTGGGGAAATTCTCCCCAATAATTCTCTCCAGTATACCTTCTGCTTCCCTCTCTCTTTCTTCTTCTTCTGGAATCCCCATTATTCTAATGTTGTTTCATCTAATGCTGTCACTTATCTCTCGAATTCTCCCCTTGTGGTCCAGTAGCTGTTTGTCCCTCTTTTGCTCAGCTTCTTTATTCTCTGTCATTTGGTCTTCTATATCGCTAATTCTTTCTTCTGCCTCATTTATCCTAGCAGTAAGAGCCTCCATTTTTGACTGCACCGCATTAATAGCTTTTTTTATTTCAACTTGGTTAGATTTTAGTTTTTTTTATTTCTCTAGAAAGGGCTTTCATATCTCCCGAGATGGTTTCTTTAATATTTTCCATGCCTTTTTCGAGCCTGGCTAGAATCTTGAGAATTGTCATTCTGAACTCTAGATCTGACATATTACCAATGTCTATACTGATTAGGTCCCTAGCCTTTGGTACTGCCTCTTGTTCTTTTTTTGTGGTGAATTTTTCCGCCTTGTCATTTTGTCCAGATACGTGTATATGAAGGAGCAAGTAAAATACTAAAAGGGTGGCAACAACCCCAGGAAAATATGCTTTAACCAAATCAGAAGAGATCCCAAATTGTGAGGGGGGAGAAAGGGGATAAAAAGAGGTTCAGAAAGAAAGAAAGAAAAAAAAATAAAGAAAAGAATTAAAAAAAGAAAACGAATAAAGAAAAGTATAAAAAAGAAAATATATATATATATATATATATTAGATAAACTAGTTAAAAAACGTTAAAAAAGAAAAGAGTAAAAGTTGAAAAAATTTTAGCAGAAGAAGAGAAAAAAATGAAAAAGAAAAAAAATTAACTACAAGACTAAAGTATCATAGTGAGAAAGCCATGAGTTCCATGCTTTGGTTTCTCCTTCTCTGGAATTCTGCTGCTCTCCTTGGTATTGAAACTGCACTCCTTGGTAGGTGAACTTGGTCTTGGCTGGATTTCTTGTTGATGTTCTGGGGGAGGGGCCTGTTGTAGTGATTCTCAAGTGCCTTTGCTCCAGGCGGAATTGCACCGCCCTTACCAGGGGCCGGGCTGAGTAATCCGCTCCGGTTTGCTTTCAGGAGCTTTTGTTCCCTGAGCGATTTCCATAGAGTTCTGGAGGACTGCAATACAAATGTGGCCTCCTGGTCTCCGGCCTGGAGTTGCCGAGAGCCCGGGGCCCCACTCCTCAGTGCGCCCTCAGAGATCAGCGCCCAGTAACTCCCGTCTGCCTGACCTCCAGCCGTGGTCTGAGCTCACTGAACCTGCGACCGGTTCAAGGTAATCCCGAGCTGTGAGCTCACTGTTGGCTCTGTCTCTGTAGCTGGCTTCCCTGTTCTAATACCTGTAAGCTCTGCGACACTCAGACACCCGTGATCCTTCTGTGACCCTGCGGGACCGAGGCCACGCTGACTCTGCATGGGCTTCATCCAAGTTTAACCTCTGGAGCAATGTCCCTCAGTGGAACAGACTTTTAAAAGTCCTGATTTTGTGCTGCGTTGCTCCGCCGCTTGCGGGGAGCTGACCCCTCCCCCCGGGGTCTATCTTCCCATCGCTTTGGATTCACTTCTCCGCCAGTCCTACCTTTCAGAAAGTGGTTGTTTTTCTGTTTCTAGAATTGCTGTTCTTCTTCTCTTCAATCTGCCGATGGATTTGTAGGTGTTTGCAATCTTTCTAGCTGATCTCCTGCTAGCTGAAGTAGTCTCAGCCTGTTACTTCTCCGCCATCTTGACTCCTCCTCTCAGCATTCTTTTGATGTCCATTATCATGGTAAATTGTTTTTCACCCCTCACTAAAATGAATTTCTTGTAGAAAACACGTTGATTTTTTTTTTTTTAATCCATTCTGATACCTTGTGTTTTTTGATTGGGGCATTTAGCCCATTTACATTCAGGGTAACTATTGAGGAATATGAATTTAGTGCCATTGTATTGCCTTTAAGGTGACTATTACTGTATATTGTCTCTGGTTCTTTCTGGTCTCCTCCTTTTAGGCTCTCTCTTTGTCTAGAGGACTCCTTTCAATATTTCCTGTAGGTTTGGTTTGGTGTTTGCAATATTTTAATTTTGGTTTGTCCTGGAAGCTTTTTATCTCTCCTTCTATTTTCAAGGATAGTCTAGCTGGATATAGTTTTCTTGACTGCATATTTTTTCTCATTTAATGCTCTGAATATATATGCAAGTTCTTTCTGGTCTTCCAGGTCTCTGTGGATAATTCTGTTGCTAATTTAATATTTCTACCATTGTATGTTACAGACTTCTCCCGAGTTGTTTTCAAGATCTTCTCTTTGTCACTAAGACTTTTATGTTTTACTATTAAATGATGGGCTGTGGAGCTATTATTATTGATTTTGAGGGGGATTCTCTGTGTTTCCTGGATTTTGATGCTTGTTCCCTTTGCCTTAGTAGGAATATTCTCTACTATAATTCACTCCAGTATACTTTGTGCCCCCTCTCTCTTTCTTCTTCTGGGATCCCAATTATTCTAATAATGTTTCATCTTATAGTATCACTTATCTCTTGAATTCTCTCCTCATGGTCAAGTAGTTGTTGTCTCCCTTTTTATCAGGTTTTATTCTCTGTCATTTGGTCTTCTGTATCTCTAATTTTTTCTTTGCCTTATTTATCCCTGAAGTAAGAGCCTTCATTTTTTTTATTGCACCTCATTAATAGCTTTTTTATTTCAACTTGGTTAGATTTTAGTTCTTTTATTTCTCCAGAAAGGGATTTTATCTCTCCAGAAATGGATTCTCTAATATCTCCCATGTCTGTTTGAAGCCTAGCTAGCACCTTGATAATTGTCATTCTGAACTCTAGCTGTGACATAGTACCAATGTCTATATTACTTAGGTCTGTAGCTTTCTTTCTGATGAGTTTTTCTGCCTTGTCATTTTATCCAGATAAGAATACATGAATGAAACAATAAAATACTAAAAGGGTCACAAAGCCCCCAGAAATATATATGCTAACCAAATCAGAAGAGACCTGAAACTGATATATATGTATATGCATATATACTAATATACATTAGTATATATATATATATATATATATAAAATATATATATTAGTATATATATACATACACATACACATACATATGTGTGTGTGTGTGTGCTCATGTGTGTGTGTATTAAAACTGGTGAATGGAAAAGAGCCACCCACTTGATATTGGGTGTATTCTGGTCTCTAAGAAGAAACTACTTCCCAAAATTTTAAAGAAAGGTATACACATATATACAAGAATAAGGGTAAACACAATGAGGGGATGAAATATGACTGTAAAGATGAAAATTGATAAAAGAGCCTAAAAAAAGAATTTATAATAAATAAGTTGGTTGGAAAAAGAAAAAAAAAGTGGAGAGAGTGTGATTATGCTGGAGACTAGAACAAAGCCATGTGCTAGATTCTGGGTATATTTTGATCTATTACAAGAAATTGTATCCCAAAATTTTAAGTAGACAAAACCTATATGCATACCAAAAATAAGGTTAAATACAATAAAGGTATAAAATATGACTATAGCAATGAAAATTAAGAAAGATTTTCTTTTAAAAAGGTATTGTTAAGTCAATATAGTTAAAAAAACGTTAAAAGAGGAAAGAGGAAATGTTAAAAAAAATAGAATAAGAAAAAATAAAATTAAAAAAAGTTAACTTTGAAAGACTATTGGATCATGCAAAAAAAGCCATGAATTCTATGGATTGCTTTCCCCTAGCTCTGGAGTTCCTCAGTTCTCGTTCTCGATCTGTGAACTTGGTCTAGGCTGGATGTTCTTGCTGATCTTCTGGGTGATGGGCCTGTTGCAGTGATTCTCAAATGTCATTGCCTAAGATGGCATCGCACCACCCTTGCCAGGTGCCAAGCTAAGTAATCTGCTCAGGTTTGATCTCAGGAGCTTCTGTTCCCTGAACACTTTCCATAGAGCTTTGGAGGATGGGAATGAAAATGACGGCCTCCCAATCTCTAGCTATGAGGTTCCAAGAGCTTGGGTCTCCACTTCTCAGCACACCCTCAGAGAAAAGCAGTCAATCACTCCCGTCTCCATGGTCTCCGGCTGCCCTCCATGCTCACCCAGCCTGTAACTGAGCATTTCTATCTCTGGTGCACAGACCCATTTAGAATCTCCAAACCCAGCAGATTCCTGCTGCATTCTCCTGTGCCGCTCCTCCCAGAAGAGGGTGGAGGGGGTCTCTCTGGTTCTGCCACTTTAGGGGAACCTGCTCAAAAAGTAGTGGTCCGACTGTGCCTGGGTCACAGTTTAAGGTAACCCCGAGCTGAGAGCTCACCCCTTGGCTCCATCTCTATAGCCGGCTTCCCTGCTTCGATACCTGGCAGCTCTGCCACACCCCTGGTCTTTCTCTGACCCCACAGGATCTGAGAGCACAATGTTCCCACAAGGGCTGCATCCCTGCTTAGCCTTTGGAGTGATGTCCCTCAGTGGAGCAGACTTCTAAAAATTCTGATTTTGTGCTCCACTGCTCCACTCCTTGCCAGGAGCTGGCCCCTCCCCCTGCGGTCTAGCTTCCTGTGGCTTCAGATTCACTTCTCTGCACATCCTACCTTCCAGAAAGTGGTCAATTTTCTGTCCCTAGATTGCTGCTCTTCTTTTCTATCTCCTGTTGAGTTTGTAGGTGTTCGGAATGATTTGATAACTATCTAGCTGAACTTCTGGGACCTAATGATATTTCAGTCTGCTACTCCTCCACCATCCTAATTCCATATCTTTGATGCTTTTGAGAAAACTCTAGATTGCTTCTTTCTGCTAGGCAGCACAATTTTGCATCAGGAATTAACAAATGATGGAAATAACATGGGCAGGATTGGGGGGCTTCTTTCTCTCCCCCTCAAGTCTTGGATTCATATCTTTTTTATGCCTTCAAACAGTTGGAATTTTTATTTTCTTGGTATATTTCCTAGTTTTATAGTTGTTCTCAGGAGAAAAATTGGTCTGGTACAAGTGAAGTCCTTATAGCCAGTAGGAGAAGTCTGTTTTGTCTGGTTTTAATTTTGTTATCAAGTCCTGTAAAACTTTGATATCATAAATTTACCTCAGAGCTCTTCTGGAGTCAAGGACCATAGGTCCTAATACATATTTTATTTTCTAAACTCTGACTTTTAAATTTAACTCATATTATTTTAAAGGGAGTTTACAGCTTTCCAGTTATAAGCACTATTTGTCTCATATTTTGTTATTCAGTTATAATTTTATTAGTTTTCATAAAAGGATGACTTACACTATTTCTATTTTTATAAACTATATTAAAGGTTTTTTTGTTGTCTAATATATTGTTAACTATGAAAAATTCTTATGGTAGCTGAAATATTTTGACATGTCCATATTTCTTACAAACTGATTCTTGAGGGCAAGTCTTCATCTCTGTAGCTGTAGTGTTTCACAAAGTAAAGCTGCCCAAGAAATCTTGCTCCTTAGACTGTTGAAATAAACACCTCCTATAACTGATTTATTAGAGATATAGTCCCTTTAGAGAAGATAAAACTTTTGTACTGAGATACGTTAATACCTCCAAATAATCAATTTCTCCCTCAGTAGAGACAACATACTTTTTCTTATTATTTTTATAATTTCTTAATCATGTTGCATGAAAAAAATCAGACATACTCTTTTAAAATGATTTTGGTTTTGACCATAAGATTGTAAATACTTGCGTCTTTTCCATTTTCTTGATTTTGGACATTTCCAGTTCTCATCCACATAGTATTCAAGATTTTTTTTTTTTAAATCACAAAGTAGATAGTAAATAGCACATAAGATTTTTAAAATATGATTTTGTCAGTGGATTCTTAATTTAGAGAAGTCCACATCATATTACTTCTTTCCAAAGAAAGGGTTAAAAATTCTATGTATTGAAAAGCAAAGAGCCTGATAATAAACAAGAGGGAAATCAGTAGCATTGCTAGTAATATTCTTTATCATCTTTCTATTGATCTGTCTAGGTCTTTGTGTATCTATGTACCTATGAACCTTGGCAAGTAAGTGTACACATAAGTGATTTTCATGTACAGATTTGCTTATACATACTTATTTAGTTTCCCTGAATGTATTTTTAATTAGTACAATAAAAATTTTACACTGCTTTCAACATTTATTAAAACAGAATTGGGGAAGAATAGTATTGAAAAATTTGTTCTAATGCCCATTGTTTCCCTAAAACTTCTGTTTTGCATCTCATACAAAATTGGAAATGTTCCCATTTTCTTATAAAGTTCAGAATTTGCCCATTGTTTCCTTAAGATTTCTGTTTTGCATCTCATACACAACTGGAAATGTTCCCATTTTCATATAAAGTTCAGAATTTTAAAATCTTATTATCTTTCAACATGATATCAGTAGTGAGCAATAATAAGAATTCCTCATGAGTAGTAGATAATAGTATGAAATGTCAGCTTTTATTATGAACATTTAAGTATTCTTTTTTTTTTTTTTTAAGATTTCTATTCATTTATTTGACAGAGAAAGGAACAGCAAAAGAGGGAACACAAGCAGAGGGAGTGGTAAAGGGAGAAGCAGGCTTCCTGCTGACCTGAGCTGAAGGCAGACGCTTAATGACTGAGCCACCCAGGGACCCCTACATTTGAGTATTCTTAAATGACAGCCTTAAAATGAAATTATTCCCTGACCCATAGATTTCAAAAAAGTTATTATAAATTTAACTGTTGCTTCTTATGGATGTACTTTATCAAGGGAGGTATATATTTTTTTTCTTTCTAATAGTATCAGAGTAAAGTGCTAAAGCAATAGCAATAACAAAAGTACAGATAAAGAATATTCTGCTTTAATATTTAGGTATTTATTTAGCAGCACATAAGTACCTGACACAAAAAGATAATATAAGACAACAAAAATCATACATTGTATATTGAATAGGCTACATTATAAAATTAACACTATTAATATTGTATTAGTAATTTAATAAATTGTCTGACACACTACTTACTCTTTCTGAAATACTTTAGGCCCCCACTTTCCTGAGTTGGGAATAAACACACACCACACACATCCTAATAGCAAATTTTTTACAACTGAAAGATTCATTCTGCTTGGAAGTTAATTAGCATTAAGCAAGCCCCTACAATAGGGTAACTAATTTCAGAAAGGTATAAAATTTAGCTATCATAGAAATTATAATGTATGTATTTTATTCATTTTAATAATACAATTATTTATGGGGAAATTGTTCAAATGATTTCTAAATGACTTTTTCAATGTCATACAGCTGGCAAATGGTGAATTCTGAACTGTAACTCTAGCTTGTCAACCTTCCAAGTGCATGCACTTTCCATTATACTTCACTACTTTCAGACTTAGATCTAACAAAAAAGTATGATTGATAAATTGGATTGGGAGAACAAAAGATCATGGCCTTGAAGGCCAAGTAAGTGAGACTGTAGAATATTAGACAGGGTGATAGATGGACACTGTGCTTGGAAAATTTTATTCCATAATTTGTTCAAAGGATACACAGAAGCAGGTAGAGATAAAATAAGCAGGAGATATACACATCTTTGACCCTATTCTAATTAGTTAAGAATAAGCCAATAAGCTTTGGAAAACAATGTCATTGATCATTACTGAAAAACTAAGAGGGAGAAAATGAAAAACAAGGAAAAAAAAAATTCAGACAAATGGCACCCAGAGATGAAGAGATGGGAAATTTAGATTGATGTAAAATTCCTTAGCTAGCAAAATTAGAAACAATGGGATATTATTAATAATTAATAAATGTATCTGATAAATTTTGAGGGGTAGGCTGTCTTTAAATCCTTCATAGATGAACAATATTGTTATTTTACAAAAGCTATGTGTGTGGGTATTAGCATATGTTCCATGAATGTTTCCCTATTCTTTAATTTGTGATCATGAGGAGAAAACATTGTCTTTGTTAGTGTCTTTACTAACCTATAAAACAAATAGAAATTCATATTTGGTAATATCATTGTGAAATTTTTGTAAGATGTATGTAAGTTATGCCTGATGGTGTAGATATTCAATAAAGAATTTTTGTGGATTATTATTGCATTATTATTTCGGCAGTGTATTGCATTATTATTTTCTTTTAAAAGTACATTTAAATATTTGGTTTTATTTTTTAATTTTTTATTTTTTTAAAGATTTTATTCATTTGAGAGAGAGAGAGAGTGACAGAGAGAATATAAGCAGGGGGAGAAGCAGAGGGAGAGGAGAATCAGACTCCCCCTGAGCTGGGAGCTGGATGTGGGGCTCAATCCCAGGACCTGGAGATCATGACCTTAGCTGCAGGCAGATGCTTAACCACCTAAGCCACTCAGGTGCCCTGGTTTTATTTTTATAACAAGATTCAAAGGAGTTATTAAGACTTCCCTTCTTAGTAATTTTTAAGTATATACATCACTTTTTAAAAATTTTCCAACTGTAGTTTAAGTGTTATAATTATACAACAAAATAAAACTTTTTGAATAAGTATATAAAGCATTGATTTTTGTTTTCCAAAATCCAACATATATCTTTGCAAATGAGAACAGCATGTTTGGGCAAATGTTCTAAATGTCACTCAAAACAATAGTGTTACATCAAGAAATCTAAAGATCATTTGATTGTCTTTTTCCCCCTTGTAATTATCAAGCATTGCAAAAAAATAGCCTTCGTGTTTTGTTTTTTTCAATTGATTTTACTTTGCCAGGGCTGAGTCCTCATGTCAATATTCATATAAAGACCTTCTTTAGTACAAAAAAAGATTTATTTGCTCTATTATTCATTATGTTTTTTTCACTTTTTTTGAACACTCAAGATCACAAATGATCTTTAACTATTGATTCTTCAACTTCCCCTTCATGTTTGTTATCTTCACTTTTTTCCATTTAAAAAATTAATACCGAAAAGTCTCTTTGAGTTTCTTTTCTATGTGACAACCTTTTTATTTTTTTCATTTGCAGCATTATGTCAGTCTTTTACTTCTTCCTTTGTTTTAATCTCTTACATATTTTATTTCATGCATATTTACTTCATCTTTTCCTATCATCTATTTCTTTCTTAGATATTATCTCCTTTTGACTCTTTGCTACTATTTACAGAAGCTATATATTTTTATATGCTAAAGGATATAAAAGGGTTTATCCTGAAGTTTTTATCATATACTTTGAAAGACATTCTTTTCTTTCTTTGTGATTTTCAATGTTTCTGACATGGCCAAGTGCATATATAAAAGAAATAAACAGGTTGAATTGTAATTGGTCCTGTTTACCGTTTATTTCTTATTGTTAATATCAAAATGTATCTCAGATCAACCGAGGAAGTACAGGTTAATATGTTGAAATCTAAGTCAGGGTCATAGGTTTAAAGAGCAATCGTTAACAAATACTGCTATCTGGTTTCATTCAGTATCTTTCTATTCCCCGTTATTTTACTCAGATCAAACCAGAAATTATAATATCAATTTTCTTGGCCATGTGAAAAAATACTGTGAAAATTTAAGGGATTATTATCTTAATTTTTCATCTTTACAATGTTTTGTTCCTTTTACGGTGCCTTGAAGCAAAGATAGCATCTGGATTATTGGAGGAAGTTTCCATAGGAAACAGACTCTGAGACAGATTTTATACATGAGGTAATTATCGAAGGAAAGCTTTGAGGAAAAATAGATATGAGACCGCGAGGGAGAACAGGATTGGTTAGAGGAGATACTGTACTCTGATGCAGTTCTACTGAACAGGGAATCAGTTTGGCTTCAAAATCCCTATTCCAACTCTCATAGGTCAGGTGTTCTGGGAAATAGCCTCTGAACCAGAGATTGACTTGCAGGTGGCTTGTTGAAGGGAGCTCTCAGGAAACTATGGACTGGGAGAAGCAGTGTTTTCACAGAGGGAGAGACTGAACCGAGACACATTGCCTTCCCAAAGCTTCAATCATGTCTATAAGCAGCTGCAGCAGGGATAGGATTTCAGCCTTGTTCTGGACAGGGGTGAAAAGACTGGTTCTCTTAACCTGCATCAACCTTTATTGAACATGGGCCCTGTGATACTGTGATGAAATACATGTTTTGTCTTTTCCCTATTTCTGACACGGAGCTTCTAAAACTCTTGGCATTTCCTAAGTGATGTGAGAGTGATAAAGCCGTTTTAACATTCCTAACTAACCCCTATCAGCCACCCTGAGGTTACGTTAATGCAGTGACTTTTGGAAAGCAGTTAAGAATGAGGCTGGTTGCCAGGGGATTTAACCTGATCATTGGAGGGTTGGAAATTTCAGTCCTGCCTCCTGACCTCTGGGGAGGGGAGAAGGGCTGGAGGTTGAGTTGATGACCAGTAGCCAATGTTTTAATGAATCGTGCCCATGTAATGAAGCCTCCGTTAAAAACACGAAAGAAGGTTTGGAGAACTTCTGGGTTGGAGAACATGCAAAGATTCTGGGAGTATGGTGAGCTGGAAGAAGGCACTGAAGCTCCATATCCTTTCCCACGTGCTTTGCCCTTTGTATCTCTTCCATGGTGCTGCTGCTGAGTTATAGCCTACTACAATAAACTGTCTTCTAGTAAGTAAAATGTTTCTCTGGGTTTTGTAAGTCATATCAGCAAATTAATAGAACCCTAGGTGGAGGTCATTGGAATCTCTGAACTGCAGATGGTTAGTCAGCACAGGTAATAACCTTGACTTGCAACTGAGGTCTGGAGTTGGGGGACAGTCTTGTGATATTAAGCACTTAATCTGTGGGATCTGATGTTATCTCCAGGTGAATGGTATCCATATTGAATTGTAGGACACTGAACTGGTGTCTTAGAATCGTTTAGGGTGTGGAAAAAGGCCCCATAGTTTAAAATTGGTACTAGAATTATTTTAGACCCCCCTTCAAGAGGGCTGGTAACCTTGGATGAGATAGTTCCCTTCAGCCAGGGTCAGTTGGGGAGAGGGCCAGTTCTGCACCAATAACAGGCAATATTCCCAGCAGCTTGGGAGAATGAGTATCCTTGTCTCGATGGGGAACCACTATGTCTACTACAAGGATATAAAAACCATCAAAATATGTGTAATAGAAAGGCATATTTTTACATGTTTACTTATTTATTCTAGGATCTTATATACCTTTTTGCCTTATAACTCCATACTGACTGTATCCACAGATAAATACCACATAAAACTAAAATATAATTATTTACTTACAAGTCTTAAATAGTTTTGTATAATAACAATACTATTACTTTAAGAGTTACTTTTTTTATTTTTAAGAGAAAAGAGACATTTCTAAATTCTTTAACATGCCAGTAACTTATCAGGAGCCAGAACTGGAGAGCTGCACCTCACTGTTTCATGGAATGGGAATCTTCCCAGAGAAGGGGAAAAATGGAAAAAGTATTTCCATGTCAGAGGGCTGCAGGTAAGGCAAGAGAGAGACATGCCCATCTTCTGCTTTTTTTTCCCCCTCCATTTTCTTCTCTTGCCATTGAACTCCAAGGAGAGAGAAAATGTTAGAAAATCCCCAAAATTCAGGCAGCCAAGGATGAGTAATTTCACAATTGGGTTAGGAGGCACAGCTTGAAAGATCCTGACCTCTAAGCCATATCCAGTATGTCCTGGAGAGAGAGTCTATCATTTGCTGTAAAATGAGGCATAATTGACAGCCATACAGAACATTACTGGCTCAGAAGGTTCTATGCAGGTCATACATGCATTCCAAATATTCTAATGAGCCATGGTGAGGAAATGTGGAAGGGCTGAGAGCGCTGGACAACAGGAAGTGGTCTGGGGAAGAATAAACAGGTGGAGAGGGTGGATACTTCTGTGCTGGTATAAATTTCTGAGTCTACCGATGATGGCAATGGGTAATGTCCCAGTGATCAGCACAAATGAGCACACACACACACACACACACAATCAATCAATCAATCTGCAGCAAGGATTCTGAAGGATACTCCCCTATCCCAAGCACTCAAAAAGGCATCCAGGAGATGACCAGGCAGTAGAGGGAATCTGAGCAATTACATACAAAAGACTGAGTCATTAAAAAAAAAAAAAAGAAAAGAAACGACTTTGAACTAGGTTATAAAAGGACTATGAATCTGAATTGACTGCATATTTAAACGTTCGAACTGGAGGAGATTATGAGATTATTAATTCATAAATTATTTTGCCCAGTTTCCCAGGGAGGATAGAACAAGGAAAGTAATTAGTTACAGGACATGAAGGTGCCACATTTTGAATAGCATAAGTAGTTGGAGTGAATTTGTTATGCTATTCCAAATGTGCAGGTGAATTGACCTCACTTCAGCAACCTCATTGAATCCCTGGCTTTCTTTTATTTACTTGCTATGGTTAGCATATAAAGCACACTAGAATTTAAAAATAATCTCATCGACGGAGAACCATATTGATCCAAATCCACAAATATCTATCAGTTTTAAAATAAGAGAGAAGTATCTTCTTGAACTCAATAAATCTAAGGCAAAATTGCAGAAAAGTAAAAAATGAATATAAAAGCAAGTCATGCAATGTTGCAAATATATTTGAAGAATTAATGTGTCAAAAAGATGAGTTGTCTGGAATCTTGAATAGAAGGGCCTAAAATCAAACTGATCTTGTTCATACTTCACTGTCTGGCAGATACGAGAATTCCTGTCATAAGAAAAGAGTAATCTACGTGAGGACAAAAAGTGTATTTATTCATTTATTCAACCAATAAATACTTAAGTGCTTAAATAATTGAGGTCCCATGCTGTGCAGGAGGCATTCAAAGATGAATAAGAAAATGGGCATTGTCTCTAATCACTTCACAGTCTTCTGGGAGTGATAGACAAAAAGGAAAAGTATCTCATAAGGAATATCAAATGCTATAATAGATGTTGTGGGGAGCATAGGAAACCAATGGTTTGGAATGGTCATGGAAGGTGCTCTGAGGCACTTGTACCTCCTACTATAGTTAGGAAGTGGGCAGAATCATAATCAATTGAGGAAAATTATTGGCAATAATATTCCTAAATAAAGAATAGCATTTTGTATACTAAAAGACAGAAATGTTTTAATAGGGTATAACACCTTTTAAAAAGGACCTGTATTTCACATAGCAAGAAAAAAAATAGGGTATACCATGATGAAGCTTAACATATTCTTCTGAATTGTAGATAAAGACCAATTAGTAAGGAACATTTAATATCACAATAAAATATTTGAATTTTATACTTAAGGTATGATTTAAAGCAGGAGTGTGGTCTAACTATATATGCTCTTTAGTAAAAGCAATATTCTTGGATATGGAGGAGAATGATATGAACAGAAATAGGAATAGATTGTGAGGATATTAGAAATATATTCAGGTTTTGAAAATACAAGCATGATGAACTAATCTGAAGCATTTAGATTAACAGTAAGGAAAAATCTAAGAGTTAATTAAGTTATTGAGCAAATTGAATTTGCTGATTAGATGTAGGAAAATGAAGAGGAAGGACAAATCAAGGATGAGCCTTGATTTCTGCTTTTTTGACTAGATAGAAGTTAATGCCACTCCGTGAAGGTAGAATATAGAAGGAGCTGTTTGTTTGATTGTTTGTTTATTTTTCAGGGCAGGGTTGGTGAGAAGGAGGTGAGTCCACTTACTGTTTGATCTACCCTGAATATAATATGCTTAGGAATTACTCAAAATGTGGAACAGGTAGCCAGCTATATATGTCAAAGCTCAAGAGAATATTTAGTGCTGAAAATGTTCATCGTGCTCTTCTTTAAACAGTCAGTGGCATATGAAGTAATATGTGTGAGTTAGAACAACCCAAGGAAATGCTCAGAATTAAAACTGAAGAGGAACAAAAAGGGCAAACACAAAGAGAATTGAACTTTTAAATGGTGAATGAAGGGGAACAGAAGCTATATAAAGAAGAGAATACAAGTGCTGGAATTAAAGAAAGACAAATAGACTCCACTATTAGAGAAAAAGCATTGGAGATCAAGAGGAGGCATGATTTTAAAATAAAAGTATTGATTAATACCATTCTATACCTCAGACATGGTAAGCTAGAATTGAAAAGTATCCAGTGTATGCATGGGCATCCCGAGATAGGTGAAGTGATGGGAAAATAAAGAAAATAAATAAATTTTAAAGAAATTTAGCTATAGATTAGGAAACTGCATTTGAAGTTACACGGAAAATGACAGATTAAATTTCATTCTTTTTAAGACTGGGGATAAAAAGAATGGGGAGGGAAGACTATTAATAAAAAGCTGTGATATTAAAATAGAGAAGAATTGTTGACAATGATGCATTAGCATATGACGGTATTACTGACTTGTGCACAATAGGAGAATTTTTCTGTGGTAAGGGTCTAGATTTAGATGAGGCTACAGATACTCGTGGGGGGTGGGTGAGGGGGGAGATTTGGAAAGGTTTACATTTAATGAACTTTCTATCACAAAAGACTGTATAGTCCTCTGCTGAGATTATAGGGAGAATACAGTTCTGCATCTTTAAGAGAGTGGAAAACATCTAGAAAGGAAGTTTACAAAATGGCAGAGTCAACACACAGAAAGCCTGCTATTCAGTGGGGAGGACCAAACTAATGTTGTTTATCATGAATTTTTATTAGATCCAACTAACATGTTTTTGGAATTCCTTCATGTAGTGCTGGATAAATTAATCAAAGGCAAATCTTCTAGTTTTGGGTTGATACAAGATCAAGTGTCCCAAGAAGCTAAGATGGAGGACAATGACTTACTGGATTTTAGATCTAAGGAAACCGTTAAGGGCACAGAAAAAATTATGGGGTTTGAAGTGAGTAAGAAATAATAAATCCAGCGCAGAAAGAATAGATAGAAAAATGGTGATGTCAGGAGACAAGGTCTCTATCAAGTTGGAGAAGAGGAGCAATGGGAGGAAGAAGAGAGAGCTGGGCAGATGCTAGGGATTTAGAGTGTGATATAATGTTTAAAATGTCAAAAGTGGACTTTCCTAGAATGTTACCTAATAAAATAATCTCAGTGATCTTAATATAATACAGCTGGAGTTCATATAACAGATTGAAACAACCGAGCTAAAGGGCTACCATATTTTAAAGCCCTGAGTCCAGTCAGCTTTCCTTTTAAGCATCATGCTCTGATTTTAAAAAAATGCTAGTTGTTTAACATTAGACTATGCACAATTGTTCCTTATCTCAGTTAATTATTCATACAATGTTGAATTCTTATATTTTTTTGAAAAATTGTAGTAACCCAACTTTGCAGAATACTAAATAAGATATGTAAAACTTTCGTCCTCACTAGAGTTCAGAAGATGAGTAAATGTTACCATTTTAGGTATTAAATATGCAAAAATTAAATGAACTTAAAAATTACCTAGTATGTGGTATATAAAATGTAGTAAACATCAATAAGCAATAATTCATTCAAATGGTTATATTACCAGGTCTCAGAATCCTGTAGCTTGCAAATATAACCCAAAATTCTGAATCTGGTTCCTCATATGGTTTTAAGGTAAGCAGGGTCATTTAGGGGTAATGGAAACAAATGCTGGCAGTGTTTTAAAGCTAATTTGAGAAAGAGTTGCCTATTTAAAAGGTATTTGTATGATAATAGCCTCCCCTTATTCATTTGAAGTTTCATATAATTAGTTGTTGTTATTGTGGAAGAGAACAAAACATATAAGAAAAATTCACATGGGTATTCATGCAGAGGCTTTTGTGTTGGATTAATTGGAATCTAAAAGGGTAATGCAAATCTAAGTATATTTCATTACAAGGAAAAAAAAATAACACAATATGGAGATTCACCTGATTTTTTTAGTTCCTCATTACTACCAGCATCCTAATGATAATTTCAATTTTTAATCTTTATATGTCTTTTGTCTAATTTAATGGATCTGTTTAGGTTTCAGGCACTAATCTCAGAACTTCATAAACTGCTTCCTTTCATCAATGAAACCATCTGGGGATAAGTTTAGAGTATTTATTAGGGAGATTTTAAAAAGCACTAAAGCAATGCCTTAATTAAAATCTTATAAATTTATAAGTAGCAAGAAGAATCCTATTAATTTAAACCATTAATCTTTTACAAATGCTCTGCCTAAAAATCTTTTGGATCAAACCAGCTAGAAGAGTAAAATATTGTTGCTCATCTAACTTTCAGAATTGAAATTATAATAGTAAATGAGTGAGGCATATCTAAAGGATTAAAAATTGGTTAACAAATAGTGTCTTCACAGTATCTCCTAATTACTACCTTTTATTTTTAATGTACATTTTTGCCTATTACAGAAGTATTTTTAGCATAGTAAAGAAAATTTAGGAAGAAAAAAAGGGAAACACACAAATTATGCAGTTTTATCCAGAGCATAAATTTCTGTATTTATATTTGACTGGAAAGGCTCCTTCAGTACTGCCTAAGATATTTGCTGAAGGAAGGATAATCTTTGCAGAAACAATTGGATATCTATTGACAAAACAAACACATACCAAAAAGGAGAAAAAAAGAAGCCCCAAACAAAAACACTTCAACTTAAACATTAACTAAAATTAACTAAACATGAGTTACAGATTCAAATATACAACTATAAAACTTTTAGGAGTAAATATAAGTGCAAATTCTTGACATATAGGGCTGGAGGAAGATTTCTCAGATATGACACAAAAAGCATAATCCATAAAAAAAAAAATGGATAAACTAGACTTCATCAAAACAAACAAAAAGGGACGCCTGGGTGGCTCAGTTGGTTAAGCAGCTGCCTTCGGCTCAGGTCATGATCCCAGCGTCCTGGGATCGAGTCCCACATCGGGCTCCTTGCTCGGCAGGGAGCCTGCTTCTCCCTCTGCCTCTGCCTGCCATTCTGTCTGCCTGTGCTCGCTCTCTCTCCCCCTCTCTCTCTGATAAATAAATAAAATCTTTAAAACAAACAAACAAACAAACAAAAAAAACCAAAAAAAAAAAACAAAAGAAAATTTGCCAAATGAAAAACACTCAGAAACTAAAGGTGGTTAAAGAAAAAAAAATTTGTAAATTACATATTTCAAAAGTATGTAAGCTACATACTACAAATATGTAGTTTTGACAAAGCTCAAAAAAAATAAACAAAAGGCATGCACAGACTTTTCATGAAGAGGAGACACGAATAGCAAATAAGCACATGAAAATATGTTGAACATCCTTAACTGCTTGAGAATCTCTGGATTAAAACTATAATGAGATATTACTACACACCTTACAGAATGGCTAAAATGTGTTTGCTTTTTTAAAGACTAAATATTAACAAGAATTTGGAGAAACAAGTTCTTCTCCTACATTTCTAATAATGTAAAATGGCACAATCACTCTAGAAATTATTTGGAAGTTTTTTATAAAATCAAACTATACTTAAAGATAACCCAGGTAAAGGGGCTATTTAACAGTTATCCCAGAGAAACAAAAGCCTGTGTTCACACCAAGACTTATATATGAATGTTTGTAGGTTTTATTTTTCGTAGCCAGAAATTGGAAACAACACTGTCTTTCAGTGGGCAAATGGCCAAATAAATGATGATACACATGTATACATGGCATTTTAGGGGGAAGTTAAAAAAAAAAATACTATTGATACATGTTACAACTTAGATGGATTTCAAAGGCACTGTCTGTAGTGAAAAAAGCCCATCTCAGAAAGTTACATGCTACATGATTTCATTTACATAACAGTCTGTAAATGGAGAAGCTACTGAGAGCAAAAATAAATTAGTGATTTCCAAAATGATGAGGAGCAAGTGGGTAACTCCAGAGTAGAAAAAGAGAATTTCTTTGTAGTGAGGGAACAGTTCTATATCTTGATTGTGGTGAGGATTACATAAATAAGTCTTTATATGTAGAATAAAACTATAGCAAACTACACATGCACATGGATACTTACAAAATTTAGTGGAACTGAGTAAGATCTATAGTCTTGTGTTCATTAATGTATCAGTGTTTGTGTTCTGCTTTGATATTATATTTATATAAAATGTTACCACTGGGAAAAGTTTAGTAAGGCTGCACAATATTTGTACTATTTCCACAACATCCTCTAAGTTATGTACAAATAAACAAGCTAAGAAATCAAAGTAGAATAAAGAAAATTAACAGTATAGATAGAAATGGATTGATTTGAAAATAGATGCATTAAGAAAGATAATATAAAATGCTATTTAATTAAAGAAACAAATAAGATAGCCAAATGTCTGACAAATAAAGATTAAATAGATAATATTATGGAAATAAGGACACAACTAAAGATAGGGTATTTTCTAAGTTATCCTAAAAAAAAAAAAATACCTTTGAACAAAAACATGCCTAATGTATACGAAAACTTTTGAAAGACTTGATTTTTTATAAATATAAAATATAAAAATGAGATAAACTTTAAAATACTTTAAATACAAGATTTTTTTTAAATATAAGATACTTTAAAATATAAGATCGGTTTGATCTTAAAATAGTTGAATCAGTTTTTTAAATCTACATACATAGCATTATCCATGCTAGACAATTCAGAGGTAAATTACACAAACTTCCAGGAATGGAAATAAGCTATTTTCTACTAATGTTACAGAGGTTAGTTCCAAAGACAATGTGTCTAATTCTGTTACTGGGCTAGGTTAATTCCTCACAAGCCCACATCAGTGCATATAAAATAGCTATACCTTACTATAATCTCTGTCATGAACAGAGAAACACAAATCGTGAATGCAGTCAGACAAAATAAATCACATGTATGCAAAATTGAAATTCAGGAGGAAGATACGCTCTTCTCAGGACAAACTAAGAAGTGTTCATATATTAGAATATCAATTAGTACAATATATATGCTGCACTAAGTAGAGTAAGGGAGACAAATATCATATCAAGATGTGTAAAAAGTGATTCCATTAATTTACTATAGGTATATACTCATACTTTTAAAATCATTCTTAGCAATGGAAATATAGAAAGGAACTTCCTTAGCTGGAATAAATAGACAAGTATATAAAATAAATATATTTATCATTGGTAAATATTAAAAAGGAAAATTTATGGGAAAATAAGGATATTTCTTACACTGCTAATAATAATTGGTAGAATAAGACAAGAAAAAAAATCACAAAATATGAGTTAGAAAGGATGAAGTCAATAGTCACTTTTCACAGACAATATAACTATGACCAAGGAAACTACTAGAGGAACATATGAATTATTGGAGTTAAAGAGAGTTTAGCAAGTTTGGGAGTATGAATCAATTTTGAGAACTCAATTATATTCTTATGTATCAGCTATAAGCAGTACATAAATAATATATCACTTTTTAATATCCCATTTATATAGATATAAATATAATACAGAAATAAATTGAATAATTTATTGAAATAAATATAATACATAAATAAATTGAAATATATATAAGACTTTCACATAGAAAATTACAAAATTTTAGAGAAAAATATTTAAGATAACACAAATAAATCAAGAAATATTTCAAAGCCCAAGCACCCAAAATCTATCCAATGTAATTCCAAACAAAATTTCAAAAGTTCAACAAGATTCATGGAGCATGAGACATTTTATTTCATTTAAGAGAAAAAAATTACCAGTATCAGTAATATATATTATTTGTATGGGAAAAAAATCTATGCTTTATAAATAGCTTAAAAGTGAGAAAAAATACATAAACTTTGAGTACTTGTAGGAGAAGTATAGGAGGTTATATCTTTTTAATATGTTTTATATAAGGAAAAATTTCCTAAATAGAAAGAAATTTAATAACTTGTAAAAGACTGAGTCAATAAAAACAATTCATATAATTTTATGAAAAGCTATAGCTTTTTTCCATATGAAAAATGGGAGAAAAAGCTATAGACTTGGAAATGACATATCTAAAAAATGTAAATGAAAAAGGATTAGTATCCATCTGGAATATTTCAAATTTTTCATTTGCTTTGGGCATTCTGAAATGTCATAGCTAGGTGAGAATGTTTAAAAAAAAATACTAGTCATTCACTTTCACATGGTATTTGGCTCAAAAACTTTTATTTCTCTCTTTCACCCGAGAAATTTTCTTGTTTCTCCATTTATTTCTTCATTGCTATTTTCTCTATGCTTTACTTTTGCAAATCCTTGTAGATGTGTTCATTTCACAGATTCGTTATATGTAAATCCTTTAACATACAACCTGGAAATTTCTGGACTTTTTCATCAGTTCCTCAACACATATATGTGAATTGGCAGGCCAAATGAGAGCTTTCCTTTATTCTGTACTGAACAGGTCACCATGGTTACCTCTCGTCTTTCATTCAAGTAAAGCCTACCAGTCTATATGCCTTTCTTTCCTGTAGAGAGATTGAAGATGTTAAAACAGGCTGCTGTGAAAAATGGGGGTTAAAAAAAGAGGAACGAGTTGCTGATAGATATTCATATCCATATGTAAATATATGAAAAAATGAGGATCAAGAAAATAGGAAAGAATTAATTATAGATGTTTGTATATACTAATTATATATGTGTTATATGTATATATCAGTAGGAAATGATTATATATGTATGTATTATGTATGTCTTCCTATGTATATATATGTTATATCATATATATCACATATATGTGTCAGCCTGTTTTACTGTTTTATCAGTTTTTATCTCTCCACAGGAAAGATTGGCTGGTAGACTTTACGTTACTTGCATGAAAGGGGAGTGGAAGCCATAAACTGATTCAGTGGAAAAGGAAGAAGAGTTCTCATTTGCTGTGCCAGTTCACATTCTGAGACTCTGTCTTTCTAAGCATATCATTTAGTTTCTTTAAAGGGTTCATATGTGGGGCGCCTGGGTGGCTCAGTGGGTTAAGCCGCTGCCTTCGGCTCAGGTCATGATCCCAGGGTCCTGGGATCGAGCCCCGCATCGGGCTCTCTGCTCAGCCGCGAGCCTGCTTCCTCCTCTCTCTCTGCCTGCTTGTGATCTCTCTCTGTCGAATAAATAAATAAAATCTTTAAAAAAAAATAAAAATAAATAAAGGGTTCATATGTGCTTAAAGCTAAAGCTGCAACAAATGCTGTGCAAGTAAGATTGTAGGTGAGGAGTATTCTTTCCAAAGACAATTCTTAGCTCATCCCTTTGATCTTTGGCCCAATAAGGATTTCACTCATTACAGATGTGCCCATGTGAAGACTAGCTGCCAGTATTGCTCCTTCCTTCTCTTGGTAGGCTCTTAACTGTGTTACCTCTAGGAGCTCCTGGGTGGCTCAGTTGATTAAGTGTCTGACTCTTACTTTCAGCTCAGGTCATGATCTCAGAGTTGTGCGATCCAGCCCCACACAGGGCTCTGTGCTGGACATGGAGCCTGCTTAAGATTCTCTCGCTTCCTCTGGCTTCCCACTCCCCATCACATGCTCTCTTCCTGTTCCCCTCAATTGTGTTACTTCTAAACAAGTTTATGCATTTAAATGATAACTTCCATTTTCAGTGCAGAAACATATCTAAATATTTGTAACGATAATGTCTCCAACTCTCGTTATCTGAACTTTTCAAAGTATTATTACTTTATTCTGCTATATGGAATTTTAAGTCTATAGTATTTAGATAGGGAGAAATAGTAATACATTTGCTTAGATTTCTATTTTTAATCAAAACAGTTGTTGGGTTGCCTAGGTGGCTCAGTTGGTTAAACATCTGTCTTTGGCTCAGGTTATGATCTAGGGTTCTGGGATCTGACTCCCATGCCAGGCTCTCTGCTTTCCCCTCTCTGCTCAGCAGGGAGTCCAATTTTCTCTCTCCTTCTTTCCCTCCCCCAGCAGGTGTTCTTCCTCTCTCTCTCTCTCTCAAAAAATAAAATAAAATAAAATAAAATCCTTTAAACAAAAGTTGTTTTGGGCTCCTGGGTGGCTCAGTGGGTTAAAGCCTCTGTCTTCAGCTCAGGTCATGATCTGGTGGTCCTGGGATCAGCCCCACATCTGGCTCTCTGCTCAGCAGGGAGCCTGCTTCCTCCTCTCTCTGCCTGCCTCTCTACCTACTTGTGATCTCTGTCAAATACATAAAATAAAATCTTAAAAAAAAAGTTATTTTATTTTTAAAGTTAAAACATTTATCTTTTCTATTCAAACTTATTCTATTTATATTCATTTAAATGAATCTGTCTTTAGGAGAATATTTGCCAGAATGGAAACAGAGTAACTTGGCCTGGTAATTATGACAATAGTTAACAGTTTTGAAACACTTAATATTTTTGTCAACCATGATGCTAATGCACCTTATGAATGTAGCATTTAATTACCACAACAAGCATATAAAGTGTATATTATTTTGTTTTTTTGTTTGTTTGTTTTTCTGAAAAAGAAACTAAGGCTAAGGAAGTTTAAGTAATGTACTCATTATCTCAAAGCTAATATATAATAAATGGACAAAAATAAGTCAGACTCTACAAACTTTCTTCTCTTGCAATAATTTTTCTGGGGCTTTTTAACCTGACATGGATTTGGAACTTTTGTTCTTTTGGGGCATTTCCAGCAACAATATATATCTCAATATATATAACGATATACATATTCCTATATATCGTTAAATAGGAAACCAGGCACACCTGTGTAAAACCAAAAAGGAAATGTCAGTGAATAGAGAAAATGGAAGTGGGAAAAGGAGGGAGAGAAGGCAGCAAGTATTATGGTAAAAGAAGAGAAATCACCATGAATTTCTCTGTCCTAAGAAAGTTATACAAAAGCTCACTGCTACTAAATTGAAGACTATGTGTCAACAATAATTAAAATAAAATAAAACCACAAATGCTTCTAAGGGTTCCCTAATCTCCTGAACTGTGTGTAACTGTGCTTGTTTCTACCTTTGTCAATTTCTGCAAACTGGCTAAAAAGGTGAAAATTGGAATAGCCAATAGATGTCTGTGATCACAGGAGAAATGACAAACCCAGCACTAGTCTGAGCTGCTCTGCATGCACCACTGGTGCTCAATGTAATTTTGTGATTAAATCCAGATGCTTCTTTCTACTTGTAAAATCATATTAAAGAAAATATAATGTACAACATTAATCATGTCATTTTACTTGATAAATCATAAGGGGTTCTTCTAAATAATCAAAGCCACTAAATAATCTAAAAACATAAATGCCATTAAGAGAGAGTAAGTGAAATTCTCCCATGGGTTAACAGTTCAATTAAAATGGATATGCTTCATCAACACCTGCAATTTGCAAGACAGGTAGATTAGGTAACACCATCCTTAAGGTAATGGAGAAAAAAGTCAAAGTAGCAGCATCAGCATAAAGGTTTTTAGAGATGGATTCTAAATTTTAAATATTCAAGCTTAATTTACAGCAAGCCCTCTTCATTAACAAACTTCAGGTATAATTTCAGTGATGCAAAAAATTTTATTCAATGCCGAGCATATAGTGTTTTTTGAAAGAAGTGTGTTACGAATCCATATATGTGAAATATCTCTCCATTCACAATCTAATTGGGAAAAGATTGTGTGTGTGTGTGTGTGTGTGTGTGTGTTTATAAATACAAAGTTCAAATTATGTTATAGACACATAAAAAATATACTTAAGCACAAAAGCTGAATAAGCTGTTCCTGGGGAAATCTTCAGTGCTTTTTACAAGAATTTTCTGGGTTGTAAGGGAAACATGGAATTTTGTGAATTCTATTCATTTGAGTTTACTTCTATAAAAAATTACTACATTAAATTACTATTATTTTCTGGGACACTACAAGAGAAAATGTTAGTGTTACCAGTGGCTTTGGGGCATATACACTTTTGTGAGAGTCTGACAGAAATAAATTATTTCAAATATAATGTGATATTTTGAGATGTTAATAGAGAACTAGTCACAAATGGGATTATGAGGTGTAGTAAGAAATCAGGTGGAGACTGGGGTATTGGAGTTTTAGGGAGAGGTGTTTGCAAAGTCATGTAGGTCTGAAGGGGCAACTACTTTCATCCTCTTCCCAAACAGTGGGTATGGTGAATGACCCTAGAGTGGGCAGCTTTATGAAGTTGGATTTTTCTGGGACAATTAGAGACAGTGGTTTTTAATCAGAAGAATGGTTGAGCTGACTTTATTTTTCAGGAGTTTATAAGTACAGAACAGAGAAGAGGAGTCTGGGGATTTAAAGCTGACGAAGACCTGTACTCATGCTCAGAAAGTTTAAAGAGAAAAGCCAGGATTTTAAAGACGTTTTTGTAATATAATTGATGAAGTGTGAATAAATTGATGTGAAGTGGAGAAGGTCGGAAAGAAAAAAGTAAAAACTAATTTTAGTTTCTAACATTGGTTATAGTGTCATAGCTAGAAAGCATCACTCAAAATGTGGTATTGTCACGTGGTGATTGTAGTTAATAATACTGTATTGTAAACTTGAAATTTGTTAAAAGAGAGTAGGTCTTAAGTGTTCTCACTAAACATTGACACATGCGCGTGCATGCACTTGTGCACAGATGGTAAACATCTGAGGTGATGGATGTGTTGATTAACTTGATTGTGGTAATCTTTTCACAATGTATATGCCTATTATATGGTACTCCTTTTTTAAAAAGCACCTTGTATAACCTAATATATGCAATTCCTATTTTCTAGTCATACCTCAATAATCTGGAAAAACATATGTACATGATATGATTTGGAATGGGTTCCAAAAATGCCGTAAGGTCAGAGAAAATCATGAAACAAAACCAATCACTATAACTATTCAAACAAGGTATTTTTTTCTCATGGAGGGGGAAAAAGTATGGTATGGTCAGGTATTGCCTATAGAATGTGAGGGCTGAGGGCCATAATAGATCTGAGATTTATGCCATTTTGTGGATTTTTAAAAGAGATTTTATTTATTTATTTGGCAGAGACATAGAGGGAGAGAAAACATAAGCAGGGGGAATGGGAGAGGGAGAAGCAGGCTTTCCGCTGATCAGGGAGCCCGATGTGGGCCTCGATTCCAGGATCCTGGGCTCATGACCTGAGCCAAAGGCAGCCACTTAATAGCTGGGCCACCCAGGCAAACCATGTTGTGGATTTTTTTTTTTTAAATGTTTGAGATACTTGTAAAATATACAAATGGAACTGTCCTGCGGGCAACTGAAATTCTGCAAATAAACGACAGAAAATATTGAGTCATCACTACTTAGATGCTAGCCAATGCTACAGGAATACTTGTAACCAGTCAAGTAGAAATTATGAATCAGAAATAGAAGGTCTCTTCTATTATGTAAAGGCTTATCAGTAGATACTTTTAAGATATCAGTTTAAATTTGTTGGAGAATTTGAATTCTCATGACCAATTTAAATCAAAGAGCTAGTTTTTTTTTCTTCCTAGCTTATGCAATGGCAAAGTGGTTTTCTGCATTAAAACATGTAGGTAATACTCTGCATTGAATTTATCCAAAGTATTTCCCCTCAAGACCTAATCTATCAGAGGTCAGGAAAAGAAAGCAGTAAAATTGCTTGCCATTTATCTGTTTGGGGAGCCAACATTTATTCAGAAGCTAATTATGCAATTGTCATTGTTTGCTGTTATCAGAGATGTGAAAAGTAGTACTGACCATTAGACTCAGGATGAAATAAAGGCCTAATTCAGAACAAATGAGAAAAGAGGGCAGTTTGTAGAGAAAACTTTAATAGTAGTACCTTTGCTATGACTCTCTCTTGGCTTCAGGAAAGACAGATAAAAAACTAAGGAGAAGAAAGTCTTCTAAGCACATGTCAGGGCCTTACTCAGAGATGTAGAAAAGGGAAAAACATTGATAGCACACAAGATGGCATTTCAATGATTTGCTTCTCTGAGATCTTAATTGTATCTGGCTTCTCATTCACAGTCTGTATCACCAACCTCTTCCCCCAAATGACCGAGTTCTTCCCTCTTCTAAATAAACTGTATGTGCTTGTTGCCATGTTAAACTTTGATTCAGATCCTACTTAATTTCCATAATCTTTTTATGCCCCTACATCTCACTTAGATAATGACCCTTTAGCTTGAATTAAACCATATACCATTGATCATTTACTTGTTTTCTCTTGGAGTTTAATTTAATCATTCTAGTTTAGTTCAAAAGGACAAATAGATTTCCACACAGTGTTTGGGTAAGGTATCTATTCAATTATGACCTTACTCATTATTATTGCCTCTGCAAGTTCTGCTTTTCCTGTTCCTCTCTTTCTCTCTAGCATCTTTCTAGGGAAATGCCATTAAGCCCGAATTTCCTCACATCACCCCTCCTCCATCCTCAGAAGCACACAGTTGCACTGAGCTATCACTCCTTCCATTGCAAACATTGCACAACTCTCCATATTTGGGGACTCCTTTGGGACATTTTAGCAACTTGGTTAACATACAACTTCCTGGATTGGTATCTACTACAACTTAACTCTTAATGATACATGGATATAAACAATCTATACATTGTTATTACATTGCTGGGTATAAAAGCTATATCCTCAGCTACACTGATTTTGATATTTTATATCTAGACCCTTAATGCCACAAGCAATGTTGTTATCAAATCTTACAAATACGGGAATGGGGAAAAGACAGCCCCTGAAGTAGGGAGATAACCAGTACTCTGAGGCAAGGAGAGCAAACAATGAAACAGACACAAAGCAATGCAAAATTTTAAGGCTTCATAGCAGTTGCAGTTTTGAAGCTAGTAGTATGAGGAGCAGGTAGACACTCATAGGTATGCCCTTTGCCCAGGGACTCTGAGCACTTTTTCAAAGCCATTTGTTCATGGCTGATTTCGGTTTGTGAGGAAATAACTGATACTGGTCTTACTGATCTCAGCACACAAGCCACTAAATCTGCTGATCAGAAAAAAACAAAAAACTTCTATTCCCACATTTATATCACATTTTCTATGGGTCTTATTTTCAGTTCCAATTCCCTTGCACATGAAAGAACTTTGATTTGTGGTCAGGTTTGCTAATAATCTATATTTAGCTACAAACCTTTGCAAGAATTTAAGTATTAAGAATTGCTTAATATTTGAATTTACTTTTCATTTTGCCTCATAGGTTGAGTATATAATTCTGCATTTATCAGTTCCTTTGAAAAATGAAGAATGACTTTCTCCAAGTCTACTGCCAATGACATATATCCTAATGCTGTCTGTTAACCCCTCCTACCACCTACCCATTCATTTTCATGAGTTCTGTCTTCTATTTCCCATCGACTTGTTCACATATGCCAAAAGACCTGTGGTTCTTTTATTTTCAAATCATTGTTATTCAAATAATGTACAGAATATTATTTTTCTAGAAATAATTATATTGATATTTGTCTTAGCTTGGGCTGACGTAGCAAAATACCGTAGACTGGATCACTAGGCAACAGACATTTATTGGCTCACAGTTCTGGAGGCTAGAATTCCAAGACCAAGCTGCCAGCCAATTTGTTTCCTAGTGAGGATTCTTTTCCTGTCTTGTAGATGATCTCCTCTGTGGCAGGGAGAGAGAGAAAGAGAGAGCCCTCTGATAGCTCTCTTTAGGAGAGTATTAATCCCGAGGGCCCATCCTCATCATTTCATCTAACCTTAATTAAGTCCCAAAGGCTTCATCTCCAAATACCATCACACTGGGAGTTAGGGCTGCAACAAATAAATGGGATGAGGGATATGAACATTCAGTCCTTAATAATATTTACATTCAATTTTATAGTAAGTTATATAAATTTAGTCTCATCACTATTTAAACTATTTCCAGAATTCTCTGTCATACTTGTTTAGGGCATGACATGGCCAATGTAAACAAATAGGTTTTACTGATCTTTTTGCTATTTCTTTTATATTTTCCAGTGATTCTATTCAATAAGGTACATGAATGCTATTTATGAGTCATTGTGTATTTGAAAAAATTTTCTGGTTCTCATCTACATTAACAATAATTTAATTTGCTTTGGTGTTAGAATCTCCAAAACGTACCCTCTCTCCAAAGCTTTCTCCATTGTTTCTTGGCTTTTACTGTTGGAAAGAAGTCTTAATTTAATCTGATTTATGTGTGGAATTTAATCTTTCTTTTTAAGTGTCTCTCTGCATTTAGGATCTTAATTTGTTCTTCCAATACTGACAACCATAACAGTCACATCTTGGTTAGGATGTGTTTTAAACAATTTGCCTGAAACATTGTAAATACTTGCAGTGGGTATACAGAAATTTACTTCAACTGGGAAAAATACTTTTTTTTATATTTAACTCTTAAATTATTGCTGTTTGTTCTTCTCTTCCTTAGAAAGCCTGTCCCTGCTAGTGGTGGTTCTGAGTCCCTGCAGCTCCACACATAGCAACTTTTTTGGTTGATATTTATTTGAGAGAGAAAGAGAGTGGACAAGCAGAGGGATGGTCAGAGAGAGGGAGAAGCAGGCTCCCCGTTGAACAGAGAGAGGGCGAAGCAGGCTCCCCGTTGAACAGAGAGGCTTGATCCCAAGACCCTGAGATCATGACCTGAGCCGAAGACAGACACTTAGCTGACAGCCACCCAGGCGCTCCTGTCTCCGTTTTTATATTCTGTGGAGTTTTGTGTTTGTCCTCAACATTTAGATTTGATTTTTGAGAGGAATTTTTCTCCTGTTGGTCATTCCCCCTGTATATCATAATTTTACCATTGTGTTTTACTTTCTTCAAAATACTTTTCTTTTTCTTTCTTTCTTTCCTTCCTTCCTTCCTTCTTTCTTTCAAGATTTTATTTATTTATTTGACAGAGAGAGATGCAGCGAAAGAGGGAACACAAGCAGGGGGAGTGGGAGAATGAGAAGCAGGCTTCCCGCTAAGTGGAGAGCCAGATGGGAGGCTGGATCCCAGGACCCTGGGATCATGACCTGAACCAAAGTCAAACGCTTAACAACTGAGCCACCCAGGCGCCCCTGAAAATACTTCTTTATCTCATGAGTCTTATTTCTTATCTCATTCAGGGGTATTTTTATCTGCTGAATTCTGTTCATTTCTACCCTTGTTCTCTGTTCATGCCTTTCTCCTTTTGATTTATTGAGGTCATTCTGTTGGAGTTTTATGTTCTATTAGGGGTGTTAAATCTTTGTCCTGAGTCTTTTTTTTTTTTTCTGAATTTGCAGTAAATAATTTTTATTGTTCTATAACACCTCTCAGTCTTGAAAATAAAGGTCCAATCTGCCCCCTCCCACCAGACTCCACTGGCTACATAAATGCAGTAAAATATTTAAAGATTATGTTGGCAGCAAGACCAGGTATTCCTCTGGGTGGGGGAAAGAGAGAAGGTGAAACTGATTTCTAGAATCCAAGTCGATGTTCCTGTCCATGTACATGTTTCTAGCGTGCATTATCCTACTATAGACTTGCTCTTTCTTTCTGGCCTTTCTATCTTTCACTGCATATTTCTTCTAGTTAAATGATTTACTTATAATTGTTAAACTAACCTAACATTTTCCTCTATCTGTATTATTTTGGTAATCTGAAATTCTCATCCTTCCCTCTTCAAGCTGAAAATTCTGCTTATTCTTAACTCTTTTTCTGACAATAGCACAATCGTTTGATGATAACTTTTTTCCCAAGGAAGTATTGCGTCATCCTGCTCTGTCTCCTTAATTGTTCTCCCTTGGTGGTCAGTGGCGAGGTTTGGATGTGGTGGAATAAGATTCGGCTCTACCACATGCTAACTACATGTCTTAGGTAAGTTATTTCATCACTCACTTAGCCTCTTTAAGTTTTATATTCCTTGCATGCAAAATTAGGATTTTAATACTGCTTCCCATCAGGTTTGTTTTTAAGAGCAAATGAACAAACCATGCAGAATTGCATATATATGGCCCCTGACATATAAATAACATGAGCCTAGCATGAGTTAGCTAGTGTCATTCTTCTGAGCTGCTGACTTTAGTGAACTGGTCACAAGAACAGAAACAATAAGTTTTGGGACAGAGCCTCACTTTCTGAGGCTAGGTGTAGTTAGAGAGACAAATCTTACCACTAAACAGTTGATCTTGTTTAAATGAGTTAAAGCTCAAAAATACCAATGTGTAGATACTTTGTCTAACTTGATCCATAAACACTGAAAAAATAAAATAAAATCTTAAAATAAAGAAATAAGTAAATAGATCCATAAATTCCTAGTTAAGAGGCATTTTCCTCAATTAAAACTGGGATTAATACTTGTTTTTTTTTCTTCTTTTTTGTACATGTTTGTATAAAAAATGATTTTCAAATTAGAAGACAGACCAAATGAGAGGTTCTTATTTTGACTTCAGCACTCCAAACCTGCCATTTGTGCTAGCTGACTTTCATCATCTACCAGACCATGAGGGCTCATCTTTCTGTTTTATTTTTCCTTTCCTAATTTACCTCATGTAGTTATTTTAAGTCACCTTTACCCTGTTACTCTCCTTCTTTAGACTTTAAGATTCACTTGAATAGACTGTGCCACTCTTACTTCTTTATGTGCAAGATATAATAAAACAGGCAAAAATATGTACATGCACAGACATGCCCTCATATTTAGTTGAAAGAAAATGCATTATTTAGATAGATGCCTCATGCCAGTCTACAGTAAAGAGGAAATATTTTAGATGATTGGCTTTTAAAAGAGGATAAGAAGAATCCATTATCTATTTTTTTTTAAATATGACTTTTTATTTCTTAAACTAAACTAAAATTGTCCACAGGTTATCCTTTCGAATTGCTTTGTTTACACATATCAGTCAACTTTCTAAAGACTTTAAATATTCTAATAAAAAACAATGGCTGAGCTTCATTTATCGTAAATTCTAGGTAATACCCCAAACAAATAGAATATGTATTACATCACACTCAAAAGTGAGCAAATAATTAGCTATTAGTAGTTTTATTATTTAAAAATTTCATCATAAAAATTTTAAAAATAAAAATTTCATCATAGTTATACTTTAAACGGGGTGAGAGCGAGAATCTTTGTGTTAACTGCTCTATTTTTGGTACTAAGCACAGAGCACAAGAGTAAGCATTCCATTGATGATTCTTGAATGACTGAATTAACAAATAGGTATTTTAATTCTAATAACCTCTCTAATCCTATTCAGTTGATTACAGGATTAGAAAAGGTGAATTCTCTTTAATAATGACTTCAATAACTTGCTCTTAAGAATCAGTGTTTAGTGTAAGGCTAATTGTAAATCGTAAACTTATGGAGGATGATCCAACAAGGTAATACTGTTCTTTAGACGCTCCTGATAAAAAGTAGCACTACACGCACAAAGAAAACAGAGAAGCAAAAATATACAAACTATGTCTCAGAACAAATTAAAAAAAAAAAAAAAAAAAAAAAACTCTTGTATTATTATCTGTGCTTCCACCATGGGCTCAATTATCCACAAGTTCACCATGTAGAAATTGCATTGAGACTCTAAAGAGTGTTTTGAAAGGTTCCCACTCACATTTCATGGGGATTCTAATTAGATTTTTCAGTTCCTCCAGAAGCTGTTTTAGTTCTGTTTCACCGTCTTCAGTTCCATGTATTATCCATTCCTCTCATCATGGTACCGGGGTAAGAAGACAGTTCATTTCGTGAGGATTTTAAAAGAGCTAGGATATAGTCCACAATTCTGCGGGCCAGAAACGAGCCAAGTTTGACTCCATCCCTTCTCTGAGTTGATGAACACATCTTTCATTGAATGGTGAACCTCAGTGAACAGTGGTTCTCATTCTAATAACTGCCTCATCTTAATAACCAACAGAGATTGCAGACTTACTCAGAATGTTCTGTGTATTTCTAATGTTTTGCCAAAAATCAGTTTTTCTCTTTTGCTCTAAAAAACTTTGTTAGACCAAACTTGCTAGAAGTAGAATAATTGATCCCTTATATAGAGAACACCTCTCTCTCCAGCCCTATCTTTGTTCCATAGTATCTAGGACCAGTTTTTGATCAAACTGAGCATAAAGTAACATGATACATTGAGCATATGGAATTTGTGGTAATGAACTGTTAAAAAGTCAGTATACATGTGAGAGAAGTGTTCGCTAGAAGAGTTTTAAGAAGTTTTGAAAAATACCACTTTTGTAGTACTCATGTTTAATTTCATTGTGTTTAGCAGGGTTTTTTTGGAATCCTGTCCTAGCACAGTTTCTCACAAAATTTTCTATTAAAATTTTCCAAATCCCCCAAATTTGGAAATCTGTAGCTAAAAGAAAAGATCAATTGTTCAGCTATTGTCATCTTCTCTATTGAATACTATTGCATAAAAAAAAATCAAATAAAAATAGTCCTTAAAACAAGGAATGTAATAATTATATTATATATATATACTATATTATATTATATATATTATATTATATGTAATTATATATAATTATAGATGTTCAATTTGAAATAAATTAAAAGATTAAAATCTATATTCAACATATTTAAACAGATTTATTAAGATAAGTGACTTTTGAATAGACCAGGAATAACAATACATCCTGGAAAAATTATTGTTACCGAAACAACAAAAATTAAATTAATCTTACATTCATTTATCCAACAAATATTCAGTGTATACCTACTATGTTCCAGGTGCTTCTCTAGGTTCTAGGAGCTTTTCAATGTCTAGATTTCATAGAGTAAGCAAGGATAATAAATAAAAGAAACAAATTGTGATGTATATGATAAAGATATGAAGTAATGTACCAGAGTGTTTGCTTTAGTTTAATCAGAATTTTCTGAGGAAGAGATAATTGACCTATGGTCTACTAGGCAGGTACTGTCCTTAGAAAAATCCATATTTTATTAATAGAAAGCAAGTATCTGCAGGGTATAAAATATATATTAGTCTTTGGAATTACAAAATTGTAAGAAATATAGTCCCTTTACTCTAGGGACTTGCAAAATGGTTGCAAAGACCTGGCACTTGCCCTCAGGTCTAATATAAGGAAATGGGCTTAAATAAAGTTGCTTAAGTTTGTGTGTACTATGTTCTGGTCCTGTTCTGAAATTTTTCCATATTCCAGCACTTTTAATCCTCCTATAACATTATGAGGTTGACCTAACTATCATATAGGAGGAAACTGACAATAAAAGAGAAAGTTTAGTGGTGTCACAAGTATGATAGTACGCTGCACTGAAATTAAATTCAAATAGTCCAGCATATAGTTCACACTCCTAATTTATAGAAGGAATTAATGTTATGAATACAGTACTATAAAATTATTTAAAAATAGATTTCTGACTGAGGTCCTCTGAGGAGTCATCAAGGTATATTTACTCTGCTGTGAGCACCTCATTGTCTTTCCAAGGAAATGTGAAAGAAAGAACCTTTGGAAATACTTTCAGTACAGCAGTGACAGCGATCATGACAGCGAACTGATAAACCATAGCTTACATTATGATTATGAATGAACCTCTGGTTCCACCTGAAAATTCTCTTGGGTCATTTGCAATGTATCAATAAAGGGTTAATATTATACTAATAAATATATATGAGTAATGATTTAAAAAGAGACATGGTTATTAAGCAATAATAAAAATATGAACAAATGTTTTATGTAAATATGTTCATTCTGAAGAGTAATCAATAGGGTGGCAATTTAAATGTAAATCATGTTCCAATAACATTGACAAAGGAGAGGAAAAAGAGAGAAAGAAGGAGGAAAAGAAGGGAGGGGAGGGAAAAGTGGGAAAGAAGAAAAGAAAGGAAAAAAAATTTCAGCCCTCCAGCTATGGCAAAGACTCACAAAGCAGCAACCTTCACATATTGCAGAGGAAGGAATAGCTGAACAATATCTTCAAAAGCCTATTTAAGGTACATATCCTTTGGTAGGCCAGTTTCACTTCTATGACATAAAAAACATACATGAATATCTAACTTCAATGAAATAATTTTTAAATAACTCATAATTTAAAGAATTTCATAAAATATAAAAATATTAAAAATATTAAAGGTATATTTATTGATATATAGTCTATTCAAAATAAAATAAAATTAAGAATTGTATATACACATTTACCTTTGTTGCCTGTAGAGGAAAATATATTGTTTTTATTTGTCAGAGTCAAGTTTATTCATGTTTGTTCAAAAATGTAGTGAATGTCTGCCAATTCAACCTTCTTTAACTCTATTTAATATATGACAGTATAACACAATTATTTTTTATGAAATAGATCAGCTTTAAAATTGCTTTATTGCACATTTGAATGCATTTAGTATAGTATATCCGTTTTAAAGTCTGGTTTAATACAACCATTTTCTCCATCATTTAAAATGCATCCTCTACAACTTAGGTATTGTTGACTTACATATTTCTAGCATTAATTTTAGTTCTTTGTTTCTTTTAAAAATATTTGCTAGAGATAATCTGTGCAAACATATCATTTGGCTCTCCCTTATGTTTTTAATTAATCTTTTCATATGGAGTTAATTGTAGAATCACATTGAGTTCTGAGAAACAGCACAAAAGAATCATGTGAATGCTTTACTCATTTTCTCCCAATAAGAAATCTTGCAAAACTATAATATAGTATCATTGAATATTGACATTAATACAGCTCAAGATACAAAACATTTCCATCATCCCAATGATCCCTCATGTTTTCCTTTTATAAGCACACCCACATCCTTTCCCTTCCCTGTTCCTAAACCGTGGCAACCACTAATTTGTTCTTCATTGCCATAAATGTTCTGGTTCAATAATGTTATTGTAATAGACTTGTATAGTTGGTTAAATTTTGGGATTGGCTTTTTTCATTCAGTATAATTCTGTAATAGTTCATCCAAGTTGCCATGTATATTGTTTCCTTACCTTTATTGCCTGGTAATATTGCACAATAGAAACATTTCACAACCCGTTTTACTATACACCTATCTGATTGTATTAGTTTGTTTCAAATTTGGGGTTATAACAACAACAACAAGAAATTTGACATTTAGAAACTGTTAAAGTCATGGAATATATGAGTTTCTGAGATTGACTCTTTTCAGGAAGCATAGTGTCCCCAAGATCTATCTAAGTTGTTATACGTATCAATATTTTGTTTATCTTTGAGTTGATATTGCACAGTATGCCTGTGTAACGATTTACTTGACCAGGAATCCATTCAAGGACAGAGTTGTTTCAAGTCTTTGGCTACTACAAATAAAGCTATGAACATTCATTTACAGGTTCTAATGTGAACATAGGTTTTCAGTTTTCTGGATTAAATGCCTAAAGTATAATTTCTAGGCCAGACAGTAAGTACATGATTAGTTTTATAGGTAACTGTCAAGTAATCACCAAAGTGGCTATATCATTTAGTGTTCTCACCAGCAATGAATGAGTGACCAGTATCTTCACATTCCTACCAGCATTTGATTAAAAAAAATCACTATTTTATTTTTAATTTAAGCTCTTCTGAGAGCTGTGTAGTGATAACTTGTGATTTCATCCTGAAATTCACTAGTAGTTACTAATGTTTTAACATCTTTCCATGGGCTTATTTGCCATTTGTATACCCTGTTCAGTGAATGTCTGTTCAAGTCTTCTTTCCCATTTTCTGATTGGACTTTTTAAACTAAGCATTGAGAATTCTCTATATATTTTTGAGATACAAATCCTTGACAGCATAAGAGATGTGCAAATCCTTTTCTTCCATCCCATAGCTTGTTTTTTTCAGTCTCTTAATAGTGTCTTTCGCATAGCACAGGTTTCCAGTTTTGATGAAGTCCAATGTACTCTTTTTCTCTTTTGTATTTTGTGCTTTTGATGTCAAATCTAAGAAGTCCTTGCTGGCCTCAGTTTGAAAAATTTTCTGCTAGTTTTTGTGGAAATTTTCATAGTTTTATATTTTATGTGTAAGCCCAAGAACCATTTTTTTATTAACTTTCAAATACAGTATGAAGTTAAAGTCAATTTTTCCCTCTCTTTTCTTGCTTTTTGCTTATGGGTGTCTATTTGTTTAAAAGACTATGCTTCCTGCATTGAATTTGTTTTACTGACTTTGGAAAAAAAAAAATCATTTGAGCATATTTGTGGGTTCTCCATCCTGTTTCATCAATCCATTATCTGTCCCTCCGGCAATACCACACTCTCATGATTTCTATAGCTATATGGTAAATCTTTGTATTGGGTAAAGATAGTCTGCTCAACTTATTCTTTTCCAAAGTTGTTTTAGATATTCTGGGGCCTGTATCTTTCCATATACATCCTAGAATGTGTAAGCAGAAAAAAAAAAAGTTGCAATTCTGATAGGAGTTTCATGGACACTATAGGTAAATTTGTATAAAAACATCTTTATTACACTGTGTCTTTCTATCTATGAATGTGATATCCCTTTATATTTATTTGAGATATCTTTTATTTCATCAATATTTTATAATTTTTAGTATATAGATACCATACATGTTTTACTAAGTTTATGCCATGGTAATTAATTTCCTTGAAGCAGTTATAAATTATATATTGTTTTAAAATTTGGTTTCCAGGGGTGCCTGGGTGGCTCAGTAGGTTAGGCCTCTGCCTTTGCCTCAGGTCATGATCTCAGGGTCCTAAGATCCAGCCCCACATCAGGCTCTCTGCTCAGCAGGGAGCCTGCTTCCCCCTCTCTCTCTGCCTGCTTCTCTGCCTATTTGTGATCTCTCTCTGTCAAATAAATAAGTAAAGTCTTTAAAGAAAAAAAAATTTGGTTTCCATACATTCATTGCTAGTATATAGAAATGTAATGTGTGTGTGTGTGTGCGCGCGCGCACGCACGCACGCGCACACGTGAATGCACACTATTTTATATGCTGCAACTTTGTTGAAATCTCCTACTAGCTTTGAAAGTTTTCTTTCTTGTACATTCTTTGGGATCTTTTACATGTATAATCATCTCATCTTCAAATAGGAACAGTTTTGTTTCTTCCTTTGCAATTTGCAGATTTTTTTTTTTTTTTACATAGCCTTACTACAGTGGCTTACTTTCAGTTTTATATTGACTCAGAGTGGCAAGAGTGGACCCTTTTTGTTATATTACCATTTTAAAGGAAAAATATTAAATATTTCAACATCATGTGTAGAGATAGCTTGAGCTTTCTTCTCAATATCCTTATCAAGTTGCAGTAGCTTCCCTATATTCATAACTTAAAAGGTTTTTTTTTATTATGAATTGATGTTACATTTTAGCAAATGCTTTTTCTTGCTTTGGTATGATCATATAATTTGTCTTTTTAACCCGTTGATATCTTGGATTACATTTACTAATTTCTTAATGTGGAACCCACCTTGTGTACCTGCAATAAATCCCACTCAGGTATATAATACTTTGACACATTGTTAAATTTAATCTGCTAATATTTTTTTAAATAATTTTGTGTCAAAGATCATGAGAGATACAGGTGTGTAGTTTTTGTGTTTTGTTTTGTTTTTGTTTTTATTATCTGGTTTTGGGATAAGGTAATATTGTCCTGATAAAATGAGTTGGTAATTGTTGTCCCCTCCCTTTTTTCCCCTTAAGTTGTCCAATTTAAGAGCATAATGTTGTTTATAGTATACTCATTACTCCTTCAATGGCTGCAGGATACTATTTATTCCTGACACATTGACTTATCTTCTTGCTTGCTTTTGATCTCTGTCAGCTTTACTAGAACTTTTTTTCCCCATTTCTTTCCTTTGTTTTTTAAGAACCAGCTTTGTGTCATTGATTTTTCTCTACTAATTTCTTGTTTTCAATTTATTTGATTTCTATTCTTTGTTATATCCTTTATTTTGATTAAAATAAATCCTTAATTTTGATTAAAAGAAAAACCAAATGAAAATAGCCCTAGTGATTTCAGGTAGGAGCTAGATGAATGATTTGGGACCTTTCCTCTTCTTAATACATACATTTACTTTTAAAATTTTTCATCTCAGCACTGATTTACATGCACCCTACATATTTTGATACATTATATTTTCATTTCATTCCATTTTCTCTATATATATTTTAAATATTTGATTTCTTTATTTGAGAGAAAGAGAAGGAGAAAGTGAAAGCAAAAGCAAGAGGGAGAGCCAGCAGGAATTGGGGGATGGGCAGAGGGAGAAGCAGACTCCTCACTGAGCAGGGATCCCAATGCAGAGCTTGATCCCAGGACCCTGAGATAATGACCTGGGTCGAAGACAGACACTTAGCTGACTGAGCCACGCAGGTGCCCCAATTCTACATATATATATGTGTGTGTGTGTGTGTGTGTGTGTGTGTGTGTGTGTGTATTTTTTTTTTAAGATTATTCATTCATTTATTTGACAGAGAGAGAAAGAGATCACAAGTAGGCAGAAAGGCAGGCAGAGAAAGAGGGGGAAGCAGGCTCCCTGCTGAGCAGAAAGCTTGATGCGGGGCTCGCTCTCAGGACCCTGAGATCATGACCTGAGCTGAAGGCAGAGGCTTAACCCAATGAGCCACCCAGGTGCCCCTACATGTATTTTTAAGTTACTCTGAAAGTTCCTTTTTTACCCTATGTATTATTTTGTTGTATTTATTTTAATTTTCAAGGATTTAGATATTTTTCTGTTTTCTTATTTTGATTTTTTTTATGGTCAGAGAATATATAGTGGTCTTATTTGTTTAATTTTTTTGTTGATTATTATTTTTATTTGTTGATGATTTGTTTTATAGCCCAGGATATAATATATCTTAATGATTATTCCATAGTGCCTGAAAGAAAATGTGTGTTCTATGTTTTAGGTTAGAGTGTTCTATAAATATCAATTAGAATGTCTTAGTTGATTGTGTTGTTCAAAACTTTGGATCTTTGCTAACTTTTGTCATAGCTCTATCGGTTACTAAGAGGGGAGTGTTGAAGTCACAAACTTCTGTTGTGGATTTGTCTATTCTCCATTTTTGCTCTATCAGTTTTTGCTTTATGCATTTTGAGGCTCTGTTGTTTGGACACACATACGTAGGACATTTGTATTGTCCCAGTGGATGAAACTTTTTTGTTTTGTAATACCTCTCTTTATCTTCGTAATTTTCTTTATTAAGAAGTATATTTCATCTGGTATTAAAGTAGTCACTATTGCTTTTTTCTTTTAAATTAATGTTTTCTTGGTATATTTTTTTCCTAATCTTTTACATTCAAATTACCTGTATTGTTAAATTTCAAGTGGGCTTCTTTTAAACAACCTAGAATTGGGTTGTGATCATTTTTTTTCCCTCCAACTCCTAATACTATTTGGCTTTAATTGCTATTAGGTCTTTTACATTTAAGGTCATAGTTGATATATTATGACTTCAGACTGCCATTTCATTACTTGTTTTCTATTTATTTCTTCAATGTCTTATTCCTCTGTATTTCTTTTCATGACTTTAGAAGAAAGTGCTAACTCTTTAATATCATTTTGGTTATTAGTCATTTGCATACTTTTCTTTCTGGCTTTCTTTCTTAAGTTTCTCATACACATTCTGTCAAGAACATGAAATTAACTTTAACTCCTTGTCTAGCTTGTGCCTTTATCTGATTTAGCAGATTTTGTTCTCTTTGCCTAGAATATCCTTCCTCAAAAGTCCCTCTTCACTACATTCTATCTGTTCTTCAAGATTTAGCTCTACATCTTATTTTATGGGAAACCTGCTCCGTCCCATTCATTCCAACCTCACAACCTTATGTTCAACCTTACACTATGTAGGCTAAGAGTCATTCATCTACATTTGTATCTCATTCCATCTTTTCTTCAATTTTAGCACATGCTGTGTTTTAGTTATTGTTTACTTATTCTTCTTCCTCACCAGACACGGGGCCATTTGAAGTGTTCGCCTACATCATACTATTGTCTGTATCTCTGTCACTTAGCACTGTGCCTGATATGTAGAATTCACTTGATTATAAGTGCTGATTATATGAACACATTAAGGTAACTCACCTACACTCAACATGATGAAAATACGTAAACAAATATTATTTTTATTGTTAATTTTTATCTTCCCTATTTAGACAATAAAGTGGTAAATCAATAAGTAGTAAAGGAGTTGCAACTGTGTACCCAGTACTGAATTGGAAAGAGCTGGAAATAAATAAGCCAGCTCCCTATCCTGAGGTTGACAGTAATTTGTTTGATAAGGCATGTTTATACTACAAAACTACAAGACTATCCAAAAACTGACTGGAGTTCAATGACACCTGAGTCAGTGAGCTTGTGCACTAATCAAGAAAGGAAGGATAGAAAATGCGAGTCTGGAAGCAGTGCTTTTCAAAATGTAATTTGCTGTCTACTACTAGATTTACAAACTTATTTTTTAAAACAGTTTATTTATAGTCAGGACCAACAACAAAACAGAAGAGGTTTTTATGCAAACTTGGGAAGTGTAGTTGAAGTTTTGTGCTGTTTTTTTCTCCTTTACAAAAAGAGGGTATTGGATAAGATCTCATTCCTGAATGTTAAGGAAATAGGAAACAAAAGTCTATGTATTATAAAAATTGGGGACCTTTGAAATATAAGCAGAAATGTTACCAATTTGCCTATAACAATGGAACAATATTTTTTATTGATGGAAAATACTGTACTCCAAGATTTTCAATACAAAATATTTCTCATGAACAAATATATCTAAACAGTGTCCTCCCCAAAGCCCATAAACACCTCTGAAATATTCTCATATTAATGATCTTTAATGATGCACTTGAATAATACCTAGATGACTATAGCACTACTTAGAAAAGAAACACACCTCTCAAACTAATTAGAGTTCTTGAATGACATTGAAAGAGGGAGCTGGTTAAATCATTTCTCCAGCACTAGGTTTAATTGACATAGATATAATGCCAGTGATAATTTTATGCAATTGCAAGATCAGGAGTTTAATATATTTGGCAGTAAGGCTGGGATTTGCTTTCTCTGACAGTGTTGAATAAACCTCTCTAATCCTTTTCCGTTAGCTTTCCCTTATTTCTCAGCTTAAATTTAATAACAGGCTAAAAAAAACCCCCAAGATTCCACTAGTCTGCTCAAAGCTTAACCAGAGAGAGAGAGAAGATGTTATCTCAGAAAGGTTGTGGCTCAGAATAATTAAAAAGACTAATGGCAGGATCATAGGGCTAAGTTTATAATTCCCCTTGTACATCATAGAGGCACCATCTCTCATAGTAAACGCTTTATCTACTTTCCTCTTGCTTCCAAATCACCAAAATGAAGGCAACAATCCAAGAGGGATTGTATGATTATAGTTTTACAAGATGCTTCAAAATGTTTTGTTGGATGTTCAATTTGTCTCACATATGAAGCTTATTTACTCATTTATAGGTCATGCTAGAGCCTTGCTATATAGAACTAAGATATTTTGATATAGTGAACTTCTATAGCAAATTTCCTGTAACAGTTAACGCTTTGTAGTTTAAATTGTGATGGTCTATCTGGGCCATTTGGCAGAGGTTATAAAAAGCACAATTTTTATTAAAGCCTCTGAAATAGGCCAAATGATTTCCAGTGAAACAATCTTTTTTTTTACTTTGTTTCCATTGTAAATTAAAAACTACAGAGCGCAGACAGGTCTGAAGTCTAGATCTTTGTATGTTTGGGAAATTCCTGCTTTCTGTAAGTTTGTTTTATGCTTTTCTTTCTGACTCATTGAAAAAAATGCCTAGTTCGTAATTTTGTTGATCAGTATTATATAGGTGTTCATATACAACATTCTTATTTTTGTTGTTTTGTAAGGCTTCTATAATTATACTTCTTATTAATACTTAGACCCAAGAGTTATTTCATTGAATATATATTTTTTATTTTGATGTGGCTCTTTTTCTTCTTTACAATCTATTTTTAAGCATACTTTAGGTTAAATGTGGCCATGGAGTATAGCCTCTGAATTGTTTCATTTTAAATTCATTAAGGTTTTCTTTGTGGTCTAAGTATAGTTTGTTTTTTTTTTTTTAAGTACAGTTTTTTAAAAATAAATATGACATGGGAATAAAAAGGCGAATTGTAGAGTACAATTCATTACATAATTTTCAAGTCTTCTGAAATCAAAGAATATAATCTGCAATATGCTTATTCTTAAGAAAAAAATAAGGGCATCATTTTAATAACAAAAATGGAACAAAATACCTAAAAGGAAATGGTTAGATAAATTTAATGACATACAATAGGATAATATGCAACCATTAAAATTCATGGTATAGAAACATCACCATGATATATTATTAAGTAAGAAAAGCAGGTTATGAGTTTACAAATTATCTTTAAAAAATACATTTTGTTTTTCTCCACAATTCAACTGTGAACTTGAGAACAATATATAACAGCAATAATAAAGAATATGGTTGAACACAATCTTATGAAATGAGAAGTGATTCTATTTACTGCTACTACTACGTTGTTGTCTTCTCCCCCTCCTCTTCCTCCTTCTTCTCTCCCTCCTCCATTTCCCTTTCCCTTTCCACCTCCTCATTCTTCTCCTCCTCTTCCCTTTTCTTCTATTTCTTCTGATACAGGAAGGGAGAATGGTTTGAATTTGACAATGACAAATAAGGGCAGTGGCACGTGGATCTTATTCCAGGTCTAGTGAGTAAGTTCTATGGTAAGTAGAGTTAACCAAGATTCTTAGGGGGAGGTTCAGATTGCCATTAGGATAAAGCTTGAAGGAAATATTTAGAGTACATGATGAAAGTATAAGGTATGTAGCTGATAATGGACCATGAATTTCAGAGGACATATGGAGATGGTTTTAGGATATGAGGAAGGATGGAAAAGTAGACAGAATTGTAGATATACAAAACATGTGAGGATTATTGTGAAAGCTGTAAGATGTTACTTGGGTATGGTAGAGTTTTCTTGAGACATAACAGAAAGAAATAATTCTGGTTGAAGGCAAATTATGGTGTTTGCGTCAAGATGTAGGGATGGGTGTCTAGTGCCCTCTCTTCCAGTGATTGGGTAGACAGATGGCAAGAACTGATCTTCAACCCCATGTGGCTGTTTCTTCTCATTTCCTTTAAAGTAGCAGAGATCTTATTCCTAGTGTATATTTACTATCTTGATGGCTTGCAGAATTCTGGAGAACCTGGGCATTATACTAATCACACAGAATATTCTTCATCTTATTAAGTTATGCCTGTATCTGTGCATATATGAAAATACTTACAAAATTTCACTCTGTTTTGTTGAAAACTGAAGGTGATACATTGAAATCCTGCTGTTTTTTGTTTTGGTTTTTGTTTTTTTTCTAGAAATGTCTTAATTTTTTTACCTTTTATTCCAGATGCTGCTTTTTTCTTTTACCTCAAAGTATATAAAATTAACTTCTCAGAGAAATTATTAATTTCTTGCTCTTCTTTAAAATTCTATCTTCTTAAGATTTTAACTTTTGAAATGCTTCTGTGTATTCCATCCTTAAAGGGGATAAGTTGCCATCCCTTTTTTCTTACCCTTTATTGAAGTGACAGCTTTTATTGTTTATATGACTTAGTGAATTTTCTGTGGGTATGGAAGTTAAATTTTGGCTGGGAATCATTGACATATTTTCTTGCATACTTTTATGAAGTGTTTGGATGCACTCACAAATCCGTCACAGGTAAAAATTTTGAATTTGTTTTATTTTTTAAATTTCAGGGAATATTTCTCCTTTATGGAGGTAAAGATTTTCCATAATTCATTCTTAAGGCTATCAAATTGGGAAATGTTAGATTGACAACCGCACTATACTTTTTTTTTTTTTTTTAAAGATATATTTATTTGAGAGAGAGAGAGACCGAGCAGGGCAGGAGGGTGGAGCAGAGAGGGAAAGAAGCAGATTCCCTGCTGAGTGGGGAGCCCAGCAGAGGCTGGATCCCACCACCTTGAGATCAGGGCCTGAGCCAAAATCAAGAGTCAGATGCTCAATGACTGAGCCACCCAGGCGCCCCAACCATACTATACTTCTAAAAAATAAATGTATTATACTTTTTTTTTTTTCCAGCATAACAGTATTCATTATTTTTGCACCACACCCCGTGCTCCATGCAATCCGTGCCCTCTATAATACCCACCACCTGGTACCCCAACCACCCACCCCCCGTCCCTTCAAAACCCTCAGATTGTTTTTCAGAGTCCATAGTCTCTCATGGTTCACCTCCGCTTCCAATTTCCCCCAACTCCCTTCTCCACTCTAAGTCCCCATGTCCTCCATGCTATTTGTTATGCTCCACAAATAAGTGAAACCATATGATAATTGACTCTCTCTGCTTGACTTATTTCACTCAGCATAGTCCATCAACAGATGAATGGATCAAGAAGATGTGGTATATATACACAATGGAATACTATGCAGCCATCAAAAGAAATGAAATCTTGCCATTTGCGACAACATGGATGGAACTAGAGCGTATCATGCTTAGCGAAATAAGTGTATTATACTTTTTAGAAAATTTAGCTTTGCTTACACCAAACATTGCAATTTTTTTTTGTTAAATAGTATAACTTATTTATCAATTCATCAGTTATATCTTGTGTTTATACTGTGTGCTGGGCAGAATTTTCAGTGTCTAGAATGTAATAGTAAATACAACAAATTATAATTCTTGCTAAAGTCCTTTACTTTGAAATCAATGAGCGAGGGTAGAACAGGGAAGCAGAAAATAAGTAAAATAATATAAAATAAACATAAAACAACCAAATTTAATGGTGTGTTAGAATGTAATAAATGTTATGAAAGAAAGGGAATAGGCTGAAATGAATCAGGAGTGTAGGAGTAAAATTTTACAGAAGGCTGTTGTCAGGTCTCACTAATCAGGTGATATACTTGGGCATATTGGGGAAAGTTCAAAACAGACAAAGGGAGGAGGCACAGAAAATGCCTAAGGGTGGGATATGACTATCATGTTTGATAAACAACAGGGAGGTAATGGTGGCAGAAGTTTAATCAGCTGGTTAGAAGGAAATGAGATCAGAGAGGTAATAGGGCCACATAATTTAGGGCTTTATAGACTACTGCAGTGATTTTATGCTAAATAAAAACTGAGAGTAAATAATGATTTATTTGAATAAAAAGAGAATAAAGAATTCTTGAGTTACTAAAAGGAAGGAGTTGCCACCAGTTAAAGTGGAGGAGATAGTATATTTGTGTGGGGTTGCTATTAGATATCTTAGTGGAGATGTAGGTGGACAATTGGACATAGGATCTGGAGTTAAGGAGAGAGAGTTAAACTAAATGCATTCTACTTTTAGAGTTGAAACAAGGAGAAAATTTTAAGTAAACAATGCCTGAGCAGAGACCTGATGGCCCAGCAGGAGTGAAATAAGACAGAAGACAAAAATATAAAGCTAAACATATGCTCTAAGTGTCACAGTATGTCAGGAGCATATAAGTTGCTTACCCCCAGTGCTTGTTTCTATCTCCTACCACTCAATTACTTAATTTCCTTTTATAGAAATTATTTATTTAGAACAGTTTTAGATTAATAGAATTATTGCAAAGACAGTACAGAAATTCCTCCAATTTTCTCTATTATTAAAATTGTGTCAGTTTCCTATTGCTACACTAATAGCAAACTTTATGGCTTAAAACAACACAAATTTATTGTCTTACAGTTGTGTAGGTCAAAATCCTATAACCAAGGTTTAGCCAAAGCTGTGTTTCTTCTGGAGACTCTAGAGGAAAATATACTTCAAATCTCTCTCCCAATCTCTCTCTCTCTCCCTTTCACCTCTGTTTCCATCATTACATCTCTAACTCCGAGCCACTAGCTTCACTACTACTCCATTTTGCAGTACCACCTGGTATCCCATAGAATAAATTTTTCCCCACTAACTTGTTCATGTATTTACTACTGAAAACACCTCTGGCATCTGTGGGAACCAGGATTAAGTCACCATTTGCAAGTCCTTTCTTTTTTCTCCCATCACTATAACTAACATGATTTATACTGGTTCAAAATGACAATGCCAGATTATCCATAAACGTGGTTTATAACAAATGTTTAAAAGTCATTGTGATGACATGGATGGAGCTAGAGAGTATTATGCTAAGAAAAATAAGTCAGTTAGAGAAAGACAAATACCATATGATTTCACCTATATGTGGAAATTACGAAATAAAACAAATGATCATAGGGGGAAAAAGAGAGAGAAAAAGAGAAAAAAAAAAGCTATGAAACAGATTCTTAGCCATAAAGAACAAATTGATGGTTGCGTGGGTGAGTGGAGAGTTTAAAAAAAGCGATGGAGATCAAGGAATGCACTGGTGTTGTATGGAAGTGTTTAATCACTAATATTACACTATATGTTAACTAGAATTTAAATAAAAACTTGAAAAAATGGATAAGTAGCAGGAAAAATCATTGATGGAGTTTTTAAACAAAAATTATAATTCTGTATATTCTGTATTCTGTAAAACATACAAAGTTAGAGATGCCTTAGTACAAAACTAGAAGTAAAGAGAAGCTGAAAGAGATCCTTCTCTCTCCTCTTTGTGACTCCTATCAAAGAATTAACTAATAACCCAAGATTTCCTATCAATAGAATATAAAATTCCTAGACTAATCCACTGTATCAATGGACCTCAATTACTTTATTGTATATTGTATCAGTTAAGGAAGAAAAAAAAAAATTCTCAGAGGAGGAGTTAAGATGACAGAGGAATAGGGAGACCCTAAATTTATCTGGTCCCTCAAATACAACTAGATAGTTTTCAAATCATTATAAACACCTGAGACTCAGTCAGAGATATGAGAAAAGAAATCATACAAGTATACAAGTAGGAAAGTAACTACCATTTGGAATGTAGAAGGTGTGAAGTTTGAATCTGGTGTGATATAACTGAGGACACAGCAGAGGGGAGAGAGCCTGCTTAAGGGGGATACTGCAAAGTATTATATAAGCAATGGAGTGCAAAATCAGAACTTTTAGAAGCCTGCTACAATGGGGAATGTCCCTGGCTTAAAAGTGCTCAGGTAGTGAAATGGGGTGGAATCCCAGGTGTGACATCACGGTCTCAGGATTTCCAGGGTCACAAGAAAATGGATGGCGCCTGAGTACAGCACAGTTCCCAGGCACAGGAGTGGGGAAGTTGGCTGAAAACAGTGAGTCTAGGTGTTGGCTTTGTGCTCCATGTGGCCATAAACTCTGAAGTGCTATCAGGTTATGTGATACCTTTCCTGGGAGGGACCCAGCAAAAGGCAGAAGTGTGGCAAGAACCCCCTCCACTGGGAGGAACAGTGCAGATCCATGCCACAGGAATATGTAAAATTTAAGAGTTTTGGAATTCAGTCACATGCCTTAGATAAAGACACTTGGTCAAGGGCCAGGTGAACACAGAGTTCTGGCATAAATGAAGAGACAAGAGTGAGATGTTCTGTGAGAGCTCACTGAAGAGTGGGAGGCTGTGAATTTTCAGCTCCGGGACTAGAGAGCAGGGTAACACCATGATCATTCCACCCATCGGTGCTGAAAGCCTTCAGGGAGTGAAATAAAACCACCTAGTGAAGTCTGACCTTGCTTACAATGAGTCTTGCCTCCCTTTGTACTGGTAGTGCATTTCCATTAGGCCAAGTCCACCTGAGAATCAATGAAACAAGCCCCTCCTCCCAGAAGACCACAAACAACTTGCTCACACCAATTTTACTGATCATAGAGAGCTGCAAAGCTTAAGCTTTAGGGAAAAACAGTATGTAGCATTCTTTGTATTTTTATTCTTTAGTCTTTTAGCATTATTTTTAAGTTATTTTATTATTTTTTCAATCATTTTTTAATTATTTTTAATTCTTGTTATGGGATTTAGTTTCTTTTATAAGCACACCCAGAATCTAGCTGTTGTTTTTTCCTTTTCTGTTGTTGTTATTATTGTGTTTTTCTCTTTCTTTTTCTTTTCTTTTCTGGACAAAATGACAAGACAGAAAAATTCACCCCAAAAGAAAGAATAAGAGGTAGTACTCATTGCCAAGGATTTAATCATTAAGAATATAACTAAGATGTCTGAACTGAAATTTAAAATGATTATAAAGATACTAGCTGGGATTTAAAAAAAAAAAAAAAGCATAGATGACACTAGAGAATCCCTTACTGTAGAAATAAAAAAACTAAAATTAGGCAGACAAAAATTAAAAATACTATTACCAAGGTACAATCCCAAGAGGAGGCCATAAAAATGAGTATGAATGAAAAGGAAGAGTGTATCAGTAATGTAGAAGATAAAATGATGGAAAATAAGAAAGCTGAAAATAAGAAAGAAAACTAGCAGATCAAGAAGGGAGACTTAGAGAACTTAGCAATTCCATAAAGTGAAATAGTATCTGTATTATAGGGTCCCTAGAAGATGAAAAGTGGGAGAAAGAGCAAAAAGTTCATTTGAACAAATTATACTGAGAACTTCCCTAATCTGGGGAAAGACACAAGCATTCAAGTCCTGGAGGCAGAGAGAACCCCCTTCAAAATCAGCAAGAGTAGGTCAACACCTCAACATAATTAGTGAAGCTTTCAAATTTCAAAGATAAAGAGAAAATCCTGAAAGTAGGTTAGGACAAGAGGTCCTTAACCTACAAGGGCAAACATATAAGGCTGTCAGCAAACCTGTCCACAGAGGCCAGAAAGGACTAGCATGATATATTTGACGTGCTAAATGGAAAAAAAAAAAAATGCAGCCAAGAATACTTTATCCAGCAAGGCTGTCATTCAGAATACAAGGAGAGATAAAGAGTTTCCAGAACAAACTAAAACTAAAGGAATTTGTGAACCCTAAACCAATCCTGCAAGAAATATTAAAGGAGATCCTTTAAGCAGAGACACACCCTAAAGTAAAAAAACTGGAAAGGAATAGAGATGATTTACAGGAACAGTGATTTTATAATACAATAGCACTGAATTAATATCTTTCAATAATTACTCTGAATATAATGGAATAAATGGTTAAATCAAAAGACATAGGGTATCAGAATGGATTAAAAAAAAAAAAACACAAACCATTGATATGCCACTTCCAAGAGACTCATTTGAGAACCAAATTGAAAGTGAGGTGGTGGAAAACCATTTCTCATGTTAATGGAAATCAAAAACTGGAGTAGCCATGCTTGTATCAGACAAACTATATTTTAAACCAAAGACTGTAAGAAGAAATGAAGAAGGACACTATATCATAGTAAAGGTGTATATCCAATAAGAACATCTAACAAGTGTAAATACTTAAGTTCCTAACAGAAGCAGGCAGATGTATAAATCAATCAATAACAAAATTTTAAAACTTCATTGATAATAATACAATAATAATAAGAGACAGCCCACTCACAGCAATGGACAGATCATCTACACAAAAGGCCAACTAAGAAACTAGAGCTTTTCATGACACACTTGACCAGATGGACATAACAGACATATTCAGAGCATTTTATTCTAAAGCAGCAGAATCATTCCTTTCAAGTGCATATGGAACATTCTCCATAATAGGTCACTATTGGGTCAGAAATCAGGTCTCAACAAGTACAAAAATACTCAGAGCATATCACACATATTTTCAGACCACAATACTATGAAACTTGAAGTCAACTACAAGAAGAAAGCACTACAAATACATGGAAGTTTAAGAACATCCTACTAGGGATTGAATGAGTCAACCAGGAAATTAAAGAATTAAAAAATAAAAACATAGAAGCAAAGGAAAATATGATAGTTCAAAACCTTTGGGATGCAGCAAAGGCAGTCCTAACAGGGAAATATATAGCAATACAGGCCTTCCTCAAGAAATAAAAAAAGTCTCAAATATACAACCTAACCTTATACTTGAAGGAGTTGTTGAAAGAACAGCAAATAAAGTCTAAATCCAGCAAGAGAAAAGAAATAATAAAGACTAGAGCAGAAAACAATGATACAGAAATAAAAATAAAAAAACAGTACAACAGATCAAAAAACTAGGAACTGGTTCTCTGAAAGATTTAATAAATTGATAAACCCCTAGCCAGACTTGTCAAAAAGAAAAGAAAAAGGATCCAAATAAATAAAATCATGAATGAAAGAAGAGAGATCACAACCAACACCAAAGAAATACAACTATAAGAGAATATTATGAGCAAGCATATGCTAACAAATTAGGCAATCTGGAAGAAAGGGATACATTCTTAGAAACATATAAACTACCAAAACTGAAATAAGAAAGAATAGAAAACATGAATAGACCCATAACCAGAGAAGAAATAGAATCAGTAATCAAAAATCTCCCACAAATCAAGCGTCCAGGGCTCGATGTCTTCCCAGGGGAATTCTACCAAACGTTAAAAGAAAAAATTAGTATCTATTTTTCTGAAACTGTTCCAAAAATTAGAAATGAAAGGAAAACTTCCAAATGCATTCAATGAGGTCAGCATTACCTTTTCTCTGAACCAGACAAGGACCTCACTAAATAGAAGATTTAGAGACCAATATCCCTGATGAACATGGGTACAAAAATTCTCACCAAGATACTATCTAACAGGATGCAACGGTACATTAAATGGATTATTCATCACAACCAAGTGGGAGTTATTCCTGGGCTACAGGGGTGGTTCAACATCTACAAATAAATCAGAATAATGCACCACATTAATTTAAAAAAAGAACAAGACCTTAATGATCCTCTCAATAGGTGCAGAAATAGCATTTGATAAAATACAGCATCCTTTCTTGATAAAAACCTTCCACTATGTAGGGATATAGGAAGCATACCTCAATACCATAAAAACCATATACAAAAGTCCCACAGCAGATATCATTCTCAATGGGGAAAAGCTGAGAGGTTTTCCTCTAAGATCAGGAACACAACAGGATGTCCACTCTCACCACTGTTGTTGAACATAGTACTGGAAGTCCCAGACTCAGAAATAGGACAAAAAGAAATAAAAGGCATCCAGATCAGGAAAGAAAAAATCAAACTTTCACTCTTCGCAGATGACATGATACTCTACGTAGAAAACACAAAATATTATACCCCAATATTGCTAGAAATGATACTTGAGTTCAGCAAAGTCATGGGATTTAAAATCAATATACAGAAATCAGTAGCATTTCTATATGCTAACAATAAAGCAGAAGAAAGATAAATCAAGGAATTGATTCAATTTATGTTTGCACCCAAAACCATAAGATATCTAAGAATAAACCTTACCAAAGAAGTAAAGAATTTGTACTGTGAAAACTGTAGAACACTTACAAAAGAAATTGAAGAAGACACAAAAAAATGGAAAAAACATTCCATGCTCATGAATTGGAAGAACAAATAGTATTAATATGGGGGGAGGGTCAAGATGGCAGAGAAGTAGCACGCTGAGATTACATCAGGTAGCAGGAGATCAGCTAGATAGCTTATCTAAACATTGCAAACACCTACAAATCCAACGGGAGATTGAAGAGAAGAAGAACAGCAATTCTAGAAACAGAAAATCAACCACTTTCTAAAAGGTAGGACTGGTGGAGAAGTGAATCCAAAGCAACGGGAAGATAGGCCGCGGGGGGAGGGGCCGGCTCCCGGCAAGCAGCAGAGCAACTGAGCACAAAATCAGGACTTTTAAAAGTCTGTTCTGCCAAGGGACATTGCTCCAGAGGCTAAACCGGGATGAAGCCCACATGGGGTTGGCGTGGCCCCAGGTCCTGCAGGGTCACAGAAGGATTGGGGATGTCTGAGTGTCGCAGAGCTTGCAGGTATTAGAACAGGGAAGCTGGCTACAGAGACAGAGCCCAGGAATGAACCCTCAGCTCGGGGTTACCTTCAACCAGTCGCAGGCTCGGTGAGCTCAGAGCGCAGCTGGAGACCAGGGAGATGGGAGTGATTGGGAGCTATTCTCTGAGGGCACACTGAGGAGTGGGGCCCCGAGCCCTCGGCTCCTCTGGGCCAGAGACTGGGAGGCTGCCATTTTCATTCCTGTCCTCCAGAACTCTACGGAAAGCATTCAGGGAACTAAAGCTTCCGAAAGCAAATCCGAGCGGATTATTCTGTCCAGCCCCTGGTAAGGGTGGTGCAATTCCACCTGGGGCAAAGATACTTGAGAATCACTACAACAGGCTCCTCCCCCAGAAGATCAACAAGAAATCCAGCCAGGACCAAGTTCACCTACCAAGGAGTGCAGGATCAATACCAAGGAGAGCAGTGGAATTCCAGAGGAGAAGAAAGCAAAGCACAGATCTCATGGCTTTCTCCCCATGATTCTTTAGTCTTACAGTTAATTTAATTTTTTTCCAATGTTTTTTCTTCTGCTGCTAATTTTTTTTTACCTTTTACCATTTTCTTTTTTAACGTTTTTTAACTATTTTATCTAATATATATATATTTTTTCTCTTTTATATATTTTTTTGTTTTCTTTTTTTAATTGTTTCTTTTTTTTTCTGAACCTCTTTTTATCCCCTTTCTCGTACCCCCCACGATTTGGGGTCTCTTCTGATTTGGTTAAAGCGTATATTCCTGGGGTCTTTGTCACACTTTTAGTATTTTACTTGCTCCTTCATATACTATAACCTGGACAAAATGACAAGGCAGAAAAATTTACCACTAAAAAAAGAACAAGAGGCAGTACCAAAGGCCAGGGACTTCATCAATACAGACATTGGTAATATGTCAGATCTAGAGTTCAGAATGATGATTCTCAAGGTTCTAGCCGGGCTCGAAAAAGGCATGAAAGATATTAGAGGAAACCCTCTCGGAAGATATAAAAGCCCTCTCTGGAGAAATAAAAGAACTAAATTCTAACCAAGTTGAAATCAAAAAAATTATTAATGAGGTACAATAAAAAATGGAGGCTCTCACTGCTAGGATAAATGAGGCAGAAGAAAGAATTAGTGATATAGAAAACCAAATGACAGAGAATAAAGAAGCTGAGCAAAAGAGGGACAAACATCTACTGGACCACGAGGGGAGAATTCGAGAGATAAGTGACCCCATAAGATGAAACAACATTAGAATACTTGAGATTCCAGAAGAAGAAGAAAGAGAGAGGGGAGCAGAAGGTATATTGGAGAGAATCTCCCTAAAATGGCAAAGGGAACAAGCATCAAAATCCAGGAGGTGCAGGGAACCCCCCTCAAAATCAACAAGAATAGATCCACACCCCTTCACCTAATAGTAAAATTTACAAGTCTTAGTGACAAAGAGAAAATCCTGAAAGCAGCCTGGGAAAAGAATCTGTAGCATACAATGGTAAAAATATTAGATTGGCAGCAGACTTATCCACAGAGACCTGGTAGGCCAGAAAGAGCTGGCATGATATATTAAGAGCACTAAACAAGAAAAACATGCAGCCCAGAATACTATATCCAGCTAGGCTATCATTGAAAATAGAAGAAAAGATAAAAAGCTTCCAGGACAAAGAAAAACTGAATGAATTTGCAAACACAAAACCAGTTCTACAGGAAATATTGAAAGGGGTCCTCTAAGCAAAGAGAGAGCCTAAAAGTAGTAGATCAGAAAGAAACAGAGACAATATACAGTAACAGTCACCTTACAGGCAGCACAATAGCACTAAATTCATATCTCTCAATAGTTATCCTGAATGTTAATGGGCTAAATGCTCCAATCAAAAGACACAGGATATCAGAATGGATAAAAAAACAAAACCCATTAATATGTTGCCTACAAGAAACTCATTTGAGACTGGAAGACACTTCCAGATTTAAAGTGGGGGGGTGGAAAACAATTTACCATGCTAATGGACATCAGAAGAAAGCTGGGGTGGCAATCCTTATATCAGATCAATTAGATTTTAAGCCAAAGACTATAATAAGAGATGAAGAAGGACACTATATCATAGTCAAAGGATCTGCCCAACAAGAAGACCTAACAATTTTAAATATCTATGCCACTAACGTGGGAGCAGCCAACTATATAAACCAATTAATAACAAAATTAAAGAAACACATCGACAATAATACAATAATGGTAAGGGACTTTAACACCACCCCCTCACTGAAATGGACAGATCATCCAAGCAAAAGATCAACAAGGAAATAAAGGCCTTAAATGACACATTGGACCAGATGGACCTCACAGATATATCCCAAAGCAACAGAATAAACATTCTTCTCTAGTGCACATGGAACATTCTCCCGAATGGATCACATCCTGGGTCCTAAATCAGGTCTCAACCAGTATCAAAAGATTAGGGTCATTCCCTGCATATTTTCAGACCACAATGCTCTGAAGCTAGAACTCAATCACAAGAGGAAATTTGGAAAGAACCTAAATACATGGAGACTAAACAGCATTCTTCTAAAGAATGAATGGGTCAACCAGGAAATTAAAAAAGAACTGAAAAAATTCATGGAAACAAATGATAATGAAAACACAAGTGTTCAAAATCTTTGGGACACAACAAAGGCAGTCCTGAGAGGAAAATATATAACAGTACAAGCCTTTCTCAAGAAACGAGAATGGTCTCAAGTACACAACCTAACCCTACACCTAAAGGAGCTGGAGAAAAAACAAGAAAGAAACCCTAAACCTGGGAGGAGAAGAGAAATCATAAAGATCAGAGCAGAAATAAATGAAATAGAAACTAAAAAGAAAAAAAAACAATAGAACAAATCAATGAAACTAGGAGCTGGTTCTTTGAAAGAATTAATAAGATTGATAAACCCCTGGCCAGACTCATCAAAAAGAAAAGAGAAAGGACCCAAATAAATAAAATCATGAATGAAAGAGCAAATAAATAAAATCATGAATGAAAGAGGAAAGATCACAACTAACACCAAAGAAATACAAACAATTATAAGAACATACTATGAGCAACTCTATGCCAACAAATTTGACAATCTGGAAGAAATAGATGCATTCCTAGAGACATATAAACTACCACAACTGAACTGGTACTTCCTGTACCACCAGGAAGAAATAGAAAACCTGAATAGACCCATAACCACTAAGGAGATTGAAGCAGTCATCAAAAATCTCCAAACAAACAAAAGCCCAGGGCCAGACGGCTTTCCAGGGGAATTCTACCAAACATTTAAAGAAGAACTAATTCCTATTCTCCTAAAACTGTTCCAAAAAATAGAAATGAAAGGGAAACTTCCAAACTCATTTTATTAGGCCAGTATCACCTTGATCCCCAAACCAGACAAGGATCCCATCAAAAAAGAGAACTACAGACCAATATCCTTGATGAACACAGATGCGAAAATTCTCACCAAAATACTAGCCAATAGGATTCAACAGTACATTAAAAGGATTATTCACCACGACCAAGTGGGATTTATTCCAGCGCTACAAGTTTGGTTCTGCAAATCAATCAATGTGATACAACACATTAATAAAAGAAAGAACAAGAACCATATGATACTCTCAATAGATGCTGAAAAAGCATTTGACAAAGTACAGCATCCCTTCCTGATCAAAACTCTTCAAAGTGTAGGGATAGAGGGCACATACCTCAATATTATCAAAGCCATCTATGAAATACCCACCGCAAATATCATTCTCAATGGAGAAAAACTGAAAGCTTTTCCACTAAGGTCAGAAACATGGCAGGGATGTCCATTATCACCACTGCTATTCAACATAGTACTAGAAGTCCTAGCCTCAGCAATCAGACAACAAAAGGAAATTAGAGGCATCTAAATTGGCAAAGAAGAAGTCAAACTATCACCCTTTGCAGATGATATGATACTATATGTGGAAAACCCAAAAGACTCCACTCCAAAACTGCTAGAACTTGTACAGGAATTCCGTAAAGTGTCAGGATATAAAATCAGTGCACAGAAATCAGTTGCATTTCTCTACACCAACAACAAGGCAGAAGAAAGAGAAATTAAGGAGTCAATCCCATTTACAGCTGCACCCAAAACTATAAGATACCTAGGAATAGACCTAGCCAAAGAGGCTAAGAATCTATACTCAGAAAACTATAAAGTACTCATGAAAGAAATTGAGGAAGACACAAAGAAATGGAAAAATGTTCCATGCTCCTGGATTGGAAGAAAAAATATTGTGAAAATGTCTATGCTACCCAAAGCAATATACACATTTAATGCAATTCCTATCAAAATACCATCCTTTTTTTTTTTTCAAAGAAATGGAACAAATAATCCTAAAATTTATATGGTACCAGAAAAGACCTCAAATAGCTAAAGGAATATTGAAAAAGAAAGCCAAAGTTGGTGGCATCACAATTCCGGACTTCAAGCTCTATTACAAAGCTGTCATTATCAAGACAACATGGTACTGGCACAAAAACAGACACATAGATCAATGGAACAGAATAAAGAATAGAGAGCCCAGAAATAGACCCTCAACCCTATGGTCAACTAATCTTTGACAAAGCAGGAAAGAATGTTCAATGGAAAAAAGACAGCCTCTTCAATAAATGGTGTTGGGAAAATTGGACAGCCACATGCAGAAAAATGAAATTGGACCATTTACTTACACCACACATGAAAATAGACTCCAAATGGATGAAGGACCTCAATGTGAGAAAGGAATACATCAAAATCATTGAGGAGAACACAGGCAGCAACCTCTTCGACCTCAGCCGCAGCAACTTCTTCCTAGGAACATTGCCAAAGGCAAGGGAAGGAAGGGCAAAAAAGAACTATTGGGATTTCATCAAGATCAAAAGCTTTTGCACAGCAAAGGAAACAGTTAACAGAAACAAAAGACAGCTGACAGAATGGGAGAAGATATTTGCAAACGACAAATCAGATAAAGGGCTAGTGTCCAAAATCTATAAAGAACTAATCAAACTCAACACCCAAAGAACAAATAATCCAATTAAGAAATGGGCAGAAGACATGAACAGACATTTCTGCAAAGAAGACATCCAGATAACCAACAGATACATGAAAAAGTACTCCACATCACTCGGCATCAAATCAAAACCACAATGAGATATCACCTCACACCAGTAAGAATGGCAAAAATTAATAAGTTAGGAAATCACAGATGCCAGCGAGGATGTGGAGAAAGGGCAACCCTCCTACACTGTTGGTGGGAATGCAAGCTGGTGCAACCAGTCTGGAAAACAGCATGGAGGTTCCTCAAAATGTTGAAAATAGAACTACCCTATGATCCAACAATTGCACTACTGGGTATTTACCCTAAAGATACAAACATAGTGGGCACGTGCACCCAAATGTTTATAGCAGCAATGTCTACAATAGCCAAACTATGGAAAGAACCTAGATGTCCATCAACAGATGAATGGATAAAGAAGATGTGGTATATATATATACAATGGAATACTATGCAGCCATCAAAAGAAATGAAATCTTGTCATTTGTGACGACGTGAATGGAACTAGAGGGTATCATGCTTAGCAAAATAAGTCAATCAGAGAAATAGAACTATCATATGATCTCCTTGATATGAGGAAGTGGAGATGCAACATGGGGGAGCTAAGGGGGTAGGAGAAGAATACATGAAACAAGATGGGATTGGGAGGGAGACAAACCATAAGAGACTCTTAATCTCACAAAACAAACTGAGGGTTGCTGGGGGGAGGGGGCTTGGGAGAGGGGGGTGTGGTTATGGACAGTGGGGAGTGTATGTGCTATGGTGAGTGCTATGAAGTATGTAAACCAGGCGATTCACAGACCTGTACCCCTGGGGATAAAAATACATTACATGTTTATTAAAAAAAGAAGAAGAAGAAGAAGAAGAAGAAGAAGAAGAAGAAGAAGCAGCAGCAAATTACCTGGAGATAGTAAATAATTCAGTATGTTTTAATAAAATGATTGCCTTATAAAAAATATTAATATGTCTATGCTACCAAAGCAATCTACACATTCAATGTAATCCATATCAAAATACCATCAGCATTTTTCACAGAGCAGGAACAAACAATCCTAAAATTTGTATGGAACCAGAAAAGACCCCAAATAGCCAAGGAAATGTTGAAAAAGAAAACTGTAACTTGAGGTGTCACAATTCCAGTCTTCAAGCTGTATTACAAAGCTGTAATCAACCAGACAGTATGGTACCGGCACAAAAACAAACACATAGATCAATGGAACAGGATAGAGAACCCAGAAATGGACCCTCAACTCAATGGTCAGCTTAATCTTGGACAATGCAGGAAAGATTATCCAATGGAAAAAAGACAGTGTCTTCAACCAATGGTGTTGGGAAATTGGACAGCCACATGCAGAAGAATGAAACTGGACCACTTTTTACACCATACACAAAAATAAACCCAAAATGGATGAAATACCTAAATGTGAGACAGGATTCCATCAAAATCCTAGAGAAGAACAAAAGCCGCAACCACTTTGACCTCAGCCACAGTAACTTCTTGCTAGAATGATCTCCAACGGCAAGGGATTCAAAAGCAAAAACGAACTCTTGGGACTCCCTCAAGATAGAATATTTTCACAGCGAAGAAAATAGTCAACAAAACTAAAAGGCAACCTACAGAAAGGGAGAAGATATTTACAAACAACTTATCAGATAAAGGGCTAGATTCCAAAATCTATAAGGAACTTATGAAACTTGACACCCACTAAAAAAATAAAATCCAGCCAAGAAATGAGCAGAAGACATGAACAGACACTTCTCTGAAGAAGACATACAAATGGCTAACAGACACATGAAAGAATGCTCAACATCACTCATCATGAGGGAAATACAAATCAAAACCTCAATGAGATACCACTTCACACCAGTCAGAATAGCTGAAATGAATAACTCAGGAAACAACAGATGTTGGCAAGGATACTTTTTAAATTTCAATTTTAGGTTTTATGGGTTTGCATTCTCTCTTTTTTTTTTTTTCCTTTTTAAGTAACGTTTCTTTGTGTATTTTTATTTTTTGCTTTTTTTCTTTTGATAAAAATAGTTACAAAGTATTTGTTCAGCTCTACATCTCTAACCTTTTAGAGTCTACTAATTACTCTTTTTAATGGTTGAATAAATTATCATATGTTTTTAATATGGGTCTTTGTTTGGTAAAGATTCTGAGGGTTAAATACTTTTGGATATTTTAGGTAGACCATCACATTTGAATAGTGATTTAACTAAATACAGAACCAAATAATTTATTTTTTCCTTGAGTACTTAAAAATATATTTCATTATCTTCTTATATCTAATATTATATTCAAAATTCTGATATAAACTAGATTTTTATTCCTCTGTAGTTCATCTGTATATTTTTTCTGCAAACTTTGAATTAATCATAATTTCTAAGAACATTATGTCTAGGTTAGTTTTCACTGTATCTTTCCTATTTATAATTCCATGAGCACATTCAATCGGAAGCTTTCTATTTGCCTTAATTCTGAGAAATTTATCATCATTTTGTCTTCTGATACTACAAATTTTTATTCACATTTATTTCCTTCTGAGATATCTATTACCCAGATGGTGTCACTAAACCTCTCTTCTGCATATTCTGTAGTATTTTTTACATTTTGATTTCCTCATTATTTCATGTTGCCTCTTATTCTGTCTCTATTTGTATATGCAAGCAATAATATATAACATAAAAGAGATACCACTTCCTTTTAAATCCTTGCATATAATACTTACTGTTCATATCTTAGTTTACTGGGCAGTAGCCAGAAATGGACCCTCAACTCTTTGATCAACTAATCTTGGATGAAGCAGGAAAGAATATCAATGGAAAAAAGACAGTCTCTTTAACAAACAGTGTTAGGAAATTGGACAGCCATGTGCAGAAGAATGAAACCGGACCATTTCCTTACACCACACAGAAAAATAGACTCGAAATGAATGAAAGACCTAAATGTGAGACAGGATTCTACCAAAATTCTAGAGGAGAACACAAGTAACAACCTCTTTGACCTCAGCCACAGCAACTTTCTTGCTACACATGTCTTCAAAGGCAAGGAAATCAAAAGCAAAAGTGAACCATTGGGACTTCCTCAAGATAAAAAAAACTTTCGCACCGGGAAGAAAACAGTCAACAAAACTAAAAGGCAACTTATGGAATGGGAGAAAATGTTTGCAAATATCTTATCATTAAAGAGCTAGTATCCAAAATCTGTAAAGAACTTCTGAAACTCAACACCCAAATAAACAAAAAATCCAGTCAAAAAATGAGCAGAAGACATGAACAGATACTTCTCTGAAGAAGACATACAAATGGCTAACAGACGTATGAAAGAATGCTCAACATCACTTGTCATGAGGGAAATACAAATCAAAACCACAATGAGACACCACCTCACAGCAATCAGAACAGCTAAAATGAATAACTCAGGAAACAACAGATGTTGGCAAGGATATGGAGAAAGGGAAACTTCTTACACTGTTGGTGGGAATGCAAACTGGTACAGCCAGTCTGGAAAACAATATGACGGTTCCTCAAAAATTTAAAAATACAGTTACTCTACAACCCAGCAGTTGCATTACTAGGTATTTATCCAAAGGCTATAAATATATTGACTTGAAGGGGCACATGTACCTCAATGTTTATAGCAGTAGCGTCTCCAGTAGCCAAAATATAGAAAGAGCCCAGATGTCCACCAACATATGAATGGATGCAGAAGAGATGTTATATGTACACACACACACACACACACACACACACACACACACACATATACATACAATAGAATATTATTCAACCATCAAAAATACTGAAAGCTTGCCATTTGCAACAACATGGACGGAACTGTAGGTTACTATGTTAAGCAAAATAAGTCAGAGAAAAAAATACCATATGATTTCACTCATATGTGGGATTTAAAAAACAAAATAGATGAACATAGGGGAAGGACAGAACAATAAAATCAGATAAAAACAGAGAGGGAGGCAAGCCACGAGAGACGTCATAACTATAGGAAAGAAACTGAGGTTTGTTTGAGGGAAGGTGAGTCGGGGGACAGGTAATTGGGTGATAGGCATTAGAATGGGCGCTTGATGTACTGAGCACTGGGTGTTATACGCAACTGATAAATCACTAAATTCTACCTCTGAAACTAGTAACACACGATATGTTAACTAAATTGAATTTAAATTAAAAAGTAACAAGTCCTCATTCCCCATATAGTTCCACTTATATATGTTATCTTATTATACTACTGTATTTGTACATTTTATATTGTATAATTATACAAATGTTTATATCAAAACATTTAAAGTTTTATATTTAAAAATTAAATATGAATTCAAGTTTTAATATTTTCTCCTAACACACTGATACATTTCCTCGGACACTATTTGGTTGACTTACATGAGACTTCAGAGTCCATTACTCTAGATCAGTGATCCTTAACATCCTATTCTGGAAACAGATAATACTATCTGTGTTAAAAATTCACAATAGTGAGTAGTGAAAAAAAATAAATGAGGTGAATCTAATGTTTATGAAGTTATACTATTTACATTTAATGGATAGTCCTTTAATCTGAAATTAATTCCTTTTGTTTAATATAATGGATATTAGCATTCAATTTTCTGCAGCCTACTGGCCATATAATGTGTATATATTCCAATTTTTTCAAGTTAAATTTTATTTTATTTTTTCAGTGTTCCAAGGTTCATTGTTTATGCACCACACCCAGTGCTCCATGCAATATGTGCCCTCCTTAATACCCATCACCAGGCTCACTCATCCCCCCAACCCCCTCCCCTCCAAAACCCTCACCTTGTTTCTCAGAGTCCACAGTATTCCAATTTTTACCTAATAAGCTCTATGAACTCCCAAAGACTGGAAACTATAGTTTTGCATAAAGTACAAAATAAATAGACTGAAGAAGTCACACAGGTGAAGCCGATGAAGTTTGCATTCAGGTAACGATGGTATTTACATTCTGAATAGATCTTCACCAAATAATAGGATAATATCACTGCTGTTGTACAGGTTAACCAATGAGAAAAACTGAAAATTAGGTCCAATTATGAAAGTTTCCATAGGAGACCTCTTAATAGTGACGTTTGATGGGTCCTACTCCACTTGAAGTGGAAAATGAGACTCCAAAGAAAAATACCTCTTACTAGCAAAGATATGTCTTTTCAGCACTTTTGCAAAGAGAAAATGCAACTACAACAAATACCACTAAAGATGAGAATAATTAATTGATTGTCATCTTAAGTCAGATGAAATAGTAAAACTGAAATTCTAAACCCAGAAAGTACATGCTAAAGTGATGTTAACTAGGAATTAGAGATTAAAGCTCTACGTTGGAAGAATCATAGGAAAAAAAAAAAAAGGAGATCTAAACATTATGGAAAACTCAACAAAAGCAAAAGGAAAATGTAACATGTTTTAATAGCCTGAAATTCTATTTTATTTTATTTTTAATTTAATTTATTTATTTGACAGTGATCACAAGTAGGCAGAGAGGCAGGGAGGGGGGTAGGGGGAAGCAGGCTTCCCGCTGAGCAGAGAGCCTGATGCGGGGGCCCAATCCCAGGACCCTGAGATCAAAACCTGAGCTGAAGGCAGAGGTTTTAACCCACTGATCCACCCAGGCACCCCAATAGCCTGAAATTAAAGACATACACACACTTGTCAAATATGTTTTAAACCTGACTTAGAATTTATTTTTATTCATTATTCAACTTATCTTATAAAAGAACGTGAATAATTAGTGGTATCTATGTTTGATTTGTGAATGTGGTATTTTAAAAGATTATTTCATTAAAAACTATTATCTTTAGAATATATAATAAAGCTTTTCTGAGAATTAAGTAGATATACATGTCTCCATTAACTGAAAATCTGTTTTTTCAAAACTGAAAAACACATGAGCAAAAATGTTTTGTGAATATCTAATTGATATGGACCCGGTGGATTAGCCCACCCACTGCACAAAAGTCCAAAGTGAAAAATAAAGGCAGTGCTGTTCTTTAGAAATTGGGATATTGGGGCGCCTGGGTGGCTCAGTGGGTTAAGCCGCTGCCTTCGGCTCAGGTCATGATCTCAGGGTCCTGGGATCGAGTCCCGCATCGGGCTCTCTGCTCAGCAGGTAGCCTGCTTCCTCCTCTCTCTCTCTCTGCCTGCCTCTATACCTACTTGTGATCTCTCTCTGTCAAATAAATAAATAAAATCTTTAAAAAAAAAAAAAGAAATTGGGATATTGTCCAGAATCATGCTCACGAGTGATATCTTGAAAATTTGAAGGCATTTTCACTGATCCTTAACTGGTTCACTGGGACTCACTCATCTATGTCATGCAAATAGAAATATGAATCCCCTGAAAAATCAATTTGTTAAAAAGTTATTTTAATATAAAACAGTTGTTTTCCCACACAAACATCTTAAGTCTGTATTTGACACATTTAATTTTGAATAAATGCTTAAATACATAACCAAATAGAAAAAAAATAAAAAGTATTTAAGACCAAATTTGTTTTCTATTGTGGAATCTACTTGTTCTGACACAAGAGGAGCTAGGAGAGAAGCAAAATGAATAATTGGGTTGATATCCGCTAAATACGTGTAAAGGGCCAACCCAGGTAATATTCTGGGAGATGTTTCTCACAGCAAGAAGAGACATCTGTAGCCTCTTTCTTTAATGAAATGTCCTCAGGTGGACAGAGGTATGAGACTTTTTGAAGTTGTTATAAATGCTAATGTTAAAGACAATTTAGGCATTTTAATGTTCTGCATATTTCATGGCAAAATTAGAAGTTTATAGAGTATCTGTTTAAAAAGTATCAGTATAGTAAGTATTTCAGATATTCTCAGCCAGCAGATAAATGTGGAGAGATATGCAGAAGAATTAGAGGTTAGTTCTTTAAGGATTTAAGGTGTTATCTTGAGAGGCACAATCAGCCTCTCAACCATATAGACATAATCTATGAAGAATCGGGGAAAAGTGCCCACATTATACACATTATATTATGTAATTCAGAAAAGAGATAAGTGGGAGGGCAGTAGGGAAGTCTTCTTAGAGGAAGTACAACTTAAAAGCAACATACAGAAAAAACGGTCAGTTTTCACGGTGTGCTCCATCTTGAGCCCTGGTCAAACAAGACTTGTAGGTAACTTTGGCAACACAGTGGTGGGAAGAGATAGACACAGCCTAATTGTGATGTGAATAGCGTTTCTTTAAGGCATTGTACCAACTATCCTTTCTTCCTTTTCAATACATCACAAAAGATTGGCCCTTCTTTTGTAAAAGAACAGTAATACTGTCAAGAACTTGAAAAGGAAGGTATCAAACTCATGAGTCTATATTTAGAGACCACTTCTCTCCTGAATAGCTGCCCAACATCAATAATGTTCATTGAAGAGAAAGTGACACTTTGTCTTCCTTCCCGACCTGAACAATCTGTGGAGGTTTCCTCTGTGATCTTTTGCAGGAATTGTGTGTGTGTGTGTGGGGGGGGGGGGGGGATGTTTGAGACTGATTTCCTGTTTGCAGTTGTAGAAATTAGAATGTTACTAAAATAGACAAACCAACAACTATTGAATGTGATTTCACAGTGTCATGATTGATTTTTTATTAAGATATTAAATTAGATGGGTAGCATTTTTTTAATAAAACAGTATAAAGAGCATCTAATACATCCATCATGCAAGATAAAATTACATAATACTGAGTATAGACCATCTTGAAATAGTTGCTTAGAAATTCATGACCAAAATCAGAGGAAAGAGAGAGATTGTATCATTATTTACATGCAGTAAAAACTGAGAGCTGCCCCTCATTTGAAATTGGATCAGAGTTCTTGAATGAAAATAAAATTTTCTCTTTTATAATCCTATGAGGAAATAACATGTGGAAGACATTTTCAGGGATAAAGGAAATAAAATACTGATTTTACAAAATATATATCAAAATGAAGCCTAGAGAGGTATAGAGAAAATAAAAGCAAACACTTTCGCAAGTCCATAGAGTTCTGTATCTTAGAGGCAAGGCTAGTATTAAGTTCAGAAATAGAAGCTTAGGCTATCTTTGAACATAGTATACACTTTACAATGTTAGCTATTCAATGAAAAATTGTTATTTTCACAGTTGAAAATATTCTTGGTCCTTTGAATGTCTGTATGAATTTTAGAAAAAATATCCATTTTTATTAATAACCTATTGGGATTTTCACTAGAATTTCATTGAATCTATAGATCAATATGGAAAGAATTGTTAATAAGATTGAGTCTTCTGACACATGAAAAAGGTACATTTCTACACTTACTTAGGTCTTCTTCAATTTCTGTTAGCAGTGTTTTACAATTTTCAATTTTTAGATCTTTTTCATTAGTTCTCAGATTTACCCTTGTATTTTGTATTATTACTGCAACAGCAACTTAATAACTTTGGGGAACTAAACAGGACAGACTGACTTAGAGAAATTATGTCCTTTGGGGAATATAAATAATAAACAAAAAAAGATAATTTGAAATTGTGAAAAGGCAATAAGAAAACAGGTAGAAAGGAAGGTATTTGGGGATAGTATCTGTACTTAGAAATAATAGTCCCATTGATAAGATTGAAATGTAAATTTCTCCTTATCTCCCTGTTTCTGTGGCAGGTAGACACCTAACTTTAGTGAGTATCTTGCTCCAAGTTATAAAATTATTTGCAGGCATAAAGAAATTAGTTTATCTTTCTTGTTTTGTTTTTTGTTTTCCCTTTGACTAAAGTCAATTAACGAACATAGATGGTCACCCCATTTACCAGATAATGTTAGGATGAACTGTGTGTGTGTGTGGGGGGGGTGCTGTCATTTCCTCTTGCTTAAGGACTAATTACTGTTTATTTAAGAAGACCTGTGTAACAGGTTGTATCTTCTTGCCTACACAAAAGGGCAAGATTATTTTCTGTTTTTACAATCTCTTAGGATTGTGCATCACATTCTGGTTTAATGCTTATTCCATGATAAAAGTGTTCTCTTTCTCTGCTAACTTTCTGGCTTGGGATAAGATTGGAAAAAAAAAATATATATATATATTTTAATAAAAAATTTTAAATATATATTTTTAATAAATATATATTTAATAAAATATATAAATATATATATATATTTTTCTCCTTCAGTATCCAAAAGATTAGAAAATAGTACTCCAATGGAATAGCACATATTAAGCCCAAAACTGGAGAAAGAATTTGACTTAGTGGAAAGACAGTACAAGAAATCATGAAGTTGGTTGGCGGGAGTGAGAGAATAAGATGAATTTGGAAAGAATTATATCAACCGTTACTATATAAGAATATTATGCTATAATCAGGAGTTCAGATTTTATTCTACTTTCAATGAATGGATGTTGAAATGGTTCAAGCTGTATCTAATTTGGATTGTAAATGATCAAACCAGCTGTTGTGTTGAGAATTAATTTAAGAGTTAAGAAGAGAAGAACAGTTGGTGTTCCAATATCCTCAGAAAGAGCTGTGATGGCTTCAAGAATAGGAAATACTAATACTGAAAAAAAGTAGCCAGATATATTTTGTCACTTAAGTACAGGATAAAGGTCTGGACAAGATGTAGAAAAAAAAGGACGGTACAAAACTGATCCATATATATATATATACACATACATATATATATGTATATGTATATATTTTTTTACATGAGCAACAAAGTAGATGCTGATGTATTTTATAGAAATGGCTAAAACTGGGGAGAGACAGATTTGGGTGGAGTGGCAGGCAAGAATTATATATTATCACTTTTCACTCCCTTTGAGAATAATACAATATATTTTTAAAATACTTGCTTTTTAATGATGCTATGGCATTTCACCCTGTGGACATATGCTAATTCAAATGAACATCCCTCTAATTGTTGAATATTTCTCTATCATATATAGCATTGTGATTAATATTCTTAAAATTAAATATGCATATAGACTAAACTTGGATTTTTTTATAAGGATAAACTTGTGGAAATAGAATCTTTAGTTCTATGTAATATTTCAAATGCTTTGTTATTGTTGATTTTTGCCCACCCAAAGACTACCAGGTGCGAAAACAAAACAAAATAAACAAAACAAAACAAAACCTGTTGAGTAAGCAAAGTTAAGTTTATTAGACTTCCTGTAATAAGGGGGAATACCAAGTTGACATAGCATCAGTAGTGTTTCAGCAGGAGGAAGTGGGGAGACTATTTTATAGTTTGAGGACCTGAATTTTGTGATAGTAAGGTGAGACTTTCAGTGTATGAAATTGTTTGAGCTTAAGCAAATATTTATGATAATCTGGGTTTTTTTTTTTTGTTGTTTGTTTTGTTTTGCTTTGGTAATCTGTAAATTGGTCTATAAAATGAGGTAAAGATCTTGAAGTGAGTCTTAAGCAAGCTATTATTCTTGATATGAAAGCTATTTTATTTTTTAAAGATTTTATTTATTTATTTGACAAAGAGAGAGATCACAAGTAGGCAGAGGCAGGCAGAGAGAGAAGGGGAACCAGGCTTCCCACTGAGCAGGGAGCCTGATGCGGGGCTTGATCCCAGCACCCTGAGATCATGACCTGGGCCAAAGGCAGACACTTAACCATGTGGGCCGCCCAGGCACCCTAAGGAAAGCTATTTTAGTTAGCCTACTGTCAGATCTCACAGAAGCAGATATATGCTTGTCCCTAACATTTTAAGATAAGAGAAATGGTCAGTATTATTCGATATAGGGACAAGGAGTTATGTTGATTTCAATCCTCAATATATATTGTCAAATTACTCTTAATGAAATTTGCATCAACTAATATTTTCTATATTTACTCTTTGAAGTTTAATTGTTGCCACTGATTATATTTTAATTGAATTTAGGGTATGGCTATTGTTAATCATATCATATGCTGCCATGCCACATCTGATCTGTGATACATGTCGTATTCATAATATAAATCTATACCTTAGTAAAGCAAAAAGTAAACTATAATTGATCATTAATTAGTTGATAAATAAAATGATTAAAATATGCATATGCAAGCCAATCTTCATTTTCTTTGAAGAGACTTAGAAGAGAAAGATGTTGAATATTAAGTCCTAAACTTCGGGGCAAATTTGTGAATTTCTCTTAAAGGAGTTACTTCTGCATTATTTCCACTATAGCATTTCACCTGCCAGCAGAGATTAGGGAGCAAAAATGGCTTTGGCATATTTACAAAATGAGCTCAGTATTGAATCCTTCATTGAAGTAGGTACCACAATGTTAGAGAGATGATGATGGAGTCTCTTCCCAGTGGGAAAACATGGGTTGCATGTCTCAGTTATCCATGTGCATAGTGACTATCAGTCATAGCTGTGGGAGATTAGCCAGTTTGGACCATTTTATCCAGGCAAAGCTCTAGTGGCAGGTATCAAAAGAAGGACACCTAGTACTCTTAATCCTTGTGAAATATAACTTAAGAGAGAGGAATTCCATTTTTGTATAGAAAACTTCAAAGGGAAATGCTTTATAAAGCAATAAGCATTTCAATCTCATTATTTTTCTATTGACAGGATTGACCTTTCTTACTACAAAAGTCCCTTCCTTAGAACCAAAATAGTCACAAAAAGAATAAAAGTATTTAGTATTCACTCTTTAAGATTGCAGATAAATATAAAAATTAAAAACATAGGGGTGCCTGGGTGGCTTAGTCGTCGGGTGTCTGCCTTCAGTTCAGGTCATAATCCTGGAGTTCCAGGCTCCATCCCGAAGTCAGACTCCTTGCTCAGCAGGAACTCTGCTTCTCCCCACCCCCACAACTTGTGCGCTCTCTCTCTCTCTCTCAAATAAATAAATAAATAAATAAAATCTTTTAAAAAGCTAAAAACATACATATATGATCTTTTTGATGCAAAAAAGCAAAATGTTAAGGTAACTAACATAGTTGTATTTTCTGACATGTTGAGTGCAGGTGGCATAGATTGTGTATTTAATGATTTTATATTCTAATTTTAGTAATTTACTATTGTAAATTGACCTTGTTTAATATTTTATTTATGCTTCCCACATATGAATTTAATATATTAATATATATTTTCTTATTGAGCAGTACAGAGTGATTTTTAGATTCTTAGACAAAAATAGATAAGCCCACAGGGAAAAAAATAACATTTAAAATCACACCATGAGAAAGTATTTGTTAATATTTTATATTATATTTAACATATATATAAATATAAACAATCAGAAATTTAGATCATGAAGTAAATAATACTGCTTTTCAATTTAACAACTTAAACATTTTTATGTATGAGAAAAAATGAATTGTTTGATGGAACTAGAAGACAGAATGAAATTGTAGAACCATAGAAGAGAAGAGTATAACCTCCATTTCTGTCCATTCATTCATGTTTTCATTAACATCCTATAAGGGAATCTAGTCTCTGTTTATTCTTCACCAATGATTTTCAAAGGGTGGTCCCTGGAATAGCAGCAGCAGCAGCATTTGGAATTTTTCTGGAAATGTAAATTCTGGAGCTACACCCAGATATACCCAATCAGAAACTCAAAAAGACTCAGCCATCTGTTTTTAATAAAGCCTCCCAGTGATTGTCCTTCATGCTTGAATCTGCAATCCAGTATCTTAAACCTAAGATCCTTAGTAGTCATGGAATAAGGAAGACAAAAGAAGAGAACTTAGGAAACTTTCCCAAGGAGTAATATCACGGGAAAATTAAGTAGTATTTGAATAGCCAGATTCATTCCCTTGTTAAATTCCCTTGTTAAAACTTGAATCAAGTTCTCCACCTTTCTGTCAAAGGAAATTCATATGAGATACCTCATTCACCTTCCATTTTGTTCCCATTTGGCTTCACTTTTTTTTTTTAATTAATTTTTTATTTTTTATAAACATATATTTTTATCCCCAGGGGTACAGGTCTGTGAATCACCAGGTTTACACACTTCACAGCACTCACCAAAGCACATACCCTCCCCAATGTCCATAATCCCACCCCCTTCTCCCAAACCCCCTCCCCCCAGCAACCCTCAGTTTGTTTTGTGAGATTAAGAGTCACTTATGGTTTGTCTCCCTCCCAATCCCATCTTGTTTCATTGATTCTTCTCCTACCCACTTAAGCCCCCATGTTGCATCACCACTTCCTCATATCAGGGAGATCATATGATAGTTGTCTTTCTCTGCTTCACTTTTAATTACTAATTAGGTTAGTAGTAACCTGTAGGGAATTGTGCCGAAATAGCTTTACTTAAATAAAAAGTATGCTTTTATTGTCAATGTTGGTTTTGTAAAACAAAGATCATGCTCTCCTAAGTGGAAAACTTGAATCATATTCTGAAACATGGAATAACTTTGTTTAATGGTTCAGCTATAAACCATTCAACCTAGGGGCCCATGATATGAAGGCCGACGGTTTGTAATGTAGGGTTTAATTAAATTGGGCCCTGCTATAATTAAAGGTTTTGAGTTATTAATGCATCACTCTGGCAAACATTTAATTTTTATCTTGCTGGTGAAACCCTTATTAAAACATGATATTAGGATAGCTAAATAGAATTTGCTGCAGAATTGGTTTGGATTTTTAGATGTAATTCAGCACAATACACTGCAGTGATTGTTTTCTTTTTAAATAAAAAAAAAGAGGACTTTGGAAGCTCAAGAAAATGAGCACAGTGTGAGATAAGAGAGCAATTCTATTTTTAAAAGTCATAAATCAGGTATAGTGAAACTAACTTGGAGAGAAATCTCTCTAAATGCTCAGTGTTGGAAATCTGTCTGTGCTCACCACAAACCACCCTGGCATTTTGAATTGTCAATTTTGAGTCTCGGGTTTCAGGTTATTTCAGTATCACTTATACTATTTTAACAAATATTTTCCAGTTTGCATCTATAGGAGGTAAAGGAGCAGATGCGTCATTAACCTGTTGATTCTGTTTTTTCTTAGAGCTAATCCTAATTGAAAACATCATCTGTATTTTTCCATTGTGGGACCAGATGATTCTCTTAAGCAGAAGTATTTTTTCTAGCCAGAATTCCAATGCAGATTCAGTGTTATTGTCCCTTCTCTGGTACTTAGAAATTAAATATGGAATGTAGAAACACAAAGTTCAGCATTCCTTGGAATTCTAAGGAACCTTACTAGTCCCAGGGTTCAGCCAGCCACTCAACAAACCAAATGTTCAATAATGTTGTGTATATTACCTTTGATATCTCCCTTTACAAGACTCAAACTACATGACGGTACATTGCATACTTCTGAGGAGTCCTGTGGTTAAGAAATGTAGGCAACTTTATGTCAGCATCTGTCAAACTTAATGTACCACAGGCCTCTCCTCCTTTCCTGACCCATGCTACTGTTCCACAGAGCATGCAATGCAAAATGCTCTTGCAATGAAAAGAGGTCTGGTTTAGGCAGTAAGAAACCCCACATCAACCCTGCTTTCATTATTTGCTAACTTGTGTGAGCTTAGAGAAATTAATTAAATGCCTCAAGGTATACAGTTTCTCTTCTCTAAATGAAGGTTGATAATTATAGTATAGGCATACTGTACATTAAATTAATAGATAGCTCCAGAAACTTGGTAAATTTTAAAGTGCAATTGAAAAGTTCATTTTAATTTCTCTCTTACTTATTCAGAAATTTGTCATTAAACCTGTGAGTTTCCCAAGCACTTTTTTTTTCCTTCTGTCATCCTATGTACTCTACTGGGCATTACTCAATATGCAGCAAGTGATAGGTGGATAGGGGAGTGCTTCGGTGTGCTCATTGAGCATCATAGGGTGAAGTATGTTCACTTTGCTATTTATGTTAACTTTGCTATTTCCTGGATATGTTCAGGTAGAACTTGTTAGAACATTGTACAGGAAATACTGTACAAGGTTAATTAATGTCAGGTTCCTTCTTACTCAAAGACCCTTTGACTTGAAAAAAATATATTAATCCTCATAATGTAAATAATCCATTCACTTGATCACATAATGAATAAATATTGGTAATATAGAGTATTCAGGTATAATGAAGAGGTACAAAATCATGTTCATGTAAATTTCTACTAATTAGTTACAGTAGGTATGCTAAGGGAAAGTGTAGTATATGTATAATCAGGGGAAAAAAGGTCTATGTCAGACACATAATATTAATATTTTTCAAGACTTTCTTCGTGGAATAAGTATGGAGTTAGAGGAATATTTGAAGAGATAGATTAGCACAAGTACTTTTTTTATGAAAATGAGAGGATCTTATAATCATTTAAGGACAGAAGTGGGAAGAAAAGATTTAACAGGAAGCCTATCTCTTCTGGAGATGAAAATCTTTGAGAAGATGAAATAGAAATGGACTTTTAACTAAATATGCTTATGACCTAGACCAGAACTCTTATCAACATATTAATGGTAAAGAACAGAATTTTTATTTTTTTAAAGAGTAAATATAAATTTACTTTTTGATTTTTTAATTTTTTATATAAATTATATAAATATAAAAAGTAAATAGCAGGATATATGTGTTCTCTGTAATTGCCTATTTTAAATAAACCTGGAATTATAGATTTAAAAAGCATGCATGACTAGAGAATGAGAGGAAGTCAAACACTTTGCATTCAAGTAACTAACAGCATAAAACCCAGAATTCAAACAGCTTCTTTTGTGAACTGTTTTTTTGCTTTCATTATTCAGAATTTATCTGTTAATCCAATTCCAAGCATAGTCCTAATGTAAGAGAAGAAAATTCTTGGAAGCTGTGATCATTGCCTGCCCCACCAAAAGGAAATCCTCCATTTGGTTTTGATTCATGTTTGAATCTCATTAATCAAGTTTGTGGTCAGATAAGAATTATCAGGGGCACCTGGGTGGCTCGGTGGGTTAAGCCTTTGCCTTCAGCTCAGGTCTTGATCCCAGGGTCCTGGGATCGAGCCCTGCATTGGGCTCTCTGCTCAGCAGGGAGTCTGCCTCCACCTCTCTCTCTGCCTGCCTCTCTGCCTACTTGTGATCTCTGTCTGTCACATAGGAGAATAAAATCTTAAAAAAAAAAAAAGATAAGAATTATCATTACATTAACAATGTAGCCCTCTGTATCAACAAAGACAGTTGTAATATCTTCGTTATTTTAGTATTATCCATTACCACCCACCCTCCATGTTTCTGTGGTCAATGTGCATCACTTACTGGGTTGCTCTTGCAAAGTCCCACTCAACTCAGAATGAGAATCTCTGGATTTAGATTTTGTTGTTGTTGTTGTAAACTCTCACGCAACTGTTAAGCTCTATAAAATTTTAGAATTGGTGTCATAGGCTGCATTTTTCATTGACTTCAATTAGATAGTAACAGTTTCATCCAGGACGTTGTTTGCTATCAGAAATTGAATCTTTCAGATATTATAGAGTCATGGAGTCCACCAAGAGAAAAATTCATATATTTTTATACCACAAAAAATGACTGACAGGAAAAGTATTTCAATAGTCACATCTAGAATTTAACTCATTTATTATAAAGAAGTCTCTAACCATATCATTTAATGTTTTACACCTTTAAACACATTTAACTTCGGAAAAGTGACTGTTGTTTATGGAGAACATAATACAGGAAAAATTTCTGAACAAAGCGATGAGACATCCTTGAATTCGCTAGTTTGGGAAGTCGTCTCACTCCTTGACTTCCTTCCAAAAAAATCTGTGATGGTGGCAATATTTGTCAATCTTATAAAAATCACAGTGCAGTGATTTAAAAATCACTAGCTTTAAAAATCTAGTGCAGCATCTTACTTGAATAGTCCCAATTTAAATGCAAATTTTAGGTTCCATCTGTCATAAAATGAATTTTTCAATAAAAAAATAGGTGTGTATTTTTTAAAATGTTAATGGCCTGTTTATCCCACTGCATGACTTGGCATTAACATCCAAGCCCAAGAGGTTTGTCTTTGGGAGGGGATAAACAAGATAGATGTCCAGGAAAAGTACCTAAATCTTCTTTGCAGTTGAGAGGGAGATTTACCAATGAAATATGAAATTGTTTTAAAGAATTATTCTGAAAATGGTCTCTCAGGATACGTAATTCCATTTTATAAACAAAAGATAAAATCATCTTAGTGACTATTATTCCTGCAGGGAAAAGAATTTGCTGGTTGTTTTTTTTTTATAAACCTTATTACTGCATAAAGAGATATGGCTGGGTTTGTTGATTTGAAAATGTAAACTGTGTATTCCTTTTGTTTTTCTTAATGGCGTGTGTTTTGAAAGGAATGAACATGTATTGAAGACATTTATTGAAGGCCCCCTATGTACAAGGCACCCTGCTCGTCATTGGGAGGGGATAGTCAGTCTGTGCTCGGCTTTCTAAGTTTTACTCACCTGAGAAAATATGTCTCACATTTCAGACACTGAATTCTTACACCTATTCTAACAGGAAGAAATTGGATAGGTGCCGTATATATGTAATTACTTCTAATACAAGGCAAAAAGTTATAAGGACCTTGAGGCAAAAAAAGAAACAACAACAACAAAACAAAAGCAAGAACAAAATAATAGGGCTGGGGAAAGGGGCAGGGGGCAGGGATAGGAAAAAAAAACAACCTGTATGGGCTTCAGAAACCTCTATCATTTAAACCTTAAAAGAGGACATATGCATATATACTTGTGAGAAATCATAAAGAAAGTGAACTTTCCACTGGGAGAATTAAATACATGAAAAGATACAACATTAAATTTTAAGAATTTAAAATATTTAATTTTAAATTCTTTGTACAGTAATTTTAAAGCAATATAAGATAAATTATAAGGTAAAGGAAATTTGCTTGGGATGAAATTGAGGAGGACTTTGGTAAGGAACTTAGTTGTAATTTTGGGGGTGATAAATAGAAAATGATAAAAGTTTTCTAAAGAGAAGATTCAGATGTCAGACCTACATAGATCTCTTGCAAAAATTCATAATTTATTTCTGATTGTGTTACTTAATGTATATTGGTCCTGTTCTATAATGTTGATTCCATTTGTAAATGTAACAGGGGGGAAGGTTATCTCTGATCACTAACCCCAATCACGGAGAGCACCAGACTCAAGTTAGGGCTAAGAAAGTGACCTTTTGAACCAGAAGGTGGATTTCTCAAATATTGTAGCTTTGCATTCTTATGTTCCTTTATCTCCCAGGAATGTCAGCTTAACTGTCTCTCTCCTATAGAATGTTTCCTTCCATTTGCCTGATAGTAAATGGATTTGGCTAAATTTCTCAATTGCAAATTTCTAGGGATTAGTAGTTTAGATTCGCTCTGCTGTGAACCTTAGAAACAGACAGACCTCTTTTTTCTTCTTATCTGTCTCTCCCTCCTTTAGATTCATTAATTGTTTGCTTTCTTTCTCCATCAGAATGGAGAGGTAAATGATATAGTTCAAAAGATTGACATGAATGTAGCCAATGTGATAAGGGATCTGAGAAGCCACTCATATTTAAAGTCTAACTTTATTTACAATACATTTCTGTATTTTAGACAAAAACCCTGGCTTCTATTTTAGGAGAGAACTTAGAAAAAGAATCTGGATGGCAGGAATTGTTTCTGGGGCTGGATGAACTATGGGGAGCATCTTACATTCCACAAGAAGATAGTAGGTTCTCAGAATTTTCCTGCATCCCTCATTCTCCGGCTTTCCCATCTCTAACCAGGAAATGATCTGTTTTCTAGAGGCAAAGCAAAGGCATCTGAAAATAGAAAATTGTTCTATGGTGAAAACTTATGGGTCTTCTTCCACAAGCTATCCAATGAAGTTATTATTTCATGTGATACAAGTTCACAATTCAGCTATACTTCTCTTGTCTACAGTATGTCTAGTAGGCATATAAAATTTCTTTTTAATGGATGTTACCTTTCTTCAGCTTCAGTTGCTGCTGTAAATTTTTCTTTTTTAATATTTGTATATTTCTGTGCTCTCTTCAGTGAGAAACTTGAGGGAGGTTAAGGGAGGTAGGCTTAAAACATGTGCATAATGCTTCTCAGTGTCTAAGTAGAAAAAAGACTTTTCAATAGTGTTTGGAGAACACTTTAAGATGCTTTAAATGTAGCAATATTTCCAATGAAAAGGAGAAGGAATACTGATTGAAAAACTCATTCGTTAGGTCACTCACTTTTTTTCTTAAGACTAACAATGCCTTTATAACCAGAGCCAAAATCTTGAGGGAATATGAACAGAAATTCAGGAATATAGAAAATCAAAGTGTTTCAAGGGGCTTTTTCTTACCACTTTTTCTGACTCAAGAAGGAAAGCTTCTATGGAGAAGTGAGAATTACACTTACAAAGTGCAATTATCCTGTTGAAGACAGAACTAGGCAGAAAAGGTGTTGCTTAGACTCACCATTAATAAATGACCTTTGGGCCCATCCTACTCACATAACTCAGAGATCAAAATATAAAGTGCAGCCTTCAGATCTTAAGTTGATAATAACAATTCTGGAAATTAAAAGAGAGAAGGAAAACAGACGAAGTTGTCTAAAACAGAAATTGCTGCTAGGAACCCTATAATGTGGCCAAAAACAAGTAGAATTTAGGTTCTAACACAACATCTCAGTAATAAGAAACTTGGGGTCCATCAGAGCTAAAGGACTTATGTCTGAGTTATATAATTTTTTCTGGAATAGTCATATGAACTCACCATCCATTTACACTGTTGATAAGAGATGTATAAACTAAATTAAACAGCAAAGATAAGAATCTCTTATAATTTTGCTTGTTATAAACTACAGAAAGGAAATCTGAAAATGGTAGGACATCACTAAAAAGAAGCCAGCTATTTCCTTAAACTGTAGTTCCAGATTCTAACCATTCTGTTTCTTTCTGTGTCTCCTGATTGCCAGAGGAAGGGATTTAGGGAACTTGGATAATTCATTTCATTTATTCATTTATGAAAATTTATCTAGATTATGAGTAATGAATACTTACTATGCTCTTTGATCTCTCCCAAAGGGTATTATGTAAGTATATAAACATAAAAGTAGTTCTACTAATTATTTTCATGACCATTATTTCTATATATTCCATTCAGATTTCTTGAACTACTCAGTCTTAGATTTTTCTCTCATTTTTCCATTTTTTTAAAGTTTCCTGAACGTCAGTTCATTTTCTTCTAAGCTTATAGATCTCTGTTGAATTGAGAATTATACTGTGATTATTTCTATTGAAATTTATATTTGCCTTAAATGTTTGACTTTTGTTTTTATTATATAAACCAAAGTACAAAAAAATTACCCTACTTTCTTCACCTTTTGACAAAAAAAGTATATTTTATTCATGAATCAATGCCACTCAAGGCTAGAATATATTTCAGTCTTAATATGGAGGTTTTTTTGAAAGGGATACTTTTAATTTCCACAATATCTGGAGTACTGTGTAAAAGGAATTATTCAGGATCAAATTTTTTAAAAAATGGTTGTAAAATTTATTTCATTAAAATAGTGCTCAACTTTAATACTCTGTATTATGCAGACAAAAAGGTCAGTCTATACAAAGTCTGAAGATGAATATTGAAATAAAAAGAGAAAACAAAACAGTTCCAGAATTATCATGTGCATCAAGTTAATGTGTATCCTATTGAAGAAGACACTAAGTAAAATTGCTCAATAGCTCTATAAAGGGAAATAACAATCTGCTCAACATCTTGTTCTGGCTTTCAAGAGGAAATTATCATTAAAATAAAAGTGAAATTCTTCTTTCCTTACACATTGAAATAAAATAATCAATATATTTTTTAAATTGTAATAAAAGATTTTTTAAAAGCCTTGATCTTGATCCATAAAAACAAAATAGCAATATTTTGTTATCTGTTTTCTAGCTAGTAGACTATAGGGAAAAAAATGCAATTATTGTTTCATTGCATTTCCACATGCCTGATTAAGAAAGAATTGCATTTTATACTGAACTGAAAAAATAAACTACATATCACAAAGCCCAAAGCAATATAGTATTGAACCAGGGATATTATATATTGTAACTTTTATTAAACTGTATGTTAATATATAACAATTAGTGTATATAAATGTTATATTAGGACTGTAAACAGGGTCCCTTATGCTCTATACCAGATGACCTCAGCCTCACCTATCCTCTGGATCTATGTTACTTGCCTTGTTCTGGGTTACAATTGCCTCAGTGATAGGTCATTCCTATGGTCATAAAGTCCAGGCTTCAGGTAACATGACTCAAGCATAGGTTGTCATTAGTGAGCAGACCACACCATTGATCTGAAAAAGAAGGAAGAGAAGCAGCACGAGAAATAAGTCTTAAACCCAGCTCCAATGAATTTAGAATTACCAATGCTCTGGGTTTTCTAGGCTACTTAGCAGGGCGATGTTACATTAGCAGAAATATCACTGAAAAGCAGGAAACAGGAAGGAGCCAACAAATAAATAGCTTGTCCTTTCCCCTGGACTGATATGAGAAGGAAGGGCTTTATTGGAGGTGTTTTACATACTGTCAATCATCGTTTTCTGAAGAATTGTACACAATCTGTGATGTATCTCCTTGTGCTTGTCTTCCTTCTTCACTCTCCTCAACCCTCCATAATTCACCTTTTCTCTCAGTCAGTCCTTCCTGGGATTCTACCTCCTAACAGAAAAAATGTATCCAGGGTCTGTTTCCTGGAAAGCCTATTTTCTTCTTTTGAATGTCCTCTTGATGAGAAGTTCAAAGTTTCTGTGGAATGTTTTATTATTTTATATTACTAAATTACAATTTTCTTAGTGATGTTAACACTTTTGTTTATGTTACCTTTGAGGGATAAAGAAAAGAAGAGAAAATGTCAGGCTGTGAATGGGGAATTTTCTAAGGAATACTACTAGGATGGCTTCTCCTTGAAAATATAAGTAAACAACATTTTGAAAAATTTGCTTTTAATCTAGAATGAACCAGACAAAGACTTATACTCCTTAACATTAAAATTTTACGGAAATATTTTAAAACCCAATTATTGTTTAAACTGTGATCTTTCCAAAAAAGTCATTGAGGCAAGAGCAATTAAGCTTCTAATTATTTGAGCGATGTTAAAAGAATATAAGCTAGTAAAAGGTAACTCCCAATTCTAATATAAAAACACAGTGGAAAATATTCACTAGGAAACTGTCTTTTGTAGACAATAGATACATCATAAAGTACCTCTCTCAATGTTCTCCCCAATGCTATGAGATGACCTTATGTTAGCAAAAATTCTGTGCAATACCACACCTTCAGGATTACTGAAAGACAGAGAATGTCAAAACCACAAATACTATGAGGAAAAAGAGAATAACAATAAATATCAATGCCAAATTCTCACATGCTCCCGTCCACCCCCTCTCTGCCACAGAGCTTAGCATCAGAACAAGAAAAACTATAAGAAATATATCGTGTTAGAACACTAGGGAAGAAGCATGAAGATAAAGTGACATTAGGAAGATTAACTCCATTCTAAATATGAAAATCCTAAAAAAAAAAAAATCACAAATATCAGATTATAAACTATGTGGAAAGTATTCAAATGATTCAATCCTGGTAGGAAAGAATATCATAAAAAGTGCCAGGCATGTGATTTAAAGTGGCAGGCTCTATTTAATGAAGCAAGCTGACTCAAAAAGACAAGCACAATTTTAGTGGACAGTCTTAACCCATAAATTCTGGTGAAGAGGAAAAAGCCAACAGGGAAGAAAGCAATGCCTGCTGGTAATTAGACAGCAAAGAATGAAGAATAAGGAGATTTAGGATACTAGCTGAAAGAAAACCACAACCCGTGTCACCAGAGGAAAAAAAAAAAACACTCCACTAAGATAACTGGAATTTGCTAGACTGACAGAAAAGAGTGCTGTTAAACTAAGAATCATGTAAAATACTTTAATGTAAGAAAAATTAACCTAAGTAAAGACCATAGAGAACTACTACAGAAAAGCAGGGAAATGAAAAAAGGAAAGTAACTATGAAGCCAAAGAAAACCATAATTTGCTTTTCCAACAGAATTAAATATACTCAACAGATATTTTAGAGTATGGAAAATGACCTTGAGATAGAAATTCAGAAAACAACAACAACAACAACAAAAAAGACAACACAAAAACAGAAGAAACAACTAGAAGAATTATTTGAACTCAGGAATGAAAAAAGACAAGTTATCCCAGGATCGAAGAATAAATTACAAGGTTTCCAAGAGAGAATGTACTCAAATTTCAATAATGGACATAGAAGGCAGTTTAACAACCAATAGGATAAAAAGACAAAGAAGAGAAAAGACTGACCAAGAAAGTAATGAAAACAGAAGGCAAAGAAGTGATCGATCTGTGTTATTGGAATCCTTCATGAAGAAAAAGAGAAACATGGAACAGAGCAAATATCTAAACCATATCCCATGAAAACATAAAGAAACTGAAAGTGACAAGACATTAAAATATACTATAATGCCTCCATAATGAAGAATATGATAATGAAGTAGATAAAATGACAGTAGAGAACAGTATCTGAAGGCCAGATTAAGATCCAAATAACTGTTAGAAAAATAAGTTTTAAAAGAGAAATTTTGGCTTTAAAATGAACTGAGTGGTATTGAATTGCAATTCAATGTGTTGGTACAAATTCATGGTGTTTAATAGATGATAGATAAATAAATAATGGGATCTCAGTGAAAAAACAAAACAGTAAATCTTAAAATTCTCCAGATGGTCAAACCAGACCAATTTGAGCAAGAAAAAAAATTATGGTAATATTGGATTATAGTATTAAATAAGATGAATATCCATGAACCTCTGCCAATATAATAAATAATTGATTAATAAACACATGGAACAACAGGGACTGATATTCCTTATAGATGTAGTATGCAAGAAAGAAATAGAAAATGCATCACACTGAAATAATTAATAGAGACCAATCCACTGATGTATGTTAAAATAAATAGATAAAATTTTAAGGAGAAACAGAATTGCATAATCTCAAAGCATATACCCAAGATATTTATTAACTACAAAGGGAATGATAGTAACTTACAGTGGAGAAACTGTAGAAACCACCTTGCACAAATAATCATCAGGATCAACATCACCAGTAATAAGATATATCAACCTCATGAGTACTGGGATGTAATCCATGAGAAGGATGTACTATCATTTCTATGGTATTCTTGGTGAGAATGCATAACCTCAATCCATTTTGAGAAAACATCAGACAAATTCAAACTAAGGGGCATTTGGGGGAAAAAAATGAGAAACTGATCAGTGCTGTTTGGAAGTGTCAAGGTCTTGAAAGAAAAGAAAGGAAAGAGGAAATGTTACAGACTTAAGACACTAAGGAGAATGAACAACCATCTTTAATGTGGAATGCTAAATGGGATCTTGGAGAAGTAAAAATGAAAGCAGTGAAAAAACTGGTGAAATTGAATAAGCACTGTAGTTTTGTTAATAGTATTGTAGAAGTGTTAATTTCCTGGTTCTGTTAATTGTACAATGGTTATTTAAGATATTATATATAAAATATTTTAAGATATTATATATAAGATATTGACATTGAATGAAGCTACCTGAGAGGTATATGGAAAGTATCTCTACTGTTTCTGTATTTTTATGTATTTCTAAAGTTACTTTCCAAAAAATGTTTTTAAAAAATTCAAACAAGAAGGTGGCCTTCTCTGATACACTGAAAAGGGATGCTTTTCATCTGCTATTTTCATCTGCTTTTCATTGCTGCTATGCCGTAACCCTGAGATGCAACCTTATGAACATAGTTCTCCTAGAAGAGGGAAATGCAAGATGGTCTCAGATGAAATGCAGTTCAGATTGTACCATAAATATGGCACCAATGGTTAACTACCTGTATGTGGGGAAGAAAAATATCCAGAACAAAAGGACAAGGCCACAGTGGGACCAGGTATGGGAAAAAAATTACACAATATGGTTGTGCTATGCCCTTGTCTAAAATGTCTACTAATTATGACTTTCTCTTGAGTTCTTTTAGTCCTTTTATAATACTTGGCTTAATTTAGATTAATCTTGTGTAGATAAATAATTTAAAGATGCTATTCCAGTAGTTCTCTAATTTAGATTGCTCAGTTTCTATATCTTTACAGTGTAATTTTATAAGTTCCCATGGGTTTAGATAAATATTCCATTTTTAATTGCTTTATGTCTCCTCTTTGAAATTTTAGGACATGGCACAAATGTTCAGGATGAACAGGGATATGTTTGGATATCTTAGATAAATTACATTAAAGTCCTTCCTGCACTGCAAAAGTACAGATGTAGCTATTCAACCTAGGAGTTTCCAGGATGAAAGTCATGTGCTTCTCCAAGTAAGTAAAAGCTGTATCAAAAAGAATATTAACTTGTTGCCAAAGAAGTCATTGTTTAAATTAATCATCCAGGAAAGAGAGCTAAAAATAAGTGAATATTACATGGAGGCAGATGAGAAGTTGTGACGTATGTATCACTTCTGCTCCTGTGTGGTGATAGATGCATGACAATGATCTGGGGTTAACTTCGAAAATATTAAATGAATCAAGGGTACAGGAGAGCAAACTCTTTTAAGAATTTGGCATATGTGAACAGTAAAATCATCAAATCTAAGACTAATTATTATAATGAAAAGAAACATTCAATATAAGTTAAACTTTTCTCTAGATTTCATTTGGGCTCTATTCAAACTTCTATGGTAACACTAATTTCATTGAACTGTTATTGTACTGATTTTCCTCTTTGTGCACTTAGTCATGAGTTCCTAACTTAGCACAATGCCTGGCACAGAGCAGTTACTTAGTGTGTGTGCTTTTTAAAGCACTAAGTAAAAATAGTCTATTAGTCATTTCAGGAGATGTTTCATAATAGAGTTCCTATCTCTTAAATGTATTCTTTTTGAAGGTACTGCATTTCTTAACATAAAATTTGTGTATATTCTTTGATATAATTTGGAAAATTAAAACAAAACTCACTAGAAATAATGACTATTGATATTTTGAATTTTAGGCTTTCAGTATTTTTTTTTTATGGATAACTAGGCATGTGTGTATGTGTATGCTTATCTCATCATCTCTGTCCATACATAGATATGTGAAAGGTTTTTTTGCATTTATATGCATATCGTGAATATGCTTCCCATCACTATGTATTTTTCTATTGTTAGTTGTAATTATTTAACATTATTCCATTTCAAGGAGTTACCATATTCAAGCACATGTTCTTGATGATTTACAACATTATAAGTATTGGTTATTATTTATAATTGTCCAATAAATATTCTTGAGGCTAAATTTGAGCACAATTGTAATTATGTATCCTGTATTCCTTAAGGAAGAATCACTCTGTTTAAGTATGTGTACATTTTAAGTTTTTCTATTTATTGTCAACTTGTCCTCCAGGAATGTTGTACATTCCCTTCAGTGTGGATAAAAATAGCTGATCTCTAACGAAATAGGTTCTTTAAATTACTAGGAATAAATTGTTCCAATCCAAATATGAATCATTTTAAATTATATCATAGAGTCAGACCACAGAATAATATGTTTTAAGAATTAAGAGAAAATATGAAGAGATAAAAAGAGGTAACTAGGGGCGCCTGGGTGGCTCAGTGGGTTAAAGCCTCTGCCTTCTGCTCAGGTCATGATCCCAGGGTCCTAGGATCGAGCCCCGCATCGGGCTTTCTGCTCAGTGGGGAGCCTGCTTCCTCCTCTCTCTCTCTCTGCCTGTCTCTGCCTACTTGTGATCTCTGTCTGTTAAATAAATAAATAAAACGTTTAAAAAAAAAAAAAAGAGGTAACTTACCTGGTCTGTACAGCTCACTTGCATTACTCAAGCCCATATTTATGGTCACTTGCAAATTCGTAGTAAGATGAATCTGTAGACATCTGTCTTCTAGTGGTAAAAACCAAGAGTTCAATATCTATACAAACACCATTTTAAAAAAAATACCCATTAAAGCTTCAAAAAACAAAAAACAAACAAACAAAAAAACAGAAAAAAAGATTGTCACTGCAAGAAAATTTAAAAGTGTTTTCTCAAAATAATTATTAGTTAATAACGATCATTTTCTCAAGTTGTAAAGCAACACAGCTAAAGAGTGGCAGCCAAGGGAAGCAGAAACAGTTGTAGCTTTAACACATGTAATTATAACATTTTGCACCTGGAGCACAAAACTGTTGGTGCCACTGTCAGTGTAAAGAAGGAACTCGTTGAGACCAAAGCAATCAATAGTATACACCACATTTTGTAATATGCACTTATGCACATGTTATAAAACATATCTACATATTATAAAACATATCTATGTGTATATTATGAAAGGTATATATAAATATATATTTTATATATCTATATATGTATATATATACATATATACATATTATGTATTCATTCATTAATTCATTCATTAATTTCATATGTATTATGAAAGGTATATATAAATATATATTTTTATATATTTATTTTTATATATATTTATATATACCTTTCATAATATACACATAGATATGTGTGTGTGTGTATATATATATATATATAGCAAAAGGATTCTTTCTTTCCTTTGATCTATCGTAAAAATTACACACACGCACACACACACACACACACACACACACACACACTTATATTTGGGGACACTTCAAGAGCTGCTTTGCCACAATAAATATCCGTAAGAGAAAATATACACCTTCTGAAGCATCTTTCTTAGCTTTCCAGCCTCAACTTCATTCAGCCTCTACCAGGCCACATTATATATTGATGGGAACATCCTTGACATTAGCCAGGGGGGATTCCTGAGCCATTTGCTTGCCTCTAGCATTCAGGGTTAAAGAAGCTCACTTCATCACAATATTCAGTCTGCTTTGAACATATCTTTCATTTAAGGACATGGCTTAAGGTTTTGAAAGAGAAATGAATACAGTGATGTAGAAATAATGACATTTTTCCTAGATATCATCTAGAGGACAAATATTTTTGAAAACTTCTAGAATTTTGAAGTATCACTTACCAACATATTTTATTTTTTTCTTTACAATAGTTCATTTCTTGAAACAAATACTATGTGGTTGTTAACTTATATGGTTTTTAATAGTAAAAAAGATACAGATTTTGTTATCAAGAAGACTAAAATATATCAGAGGTATCTAAAAAGTGAACAATTACCTATAAAAAAGTTAACATTTGGAAAGTATCATAAGACAAATACACAGTCCTATCAGGTATACACACACACACACACCTGATAGAACTGTATATATAAATATATATATATATATTATGAATGAGTTGGAATACTCAGAAGAGCTTTAGGAAGAAGATGGCATATTATATGGATTTTTTTTTAAAGATTTTATTTATTTGACAGAGATCACAAGTAGACAGAGAGGCAGGCAGAGAGAGAGAGAGAGAGAAAGAAGGGAGGAAGCAGGCTCCCTGCAGAGCAGAGAGCCCGACTGGGGGTTCGATCCCAGGACTGTGGGATCAGGACCTGAGCCAAAGGCAGAGGCTTTAACCCACTGAGCCACCCAGGCGCCCCTATTATATGGATCTTATAAGAATTTCTCATACTCTTGCAATATATATTGCATCTATTACCACAAATCCCACAGTAAAATTTTACGATACTGTTTTCCCCTAGAAGTTTTATATATTTTTTTTAAAGAATTTATTTATTTATTTGACAGAGATTACAAGTAGGCGGAGAGGCAGGCAAAGAGAGAGGGGGAAGCAGGCTCCCTGCTGAGCAGAGAGCACGATACAGGGTTTGATTCCAGGACCTGGGATCATGGCCTGAGCCGAAGACAGAGGCTTTAACCCACTGAGCCACCCAGGTACCCCCAAAATTTTATATTTTGAAGTTTAACTTCAAATCTATGACCAAATTTGAGTTAGTTTTATATGATGTTTAGGTTACAGTTCGTTTTTTTTGTTTTTTTTTTGCTACGTGTAGATACCCAGTTGTTCCAGAACCATTGTGGAAAAGGCTATCTTTCCTACATTTAATTGCTCTTGTGACTCTGCAAAGAAATGTCTGGCTTATTTGTGTCCATTCTGTTTCATTGATTTATGTGTCTGTGTCTCTTTCAATATCATAATATCTTGTTTAGTAGAGCTACATACATAATAAATCTTACTATAGAGTAGAGGCATTTCTCCTTCTTTAATATTATTTGTTAAGATTATTTTAGGTATTTAAGGGACCTGATATTTTCATATAATCTTTTTATAATAAGCTTATGTATGTGCACTAAAACCTGGCTGAGATTTTGATAGGAATTACATTAAACCTATTTCTCTCCAAATTGAGAGAAATAACACCTTTCTATGCTGAGTCATCCAATCTATGAACATAGTAGGATTTTTTACTTATTTGCCAGTTTGCCTTCTTCTTTGCACCTTTCAAAGTTCTTTTTTTGGTTGCCTTTTGCATTGTTGCCAGAGTTGTACATGGTTGTATACATGATTGTACTTGTCAGGAAGGAACTGGGAGAAATGGTTTATGCCATCATATCTGAATGGGAAGTCTTCTGTTGTCTTCTGTCAACCCCATAGTATTGCTATATAACCAGCCTTATGTGTTTTAAGAAAATTAAGGGGAAAGCTTAGTCTTTCATATTTATCCATATACATATCATTTCTTCTTTCCTGAAAACCTGATTTTCATTTGACATCACTTCTCTTCATTCTGAAAAAATGTTTTTTAGCATTTATCTAGTACAGACTGTTATTACTAAACTCTTTTTTAAAATCAGAAAATGTATTCATTTAGTATCCTTACAGATTCTTTTCATTGGATATAAAATTCTGAGTTGGTTTTTTTAAGCATTTAAAAAAATTTTAGACACCCCCCCAACTCTGGTCATCTAATAAAAAAATTACATTATATGAATATTCACATATAGAAAATTTATTTTTTCATATCTATTTATATATTTTATATAAACATCTAATTGCACTGCTGATAAGTAGGATCACAAATGCATTTGAATATCTTCTCACTTTGTATTTATTGCCTTATAATTAGAGAAATACAAAATGTTGTTTATTTTAAAATTTTGGAAAGATAATATCTGTAGTATACTGATTTTGAAATATTTAATACTCTTCACTATCAAAATTTCACTCCTCTACATTATATTTCCCATGGCTTGCACCCCTATTAAAAAAAAAAAAAACTAATGAGCAAAAAATAAACAAGAATATTTTAATTTTTTTCCCAGAAGTATACATAGCTAATTATGGCTTAATGTGTCATTTTTCTGGAGAGTTGAGCTTCCTTCTGGAATCACAGTGTAGTGACATAGAATGAATGAAGGTCTGGAATGGAAAAGGAATTGGAATGCTCCTATCTTTGGAATGCTGCCATTTGTGCCTCTCTGATACTGAGCATTTCATTTTAAGTACCTTGAAGTTTGGTTTCCCTGCCTATAAAATAACTGTACAGTGTCTGATATGTAGTAGATTTCCCTAAAATATCACTTAAAATATTCCTTAATATCTACCTATAGATAAAATGACGTTGCATATGCTAAACTGTTCGAAAACTGCCCAAAGCTATATAATATTCAATTTTAAACTTACTACTTCAGAGTAAATATATTTTAATGGTCTGAAAAATTGGAAATTTTTGAGGGGGGTCTTTGGGAGGATGGCTGAAATGAGGCAATATTTTATTTAATTGATTCATCCATCATCTCATATCAATACAGTTTCAAATATATATTGCATTTGTACCATTTGCCAGATGCTGGTTTTAGATTCAAAGGAAAACGAGGCACAGTTCCCGTCTTGGGAAAGCTGACATGTGGTGTGGTAGATGAAAACAGACATAAGAGAATGTTTTAATATGGTCAAAGATACGTGAAAATCAGGAGGAGATTGCCAACCAAGCAGCTAGAAGAATAGCATAATTAGCCTAAATATGGGACCTCATTGAAAACTCAGAGGGAGCTCAAATCTGCCCTCTCAGTTGAAATTATTCTCATGCTGAGCACCCTGCTCCTAAGAGGAACTTTGCAATGTGCTATGTAGTTTAATCCTCACATTCCAACTTGAAAACTTGAGTGTTCCATCCAGAGTTTGCCCGCTCTTAGTTTTCTTGTTTTTCATAATTTGTCAGTTTGATTAAATTTTGACTAAAGAATTTGCATTTATTGCTGGAAATGTGACAGCATTCACTTTTCGCATAGTAGTTTGGTATATATTCTTTTAAAGATTAAAAAATATATATTTTATTTATTTACTTGAGAGGCGGAAAGAGCACAAGTGGGGGCGGGGAGGGGCAGAGGGAAAGGAAGAAGCAGATTCCCCACTGAGCCAGGAGCCAGACTCCTGGCTCTACCCCAGGACCCTGAGATCAGGACCTGAGCAGAAATCACATGCTTAAGTGACTGGGCCACCCAGGGGCCCCTATTTTTATCTAACATATAAGTAAGTCATATAAAGGAGATTTTCTTTCAAAGCTTTAAATTTCATTAATAACTTTGGCACCAGCAAATCCCCCATATTTAACATTTTGCTAACTTAATCTAATTTGTCCTCTTGTTTTACTTGCCAATTCACTAAACAGTAAATCAGGAGAAAGGGAACTGTAGCTTGGGATCTATGACCAATTCATATTGTGATAAAGGGCAAGACAGGTCTGGTATTTCTGTATCCTATCCCATTTTCCTCCTTACAAAGCATGTTCTCTTGGTGGTAGTGATAATGATTTTCAAGAAGATCCACCTAAATTACCTGCTATCTCTAAACAAATCAACAGATGAGACAAAATAAAAGCTACTCCCTTCTACTTTACTAACTCAGTATCTCCATCCAGTGGTCTCAGTCACTTCAAGCAATAAAAGCTGCAGGAAAAAACAAGCTTTGCCTCAGTGTTCATCATTCTTGTATTCAAGAATGTATTATGGGAATGCTTATTATCTATCACTCATAAACCTGCATAATCAAATAAATCTTTAGTTTTAAATCATAATATTCAATACCATATTAAATAAGATGCTGGTAATATTTTAGAGGGGCCAGAGGAGAAGAAGAATACTTTTTAAATGAAATACTAAATTAATTGAGCTTCTATACTGAAATTACCCTTTAGTTAAAAGCCTAGGATCAGAAAACAACATTTAAAGCAGATTTCAGGGGCGCCTGGGTGGCTCAGTGGGTTAAGCCGCTGCCTTCGGCTCAGGTCATGATCTCAGGGTCCTGGGATTGAGTCCCACATCGGGCTCTCTGCTCAGCAGGGAGCCTGCTTCCCTTCCTCTCTCTCTGCCTGCCTCTCTGCCTACTTGTGATCTCTCTCTCTCTCTCTCTGTCAAATAAATAAATAAATAAATAAATAAATCTTTAAAAAAAAAATAAAGCACATTTCGTAACTGAAAATGTGGAAATATTTATTCTCTATTTTGTATATGTTAAAACTTATCTTGGTATAGAAAGAAATTATCACTATGAAAAGGAAGATACTAATTATAGCTTGAGATAACTAAGGAAACATAGAGTTGGGTTCTGGCAATAACTTACACTGATGATAAGTTATCACTGTAAGTTTTTAAGGGAAACATCCAATACTTTTGCTCTCAATTCTTGATAATTTTCATAAAATAGCACCTTTTGTTGTTTAAATGTTCCTTTGCTCCTAAAGAAATACCCAACAGAAGTCAAAATTTCTACCTCTGACAATGAGTATGGTTGCTATGGAAATAATTATGACTTTTGGTATGAAAGGATAAAAAAGCTGGAGAATTTGAAATGTTAAGAAATAAATACACTATTATCATGCAAAACTGCCTGGTAGAAAGAGATGTTTAAAAAGTATATACTGAATTAATCAGAACTTTTCTAAATAGAGCATTTTCTAAATCTTTAAAATTTTGGCAGCTTCAAAACTTCAATAAAGTGCAGCAAGCAAATGGGAACTATGAATATGAACAAACCTTCATCAAATTACAATGGGATTATAGCCCAATAAAGTCATTATAAATTGAAAATATTAGAAGTTGAAGATGTATTTAGTACACCTAACCTACCAGCACCATGTTGAGCCTAGCTTGCCTCCAGTTTGACAAAATTATCTAACCCAAAGTCTCTTTTATAATAAAATATTGCATAACTCATGTAATTTATTGAATACTGTACTGAAAGCAAAAAAAAACCGGAATGGTTGAATGGGTACAGAATGGTTGCGTATGTTTCAGTCATTAACCGTCTTGATCATGTGGTTGACTAGGAGCCCATCATCATGACAAACTATCATACTGTAAATCACTAGTTGGGAAAGATCTGAATTCAAAACCCTAAGCATGGCTTCTCTTATATGCAGATCGCTTTTGCAATATAATAAAGTTGAAAAATCGGAAGTCATACCATCAGAAGTCAAAGACCATCTGTAACTAGATGGAATTAATTTTTCCAATTAAAAAGCTGAAAACTGAGGCTACTTGGCATATTAACACATGGTTATCTAAAAAAATATATATGGAGATTTGCTTACCTTTCCACTTCAGCATTGATTGTTATACTTCCCCTTCTTGTCTCACTAGTAATACCTTACCCATGAAATGATGTCAATATTGTATCTTTTAAAATTATGTTTATTCAGTTATGGACAAAAAAGTAAGTGAAATTCCTTTCCATACCCTTCCAACAGGCAACTTTTATTAAATATATTTTTGAAAATTATCCATACATAAAGAGAGGATATTCATAGGTGAATACATACAAATTATCGAAGTCTTTATTTTACAGGGAATGTTTACACTATTTTTTTTCCTTAACTTATATATCATGCATCTTTCTATGTTAGTACATAAGTATTTACCACACTTTTTTAAATGGTTATATAGTATTGAAACTATATTATTATTAGTTAATTATTCATTATTATTAGTTAATTACTAGTATATTATTAGTTAATTACTCAATACATGTTTGATATTGATAATTAAAAATATAAATTATATATACATATATAATGCAAATATCACATAAGTGTGTATGTGTGTGTGTATATATATATGTATATATATATATATATATGCAGTACCAAATTTTATTCATACCAATTTTATAAAACCTATGTTTATTCCATATTTTGGACATATGGAAGATATTTTTTTAGGATAAATTCCTAGATACTGTCATATTGAGAAAACAAACACATTTTTGAAATTTTGATAAAATTTCCAAATTGGTCTTCTGAAAGACTGAAGTAGTTAATAATACCATTTACTGTTAGTAGTGGAAAATTTCAATATTTTGCTACTTGAATTTAGTTTATAAATATTTATAGATTAATTAATTTGTCAATTCCCAGGCATGAACTAGTTAATAGTTAATAATACACATAAAATGTATAGACTATGAGGGAGGTAGATTTTTAAAAATCTCAAAAACTTCAATGAAGGTTACTATGTAAAAATACTAATTGCTATTGATATGTACTGGGAGTTCTGTGGAAAAAAATATTTTGAAATGGAGCCAAGGGAATCCAACTTAAGTATTGCATTGATATAGTGGGGTTATCATTTTTCTTTATATAACATGACGTTTTTCCTGCAATTATACTTAATTTGCTGGAATACTTTGAGGTAATTTTTCTGAAAATGTGGGTTAACTGTAAAATTATAAAACTTTTTGAGACCCACAAATATCATTAATTATGGTCCTCAGTAAATCAGTAATCAGTAATTATGGTCCTTAGTAAATCAGTAATCAAATTAAAGGCAAAGATTAAACTACCCTGTGCTTTTACCACACTTAGTGGAGTGAACTTTTATGTTCTTTCTTTACTGGTCAAGTTTTTTTTTTCCACATTGCAATATGGTTTACAATTACCCTGCTCATAACAATAATAACCCATTCCAGGGGTAAGTATATGGACACCATCAGGAGCTATGGCAGATACAAATCTGAAATGGAACTGTACCCCGGTACAGAAGGACTGATACTCAGTGATCTCATATCCAGTATCATTAATATGAGTCACCAGCACAAAAAATATGGGTGAAGGATAAAGAGGAGAAGTTGCTTAACAAATTGTTTCAGATGAAAAGCAAACAATAACACAAATGTACTTGTCAGAAATTTAATTATCAACTGGAATGAGGTATGTTATTCATGGAAAATCAGTCACTATTTTGATTATTTTTCATAAGATACAGATAAACAAGTTTTAGATTAAGATAAAAGATAAACACCAAAATTCAGAATGACAGTCCTTAGCAAGATGTGACATCTGTGATTCAGCAGTCATCGTAGTTTCTATATTCTACCAATGTGTTTTGACTGATTAATACTTGAAACTAATTTTTTGGTTTAAAAAAAACTCCCAAAATCCTAGTGACAAGGGAAATGGCCAAAATGTCTGATCACTTTCCTAATATTTAATATTAAAAATATGATTGTGTAACCCTGGTTTAGACATTTTGAGACAGGTGAATAATTCTAGTTCCTATTAAATCAACCCCCAGTTCACAAGAGGACAGCAAAATGGGATTTCAGAATGTTACTGTTTTGTCAGTGATGATGGTGATAATGTTAGTAAAGATAGCAACAACTGTCATCCATTCATTGCTTAAATGGTACAGAGCTTATGGGAAATGATAAATCAGAATAGAATAAGTTTATGTTGCATAGGGAACACACATACCACACACACACACAGAGCTTAATTCTTGTGTATACCAAATTTCTGTAGGTCTAATAAATCCACAAAGCAGCTGACTTTCATAGTGCTGTTCAGTGGTGAGCTACTTGCCTCTGAAAGGGGGGAGAGAGGGAGGAAAAGAGACTTCTCTTCTCAGCCCATTGGCCATCTGGGTCTTCCATTTCTACATGGGAAATCAAAGGAAGCAGGGGATATCCGATAAGAAAGGTGATCTCAATTACAAATACAATTGAACACTGGTAACAGTCCAATAGAAGAGAAGAAAGTCACCCAAAAAAATTAGGAAAGCTTATGTTCAGGGATACCTAATTTCATTTTTTACACTTAGTTATATCTTCAAATTGAAGGAAATACTCAAGGTACACACTTAAATATTATAAAGTTAGACTACTCATTTGGACTTATGAATATATGGAATGCATATTTAGGCCTCACTCTGAATTTTTTAAAATAGTCATGATGTAAAAACGATTATAATATCCATAGTAAATGACATCTTTGGTTAAATAGTATTCAGTATATGTATATATGATGAAATAAAAAATATTATAAATAATAAGGAAACCTAAAAACTGAATAGAAGTTTTCAAAGTACCTTCAAACCATGCTTTCACTGTTGATGAAAAGCAGCTAAACCCAATGATTAACAGTACAGGCCCTGTGGTCTGATTGCCTGGGGTGCATTTGTTAAATACTTAACTCTGTGCTGCTTTATCCTGTCTGTAAATTGTCAACAATGATAGGACCTAGCTCATGAGACCATGTGCAAATGAAATGAATGAATATATAGAATGTTCTTAGAATCATGCCTGGAATATAGCAAACATGCAATAAATACCAGCTGGTTATGTAAGCCCAGTTCCTTATGGGGTCAATGTTACCAGCCAGACTCCTGTACTGATGGAGACAACCAGTCTTAGTGGAGTAATTTGTCCAATTATCACACAACTAGGAAGAAGTAGAACAATAACTAAAACTCAGAGGTTATTTTAACTTTTTTTTTTAAGTTTTATTTATTTATTTATTTGACAGAGATGACAAGTAGACAGAGAAGCAGGCAGAGAGAGGGGAGGAAGCAGGCTCCCCGCTGAGCAGAGACCCCCCCCCCCAGCCCCCGACGTGGGGCTCGATCCCAGGACCCTGGGACCATGACCAGAGCCGAAGGCAGAGGCTTTAACCCACTGAGCCACCCAGGTGCCCCTATTTTACCTTTAAATGCAGCTCTTCAGTTCTCCCTTTATTCAGGTCATAAAAATCAGTAAAATTTTCTTCTATACTTTTAGTGTTCAGGTAGTTATCACCTGGGAACTATTGTTTTTAATTTTTAAGTTTTCATTTTAATTCCAATTAGTTAACATACAGTGCTATATTAGTTTCAGTTATACAGTATAGTAATCAACAGTTCCATAGGTCACCCCTGCTCATCACTACAAGTGCACTCCTTAATCCCCACCAATTTAACCCATCCCCTCATTCTCCTCCCCACGGGTAACGGTCATATCGTTCTCTATAATTCAGTCTCTGTTTCTCTCTCTCTCTCTCTTTCTTCCCTTTGCTTATTTGTTTTGTTTCTTAAATTCCACCTATGTTTTAATATAAAAGGTGTATAAGTGAGTAAAAACTAGCTGTCCATTTTCTTAATGCCTTGTAGGAGCTTATCCACAGAATTTATTTGATAAGTTCTGCACTGACAAACACATGATGTATCTCCGTAAAAATCTTCATTGACATTTTTTTTTTCTTTCTGTTATGTTCATCCTCTGAGTTCAAGTACATGGACAGAGAGCAGTGTGGAGAGACCTGGTGATGTGTTTTAGTAAAAATAGAATATTTTCTTAATCACACAGACTAGATGAAAATATTCTTCTGTTATTAACCAGCTGAACAACAGTAGAAATGTCTTTTTAAATTTTAGCCCTCTTCTGCAGAAAGGAGTTAAAATAGCTTTTCTGTATGTTATTGTGGATATAAAAAGGTAGTTTAAGTTTCCCTTGGCAAATTAAAAATGATTCAATGTATGTATTTTCTGTTGGAACACAGATTTTCATGAATTTATAAAATGGACAAGTTAGAGTCAAACCATAATTACCCATTAAAGGAAATAATCCACTACTATTATTGAAATGATGGTATTCTAGGAGTCATTCAGAGCTCTGGCATAGTTTGCCCCTTGAATAAATTAATCTAAGGTCAGATAAAGGAAAAATAATAGTTGGCTTTCTTTGCTTTTTTATTTAATGAACACAGAGAGTTTTTAAAACATCAGAGGATATCCTAGCCAAGAAAGAGCAACTGGCAATTATCTGATGCAATCTGTCCCAATTGCAAACTAAAATGTCTGCAGAGAAAACCAGAAATCATGAAAAGGCAAAAAGGCCCTAAAAATTAAGACTAAGGCAAGACTAAGGGAGAATTTAATCTACAGTTTTGGAGTGTTTGCTAATTAAAAGGCATAGAGCACTGAATTTTTAAAAATATGCAGAATTAACAGAGATCATTGGGGATGGAGAAGTGGTTGGGAGAGAAGTAGGAAAGTATTCTGTACTTATCCCTTTTCTAACTGGCTAGGAGACCAAGGGATCTATCTTTTTCATCCTCCCACTAATTGGTGAGGTAGACTTGCCTTTCAGATGCCACCTTCCTACACCTCTTAAAGATCTCAGAAAAAAACAGGGCAAAAATGTAATAGTTGATGGTGCACTGCAAAGTAAAAGTTATGGCATACCAATTAAAAATATTGTTTCTGAAATGAGATCTTGAACAAAGTGTTATATTCAATCTATAAAATATTATACCATGCTTATCTGGTAGAGTCGACATGAAATTAAATGAGGAGGAAAACTTAAATGAGTTAGTACATTTAAATTTATCAAGCACATAGTAACTATCCAATTCGTGTTAACTAAAACCAGTATCCGTTTATGCAAATACTGTTAGGCAGAATTGAAGATGAAATTATAATACCATTTCAGCCGAGGTGTTTTTCTCCTTGTGCTTTTGAGGTGGCTTTCAGAGGACTGGACTGCCCAGCCACGCTCTGCTCAGTGGAGTTGAAATAGGGCAAAACCCGAAGAAATGGCAGTTCCGTGCTACTTTGCTTTGGATGGCCTGATCACGTTTGAGTGTTCCTACCGACCTCCCAACTCCTGTGTGTTTATACCTGACATTCTTGCCTCATAAAAAGTATATATTCCTATGCTTCTAGCTGCAGGTCACTTAGGTTTCTCTTCCTGTCCTCTATACAAGGAAACCACTCCAGCCTCTTTCCACTGTCTCCACACCTGCTTTGTCATTTTTCCAGTTTCTGTGAAATCTTTTCTGCCCTCCTATTAGCTTCTAAGTTACTTAATTCACCCATTCTCTCTCTACTTTACTGGCCACTCAGTCTCAGTCTATGTTGCTGTTAATTTCTCTTCTCCATTTTACTTCTCCTTGGCTTGAGTGTACTTCCAATATTCTTCCCCTGATTCGTACTCATCAGCCACTCTCATCTCCTTTCTGTTCCCAGGACATACCAGGCATTCGTTGGCTTCAGAACCTTTACATTTATTTCATTTTCCTGGAATGTCTTTCAGAGAGATATCTGCATGATCCTGCTTTTGCGTGTTAAATGTCTCAGATACCATCATTAAATATTTTTTGCCACAATATTTAAGATTGCAAATACACATGCAGAAACATCCTTTTCTTTGCCATACTTTACTCCATAGACCATAGTATTGTCTAACATACTACGCATTTCTTTTTTTTTTTTAATATTTTATTTATTCATTGGACAGACAGAGATCACAAGTAGGCAGAGAAGCCAGGCAGAGAGAGGAGGAAGCAGGCTCCCTGCTGAGCAGAAAGCCTGATGTGGGGCTCGATCCCAGGACACTGGGATCATGACCCGAGCTGAAGGCAGAGGCCCAACCCACTGAGCCACCCAGGTGCCCCACTATGCATTTCTTATTTATCCTATTTCTGGTTGTCACTGTCACTTGAATGTCAGTTTATAAAGACAAACATGTCAACAGTTTGATTTACTATGGCAACCATAACGCAGAGAGGAGTGTTAGGCAGATAGTAGAGGTCAAAGTGGATCTGTGAAATTAATGAGTTAATTGTGAGGGAACATACTCAGAAAAAAAAAGTGAAACATGGTAGAATTAGACATTTAGAGACAATATGTAGCAAACATAGCACTGTAAAAATCAGATAAATGGGGTAGAAAGCAAATGTAAATGGGCTTTCAAAACTAATACAACTTTCCATTGAGGGCTTAATATGTCAGTCACTTGACTGAAAATTTTATGTTTTAACTTATCCTTTGAGGCAGATGTGTTATTATCCCCACTTTTCAAGAGATCAAACTGACTCCCTGATCATTTAATACTTGAATAAATTCACACGACAAGTGAATGGTAGAGCTACTGAAGAAATGCCTGGTAGTCTGGCTTCAGAGCCTGAGATTTGTAGAAACATCTATGTTATTGGTTAGATAAGAAGGTTAGATGGCTTAGTACATGTAAAACTCTGAGGTAATTCTTATGCATAACTGGTGCTCAATTCAAGTTATGTTTTAGTTCATAATTTATATTTTTATGTTCTTTTTTATGGTTTGCTATATTTTAATACATGACATAGATATTTCTTTTTTGTTTTATGGGTGGGTATGTGTGTTTGTTTTCTTTTAGTAAATTGGGAAACATATAATCTGTCATCTAGGGTCACTTTTTAGTGTACAAATTTATAAAGCATACATTTCTCTACTAATCAACTTTAAGAATGCAGTGGTGTTTACTTAGGTCTCCTACATAATCACAAGTAATACACATTTTTGCTTTTCCCACTTCATCTTGCCTCTTAGATTCATTAGAAAGGCCCAGAATTCTTTATCTGAGAAGTCTTACTAAATAATGATCTCTTATTTAAAAGCTAAAGAAAACAAACTTTGAAAACTGAATACAATGTTTACAAATGTTCTGAATTCCTGGAAATGTGAGTATGGCAGCCACACAGATCAAAGGCACTTTTGCTGCATATAGAACTCACAGGTGACAAAGTTTCGTTCAGAATTATGTGGCTTGTTCAGGTGTCTGAAAATGCAATTTCATGCAAGAGTCTAAAAAAGCTTGATTTTTGAAATTCAACATTAAAACTTATTCTGAAATTAAGGTATGTAAACCTTAATTTTTTTTTATTCAAAACTCATCAGGTAATGGGGTAGAAATGACTTGCTACTTGAAGTTCACACATTATATCTAAATAAGTAAATTGATGCAAGTGGCTGAAGGAAGTTAATGTAGGAAAAAACCCTAAAACTTTCCTTACCCTAAAGGATTCAGTGATTCCATAGCTGTCATTTATTACTAGGGATATTAAGGAAAATGAACAAATATATAAATGAAAGGGTATCTTTTTATAATAGTAAAAACCTAGAAATACATTTTCCATAGTGAAAAATAAATATAGCTGATAGAACAATGTTCAGTCATTAAAAACAATGACACATGGAGAAAAAATAGGTTTATGAAAAATAGTTCTTAGTATGTTAAAAAACACACTTAGGGTATTTAAAGCATGGCCCACTTTACATATATTATTTTGCTTTTTATAAATCCTAAAATGACATATGTGAAATGTTAATATAATTTTTCTAGGTATTGATCCATAATTTATCTACTTTTTTATATTTTATTCCTTCTATTTAACTATTTTTCAAATAATTCAGGAAAAATAAAATCAATATTTAAAAATCTAACAGGACAAAAAAAATAAATAAAATGAAATAAAATCTAACAGGACATTTTGTATATTTTTGTTATTTGTGGTATTTTTAGTACAAAATGATATTTTCCCTGAGCAAAAGGTAGTTATTTTTATTTGCTTGCTTCTCTTTCTTTCCAGCAATCTCTCCCTCAATCCAATTCCTTTTTGTCTAAATTATGGACAATGGTATCTATTTCCTATAAGATTTGTCAAGTTTCAAGGACATATCATTTGAGAACACTTATATTACCTGCCAAATAATGTGTTTTAAATAAACGATGGCTATTATCAGGTATACAATACTATCTCATATCTCATTTAGAATACTAAGTAAAGGGCCATTTTCATGTGTGTAGTGCATTTTCTAGTCTGCTTTTAGGAGAACATTGGCTCTATTTTCCAGAATTCCTTAATACATCTATATCTCTGCATACTTCCATATATGTATCCAGGGATTATTCTCAGTTTACTCACTGCTATAGAAGGAGGCATCTCTTCCCTACTAGGGTGATTTAATATGAGTCCTATCAGAGACTGTTTCTGAGCAAATCTTTAATCACAAAAGGGAAAAGGTTTAAGTTTATATTTTCTCTGATATCGTTTTCAGAAACTGTGGTTCTAATTGACTTTGACAAGTAGGAAGGAAGTTAATAGAGAGTAATTCTAGCAGCCAAGAAGTCCCTTTCTGTGCTTAGATGTTTATTTTTCTTGTGTTTGGGGACAACCTTTATAAGTAACCTATGGCAATTATGTCCTTGCTTTACTTGGCGTGTGTTCCAGTGACATCTGCAAAGGCAAACGAAGGCTGGTTAGTTGTTATTATCAGTCACTTAGTTTTCTGTAAAAGGTCTTTATCACATGAGCTGTCTTTGGCCACCATTGCATTTAGACTCTGCTACTTTAGCATCAGGGTATTAGTTATAGATCCACCTGCACTGATAAGTGGGTTGCTAGTGCCCAGTATCTCTTCCTTCAGTGTGCATCTGGGAGTTTGCAGTACTTGGTGTTTTCCCAGGGATACAAGCCAATTACATTGGACATTCCTGTTGCTCACATGTTTTGAATCAAGAGTTGTAAGTACTTTCTGTTTTTCTTTCTTTTTTTTTTTTTTAAGATTTTATTTCTATTCCAATTAGTTAACACACAATGTAATGTTAGTTTCAGGTGTAGAATTTAGTGATTCATCACCTCCATACAACACCTGGTGCTCACCATAAGTGCCCTCCTTAAACACCATCACCTGTTTAACCCAATCCCCCACCCACCTCCCCTCTGGTAACCATCAATTTATCCTCTATAGTTAAAAGTCTGTTTCTTGGTTTGCCTTCTTCTCTTTTTTCTTTGTGTTCATTTGTTTTGTTTTTCTTTTCTTTTCTTTTCTATTATTTTCTTTGTTTTTCTATTCTTTCTTTGTTTCTTTCTTTGAGAGAGAGAGAGAGAACGAGCACCTGTGGGGAGGGCCGGAAGGAAAGAGATAGAGTCTTAAGCAGGCTCCATGCCCAGTGCAGAACCTGACAGTGGGCTTAATCTCATGACCTTGAGAGCATAACCTGATCCAAAATCAAGGGTCGGATCCTTTTTTTTTTTTTTTTTCAAAGAGTCAGATCCTTAAACAACTGATTCATCCTGGCACCCCTGTTTGTTGTTTCCTTAATTCCACATAAGAGTGAAATCATATCGTATTTGTCTCTCTCTATCTTATTTTGCTTAACACAATACTCTTTAGTTCCATCCATGTCTGCAAATGGCAAGATTTCATTCTTTTTGATGGCTGAATAATATTCCTGTGTGTGTGTGTGTGTGTGTGTGTGTGTGCGCACACACACCCACCACCTCTTTATCCATTTATCAGTTGATGGAAAATTGGGCTCTTTCTAAAAATTGGCCATTGTTGATAATGCTGTTCTAAATATTAGGGTGTCTATATCCCTTCGAATTAGTGTTTTGGAATCCTTTGGGTAAATACTTAGTATTAACAATTGCAGGGTTGTAGGATAGTTCTATTTCTAGCTTCATGAGGAAGCCCTGCATTGTTTTCCAGAGTGGTTGCACCGGTTGGCATTTACAGGAACAGTACAAGAGGGTTTCCTTTTCTCCACATCCTTGCCAACACCTGTTGTTTCTTGTGTTGTTGATTTTAGCCATTCTGACTGATGTGAGGTGATATCTTATTGTAGTTTTGATATGTATTTCCCAGGTAATGTATGATTATGAGTATCTTTTCATGTAAGCACTTCCTTTCTAAGGTACAAACTTTCTGCTGTATATAATTTTGAAATACATTATAATTTCAGTCTATGATAACACACTTCTCTGCTTTTTAGAAATGATTTAAAAAATTTTATCTGCTTTAATTGTTTTGTCAATTCAATGACAATATGAATATAATCAAAATATTTGAATATCAATGAACATCCTGGAATCAAAGCAATTGGTTTTTATTTTTTTCATTTTTTTGCAATAAACATATATCTCTTTTATCATGGGTATAATGCAATTATTTTTAAATTAAATCACTGTTTTCTTTGCCTAACACTATTCCCCCAACATCATGGATAATTTGTATTTCAGCTAGGAAGCATGAAAGTATAAAACAGATTTTGTGGTTTTGTAGTGTTTGCCCTTTGAGGGAAATATTGTCATCTTTTTTCAGATGAGCGTAAATCTGTAATTTTCAGGAAGCATAATCACATTTTTAAGTTAAAGGTATGCCTTTTTACAACTTTTGACCCTTTCTATTGGTCAAGGCAAGATATGTAATTGATGCTTATTATTTAATGGCTCTAAAGAAATGAGTAAAAGTGACCTTTTGATAGAGGCTTTACTTAGTAATTGTGCCAAGGCTGCATAATAGAATTTACAAAGTTGGGCCCAGGTGTGTGAGTGTGTGTGTGAATGTGTGTGCTCTTTAAATATCCATAATGAAACTGAAACACTAACTCAACATAGGCTTTCTGCCAGCTGGCCCTAGACAAGTAACATTCAGCTCTTTTACAATTCACCTTCAGGGGATGGACATTTACATTGCAAGGTTTTTTCATTCTGTTTTTGATTCAGCCCTACATCCATTCTAGAAGTATAAATTAAGCTATATGATCAACTATATGGTGTTTTTCTGTTTATGATGCCACTTTCTCATTCACTATCCCATTCGCCTCTTTCAGCATAGAAGAGAGATACTAATATGGCATCATTTTTCACATAGGAAAGAGAAAAACAGGGGCTAACTCTAGAGAGAGATGAAATTCAAGCTCAAATCTTATGATTATATTTTTTGTTTTTTTTTTTTTCATTACAACAAATGTAGTTACAAAGATAGGAATACTATAGAATAGCTTATAGAGCAACAATTCTGCAATACCTGAAACACATACATTCTGCATATATATGGGAGAACTTTCAGAGACGCTTACATATTTTGTTTGGATTGCAAAATTACATTTTACCTCATTACACTTCCTTGCAAGGGTGGGAATCCATCAGAAACAAAATCCATTCGCAATTTAGCACATTAGAGTGACAAATAAAATCATACCTTCTTCAGTTTATTCTAACTCCACAATTAGTTTACAATAAAGGAGACATATTTTTTTAAAAAGGAAATAAAGGTGAAAGGAAAGCCCTGTAGTGTTCTCATTTTTAGACCAAGACACTGAGGAAACAAAAAGGTAAACTCATAGTCGTTGTCCTACTTTTGAAGAAAACAAATAACTGATAGTCTTTAAAAGAAGTTTCAAAAGTCAATAATGTTCCTCCATTTCTTAAAGAAGTACAGTTTCTATTTAAATCTAGAAATAATTTATATTTATTGAGGTTAGATTTAGAAATACCCTAGGAAAGTTTAAAATTACCTATGGAGGGGCACCTGAGTAGCTCAGTGGGTTAAAGTCTCTGCCTTCGGCTCAGGTCATGATCCCGGGGTCCTGGGATTGAGGACCTCTCTGCTCTGCGGGGAGCCTGCTTGAGGACCTCTCTGCTTTGCGGGGAGCCTGCTTCCTCCTCTCTCTGCCTGCTTGCAATCTCTCTCTCAAATAAATAAATAAAATCTTTAAAAAAACTTAAAAAATGAAATTACCTATAGAGAGTTACTTCTGGTTATGATATAAAAAGATATTTAATTCCCTGAAAACACTTTAAAAATCTGGATAAGAAACTTATTAAAGAGCATTGTTTACAAGGAAGCACAGATGAACTGAATTCAGAACGTCATGTATGACCAGAGAGTGGTAATAATTTAAGGGGGCAAATACATGGTGTCGGCATAAGCAGGCACATGATATAGGCCTATTGAAAAATCACCTAAATGGGGGGAGTTCTGCTGATGTATTAGCAAAGATGGAGGAGCCAAATGTAGTATAATAGAGTCTAGACATCTCAAAAATGCAACAGTAATTTATTCAACCTGACAATTGTTCTTGCTCCAGCAGGAAGAGAGAAAATCACCCAAAGTTAAATGTTATTTATCAAAATAATTAAGGAAACTGATAAGTTTTTAAAGTACTTTTCTAATAAAGAAGGAGGGGGTGCCTGGGTGGTCCAGTTAGTTAAGTGTAAGACTCTTGGTTTCAGCTCAGATCATGATCTCTGATTCCTGATTCCTGTGATCAAGCCTAGTGTTAGGTTCCACACTCAGCACAGTGTGCTTGAGATTCTCTCGCTTCCTTTGCCCCTCCCCCAAAATCTCTCTCTCATCCTCTCTCTCTCAAATAAATACAGCATTAAAAAAAGAAGAAAAACATGAATATTGGGATTTATAGAGGGATATTACTGCCTGTCCACAGCCTTTAAAAGATATTAAGAGAATAATTTGAACAACTTCACACAGAAAATAAACAAATGAAAGGGACACATACTTTAAAAAAGTTTAACTTACAAAGCTGATACAGGATGAGGTAGACAACTTCACAAGCCCTATGTGTGTTAAATAAATTCAAAGTAAATTTCTTAAAAAGATAAAGACATATTCTGGCTCCAAAGCTTCTATGGTAGGTGTTACCAAATATTTAATAAAAAATGAAATCAGTTGTTCACAACTATGTTATAAAAATGGTAGGTGAAAAAACATCCCAATATGTTTCATGACTTACTATAACCTAACATCATATTCTGTTAAGAGCATTATAAAACATCAAGATTTACCAAGGAATATCACAAACAGATGCCAGAATCCTTAAGAAAATTATTAAATTAATTCCTGAAGTACTAAAAATAGAAAAATACCATATGATCAAAATGGATTTATGTTTGCAGAAATGCAAAAGTGATTCTATATTTCAAAATCAAACCATGTATTTCTTCAGATTAATAGAACATATTGAAGAAAATATTTTTATTCAATGCAGAAAAATTATTTTACAAATAATATCTGTTCATGATAAAACCTTTTAGCATCTTAGGAACAAGGGGAAACTTCTTAAGCCAAGAATGGGCATCTAGAGAAAACTTTAATTATCAGGTTTGGTAAAATATAAATTGATTTCCTCCTAAGGTTAGGAAAATGTCAAAGAAATATTCTCCTACAGCTTCTTTACAATATTGACTAATGATCCCAATCAGGGCAATAAGGCAAGAAAAATGAATACCATAAATAACTGAAAGAGAAATCTACATTGTTATTAATATAAGACATAATTGTTAAGTAAAAATACAAAGAAATCTACCTCAAACCTATTAGATCTTAAGAAGTGATATTACCAGTGGCACACAAAAAAGTATTACCATGTGAAAATAAAATGCATTTCTATTTATAAACAAGAAGTATATAAACTGGAAAAAAAAAAGCTTCTGACTACAATAGTAAGAAAACATATAATGAGAAATATAAAAGATGTGCAGAATCTGTTTACTTCAAAAGACAAAATATTAGAGACAAAAATTAACAATGATTTAAATAGGTAAATAATGATCATAGTTGTTATATTCAGTATTGAAGAAATGTCTATTTTTTTCACAATTTGATCTATAGAACCAATGCAATTCAAGTTAAAATCCCAGATTTTTTTAAAGAAATTCATAAATTAAGAATGAGACTCATATAGTATTATAAAATCCATGGATTTGTCAAAATAATCTTGATAAAGAAGAATAAACAAGAGGCTCACAAAACTACATTGTAAGTCTTACTATACAACTACAATAATTAAAATAATGCATTTGTGTAAGATTAGATAGTAGTTTTGGAAGAGAGGACAGAATTAAGCACACATATATGCACTAAAATGATTTATTTGAGAGAGCGTGAGCTTGGGGGAGAAGCAGAGGGAAAGGGAGAAGCACACAGGGAGCCAGTGTGGGGCTTGATGGCAGGACCCTGAGATCATGAACTGAGCTGAAGGCAGATGCTTAAATGACTGAGCTACACAGAAACCCCAGTAAAATTATTTTTGACAATGGTGCAAATGAAAGCAAAGAGCATAGATGTTCATAAAGATTGGTAAAACAAGATAAATCCATATAAGAAAAAAGAAAAAAAAAACAAAACCCTTGAGCTATACTCACACCATATGCAAGCTGACAAGATGGATTGTAGATGTAAATGTGAAAGTGAAAGCTATAAACAGAAACATAGAAAGAAACATAGAAAGTACTGATAACTTGGAGTAAGAAAAGATTTTTTTAGACAGAACTCAGAACACTAAGCATATAAGAAAGGAAAACTGATTGATATCATCAAAATCAAATATCTTTGTTTATCAAAATGCTAGGCCAGTCTCACATTTGGAGAAAATTGTAATGATACATATATCTGACAAAGGTCTTATTCTGGAATAGATAAAATAGCTCCTATACCCATTTTTTTAGTGGACAAAACGTTTGGAGACATTTCACCAAAAAAGGCATATGATTGACCCATAGGGATGTAAAAAGATGCCCAAGATCACTAGTAATTAGTGAATTGTTATTACACCAAAATGAATTATTATTAGAGACCTACTAGCTTGATTAAAATTTAAAGGAGTAAACTACATGTTAAAGATATCTGACAACTGGTACTCTTATACATTACTGATGCAAAATTCATTGGCGGTTTCATAAAAGTTCAACACATGGCCAACATATGGCCCAGTAATTTCATGTCTTTAAGAATATCTATAGGACTATCAATCAAATATTGATTTCACCTTGGTTAGGATGGTGATTCAGTATGAAGGCATATAAATGTGATCATTGGAGTTTTGTCACACAAGTGTATATATACTTGTCAATAATCATCAACATTCATCCAATGTTCAAGTAAGTATGTATTTCTATTTTGGGGAGCTATAAGTATAAAATATAGTTGTTGGCCTTTCTTTTTCATTTAATACGCAACCAATAGTTTTTCCATGGTACTTTAATTTTGTTTGTTGCTTTTACCATTTCCCCAAAGTAGAAATACATACTTATTTGAATAATATAAATATATGATAAGATATAGAATGTCTACAGAATTCCACTTCTATTAACTATAATTTCATGGAAGTGAAATTAATAAGTCAGAGTTATAAGCACTTTAAAATCTACTCATAGATGTCCACAAATGTCTTGCAAATTCAGAATTGCAGATGTTCATGACATTTATATTTGCTCTACTTACTCCCTATAATTTTTCCTAGCTGTCCACATGGCAAGCTTCCTCATTGTCTTCTCTCCATCCCCCTTCTGCTTTGTTTTTCTTCACAGCACCAGCCTCTGTGTGTGTGCGTGTGTGTGTGTGTGTGTGTGTGTGTGTGTGTATGCGTGTGACACAGAGAGAGAGAGGGAGAATGTATATTCTCCACTGCTAAAATACAAGGTCTTCAGAGATTTTGTCTCATGGGTAGCTCTCACTTCTGGGACAGTAAGCAATACATAACTAGTGAATAAATGCAGGAATTGTTAGTAAGTCCATGTAGGTTCATGATTTTCATAGCTTCTTAGGATTATTTGTCCTTCTATGTGCTGCTAGGTATATGTTTTTTGGTATAGGAAACAAATAACTGGGTATTTTTCTTAGCTAATATATTAATTCTATTTTTAAATGTTTATTCACACACACAGGTATTATAATTGCTGGTGTCCATATTTACACTAGTTTATGCCATTTTGATTTGCATTTTGTTTACTCTTCAGTTTTCTTATTTTTCCCCATTTCTGTGGCTTTTGTTTGAATAAATCAAATTTCCAAAATCACTTTAGAAAATTTATATACATTTCCATCCCTTTGGTGTATTTCTATAGATTTTAGGGTATAGATACAATTATAGTCCTTTTATAACAAATGCTACAGTTATTGAATTGTTTTTTTTCTCTTTCTGACAATGATTAACACTTAGCCTACTTCCACATCTAGCTAAAAGCTTTCAAAGATTTATTATTGTATTTTAAGCATAAAATGTTTCACTTTTATGTATTTAGTATATATTGTCACTTAAAAACTTTTATTTTTTAATTCTGCGTTAAATAGCTTCTCCACCTCTTTCTGGATTCAATTTCTTCTTGACCAACACATGTCACATCTTCAACTGAGCATCTGTGTGTAAATATTCTGAGATTAAGGAACATTTTAAAGAATTTCTCCTCAAATGCTACTTCTCATTCCTTCCAAGTTCTTCACCTTCCTATTAGAGCTATAACTTCTTCATGTGGCTTCCATCTTTATTAATATCTTTAATTCTTTAACCTCATATCTAAACTGTGTTTTTCTTGAATGTCTCAGTATTGTTTTCCAGTCCACTCATTCTGTTGTTAAACTTGTCCTGCCTACAGATCATTTTATTTATAACCTTTACAGCATTTTAAATTCCAATTACAGTATTTTCCATATCATTATTTCCTACTTTTACTTTTATAGTTTTCCAAACTTTCTCATTTTTGTGTGCTCCAATTTATTAATTTAGATAAAATTGTGCCTTTTGGTTGTATGCTCCTGATAATATTTCAAGTCTTCTATTTTTATAAAATGTACTTCATATGAAACAAACTCTCTAAAAAAAAAAAAAAAAGATTTTATTTATTTGAGAGAGAGAGAGAGCAAGCATTAGCTGGGAGAGAGGCAGATGGAGAGGAAGAGGCAGACCCTCGTTGAGCAGGGAGCCTGGATTCCAGGACTCCAGGATCATGACTTTAGCTGAAGGCAGAGGCTTAACTGACTGAGCCACCCAGGTGCCTTCATGAAACAAAATTCTTGATTTTATTGTTTATTTTGTCAGTTACATTTTTTAGCATTAGAATATTTTGTGCTTTTTGGAAGTTTTGTATGCCATTCTCTTTGTTATTTGTTGACAGTGGTGAGGGTAATATTTTCTTTTTTCTCCTCTCTCTCTGCACTCATATTCTTTCCACCAGTCTTACTGCTACTTTTACCTACTACTCTGGGCCTGTGATCCAAACCATGGATTATGATTAGGGCTTGGAGTACTGTGCCCATAGAAACATTGGGGATATTGCATATTCCAAACAGAATAATAAGGGTCTTGATTCATTTCTATTAATAAGGTGTGTTTGTCCTACAATTCCCAACCAATTAAGTCAAAAGTCTACACAAAGATAACTCCAGTCCTTTCAGATGGACAAAACTTTAATGTAGCTACTCTTCTCAGATGGGAACCCCTCTTATATCTCCCGGGTTTTAGCAGTACTTTAGTTCTGATATCCTATTTCACAAGAAATAGCTTTAATATCTCCTCTTTCATCTTCCTCTCCCTCCCCTGTTCCTCCTTCCCCATCTCTATCTCCTCCTTGTCCTTTCCCAAGGGACAATAGTCCTAGGATGAGATATTAGTCTTTTCGTGATCTAACTTACCACACCACCTGGATCATGCTCTTCCAACAGCTCAGTCTTTACTTTCCATTCTGGGGATGATAGGTACCCGTTCCACTTGACTTTTATCCCAAATCCTAGTTTTAATTAACCACAAACAGAACTTTGAGAAATATTTATTATTATAAAATATATTAAGTAGAACATTTTTAAAAGAGATCTGTGAGATTAAGAGTCACTTATGGTTTGTCTCCCTCCCAATCCCATCTTGTTTCATTGATTCTTCTCCTACCCACTTAAGCCCCCATGTTGCATGAGGGTTGCTGGGGGGAGGGGGGTTGGGAGAAGGGGGGTGGGGTTATGGACATTGGGGAGGGTATGTGCTTTGGTGAGTGCTGTGAAGTGTGTAAACCTGGCGATTCACAGACCTGTACCCCTGGGGATAAAAATATATGTTTATAAAAAATAATAAATTAATAAAAAATAAATAAATAAAAAATTAAAAATTAAAAAAAAAAAGATCTGTATGTTCCTGCTCTACAATTTTCCTTAGGACAAATTTGTCAATGAGGATATTTTTGTTGACTCAAAAGATACACAAATAGAAAAAATATATGGTTTCCTTGCTTCAATCTGATATTTGTTAAATATAACATTAAATGTGATTTTGTAGGGGTAGAAACATCCAGTTTTAATTAATTAAAATTTGAAAATTAAAACCAATATCTATGCTAATTCATTTCCTCAAGTCAAGGTTCAAAAGAAAATTTATGAAACATTTTTTATGTATCCATATGTAATCTACTTTAATAATCTTTTGCCATTTGCCAAACCAGAACATTCTAGGGGCATGTTAACGGTTTTATCATTTAGGTAATAAAGACATCATTGATTTCTACTAAACAGCACATCATAACTGATTTTGTCATAGAATTCCTTTGCCTGAGATTTTTCAAGTATCTGCTAGTTTATGACTTTATGTGCTTATCATAATATATTATGGGGAAATATAGATCTATGGCTGGATATAAGTTTTATGTTTGTTAGTTTTGTTACTTATTTGAAGAGAAAGAGAGTGTGGGTGCTTCACTTCTACTAGTGTGCTAAATAAAAGCAGAAATAATTCATATGATTCCAGATCGTTCCATCTTGGAAACACAATGTTTGAACATTTTATATTTAAGTGTCCTAAACAAACTGAGCAGCTGACCAGTTTACATTCAGTTTCTGACTATGTGTAATAAGATGACTTCATGTCACAGAATACAGTAGATTGCTTTTTTTATTTTATTTTCCTCCTTCTCTCTCAATGATAAGAGAGAAGCTCCTTCAGGGCTTTTTGTGTCCTTTACTTTGACAATTATCATACTAATGGTATTTTCATGTGTGAATACTTTCCAGAAATGAACAAAACATATGTCTTCAAACTTAATTCTGACTTCCTTTCTTAATGCTTCATCTATTCATTTTTACTCACTCAATTTTTTCTAGAGCTATTTGTTACATAATATATTAAATTTTCTTTTTTTAATGTAGTGAATTTCAAAGTCATTAAAACTGTGTTTTTGCAGAAGTTGGTAGATGGGTCATTAAATGGTTGCAAGGTAAATGTTGCTGTTTTATTTTACATGGCAAATATATGTTGTGATATCAGTTTATTAGATTAATAGTTAATAGATCTGTCTCAGTCTTGTTTCATGTCCTTACAATATTTATATTGTTATATTTTCATTTTTCTCTTTGCCACAAATTGAAATCCATTTAACTCATATCATAGAAGGATTATTGTAAATTTTGAAAAATGTTTTTCCAGGTCCTGCCCATTACTTTGTAAATCATTTTAATTGAAGCTTAAAATATATTAAGCCTCATACATCACCCCCCTTCTGATTTAAATAAGCATATAATTGAGTAGAGGAACTACACTGGCATAACTTTGCAACAAACAAATGAGAGAAATTAACAATATTTGTAAGCAAGATGCATAATTTGGCAGTTTTCAAGATTTCATGAGAGCATGCTATACACATAAACACATTAACATGTTTTGTTTTCCTTTAAAATCAATCTGTTACTATCAATTTGAAAATCAGCTGTTGAGTGAAAAATATTTTACTATGATGAAGTTGCTCTTGCATCTGATTCTGGAGGTTGCAGAGAATAGTGCTCTAGATCAGAACTTCACAAACATTTTCTGTACAGTAAATATTTTAGGTCTTACTGGCCATACAATCTCTGAGCTCAGCTCTGCTGTTATAACCAAAGGTAGCTCTAAAGAATATGTAAACGAGACAGTAAAGTTGTGTTCGAATAAAACTTTATTTACAAAAACAGGGAGGGACCTAGATTTTACCTACAAGCAATGTTTTACTGACTCCCTCTTCAGATCAAGCATTGAGAAAAAAGAAATTATAGTGGGCTTTTGAACTATGCAAAAAATATTTTCTTAATATAAAAGTATTAAAATACTTATATAATTTGTAATGTATATCAAAGATATGCACAAATGGATGTATTTATTCATCCGTAATAACTATGAATAGTTATGTTAATGAAACAGGACCCAAGGACTCTAATCAGAAGGAGTATTATATTTTACTATCCCTCTCTCCCTACATTTGTTCTATATGAATGATGCTTTACTGCTTGTGAATGAGCTCCATGATTTTTTGTGTCACTGTCAGGAAAGATAACAGTGTCAATTAATAAATAATATGTCAGGTTCCTTCTAGCATAATCATAAAACATTTAGTCTTTACTCCTCGTTGTAGCTGCCTGTCTTGAAAGCAGGTTGGTCTTTGGTATAATAGGTGGATGCATGATCACCACATACATTTCCCATCCTGTTCATTCATCATGTTCTCAGCCATTCCAGTATGCTCAGTGGAGAGACAGGTGAGAAGTCCTTATTTGATCAGTATGCTTATGAAGTAAATTTATGGGTCTTTTTTGTTTCTTTGTGGTTTTTTTTGTTGTTGTTGTTTTGTTTTAGACATGAGAAGCAAGCAATATTAATTCCTTTTCTATGAGTCCCTTTGTGGGAACTTAAAAGAAACCTCACACCTTAACTGGAGCTCTCAAACCTGAAATTCCTGTGAAATGTAGGGAGGAATGCCATTCAACAGTTCTTGATTACTCCTGTGTTCTCAGCCCCCAGGCATCAGAGTTGCCTCCCCTCACTTTGCTGAGGTATTTTCCCCATCTCAGGTGACAACAACATCCAGTACCTCTTGCAACATGTGGCCCACATCTTGTCTGTGGGAATCACTCTCTTTTTGTTTTAAAATGTTTTGGCCGATCCTAATACAGCCACCTCTCTTTGGATCCATTGATACCAGCCAGACTGCCCAACTTTATCTTTTATACTCCCTAGGCAGAAGTACACACAGTCCGTTATTTCCCCCAAACTGTAGATATCATTTACAAAGTTCTCCAAGAGAGAGAAGGTCTTCTTTTTTTTTTTTTTCTTAAGATTTTTACTTATTTATGAAACAAGATAGAATCAGGAGGGAGACAAACCATAAAAGATTCTTAATCTCACAAAACAAACTGAGGGTTGCTGAGGGGAGGGGGTAGGCGGAGGGTGGTTGGGATTATGGACATTGGGGAGGGTATGTGCTATGGTGAGTGCTGTGAAGTGTGTAAACCTGGCGATTCACAGACCTGTACCTCTGGGGCTAATAATACATTATATGTTTATTAAAAACTGCTGAGCAGAGAGCCCAATGTGGGGCTCGATCCCAGGATCCCAAGATCATGACCTGAGCCAAAGACAGAGGCTTTAACCCCTGAGCCACCCAGGCACCTCAAGAGAGAAGGTCTTCTGACAGCAACTCTTTTTTTTCACTAAGGGTAAAGAGGAAATACCATCAACTTTGAAAATATTAAAATACTCTGTTTGCTCTCCAACAGCTTCCAACACATTACAATCTTCTTGTGAGTGAACATTTTAGTTTTGTAACTAGGTCATTTATAGTCTTTGTAAACCCTACAATGTGGCTTCTCTACTCACCTTGGAGTGTGGCATTTGTTGCTTTTGTAACCCAGGAGAAGAACTGAGTCTCAGAAAGACAGTGCAGTTTGTACACAGCAAAGAGTGAGAGTCTGTGTGAGTGGAACTTCCAGAGACTGCTATATGTGGCAACAGCAAGAACTAATCAAAATAGTAAAAGCAATCTAATTTAAAAATGGGCAAAAGAACGTAATATATACTTTCTTTTCCAAAGAAGACATCCAAATGCCTAACAGGTACATGAAAAGATGCTTAATATCACTAAACATCAGGTAAACGTAAGTCAAAACACAATGAAGTACTTCATAACTGCTGCAATGATTATCATCAAGAAGACAAGATGATAAAAGTTGGCAAGTTGGTGGAAAAAAGAGAACCCTTGTACACTCTTAGTGGAAATTTAAACTGATGCATTCAGTTATGGAAAGCAATATGGAGGTTCCTCAAAAGATTAAAATATAGAACTATGGTATGATCCAGATTCTTAGTTCTGCGTCCAAAGGAAATGAAAACAGAGTATTGAAAAAATATCTGCACTTTTGTATTTATTACAGCATTAATCACAATAACTACGCTAGGGATATAACCTAAATGTCTGTTAATGAAATTAATGAAATGGATAAAGATGTGGTATTTACATGCAATGGAATATTATTCAGCCCCAAGAAAGAAGGAAATCTTGTCATTTGTGATAACATGGATGGAACTTGAAGGCATTATGCTTAGCAGGATAAGGCAAGCAGAGAAAGATGAATATTGTATGATATGACGTACATGTGGGATCTAAAAACCTGAACTTATAGAAAAAAGTTTCTGGTTACCAAGGGTGGGGTGGGATGGTGGGAGAACTGGGGACATGTTCAGAGTATACAAACTTGCAATTAGAATATGAATAAGTTCTGGAGACCTAATATATAGCATAGTGACCATACTCAATAGTACTGTATTATATAACTCAAATGCTAAGAGATTGTATCTTAAATCTTCTCAGCATAAAAAGCAATAATTATGTGCCCAGATAGAGGTGTTAGCTAAAGCTATGGTGGGAATCATATTGCAATATATAACTGTATCAAATCATCACATTGTGAACCTTAAGCTTACCCAATGTTATATGTCAATTTTATCTCAATAGAAAAGAAGAGGCTGAATTATTAATCAATCAATCAAATAATTAATTAATTAATACAGTTCACCAATGAAGCCATGTTGGCCCGACCTTCTTTGTGTAAAGTGATTTTAATGATTAATTTTATTATCATTCATTCTAAATTTTCTGCAATGAATATGTATTGCTTTGGTAGAAATATTAAGGAGCCACTAGTATTAAAGTTAAAGTTCAATTGACACACTTGTGTTAATATTTATAACAAATACAAGGTACATAAAATTTATAAATAGAATTTTCTACTCCATAAAGAATCTATGCATAGCAATAGGAAAAAGATAAATACAGCAAGAGAAATTACTAATGAAGAACTGGCAAAGTAAAGCCCAATAATGTAACATTGTAATTCCATGTAGGATTATTACATGCTACAACATTTCTTAAGGGCTCTTTGCAATTGTGTATTAGAAAAAAACATATCATGTTTAATCAAGAAATTAAGAAATCACCCTTCTACTGATTTCTCTTAATGATTTATTGGATTATTTTTGGCAATTTGAGAATGCTTTTCCCTCCTTTTCTAATGTTCTTGTGTGCTCTCTTGTTAATGTCAGCTGTAAAGGGTTATTTGCCTATTTTGACATCATTATCTTATCTCATGTCTCATCTCACTTATTTTATGTAGGGGATGTATTAGGATATATTAGTTTTGGTAAGACACAGGTCAAAAACTATATAAAGGCTCATATACGATAGAAGTTTATTTTTTGTTCATGGAGAGTCCAAAAGATATTTCTGATTGATGTTTCAAAATGGTGATAGATGTACCCCTGCCTCCTCCACCTTGGGGCTCTGACATCTTCAACAGTGGGCTTTCAAGTGAGTGAGTAGAACTGTAATAAGTGAGTGGAACTGGAAAGGGTTTGAAGGAAAATATGTGAATGCTTTTATGGACAGATAAAAGCTTTTGTTGCTCATATAGCCTGCTCCTTGACATCTGTATGGTAGGCTAATGAATGTGGACTAGGTCTCTGTGAGAAAGAAGATACAATCCTGGTGAATACCCTGCCTGTCTCTGCCATAATGTAAAAGAGAAATTATGTTCCCAGGGAGATGTTTTCAATAACACATATTAGTTTTCTCTTTTGAGTGTTATGAATTTAAATTCATGCTATTTAGCACCCATCACATATTCTAATTCATTTCAAAATGTAAATGTTCAAATTATTCATGCTTGATTTAAAGTTTTCTATTTCTTTGCTCTGCTTTATTCTGCCTCTGCTATGTAACAAACATCCACATTTAAAATGCAACCTTATCTTACCTAGGCACTCATACTTTTTTCTCACTTCCAACTATTTGTGATTATTTTATATCATTCCAAATCCTCTATAAAAAGTTTAATATTCACCCATTAATGTATGTCTTATGTAAATAATAAACTCACTGATATAGGTATGTGTGTTCTGAATATGCATGGTTTTATGGACAATCAATAAAAATCATCTATGAATGAAGGGAACAACTGGGAAATTACTCAATGGTTGTTGTTTTTGCCCTACAATACATCTCTGAATCCCTAGATGTTACTTATTTTCAACTACCTTTATTGTTTATCAAAGTAGTATAAGCCATGGTATTAAAAAATAATAATAAAGCCTAAAAACACTTAAAAGGAAAAACAACAAGCCCATCTCCTATTTCTATCTTAATACCCAATTCTCAGTTAACCCCTCCATATTGCTTAGTCTTTTCTTCTTGAAGTTATTTTCATTGTTCTTCTAAACAATATTTCCACTGTTATTTTACTCCAAACTCTCAAATAGATCTGTCATATACATATCAAAATTTTTGCCAAAGTTAAACCCACAAAGCATCTAGCTGTTCAGTCTTCCCCATTAACCTCCCTACTTCTCCCTGGAGATGACCTTACAGTGCTCATCCTCAAGCATCAAATTCAAACTTGGCACTGTTGGATCGTACCCAGTTAAAAACTGGGAATTCCTTTTGCCTCTTTTTTGTTTAGAGGGCATAAGTCTACCCACTTGCTTTGCAGAAGCCTGGACACAAGAAAGGGCGGATGTGCAGTAAACATGTAGGTTTTTAATTAATTCTCCAGTTTGCAAAAGGTAATTTACTCCAGCCTTATGAAGTGGCTTATGCTCCCACATCTAGAGTAGCTCACATTCAATTTACCCAAAAAATAAATCTTATGTGCCCTGTGAGTATAGAAAAGGATTGTTGCTGCATGGTTCTCATTGGGAGAGGGGACCTGGACATTCCATCTGCTCTGTACTTAGATTTTGACAAGTCTTTTTTCAGTCCCAGACTGAAGGACTGAGCTGGTTCCTCCACATAATGAGGCGTTAAGGGTCTTGTGGAGAATTAAGTGTTCTGTGGCTTTTAGCTCATTGGTATCCCACACTGCAGGCACCCAGGTAATAACTTTGTCTCCAGTTCAGTTATCACTTCTCCATTTTCTTTTGTGTCTTAAAATTTTGTTGCACTATCAAGTCTGTTGCTGTTTCTCTGTTTTACTTTGGCCTCAGGAATAGAACCTATTTTACCTTATTACTGGACTGAGAAAATTTGTGGATAGTCAACTTCCAATCATTCATGGAAATCCTTTCTAATTGAGTTTCGGAGTGATAGCAGAGATGAGAGCATACCTGCCTGAGCTCCTGATGTTGTTGCCTTGTTTATTGCTGAAATCTATGTTTTGATTCTCTAGAGAGCTAGGGTAATCCATCTAGAAATATCAAAAATTACTTTCAACTATTAATCCTAGACCTAGGCTGCACATATATAATATTCCATTACTGCCCAAGGAACGACCTTGTCCTCCACTTAGTGCTGTGTATCCCAGGAGTGACATATTCCAATAAAGAAGGCAAATTCAGCTTCTTTTTATTAGCTCAGATCCACAAAGAGTAGACAAGAAAGGTTGTAAGGAAGAGAAGAAAGTAAAGAAGTGTTCAAAAGAAAGAGATCTTTGTACTTTGCCCACCATTAACCCTAAAAAATGATACTGCATTTTTCTCAAAGATTTTTACCTTCATTTCAAATATATGGTTTTAAAAATCCTCAGTTTTGCATATGAAATTATAAATCTCACTTAATAATATGGAGGTGTTTCCATTTGGTCAGGAATATTACTTGAATTATTTAGCTCTTATAATAAATTAGATAAAATACATGCTAACATCAAAAATATCGCTAAGATATTTTCTTAAAGCAAACAGTGTTTTGCTGTAGAGTATTTATGGGACGGCCCCATTTCTGAAGAGTAAATGATAAATTCAATAGATAATAGCATACCAACAGAAAACTGTCTGGCAAGTAATATATTCAATAGTTCATAGTTGATTACATTGAAAACATGGGAATACAGTAGGTTTTCTGAATTTTGTGCTTCTATAATGTTTCTTACAATATACAACATACACAGTTTCTTACAATATACACATATAAGTCATTTAATAATGAAAAATTGTCATATATATTGAATATATGCCATTTGCTTAGCATGATGCCAGAAATCATAGGGGTTATAAAGAAGAATAAGGTGCTGATTCTAACTTCAGGTAATTTGTATTATCAAGACAAGAAACATAGATATAAACTACATAATTATATGAGAAAGTATGTGACTAATTGTGAAAATTAGTGGTTTTGTTTTAGTTCATTGAGCGAAAAAGTTCAAAGTAGGATAGAATAAGAAAATGATTAAACTTGAGATGAATATTAATTGAGGAATTCTATTTGTATAAGCCAACTAGAGTTGTACAGTATATTAAAGCAGGGGTTATTTAATACAAAAACCCAAGATGAGAAATTGATATCAGCAAATCATTTTAAAAATGTGTATTCTTAATCTGAAAAAAATCAGATTTATGAGTAAGACAGTGGTTAGCATCATGCTAAATGACCATGTATACAGAAAAGAAGCATATAAGTAAAGGAAAACAGTGCTTGCTTAAGAAATATGAAGGTATATGAGACAGAAAATTGTATTTATCTCTTTATTCCCCCCAATGTCAGTTGCATAGCACTTAGTTACCTTTTAGGTACTTATATTATGGAGGATATTGTTAAAGCAGTTGTAAAAAGAGACCAAAATCACAGGTTTTGTAAGTTATGTTTGTTTGTTTACTATTACATTTTTTAATGCAAGGCTTGAACTCAAGAACCCCAAGATTCAAGACATGAGCTGAGATGAAGAGTCAGACACTCAGCTGACTGAGCCACCTAGGTGCCCCAGAAGTTTATTTATTTATTTTTTTATTTAGAATCCATTTTTCCAGGTATATGACATAGGAATAATAATAATGGTTTTGGGGCATTAGCTCTTTCTATTTGTGGCCCTGCAGATTCTCAATGTGAATCTTCTAACATTTGATCCAATATTTCTGCTCCATTTTCCACTCTCATAATTGGTTTTCAACCAACAGATGTTGGGGAGAAGAGTACACCAAGCCATAATCAATCAAAAACAACCAACTTGTGTAGTAGAACTCAACTCAACCTCGACTGCCCATTAAAATCACCTGGGACCTTCTTAGGACAATTCAATTAGAACCTGAGGAACCAGTAAACACCAGTTTTAAGAGCTTCACTAGTCACTGCAATGTGCAGCCAAGGTTGAATATTGCTGAATTTAGGTGGACTCAGATTGTTGAGTGGAAAGTGAATCTGAATATAAAGAATAGGTAGTTTCCACTGAAGTAGAACTCTCAAAAAATCCACATGGGAAATTTAAATATATGGAAAAATATAAGAAATTCTAAGGGAATTCTAAGAAAAGATTTTCAAACATTCTGAACAAGGATTTTGAATTTGGAAATTTAATAGAGTAGATGTGAGATGGTCACTATTAAAAACAAGCTAAATGCTCTGAAATTTCAAGTTGGATAAATATCTTTAAATTCATAGCAAAAATAAGAGATTAATAAATGAGTGCAAAGATAAATGACTATGTACATATACATCAGCTATAACATGGGACATATAAACCTTCCCCCAAAAGAAAAATATAAAGAGACATATAGCTAGGCTCAATTAGTAGAGAAAAATCTTCATTATGTAAATAAGGAATTGACTATAACTTGGAAGGCTTACATAAGACCCAGGAAAGATGAATGAAAAATAATTAAAAATTAAAATGAAATATCAATATTAGTTATCATTAAGTAAAATTTTGGATTCCAAGACTAAAAAGAATGGCCTTATAAATTGAAGACAAATATCTTAAAGAAACAAATCTTATTCCCAATTAAAGTATTATTTACTTGGAGTGCCTGGGTGGCTCATTTGGTTAATCATCTGCCTTGGGCTCAGGTCACAATCTCAGGGTCCTGGGATCAAGCCCCGCATCAGGCTCTCTGCTAAGTGGGAGTCTGCTTCTCCTTCTCACTCTCCTCTGTGTTCCATCTCTTTCCTTTCTCTCTCTCTCTCTCGCAAATGAATACATAAAATCTTTAAAAATAAATAAATAAAATACTATTCACTTGTTAGGCAGAAATGTAATTATAGAAAGTTTCAAAGTGGGTAGCATTCATATCAATAACATGAAAGAAGTACTTGAGAAAATGTTCTAACCCATTGAAAAATATTTTTTAAGCAGCATTATAGGGAGAGCAAATAGGAAAGAATTATTTTTTAAATATTAAATGTAACATTGTAAAGAAATTTCTAATATATTCTTTGGAAGTAAATTTAAAAGTATGTTATCTAGCTTAAAAAAAAAAAAGTTAGCAAGGAAGAATAAGAATGCATTGAAACATCCTGCCACTTTACTGAATTACTATATGAGTTTCTAGCAGTTTTGGAGTGGAGTATTTTGCATTTTCCACATAGAGTATCATATCATCTGCAGAGAGTGAGAGTTTGACTTCTTCTTTACCCATTTGGATACCCCTGAAACAAATAATACATTATATGTTAATTTTAAAAAAAGAAAGCATCAGGGTGCCAGGATGGCTCAGTGGGTTAAAGTCTCTGCCTTCTGCTCAGGTCATGATCTTGGGGTCCTGGGATCAAGCCCCGCATCAGCCTCTCTGCTCAGTGGGGGAGCCTGCTTCCTCCTCTCTCTCTGCCTGCCTCTCTGCCTACTTGAGATCTCTGTCTGTCAAATAAATAAATAAAACCTTAAAAAAAAAAAAGAATGCATTAAACAGAGTAGGTACATGTTTTCAGTAAAAGCAGGATAGCAAATGTGGTCATTAGGCCATGTAGTCATTGTTGCAACTGATCATCTCTGCCATAGTAACACAAAGGCAGCAAACATGGACAAAGACAATGCATAAACAAGTGAAAATGACTGTGTTCCAATAAAACTTCATTTACAAAATCAGGCAGTGGGACAGATTTGATGTACAGGTTGTAGTGCGATCACCTCTGCTCAAAAGAATATTTTGGGGAGGGAAGAGCAGATGCAGCAATGAAAATATGAAAGTATAAATGAGAGGAAAGAAAAAAAATAGAACAACAAATTCATGAATGATAATGTGAAGAGCTCGGTGGTATGCTCCCCAGTACAACAACCACAACTGCTAAAAGTTATATATAAAGAAAAAATTTTGGAAATTATCCTAAAGGCATACATCAAATGGAGAAATATTTAGTCAAAAAATTCTAGTAAATCTTGGTAAGAAAATTGGGAGTCCATGGTACTTGTACCATAATCCATTTCCTGCTTCCTACCCTCAAGTCAATATGACCAAAACTCCAATCTGAGTGGGTATGGCTAAGATTAGGTTGCTTCATCTCCTAGCTCCAGGTCATGAACTCTGGATCCCTCTCCTCTACAAAAAAATCAGTTGCATTTATTCTTCTTATCCCAACTCAATCATAGGGATGATTTCCATACCAGGAGAGACAAACAAAAAAAAGAATATTACTGCTGCTGCCTGGTACCTAGTTGATAAAACATGGTTGTTATCCTAAGAAAAAGAAGCTATTGTCACTGAATTTTATGTGATAATTAAGGATTCTGAAAAGCTACAAAGATGATCATTACAGCATGGCTTCTACTTTAAAAATAAATTGAAATAAAACTGTGTCCAAATTAAAGAAATTTTTTTTTTAATTTTGTATATTCAAATTATTTTTTTTATTGTGTGATTTTAGTCACCACACAATATATCACTAGTTTTTGATGCAGTGCTCCAAGACCCTTAACAGTTCATCAAAAACCTCCCATCTGTGAGTCTACTGAAAATCTTAAACTATTATATTTTGGGCAAACAAGTTACACTTTTTAAAATAGAAGCAAAGTAAGCATTTCCTTTAGATTCAGTCAAACAGATAATATTTTGTCGGAGGGCAAACTTCTCTACAACGAATTAGAGTGCATGTCCTTCATCTGGAATTATCGACTTTAAGGCCTCCAGGTTGCTGCTGCTCTTTTGGTGGTTGTATTCTAGAATTTTAAGAGCAATTCCATGTTCTTCCCATTTCCTTCTTTTAGCCTCTAGTCACGTACACCCGTGACCCTTCCGTTATTACAGTGTGCCTTCTTGAGAGCTCCTGCAGCTTTTTTTTTTTTTTTTTTTTTTTATTTCCAGCATAACAGTATTCATTATTTTTGCACCACACCCCGTGCTCCATGCAATCCGTGCCCTCTATAATACCCACCACCTGGTACCCCAACCTCCCACCCCCCGTCCCTTCAAAACCCTCAGATTGTTTTTCAGAGTCCATAGTCTCTCATGGTTCACCTCCCCTTCCAATTTCCCCCAACTCCCTTCTCCACTCTAAGTCCCCATGTCCTCCATGCTATTTGTTATGCTCCACAAATAAGTGAAACCATATGATAATTGACTCTCTCTGCTTGACTTATTTCACTCAGCATAATCTCTTCCAGTCCCGTCCATGTTGCTACAAAAGTTGGGTATTCATCCTTTCTGATGGAGGCATAATACTCTATCCCCAGGGGTACAGGTCTGTGAATCACCAGGTTTACACACTTCACAGCACTCACCAAAGCACATACCCTCCCCAATGTCCATAATCCCACCCCCTTCTCCCAAACCCCCTCCCCCCAGCAACCCTCAGTTTGTTTTGTGAGATTAAAAGTCACTTATGGTTTGTCTCCCTCCCAATCCCATCTTGTTTCATTTATTCTTCTCCTACCCACTTAAGCCCCCATGTTGCATCACCACTTCCTCATATCAGGGAGATCATATGATAGTTGTCTTTCTCTGCTTGACTTATTTCGCTAAGCATGATACGCTCTAGTTCCATCCATGTTGTCGCAAATGGCAAGATTTCATTTCTTTTGATGGCTGCATAGTATTCCATTGTGTATATATACCACATCTTCTTGATCCATTCATCTGTTGATGGACATCTAGGTTCTTTCCATAGTTTGGCTATTGTGGACATTGCTGCTATAAACATTCGGGTGCATGTGCCCCTTTGGATCACTACGTTTGTATCCTTAGGGTAAATACCCAATAGTGCAATTGCTGGGTCATAGGGCAGTTCTATTTTCAACATTTTGAGGAACCTCCATGCTGTTTTCCAGAGTGGCTGCACCAGCTTGCATTCCCACCAACAGTGTAGGAGGGTTCCCCTTTCTCCGCATCCTCGCCAGCATCTGTCATTTCCTGACTTGTTGATTTTAGCCATTCTGACTGGTGTGAGGTGATATCTCATTGTGGTTTTGATTTGTATTTCCCTGATGCCGAGTGATATGGAGCACTTTTTCATGTGTCTGTTGGCCATCTGGATGTCTTCTTTGCAGAAATGTCTGTTCATGTCCTCTGCCCATTTCTTGATTGGATTATTTGTTCTTTGGGTGTTGAGTTTGCTAAGTTCTTTATAGATTCTGGACACTAGTCCTTTATCTGATATGTAAGTTTGCAAATATCTTCTCCCATTCTGTCAGTTGTCTTTTGATTTTGTTAACTGTTTCCTTTGCTGTGCAAAAGCTTTTGATCTTGATGAAATCCCAATAGTTCATTTTTGCCCTTGCTTCCCTTGCCTTTTGCGTTGTTCCTAGGAAGATGTTGCTGCGGTTGAGGTCAAAGAGGTTGCTGCCTGTGTTCTCCTCAAGGATTTTGATGGATTCCTTTCGCACATTGAGGTCCTTCATCCATTTTGAGTCTATTTTTGTGTGTGGTGTAAGGAAATGGTCCAATTTCATTTTTCTGCATGTGGCTGTCCAATTTTCCCAGCACCATTTATTGAAGAGGCTGTCTTTTTGCCATTGGACATTCTTTCCTGCTTTGTCGAAGATTAGTTGACCATAGAGTTGAGGGTCTATTTCTGGGCTCTCTATTCTGTTCCATTGATCTATGTGTCTGTTTTTGTGCCAGTACCATGCTGTCTTGATGACGACAGCTTTGTAATAGAGCTTGAAGTCCGGAATTGTGATGCCACCAACGTTGGCTTTCTTTTTCAATATCCCTTTGGCTATTCGAGGTCTTTTCTGGTTCCATATAAATTTTAGCATTATTTGTTCCATTTCTTTGAAAAAGATGGATGGTACTTTGATAGGAATTGCATTAAATGTGTAGATTGCTTTAGGTAGCATAGACATTTTCACAATATTTATTCTTCCAATCCAGGAGCATGGAACATTTTTCCATTTCTTTGTGTCTTCCTCAATTTCTTTCATGAGTACTTTATAGTTTTCTGAGTATAGATTCTGTGTCTCTTTGGTTAGGTTTATTCCTAGGTATCTTATGGTTTTGGGTGCAATTGTAAATGGGATTGACTCCTTAATTTCTCTTTCTTCTGTCTTGCTGTTGGTGTAGAGAAATGCAACTGATTTCTGTGCATTGATTTTATATCCTGACACTTTACTGAATTCCTGTATAAGTTCTAGCAGTTTTGGAGTGGAGTCTTTTGGGTTTTCCACATATAGTATCATATCATCTGCGAAGAGTGATAATTTGACTTCTTCTTTGCCGATTTGGATGCCTTTAATTTCCTTTTGTTGTCTGATTGCTGAGGCTAGGACCTCTAGTACTATGTTGAATAGCAGTGGTGATAATGGACATCCCTGCCGTGTTCCTGACCTTAGCGGAAAAGCTTTCAGTTTTTCTCCATTGAGAATGATATTTGCGGTGGGTTTTTCATAGATGGCTTTGATGATATTGAGGTATGTGCCCTCTATCCCTACACTTTGAAGAGTTTTGATCAGGAAGGGATGCTGTACTTTGTCAAATGCTTTTTCAGCATCTATTGAGAGTATCATATGGTTCTTGTTCTTTCTTTTATTGATGTGTTGTATCACATTGACTGATTTGCGGATGTTGAACCAACCTTGCAGCCCTGGAATAAATCCCACTTGGTCGTGGTGAATAATCTTTTTAATGTACTGTTGAATCCTATTGGCTAGTATTTTGTTGAGTATTTTCGCATCTGTGTTCATCAAGGATATCGGTCTATAGCTCTCTTTTTTGGTGGGATCCTTGTCTGGTTTTAGGATCAAGGTGATGCTGGCCTCATAAAATGAGTTTGGAAGTTTTCCTTCCATTTCTATTTTTTGGAACAGTTTCAGGAGAATAGGAATTAGTTCTTCTTTAAATGTTTGGTAGAATTCCCCCGGGAAGCCGTCTGGCCCTGGGCTTTTGTTTGTTTGGAGATTTTTAATGACTGTTTCAATCTCCTTACTGGTTATGGGTCTGTTCAGGCTTTCTATTTCTTCCTGGTTCAGTTGTGGTAGTTTATATGTTTCTAGGAATGCATCCATTTCTTCCAGATTGTCAAATTTATTGGCGTAGAGTTGCTCATAGTATGTTCTTATAATAGTTTGTATTTCTTTGGTGTTAGTTGTGATCTCTCCTCTTTCATTCATGATTTTATTTATTTGGGTCCTTTCTCTTTTCTTTTTGATAAGTCGGGCCAGGGGTTTATCAATTTTATTAATTCTTTCAAAGAACCAGCTCCTAGTTTCGTTGATTTGTTCTATTGTTTTTTTGGTTTCTATTTCATTGATTTCTGCTCTGATCTTTATGATTTCTCTTCTCCTGCTGGGCTTAGGGTTTCTTTCTTGTTCTTTCTCCAGCTCCTTTAGGTGTAGGGTTAGGTTGTGTACCTGAGACCTTTCTTGTTTCTTGAGAAAGGCTTGTACCGCTATATATTTTCCTCTCAGGACTGCCTTTGTTGTGTCCCACAGATTTTGAACCGTTGTATTTTCATTATCATTTGTTTCCATGATTTTTTTCAATTCTTCTTTAATTTCCCGGTTGACCCATTCATTCTTTAGAAGGATGCTGTTTAGTCTCCATGTATTTGGGTTCTTTCCAAACTTCCTTTTGTGGTTGAGTTCTAGCTTTAGAGCATTGTGGTCTGAAAATATGCAGGGAATGATCCCAATCTTTTGATACCGGTTGAGTCCTGATTTAGGACCGAGGATGTGATCTATTCTGGAGAATGTTCCATGTGCACTAGAGAAGAATGTGTATTCTGTTGCTTTGGGATGAAATATTCTGAATATATCTGTGATGTCCATCTGGTCCAGTGTGTCGTTTAAGGCCTTTATTTCCTTGCTGATCTTTTGCTTGGATGATCTGTCCATTTCAGTGAGGGGAGTGTTAAAGTCCCCTACTATTATTGTATTATTGTTGATGTGTTTCTTTGATTTTGTTATTAATTGGTTTATATAGTTGGCTGCTCCCACGTTGGGGGCATAGATATTTAAAATTGTTAAATCTTCTTGTTGGACAGACCCTTTGAGTATGATATAGTGTCCTTCCTCATCTCTTATTATAGTCTTTGGCTTAAAATCTAATTGATCTGATATAAGGATTGCCACTCCTGCTTTCTTCTGATGTCCATTAGCATGGTAAATTCTTTTCCACCCCCTCACTTTAAATCTGGAGGTGTCTTCGGGCTTAAAATGAGTTTCTTGGAGGCAACATATAGATGGGTTTTGTTTTTTTATCCATTCTGATACCCTGTGTCTTTTGACAGGGGCATTTAGCCCATTAACATTCAGGGTAACTATTGAGAGATATGAATTTAGTGCCATTGTATTGCCTGTAAGTTGACTGTTACTGTATATGGTCTCTGTTCCTTTCTGATCTACCACTTGTAGGCTCTCTCTTTGCTTAGAGGACCCCTTTCAATATTTCCTGTAGAGCTGGTTTGGTATTTGCAAATTCTTTCAGTTTTTGTTTGTCCTGGAAGCTTTTAATCTCTCCTTCTATTTTCAATGATAGCCTAGCTGGATATAGTATTCTTGGCTGCATGTTTTTCTCGTTTAGTGCTCTGAAAATATCATGCCAGCTCTTTCTGGCCTGCCAGGTCTCTGTGGATAAGTCAGCTGCCAATCTAATATTTTTACCATTGTATGTTACAGACTTCTTTTCCCGGGCTGCTTTCAGGATTTTCTCTTTGTCACTGAGACTTGTAAATTTTACTATTAGGTGACGGGGTGTGGGCCTATTCCTATTGATTTTGAGGGGCGTTCTCTGAACCTCCTGAATTTTGATGCTCGTTCCCTTTGCCATATTGGGGAAATTCTCCCCAATAATTCTCTCCAGTATACCTTCTGCTCCCCTCTCTCTTTCTTCTTCTTCTGGAATCCCAATTATTCTAATATTGTTTCGTCTTATGGTGTCACTTATCTCTCGAATTCTCCCCTCGTGGTCCAGTAGCTGTTTGTCCCTCTTTTGCTCAGCTTCTTTATTCTCTGTCATTTGGTCTTCTATATCACTAATTCTTTCTTCTGCCTCATTTATCCTAGCAGTGAGAGCCTCCATTTTTGATTGCACTTCATTAATAGCTTTTTTGATTTCAACTTGGTTAGATTTTAGTTCTTTTATTTCTCCAGAAAGGGCTTTTATATCTCTCGAGAGGGTTTCTCTAATATCTTCCATGCCTTTTTCAAGCCCGGCTAGAACCTTGAGAATTGTCATTCTGAACTCTAGATCTGACATATTACCAATGTCTGTATTGATTAGGTCCCTAGCCTTCGGTACTGCCTCTTGTTCTTTTTTTTGTGTTGAATTTTTCCGTCTTGTCATTTTGTCCAGATAAGAGTATATGAAGGGGCAAGTAAAATACTAAAAGGGTGGCAACAACCCCAGGAAAAAATGCTTTAACCAAATTAGAAGAGATCCAAAATCGTGAGGGGGGAGAAAGGGGATAAAAAGAGGTTCAAAAAGGAAGAAAGAAAAAAAGAAAAAGAAAAAAAAAAAGAAAAAAGAAAAGAAAAGAATTTAAAAAAAAAAAGGAAAACACCTGAGAAAAATGTAAAAAATGAAAAAATATATATATTAGATAAACTAGTAAAAAATCGTTAAAAAAGAAAAAGGTAACAGTTAAAAAAAAAAAAATTTACCCGAAGGCGAGAAAAAAAAAACAAAAAATGAAAAAGAAAAAAATTAAATTAACTGCAAGACTAAAAAAAAATCACAGGGAAAAAGCCATGAGTTCCGTGCTTGGCTTTCTCCTCCTCTGGAATTCTGCTGCTCTCCTTGGTATTGAAACCGCACTCCTTGGTAGGTGAACTTGGTCTCGGCTGGATTTCTTGTTGATCTTCTGGGGGAGGGGCCTGTTGTAGTGATTCTCAAGTGTCTTTGCCCCAGGCGGAATTACACCGCCCTTACCCGGGGCCGGGGTGAGTAATCCGCTCGGGTTTGCTTTCAGGAGCTTTTGTTCCCTGAGCGCTTTCCGTAGAGTTCCGGAGGACGGGAATACAAATGGTGGCCTCCTGGTCTCCGGCCCGGAGGAGCCGAGAGCCCAGGGCCGCACTCCTCAGTGCGCCCTCAGAGAACAGCGCCCAGTTACTCCCGTCTGCCTGACCTCCGGCCGCGCTCCGAGCTCTCCGAGCCTGCGACCAGTTCAAGGTAACACCGAGCTGTGAGCTTACTGTCGGCTCTGTCTCTGTAGCCGGCTTTCCCGTTCCAATACCCGCAAGGTCTGCGACACTCAGACACCCCTGATCCTTCTGTGACCCTGCGGGACCTGAGGCCACGCTGAACCCGCGTGGGCTTCGCCCCGGTTTAGCCTCTGGAGCGATGTCCCTCAGCGGAACAGACTTTTTTTTTTTTTTTTTTTTTTTTTAAAGATTTTATTTATTTATTTGACAGAGAGATCACAAGTTGGCGGAGAGTCAGGCAGAGAGAGAGAGAGAGAGAAGCAGGCTCCCGCCGAGCAAAGAGCCTGATGCGGGGCTCGATCCCAGGACACTGAGATCATGACCTGAGCCGAAGGCAGCGGCTTAATCCACTGAGCCACCCAGGCGCCCCCGGAACAGACTTTTAAAAGTCCTGATTTTGTGCGCCGTTGCTCCGCCGCTTGCCGGGAGCCGGCCCCTCCCCCCGGCGTCTATCTTCCCGTCGCTTTGGATTCACTTCTCCGACGGTCCTACCTTTCAGAAAGTGGTTGTTTTTCTGTTTCCAGAATTGCTGTTCTTCTTCTCTTCGATCTGCCGATGGATTTTCAGGTGTTGGCAATCTTTAGATAAGCTATCTAGCTGATCTCCGGCTAGCTGAAGCAGTCTCAGCCTGCTAATTCTCCGCCATCTTGACTCCTCCTCCCAAATTAAAGAAATTTTAATCTTATTAAGAGTTAAAGATTAAACAAAATGTATGCCATACCCTCACAATGTAATAAGAATAACCAAGAAATAACCAAGAAAACTCCTCAAAAGTTTGAAGAAAGAAAAAATATGTGGGAAATGTCATTTTTGAACTATAAAAAAAGGCACAACAGAGAAGGTCAACAAAGTTAAAATTACTTCCAAAAGACCCATGAATAAATAAAATAGTAGCTACAATGATCACAAAAAGATAAAAACACATCTAATCCATGAAAGAAATTGAAATAAAGGATACGTACTCTGTTCTTACTTACTTAAAGATGTGGAAAACTATAACATGAAAATATTTTATATTGATGTAGTTGAATATGTAAGTGGAATGGCAAAATCCTAGACAAATAAAACTTACCAATACTGACACAATAAAGAATAAAAACTCTGAAAAGTTCTAGACCTAAAAAGAGATATTACATCTGTACTTAAAGATCTTCACACAGAGATTGTCTCAGGCCCTAACAGTAAGATTTTATCCAACAGAGAGGAAGATAACCATTAATATCACTTGAAAACTTCTAGAGGTTATAAAGGAAGTAGAAATTCCCCAGCTTATTTTCTAAGGCCAACTTATATTCAAGCATAAGGGGAATAGTATATAATGTGAAATTTTAGTCTACAACATGAACCTCAAAAAATTATTTTAAAAATTTTATGAGAAGTTACTCATATGTTTATAAAATGAATGAATCGGGGGTTTTTTGCATATTAAAGTTTATCTAATATTTAAAAATTACCATGTAATTTAGGAAATTCTAGAACAATTGGGAAAATATAATATCTGCAAAAAGGATTTGATAAAATTTAAAATCTATTAATTAAAAAAACCTTTGAAAAATAAGAAAAGAAAGGAACTTAAAGTGAAAGGAACTTTAAAAACTTGAAAGAAAACATTATACTTATGTGTGTTGAATGTTTTCCGTTTAAAACTAGTAACTGAACAGGCATATCCACTACCACTACCTTTATTTACCAGTTTACTTGAGCTCCTAGCCAGTCCAGTAAGGTAAGAAAAATAAATTGAATGTTATAGGATTGGAAATAAATAAAACAGTATTATTCCCATGTGGTATGACCAATTCACAGAATTTTTTATAAAAAATTAATTAAGAGTAAATATATTACTAGTTCTAAAGCGAAGTTGCAGGATACAAGATTGATATAAAAATTGTTCTAATTTCTCTATATCTGAAAGATACAGAATATAAAATTTGAAATGATACCATTCAAAGTGGCATGAAAAATTCTAAAAGCCTAGGAATAAATCTGACAATATGCAAGACTTTCATAAAGATAATCCAGTGGATTGCTGTGGATTGACATAGGCAATGGATTGAAAGACTTGATATAAAAGATACCATTTGGGATAATTTATCTGTAGAATTAATAAAATCTCAATCTTCCAAAAATTTTTCCTTTGAAAAGTTATATGCTGATTCTTTATATGTAACTCCAAAAGGCTCAAAATAGCCAAGATGCTATGACAGAAGAAAAACAAAGTGGGAAGACAGCAGACATATTATAAAGGGTAAAAAGACATTGGAGGAACGCCTGGGTGGCTCAGTTGGTTAAGCAGCTGCCGTCAGCTCAGGTCATGATTCCAGCGTCTTGGGACCGAGTCCCACATTGGGCTCCTTGCTTGGCCAGGAAGTCTGCTTCTCCCTCTGCCTCTGCCTGCCATTCCGCCTGCCTGTGCTCACTCTTTCGCTCTCTCGCTTTCTCTCACAAATAAATAAACAAAATCTTAAAAAAAAAAAAAGACATCGGAATACTGTATTAGTTACAGCAGTATGTTTGGTGCAAGGATATACAAACAACAAAAGAGTAAAATATAGATCAAGAAACAGCTTGACCAATGCCTATATGGACACTTAATTTATTCATTTATTAATCTCTTAGAAAGATGTGTCTTCAGAGTAAATGATGGTCTTACAAATTGTATTGAGATAATGACTCTCAAAGTGGAAAAAAAAAGGTTTTGACCCCCCCAAAAATCAACTTCAAATAAAAATGAAATCTGAATTTAAGTGTCCAGATGGTATAGGAGTTAAGGGATAATACAGAAGAAAATGTGTAACTCCAAAGTTGAAAAGGTCTTATTACATCAAATACTAAAGCTTTAGTCACATAGGGGTAAGTTGATTAATTAAATCACATTAATACTAAGACCTTTTTCTTACTAAATACTACTTATCCCCAAAAAATGGTGACTAGAAAGCCACAATGTAGAAGATGTTTACAGCAACAAAATGGCTAAAGTTTCATACTCTGTAATAGATTGGAAAAATGATCACAAAGTTTGATGCTTCTTGTATCTGAGCATTTGGAACATGGATTTTCAACTATTTCCACCAAGAGGAACAGACATTCTCTACCTCTTAAATTTGGGGTAGCCTTGCGAATTGCTTTGCCAATGAAACATGGCTTAAGTAATGTTGTAGCACATATAAAATTAAATGTCAAGAAGTCTTTCATGTGTCTTCCTCTTGCATATGGTCCTGCCCAGCCAGTTAGGTTAATAAACTCAAGTTAGCCTGTTGGACTTGTGGTTTAGTCATTCTTACCATTTAACCTAAACTAGCCAATTTCCAAAACAAAGCTGCATTGTCAAGCAGAATGAGTGAATAAAGTTCCATGAGTGAGTCTACCTGAAATCAATCCTAGTTATTCATTCACAGACTGAGCAAAATATTTTTAATATACTAAATTTTAGGTATTTTATTATGCAATAAAAGCTAATAAACAGTGACTCAAATAGGTACATAATTTAAGAAGATACTCAAATGAATATCTATAATAATATGAATTAATAGTCACTGAGTGACAAGAAACAATGACAATACCAAGTGTTGGCAGGACATGTTATAGCTGGAATTTTACAAATATTAATTCGTACAATAACTTCACAAATGGCAATATAATCAAATCAAATATTTCTGTACCTTAAGCCTAGTAGTTCTACTACCAAGTAAAATTCAACAGAAATGTATGTATGTTTTATCAAAAGACATGCCCATGATTGTTCATTGCAGCAATACATTAATACTTAGAAAACTAGAAACAAAGAAGCAAAAAAGATACTGCTGAGTCTCCACTCCACCTCATATTTTCTCTACTCTACCTCTAGGAAGCAACACCTAATGTGAGAGTGAATCATTCCAATGCAAGTTTTGACTTTTCACTTTATATAAATTTGTAAATAAATAAATATGCCTTAATTTTTTTTTTTTTACAATTGCCCCATTTTCATTGTGTTTGATATGTTGGCAACTAGCTTTTTAAACTTGAACTTATGTCTTTGACACTTATCCAGAGATACATGTAGATAGAATTCATTTTCATTACTATGTACCCTTTCTGTGTTAAAATAAACTAAAATACAATGAATTTATTCACCTTTGAGGGATATTTAAGATTTCCACATTTTTAGTCCTTATGAATAGAGATACAGTGAACTTTCTTATATGTCTTTTTTGAAAACATAAGGGATTCTCTGGAGTTGACACTTCAAAGTAGAATTGATGGGTTGTAAATTACATGCGTTTTCTTTGCTTGGAAATCTTGCCACATAATTACAAATTTTACTGTGTCCAAAATATAATCATTTATTTTTCCCCATATGTTTTCCAAACCTTAGATACTGGTTTTCTTCATAGTAGAGTTGAGAATTTATTTATTTGATCATTGGTCACTTGGAGTTCTTTCTCCATGAACAGCATGTTTCACTCCTTGTGAAGTTTCTTTCTAAATTGGAGATGATCTGAGATAGGACTAATAGCAGATCCTGGATGTAGGGTATAGGGAAGGAAACCCCCATCAATATCTGAAGACTCTTCTGTAAATCTAAAACTTGTAAAAGTAGAGAAAGTTTATTAAATGTTAGGTTTGCTTCTCTTTCTCTATTGCCAAAGAGCTTCAGCTAAGTTTTGATATGCTTTGCTGTATAAATTAGGAACTTAAATTAGTCTTGCCAAATATATCCGTGGTCTCTTTTTACCAATCTGAAGATCTGCTATGATGTTCCAAAAATCTTAAAATAAAAGAAACAAGAGTATAACATAAGAATGTTGGTGTTTATTTAAAGAAAATGATTATCATTTTACTCTTTATTACTTTTTAAAAACTTTTTAGGGCATTATTCCAATTAAGAAAATGTATGCTTCAGAAACAATCTGTCCCATGTACAGTGAAAAGAAGCAACACTGTCAAAAAGACAAACGCTCTAATTCTACACTACTTACAGTTAAATGGGAGGCCTAACTGCAGCAGGTTGTTGTGCATTTTGTTCCTGTTTTGTTGTTGTTGTTGTTGTTTAAAAACTACATTGGAGAAATGTTTATGAGCCTGGAAGACTTCTTAATCAAAATAGCGAAAATAATAGCAATAAAATGATAATCTGTAACAACAAACCTCGCCTTCCAAAGAGGATTTTTGCATACTCTGACTTCTCTACTGAAAAAAATCAAGATACAGAATACATTTTTCCATTGATGAAAACTAAAACTTTTGTCTAGGAAGTATTCAGTTCAATCAGTGAAGCATGCACCTCAATCAAGTACACTGAATTCGGAAAAACACCCAATTTAACTGCATCAGTAAAGTTTGTTCCTTGAGTTGCATAGCAATCTAAAATTTTGAGCAAATCTGGCATCTGTGAAATTATGCAATATTTTAATCAATTATGCCCTGAAATGCCTTGACAAGAGAGTAGTCAAATCAGTAAAATCTGTAACTTATTCATAGAATAATGCATATTGATCATTGCATTTTGGTACTCTATTACCAATGGGTAACTGTACATTGAAATCCATCATGTTTATTTCCAACTTTGTATTTGCTTAAAATCCCAACCTAACAACTATGCCTATAAGGTGATTATATTTCATATATACTTCCTATGCAAATGCAAACATAATATATCCCAGAGTTCATTATTAACTACTTCTGGAACTCAGATAACACAGGAACAGATATTTAAGTAAAACTAACTGTGAATATAGACTTGGAATTCCAAAAACACCTGTAAGTCAAAAGAAAAGTAAACTCATTCTGCACTTTGTAGCCGTGTCAACCACACACGATTTCCAGACTCTGTTCTTTTAGCTAGATCTACAAATGTCTCCACCAAGACCCCACCAATTTGCAGAGAAGAGGCTCATATTTGTCATGAGATTTTCTTAGTGGGGGGAAGTAAGAGGATCTTTTTTTAGTGTTTTAGATGAAGCATAACACTAGCTTTCTTCCTTTTGTAATACAAAGTTAATAATTTCATCTAATTGGAATCTTTATAATAGAAAAATTATAAATGTAAAAGGAACTCTTCCTTCTCCCTCTTGGGTTATTTTTTGTTCCTCCATTATGATTAACTTTTTAAACCACTGATTTTTTATTTCCAATTCTCCATATTTCTAATTTAGATGATAATCACAGATTATTCTTCTTAACTTATGATTCATCACACAAGTACATAATTCACAAATATATACACCCACATGCATGAACACACACTTTTCGTGGTGGATCAACTTCCAAAAATGTCAACAATGTGATTGGGGTTATGAATCACAGTGTATGTAAAAGGGCCTTTAATATTAATATAACATGTACTGTAGGTTGTGGTTAGGTGCCAAGCCACCCACCGCCTCTCATTCAAAAAGTGTGATAACAAAGATAGAAGTATAAAAGAAGTAAACGCGCTATGACGTAGTAAGAGCAAAGTGTGGGGAGGCGGGGGTGTAATAGGGAGGCCTAAACGAAATGTGTAAAACCGTATCTAAGCATTGTATGCAACATGTAGACCCCAAACCATTAAGGACTTTTTTTTTTTTTCAAGAGTTTATTTATTTTTTTGACAGAGAGAGATCACAAGTGGGCAGAGAGGCAGGCAGAGAGAGAGAGGGGGAAGCAGGCTCCCTGCTGAGCAGAGAGCCCGATGTGGGGTTCGATCCCAGGACCCTGAGCCGAAAGCAGAGGCCTTAACCCACTGAGCCACCCAGGCGCCCCCATTAAGGACTTTTTAATATCTCCTGAAGGCTTGCCTTCCTAAATGTTATAGTAATGAACCTATCCAGGAGTTAATTGTCAAATTAAATTGAGCTTTATAGGATAACCTCACGCCCTGTAGCAGGCTGTCACTCTGGAAATATATCAAAATGAAGCATCTTTCATTTGTAACTTTTGAAGGTAGAATAGGATGGCAAAGATGATGAAAGGCAAGGCAATGTCCTGCCCAGCTCTCCTAGACATGAACAACTACTCTCTCTGATATTCAGTTATGAAAATTTTAGGTATCTTAAAATACAGATGGTACAAGAAACAGAAAGGATGACTACTACTCTTCACTGTGTGTCAGGTTCTGTGGATTGAAGATGTGTGATCCAATATAGCATGGTCAGTCAAAAAATGTCTGTCCACACGTAAAGAATGATATTACAAGGTAGAAAATGTGATTGGATACTTAGAAGCAACTTTTCATGAGCAAAGGATTTGAGAGAAATTTAGTGTAAACTATGAAGCATTCCTTGAACACACAAATGAAGGGTCTAATTGAATGGAACCAAAGTAACAGTTTTGAAGACATAAATTAAGAAGTTGTGTGGTATGTTAAAGGAAGAGAGATTTGATTAGAGTGACCAGACATTGATTATAACAATAAATGATGTATGAAAGCTTATTATTAATATTAAAAGCTCTGTATGTCATATTTAAGGCCCTAAAATTGAGAAAAAATTATGCGTTCAAAATTCTGAGAAAAAAGGCAGAGTACCTGGGGTACTGTGCCTTCAAGCATCAATATTCATCTATAAGTGTATGCCCTAGTATATAAGCTGGTTTCTTATATTATTTTAAGGGTGTCCTTTTTTAAAAGATTTTATTTACTTATTTGAGAGATAGAGAGAGGGTGAGCACAAGCCAGAGCTGGCTGAGGCCTATGTTATCACTGCATCACAATCCAGCTTTCTCCTTTGACTAATCATGCTTTCTTGGTGGGTAACCAACAAGAGCATTCATCAGTCTACACAATTAAATATCCATCTGGATAGGTGATCCAGAGGCTGAGGACTATCAGGTACAATAGTTAAAAATAAATTAACATCCTTATCTTTGAGGTAAATCTCAAACCCCAAAATCAGTGACTGAGGTAAAGGCCAGGACACCATGAGAAAGTGGAATGGAGTTCCTGTGTAGCATTATCATATGACTATATAGTAATGATTTCCAGAGTCCTTCCTCAAAACATTTTATTCAGATAACCATACACCAGGGAAAGAGGGATATTCAGATTTTGAGAACTTTTAAATACAAGAGATATGTTGACATTGATTATTTGAGCACCTAAATTACCATTATTGTTCCCTAATAAAGAAGGAGTACCTGAGACAGGTAAGAATGGAGGTCTGGCCAAGTTATAATTAACGTTGGGTTCCCTGGGTCCACAGACACACTAGGAGTCACTTCCCCACTCTTCAATTTTGTAGCTGGTATTGATACACTTAGTAGCTGACACAATAACCACACTGAGCTCTTGACCTATGTGACGTATCATAGAGGAGAAGGCCAAATAGAATCCTTTGACATGATTATGCTCTCTCATTCCCAGCCAAGATAGTAAATAAAAATCAATAGTACATATAAGAGGAATAATAGAAAATAGCGACATCCTTAAAGACCTAAAAGGATATAGGAACCATAGTCCTCACCACATATCCATTTAATTCTCTGGTATGACCTCTGGAGAAAACAGATAGATTTTGGAAGAAATAGTGGATTAATGCAAACTTAGCCAAGAAGTAACTCCAGTTAAGCCCACTGTGGCACTTGTGTTACCTTTACAAGATCAGGTAAGAAAAGTAAGACTAAGTGTGATTAAATGAATTATTGTTTAATACCACACAGACAGTTGAATTGGCTTTTGAGTCAAAATCCTGCTGACACAAAAGTTCATGTTTTTAATAAGATTGAAATACAATCCACACACCATAAATTTCTTTCTCTACCATCAGCTTTCAATGGCCTGTCACTGTCTATGCCATGTAGCTACCATATTGGTGAGAGCAAATTTTGATGATATTTGATGAAAGGGGCAGTCTTATTACTAAATATCTTAGAAAGACATTAAACACAAAGTATACATTTTTGGTTTTCCAAATGCTTTCTATTGGAGAAAAATGTTACCCCCCCCTCCAAAAAAAGAAAAGTGATAGTGTCTGGCCTCTCAAAGTCAGAGTCACAGTGAGTAAGATTTTATATCTTGAGTTATTAGATATTATACCCTGAGATTTTTATACCCTGAGAATGCTAGTCAGAAATCATTTGCTACACATGTGACAGACTGGAGGGCCTAGTAACATGACAGTTAATGAATATTAGCAATTTGAACAGTGGACAAAACTTAAGCAGTTCTTCCTAAGATGAGATTGTGGCATGCCTTCTTTCCTTTCATGCCCACCTTTACAAGATTGCAAATATTTTTTTATTTGAACTTCTCATTGTATTTCATATATATATATATAAACATGTATATATGAACATATATATTCTTTCATATATATGTATTTATATACATACACACAACACTATCTAAGAAAAAAGTAGATAAATGGTGTATGGATAGACAAATAATAGAAGATAGATAGATAGATGGATAGATGATATTTTTTTTTAACTTAAATTAACCTAAACAAGATTTTGGGGTTTTGTACATAGGGAAGGACAATTACCTTCTCATCACCTAGAATAAAGTCCACTTTGAAGACAAGACTTTTGGAGATATGAGCAATTGAATTGAAGAGCATAAAAAACACAATTTTACATTGGGCTAGAATAATTTTGTTACCACTGTCACAGGTATCAAATTCCAATTAAATATTTTAGTGGCTGCTCTCAACAAAACTAGTAATTATGTTAAAAATTCAGAGAAAAAACAAAGCCAAAACTTAATGCTGTAAGTAATTTATCATGTTACAACCACCCAGTTGTGTTACCCCAAAGAATACAGAAGATACCTTCAGTAATTTCCTGAGAAACACATTGTGAGAGTGAGGTCCAGACTGCTAAATGGCATTTCAATGACTATTCTCTGTAGTTGGAAATAAAAATAGTCTCCTGGATTTTACAGAGGATAGAAGGGTTGAAGAAGGAGAGCAGTGAGTAGCATTTATAGATACAGACTACATTAGGTTGGTATAATCATTGGAATGGTTTAGTCTACAGCAATATCAGTAATCAATAATATAAAATGAAAATATTAGGGCAGTCTACGAAACCAATTTTTTAAGTTTTTATTTAAATTCTAGTTAGTTAACATACAGTGCAATATCTGATAATAGTTTCAGGTGTACAGTATAGTGATTCAGCATGTCCATATTACTACTCAGTGTTCATCACAAGTACAGTACTTAATCTCCATCACCTATTTTATCCATCCCCCACCCACTTCCCATCCGGTAACCATCAGATGGATGAACCTAATTTTTGTGAAAGAAATAAAAGACATTGCATCAGTTAAGCAGATGTTTGACTTGACCCCCTTTAGTAAGAGTTGGCTTTGGGATGCCAGTTGTATTACAAATGTAAGTCTAAGTTTTAAGGTAACCTTGAGCCTCTATGGGGACTATCTAAAAGATCCCTATCTCTTTTATTCCTCCAAAGCCTCTCTAAATAAATGTACAAATTTCTGGTACCACCAGTGCAGTCTTCATACCAAATGCAGGATCAGTCAAGGGTCTACTATAATATTATTCTTCCACATAAGGGAACAGTGGGGTGGTAGGTAGTATGAATGTATACTATTATTAAATGTTTAGTTGGTTTCTGCCACTGTCAGTTTGCTAAATTTCTTTGCACTTGTCACTTGTACAGGATCTTGATGACCCTGTACAACAGGTCTCTTACTTGCTACACAAGGGAAATTAAGAGTATGGTCACAGTGTGCTTTTCCTTCATTACGAATGCTTGTATTGATTCGATCTTTACTGGTTTCTATTTTCTGTTTCTGTTCAGAATAAACTTTGTGTTAACACTCAATGGTTAACTCCATCTGACCCTGCAACTAAACTACTTTTCCTAATTCAAACTGAGATAAGATTTCCTTCTTTCTGACAAATAATCTTATTCTTGATTTTGTTGTTGTTGTTGTTCTTGATTCTTACCATCTCTAATTTTCAGTGGAACTTCTCTTCACCATCTCAACCCAGGACAATCATCAAGTGCTTCCTAGTGCCAAACAATACTTTTGTTTTATTATTCATCTTGCTTTAGAAAAGTTAGATGGTATTATCCCTTGGACAGCCTCCCTCACACCTCCCGTATTCTGATTCTTGGTTTCCTCATCTGTAGCATAATTGTGTGCCCTCTTTCTACGTTAAGGTATAGCCAGGAACTAAATATGAATATGTCTGTAAAAGTGTTCTGTATTGCTTAAAGTACACACCAAAATAGAAAGAGTTTATATAGTGAAATATGATGCCCATTTTTATAGAAATGTGATGTTTTTGATAAGCACAGGTATTTCTTGAATTTTCTCTTGTTATCTGATCCCTGGATCCCATTGATTTAGTTTTTCTATACATCTATAAGGAACTAAAAAGAAAAATTTTCATCTGGGCCAAAAGTCATGATGAAATGGGTATGAAAGCAGGCCTGGGGTTCCAAAGCAGTGGAAAAAAATTATTCTCCAGTTCTTGAACACTTTCATTAGACTACCTTCTCATATTATTTCTACCTTATTCATTTTCACATGTCATGGGAGTCCATTGGCTTCAAACTCAAGTGTTCATATGCTGCTAATATACCCTACACTTTGCTATCTCAGCAAAATTTCTCAAGGTAACTTTCAGCATGTTAACTTCATGTTGTTCCCCATGTCCATCTCCACTGTCATGTTCATTTCTGATTCATTTTGCCAAATGTGATCTCCTTCTTCCCACCTCCCTAGGTCTTTGCATTTTTCTTACCGCACTGCTCACACTCTTACAATAGGAATCTGGTTTTATCTATATCCCCTTTCCTTAACATTCTGTTAAGTTCTCTGAGGACAGGCTCTATACTTATGTATTTCTACATCCTTGTCAAAGCTTACCATGCCCTCAGCAGGGATAATTAACATTTTGAACTGAATAAAACTGAGAAATGATTTAGAGTAATATACTATAATGAACCCTTTAGAAAGGCTATTAAGAAGCTTAGAACTTAGCCAAGAAAAACTCTTAAGCCTAAATTCTCAATGTGAGATTGATTGCTTTAGACCTAGAGCAAAATTTCTGACTGAGAGGGAAAGATATTAGGTGTTTTCTAGATACATCAGAGTCAGAAGATTTTATCACTAAAATATGGCCATTCTGAAATTTAGATGGTAAGAATACCATTTTCGTTATAGTCTTACTTCTTTCTACTCTCGATGACCATGTTGTTGCCACAGAGGCTCCCTCCTTCCAGACATCCATGATTTAACCAATTCTAAATCTATACATTTAAAGTTGTTGGGCTTTTTGTTTGTATGCTTGTTTTTACCTTCCAAAAAAAATTTTTTTTTAACTTTCTTTGGCACTTAAAAAATTATAGGTATTGTGGTAATTGTTGCTTTGAGTGGGCATTGTGGAAGGTATTTCCCATATACTGATGAGGCAGTGAAATACAATGTTACCTTCTAATGGAAAGTTTCAAGTATACTTCCAGAACCTCCTCAAACTTTTTTAAAATTCCTGGTATTTAATGCTAGCTCTCTGATTTAATCACATCTTTGCATTGGCTGTTTAATTTTGCTATTGTTGACAACACTCTAAGTAGTTTACATATCTTTAAAAATTATCAAGTCTTGAATACTACTTCCACAGAAATGCATACAAACAGAACCTACATGAAGCTTCAAGAGTATTTTGATTATCAGCACCCAATAATCACCATTTCTACAGGCCCCTTGAAACAGGGAATGTGGCTATGTTTGTACATGTGAAAAGCAAACATGCCATCCCCTTCTTTCTTTTCCTATCTAGGTAGAGGAATGGATGACAAGGAAAACCATAAAAACCTCATAACTAAATACGTAGCCATTTTATAACTTCTGTAGGAAGTACTGAACTAAATGGAATATTACTAGCATTTTAGATAATCCTGGTAGCTGTGTTAAGTTTTTGAGAACACTAAATTTATCCTATTTGTAAAAGATTAGTATTATGGATTCTAAGTCTTGTATCTCTGAGAAGCTAGAATTACAGAGATAGATTGTTTTGTAGCTATGTTTTTTATGGCCCCCTAATATCTCTTGGTTGGTGGTTTGCTACCTTATTAAAAATCCAAACTCATAAACTGTTGTATGGAATGTATATTAGCATAAACTTTTTGGTAAGCAATTTGATCATGATTATGATGATGCTAATTGAAATGAAGTCGAGTACAGGACCCTATAAAAACCTATCACAGAATTTGGAGAAGAGAGGGAGTGAAAGTACTGTAGGATGGGCATTTTCAAAACACAAATACAACGCAGCCTCTTTCCTGAATATTAACATAATGTTAACAGGAGGGGGAAAAAAAGGATAACAGTTTGACTATATCACCATTAATGTATGATTTTTCTAATAAAGTTTTATTAGAGGTATACCCATTATAGGTATGTCCATTTATGCCCATTTACTCTCTTACTGACTAGGGCTATGTTTTTTTGTTTGTTTTAAGATTTTATTTATTTATTTGACAGAACGAGATCACAAGTAGGCAGAGAGGCAGGCAGAGAGAGAGAGAGGGGAGGAAGCAGGCTCCCTGCAGAGCAGAGAGCCTGATGTGGGGCTCCATCCCAGGACCCTGGGATCATGACCTGAGCTGAAGGCAGAGGCTTACCCCACTGAGCCACCCAGGAGCCCCTAGGGCTACGTTTGTACTGTAACAGCAAATTTAAGTAGTTGTTTAAAAGATCATATAGCCAGCAAATTTTAAAAGTATTTATTATCTGGCTCTTTATAGAAAGTTTGCCATGCCTATTTTATATCTTGCATTCTTTCTCAATTCACCCTCTGTAAAATAACCCAGAGGACAATTGATAGATCAATATTTTCTCAAATGTATGATCTTACTTTTTACAAGAAACAGGGATGTTTCCTAGGATTAAGTTGTTATATAGCCAATTATATAGCCAGTTTAAATTCACAGGTGGAAGAATATGTCAACAGATGCAAAATTTTGAATCCTGCTATATTTTAGTACACTATTTCAACAGTAATTTGTATTTCGTTAAAAATATTTTTATTACAATTCAAGCTTAAATAAGCTCTGTGTCTGTCTGTTATGATACTTTCATTTTCTGGCCTTTTTCTGAAGACTTTTCTGAATAAAAAACAGATGGGATTCTAGAACTAGAGAAACTGTATGCATATTTGAGTTATATTTTTTTAAGTATAAAAATAGAAAAGTCTATAGATAACATAAAATTAAATGAATAACCCAGAAGCTTAATATTTGTATTCACATCATTATGATGAAAGTTGTTGAACTATTGTTTAGTTTGCATATAATCTGATTGTGCTGTTATAAAATATGTGATTAAGCAATGCAAACACATTTTCTTTCAACAACGGAACTATAAAGATATGTAACACAGAGAAATATACCAAAGATAGATCAAACTCACAAAAGTGGAGAGATGAAATAGAATCAGGAAAAATGTTCAATATTTTATTCATGGCCTACAAAATTCTTATAGTTGATTAAGGTTTCTTACGGACAACATGGAAAGGGAAGTTTGCTCAGTAACACAGTTCATTGCTCACAAGCTAAACACAGGTCCATTACCAAAAAGAGACACAAATATCCTGCTGTACTTCAAAGCCAGGCAAGAATTTCCTCAGGAAATCTCATAAAGAGGACAGAGTTAACAAGAGCCTGCTCCATCCCATTCAAGCAATAGCTAGGAAAAGAAATTTTATAGCATCTCAGTCATTATAAGCTGATGATATCAGACAACAGAGGACAATTCCTTTATTTGCTTGTTTGTTTGTTTGTTTGCTTGTGTGTTTGTTTAGAATAAAAATAAATTCTGAATGGGAGCCCGGTTTTCTCAGCTTTACCCAGCTTTGAGGCATGGGTAAATGTTAGACTAAGTAAAAAATAAATTAATAGATTATTTATTCTACTGGTCAAAGTAATTTCCATATATAGTATTATGCATAAAACACATATATGTCATAAATATATGTCGTGTATGTTTTTAATGTATATAGATGCACACGCACAATTTTATCTAAACTTCTTTTGATATAAAGGGTGGAAATAACCTCACAATGCTGAAATAACAATGATGTTTGCAAAGGGTTTCTCCTATTTAGAAGGGAATTATGGTGATTTGGTTTGTTTCTCTGAGTTCTCTAAAGAGTTTTAAATAGTCAAGTGTTAACTGCTGTAATAAGAAATATAATTTTAAACTGCCATTTATCTTAATCTGTTCTTATAATACTACCTCACATTTTGCCTTTTCTTCCCTTAATTAAATGTATTATATTTTATGAGGTTTTATTCTTCAAGCATCCATTTATAATTTAGAACAGAGCTGATCAGAGTTTTGAAGCACCCTTGCTGCGACAATGTAGTAGTGTGCTAAAATCACATGGGCAGACTTAAGGGATGTAATTAACTTCAATCTGAGAGAAAGTGTTCATGATATGATTATGCTACACATTTCCACCTTTAATGTAGGATTAATATATCAGTTGGGACTGATTTAAAACCCTGAATTACCTAATAAAAATATATCAGATTTTTTTGCAACCTCTGCCATAATCAAAGAAATAGAAATTAAGAAAACAATGATATAACATGTTGAACTATCAAACACAATGCTGTGTTTATTTTTTTAATGCTAGTTTCAGAATTGGTGGAAGGGTATAGCAATTCTTAAAACATACTCTTGGGACGCCTGGGTGGCTCAGTGGGTTAAAGCCTCTGCTTTCGGCTCGGGTCATGATCCCAGGGTCCTGGGATCGAGCCCTGCATCAGGCTCTCTGCTTGGCAGGGAGCCTGCTTCTTCCTCTTTCTCTGCCTGCCTCTCTGCCTACTTGTGATCTCTGTCTGTCAAATAAATAAATAAAATATTTTAAAAAAATACTCTTAAAACTATTATTGAATTTAAAACTTATGGATAATATTTTGGCAATATGTATCAAAAAGTACAACCTTTAGCTAAGCAATGAACTGACAGGTCTTTATTCACAAATAACATCAAGAATATCAAGATAAGCCAAGATGTAGACACAAGGATGTCCTTAATGATCATTCAGTTCCAATAAGCAAAACAGAGGGAATTCACCGTAGAGAACTGGCTACATGGGTTAATGGAAGTGTTGAAATGCCAGCAAGGGGTTACAAGGTCAGCAAGTGCAGTGAGTCTTCACCACTTTAAGCTGGAGGGACAAAGGAAGAACACCTAGGGATCCAGATCTCCTAGTCCATGGTGAATGTTTCCAGTGGGTGCTGGAGCCTCATAGAAGATGAAGCTGATGTGAGAGGTTTCACCCGGAAGAAAAAAAGAAGTACACTCTCTCTTCCTCTTGCCTTCCCAATTCTATTGATCAAACCAGCCAGAAGACAGCTGACCTAGGAGGACCCCCAACACAAACTGCAAGAGTCACTGAGATCAGAGTCAAAATGACTAAGAGAACAAACAGGAAAGAACCAGCAAATTATCAAAATCTATTAATAATCTATGTCAACAATTACTATACAGCCATTTAATGGAACAGATAACATGCAGTCATGAAATATTATACATAAAGTAAAATATACAAGATGTATTAAAAATCTATATAGGAAATATATTTTAATATAATTTGACTATGTTACTTTTTATTTTTAAAATGCCATATTACCCCCCCCCCCCTTCTTCAATTTCTTTCTCTATCTCTCTTCCTTCTTTCAGTCTCTCTCTAGGAAAACAGGGAAATAAGTTGTTGACACATATTTCACACATATGGTTATTTTGTTTTGTGTTGATGATTATGAGGGTTGTTGTTTGAAAGGGGTTAGGTGCGAACTATGCACCTCAAACATACACAATTTTAATATTATTTATTTAAATTTGAATTGTTTAGCAACTGACAGGAAGAAAATTCACAAATATATTAATTTAACATGCTCAAAGCATTAAACATCAGATATTGCATACATTTCGATTTGATTTGGCAGTTTTGTTTATATAGAACTTAGAAAACTGTGTAACTTGGATTTTATCTTTGCATGGATGAAGATATCCATATATCTGTATAAAGGGACTTAGTATGACAAAACCATGCTATTAAAAGTTTATTCCTGGTTGACCAGAAAATGGAGAAACAAGGATGAGAATGAACACATTTTTGTTGCTATATGGTGTGACTAAGGACAAAACCAGGGGTTTGGTTATGAAAAGCGAAACAGAAGGGAGAGATCAGATGGAGGTGACTTTCGTTAATAGCCACAGAAGTTTACATGGGGCTCCTGATGGAAGGCAGTGGTGCTGAAGAAATCAACCACTTTATGAGAAGAAATGTTTTCTGAAGGCTTTATTCTGTAGTAACACTGCAGCCCTTTCCAAATATTCATTATCAGCATACCTTTCAAATAGCGATTTTGAAGTTTTTTAATTTATTACTAAAAATGTCATCTCTATAGAGTGTCACACGCATCTCCCCTGCCTGAGTGCCAGTGAATTCCCGCTCACCTCCTGCACAACCCCGAGTCTCATGGAGCCTTTCCTCCTGTTGCTCACAGTGCTTTCCCAGAAAGGGTCTTAGGTGGTGCTCTGGACTCAACACACCCAGAATTTTTATTGTGTTAGGGGCTGTGGCAGCACCAGTCCCTGACTTGCAAGCACTTTTTTTTTTTCCCTTCCTGCCTGCAATTTAGATATTTTTTAAGACCTTTAAAATTATCTGTAGAAGATTTTGAATTTTCCATCTATGGTCTTATTTTCCATAGTAGTGAGAATAAGCAAGCTTGGAGAAGAAATAAGATAATGTGTTCATGTTTTGACATGTCAAGTTTTATTAATTTAATGAGCTATCCAAGTGGCAAAGTCTTGTTTGAAAACGGAGCTATAGAACTAGATTAGATTTTAAATCTATAACAATGCAAGTTGATTCAAAAATGTCATAAGGACTGTGAAATAATTCAGAATTTCTGATTGTTGTTAAAAGTAAATTGGACTCTCCTTTGCCTCTGGACATTTGAGTACTGATCATTTTTAAAAGGAGGTAATGGATGGGTCTGCATCATCATGTCCTAGCTAAAAAGAAATTTCAAAGAAAAGAACAACACATATACACTAGAACTTTGTTACTTAGTGTGTACTATAAGATACTACAACTTTTAGCCAATGTTTTTTCTTATAAACACAAAAATGTGGGGTTTTTTTCATCTTTTTCTCTCTTTTTTAAGATAAGGGGCAGTATTTTTTTTTGAAGTTCTGAGATACATTAAATGGAATAAATATCAGTTGTTCTCAAAAGGAATCTTTAATTGGTATAATATTAAAAGAGGTAATGCCACAGAATTTTGTTGAAGTGGAAAGGAGTATTTTCGAAACAAATGAAACTATCTGGACAAACAGATGGTTCATTTGGAAAACATTAAAATTGACATTATTTTGACTTTTTAGAGAATGTAGCTTTCTGAGTATTTTCCATTTTAAAATATAAATTTAAAAAGCAACATACTATTTTATAATTCTCTATTTTGTTTGACTCCATGTTAGTCTATAGATATTTAGGGGAAAGAAACTGAATTAGACATTACCTTCCTGGTATCATAAATCTGTGCCTTTATCATATCAGAAGTGAGATATAAGTTTTTCTGCATGCTTTAAAAATATAAAAACATCAAAACATTTTTTTTTTACTTTGTACCTTTACCCAGAGCAAATAGATGTTCCGTGGCATATATCTGAAGTCTTAATATTTTCTGTAGTGATAAATTATTTGACACATGTAAATAATGAATAATTTACCACTGATATGTAATTATTCTTCATGGATCATAGATATGTCTACATTTCTTTTTTATTCCCCTTGCCCCATTTTTCCCAAGCTTTGTGCTTCAGCAATGCAAATTTTGAAATGGACTAAGCAACACAAAATATGTAACACTACAAAATTTGACTTTCATATCTCAGCGGTTTACTGTAAGGAAAATTGAGACAAAGAATAGCTATGATTTCTACATTACCTAGTATTTAGTTGCTTATGTCTTATATAAAATGGTAAAATGAATAGAATTTTCAGAATATAAACTAACTTTGACTTTGAGCCATCGTCCAATAAAAAGAATTCCTTGTCTGAAAATAACTGCCTCTTTTGGTGTGGGCCAAATAAGCCTACTGCTTGAATAAAATTAAGTTGCAGAAAATTATTTTGTTTTGCTTTGATGTAAGAGATATAAGTCAATATGTTATGTAATTTTGAAGAGTACTTATACTTTACCTAAGAAATTTCAAGGTAAAACGAACAATGTTTATACCTTTCAAATAATAGGTATTGTTATACAGTTCTTCTGTGTGTTAATTATATGAAAGAAAGAGGGTTTGTAATTGAAATGTTAAATAACATTTAGAAAAACCTCAAAAGCCTTTCCCATGCTCTGCAAGGCACAGTATGATCTGGCTCCAAACTACCTCTAAAATCTTAAGTAACTCTTGCATTAACTTACCCTGCATCAGAATCACTGACTTTCAACATATTCTTTAAACACGCTAGGCTCATTCTCATCACAGGGCTTAAATTCATTATGTGTGTTATAGCAGATGGCTTTATACTTTGTCTTTTAATCTAGTCTCAATGCTAAAATGAAAGGAACTATAAAAATGTCTTCATGATTTTCAAATATAGCTACATATATTGACACACACACAAATAAATATAAACAAACACTTAGGATATAATAACTCCTTAACTCTTCTTGCAGTTCTTTGTAATAAAATTATCTGCCTAGTTTCTTCTTTATTAAAAATGTCATTGAGAAATTCACAGAAAAATAAGGAAAGTAAGAAAATAGTATTATGTCCCTAATCCACTTTCTTATTATTTGATCTTATAAAAATAGTGTTTGTTAACATAGAAGTATTTGGACCTTATATTCAGATAATCAGCTAAATCCAATTTGATAATTAAGTTTACATCATATTATACCAGTGAAGGTAGTGTTTCCTAGGTTTCATGTTGCAAGGCCATTGACAAATTTATTAGTACTAAGGTGTTAGTGATGCCATATCCTAAGTAAAACTTATAAAACCTCTAAGGAATGTATTTATAGAAATAAGTTTCCACGCTTAAAAATGAAGCAGAAGCAGAGCATGGAAAATAAATTATTTCTAATACTAATATTTATGGTACAAAATCTTGATACATTAAAGAACATTATAGATCTATAGTTTATTATAATACAGATTTCAAAATACTAACACATTTAAGTAAACTGTTTATCAGTGTAGTAACAGAATAATGTAATATGTTCCAAGAATGAAATATCTTAGAAATTCAAGTTTGGTTCCATAATAGAAAATATAATAATTCATTTATTCAACATATTCTTTTTTTTTTTTTTTGAGAAAAAGAGAGCAAGCACATGCGTGCTCACATGTGAGGGAGGTGGAAGGGCAGAGGGAATGGGAAGAGAATCTCAAGCAGGTTCCCCACTGAGTGTGGAACCTGAGAGGGTACTCAATCTCACTTTCCTGAGATCATGACCTGAGCCAAAATCCAGAGTTGAGTGATTAACTGACTGAGCCATCCACGTGCCCCTAGCATATTCTAACTGAGCATCTATGGGCCAAGCACAATTAAATTGACCATGGAACACAACAAAGGCAAAATTATTTCCCCTCATGAAAACTATATTTCAAAGTAGGAGAAAGAAAATGATATAAAACACAAGAAACAATTGTTAGCTAGCTAGAGGATGATAAGTGCTTTTAAAACAGAGAGAGAGGGTTGTATGGGTAGCTCAGTCAGCTAAGCTTCTGACTTGGGTTCAGGTCATGATCTCATGGATTCTGGGATTGAGCCCTATGTCCGGGCTCCCTACTCAGCAGGAAGTCTGCTTCAAGATTCTCTCCCTCAGGCCCTTCCTCTGCTCATGCTCAAGCTCTCTATGAAATAAATAAATAAATCTTTTAAAAATAAATAAATAAAAGGGGAGATAGGAGGGATTGGAATTATTCACAATAATAGATTTGGTGGGAATAAAAAGTAAATATTGATAATTCAAATTTTAGAAAACGTGGTAGATACTGAAAAAAAATTTAGAAAGTGAAATATCTACCTCTAATATACTGAACATAGATAAAATAGGAACAGAATAATTATTTCCTACCAAGAAAATATCTGCATCTCAAATTAATAGTCATCAGAATTATATTAGATCAGTGTGTATGATTTATATTCTTGTGTTCTGTTTTTTGTCTTGCCAATTTATAATCTTCTTTGTCCTTTGTGTTAATTATCTTGGATTGAACTCCTGTTCTCTTGTGGCTATATAACTTTTTCCATCCTAATTTTCAATCTTGAATTCTCTCATTCAATAAATTTTGGCAAGAGTCTACCAAATGACAAGCATAGTTCTTTTGTTTAGGATACAGGAGTGAATAAAACAGACACAAGCAATAATCATCAATAATTAAATCATAAAATGTTAGGAAGTGATGAGATATGGAAAAAACAAAGGAGTATAGAGTTCATGAATCACTATTTTAAACAGGTTGGTCAGGGTATATTCGTTGAAAAGGTAGGTGAACTTAGCAAAGATTTGAGGCAGATAAAGGAATTTTCCATGAAAATGTCAGAGTGAAATTGTACCAGACAGAGGAATAATCCAGCATAAAAGTATAGAGACAAGAGGATACCTAGTGTGTCTGAGGAGAAGCAAAGAGGAAGGAGTGATGGTGGCAGAGTGTGTGAGGGGCAGAGTAATAAATGTGAGCTCAAAAAGATAATGTTTTGTTTGTTTGTTTTTAGATTTTAGTTATTTGAGAGAGAGAGAAACACTGCATGTGAAAGCAGTGGGAGAAGGACAGGGAAAGGGAGAGGGAGAGAGAGAGAATCTCAAGTAGACTCTATGGTGAGTATGGAGCCCCACCCAGGGCTAGCTCTCACAACCCTAAGATCATGACCTGAGCTAATGTTTGGATGCTTAACCAACTCAACCATCCGGACACCCCAAAGGTACTTTTTGCACAAGTCTTTGTGTGTTATTATATGAATTTTGGCTTTTACCTTGAGTGGGATGCAGAACAATAAAATGGCTTTAAAGACAAGAATAATTAAAAGTATTATATGTTTAAAGGATCACTCTGTTCTTTTAATTACAGACAAGAGAAGGGAACTAGAACTTTAATGCAAAAACTACCTAAGAGATGATGATGGCCAAGACATTAATTATGAGTTTCTAACAAGTAATATGGGTCTGGATATATTATCATAGTAGATCAACAGGATTTTCTGGAATATTATATTTGATGTTTTAGAGAAAAATGATGAGATATTAAATTTGAATAATTAGATTATAAATCATCATTAACACAAAGGAGTAAATTATGTATAGGATGCATTTGAGAGGCAAAAACAGAAGTTCATTTTGGATATGAAATATTAATATTTATTAGAACTCCAAGTGGACATTTTAAAAAGAGAGTCAGATTTGTTTCTGGAATTAGGAAAATAAATCTGAGCTATAAATATAAAATTGTGGGTCAATCGAATTTAGTCAGGTTTTAAAGATATCAAAAAGGGAGTTAGTGTCATTAAAGCAGAGAAAAGAACCAAGAACTGAATTATGGGCTACTTCAATGTTAAGGGTTTTGAAAGAAAAGTTGACTGAGAAGGAATAATCAGTGAAGAAAGAAGCACAACCAAGCGCTAATAGTATATTAGAAATTAAGTGTAGAAAGGAGAGAGGGATGAATGAGTGCCCAATGCTTCAAGTAAGATAGTACTTAAAATTAGCCATGCTATACTGATGTAACAGTTATGACATTATTGATGAACTAGACATGAACAATGGAAAAGTGGAAACAACAGCCTGATTTGAAAGAATTTAGGAAATAATTAAGATAAGGAAATTAAAGACAGAGACAATGAGTAAATATATATATAGATATATATCTCTGTATCTGTATATATTTATTTATTATATCTTTTTACTACATATATTTATTATTTACATGTTTTATATATTTATTTTAATATATATAAAGGAATTTTGCTGTGGAAAGGAACAAAAAGGAGGGAGATAATCTGGGAGAGAAGTGCGGAAATAATAGCATATGACTTTTACACAATGGAGGGATAATATATTTCTTTCTTTTTTTTTTAGATTTTATTTATTTATTTGACAGAGAGATCACAAGTAGGCAAAGAGGCAGGCAGACAGAGAGAGAGGAGGAAGCAGGCTCCCCGCTGAGCAGAGAGCCCGATGCGGGACTCAATCCCAGGACCCTGAGATCATGACCCGAGCCGAAGGCAGCAGCTCAACCCACTAAGCCACCCAGGCGCCCCTAATATATTTCTTTGTTGAAAGAAATGATGAGGAGGGGAGATTAACAAAGCAGGAGAGGGAAAATCCTTGGATCCCTTCCTTAAGTAACTGAGAAACGATGAGATCTAGTATGCAAGTGGAGAGATTGGCTTCATATAGAGCACAGATGGTTCACTATAGTAACAGGTGGGAAGGTAGATAATATGGGTACAGATGGTGGAGGGTTGGGAAAAGAAGTTGTGGGAGTTTGTGGAAGTTTGCTTCTGATTGCTTAATTTTTTTTTTTTTTTCAGTGAAATAGGAAAAGTTCATCAGCTGAGAGTAAGTATAAGGGAAGATATGTCATAGGTTTTAGGTTAGATGTAGTTATCTAGGGAAATGGTGGAATATATGGTTTGAAAAATACAGTATAATCATTGTACAGGATTTAAAGACCACTTTATGATAGTGGTCATGATTCAAGTAGGACTTGTCAATATAGCTCTTTTTCCTGTCCACTGCCACATTCAGTTGCATGATGTAGGTGTGGAGTAGGCTGAATTATATTTAATCGGGGTGATTTTAGCAAGTGAGCATGATGATGCAAGAGTCAATCTGAGGGTGGGGAAACTGAGGATAGTTGCAAGGAAGTGATTTGATAGTCATGGAATTTTAGATGGATAAGAAGAGTCAGAATGGTAAAAGAATAAATAGATTGAATGTGTTAGTGTGCAAAGAACTGTGGAGTCAGATAGTTGAGGGAGAGAGAATGGGATATGGGTTTGTGGTCATGAGAAAATGTAGCAAATGAAATTTACTGAATTATTGCAATTATTGGGAAAAAATTGTACAGTATGGCCATGGAAGGTGCGATTGAGACTGAGTGATGGACAATACCACTGAAAGAGAGTTAAAGCAAATGAGATGCCAGAATATTGGGAGAATCATCCATGTGTATATCAAAGTCATGGAGAATTAAGATATATAAGGAGTCATATTAGAGTCATATTATATGGAGTCATATTAGAAAGATAAGAAGTACTCTAGAAACTAAAGTCATTGAAAAGGAGTAAGGCTCAGTGGTAATTGTCAGCAACAATGAGGGATAGACCTTCCTTAGACCTGTAGATGATACAGTCTTTCCAATAACTTGCAATTAGATCACAATTGTTCAACACCATTCTATGCCTCCCCTAAATTCCCATGTTGAGAGTTTGAACAATTGCATAATAATGCTGCCCTCCATATCCATTCTATGTGACTGAGAGCCTAGAATTGATATTAGCCCCACTCGTCAGTGCATGCCCTAGATAATAGTCAATGGAGTCTTAAGTTTAAGTTTCTGATATGACTTTCCCAGTGCTTCTGGTGACAGTTTCTCCTGCTTCTTAGATCCTTCTCCTAGGACACTCCTTAGATAAGACTCTGTGGAGCTTATCATAACCCTAGCTCTTTTTGGTTTGAATTGACCAATCTGGCCTTAACTCTGGAACCCCAGAAGCATTCTATCCATGGACTCTACCCTGCTGCTTGTACTCTGCCTTCATTCTTCCATGATCTCCCCACGTGACCCCTTGAGGTTTTCTATGTATCTCCTACATGACCTGTAAGTAATAGACTTTTCTATTTTATTTTCCCTTGGATCTTTGTTGAACCATGGCTTGACATCCAGCACTCCACGTGGGACTCTACTTAACAAATGTTAATTTACACAGATTTTTTTAAAAGACTCAATTATTTTAGAGAGAGAGGGTAAAAGTAGAGGGAGAGAGAAGTCTAAACAGACTCCATACTGAGCACAGAGTTCCACATGGGGCTCAATCTCACAACTCTTGAGATCACCACCTGAATGTAAACCGAGTCCGATACTGAACCGACTGTGCCTCCCGGGCTCTCCTTTAACAAATGCTAATTTAATAAAATCATAGCATTCCATTATTTTACTATTTTCTAAATTTCAATTTTAGGTTTTATGGATTTGCATTCTCTTTTTTTTCCTTTTTAAAATAGCATTTCTTTGTGTATTTTTACTTTTTCATTTTTTTTTTAAGATTTTATTTATTTATTTGACAGAGAGAAGTCACAAGTAGATGGAGAGGCAGGCAGAGAGAGAGAGAGGGAAGCAGGCTCCCTGCTGAGCAGAGAGCCCGATGCGGGGCTCGATCCCAGGACCCTGAGATCATGACCCGAGCCGAAGGCAGCGGCTTAACCCACTGAGCCACCCAGGCGCCCCATCATTTTTTTCTTTTGACAAAAATAGTTACAAAGTATTTGTTCAGCTTTACATCAAAATCTTTTAGAGTCTGCTAATTACTCTTTCTTTTTATGGTTGACTAAGTTATCACACATTTTTAATGTGGGTCTTAGTTTGGTAAAGATTCTGAGAATTAAAACTTCTGGATATTTTAAGTAGACCATCACATTTGAATAGTGATTTGACAAACACAAACGAACCAAAGAATTTATTCTTTCCTTGACTACTTAAAAATATATTTCATTATCTTCTTATATCTAATATTGTATTCAAAATTCTGATATAAACTGTATTTTTATTCCTCTGTAGTTAATCTGTATTTTTTTCTTTAAACTTAGAAATAATCAAAATTTCTAAGAACATTATGATATGTCTAGGTTAGTTTTCACTGTACCCTTCCTATTTATGATTCTATGAGCACATTCATTCTGAAGCTTCCTTCCTTGCCTTAATTCTGGGAAATTTATCATCATTTTGTCATCTGATACAAATTTTTATTTACATTTCTTTCTTTCTAAGATACCTATTACCCAGATGGTGTCTCTAAGCCTCTCTTCTCTGTATTCTGTAAAATTTTTTACATTTTGATTTCCTCATTATTTCTTGTTGCCTCTTATTCTTTCTCTATTTGTATATGCAAGCAATAATATTATATAACATAAGTGAGACACCACTTCCTTTTAAATCCTTGCATATAACACTTATTGTTCATATCTTAGTTCACTGGGCAGTACCCAGAAATGGACCTTCCAATCTATGGTCAACTAATCTTGGACAAAGCAGGAAAGAATATCCAATGGAAAAAAGAGTCTCTTCAGCAAATGGTGTTGGGACCTTGGACAGCCACATGCAGAAGTATGAAACCAGACCATTTCCTTACACCATACACAAAAATAGACTCAAAATGAATGAAAGACCAAAATGTGAGACAGGATTCCACCGGAATCCTAGAGGAGAACACAGGCAGCAACCTCTTTGACCTCAGCCACAGCAACTTCTTGCTACACATGTCTCCAAAGGCAAGGCAATCAAAAACAAAAATGAACCATTGGGACTTTCTCAAGATAAAAAAACCTTTGCACAGCAAAGGAAACAGTCAACAAAACTAAAAGGCAACTTATGGAGTGGGAGAAAATATTTGCAAATACCTTATCAAATAAAGGGCTCTTATCCAAAATCTATAAAGAACTTATCAAACTTAAGACCCAAAAAACAAAAAATCTAGTCAAAAATTGAGCATAAGACATGAATAGACACTTCTCCAAAGAAGACATTTAAATCATCAGCAGACACATGAAAAAAACACTCATCATCACTTGGCATCAGGGAAATTAAAATCAAAACCACAAAGAGATACCACCTTACACCATTTAAAATGGCTAAAATTAACAGGACAGGAAAAAACAGATGTTGGCAAGGATGCAGAGAAAGGAGAACATTCTTACAGTGTTGGTGGGAATGCAAACTTGTGTAGCCACTCTGAAAAACAATATGGAAGTATCTCAAAATGTTAAAAATATAACTACCTTAAGATATAGTAATTGCACTACTGGGTATTTATCCAAAGGATGCAAACATAGTGATTTGAAGGGTCACATGCACCCCAATGTTTATAGCAGCAATGTTTATAGTAGTCAAAATATGGAAAGAGCCCAGATGTCCAACCAACAGATGAATGGATAAAGAAGAGGTGGTATATATTTACAATGTAATATTAGCCATCAAAAAGAAGGAAATCTTGTCATTTGCACTGACATGGGTGGAACTAGAGGGTATTATGCTAAACTAAATAAGTCAGTCGCAGAGAAAGACAATACCATATTATTTCACTTATATGTGGAATTTAAGAAACAAAACAGATGAACATAGGGAAGGTAAGGAAAAATAAAATAAGATGAGAACAGAAAAGAGGGCACAACATAAGAAACTCTTAACTATAAGAAACTAACAGGTTGCTGGAGGGAAGGGGGTCATTGCATAATGGGCATTAAAGAGGGTTCTTGATGTAATGAGCACTGGGTGTTGTATGTATCTGATGAATCACTAACTTAAACTTCTGAAACTAATAATACAGTATATGTTAATTACATTGAATTTCAATAAAAATTAAAAAATAATTTAATGAATAATGTTATTAAAAAGCTGTAGTTAGTATTTAACAAAATCCAAGAAGTCATTCATAAAACAAACAAAAACAAAAAAACCTCAGCAATGTAGTGACAGGAGGAAACTTGCTCAACTTTATTAAGACTACCTGTAGAAAAATATACCATTTTCATCATTCTTAATGGTAAGAAACTGGATTTTTCTCCCTAAAATCAGGAATAAGGCAGGATGTACCCTATTAACAGTCTCATCCTCACAGTTGTAGACACAACCAGTACAATTAGATGAATAAAGGAAATAAGCTATACAGATTGGGAATAAAAAGTCAAATTGTCTTAATCCATGGATAGCATGACAATAGTGTATGTAGCAGCAAGTGCTGAAGAATTGACCAAAATCCCCAGATCTAATAAATAACTATAGCAAGTTGTAAAATTCAAGATTAATGTACAAAAGTTAAATGCTATCATATTGATAAATGCTATCATATTGGAACTGCGATTCCAATTAGAATTTGAAACAAAAACACAATATCATTTATAATATATAGTTCCCCAAGTTGAAATACTTAGGTGTAACACAATAAATGCGTGTAAGACCTATATGTAAGAAATTATAAAACCCTGATGAAAGAAATAAAAAATCTAAATAATGAAAAGATGGTCCGTGTTCTGAGATATCTTTAATATGTCCATCCTTCCCCACTTGATTTACAGATTCAAATAATGCTAATTATAATTCTAGTAAGCTATTTTGTGGGTATCAATAAATTGATGCTAACTGAAGTTTATATGAGAACGAGAAAGACTCAAAATAGTCAACACAATGCTGAAAAAGAACAAGGATGAAAATAACTGACTAAATTAAAGTACAGAAATAGAAAGAGTGCAGTTTTAGAGAAAAATAGACACATTGACAAATAGATGTGATAGCATAGAATATAGTATAAATATACTTACATGATTTTTCACAAAGGAGTAAAGGCAATTTAAGAAAAAAAAGGGTAGGCTTTTCAGAAAATTGCTCTGGAACTATTTGATGCCCATATTCAAAAAAATGAATCCAGATAGACTATTTTTCCACATAAACTAACTAAAACTGGACAATTGACGTAAATGTGAAACGCAGAACTATAAAACTTTATATGGAAAAACTACCAGAAAATTTAAGTGACTTGGGTTTGGCAATGAGTCATCAAATACAACATCAAAGACAAGGTCTAAGAGGGAAAAAAGTGGCAATTTCAACTTCATTAAAATTAAAATGTCCTGTGAAAGATACTGTGAAGAAAATGAAAAGATAAGCCAATGACTGGGAGGACACACAAAATATATATGTGATAAAGGACTTGTATTGAAAATATACAAAGAACAAGTATAACTCAATAAGAAAAAGTCAATTGAAAATAGGACAATGATCTGAAAGAAGTATCTTACCAGGGACGCCTGGGTGGCTCAGTTGGTTAAGCAGCTGCCTTCGGCTCAGGTCATGATCCCAGCGTCCTGGGATCGAGTCCCACATCGGGCTCCTTGCTCAGCAGGGAGCCTGCTTCTCCCTCTGCCTCTGCCTGCCATTCTGTCTGCCTGTGCTCGCTCTCTCCCCCTCTCTCTCTCTGGTAAATAAATACAAAAATAAAAAAATTAAAAAAAAGAAGTATCTTACCAAAGAAGATATGCAGATGACAGAAAATATGAAAATATGTTCTATGTAACTCGTCATTAGATAATTGCAGATTTAAACAATGAGATACCACTATATACCAATTAGAATGGCTAAAATAAGATCAAAATGTAGCAATATTAAATGCTGAAGAGGATACAGAGCAATAGGAACTCCTACTCTGCGCTGGTAGGAATGCAGAAAGGCACACAATTACACTGGAAGATGGGCAGTCTCTTACAAAGTAAAATAGAGTGTCAGTGACTCCAATTCCATACCCAGGCATTACCAAATAAATATGAAAACTTAGGTGTAAGCAAATACCTGCATGTGAATGTTTATAGAAGCTTTATTCATACTCTCCCCAAACTGGAAGCAACCAAGATATATACTTGAGAAGGTGAATGAGTTAAAAACAAAACAAAACAAACTATGGTACATTGATACAATTGACTTATTCTATGTGATCCCCACTAGGACATTCTAGAGAACGTACTACAAAAAGGAGTAAAAAGATCAATTGTTACCAGAATTAGGGGGAAAAAAAGAGGAGAGGAATGATTAGGTGAAGCTGGGAATATTTAGGGGAGTGAAACTGTTCTGTATGCTACTCTATTCATGGTACCTTACAGGCATTTGTCAAAACTCATAACAATTTACAGCACATAGAAAATGAACCTCAATATATAATATTTTAATAATATCATTTAGGAGACAGGGGGATCTCAGGAAGAAATCTAGATGGTTTCAAGATAATATAATTCTACTACAAGCAAGTGAACCAATCTCACTGAAGGAGATGGAGGAGAGAATGCTGAAACTAGCAATTGCAGGTGGTTGAAGCCACGTTTGTTATTGTTGGAGATGAGAATTTACGGATAAATAAAGGAAGCTAAATAATCTACATGATAATGGATTAGACTTAGTTATTAGCATGGACTCATGTTTAGCTTAATATAACACAGAAGGTTATGTGTAAAGTATAAGAGAAATATTCATGTGTCCATACTAATACAAATGATTGAGGAGATTAATAAATGGAGGAGAAGAGACAAATCTCTTATACAGAGAATTCCAAATAATTTATCTATATACGCTCCCTAAAAAAAAAAAAAAAAAGTATAACTGTTCAGTTGTTACGTGTGAGCTTCCCATAGCAATTTCCTTCTAAAGAGCACAGTAGGAAAAGGAGGTTAAAAAAAAAAACCAAAAAACAAAAAAAACCCTCATTCTTCAGTGAAGAAACCTGACAAGGACTACTTCAGTGAGATGATCAAGACCATCACCGTTAGTGATAAATGATGTTGATGTCATACACCTTTTATAAGATGTGATGAAAATGGCACTTTACCAGTGATTGTTCTCCTCAAAATCCCATGTCTAATCATAAGAAGGACATAGACAAATTCCAGTGGAGGGAGATCCTACAATATACCTGATCAGTGCTCCTCTAAATTATCATTAAAAATGAAGTCTGAGAAATTATTATGATCAAGAGGACCTAAGGAGACACATCAGTGAACTACAATGAGATATTCTGAATGGAATCCTGGTTAGGAATATAACTTTAGTTAAAAACTAAGGAAATATGAATAAGTTATGGACATTAAGTTTATAATAATGTATTAATATGGGTTCATTACTTATAACAAATGTCCAATACTAATACAAAATGTTACTAAAAAGGGAATTTGTATATTAGCGTATATGGGAATTTTGTGTCTTCTCATTGTTCGTATAAATCTAACTGTTCCAAATAATGAAGTTTATTTTTCAAAAGTGATCCTACAAATCATGTTTATCCATTGGCTGACAATGAAGATTCTCATCAAAGGTAGTAGACAGAGAATTGATAATGGAAATCTTTCCCGGTATAACTACTGAATCTTTTCTAAGGGTAAACACTAGTGGAATACTGATATAAGAGTGTGATGGTGCCTCCAGTATCTCTGGTGTCTGGTGATTTGGGGGAAAAGTATATATTTTTAAAAAGATTATAGAATTGCACAGCTCTTGTTGGGTGCTATAGGTACATTGAATGAAAAACTGAAGGTGATGTATTACCAATTGAAGATGACATATTTTGAAAGCCAGGGTTTGTCGGCAGGCTAAGACAGAAAAAGCTAAGGATAAAGCCCAGGTTTTAAATGTAAGAAGAGCATACTTGCTGAGAAGGTTGAATTCTCTATTCTGGCCTATCAGTTGCACCATGGTCAAGGCCCTTGGAGGGACTAGAACTCAGAGAGGGGATGGTTAGTTTGATTCTCTCACATAGCTGCAATCTCCAGATTCTTCTCAGTCATATGTGCATCAGACGAGGCCCACGCCTCTCTGTTAGAAGCTAGTGCTCACTTTGTTGCTTGAATATGATGCAGAAACCTCTGCCTTGAGAAGCAACATACACTTTCTAACCCCCAGTCCACACTCAGTACAGTATCTCTTAGTTTCTCTTATATTGAAATGGGTTTTTCTTCAGATCTATTTTCTAATTAGTTAATTCTGTATTCATTTATTTCTCAACTCCCCTTTAATTAACCTCTTAATTTTTAATTTAAAAACTACATTTTAAAATCTATACTTAATCATTCATATTTATCTTGCCATTTTTTTTTAAAGATTTTATTTATTTATTTGACAGAGAACACAAGTAGGCAGAGAGGCAGGCAGAGAGAGAGAGAAGCAGGCTCTGCACTGAGCAGAGAGCCCGATGCGAGGCTCCATCCCAGGGTCCTGGGATCATGACCTGGGCTGAAGGCAGAGGCTTTAACCCACTGAGCTACCCAGGCACCCCTTATCTTGCCATTTTTATAATTTCTAATTATGTGCTCGTTTTTAGTCCCCCTTTCATTTCATTAATTTTCATATATACTTACTTTATATTCCTTTCTGACAATATCTTTATCTATGTAGATATTTATCTATAGATATTTATCTATACCTGAAATACTCATGGGTCTAATTTAATTATTTATTTGTATTTCTTTTCTTACGTGTTTGTGTACATTTCTTTATTCAGGGATCTGTGTTCACATATGGGTGACCTCGTAAGTCTGAGATTAAGCTATGTTCCTCCAGAGAGAATTCTTAGTTGCTTTTTCCTGATACATTGGAGGACCGCTAAGAAGAGAGCACTTTAAAATGATGTCTGAGCTCGTGGTTTTCAGATCATAGAGATAATATATCTTCATATCCTAAATATACACAGGGCAAGGTTATGGGTACAAATTCTTGTGGGAGTCCCTTTATTTTCCATCCAAATGTACAGCTAAGAAACATGATTTTGCCAGAGAGAAAGTATTTTCTAACCTTTTCACGGTGCACTGAAAGCATCACAGTTTCTTCAAAAATGTCTGCCCATTTACCAAGTTTTTGTTGGCTCAAGGATTTTTGTCAGCAAGTATCTTCTGGGTAACACATAGTTCACGCTAAGGTTGCACTAGCTGGCATTCCCTTACTTTCTTAACACCCAAACCTGTGTGCTTGTATTTGTGGGGAAAGAGAATGATTGCAGTATTTTATCCGGCATTTTTAGGTGTTCTGTAGCTGCAAAAGTTTTCAGAATATATAGTCTGCTATTTTTCTGAGGTCTGTAAATTCAACTGACGTCTACTTTTTAGTATTGTGGATGAGAAGTTGACTTCTATGCTAATGTTTTTTTTTTTCTTTTATATATCAACTCTTCTCTCTGTACAGATTATATATTTTTTCATTTTATCATATGAGTTCATAAATTTCACCAAGATACAAGTGGATATTTTTTTTAAGTTAGTTCATCTGACAGTCAAACTTTTTAATCTAAAAATCTGTTTGTCATCTTGGGGACCTTCTTCTCTTACTTACTTCTTGTTCAATTTATCACTTTTTCTTTTGTAATGAGTCATTTCCTTTAAGAAGTACTTTTTAAATTTTTTTCCTCTTTTCTATTCAACAAATTATTTTCTTTAGTAATGGCTCACTCTGGTTTCATATCCTCTAGATTAATGCTCCTTTTGTGAAATATGTGTCCTTCACTATAAGAAATATTTTCTAGTTAACCATTATTTGAACTTTTTACAATTTCCATCTATTATCTCATTATCTCTGTTTGTGAAGTTTACATGGTATCTATTAGTAGATAATTTTGAGACATATTATTTTGAATCTTAATTGAAGAGTTTTCCTGGTTCTGCAGTGTTTATTCCCAGGGCTCTGGGTTCAAACTTAAGGTTATTATTTTAATTCTTTAAATTCATCTTCCATTATTATCTTGGTCTCCAGTTACAAAGCAGCAAATTGATGGTTACAACCCTCCAGTTAATTTCTGGGTTTTATATGGCTTTCTTCTAGTGATCCTCTGTACTCCGGAAATGGAAACATCTCTCATCTCCATGTCCTGATTTTGTTTGTTGTGTTTTTATTTTTGTCTTAATATTAAAAAAATTTAAAAAAAATCATCCACTCTTTGCTCTTCCCAAAGAGTTTCCAAAATTACTTTAGGGTTCTTTATATTGGTAGTTTTGAGGGCAGCACTATTTCTTAATACAAGAGACTCTAAGAGAGATAAAGGGGATTGACACGGAACAAGAAGAAGGAACCGAATTCTGACTCCTTATTCAAGAGACACAGAAATTCAATTTCTTCAATAGTGCCATGACAGGCTCTCTGGAATCTTTAATGTGTGTATAGGCATAATGGCAGAAACAAGTAACCCTTGCTACTTTTGTAAGTGATCTATTTAAAGGGATAGGAACTGAATACATCTCTCTTAATTACCATATTGTGAGTATGAAATTTTTTAAAGGTCTTGCTATCAAATGTGTCATTTGGCTGGTTAGTTGTTGTACTTAATGAGTTGTAGGGAAGATTATTTTATATTTATAATATCTTCATAGGTATTTTCAATAGAATTTTAGGGAGACTCTACCAGGGACAACTACTCAAGTTCCCTTTTTAAAGAAGTCAGGATTTTATGTTTTTGTGCATATATACCTGATGTTTGTATTAGAATCCAATTCTTCATCCACGGATTAGAATCTATAGATTTTTTTTTTATTTCAACTTGTATCTTTTAAAGTTCATTATATTGTAGTAGTGTTTAAAAATGTTTAATGTCTGTGTTTTAAAAGCTCATACACTTCTCACATTGAGAAATCAAACAGATTGATTTTTTAAATTTTATGTATTTTAAAGATTTTATTTTAAAGATTTTATTTATTTGACAGAGAAAGTGAGAGAACACAAGCAGGGGAAGCAGCAGAGGGACAGGGAGAAGCATGTTCCCTGCTGAGCTAGGAGCCTGATACAGGGTTTGATCCCAGGACTGGGATCATGACCTGAACCAAAGGCAGACGCTTAACTGACAGCCACCCAGCTTCTCCCAGATTGATTTTGAAAAAATAAAATAAATAAACAGTAATAATAACAATAACATAAAAGAACTAGCAGAGCATGTAGATGTCAGAGATGTTTGCTAATTTCACAAAAACTATGGTCAGAAATTCTTAAAGTCTGATGATGAAATAATATAATGTTTCATATTTTGCTTGTTTCATTTCTTTTTTACAGAGTAAAAGAAAAATATCTAAAATTAGTGTCACAGTGCTAACCTGTAAAACACAATTTGTTGGGTTGGTGGTTTGCCTTTTCAAGAGTATAGGTGGTAAAAGTGTTTACAAAGGTAGAGTGAAGACATAGGTGATGGAAGGAAAAAAGCATTGTGCTTCTTTGTTAGGTTCCTGGGCGTCCCATTTACAATTCAATTTTGATTTGTACCAAACACATTTATTATAAGTAAGCTTTCTTTATTTTTCTTTTCCTGATTCTATGAAAGTTCTAACTATTGAATGAAGCCTTTCTTAGCAGTATTCTACAGTGACAGCCCTATGTTTCTGTAGGTTTATATGTATTTAAAACAAAACAAAAACAAAAAGAAACATCAGTGGTGTCCTCAGGATGTGAGAGGGTTGTCTTGGCACTGATGGCTATCCTGTTATTATTGTATTGCTTCACAGAGACTCACAGTTTATGCCATCAGATGCTATTGAATTGGGAGATACAGCCATAAAAATAAAAAATGAAAGGATGTGAGATTAAGAGTCACTTATGGTTTGTCTCCCTCCCAATCCCATCACAAAACAAACTGAGGGTTACTGGGGGGAGGGGGTTTGGGAGAAGGGGGTGGGATTATGGACATTGGGGAGGGTATGTGCTTTGGTGAGTGCTGTGAAGTGTGTAAACCTGGTGATTCACAGACCTGTACCCCTGGGGATAAAAATATATGTTTATAAAAAATAAAAAAATATATATTAAAAAAAAAAGGATGTGAAAAACTTTGTATTTCTAGACAGCTTAAGACCGAGTGAGATTGAGATTGTGTTTTGGCTTTAAATTAGCCCACTAATCAACAAAATCAATCAGTCAATAAATGTAGACATAGATTACATACATACACACCACATTTGTTCCTTGGGGAGATTTCGAATGGAAACTGGAGTTTTCGAATAGAGTTATTTCACTCTAAACATAGTTGTTCATTATTCCTAATCTACTACTCGCTGATTTAAAGTTCATAGTGATTATAAAATATATTATATAGATATATATTATATATATTATAATAGATTATAGAATTATAAAATAAAATATAAAATAAATTCATAGTGATTATAAAATAGAATGGTATTAATATAAGGTGCCTTACAATGTAAATGTTTAACTAGTAATTTGTATACTTCAAGATAATTTATTCCAGATTCTACAATATTTTGAATTATTAAATACCAAATATAGGGGCACTTGGGTGGCCCAGTGGGTTAAAACTTCTGCCTTCAGGTCAGGTCATGATCCCAGGGTCCTGGGATTGAGTGCCGCATCAGGTTCTCTGCTCAGCAGGGAGCTGCTTCCCTCCATCTCTCTCTCTCTGCCTGCCTCTCTGCCTACTTGTGATCTCTGTCAAATAAATAAATAAAATCTTTTTAAAAAAATACCAAATATAATCTGCATCATTGTAGATAATAAGTGGCCTAACAGCATTCTTGTTATTGTCATTGGTCATCCGATCAATAAGCTTAGCAGACGCGTTTAATGTTGAATTGTGTTCTAGTTATCTATGGCTGCATAACACACTACCTTTAAAACTAGTGGCCTAAAACAACAATCATTTGATATATCTTATTATGTTGTGACTTTGTAATAAAAGGGAACGTTCTGCAGGGAGATTTTTTCTTTCCAGCATAACATTGACAGGAGTCACTCAGTGGTACTTAGCTTGTGGTCTGGGTGTTCTAAGATAGCTTCATTCATATGTCTGGCATTTTAACAGGGTTCCAAGAACAAATGTTTCCAGAAACCAAGGCAGGATCTGTTAGGCTTTTTATGATTCAGCCTCAGAAGTCTCAGAGTAACAGTCCTTCTATAGCATATGGTCAAGGAAGTCTCTAAGATCAACCCAGATTCAAATCAAGGAAATTAGACCCTTTCAGTTGGAGGAATGACAATGAATTTGATCTTGGTTCCTCTCTAAGGCATCTTAGAGATGGGAATGTTGTTTTAACATTCAGAAACTAAAGTAAAACTCATCGACATTTTTTGGAAATTGAAGTCCTCACGGTATTTCTAAGAATCAAAGGGATACATAAGGTTAAATACATAACTTTTCCTCTGAGGATGAGAACATAATTAGGCAAAGCAAAGGGGATTCTAAATTATGAGATAAAAGAAACATAGAAGAAGTGAATAGAAGAACAGTTGTCATGGTGAATCTGAAAGACACAATGGAAGGAGAGAGTGAAGAGGTAAATTAGGACATCATGAGATGAAACTCAGCAGTAGCAGAAAATTAGATCCAAACCTACTCATCTGCTGCTTGGAAACAGTAGCCAATTTAATTTTTTAAGTAAGAATTCCTTTTCAAAGCAAGATCAGTAGTTGTAGATGGTTACATTAGGCTCTGTATTTCATCTATTTGATAATAATAATGAAAATTTTAGTTTACATGGTTTTACTTAACAAATTTTAAGTAAAGGCTTAAATTTCACTTAAAGGCTTAGTATATTTCTTTTATAATTTATACTGTCTTAATGATAGCAAAACGGGACTATGGCTGGAAAAGTTGACGGAGCACAGTACAGACTATTGCTTTCAGGAGAAAGTGGTGGGCAGAGGATGGCACTGACATCAAAACAGTTTGGTAATGATATGGTGTCATGGTGTACAGGTGTCAGAAGAGAGGGCCACTGGAAGCTAACAATCTCTAGCAAAGGGGGTGTTAGCTAGGGTAAGAAACCTTACATGTATTTCTTTAGCTATTTGGCAATGTGGGATATTAAAGTCAAAAGCAGGAAATAAAATGAAGGTTCTTGTAAGCCTCAAAAATCATTAGTGTCCTTGGGAGACTCTGGAGACTTGACCTGTGGTCAGTCAGGACTGAAGGAGCCCAGAGTAGACAAGGCTGTTCCAGCCAGAAAACAACAACAATAAAATCATTGACGTCCTTGATTCAACTTCCTATATTCCACCCCCAAACTGTGGTTTCCTTTTTTACCAACATATAGAGCACTAAGGTGTACCAAAATCAGTCCCGAAATGCCAGTTTGGCCCAGAGATACAGCACATGATCGAGGTTTTCCCATATCAGCACAGAGAGAGTTCAACTGAATTTCATTTTAATACATTTGAATTGCCAAGACATACTTAGGAGTACCTTTGTAGAAGTTGGTGTAATTGTGGGCATTTAAAGGGTCTACATTCTTTAATATATGTATCTGCTCAGCTGGTGTAAGGATTAGGGCATTGCATCAGAGGTTTATATACATATATTTTGAATTATTAATTTGTGTAAAATGTTTCTGTATAAAATTCAGTTGAGATATCTACCAATTAGTAAGTACCATACTAAGTAAAACACACTAGATTTATTTCACATACTTAAATCCTGATGAAAAATTTTGGTCTACTGGCCAATGAAATTATTCTTAGGGAAGAATTGAATTCCCTTCAGTGGGTCTATGTATTTTAAACCCACTTTGGTCAGATAGGCAGGACTTTGAGTGTTAAATTATATGCATTTAAAAAATTAATGAATAACTCTCTTGAATTTTAATGGAACTTGAAAAGTGGCATTGAATAATACAGATATAAAATATAAGAAAGTTAAAAATTATTATGCAGAAAGACATTATAAAATGAGACTTGCTAATGTTATCTTTTTAATAATATTGTGTGAAAAGAATTGTGTAAGCTATAAAATTGCTTTTTTTTTTTTTCTTTAGAAGGACTAATCAGAATAGGAATAGTTTTCAGGTCAAGAACTTTTTTTTTAAGATTTTATTTTTATTTATTTGTCAAAGAGAGAGAGATTGCATGCACGCACAGCTGGGGGACCGCAGGCAAAGGGAGAAGATGGCTCCTTGCTGAGCAAGGACCCTGATGTGGGACTACATCCCAGGACCCTGGGATTATGATCTGAGCTGAAGGCAGATGTTTAACTGACTGGGCTACCCAGGTGTCCCAAGAACCTTTTTTTTTTTTTTTTTTTTTTTTAGAACTTTTCCTATGGACATCTAATCATATATCTGTTAAATTTCTTTAACACTTTATTTCCAAAGTACCTATACACCTCAATTAATTACATTCAAAAGTCTTTTAACAGACACCTTCCTGATGTCATAGGTAAGAAATTAGGCAGTGAGAACAAATTTTTTCCTTACTATTACAATGCTAATCTACAGATATATCAGTCATAAAGTCAGACCTATTTTAATCAAGGATAGTACCCATACTATTACATTGCTAAGCTACAGATATATCAGTCATAAAGTCAGACCTATTTTAGTCAAGGATAGGACCCAATGATCTCATCCTCTGATTGTTATTTTAAGAGTCTGCATTTAGCTGCTAACATAATAGATTTTGGTATAAGGTCTGTGATAAACTGTAATAGGCTTATTAAATAAATGGAAATTTGTGTAGTTCCTGCTAGGGGAATGGAAATAAAGTGGAGAAAGAGCTTTCCTCCTATCACTCCAGAGTGATTTGCCGAGAAATCTTGCAGAAGTTGAAACCCAGCAGCCCACATAGATTCACTCAGGTATACAGAGACCCTTCAAATTGTATTAGTCTAGGTCAGGTCAAGAAAATAAATCCCACTCCAGTTAGTTCAATATGTAAAATAAATGAAACTACTAAGTACAATTCTTATGAGATCAATATCCTAAAAAGGTGGGAAAGTGATTCAATATTTGATCTTATCTTTCCAGAGGTAGAAGAGAAAGAAAAAAAGATATTTCTAGAATCTGAAGTCTTGGGTTGGAAGGAGTTGAAACAACAGTGGGGACTTCCAATGGGATCCATGTCCATGAAAGGAAGGGCGGATCATGGAGGATTTAAACCACAATGAAAATGTAGACAATGTGAGAGATTCAGCCCAAAACAGAGAGAGTGAGGGCATGAAATTCCTGTTGTCCAGTCTCTTGCTAGTGCCTCTCATTTATCTAATTTATCTAATTAGATCTAATTTAAATTTAATTAACCTAATTTAAAAGAAAATACACAGAAGTACCAGGCAAATGTAGTCTGTGGGGCAGAATACCAGTGACAGTATTCATTACATTAAATGGGTATGAGATCAAAGGGATGGATTATTATAGATAATCTTTTTTGAGATTTTATTTACTTATTTGAGAGACAGAAAGAAAGCAAGAGAGACTGTGAGAGGGGGGAGAGGCATTAGCAAGAGGGAGAGAATCTCAAGTAAACTCTGCACTGAGCATGGAACCCCACACAGGGCTCAATCCATTGATCCAGAGATCATGACCTGAGCCAAAATCAAGAGAGGGGTGCTCAACTAACTAAGTCACCCAGGTCCCCCATGTATATCTAAGAATCATGGTCCTTTGTGTAATAAGTATTCACTGGCTAGAATTTAACTTTTATGTGCAGGGATTCTTTTAAATAGTGTTGCGAGTAGTCTTTCAATTTTTCTGTTTGAATTACTTTTATATACTTCATATAGATAGAGAGAGTATTTTATGCTCTATCCCAGAGTCACTGCATTCTTGGAAGATAACCATAGAGCTAAAGTGTCTTTGGTCAATTAGTGGATTTTGGTAGTTCCAGGATAGGAGATCAGTAAGTTATATCTTCTGGTTCATTCTTCAACCATCTCTCAAAAGAACAGTATCAATGAAAGGGAAAGAGAGAAAAAGAGAGGGATAAATAATACTGCAGACTAGGATTGTGATGTGATGAGCTATTAAGGAGGAAAAGAAATGGGACACCTGGATGGCTCAATTGGTTAAGCATTTGCCTTCGGCTCAGGTCACAGTCCCAGGCTCCTGGAATCAAACCCCACACCGGGCTCCCTACTCCCCAGGGAGTCTGCTTCTGCGTCTCCCCTCTGCCTCTTCCCTCTCCCTCACTCCTCTGCTCAAGGTCTCACTTGTTCTTTCGCTTTCTCTCTCAAATCAATAAATAAAATCTTGAAAAGGAAAAGAATTTTCATATCTCAAAATTTGGTAGACTAATATCGGAATAAGACCATGATATAGGAATGTTAGGGATTTGAGAAAGGACGCGATGACAGGAGAAGACGCATGGGATTTAAACTGAAAGACTACCTCTGAAGTTGCTTTAATAACTTTGATTAAACAAGGGGATACTTCTATTCTCACATCAGGAAAGTCATAAAAGAAAGTGACCATTAGTTGTTCTGTTTGGACCCAATAACTCCTGACATTTAAATTATGGCATATGAAACTGACAGTTGGAAAAAAATGAGTTTGGAAAAGGAATTGGGATGGTACAGTCTTGTAGCTAATTTTGGCTAGTAGAAAGAAGAAACTATTTCAAGCCATCTCAAGTTAAAATCCACTTCCTAGAAAAAGAATAACATAATGGTGACCTCAGAAAAGTATGTATTAGTAAAATAAGGCTTCAAAATAGGAGAAAGTTATCTGAAAATGGTGATATCCTTTAGTCTTCCAATACTAAGTAAGTTCTAATACAAAAAACACTGGCTGAAATGAAAAACAACAACAACAAAAACCTCACACAATTAAGTACTCAAAACATAAGTGTTAAATGGATGGGAAAAAAATGTGATACAATTCATGTCTACTTTTCACTCACTAAAATTTGATTAGTCTTTCTAAGCTAATATCATCTTAATTTTTTAAATTCTTATAATGACTTATCAACTTAATTTTCCCCATAGCATCATTCTACCCCAATAGATCCATTTTGTCCAAACTCTTTTTAACCCAAAACTAGAGTCACTAAGTAGATGAGAGTTTCTAATTTTTTTTTTTTTAAGGAGAGAAGAAAATTGGAGGTCACTAAACTAGGTTTTTCAGCTACAACAAAAAGTTCAATTAACAGACAATGATTCTTTACTAGTTTTAGCTTTCAACGTAAAAAAATACCAAAGACAATCTAAGCAAGTCTGTTATAAAGAGATCTTATTGAGTCATGTGTTTTGGAGAAAGAATGGATGTTGGCTGACATGATCTAACAACTGTGAGCTAGGGATTCTTTTTGCATGCAGTGTGTGAAAATAACTTCGAAGATCAATTCTAAATTCATAGTTGAAGTCTGCATTTTATGTCTCATAATAAATTTTTCACACGTAAAAAAGGAAGTAGATGAAGAGGATATGAAAGGAATATATGAATAAATGTTTTGGATCTTAGGAGAGTTAAAGTAAAAGGGAGTTAGTGAGAGACAACCTTTCAGAATGGTGTTCAGTTCTGTGCAAAGTCCTTTAACTGGAACATAAATGAGTTAGAGTGAACTCCAGAAGGATTGGCGAAGAGAATGCAGATACTCAAGTCTGTGTCATATGCAGGATATTAAATAACTGGGTGTTTATATTCTTGAAGAAATAATAAGGTGACACAGGAAAGACTTCTTCAAATATTTATGGTGTCCTGCAGAAAAAGAAAAGATTTGTATGGGACCCCAGAATCCAGATCAAGGATGAGAAAGTGAGTTTCAAAGTAACATTTCTGCCCAATAAAACAAAGAAAGCATATCAATAAAACCTACCAAAAATTAGAATGAATTTAGTGATTGCTTAGAAAGAATATAAGCAAATAATGTGATATGGTAGATGTGAATGAAGAAACAGAACTGACACTAGGTAATTTTTTAAGATTTTATTTATTTATTTGACACAGAGATCACAAATAGGCAGAGAGAGGGGGGAAGCAGGCTCCCTCCTGAGCAGAGAGCCCGACATGGGGCTCGATCCCAGGACCCTGAGATCATGACCTGAGCTGAAGGCAGAGGCTTAACCCACTGATGCCCCTGACACTAGGGTAATTTGTAGAAATTCTTCATCTCTTTCTCTGTGATTTGGTAAAATGACATAAGATTAAGAGATAGGGTAGAAAATTTTACCAAAGCTAAGAAGTATACTACCAAAGGAAAAATACCTTACATAAATACTTTTTAAACTATGGGTTGTAATCTTTTAGTAGGCATGAAGACAATTTAGTGGGTCATAACAGTATTGTCAAATGAATTAAATAGAATAGATCAAAAAGAGGAAGTTTCACCTAACAAGAGTAAGCATTGCTTTGTAACACTTCTGTTTGCTTGCTTGCCTGCTTGCTTGCTTTTAGTGTGTGTGTGTGTGTGTGTGTGTGTGTGTGTGTGTGCGCGCGCGTGCGCGCTCAGTCATGACATAAAGTTGTTTTTACCCACTCTGGACCATGTTCTAAAACTTCTGAAAAGAGTGTCTTAGACCGGGTCTCTACATCTAATTTGCACAATTTTGATTGAATTAGATAATGGAATAATGGAAATATTCTTATGAACAATTGTTAAATTGCCCGATTTTTTTGCTCAATGAATTCATCTTAATTATTTTATTTACCATTAGCATCATTTCATATCATTGGTCTTTTCCCATAGTGTTTCTCCCTTGAAAGCTAACTGCAGTTTCTTTGTTTGAGATTTCAATGAGCCTCTGAAATCGAGGAGTATTTGGAGGCTAATATTTTGAGTCAGTACAGTTAAAACTCTCAGTGCTCATTTAATTTTGAGATTTATTACAGAACTAAGTTAAGAGGAAATGATGGAAAAATAAGCTTTAGAGCTGGGCATCCCTGGGTTCAAACATTGACGTTTAGTATATTTTATTTAATCTTAAACTAGTTACATCGCTTTTCTGATCCTTACCTTGCTATACATATATAATGAAGAAAAAATTAAGAGCTTTATTCTTATGCCATTTTCCTTCCTTAAATTTAACTTCATAAGTGACATTCAGGTCACAGAGAGAACACTAGAGTCATTGTACCTTCAGATGGAGTCTTCATTTAAAAAAAAGAAAAAGAAAATGGAAGCAAAATTTCTTCCTTCTGCTTACTATGTAATGTTATGTCATTTACTTAGGAAATCCTTTTCTTCACATGGGCATTTCAAGGCAGAAGTCCAAGTGGGAAGGAAACAAACAAGGAGGACTTTGTTTCATAGAAAAAAAAAAATTGATTGGCTTAAAAGGACACTTGCCAGGAGTTTTACCACAGCACACCAAAATAGAACCCTAGGCTGGGAATTTGGGACAGAAGGATCATCTAAGAATTAGGAGTATTTTTTATCTCATGTATATTCAGGTATCCTAAATTTAGTTTCAGGTGGCAACAAGCACTGGAGATTTGGAACTTTAGTTAACCAGATTATTATTATTATATTATTATTTAGTTTAGCAGATTATTATTATTATTATTATTTAGATAACCAGATTATCCCTAAAGTAGTTGACATTATAGATTTTAGATGTATGGCTAATTACTACAATTTGTCTATAATAGAGCATCTTGGATTAGACATATGTATGTATGTGTGTGCATGTATGGGTATACATATATATGAGAGTGTGCTGGAACAAACTCATCCTGGCTCATAGGAACCAATTTCTTAATTTTTAGGAATTTTCAAACTGATTGTTAAAAGTTAAATTGCATAGATGTACATTTTAATTATTTTTAAAGAGGTGAATCATTAAAAACTCAAACTTATAATTTAATATTATCTATACTCTTGAGGTTATATATTCTATAGTTTCTGTATGTTATAAATAAAATAAAATAGTGTGCTACTGCACATATTCCCTCCAGTGTTCAGTGATACACTGTTAGTCTGGAATCAACATTGTCGGGAATATTTACACCACAAAAAATTGCGAACACTACAAATTAGGGCCCTTTTTTTTTAGAGTCTATTGCTATATAACTGACATCATACTAACTGGCATCCTACTAACTGGCATCATACTAACATATATATGCTATATAATTGATATCATAGGTTTCAAAAGCATTGGTGGCCCACATTTGTCTAGGAGGCTCCAGATTAGGAACTTCTGTTTCAATTTCAGTATTAAGCTGCCCTATCCATTCTCTGTTAGATCAGGGGACTTCAGCCGTTTAGAGGGTAGATCAGAAGAGTACTATTTTGGGATTGCTGAAGGTCCCCCAGTATATGTACCCATTCCATACACTGTCTGAGAACCACTGAAAGAAATGTTATATTTTTGCATAAGACAAGAATAAGCCAACAGACAAGAGACATCATGAATAATTCTTGAGGCAATTAATGTAATATAAAACATTTTTTATTTTGAGGCAATTAGAAGAAAATATTTTTGCCACATATAGTATTCTTAAACTTATTTCCTTTCCATTTTACTATTTTTTTCTTTTATCAGAATAAACTTGTTTTTCTCAAGTTGAATAATTTACTCCTGCACAATTTCATCTGAGACTCAAATCAACATGTTGTGGGAGGGAGATTTCCATAAGATTGCTCCTGGATCATTGTTGATTTATGAAAATGCTTTTCCTTTCACTCCTCCACTCTTCACTACAAACTTTCACTACAAACAATAACTTTATCTTAATGCTGAATTTTAATGAAAAGACCAATGTATGAAGAGAAAGAAAAAAAAAAGATCATGAATCAACAAGGGATTCTATTGACAGCTTCATAACCAAGTACAGAACACACTGATTTTTATGGCTAGCTACTGTGGATTAAAAGGGAGTTCATATATGGGGGTTTCCTGTCTATTAAGATGGCACAAAAACTGGGTATTACAGAGACACAGTAAAAAGTTAAGTTTTTCTTTTTCTTTCTTTTTTTTTTTTTTTTTCAAATTAAAGGGTCAAGAAAGAGAATGACTGTTAGAGATGTGGAAGTAAGAGCCTGTGGCAAACTGCCTGCTTGTGTCCTCTGAGGGTATAGTTCTTAATGCAGTTCATTCTGCTGTAATTTCTGTGAAGAATATACATATATAAAATCTTGAGGTAAAAAAGTTTTGAGAATCCATCTTGTTCAACTGCTGTATGTTGGTACGCATTTTTTTCTAGTAGGGTCTATAGTCTATTCTCTTTTTGGAGATGCTATCGTAACATTTCAACTGTAAAGGCAGGCATTAAGAACTTCATAAATGTACCCAACGTAACTGCCTCTCATGTTCATTTAAAACTTCTACATGGAAATGGAGAATAAGTGATAATCACTGCCTAATAAACTCTCTACTTATGGGGGAAATTAACCAATTCACACTGGAGTTTCCTTTCTCTAACGCCACACACACAGAGAGAAAAAACAACAACAACAATAAAACTAAATTATGTGAACTAGTTCCATTTCAGCTTTTATCATTTTTCTTGGCACTTCCAAATCTGTACCCCAGTTTTTTTAAATCTAGGAAGTGAAATTTATACTTTCTCCTTATTTAGTTCAATACAGTTTTTTTCCCTGTTAGAAAGGTAAGACAGGTACATAAGTATTTCTGACCCTCAGGCTAAATATTTTGTTTTAAATCCTTCAATTAAGTATCTCACTCTACTTTTGAAAAAGTCAAATCAACAGTAAGGTGAATAAATATAAAATTAACTTGCAAAATATCTGGATATAGAGATTCTACATTTGCCTTCCCATTTTATGTTATTAAATTTTCTAATTTTAATTTTTTGCACACACAATCCCACTTTTTTAATCAAGTACATGATTCATAAGAAAAATATGCTATATATATATCATATATGATATGTATATATATATATATATATAACAAATTAGAGATTCCTTCTAAAGACAGTATATATTAAATGCTTTATAGACTGTCTCTATACAGCAAGATTATTTTGGTCACACTCCTGTGGGATATATTAGTAGGAAAGAATTTAAAATTTCAGTAAGTACACTGAGAAATCGATTTACCACCTAATCTTATCTCTGTACATTACAGCAATAAAACATTATTCAAAATGTGACAGGTATTCTAATACTTGCCTTCGAAGTGAGAATTGTCAGTATAATAGTTATTTATATTTATTAAGAATTAATGTAGTTTGAAACACTCTGGAGGGAATTACAGGTGGACTAGAACTCTTTATCAGTTATGAGATTCATTGTCTTTTTGAACATAATTTTCTCTAAACTTTTTTAGTTTTTTTTATATTTAACATTTCTGTGCATTTTGTTCCTCCACAATTTCTTTTATGATCATTGATGTGTTTTATGGATTACTTCATTTCATAGAATGAATTTTTGTAAGAATCTCAATTTCAAGTTCAGACTAAGATAACATTTCACAATCCCATGACTTATTTTCCAAGTAGGAAAGGAAGGTAGTGTTATTCCTTCAGTTTTAACGTAACCTATTATGATTAACTTTTTACCTCTGAAGTTTGTTTTGTTTTTTTTTTTCTGAGTATGCAGATAATCTGTTAATCTGTTTTAGATTTGTTTTAATTTTAGAGGTATTTTATTTACATGCTTGGTCTCCATAATAGAAGGAATGTATATTCTCTGAGGAAAATACCATGTTGTCTTTAGTTAGGTCGCTTACAAGGTCCTGAGATGTGGATTCTGTTCAAGTTGCCAAAGGGGTGTTTCCTAGAGAAGGGGAGTAATGGGACCAAGGTAAGGTGGTAGAAAGCTGAGCAAGTATGTAGTTCTCAGGTGGAGACTTGCTTCATCTTGATCTTGAAGAGAAGCTCTGGAATAGGACGGTAGGCTTTCAGAGTTAGTCCTCTCTTTGAGCCAAAAAGGTTGAGTCTTTTGTTAATCATTCACTCATTATCTCTGCACCATAGCTCATGTTTGCCTGAGGACATTTCTTTGGAATAGGAAGCTAGTAGAAGCCTTTAGTAGTTTACACTAACAAGATCTGTTAAGTTAGCACTGATGGCATCAATACAAAAGGAGTCTGAATGGGTCATCAGAAGAATCTGTTACAGAGATTTACAAGGAAATTAACTAATAGACTTATATAGATAAATAACAGATAAGCAGATTTAGATAAAATAAAAAACTTGATGCTTTGGTGTGTAGATTTATTTTTGCCTAATTACTATATTCATTTAAATTTATTTGAATAGAATGCTTGTCAGACTAGGCATGACCAGATATTATTTCCTAAATCCCTATAGTCCTATATGCATTTACCTCACAAATTTTTATTATCTTCTTGGATCCTGAAAGCTCTTGAATCTGGCAAACATAGTATATCTATATAGGAAGGACTTAATTGTGATAATCGAATAACGATTAGGCTAGGATGCTTGTCTCAAAATGGAAAAATGCTCAGTTACCTCTTGATAACACTACTTTTCAAATCTCCAGTTCTACTTCATAAAATCAGAATTAATCAGAATTGTAAAGCTCTTACAACTGCCTAACTTTTTATAAAATAGAGTCTAGCACATAGTCAATGGATATATATCTTTGGATACTGTTTTTGTTAATTTTGCTAATATTGTGACTGTCATCCAGGCACCTAAAAGGAAAGTAAAGCACATTAAGAAGTGATTTGCCTAAGATTGTCCAGCTAGGGAGAAGACAATCAGGACTTAACAAGTTTGGGATCAACAAATCCAATGGGATCAATAAGTTAGACTCAATCACAAAAAATCTATTTCTTCTTCTACAATTTCTCCCTTGAGTCCTTACAATCAATACTTCTCTGTTTTACATCAAGCAGTTTCCCAAGACCTGACCTGAAAGCAATACCCACCTTCATTAGTGTCCTCTGCTTTGAACCTAAGCCATGAACCTAATTCATTCCTTGTGGCTCTTGATGTTGGTCCTGCCATGGATCTGGTCTGCTGCTAGCCATCTGCGTACTGACCTACTGTTAGAAATACCTTTTTCTTACCCTTACATTTTTCTGCTCACTGTCCCTAATTCTAGAGCAGGGTGACGCCTTCTGAGGAAATGAGTAATTAACATGCTGAGGAGTTTTTGCTTTTCTTTTTAGTACTAACAGTTCAGATATATGATCTCTTCTGACAGAAACAGTGCTAAGACCTGTTAAGAACTAAAGAACTAGTGGCCTAAATCTAGGAACAAAAGGCCTGGATTTTTCTACTTTACCTTTATTCAAATCTGGCCACTTCTTTGAATTCATACATTAGTCTCTCTTCCAATTTCCTGCTTCTATTCTCTATTTCTTCATGTTCTCAGCTTATCAATCAGTATATCATCCTCTATGATCTTTCACCAAAATTCTTTTTCTAATTAATAACATCTATTGCCTTAATTAGAGTAAAAATACATGCACAGAGGATTATCATGAAAAATAGTAGTTCCATGATCCAAGCTCTGCCACATCAGTCCTCCTCTACAGAGACATATATTCACAAATATTTGTAATTTTCTTGCTACCTTGTATCTCTAAATAATAGTATATAATAGATATTTGTTAAAGTGCCACCTTTATACATTACCTATGATTGTACATAATGTAAGGATTTGTGTAATTTACTCTATCAAATGTCAAATGTCCTCCTTTGTGCCTTGGAGCCTCTCTCCCAGGGACTCCTAGGGTCTATAGAGCAACTGTAACCATAGAACTCAAAATCACTTGTCGCTGGAGTTAGATCCAGTATTTACCGATATCCATAACCTTCCTTTTATTTTTACATTTTCACACACAATAATATGAATGAATCTCAAAAATACCCTGCTAAGTGAATAAACAAAAGACTAAATATTTTATAACTCCATTTGTATGACATTTCAGGAAAGGCAAAACAACACAAGGGCCAGAAAATAGATTGACACTTGACATGGGCTAGGAGGTAATTAACTGCAAAGAACATGGTAGAAATATTTGGGGCGAATTAAAATGTGTGTTTTTATTTTTGCAATGGTTATAAAACTGTACACACATGTCAGTATTCATTGAATGGTATCATTAAACAAGATTACCTATATTATATGTTGATTATATTTTAGTTCAAAATAAATGGTGTTTATAGTTCTCTATTATTTATTGTGTCCATTCAGATACTGTAAAGAAGATTTCTTAGTATTTAATATCTTAAACAAAATAGAAGTTTATTTTGTTTCCTATAAAGTATGAGTTGGTATAATGTCTCTACTCCAAAAAGGCTGCAAAGGCCATCTCACCTGCCACCTTCAACATTTTGTGGTTGAATAAGACTGCTTTAGCTACCGCAATCATGCTGAATCATGTCTCAGTTCAACAGGTAGCAAAAGGAGAAAGAATAAGAAAGAAAAGATATGTATATTTCTTTTAAGGGACAAATCAGAATTGTACTTGACAGTTCCTATTGACCAGAGATGAAAACAAATGCACATGACCTATACAAAACAAAACAAACAAACAAACAAACAAAACGGGGTATTTATTCTTATAAGGGAGGCAGCCATCAACACTTGCATTTGGGAGACTCAAAGACAGGAAGGGGATGAGAAAGTTTTATCCTGAAAAAAAAAAAAAGGAAAGATTCATGCATGACTGAACCGTTTGGCCTGGAGAACTTGAGGCAGGCCAGCTAGCAGTGATCGTGTTATGTGATTGGTTCGGAGTCCATATCTGGTTTTGTGTGATTGGTCCTGAGCTGCATGCTAGGGAAGCAAGGCAGATAACCCAGCGATTGTTCACTGAGTCCTGAGTATTCTGGGCCAATTGCCATAGACTTTGTGGTTTAGTTTCCCAAGATGGTTGCTGCAGATTTTGAGTCAGAGTTCCATTGCCATGTTGGTCTGGTATTGTCTGTTTTTATATTGTCTCGCAATAAATTGGTCGCACGGCAACACTGATAAAAAAGGATATTGGGGAATACAGCTTTTTTCCTTGGTGGCTATTAAATTTCTATTTCTATATAAATTTCTATTTCTATATAAAAAGAGAATTCCCACAGCTAACACAACAGGGCAGTGAATTATTTTTGCATATAGAATATATTCAACCCCACCCTAAAGTATATAATCACAAAGTACCAAAACTTATTATGTATACAAAGTCTTGGATCTTTGACTTATACGCAGCTTTCAGGTCCATATGTGGTTCCCTTTTGTTGGGAGTGTGTATAAATTAAAAGCATACCCAACATACAAAGGGTAAGTAGGAATAAGATATTTATAATTTAAACTTCCATTAAGGGAATGAGAAACATATAAATCTCACCATTGAATTAAATGGTCAGTTCTTATAATGGACAAATTACTAAGACTTACCCTACTCCAGAAGAAAAATTAATTTCTTGGTAAGCCCATCTGGCAACCACTGATTATGCTTTCTGAGCAGTAAGTTCTCAACCATTTTCTTCTGTGGTTTCTAACTTAACCTATTGTGAGATTTTTCTTTGTCCATTATCTTCTCTGGCTCCTCTGAAGTAGGCATTAAAGAGTATGAGCCACTTGGGGCCAGTTTTCTTTACTTACTTTCTATGAGTCTGTTTTGAGATTCTCTTTGAGGTTGTTTTAGGGGTCTAAAAATCGCAGGCTTTCTCCAGCAAAACTAGTGGTATTTTTGGTAATAAAATTTCTTCAAAACTTTACTAGGACTTTAGGAGAGGGAGAGGACAAGTGAGTTGGGGGAACTCGGAGGGGGAGACAAACCATGAAAGACTGTGGACTCTGTGAAACAACCTGAGGGTTTTGGAGGGGAGGTTGGGAAGGGGTTGGGTTAGGCTAGCAGTGGGTATTAAGGAGGGCATGTATTGCATGAAGCACTGGGTGTGGTGCATAAACAATGAGTTTTGAATACTGAAAAAAAATTAAATTAAAAAAGAAACAAAAACTTTACTAGGTTCCTGTCTGTTGCAATCTGGGAAATTCTGGGGCAATGATATTTAGAAATCATTCAGAGCCTAAAATCTCTGGTCTTTCATTTACCAGACTCTTGCTCTGCCTATCAGAGTCACTCTCAACTTAATCACATATAACTTGGGGCCATCCGGAACAATAGGTTTGAGTGCAAAGAAAAAGATCTTTATTTCAGGTATGCTGCTTGGCTAGCTCCTATTACCTGGGAGGAAAAAATTACTGGAAGATGTTTCAGAAAGGCTTAAGGGCACAATCTTATTTCTTGAGAACCATCTCTTATATTAGCTTCAGTTCAGGCTAAGCTATTTCCTATCCTCATAGACTTTGGTCATATTAGAGTTTAAGTTATAGACAAAAAAGCATTCTTGTCAAAGTTCCTTGCATAATATCTTGCATAATGCCTAGATTTAGGTAAAATCCATCCCTGTTGTATAGGATTTTTGTAAAAGCAGAAAAAAAGCAGCCACACACATAAACATTCTTAATTTTTACCAGTCATTTTCCCTTAGAATTATAGTATCTATTGGCACATGGTTTACTTTATGAGGTATTATAGGATCCTCAGCATTCACTTTCCAGACACTCTCCTTGATGCCCAGTGTTCAGTGGCTAAGCTATGTTACATATCCTAGGTTTTACTATGTCAGCATTCCATTTCTAAGTACTAAATTCTATATTGGTTAGGATATCATTTCACTTGGTAATGCAAAGAGTCAAATTAACAATGATATAAGTAAATTAGACATTTATATTATTTTCATATTTATATTATTTTCATATTATTTAATATAAGGGTTGAAGATTTTATGTTGGATTTCCATGTTAGAATTCAACATGATCCTAGGTTCCCTCCAATTTGTTACTTTTCTATACTCAAAATGTGGCTTCCATTTCACGGAATGTGATAACCACTCCAGTCTTTGCCACCATTAAAATGTATTAGGAAGAGGAAAGAAAAATGCTGGTCATGACACATCATAATAAAGGCACAACCAGAAGTTGTGTATTGGCTAAATCTTGCTTATATGTTCACACTTGGATGAAAGGTAATCTAGGAGATATATGCTTTATTTTGTCAGAAAAATTTACTACACATAATCCAGAACTGTACAAAGAAGTTCATTAAGCAAAAAGAAAATTATACAAGATGGAGACCAAACTCTCAAAGAACTGGGAACACTTGAAATGACATTTTATGTGTAATAATAATTTTAGTAATATTAATAATAATAATAGTAGTAAAAAATAATAATAGTAAATAGTAAATAATAACAGTAAATAAAAGTAAAAAAGTGAATGATAAATAATAACAGTAAATAAATAGTAAAAAATTAGTAAATGTTAAATAATAACAGTAAATAAATAGTAAAAAAATAGTAAATAGTAAATAGTAAATTTTACTATTTTGTAATAGTGAAATAAATAGTAAATAAATAGTAAAAATAGTAAATAGTCAATAAACATAGTAAAATAGTAAATAATTATAAATAGTAAATAGTAAAAATAATAAATAAATAATAGCAAATAATAAAAAACAGTAAATAGTAAATTACATAAATAATAGTAAAAGTAAATAGTAATAATAATTGTAAAAAATAGTAGATAGTAAATAAATAGTAAAAATAAAAAATAAAGAGAAAGTAGTGTATAATAATAATAGTAAATATAGTAGTAAAAATTAAATAGTAAATAAAAATAGTAAATGTAAAATAAAAAATAGTAAATAAACAGTAAAAATAGTAAACGGTAAATAAAAATAATAGTAAATAGTGAATAATAATAGCAAATGGTAAATAAATAGTAAATAAATAAAAATACTAAATAGTAAATAATTTAAAAATTAACAAGTAAATAGTAAATAAAATAAAATAATAGTATATAAATAAAAATAGTAAATAATAATAGTAAGTAAATAATAATAGTTAATAAAGGATAAGTAGTGTTGAAAACAACAAAACAACAGAAATACATTGTGAGATATAAAGTGCTTATGAAAATAAAATCTATGGGAAAGAGCAGATGAAGAGACAGAATCTCAAGCAGACTCCACTCTGAGTGCAGAGGCCCAACAGGGCTTGATCCTATAACCTTGAGATCATGACCAGAGCAGAAATCAAGAGTCAGGCAAGGCACTTAACCACCTGAGCCCCCCAGGTGACCCAGGCAATCAATTCTGACAGACCTTGAAATAAATGAAATTTTAGATTAACAGAAATAATTATGATAGAAGATATAACATGCTTATAATAAATGAATGAATTGAATATCTTGGTAGAAAATAGAAAAATTTTTAAAAAGAATCAAAAGAAAATTCTACACAGAAATTAAGACTCCTGAAATTAAACACATTTAAAGTCACTTAGCATCAGGGAATATTAATTAAAACCACAGTGAGATGCCACCTCATAGTAGCCAGAATGACTAAAATTAACAAGTCAGAAAACAACAGGTGTTAGTGAGGATGTGGAGAAAGGGAACCCTCCTACACTGTAGGTGGGAATGCAAGCTGGTGCAGCCACCCTGGAAAATAATATGGAGGTTCCTCAAAAAGTGGAAAATAGAGCTACCCTATCACACTACTGGGTATTTACCTCAAAGATACAAGCGTAGTGATCCAAAGGGGCACATGAACCCCAGTGTTTATAGTAGCAATGTCCACAATAGTCAAACTGTGGAAAGAGCCTAGATGTCCATCAACAGATGAATGGATAAAGAAGATGTCACACACACACACACACACACACACACACACCCCAGAATATTACGCAGCCATCAAAAAAAGAAATCTTGCCATTTGCAACAACAGGGATGGAACTAGAGGGTATTATGCTAAGCAAAATAAGTCATTCAGAAAAAGGTAATTATCATATGATCTCACTGATATGAGGAATCTGAGGACAAGACACAGGATCACAGGGGAAGGTGGGAAAAAATGAAACAAGATGAACTGAGAGAGGGAGACAAATCATAGAGACTCTTAACCTCAGAAAACAAACTGAGGTTTGTTGGAGTGGGTTGTGGAGGTATAGGGTGCCTGGGGAATGGATATTGGGGAGTGTATGTGCTATGATGAGTGCTGTGAATTGTGTAAGACTGAAGAATCAGAGACCTGTACCCCTGAAACAAATAATACATTATATGGGGGCACCTAGGTGGCTCAGTCATTAAGCCTCTGTCTTCAGCTCAGGTCATGATCTCAGGATCCTGAAACTGAACCCCTCATCGGTCTCCCTGCTCATCAGGAAGCCTGCCTTCCCTCTCTCACTTTCCTCTCCCACTCCCCCTGCTCATGTTCCTGATCTCGCTATCTCTGTGCCTGTCGAAAAATAAATAAATAAAATCTTAAATATATGTGTATATGTATATAGATGTATATATGTATATAGATACATAGATATAGATATAGATATAGATAAATATATATACACACATATATGTATATATGTATATAGATACATATACATGTATGTATATACATATACATATATACATATACATGTACGTACATATACGTATATATGTATATGTATATATGTACCCATGTACATATATATGTATATCTGTATATAGATATATAGATATAGATAAATATATATAGTTAATTTAAAAAAATAACAAAAAAATCCCCAAATATTAGGTAAATTTAGCAGCAGATTAGAGATGAAACAAAAAGGTCAACAAACTTAAGGATGGAATTATAGAAATTATCCAACCTGAAAAGAATGGAACAGAGTGAGGAAAAATACAACAGAAACTTTGGTACCTGTTGAAGAGTATCAAAAGTTCTACTACAATTTAATTAAAGCCCTAGAGGGATAGGAAAGACAAGGTAATTTGAAGAATTAATAAGCAAAAATTTCCAAATGTGCTGAAAGACATAATTTCAGTTCACACAGAAAAAAAGGAGCAGTATTATGAATTACTACTGACTTCATATTAGAAACAGTATAGGCCATTAGACAGTGGAAAGCAAATAGCAGGATGGTAGTTAAAATTCCAAACATAAAAAAAATACACCAAATGTAAGTGGACCAAATATTCCAAATAAAGTGAGAAATTATCAGACTGTATAAAAAAACAGTATTCAATTATACACTGTTCGCAAGAAATGAACTTTAGATATTGTTAAAAGTAAAATGATGGGACCATATATGGAAAGCTAATGTGTCTAAATTAATACCAAGCAAAATAGAATTTAAAACAACTATTACCAAAGATAAATGTTATGATCCATTTAGTAAATTCATTAAAAATGAATAACAAGGGGACGACTGGGTGGCTCAGTTGGTTAAGCGGCTGCCTTCAGCTCAGGTCATGATCCGGCATCCTGGGATCGAGTCCTGCAACATCCATTTCTCAGACATAACAGATTTAAACATTATAAGCCAATATAACCTAGCAGATAAGTATAAAACACTATACTCAACAAAGGTGACATAAACATTTTTTGAAGCATACATAGATTGTTCAATAAGATGGACCATACTGAGTGATTAAAAAAAAAAAAGTATCAATAAATTTCAAAGATTTGAAATTATACAAAGTATGGTCTCTGATTACAAGAAATTTAAATTGAAATCAGTAAGTCAGAGAAGAACAAATACTATAGATTTCACTCATATTTAGAATTTAAGAAACAAAAAACAAGCATAGGGAAAAAAAAGAGGGAGAGGCAAACCAAGAAACAGGCTCTTAACTATAGAAAACAGATGGTTACTAGGTAAGAAGTGGGTGAGTGAATTAAAGAGGGCATTTGAGATGAACAATGGGTATTGTATGGAAGTGCTTAATCACTAAATTGTACACCTGAAGCTAATATTACACTGTATGTCAACTAAAAATAAATAAATAAATAAATAAATAAAATGAAAAAAAATCAAAATCAGTGGGGTGCTGTGGTGGGTCAGTCATTAACCATCTGCCTTCAGCTGAGGTCATGATCCCAGGGTCTTGGGATCAAGCCCCCTCCAGGCTTCGGGTTCCCTGCATGGCGGGGAGCCTGCTTATCCTTCCCCTCCTTCCCCTACTTGTGTTCTCTCACTGTCTCCCTCTCAAATAAATAAAGTATTTTGAAAAACCAAAATCAGTAAAAATATCTGTAAAAATTCTAAACAGTCTGGAAATTAAGCCACTCACTTTTAAACAACTCATTAATTGAAGAAAATCACAATGACATTTAGAAAATATTTCAAACTGAATGAGATTTTAAAATGTTATATTAAAATATGCATGGTGTGTATTTCTTCTATGTACTTATCACCATTTAACATATCATCAATTCTATTTATTGTCTTAACTTTTTCATTGGCTGTCTCTTTTCCTTGAGAGTAATATATTTCAATGTAGTTTTTTTTTTTTTTTTTAATTTTGTTCACTGCAGAGGCTAGGACATTGATGCAGAATTGGTGTTTAGAAAATATTTCTTGACTAATGAAAGAATACTGAGACCCATGATTATTATGTCACATGCTCAATTTCACAGATTTAATTGGATTTTATTTCCTTTATTTCATTGTTCAGATGAATGAGAATTAATAAAGAGCATTTGTTGTCTACTTTGATCAGGCACTGGTCTAAGCTCTTTGTATGCATATTTTAGTTTTTTTTACTGAATATAACTTAATGTGAGAGGTACTATTATTATTCAAAAGCAAGGACACTGGTAGAGTTTATAAATTGTTCAAAGTAAAGAAACCAAGAATTATGGAACCAGCAATCCCTCACAGGTCATTTGACTTCAGAGTTCATGTACTTTCCTATGTTATTTATCTATTGTTGTGTAGCAAATGAAACCTAAACTCAGCACTTTATTGTTTCACAGTCTGTCTGAGTCAGGAATTCAGATACCACACAGAGATGCATATGATTCAGGACCTCTTATGAGGCTACAATCAAGGTCTTGGCCAGTATTATTAGTATCTCAGGGCTTCATTGGGGAAAATTGACTTCCAAGGTCATTCAGATAGCTGTTCGCTACTTTCAGACTGTCACTGGCCTTTGGCCAGAAACATCAGCTCCTTGGCACATAAGCCTCACCATAGGGCTATTTATACAATGCTAGCATGTTTCTTTCAGAATAAGGGGCTCAGAGAGAGAGAAGGAATGAGACAGAGTTTATTGGAAGGGGTCACAATCCTTTTGTAATTAATCTCTGAAGTGACATCACTTTTGCTACATTCTGTTCATTGGAAGTGAGTCACTTGGTCTAGTCCATATTCCAGGAGGGGATCTCACAAGGGGATGAATTCTAAGATGTGATGCTTATTTGGGAACCACTTAGAGGCTATTTACCTCAATTACCATTCTGGGTAGATAGATGTATTATTGAATCAATGAGTGAGTGAATGAATGAACAAATGAAAAAACATTTGCAAAACCAGTGGAACAATGTCACATGTATCAAGGGCATTCCTAAAGTAATGTTTAAAGTTTACTTATGAGTACATATGGAGCTTGAGTCCTGAATTCCTCGTAAGAGTTGCAAGGGTGTGTTTTTTGTTGCCTCTAGATAAAACAAAGCTCATCAGGTTATTGATCACTTAGCTCTTAAGGCCTGTGGACCTCTAGGTATCTTCTTGTGAATACATTTTAAGTGATTGAAAGTCAACTAATTGAAAACAGTTCATGTATGGGATTCTCATGGCAACAGATTCTAAGAGTTTTTTTTGTTTTGTTTTGTTTTAAAGAAGGGGTGGGTAAAGATAAAGGGAGAGAGAAAATCTTAAGTAGGCTCCACTCCCAGTGTGGCCAGCAGGGGCCTCAATCTCACAACCCTAAAATCATGACCTGAGCCAAAATCAAGAGTTGGTTACTTAACTGACTGAACCACTGAGGTGCCCCTAAGAGTTTTTTTATCCTAAATGTTTTATTGGTTCTAAATTATTTGTCATTAATTTGATCAAATAACCTCTTATTTCCAAATGATGAGGCAGTAATTTTTTACAACTATATTTATGTTAATTACAAGATAGATGCAGCAATGAAAACCTACTATAGAGAGATTTAATCTCAGTGGGAGGAATATTTTCACTGTTAACTCCCAGGCAGTAATCTGCACCTTTACCTTTATATCCAGGCTTCAAGGAGCTCCTTAGCTACCTAATGATTAGATATTTTTGAACAGAAATTTTTCCCAGTAGTTATTTGAATGACTCAAATTCAATTGTCACCATTGAAGGAACTTAAAATTTCTCCACTACTATCTTAATAAATACCTGTTTTTAAAATTTAATTATATTTCTAGTATGGAGGAAAGAATGGAAGAAGTCTGTAGTGTATGCATGCAGTGGACTGAATGTTTATGTCCCTTGTAAATTCATATGTTGAAATGTAATCCTCAATGTGATGGTATGGAATTTAGTAGGTGATTAGGTCATGAGAGCAGGGGTCCCCATGAATGGGATTAGTGCCCTTACAAAAGTGACTGTGGAGAGTTCCTTTATTCCTTTTGCTTTATGAGGACAAAGAAGGAACATGTCTGTCTGTGAATCAGGAAAAGGGCTCATACCAGATACCAAATCTGTCAGCTCCTTGATCTTTGTCTTTCTGGCCCCCAGAACTGTGAGAAATAAATTTCTGTTGTTTATAACCCACACAGTGTATAGTGATCTGTTATAGCAACCTGAATGGACAAAAACAATGTGTCATTAAAGAAAATTGCAAAAATATGATTTATCCTCACCCTTCTGAAGAGTAATTAGCATAAATCAAGGTTTGCAGGACCAGAATGAAAGGAAAAACACAGATTATATTGTAATTCATCTTCCTGAGACCACAGAAAAGACTAATTAGCAGTATGTAGAAAACACAGCAGTGTTAGCCTGAGAGATAAGAATTGACTATAAACTATATTAAAATTAGCTCACTTTTATACAGATGGATTGTTGGCATATGAAGAGAACCACGGTGAAGGTTTTGTATAGATAATGGAAGGACTAAGCTACAAGGCCAGTAACAAGCCCAGTGGAAATAATTTTGAAGATACCAAATTTCAGGTTGATTGAAATAAGTTTTTTCCTTGAGTCCCTGGTGATAAGCTTATATATTTAAGAAATTCTGATTCTCCTCAAACATCACTTTTAAAATATTAAATGCTATAAGACAATGGAGTTTTACAGAGAAAGATACATTTGATCATAAGAACAAAGTATTTGATAGTTGTTATATTGTGATTCAAATGTAAAGGTTTCAAAAACTTTCTCAGACATGCCAATGTCTGAGAATATGATCTCTTTCTGAATTATAAAACTGTAATAAATATGTACAAACAATGACAAAGAAAGATACATCCCACTTGGAAGTGGATCATAATGAATAACTCATTAAGAGGAAAGTCATAACACTGAAGCATTTAATAACAAATTATTAAGTTTGATCTTACACTGAGAGAGCTTGGAGTAGACATGCAAAGCCATTTCCTAAAAAGGAAGTTTGTGATTATAAAATTCTAGTGAGTTTGGCATAAGAAAAATAGCTCTGAGGCAAAATGAAATTATTAATTTGTGTGTGTAATTTCCCTTTCAACCAATATAAAACGGAAAGGCAAGTTCTGTGACTCTTCCTCCTATGCTATAGTAGAGTTGAAAAATTGACAATTGGAAGTAATGAGGCTTTTATGAACCTTTAGGCACACTGAGATCATGTGGTGTGTCCCAAATTACAAAGTCCAGGTAGAATTTTTTAATAATTATGGAAAGAATGTTTCCTTTGTTTGGAAAGGGCAGAGAGATCAGTGGGACTTGAGAACAAAGTGTGGTGTGCGGACATTCACCATATTTACTAGCAATGACCCTGAAAAGTGGGAAGACATCAGGAGGGATGAGTGATTTTGTGTCTAGGGAGGTGTATACATTTAGGAAGTTGCCTCAGGAAAGATACAGAGAAGAGATGGACAAGAGGTCAAGTGGGGATTTGCGCCTGAGCAAAGAGTGCAAGAGATAAACCTTATAAACCAAGAAAGAAAAGTCTGTATTAGTTATCTATTACTGCTTGACAAATTATCCCAAATGTTTGCATCTTAAAGCAATAAGCATTTATTACATCACAGTTTCTGTGGGTCAGGACTGTAGGCATGGCTTAGTTGAGTGCATTTTGGCTCAAGATCTCTCCTGAATTTTTTGTCAAGTTGTCAGATGGAGCTGTGGTCATATCTGAAGGCTTGTCTCAAATAGATGATGGAGGGAACTTCTAAGCTCCCTCCTGTGGGTTTCGGGAAGCCTTGGTATCATCACCCTGTGCATTACTCCACAGGACTACTTCATGTCATGGAAGCTGGTTTCCCCCAGAATGAGCCATTAAAAACAGAGAGTGTGTGAGAGAAATTACCGAAGGTAGTAACCACCATCTTTTTATAACAATTTTGAAAGTGAAATATTTCTTTAGAGTTCTTTAGAAGCAAGTCAAAGGTCTAGTCCACACTTATGGGGAAGGAGGGATTACCTAAGGATATGAATAATAGGATGTGGAGCTCATCAGGAGCTGTCTTCGAGCGTACCTATTGTGGAGTACTTTTAACATTTCCCAGGCACTTTACTAGTGAAATAGCAACTAGGATGGACATTTCTATTTGTCCATAAAGATGGAAGATTGTAGACCCACGTGATTTAGAGGAAAGAAGAAAATGTTATTTCTTTAACATTGTAGTTTTGGGGCTAACATTCACAACATTACAAAAAAGGCATCAGTGTCAATGGTTGTTATCAGTAAGGCCTCAACTATCTTCAGTGGTTTGGACAAGCTTAAAAGAACCAACAAAAGATGGTGAAGCTGCAAGAATCAGGAAAAATATAAAGCCATTTATATCTCATCTCTAAAAAGGCAAAGGGATGACACAGTGATGTGACAACTAAGGAAAAGTGGTAGATGGGGGACAGAAGAAATGCTGCAGAATTTTTTAAGTTAGGTTGGAAAGACCATGGGAAAGAGGTTCCCATGGCCTACATCAGACCTCATTCCCTCCACATTTGTGCACTTGCTTTTCAATGGTAAGGCAGCCTAAATAAGGGAGTCAAAAGGGATCATCTTCTCATGGAAAAGAATAGACATCAAAGCTGGAGACAGCATCTGTATGGGAAAATTAATAATAACCAGTATGGCATATTATTAGGCCATTTAGTTTCTATTATTGTAATTTGTTTAAATCAGTGGTTCTTTATGTGCGGTACAGAGGACATAAAGAAGATATTATTTCATTTTACTATTCTCTCCCTCACTTTCTCACTCCCTCCCACTCTCCCTATCTGTTTTCTCTCTCTACCCTACTAGGTATAAAGTAAGTAGAGTTTTTTAGAGACTAGGCAATATGTGATATCACAACACACTGAAAGCAAAAGTAGACATGAGAATCCATCTGTCTTACATTAAACAGGCAAACAGGCATTAAAGAAACTGAAAAAAAATGTAAAATAATGTCAGTTTCTGTCACCCTATCATGGATGTTGCCAATGAACAGGATGGTTTTTCAAATATAACATCCAGCATGAAATCAAAGATAACCAAACACAGGAGACAAAACAACATGAATGAAAATGATTACAAACAACTAACAACAGAACAGACCTAGAGTTAATTCAGCTAGCAGAATTATTCCAGGCATTAAAATTACTGTGGAGATAGAAAAGAAAACATAAACATATCATTGAATAATTTGAATTTTAAATTGGCATTTCCTGTGTGAAAAATAAACAGAAAACATAGTGGAAAGATTTGAGAATACACATGCTAAAAAAAGGATTAATCCCACAGATAAGTCAGAATAAAATATACATAATCAAGCATGGTGACATGAAAATATAGAAATTATACTGGAAAGGGTAGGAAACAATGAAAAATCTGACACATATAATTAGGGGATTAAGAAAGGAGAGCAAGAACAAGGATGATTTTTCCACTAGGCATTAAATTATCCAATTGCAAGACAACAATGAACTCAAAGCATAAAAAGCAGAAAGCAATTCATAGCCCAACAACAGAAGAATTGTAGATACCCGGAGTTAACGAGAGAAACTTTAAGAACAGTCAGCAGAATAAACATAGCACTTTTCAAAGAAAGAGTCTTTGGATTCAGAGCTATCTTTTGAAAGTGAAGGTGGCAGTCAGAAGACAGTGAAATATCTTCGATGTACTAAAAGGAAATAATTTCCAATCTATAATCTCATATGCAGTGGATTTTTTTCACAAAATTGATATTTCACACTTTTGAAATTTAAGTAACTCACCAATACAAAACCCACAGTCAAGGTTATTTTTTAAGCAGAACTAAAATGATACTAGGTGATATTTTAGAGGTTAATGAAATAATGAGGAATAGCAAAATAGTATATATATGGGTAAGTTAAAATGAGTATCTACTGTATAAAACAACAGTAATAATAATAATATAATAATATTATTAGTAATAATAATAATATAAGGGGATAAATTATGATTTTTGGATGTCCTTCCTTTATAATCAGTTAGCAGAAAATATCAATATTATAATTTAAGAAGTAAAGAAAGCAGAAAATATCACTATTTTAGTTTAAGAAGTAGAGAAAGTCATGCTTTCTTATTATTTACTAAATAAGTTATTTATTTAGTAAATATTTAGTAAATAAGTTATTTACTAAATATCTTATTATTTACTAAATAAACAATCCTATTTAGATTAATAGCAAAAAAAAAGCTGGTCAGCTATGTTAACAGGCAATTCAAAAATGAAAACTGAAAATGGTCAATAAAGTTAAAGATTTAAAAATTGAATGGATATTGTATGGTTTAATTAAACTTCAGAATTTTTTTTTCTTTTTTCTAAGTAAGGTCATGTGAATTTCATGAAAGAGGGTCTCCCAGACAACCCTTATAGAAGTTTAAACTTTTAGCAACACATATCAGAAATCTTAAAACTAATCACATATTTATACTCAGTAATGTCCCTTTTAGGAATCCACCCTGAAGAAGCAAGAGGTTAATAAATGCAAGGAATTCTGTATGAGAATGTTCCTTAACTTACTATGTTCTAATTTTGAAACAACTCTAAATGTAGATATTATTCAACTATAGAGAATAGATTTAATTTATTATATCGATAGAATATAGCTTCAAGGCAGGATGCATTTTTAAGGAATAAGTAATTATTGTTGTAAATCTTAATATATAATCTATTGAATGGTCAGAACACAAAAATGAAATAAATGATTTTCAATTTTATAACAAATATACATGTAGATATCTTAACAAAAATTCACAAGAAATAAAATGATAAAATATTCCCAAAGTTAGATACAGATATATAATGACGTTTCCTTGGATGTTAGATTTATAACTAATTTTGTCTTCATCTTACCTGCATTTTCCACATTTTATAACTGAAAACATATAGTACATTGTACAAAGAATGTTCATTGACAATTATGATACATTTTCAAAACAAAATGGTGCTCTAGCTTACTAAATCAGTGGTGTGTTGGAAATGTCTTCTACTGGCCAGCAAGACCCATCTGTGCACCTTTCCCTAACTCTATGCTCACAAATGTCATGTTGGTTGCTTGAAATTCACCATAGTGAATGTTTACACTGGGGTTATCTGAAAATGCTGCAAATCTGGCTTTTTTATCACAGAAAGCTAGTTGTTAAACATTTACAATCATACCACAGTGCTAAGAAAAACCAAAGAAAGGTATTTCAAACAGTATATTTAGCGAACATAATTCTCCTGAAAGAGATAATTAGATGTCCATATATTTATTTCTTCAAAAATAATAACATTCAAATTTATTAGCAGCTAGCAAACATATTCTTTTCATGACTTTTATTTTCTTATTCTTGTCATTTTCCTTGCCATTTAAGACAGTTTATTATTTTTATTTATTCTTAAGTCATTTTTGTTTAATGTTTACTCTCATGTAGTTATGCAAAGACCCTAGCAAGATTCACACCTTCAGCCATCAATATTTATGAAGTAAACAGGTCCTAGAGCAATAACTATACATTTGGTTGCACATAATAACATCACAAAATGAGAGATATATAAATATAACACATATTAATAAAACCACATCTTGCTGGGAGAAACTTGGGCTTTTTAAATCACAGGTGCTAATGAGACCTTACCTGCTGAGAAGAGAGAAACTGAACATTTTAGGTAGATACATGGGTACAAGAGACTGTCAGCTTTGTACTAATGTTAGCCAATCTAATCCATGAAGATTAAAAAATTATACAGAAAAAAAATGCTATAATACTTGCCACTTTTAATATGGTTTAAAAACATCTGTGTAGATTTCTGTCTTCGTTTTGGTAGCTCCTCATAAAAAAGAAAGCTTAGTTTTTCGAATTGTAAATAATTAGTCCTACAATTCATGGTTACTCAAAATGTAGTCCACGGATGTGTACCATCAGTATCACCTACACTTGTTAGAAATGTAGCTCCTTAAGCTTTACTCCAGACCTAATAAAGTTAAATCTGCACTTTAACAAGATGCCTACGAAATGCATATAGAAGTTTGAGAAGCAGCATTTTAATCCGTTCTCATTGACCTCTTAACAGAGAAGTCCTTTTTTCTTGTTTTAACATCAAATATGTCTAGTTAATATAAATCAACTATTTTAGTTGAGTATTATTTATGTTACATTATTTGGGTTTGGTTTTTTTTTTTTTAGATTTTTATTTATTTGTTTGAGAGAGAGTACAAGCAGCAGGAAAGGGAGAGAGACAAGCAAACTCCCTGCTGAGCAGGGGGCCTGACATGGGGCTGGATGCCAGGTCCCTGAGATCATGACCTGACGCAAAGTCAGACACTTAACCAACTGAGACAGCCAGGTGCCTTGTGGTTCTTTTTTATATGACTATAAACTTGTAAGGAAGTATATATGTAGCATATGTTGCATGTAATGCTATTATGAAGCTATTTGTGAAAATAGAAAAGATCCATGTCCTTAAGGGTCAGATTTTATTTGTATTATAGTACTAATGCTACCTAGGCATCTCTTTCTCTCTCACAGTTTTTTTGGTTTTTAAATTATAAGGACACTTACATAATTATAATTATAAGGACTGGTTCAAACTTGGGGAAGTTAGATGAATTTGTAGGTAAAAGCAACTGGCATATATTAGTTAATAGATACGTGTGCATTCAACATGAATTTTCTCCAGATATATGAACTGGTCCTTAAAATTTTTAAGCCAAAAAACTATGAGAGAAAGAGATACTGTGAGAATGGCTAAAATTAACAACACAGGAAACAAAGGATATTAATGAGGATAGAGAAAGGGGAACCCTCTTACACTGGTACTGGGAATGCAAACTGGTGCAGCCACTCTGGAAGAGTATGGAGGTCCCTCTATAAGTAAAAAATAGAACTACCTTATGACCCAGAAATTGCATTATTACGTAGTTACCCAAAGGATATAAAAATACTGATTTGAGGGCACATGGGTGGCTCAATTGGTTGAGGAACTGCCTTAACTCAGGTCATGATCCTGGAGTCCCATGATCTAGTCCCACATCAGGCTCCCTGCTTGGTGGAGAGTCCACGTCTCTCTCTCTGCCCCTCACCCTCATGCTCATGCTCTTTCTCTCTCTCTCTCATTCTCTCTCTCTCAAATAAATAAAATGTTTAAAAAAAATACTGATTTGAAGGTATATATGCACCCCAATATTTATAGTAGCATTATCAGCAATAGCCAAATTATGGACGGAGCCCAAATGTCTATCGACTGATGAATGGATAAAGAAGAGGTGGTATATATATATATATATATATATATATATATATATATATATATAAATGTACACACACACACACACACACACACACACACACAGGAATATTACTCAGCCACCAAAAAGAATGAAAACTTGTCATTTGCAATGACATGAACAGAGCTAGAGAATATTATGCTAAGCAAAATAGTCAGCGAAAGATAAATACCACATGATTTCACACATATGTGGAATTTAAGAAGCAAAACAGGTTAACTAGGGGAAAAAATAAGAGAGGCAGACCAGAAAACAGACTCTTAACTGTAGAGAACAAACTAAGGGTTACTAGAGGGGAGAATGGGGGGTAACAGGTTAAACGGGTGAAGTGTATTGAGGAAGGCACTTGTGATAAGCACTGGGTGTTGTATGTAAGTAATGAATCACTAGACTCTATACCTGAAGCTAATGTTATACCATATGTTAACTAATTTATTTATTTTATTATTATACATTATATTATTATTATATATTATTATTATATAATATATAAATAATATTTATTACTTTATTGTGTTATTGGCTTATTTATTTATTTTAAAGATTTTATTTGTTTATTTGACAGAGAGCACACGTACACAAGCAGAGGAATAGTGGCCATCAGAAGGAGAAGTAGGCTTTCTGCTAAGCATGGAGCTGGACATGGGGCTGGATCCCAAGACCCTGGGATCATGACCTGAGATGAAGGCAGATGCTTCGCCGACTGAGCCACCCAGTCACCCCAACTAACTTGAATTTAAACAAAAACTTGATAAAGAAAAAAAAAAAAGAAATGTGTTCATTCAAATCCATTAGTATCTAAATTTGTAATGTCTGAAATATCTGCCCTTCTTAATTCTCTAAGTCAATACATCAGATGCATATAATTTATTTTAAACATCAAGAATCTGAGCCACTATAGAAAAGTTAATTAAAATTACTATATAAGTGATGAATCACTGAATTCTACTCCTGAAACCAATATTGCACTGTATGTTAACTCACTAAAATTTAAGTAAAAATTTTTTGAAATGAAAAACATGTTATAAATATTGAGTTATTTCACCCATACACTAAACAAAAATCTTATTCTACTAGACTTGATACTAAAAATGCTCATTTTGTCAGCTCACATTGGTAGTTTGAGATTCCATAAGGAATCTTGCTAGATCTTAAGTTGCTTTGAATGGGATCTAAGGAGAGATTGCTATATATCTTGAACCTAATTTCAAGCAAATGACTGTAGTGTAATCCCATTATATGACCTTAAAAATACCAGTATCAGGAGTTATTGGATCTGGTATGCAAATAATCTTGCAGGAAAGAAGGTCTTATGAATTCTTTCTCTGTTCCTAAATAATCTGTCTGTAGGCTCTTGGGAATGGCATAAATTCCATAGGTCTTGATTGAGTCTCATACACTCTAAAGTAGAGAATAATTCCTTTTAGTCTTTATTAACTTAAAGCCATCTTTAACAATGTCCATCTCTGGGATATCTGCGTGGCTCAGTCAGTTAATTGTCTGCCTTGGGCTAAGGTCATGAATCCAGGGTCCTGGGATCCAGCCCCACATCCAGCTCCTTGCTTGGCAGAGAGCCCGTTTCTCCCTCTGCCTGCTGCTCCCTTTGCTCTTTCTCTCTCTCAGACAAATAAATAAAATCTTAAAAAACAAAACAAAACCAAAATAATCTCCAGGTATCTCAGACCTGATAAATCAAATATCATGCATTCATATGTAGAAATAACTGTGAAAGTGTAGACTAGTATTTGTTGACAAAACAACTTATTTATATATTTCATATGTTCCATCTGGAAGAAAACAAATCAAACGTGTCAAGCTCTGATGAAAATGTGGATAGAACTATTGGGGAAAATCTAAATATTCAACACTAGGGCACTGACTAAACAACCATACATCTGCTTAATGGAATAGCCATTAAAATGACGTTGAAGGTATTACGGGTTTGTCAACATGCAAAGACATTCCTGATATATTCATAACTGAATACAATAACCTATAAACCTAAAAAAAAAAAAAAAAAAAAAAAAAAAAAGAAAATGTGGATGATTATTTTTCACTTTTTACTTTATTTTCCAATAAATTATTAAAAACAAATATGTCATCATGGACAAATCTCATAAAAGGTTATTTATTTTTTTTAAAGATTTTATTCATTTATTTGACAGAGAGAGAGATTACAAGTAGGCAGAGAGGCAGGCAGAGAGAGAGGAAGGGAGGCAGACTCCCTGCTGAGCAGAGAGCCTGATGTGGGGCCAATCCCAGGACCCTGAGATCATGACCTGAGCTGAAGGCAGAGACTTAACCCACGGAGCCACCCAGGTGCCCATAAAAGGTTATTTTTAAAATAAATCTCAAATTCAAGCTTAGAATTCCTTGAAAGCTTTGTGTAAAATATCACCATAATTTTAATATGTTTATATATATTTTTCTGTGCTGAGCATAGGAAATGTTATTTTTTCCACTAGTTAATAAAAGATAATAGTTACTTCAAAGCATTAGGAGTTAATTCAGCCTTCCATTTTAATATGAATAAAAGACTTAATCCATCAATATTTCTGTGGAAGAAATGGCATTGTATTCTCTAAGAGGAAAAAAAAATGTTTTTTTTGTTGGAGTTCATCTCTTCGAACATCAATAACTTAGTTATGTTTGCCAATAGAAAAATAATGAAACAATAAATCAAAGTAATGATTAATACACTGTATAAAAGTCAGTTTAAGTTTTCACAAATGTAGTTTTCTTAAACATAGGTTCAGAAGTTAACAAAATACATAATTGAACAGAAAATAAAAGTGAATATTAAAATTCAATCATTACCGTATTCAATATTTTCTATAAGTGACATGTCTAACGATATTTTCCCCTGATTTGCACAACTTACACAACAGTAATTGATTTGAGCATTTAAAAAGGGTTTTTCATTTTTAAATAACTTCCATAAAGCAAACCACATTACTTGAACAGAAGTACCAAATCACTAGAAGTATATTTGTATAGTCATGAGTTTCCCCAATTTCATGTAAATTATACAAAAAGTACATAGTTTAAGATTTATTACTTTACACTTGTATAATTTTCCAATGTTTACAGGGTCATGCACTTACTATCTCTGATAGATCTCAAACTCAGACCTCTTCCGTCAAGTATCATGCATGCTGCTATATATCATCATTTCTTTCTTAGTCTTAATCTTCCTTCTGTGAACTTTCAGACATTCTAACATAATTTACCATTTAATGGCATAGCTAGCCATTTTAATGAATTGATTGCCTGTGTGATTCCCATTGGACTTACAGTGGCAAAAAAAACCAATTGGCACGACTATTATTTTCCGTATGAGAAATAAGAATAACAACAATTAGACAGAGGTAATATTAAACACAAAGGCACCATATTATTAGTTCTCCTTCTTTAAAAAAATTTAGATCATACTTTAGTACTCATGGGACAATTTTATTAACAGTACAAAGAATAAATGCTGCAATAAAACTAGTACAAGACTATTCAATCACACAATTTTCATCCTTTAAATATGTGGACTGAGTGCTAACCATGTGCACAGCATTGTGATTCTCAGTATGTGGGCTATCAGGAATAATACTGTTATATCTCACAGAATATTCACAGGGAAGATAAGACCAAAAGCAATTATAATGATGAAGATTTTAAAATTTTAGTATAATAAAAAAGACATAAAATTAGCATGATGGGCATTTGGAAGGGAAGGAAAGTTTTTCCCCTATGGAGAAGGAATAAAAATTATAATAATATAACATCTCTTAAATGTGCAGGAAGGCTTCCCACAAGAAGAGGAAATGAAAGTTGGTTTTAAAGAAGAGATAAGATATAAGAAATCTCACTGTTATATAATGAATCCAGTGACTTTTGCATTAGTTTGTCAGGAACTACTACAGCTTTTTTAACCAGGGGATAGAAGTATTTGTTACATGGCTTTATTTTTACATTCTGAATTCTAGGTCTTATACATCCCACTTTTGGTGTTTGTCAGGTAAGCGCTCATAGCAACTCCATGTTGTGCAATTAATTAGAAATCCTAATGTAAAGGGAACAAAATATGGCTTTCTCAGAAATGAAATGCACTTCTGACATGATGAGAAACAGTTCAGTACATGAGGTTAAGTCTGATATTAACTTTTTCACAGAGCAGGTTAACTGGGTTAATTGTCAAGACTGTGAGTGACACTTTCATTTAAAGTGAATTGTAACAGCACTTTCTGAGGCAAGAGAGATCTCAAGTGATTCAAATCTACAATCAAGCAAAGTCATAAAATGAGTGATTTTAAAAATAGTGATTCGTAAGAATTCAGTTTGAGTTCACAAACATTACCTATTTTAAACTTTATTTGCTAGCTGAGAGGTGGTCAAGAAAAGACAGTTAAATTTAGCTAAGTTTTTTTAGAGTTAGGAAAATCCAAATAAATGTTTGATGTATCTCATGCAACCAATGGAAGGTCACAAATATCATTATAAGAAATAGCCTGTTTTGTGGAACATAAAGGAAACAGTATGCTGGTTACAGAATTAAATATTAATTTTCCAATATATTTCATACTTGCTGCTTGTTTCTTTGCCCTTTTCTCCCAGACAATGCCAGAACACATTTATGTTCATTTGACTTTAGAAATTCCTCAATGAAAACACTTGAGAAATTCTAAGTCCATATTGTCATCAACAATTAAATAATAAATCATTTTACTAAATATCACAAATAATTATTGCTATTAAACAATCACAAGAGAGTTTATTAGAAATGAGTTTTGGCATGCCATTTGCATAACCATACGAAACTTAATGGTGGTCAAGACCTAATCTAACTTTTTGCATATTAAAATTACTTAATTCTTTTATTACCAAGAATTAGGTTCTTAGCAGTCTCTCAAAGGAAATAAGATGATTCAAATAATAAGGACACAAATGAGAATGTAGCTAGGGTAACATAAAGTTATACTCTTTTTTTTTTTTTTAAGATTTTATTTATTTGACAGAGAGAGAGAAATCACAAGTAGACAGAGCGGCAGGCAGAAAGGGAGAGGGGAGGAAGCAGGCTCCTTGCGGAGCAGAGAGCCCTATGCGGGGCTGGATCCCAGGACCTTGGGATCATGACCTGAGCCCAAGGCAGAGGCTTTAACCCACTGAGCCACCCAGGCGTCCTAAGTTATACTCTTTATTCAGCTGTAAATTCACTGAGGGGATGAATTGTATTTTAGAACTTCTTGTATCCTAGAAAATTATTCTCTAATTATTGTCATGGATTATATATTTAATATTTGGTGCACCTAATTAATTATCTAATTAAGAAAGAGTAAGAAAAGTCTAATATTAAGCTAGGTACGAGAGGTACTAGCAGGATTCAAATGAGATAGATAAAAGAAAAAGGGGCTTTTACCTTTACCTTAGTTAAACCAACAAAATTTAAGGCATATATTTGAAAAAAAAAAAATCAGAGTGAGAAATTGGTCAAAAGAAAACATCCTTCCATTTTTGTGGCAATGGAAATTATTACTGGTATTTCTTATAAGAATCGGGATTTCATTCTTAATAGTTTTCCTTAATCCATATTTCTTACACTTCGTAGATATTTTAGTTTTCACATGGTTAGTTTTTTTCTTTCCTATTTATACAAGGTTCATTTTAACAAACACAGAAAGAAGAAAATAAAAAGTCATCAGTCAGCTAAAGCCACAGTTAATCTTGTGTTAATAACCTCCAGATTTTCATATTAGTATGAAATATCAGTGTTCACACGTACTCACACAAACCTGTACACACACACACACACACACACACACACACCCTATGGGAGAACACTTTTCCGATTTTCTACCTATTTTTACACTTCCATGTATATTAGTGAACATGACATATTCCAGGAAGGCTTCCCACAAGAAGAGGAAATGAAAGTTGGTTTTAAAGAAGAGATAAGATATAAGAAATCTCACTACATTACAGAAGTAATGTGACTGTAAATTAAAAAAAAAAAATTTAAATATAATTCAGCATATTTGAGAGAGAGAGAGACAGGAGAGGAGAGGGGAAGGGCAGAGAATCTTTAAGCAGGCTTCATGCTCAGAGCCAGAACCCACTGGGGATTGGATGTGGGGCTCCATCTCAGGTCCCTGAGATCATGATCTGAGCCAAAATCAAGAGTCAGATGCTTAACTGCTAAGCCATCCAGATGACTGGAAGCAATATGAATTTAAATGTAGATTAACATCTAATATGGTTTCAATTTTTACTTCTGTGAACACAGGTTCTTTGAAAATTTTGTTACACTTTTATTATTTATTGAATAAATTCACCAAAAAGGAATGGTTTAGTCTAGAAATACTTTTATCTAGTCTTTTTTTTTTTTTTTTTTTTTTTTTTTTTTAAGGAAGTAAGCTCTGTGCCCAACATGGGGCTTGAATTCACAACCTCAAGATCAGGAGCTGTGTGCTCTATGGACTGAGGCAGCCAGCCAGGCATGCTGTCAAGAAACACATTTTTTTAAAAAAATTTTTTAAATTTATTTTCAGTGTAACAGTATTCATTGTTTTTGCACCACACCCAGTGCTCCATGCAATCCGTGCCCTCTCCAATACCTACCACCTGGTTCCCCCAACCTCCCACCCCCTGCCCCTTCCAAACCCTCAGATTATTTTTCAGAGGCCATAGTCTCTCATGGTTCACCTCCCCTTCCAATTTACCTCAACTCCCTTCTCCTCTCTAACTCCCCTTGTCATCCATGCTATTTGTTATGCTCCACAAATAAGTGAAATCATATAATTGACTCTCTCTGCTTGACTTATTTCACTCAGCATAATCTCTTCCAGGCCCATCCATGTTGCAACAAAAGTTGGGTGTTCATCCTTTCTGATGGAGGCATAATACTCCATAGTGTATATGGACCACATCTTCCTTATCCATTTGTCCGTTGAAGGGTATCTTGGTTCTTTCCACAGTTTGGCGACCGTGGCCATTGCTGCTATAAACATTGGGGTACAGATGGCCCTTCTTTTCACTACATCTGTATCTTTGGGGTAAATACCCAGTAGTGCAATGGCAGGGTCATAGGGAAGATCTATTTTTAATTTCTTGAGGAATCTCCACACTGTTTTCCAAAGTGGCTGCACCAACTTGCATTCCCACCAACAGTGGAAGAGGGTTCCTCTTTCTCCACATCCTCTCCAACATATGTTGTTTCCTGTCTTGCTAATTTTGGCCATTCTAACTGTGTAAAGTGGTATCTCAATGTGGTTTTAATTTGAATCTCCCTGATGGCTAGTGATGATGAACATTTTTTCATGTGTCTGATAGCCATTTGTATGTCTGCTTTGGAGAAGTGTCTGTTCATTTCTTCTGCCCATTTTTTGGTATGATTGTCTGTTTTGTGTGTGTTGAGTTTGAGGAGTTCTTTATAGATCCTGGATATCAACCTTTGTCTGTACTGTCATTTGCAAATATCTTCTCCCATTCCGTGGGTTGCCTCTTTGTTTTGTTGACTGTAAGAAACACATTTTTAAAACACTATTTCTAGGGGTGCCTGGGTGGCTCAGTTGGTTAAGCATCTGCCTTTGGCTCAGGTCATGATCCTGGAGGGGGTCCTCAGATTAAGCCCTGTTGTGGAGTCCTGGAATCAATTGTAGGAGGCAAACTCCTCCCTGCTCAGTGGGGAGTCTGCCTCTGCCCCTTCCAGAAAACAACAACAACAAAAAAACCCAATTACTTGAAAAGTAGACATCTGAAAGGATTTTCAGTTTTTATTCCATTTAAATATATATGACAGTATCCACATCAGTTCATTTCAGTAAGCAATGAATATTGCAACCTATTTTTAGTTTTGATTATTAAACAGAAAATATGATATCTAGTCATTTTAAAAATTCCATTAAATTGACAACTTACCAAAGTGCAACACTTCTTTAAATGCTTATTAGTCATTTATATGATTTCTTTAATAAATTATCTTAAGTGTGCTTATTCCATTATTCTACTAGTTAAGATTTTATTGATTTACAAGCACTTGTAATGAAATAGTAATACTGACCTTTTATCTGTCTTATATATTGCAAATATTTCTGAAATTCTTTCTTACTTTTTAATAATTGCTACATATTTAAATATGTCCCTCAGTTGTCATCACCTCTGTATCATTAGCTCTTCCCTAGCCAAAATTTCTATATATCCTCACATACTGCACTCTAATGTTTTAATAATTCTATTATATTAAATATTTACTCATCAATAAATATAAATATGTTTCTCTTCTTTCAATAACCATAACACTTATCTTTGTTTTCTTATCTAATTGAAGCCTCTAGAATTTCCAGAAAAAATGTTAAGCCATCTTTATGCTTGCAAGAATTGTGATCCTAATTTAAATATTAATAAGAATGCCTCATCATTAAGTGAATTCAGTGCTTGTGTGAAGCATGCATATGTTTATACAAATATTTATATAAATTTTATCAGATGCTTTTAAATTACAACCAAGAAAATAATTAAAATTTCTCTCTATACTATTTATAGCATTAATTGAATTAAATTTTCTACAAATTAAAATGTTCATAAAATAAATCCATCTTAAGAAGAGTTAATTAAATACTTAATGTAAAACTAATTCCATTGTCTAGTTGCATATGTGCAGTATCCCAACTTTTTTCTCATGATATTGTTGCTTTCTGTACCATCATATTATAGAATAAAGGTAATTGAAATGCAATAAGATGCTTTATATGTTCTAGGAAACATTAAATATCAGAAATTAGCTAATAATAAAATATTTGAATAAAAAAAGTTCTTACATAACTAAGCCTTGGTATTTTGGGAAAAGAAAGTCTCTTTAAATGTATTTTTAAAAATTTCTTCTGAAGTTAATGGTATTATTCAATATTTTTGTATATTAAGTTAGACTCTCTATTTTCCTAGTGAACTACCCAGTTGAGTGTTCTTAGCTTAAGTTGAACACAACAGTCTCTGATTTTAAAATAATAATTCTAGTATATGTCTTTTCTGAATGTTTGTGCTATGTACATTCCATTTTTTTGATTAGAAATTTAAAGAGTTGTAGCTTATCAGTATTTTAAAATAAATAGCTTTAAAAACTTTAAAAAACAGCTTTAAAGGATAACATAAATACCATAAAATTCACCCATTATAAGCTTTGAACTGGTTTTCAGTAACTTTATGGAATTATACAATGATAACCATAATCTAGCTTTAGCATATTTCCATCATCCACAAATTTCCCTGATTCTTGCCTTTTCTAGAAATTTCATAGGAACAATATCTTCCAGTGTGTAATCCATTATGTATGGCTTCACATACTGTTGAATGAATGAATCACATAAATTAAATACATTTCAACATTTATGTATGTATTGATGTATTCCTAAGTCTTAGTATTTATTCTTCCTATTATTCATAGTACCCTTATTTCCTTATTGGAAAAAATCCTCATTGCCTACAAACCCTATCAGATGAGACAACTAATCATGGATTTTTATTCTTGAGGATTTTTTTGTCTTTTGTTTTGTATCAAATACTTTTTTTTTTTTTTTAAGTCAGAGTTAACTTGGAGAAAGCAGAAACAACCCTAGTGTTTTTAAGTCAGGAAATGATTAATACAGAACATTAGTTTTTATACAATCTTTAGAAGAGTTGGAGAAATACTCTGTAAATGGAATTTCTGGGAATGACTTTTAGATTAACATTGCCAATCCAGCCTAATAAAGATGGTGTCAGCTCTGTACAAATTACAAAGATGAGAAATAAGGAAGCTACTTCTGGAACTATTGGCCCCAGAACACACAATTTTATCTGTGACGTAGACATCAGAAATCTGTTACTGTCATAAGTGAATGAAACACCATTTAGATCCAAGGAGGATATCATTGTCTGACTTCTGTTACCCAATAATTCCTCAATTATGCTGGAGAAGAGAGACATCAGAAGCAGACAAGGCAAAGCCTCCTCTTTAAATCACACCCAAAATCCTGCTGTAAGAATGTCCAGAAAAAAAAAAAGAAATTTTAGCTGGCCTGCCGCTTTAGTACAGATGGACACTAGGAGGAGGATAGAACAGGTGCTGACCTATGCAACTATATACCTCATTCTGGGTATTTCTAGGTAGGCCTATGATAGAATTAATTTTTATATCAACTCAGGGAGCCCCATGGATCTGAGCATATATATAGACCATTTAGCAGCTCCAGATTTCTATTACCATTGTTGTGACTGCTGCTATTATTGCTTTCTTTCCTTTGCCTCTCCATTCACTTGTTAAATACCTTAATTCTGCTTCAGAATAACTGTGAGTCAATTCATTTACCTCTCCTATTGCCTAATAAATGATTACTGAGATACAAATAAACCCAAGGCATCACTGAAGCACTTGGAAGGATGCTATTGAAGAATAAGGACATTTGAGAAGTTTCTTGATCTAAAAGAAATGCCATTAAGTTAACAGCTGATAAAACTGCAATCCCATACAGCATACACATTACAGTGAGTTTTCCCAACATAATAGCCAATTTCAGTTTGTCTGCTTCAGAAGAAGCCCAGAGTGAGGGAAAGCCATGGAGCAGCCAGCAGGGTAATTAATTACACAGTTTGGGAAAATTGCCTCCTCCTTTTAAGCTTGTGACTTTTGAACTCAGATAAAATCCAGAAAATTTTCTGTTCTTGTAATGAGGATAAAACATCACAATCTTCCACTGATGAGAGACAAACACACGAATACCTGTAGGTGATTTCCGGCTTCGTGAATGGAGGCAAATTAAAGCTCTCCCTGGAGATCTATGCGGTAGCGTTTACATCAGCACAGTTCCTTACAGCTCCAAACTGGAAATAGCCTAAAAGCCCATGATCCGGGAATTAATGGATAAATACAGGGTGATAAACTCATAAAATGGATTATTATGCAGCAACGTAAATAAACGAAATGATGCAACATGGAATAACATGAATGAATATTGGAAACATTCAGGGAAAGGTGGCAGACATACAGTCACCCACACTACATGATTTCATTTACATTAAGTTCAAAGAACAAACCTAAGTGGTGATGTTTAAATGTTTAGGGATCTTTCTTTCTTTCTTTCTTTCTTTCTTTCTTTCTTTTTCTTTCTTTCTCTCCTTCTCTCCTTTTTTTTTTTTTTAAACTTCGGAGGAGAAATCACGTGGGCGTCAAAGGGCCTTCCTCCCAGACTCCTTAAGGAGCTCTGTTCCGCAACATCTGTAATGCAATCCTCAATGCTTCCGCAGTCCTCAAAACCATTCTCCCCCAACTTGAACCCCAATGCTGAAACTATCTTAACAAAGGTGCCGTGTTAGGTACCTGCATACATTGTGACCCAAACGGGACCCAAACGCGAACCTCCCGGAAGCCAGACTGAGGGCGTGAATTGCGCATGCGCGGGCTGCAAGTTTACAGCCTTCGGCGAGTCTGAAGAGTCTGGGGGGATTCACAGGCTCTGAGGGGGAACCCTGGGTGGCTTTTCTACCTCTGCCGAGGTCCGAGGTCCAAGGCTGCAGCACCCCAGCATGCCGTTCGGCTAGGCTCCCCATCCTGGATGCTGCTGTCCTTTGGGCCATCGTTAAGGTTCGTTCTTTAAAATGAATATAAATTAGTGTATATTCCTGTATTTGACCAGGAATTAATGTAATGTAGGAATAGTAATTACTTTGGTTTGGATAGAGTGGAGTGAGGTTTAGAGAAAGCCTGAGGGGCACTTGTGGGTTCTGTTTCTTAACCTGAACGGTGACTGATAAATATTCACGTTGTAGTAATTCATAGGAAGGTGCTGTTGGTTTTGTGCATTTTTTGTTTAGGTGTCTTACTTTACATTAGAAACACAGAGATTTTTAACTATTGACGTGAAGCCTCTTCAAAACAGAAGGCCAGCTTCTCCCCCCGCCCCCTCCCGCACAGGTTTAAAATGGCCTGACTTCACATCCTTACTCAGGATGCTAGCCAGGGCTTCCACAATTAGCATCAGCAGTCTGTGACTTTCATTATACGTACGAAAAATCATAACCCAGTTACATGTCTGTGTGTATATGTATATCCAAGAAATCAGATTATAAAGCTTTTGATGAACATCAACGGAATTGGGACTATCATCAAGACAAGAAAGAAGAGAAAAAAAAAAAAAATAAAGGAAAAGAAAAGGGGCACCTGGGTGGCTCAGTCGGTTATGTGTCTGCTGGCTCAGATCAGGATCTTTGCTTAGTCGGGAGTCTGCTTCTCCCTCTTCCTCTGTGATCTCTCTCACTCTCTCTGAAATAAATATCTTAAAAAAAAAAAAAAGGAAAAGAAAATCATCTTTGAATTAGTAGCCTTAGGAAGAAAAAAACCAAGGGATTCTGTGCGTTTGAAACAAAAGAACCAATAGTGAGAGACAAAGACAGGGAAGGAGAGAGAGAGAGGAGGACTCTTTAAAACGGCAAGCTCATTAGGTAAATGTTAAGTAGTATTTAGGATAGGGTTTGAGAAATACAGGAGGAAAAATATAGTTACCATGTTAATCATATGAAAAAGCTGAGGCGTTCCCGCATAAAATAGTCCAATACAATGAAAAGATAAAATTTATGAAAGAAAAATTGAGTGTTTTCAATATCCATATCCACTTACTAGTTATTAGCAAATCCAAAGGGAGAGAGAAGAGACAAGACACATGCACAAGTTCAGAAGTATAATTGAAGAAAATATGCCAAAATTTCAGAAAAAATCATGGAAAGGGACCAAAGTGTCTTTCAAAATGTTCATTAATGTGAGACAAGCATGTTAATATGCTCAAGTAAATACTGAACTCAAAGATAAGTAGAAGTACTATTGTCCTACAACTTGACAAAAAGGGAAAATATTTATAGAGGAATTATGTCGTGGTCGTTTTCGGACTATTCATTTGAGATACACGATGCTGAAAGCAGTGGATCACTACCTTCAAATTCCAAGAATAAATATTTGAACTTAGCATCCTTTGGTTGGGCAAACTTTGATCAAAAGATAGGCAAAATAAACATATTCTTGACAAGTGGGGGTTCATAGAATAAGTATACCATACATCTTCTCTGGGGAAAAAAAAAAAAAAACGGTCCTTAAATCTAAGGAAAGAGAAGACATGAATAAAGAAAATGAGAATCCATTAAGCACAAAACATGTAATTATGTCTAAATACTAAATAATTGCATATGATTCAGCTGGAAAATTTAAAGCAAATGTAAATAAGAATTCCAAAAATAGAGGAATCATAATGTTTGAATGAATGAATTTTCTTTTTTTCTCCCTAAAATATGTAAACAGAAGAAAGAAAAATAATTAAAGGAATTTTAATAAAAATAGTGAACAAGGATATTTTAGACAAAAGCAGGATCTATCATATTAATATTAAAAAATGCACATAATAATATCAAACTAAAAATGTAATTATATTTTAATAAGATTAAAGATACAATCAGACAAGATTAAGTATAGAAACCTCTATGTACCCGAAAGTATTATGATAAACTATTAGATATAAAAGGAAAATGAATAATTTCAGTGGACACATTTAGCAAACCCCCCTTTTGAAATAGGTAGGTCAAATCAACAAAACAAAGTCAGAATACCTATAGAAGTTAAGAAAGGCATAAGCATATCTGGACTTACTTAGATGTATTTAGAGTTTTGTGATTGAATCTGGCAATGAAGTAATGTATTTAGCATATATTTAGCATATATTACTGTATTTTGCTTACTTAAGACTGATTCTTGTCTCATATTATTCCGATATTGATCTGAACATTTCTGAGACAGTATCAAGCTGATTTAAATATAACTTTTAGAGTGGTTTCATATTGGCCAATGCAAATTCACCGTTATTATTTTTCTCAATACAAACATTATAGTTAGCCTTGCTTGGTTCTCATATAGTCGAATTCCAAAGGTGATCAAATTGGGGATAATGACTGGGATATTTTTACCCTTTACAAATGAAAATAAGGAAATGTTTTTGATGATAATATTGAGTTTTCCCATCATCTATATAACTTGTTTTCTGCCTCTCACTAAACTTTGTAATTCGCTTCTTGGTTTTTTCCCTATATTATGGAGGAGTTTCTGTCTCAGCTGCAGTCTGGAGCTTCCTCTACTCAGTGCCATTAAATACCATCCTTTCATCTGCCTCTTCTTTCCTAGAAGCACCCTGTCCATTATTGCTCACCTCCACTGCTTCTTGTTGCTCTTTTGAGTCATTTCCTTTCGTATTTCTTTCTTTTTTTTTTTTTTTAAAGATTTTATTTATTTATTTGACAGAGAGAAATCACAAGTAGGCAGAGAGGCAGGCAGAGAGAGAGAGGAGGAAGCAGGCTCCCTGCTGAGCAGAGAGCCCGATGCAGGACTCTATCCCAGGACCCTGAGATCATGACCTGAGCCGAAGGCAGCGGCTTAACCCACCGAGCCACCCAGGCGCCCCTCCTTTCGTATTTCTTTACAGAAAATTAAAGTGTTCATCAGAAGGAATCAAGGCATGAGTCTAGTTCCCCATCTTGAATTAAAAGCTACGAAGTGTGTTTAATTTGTATTTTGCATTAGGAATCCAGTCACAGGAATCTTTTTGGTAGGAAAGTAAGGCCAGCAAACTCAAGTCAATTTTTGTCTGGGTATATGTGCTTGGAACTGTAAGCGGGAGCATGATTAGTTACTATATAAAGAATATAAAGTGTTTTGCATAGATTTCTTTCACTAACTGTTTTCATTCAAATCATGTGATTTTGAGATGCATACAAAAGCTAACAAAAAATTGGATTTGAGGGGCGCCTGGGTGGCTCAGTGGGTTAAAGCCTCTGCCTTTGGCTCAGGTCATGATCCCAGGGTCCTGGGATTGAGCCCTGCATCGGGCTCTCTGCTCAGCAGGGAGCCTGCTTCCTCATCTTCTCTGCCTGCTTCTCTGCCTACTTGTGGTCTCTGTCTGTCAAATAAATAAATAAAATCTTTAAAAAAAATTGGATTTGAAATTATTCTTTCTAGCCAATATTATCAAGAATGATTATAAAAATCTGAGAATGTTTCTTTCCAATAAAGGTAAAATTTATTTAGAAAATTCCCTATTACCAATTACCTAGTAATTTACCAAATGATCACAAATATTTTTAGTTTTAATGCTATAATTTTACATCATTTTAACTTTACTTATCAAAGATTCTAAGATTCTTAGGAAACATCTATTATTTACTTAAGGAGAAAAATAATAGTCTCACTTAAGCAGATATCTCAACTTCTTCTACTTGTTTCAGTAATTTAAACAGTTTTGGAAAAGGAGAGTCTGAAGTAGAGAGAGCTTAAAAATAATTAGCTGGTCAGTACTTGCATAGGATATAAAAACAGATCAGTCTCACTAAAAGCCTGCAGACAATTAATCTTTGTTCCATTTCACAAGCCGGTGAGAAGATCTAGAGTTTACCAGAACAATGCAGTTGGTCAAAGTTGGGATTCTAGTGCAGAAGTACTTGGATTTTCCTAAGTTAGAAATAACAATTAATTTTCATGTACATGAAAATTGACCTAGTTAAAGGATATCTTATAAAAGTTATTTATTTATGGACATAATAAATATTCAATTATTTATTTTAATGCATCGATATCCTAAGGATTTGGGAAAATTGTTTCAATGAACCCTCTTGTACTGATGGATTTGTAAAGAAAAGGCATTATTTTAACTGACTCTTCCTCTTGACTTTGTGGTTGTTACTAATTAATGTAAATATGATACAAGGTGGAATAATTTGATTGGTCCAGTTTATTGGGGAATGCTACAGTGTTCTTTGTGCCGAGAAAAATCAGAAAGCTTTTGAGTGGCTGCTGCCTGACACTGTCTCCACACAGACTGCACTTCTATTTTCTGGCCTGTCTATGTCTTTGTCTATGTCTATGTCTATGTCTGGCCTGTGTTCTTTCCCGGTCTAAAAATATTCCATCTCCTGCAGAATATTTACAAGCCTTGATAGACTACATGTTTCCCATACTTGTTTGTGTTATTGCTTCTACATTATAGAATACATTATTACCACTCCCTAGTTCCAACCAAATTCATCTCTCTCTGAAGGCTTTCCTGGTCATTGCTAATCTTTCTTTCAGTTCTCAGAAGTTTACTTGCATTTATCTTCTGCAACCCTTATTAGATGCAATTCATACTACCTTATATTTTGTATTTCCATTGAATCATAGCTTACCAGGCAAAAATCTAAAAAAGAGAGAGAGAGACTGTGATTTGTACTTTCAATCCATCATGATACCTAGGAAAATTCTTTTGCTCATAAAATACGAAACAAAATCCCAAAAAGTACCTTAGTAACATTTAGAAATAGGATTTCGCATTTACTGTGTCACCCTGAATTTGGCTTACTTTTTAACTTCTGATATATTTACAGCTTTAAACAAGTCACATTTACAAATGTCATTTATAATGTATATTTGTATATCTGCAAAAATAAAATAGATAATATAGAATATAATATATTAGATTATATGTATTATCTATATATAAGGTACTTTGTATCTAATGTATAGTATTGTATGTATAAGAGTAATTAAATTTGATAAATTTATCCATACAACTATTTATTCATTGATCTATTCAATTAATGTCTATTGATTTTATACTTTATGTATTAGATACTTTGTATCTAATGTATAGTATTGTATGTATAATAGTAATTAAATTTGATAAATTTATCCATACAACTATTTATTCATTGATCTATTCAATTAATGTCTATTGATTTTATACTTTTATGTATTATAGGAAAGTGGAAATAGCTGGGTAAAGACTCAGAATCAACCAAGAGTCTTGGAACCTTCATGAAAATAAAAATATTTCAGAATGTCTGCAGTGTAGTACGTGAAGGATGCTGAGGTATGCTGGAGAAACATCTTTGTAAGTCATGTTAAGGTATTTAGATATTATTCAGAAAGAGGTCATCATTGAACAGTCCAGATTGGAGATATTTTTATAATTTTATTATTATGATTAATTTGAAAGTATGGCATTTTGATTCTACCTTGATTCCACTCTCAGCCCTGCCACTAGGATTTATTAATTTGTGGCAAGGAATCTCTATGCTTCTTTTGCTCCTTTTAAAATTGGCGTAGTATTAATACCTATCTTACAGAATCAGTTGGAGGCTAAAATGAGTTAATATCTAATGCTTAGAAAAGTACCTAGCACATAGTCAGTGCTAATAAATGTTAAATATTTTTATTTTTCTTTGAAATAATTATTTTTACTGAAGATTGGAGAGTAGTAGACTTAGGAAACCCAGAGAGAGAAGGATCAACTAAAATCATGTTACAGTGAATGAAACAAAAAAATGTTGGTAGATTCTGATTCCACCATGAATATCACATCACTTCCACTCAATTGGAAGTTCAATCTGTCTCTGGTCACTTTAATTTCCTCATGCAATGCTAGAACAGGCAACAAAGAGGAGCCCTGTGCTGCCTGGGGGATTTGATTTTCACTCTTAAGGGCAAAAATTATCACTCTATCAAAAAGAAAGCAGAAAGGACTGTTAGTGGGACCCTATAAACCCCTGAGATACTTCCTAACAGTATCATATCTAGTAGTAAAAGTTACTGGAGGTCTATAGTAAAATAGTATCACCAAGTATTCAGATCTCTAAAGACTGAAGATTCACTTATCTATACCAGATAAAGAATCTCAGTGAAAGAATTCCCTGAATGGGAAGGAAATATAAAATGCATAGTAGAGGAAGGAAATCATAAAGCCCAATTATGGCTCCATGAATAATTGCAGGAATATGGACTGAAGAATTTACCTCCATGAGTTTCCTTTCTCTATCATGTGTATAGTGAATAAATAAATACATATGTGTGTGTATATATGTGTATATACACATACACCATAATTCATCTAAATAAACATAATAAACATGGTTTCATATTTATATTATAACTATGCATTATAAATATGTCTTTAAATTTTTTCCTCTTATATTTTTCTGTGATTTTATTTAAGCATTGTAGTCATAGTTAAAATTACAGTTCACTTTTTAATTACAAAATATCAAGTAAATATAGTCATTTTATAAGGGAGTGAACAACACTCAAGTGATTTAGGACTTTGAGATGGAAGCAGTAACTGTTGAGACCTCCAATTGCTCCGTTTTTCAAAGGCGGTGAGACAATTATTTGTCTGAAGGTTAGTAACAATTTACTGGAAAGTGTTGTTGGTGGAAGTAATGGTGTTTGGAGGCTTATTTTTGGAAAATGAGGTATTTTGTGTGGCATAATCAAATCGTGGACTCCAGGAAAGACACGTGATTTGAGTCATTTTGAACAATTGCTATGTCTTTTTAAAATTTGTTAATGAGTCTACCTTACCTAGATAGGGCTAACCGAACGTTCATCCTCACTCAAATTCTCCTGCAACACTGGTTCAACCTGTACATGAGTTCTGTCAATCTGGCATGCATTTTTAAGGCTTGGGTTCAAAGCAATGTGAGTGATAATTGAGAATTGATTTTGAGAAATGTTAGCCATGATGCTTGGCAGTTGTTTAAGTCTAACATATGGAAAAGAGAAGGTTGACATCAGATTTGCACTTTGTAAATATTGTTTAGGCTGCAATTTGAATGAAAGATTGGAGGAGGGGGTGGAGAAGAGTACATGAAAATGGGGCATTTAGAAAAATTATTGGGGTAAGCTAGTCAAGAGACGGTGGTGATTTGCACTTGGGTTGGGATGATGACTGCACAGAAGCATGCTGACTGGATAGGTACTTGCAGATAAAGTTGGAAAAGCTTCTTTGTGAATTTATAGGAATGATGAAGGATAGGGACTAAGAAATGCTTAATCCAAAGCATAGGATTAACTAGATGGATGTCACGTGGAGTGATCATATGCTGTGAGCACATTTTACAATGCATTTTTTAAAGTAGTATGTTGGCATGATTATTTCTGCTATGAATAAAAAATATGTAAGAAACCCTTATAAAAATAATCCATTGACAAAAGTAGAGAAAAGATGGTCAAAATATGCTGAGATTCTCCCCACCCCAAAACCAACAATATAGTTCTTGTCTACAAACTCTTCATTGTGATAGATTCCTTTGAACCAAGATTTCCTTAAGAATTGCTTTTATAGAGGTGCCTGGGTGACTCAGTCGGTTTTGCAACTGCCTTTGGCTCAGGTCCTGATCCTAGAGTCCCTGCTCGGCAGGGAGTCTACTTCTCCCACTGACCTCTCTCCTCTCATGCTGTCTCTCTCATTCTCTCTTTCAAATAAATAAATAAAATCTTTTTTAAAAATTGCTTTTATACCTGGAGGCATGTGCAAATAGAAATAAAATACTATATATCCGTTGTTCCTCTGAACTTTTTCATGGGTAATTTTTGTCCTTGAATGAATTGCTTTCCTCTGAAATGAATTATTTTCAAGTAAGATGTTAATTTTACAATTAAGAAATTAGCTAATTAGCCATATTTTTCAATGTCAGTAAGAATGCAGGTTTCTCTTCTCAACCTGATAGGCATAAACTAATTATAAAGAGAGAATATTAGAGTAGCTTCTGGCTCAGGAAAAGTCAACTCATCTACTCTCCTTATGAATTTAAAAATTACTAATGTTTATTTCTCTAATTTTTGACAAGTTTTTTCATGATTCAGTGTATGGAAAAAATTTTTTTTTGTTTGTAGAGAAGATGAATGTGGCTTTAACAGAGTACTCTGATTTCCATAGTACTTTGCTTTTAAACTTTTTTTTGTCAGAGAGAGTGAGCACAGGCAGACAGAGTGGCAAGCAGAGGCAGAGGGAGAAGCAGGCTTCCTGCTGAGCAAGGAGCCCAATGTGGGACTAGATCCCAGGACGCTGGGATCATGACCTGAGCTGAAGGCAGCCGCTTAACAAACTGAGCCACCCAGGCGTCCCACATAGTACTCTGCTTTTACATGATCTCATGTGAAGTTATTTTATTAGCTGTGTGCTAAAATAAATATAAGAGAAAATTCAAGTTGTAAAATAGAGACTTCTCCACAAAATACAGCATTAACTATTCACGCAAAATATGTGTATCCATGCTTAAATCTGAAGATTGATATTGATTATCAAACACAAATATTATTATCAGCATCATCAGGATCATTACCAAAAATATCAGTGACAAAATGATCAATTTTGTCTTAAAAGATTACATTAGTATGTTCTTCATGTGCATCTGTTTAAATATTCGAAACCTCATCCCATTTTGCTTTGTTAAAGCTTTAACATAATTAAATTAACTATAAATATGTATTATAAATTAAAATTGTATTTAAAATTTAAACTTTTTATAGTACAGGCTTTTATTTTCATTTTGGTTTTCCAAATGAATTTTTTTTTACCTTTTTTATAATTGTCTGATTTTAGTTTAGAGCCTCCTTGCCCTACTTTGTGAAAGCTAATTTCTATAATCTTCATATTAAAATGTATAGAGAGATTTGCATACCCTCTTCAAATGGTTTATAATTCATAGGATGTCCACATTTAATGATAATTTTATAGATATTGGCAATAAAATAATTTTATTATTAATTTTAAAAAGACATAAAACTAAAATCATGTGAATAGTGAGCTCAAGAGAAGATATATTATACATTAATGACATAGACCCTTAGGCAAGGTTTTATCAGTTGTGAAAAATTATTTTATATACCTCATCTATTAATTTTCCTTCCCATTTTCCTATGTCTTCCTATCTGCTAGATAAACTATTTCATGTTGAGTACTGTTAGCATTGAAATCAACCCAAATATGAACTTGCTAAAATGTCTTAGGCTTTTAATATCTATTCACTTATTTATTGACCTTTCTTACAAACTGTTATCACTATGGCCTGATATAGTTATCTTTCCGTCTTGTCCTGAAGCAGAACACATTTATTATGGGTGACTAGATATCACATCTACATGATTTCAAGTCAGTAGGGCCAACAGCCCATATGCTGGCTTTTGCTCTAAGTCATGCTATTTAATGGAGAAATGATATGGTGCTTTTATAATACCAACCGTGGTCTGGACTGAGGTGATCTTTTCAAATTCACAATAGATTTTTCCATTAGATATTTTAGTAGTTGATTTTAAGTTGTGATAGACTTAACCCAGCTAATTTTGGCTTTGCTGCTCCGAGGACGCGGTAGTCATGTTTTCTGTCTTTAGCCTTCTGAGTATTTGAGAGAAAAACAAAACAAAACAAAACAACTTTTTGAAGAATCATATATTAACTCACATAGACAAGAAAAATTCCAAATGTCAGTGTTCAACATTTAAGAATAGTGTTAAGTTGGATTATAGGGTAGGGAGAAATGAGGTAAGAAAGGAAGCAGGGAAATCATTAAGTCTAAGTAAATGCAATTTGGAAGATACCTGAGTATTGACTCAGCAAATCTGAGAGCTGTCAGAAAAAAAGTATGCCTAATACAGTGAGTGTGTCAGCCTCCTCAGGAACAGTAGCGCAGTCAGAGTCTGACTCTAGGAGCCAGGCTGTCTGACCCTGTCAGGTAATTGCTGTGCATTTTGGGGGGTAATTAACATGACTCCTCTATATTTTATTCCTGTTATCTATACAGTGGAGGAAAATACCATATAAAACTTTTGTGAGGAAGAAGTGAATTAAGACCTATGAAGTGCTTAGGGGTGCCTGGGTGGCTCAGTGGGTTAAAGCTTCTGCCTTCGGCTCAGGTCATGATCCCAGGGTCCTGGAATCGAGCCCCGCATGGGACTCTGCTCAGCAGGGAGTCTGCTTCCCCCAATCTCTCTGCCTGCTTCTCTGCTTACTTGTGATCTGTCAAATAAATAAATAAAATCTTTAAAAAAAAAATAAAGAGCTATGAAGTGCTTAAAAATATGCCGAGCACTGATAATGATAATGATGATGATGATGATGAAGATGATGATGATTTCCCTGAGTCTAGATTAACATCCAGAACTACACGGTCTGCTATATAATTAGATTATTCTCGCTCAGGTGATCTAAATATCCAGGTGCAAGACAGGCACACCAAACACCAAATTTGGTTGTATTGGAAGTGAGTGAGCATGGGTAGATTAGAATGTAAGGGAAAAGATAGGAATATAATACTAGATGGCTTATTCAGTATTACTTCTGATGGCTTGCTTTATGCATCTGGCAAAAATACAACAAACAAATTTTCCTGATATTTCATTGTGCTACTGAAGCCATTCTCAGATTCAGCTTGTACTTTATCTGGATTGCTCTAATAACCTTCTGAACTATACTAGTTTTTTCCTATTCTTTCCCACCTAATTCATTAATATTCTAATGCGACTAGAGACTAACAGTTAAGTATTGAGTCTTACAGTATTTAAAATGCTTACACATTATCTCACTACATTTAATTTGTCTTATGTGGATGGACAACTTCATTGTTCTTAAGTGCAGCTCCAACAGAATCAATACCCAACTTTTCCATTATTCCCATATTTATGAAGTTTATTACTATTAAATTTTTTTTTTGTCAAATCCTTTATTGGAATATTTTCCTATGTATTTCTAAACTAGCTGAGCAGTCTAATGCAGTCTATTGATGTCATCAATGATGTCATGAGGGTAGCTGCAGTCAAGGTAACAGCCCCACAGATTGGGTGGTCCTCAGGATCTCTTTAATGGTTCCAGAGAGTTTTGTGGCTAAAAATGACTAAAGACTGGGGCTGATTTTAACAATCTCATTAAAAGTGGTATTTCCACTGTGCTTAATGTTTTTGTGCTTCTTTCTGTCTCTTGGTGGTTCATTGATGGCTTTGATAACCAGGGCAGAGACAGAAGGTTGCACTTCAATCTGGGCTTGGTCTGTTCTGAATGGTTAGTTTCACTGTCATCCTCAGACCCTTCCAATTGCTGTTGCCTTAGCAGTATCATCAATTATCTCTTCTGGAGATAGACCCAGTACATAGATCTTCACAGCCAGGTCAGAGGAAGCACTAACTTCCTTACCGGTGCACCTCAGGTATTTGACTTTGATCTACCTGGGGTTGAATTTAGGTGTCTGGTATTCACATGAACCTATATTTGGACAACTGAAGACAGTTGCACCTTTGTCTTCTCTGAGCCAAAAACCAAAAGCTACTATATAATTAAAAAAAAAAAATTTTTTTTGACAGTAACTTACGTTTTCATTAAAAATTTAGGAAATAAAAATATAACTTAAAAAATACCCATAAAAGCATCATTAAGCAATTAGTTCTCATTTTTATATTTTCTCTCTTCGTATTTCATCCATTTTGAAATTAAGTTTTTACAAGGTGTGAAGCAGCCATTTTTGTTAATGGTTAGACAGGTGAAGCAATGCCACTTACTGAATAATCTGACATTTGCCACATATTTTAAAACTTCAACACTATCACAGTCTGCATTTGGATGATTTCCTGGCTCTCTATTTCTGAAAATTTTTCCATTCATAAATTTCACTTTTAGTCTGAGTACCAGACGTTAATTATTAAAGCTTAATAACATATTTAAATAACTTAAAGAACACATGTTTCCCCATGATTCATCTACTTCACAATCTTCCTGGCTATTCCCCACATAAATACATTTTCATTGTTAAAGAGGGAGCTAATGAACAGATATGAATATGTCTGTATATGTATATGTGTTTGTGTTAACCTTGATATAAAGTTAAATCCATGTTTCAATTAGTATTTATATGTTAGGAATTAAATGTTTTCTTTGTGATTAGTTTTTCTTACATAAATATTTAATTTTTTCTAAAATCACATTTATATAACAAGGTCTCTCCCCTTCTAGAATCTATCTAAAGTGTATACTAACAAATTTTCTATTTTTCTGTCTATCCAGCCATCTATCCATCTAATATTGTATATGAGTGCAAGGCTATTAATTGCAGCATTATTTGTAAAAAATTGTAGTAGAGCCCTAGGAAGTGTCCATTATGAACGGAACTGGTGAGAATAGCAGCTATGCAGGAGGAAGAAACTCCACCTGGCTCTTTCTCTCCTGTATCTCCTCCAGAACATGTAAGTGGGCAAAATTTGCCACTGCAAAATGTGTCTCTTTGGCAGGTGGATTATTTTAGACTGATTATTTTTAAGAAACAGAAGGCTGAGGCAGAACCTTTGACCCTCTCCCTAACTACCTTAAAGTATTTAGGTAGAATATTTGTTCTAGGAAGGGAGTTACCACTATAAATAGCTATAGTATAATAGAAGTAGGTATGGTAGACAGGGAGGAACCTCAAAAGGCCTGTCTGATCAAAGTCTTCTCTATCTCCCATTGTTTCTGGGTGGCTCAGCGAACATTGGTTTACCAAACATTTACTCTTTCCATTTTCCTATGAATTGTTTCCCTTCCCTTTATAGCCCTAAAACCCTACCTCCCCCCTCTTAGTTCAGAATGACATATATACCTCATTTTGCTAATTGTGTCATGTCAATTTGGTTCTCAGACCATCCAGAAGAACCATGAAGGGTTCTTGTTGTCCTCCCCAACCAACAGAAGTTTTAATCTTTGTTGAGAAAGGCAACGATCACTGCTTTTCTCTACCCTTTTTTTAAAGATACAAAATTTCTACTGTACATAAAATTTTAGAAGTGGGTAAGAAGACAGAGTGCAAATGTGCTCAATTAATTCATGTCCGTGTGGGCAGGTGGAAAACAAGTAGACCAAAGGAACTGCTGGAATGTATTAGGAAACACATATGGGAGCTGGGAGAAGAGAACAGGGAGGGGAAAACTGGGCAGGAGTAATTGCTGAATCTGGAGCTCTAGATAGAGGCAGGGCAGGAGAACAGAAATGTCCACACTCATTGGCACCCAGGGGGAATACCTTATCTAAGACTTATCCTTAATCAGAATAGCTAAAACCACAATCCACCACCAAGTTAAGAAACCACAAATAACAAGTAACAGCACAATACAACTGGGAGACAGGAGAACTGAGCAAGCATGTAGTTTATTGTGGCACTATTTGTCTACACTGTGCAACAGTCATCACATTCCTGGAGGGATACCTTTTACGGAGAGAGGGCTGGTTTAACAGAACAATACCTGTTCTTTTCTGAGTTTTAGGTTTTTTCTTTGCACTGTGCCTCAGAGGAGTCTCTTTGCCTAAGCTTCTTATATGAATGGGATTTTTTCTATAATATTTTTATGGAAAAACTTTGACATATAGAAAATTCAATTTTTATATAGTTTGTCTTATAGTTTAATGTATTGTCTTGATAGTTTAATGATTTGTAAATTCATTTTCCATGATTTTCTTCAGGATTATTATCAGAGCTTATATCCTGAAATGCCAATTGAGTAAAATGAGCCTTAACAGTTCATAAAAACTCATAATAAAGCGGAGCTTAGAATTACAGTATCTTAATTTGGAAGACAGTTGACATAATATTTATTTTTCTAGTAGTCTCACTAAAGTGGCCAGAGAACATGAGGACAGACATCTACTAATACCCACTCCTCAGTGGTAGCACTAGAGTGCGCTGTCATTTACAAATCACATACATGAGGCCTGCCTTGCTCCTCCACATTGTCACTTAGTTTTAAAATAAAAGGTGTGTACTTGGTCACATGACTATTTTAAGGTTAAAGCTTTGAGTCGGTGTCCTTTGTGTTAACAGGAGAATGAATTCAGCTCTGTTAAATGCTGCCAGATGGATGGCCAGTTAGTTGCTGATTTGAGGATTTTTTTAAGTTTCTGTGTTTCAACCCAGGGAAAAAAAATATCTGCTCTCACAAAATCTCCACAAAGCCACTGCTTTTTGTCACACATTCCATTTGGTGATAGCCTCTGGATACATTAAGATGCATCATTGCAGCTTTAGCTCCAGAGTTTATCATATGTATCAGTTGCAGCAGAGGGATGTATTCAGTTTTTCACACTATTTGAACAAGTTTTGAATATTAAAGAACAGACACAAAGAAAGACCATGCTACCGGAACTGCTGACAGGGCTTTGGGTCCAGTTAATTGCTGTAAACAGAACGGTTTCTAATGCTCTTTTTAGTTATGTTTGTGGCTGCCAGCAGGGCTCAATGGGGCCTTTATAAATTCCCTCTTTATCTCTGACTCCAGTTGATTGACATGTGAACCATGCTGGTGGTGTTTGAAGAAGTACACTGGATTTCTCTAAAGCTATGAATATTTCCTGAATCTTATGCAACCAAATCTAAATACTACAATTTCAGCTATGATTCTTTAAGGCCTGGAAATCATTGGGCTGAAAGCCAGTCAGATATTTTCATATTGAGTTCATTACTTAAGTCATTGAAAATGCATTCAACGGGTAGAAGTTTGGTGGTAGGGAATGCTTATTGCAACATTTACGAACACACCTTTTAACTACTTCTTTACTTTTTGCTTGTTAAAACATAAAATGATGTTTCTATTTTGATTGGCATTCTGATTTTTAGTTAGTAATGTTAAAAATATCCACATAATACATTTTAAGTGTGTTTTTTAATTGATTATAGTATTTAAACTGTAAGTAAGCTGGTTACTACTGATTTTGAGGAGATACTATCATTGTGATTTTTCCATTGAGATGACATTAACACTTGCATTTGAAAATAGTAAATGATCTCCTGTTGCTCTCGTGGTCTTGCTCCTTCTTTCTCTTTGTTTTTGTTGTTGTTCTGTTTTGTTTTGTTTTTTTTTTTTCTCTTTTGTCCTTTACCTCTGTGGTAGCTAATTCTAATTTAAAAAGGAAGAAATTTTATCCATGGATAGTTTTGTGAAATATTGGAATCATAACTACTTATAGGAATAGAACTAAAACAAACTGTATTATGCATTTTGACCCGAAATTATCTGTTTAAACAGAGTAGAAATCTCTTATGTGAGAGATAGTAATTAAGACCTTTTTCCCCTGTTATACAAATCCTTTTAAAATCTTTCAAAAGAACACGGTGACAGGGTGTAATCCAATGTGGATTGCAAAGGAAAAAGAAAAAATAAGTTAGATGTGTGATACCAAAGACTTTATGCTGCAGATTGCACAATTCTGTAGCATATCTTCTTTTTGAAAAGCAACTTCAGAATGCTTCTTAAATGCAGCTGTACCTTTATTTTTTTCCCCATTCCTTTGCAGAAGTGTACTTTTTTTTTCCATCTGTGGCATTTAATTTTTTTATAAACTGATTTAACATGAAGTGGTATTAGGTGTTGGAACAAATGTGGTCAACAAAGTTGATGAGTAGTTCTCTCCATCAAAAATCAGCATTTTCTCTTCTGAAAATAACATAGCTGTGTGAGAGATCTCACTTCTTGGTAAGGGGATAGTTTACTTCCTTATAAACAGCACTTTATATTTTCTACATATTATTTGGGGATCTAGGGTTCATTTTGGGTTTTCCTTCTGTCTTTGAGCTGAACAGAAAGTATCAATTCTCAGAACTCAAACTACCTGTCTATATGAAATTAACTTGAAAGTGTAAGACACAAAGCACAATGTGAATCATCACCTTCTTTAAGGATACAAAGTTTTTCCTTGCTCACTACATGAATTTAGGATTTTCTGATAATCTCAAGGTCTCAGATTCATCATATGTAAAATAAGGAGTTTAGAGACTTAATTGGCTTTGTAGTCTAGAACTATGTGTTTGTTTTCCAGTAAAGATGTGATGTGTTATCTTTCTAAATGATATCATTATTTCCATGCATACATAGAATTTTGGATAATAATGTATGCTTATTTACCCTCCTGTTCTAATAGAATGACAAGGGTGTTTTACGGTGTTATTTTATAAAACTATTAATTTTAAGAGCATTCACAACACAGTGAGTGTCCAGTTAACTATAAGACAGTGAAAGAAAAAGTAATGCATGCTAAAACATTAAGGTTCTAGTCATGCTTTGGCAAAACCAGTGATTTAAAGTCAGACTAAATATTGATATGAATACATTAATAGTAGGGGATCTTAACATGCCACTCTCAGTAATAGATCATCCAAGCGGAAAATCAATAACCAGGATTGAATGACACATTGGACCAGATGGACCTCATAGATACATACAGAACAGTCCACTCTAAAACAACAGAATACTCATTCTTCTCGAGCACACATGGAACTTTCTCCAGAATAGACCACATACTCAAAACATCACAAATCAGGGCTCAACCCATATCAAAAGACTGAGATTATTCCCTGTGTATTCTCAGACCACAATGCTTTGAAACTGGAACTCAACCACAAGAAAAAGTTTGGAAGCTAAAGACCACCCTACTTAAGAATGTTTGGTTAGACCGGGAAATCAAAAGAACTTAAACAATTCATGCCGCCAATGAGAATGAAGACACCTTGATCCAAACCTGTGGGATATGGCAAAGGTGGTCCTAAGGGGGAAATACAAAGCCATCCAAGCCTCCCTCAAAAAAATTGAAAAATCCAGAATACACAAGCTCTCTTTACACCTTAAAGAACTGGAGAATCAACAACAAATTAAGCCAACGCCACACATAAGAAGGGAAGTAAAAAACATTAGAGCAGAGATCAATAAGACAGAAACTAGAGATATAGTAGAACGCATCAAAGAAACTAGAAGCTGGTTTTTTGAAAGAATCAGTAAGATCGATAAATCATTGGCCAACCTAATCCAAAAGAAAAGAGAGAGGACCCAAATTAATAAAATTATGAATGAAAAGGGAGAGATCACGACTAACACCAAGGAAACAGAAACAGTCATCAGAAATGATTATCAACAGTTACATGCCAATAAGTTAAGCCACCTAGATGAAATGGATGCATTCCTGGAAACCTATAAACTGCCAAAACCGAATCAGGAATAAATTGACAACCTGAAGAGACCAATATCTAGTAATGAGATTGAAGCAGAGATCAAAAACCTCCCAAAAAACAAGATCCCAGGACCTGACAGATTCCCTGGAGAGTTCCACCAAACATTCAAAGAAAAAATAATACCTATTCTCCTAAGCTGTTTCAAAAAATAGAAACAGAAGGAAGACTTCAAGAGTCTTTTTATGAAGCCAGGATTACCCTGATTCCCAAACCAGGCAAAGACCTCCACCAAAAAGGGGAATTTCAGACCAATATTCCTGATGAATATGGATGCCAAGATTCTCAACAAAATCCTAGCTAAGAGGATCTAGCAGTACATTAAAAAGATTATCTACCATTACCAGGTGGGATTTATCCATGAGATGCAAGGGTGGTTCAACATATACAAATCAATCACTGATAGAAAAAATCAATAAGGAAAGAGAGAAGAACCACTTGGTCCTCTCAACTGATGCAGAAAAAGCATTTGGCAAGATACAGCATCCTTCCCTGATTAAAATGATTGAAAGTAAAGGGATAGAAGGAACATTCCTCAACTTCATAAAATCAATCTATGCAAAAACCACAGTGAATATCTTCCTCAATCTCAAAGGTGACAGCCTTCCCTTTGAGATCAGGAGCAAGACAAGTATGCCCATTCCCACTAATGTTTTTTAACATAGTACTAAAAGTCCTAGCAACAGCAATCAAACAACAAAAAGAAATAAAGGTATTCAGATTGGCAATGAAGAAGTCAAACTCTCTCTCTCTTCACAGATGACATGATACTTTATATGAAAAACCCAAATACTCCACCCCCAAACTACTGGAACTCATACAGCATTTCAGTAATGTCACAGGATACAAAATCAATGTACAGCAATTGGTCGCTTTCTTATACACTAACAATAAAATATAGAAGGGGAAATTAGAGAATCAATTCCATTTACTATAGCACCAAGAACCATAAGATAACTGGGAATAAAGCTAACCAAAGAGGTAAATGATCTGTACTCAAGGAACTACAGAGCACTCATGAAAGAAATTGAAGAAGACACAAAAAAAATGGAATAGGATTCCATGCTCATGGATCGGAAGAATAAACATTGTTAAAATGTCTATACTGCCTAGAGCAATATATACTTTCAGTGCCACCCTCATCAAAATTCCACCGGCATTTTTCAAAGAGCTAGAATAAACAATCCTAAAATTTGTATGGAACCAGAAGAGACCCTGAACTGCTAAGGAAATGTTGAAAAAGGAAAAAAAAACTGGGATCATCACGTTGCCTGATTTCAAGCTTTACTACAAAGCTGTGGCAGCATGGTACTGGCACAAAAACAGACACATAGACCAGTGGAACAGAATAGAGAGCCCAGATATGACCCTCAACTCTATGATCAAATAATTTTTGACAAAGAGGAAAAAATATGCAGTGGAAAAAACACAGTCTCTTCAGCGGTGCTGGGAAAATTGGGCAGCTATGTGTAGAAGAATGAAACTCGACCATTCATTTACACCATACATAAAGATAAACTCGAAACGGATAAAAGACCTCAACGTGAGGCAGCAATCTATCAAAATCCTAGAGCAGAACATAGGCAGTAACCTCTTCAACATCTGCCACAACAACTTCTTTTCAAGATACGTTCTCCAGAAGCAAAGGAAACAAAAGCAAAAATGAACTTTTGGGACTTCATCTAGATCAAAAGCTCTGCACAGCAAAGGAAACAGTCAACAAAATGAAGAGGCAACCCACAGAATGGGAGAAGATATTCACAAATGACACTACAGATAAAGGGCTGATATCTAAGATCTATAAACAACTCCTCAAACTCAACACACACAAAACAGATAATCACGTCAAAAAATGGGCAGAAGACATAAACAGACACTTCTCCAAAGAGACATACAAATGGCTAACAGACATATGAAAAAATATTCATCATCATTAGCCATCAGGGAGATTCAAATCAAAACCACATTGAGATACCACCTTACACCAGTTAGAATGGCCAAAATCAACAAGACAGTAAACAACAAGTATTGGAGAGGATATGGAGAAAGGGAAACCCTCTTACACCATTGGTGGAAATGCAAGTTGGTGCAGCCACTTTTGAAAACAGTGTGGAGATTCCTAAAAAGAATTATAAGTAGAGCTACCCTATGACCCTGCAATTGCACTACTGGGTATTTACCCTAAAGATACAGATGTAGTGAATAGAAGGACCATCTGTACTCCAATGTTCATAGCAGCAATGGCCACAGTCACCAAACTGGAAAGAACTAAGATGCCCTTCAACAGACAAATGGAAAAAGAAGATATGGTCCATGTATACAATGGGGTATTATGCCTCCATCAGAAAGGATGAATACCCAGCCTTTGTATCAACATGGATAGGACTGGAAGAGATTATGCTGAGTAAAATAAGTCAAGCAGAAAGAGTCAATTATCATAAGGTTTCACTTACTCTTATGGAGCATAAGGAATAACATGGAGGACACTGGGAAATGGAGAGGAGAAGTGAGTTGGGGAAAATCAGAGGGGAAGACAAACCATGAGAGACTGTAGACTCTGAGAAACAAACTGAGGGTTTTGGAGGGGAGGTGGATGGGGGTTGGGTGAGCCTGGTAGTAGTTATTAAGGAGGGCACGTATTGCAGGGAGCACTAGGTGTGGTGTATAAACAATTAATTTTGAAACACTGAAAAAAAGTAAAATAAAAAATAAAGTCAGACTAAATGACACTTGAGCTATAGCTCAATGAAGCTCTCTAACCAAAAAAAATTATGTGGTAGCTACATCCTGGTGTTAGAGACAGAATATCAGAGAATTAGCCATTTCAGAAAAAAGGAAAGGAATACAGTTCTGCAACAGAGAAACTTTCTTTACAAGTGGCCTATATATCCAACTGTTAGGTTATATACCTTAAACTTACATACAAACTTTGGAAAAGGCAATTGATTAAAAAAAAAAGAGAGAGAGAGAGAGAGAGAGAGAGAAGGAGAAAGAATAGATAATATTCTTTCTTACAGCCTTTTTAAGAACCTCTAAGGAGGGTATTCTTGACCATATGATGAATGTAAGCAAAGAGACAAAGACCAAATGATGCTTTCCTATTATGTTATTTTTTTTTTAAGATTTCATTTATTCATTTGACAGACAGAGATCACAAGTAGGCAGAGAGGCAGACACAGAGAGAGGAGGAAGCAGACTCCCTGCTGAGCAGGGTTAATGCTGGGTTTGATCCCAGGACTCTGAGATCATGACCTGAGCTGAAGGCAGAGGCTTAACCCACTGAGGCACCCAGGCGCCCCTATCATTTTATGGTTTTGTCCAAGCTTTATTTCACTTTCTCTGTCAAGCTTATAGTTTCAGTCAGCTGAAGCAGAGAGGGGGAAAAGGCCAAGAATGGGGACTTTTAAATAATAAGAATTCAGCTTTAAATATAATGAGATGTTTTAAGCTGTACTTATTTTCCAGTGGAATTAACTGAAAGCAAATCAACTGGATGCCTTCTAAGTTTTAGCAAAAAATTTCCTATGTGGGAATCTATAATATTGGCCAAAGGCCAAAGAATAGTTGTGAAAATGCAGCCTATACTCTGACCCCCCCAAAATTTAAGCCAGTAGGAAGCTTTTGGGTGGAAGCTTTTATTATAGTGTATTGCTTTCAGTTCACATCATAAAAATAAGCCAAGAAGTAAACGAAGTAGAAATTCCATGTACATAGGGTGATTTATATATATATTATGGATAATTATTGAACAATATTTGAAATGATTTAGAAATGAACATTGGGAAAAAATAAAGTTTTTCTTTGTTTTCTCATACACACAAAAATATCTCAGATGAATGAAAGATCTTCACAGAAGACTACAAAACACAGACATAAAGATATATATATATATATAGCTATAGATTTATATATATATAAATTTTATATATAGAAGATTTATATATATATAAATCTATAGCTATATACATTTATAGGTAAGGATATAAATGTATTATAGATATCTGAATAATATTTTTGACCTTGATAAGCAAAAAGACAAGTCATTAAGAAACCATTAAAGCAAACCAATAAAGCAAAGATTGAGGGATTTGGCCATATGAAAATTTAATAAGTTTTGGGTGGCAAAAACAATATGGACATTCTAAAAAATATGACATTATGAAAAATAAGAAAGAAGACTAGAAACATTTATTTGCAATATATATCACAGTTTATAAGTTAGAACATAATTATATAAATAGTTCTTTCAAAGCAGTAATTAAGGAATCACCCCCAAAGCAACACAGGGGCCAAGTTTCTGAACTGTCATTAACTATAGACATGAGTTGGTTAACATAAGTGAAACAAATGAGCCATAAGATAAATGAACACATTAAAGGTATTAAATATCTTAAATAATCTGTACAATTTGAATTAAAAAGATTTTGTGGAATACCATTAAGATAAGTTAAATTAAAAATATATAAATTGATAATTGGCATGATTATGGGAAAGCACTCATTCTGTGCTCAACTATTGGAAGCTTAAACTGGAATAACTCTTCAGATGATTTGATGAACAAATAAAAAATGCATACCATTTAATCTGCCAGTTACATTTTTTCTATTTATCATAAATACTGGCACCAGAATACAAAATTATGTGTTCAAGGACATCCATTGCTACATTTTATATAATACAGAAAATTTGGAACAGAGTAATGTCCATTATTAGGGAATATTTTAGACAATATTCTGCTTACTTAAAGGAAAATGGTAGGCCTGTTTTTCAAACATGGAAAGATTTCCAAAATATACTTTCATTTATGTAAAATCAGTGTGCAAAGAAATACATAAATATGTGGCACACAGAATGAAGATACCTTGTGAAATTGAATAGTGCTCTCTTAGATGTGTCATGCTATTGGTTAGGGAGCTTGTGGGTGCACCTTAACTTTGGAATCTCTAAATGTTGATACTATTTGAGCATTTTATAACGATTATAATATTTTCATAAATAGTAAAAAAAAACCAAACACCTCCTTCTTTTGTGGATTTTGCTATCGTGGACTATTACATAGTTTGAGTTTTAATATGCACCAGCAGGAGTTATGAGGGATATTTATTTAATGTTTCTATAAATAACCCTAAAACCATAAATTCACATATGATCTATTTAGCTGCCTGAGGCAAAGTCTTTATCTCTTCATTATGTTCCTTACAATAAAATGACTCCGCATGTATGCATTCTGAGGAGCTAAAACTTTGAAAGAACCAAAGATTTCTTAAACTGTGGAACAAATTGCATGATTATATTCCATGAATAACAAAACACTGCAGAATAAAATGAATAATGCCTGCAGAATAGCACAAATAATGTCTACAGAATAATACAAATAACAAAAAGCTCCATTACTGGAATAGCCAACAGAATATGATACTCTACTTCTATCTTCATAAAATTGGCTATATGATTAGAAATAAATATTTAACCTTGTCATATCTCAATTTTCAATCCTCAAATAAAAGGATAGACTAGACAACACCTACATTTAATATCAGCCTGTGTTTTATATTTGTTAAATTTTGTTTTCTAAAAGCCCAATTAGAAACTTAGTAGTTTCCCCAAAATTGCAGTAACATTTCTTTCATGTATAGTGCAAAAAAGAAAAAAAAATCTAGCAAGAGATTAATATGTAGAAGAGAGTATAAATACATAGAAGTGCAAAGGCTGAATCAAAGGGTAAGCATATTTTAAATGTAAATTTTAGTGCCAAATTGTCCTCAAAAATAATGTGTCAAACTGTAGTAGCTTCAACATTATATGATAATATCAAATACTTAAGATTATACATATACATATATTCACAAAGAAAAATAATTTCTTTGCTACTGTAAAATACTTCCTTAAGCCATTTAGAACATATTCTTTAAGGTAGTATAAGTTAAAGTTTTTTCTTTTTTTCCCAAAAAATTCCCTTATGGTACATGTAGTGTGTTGGATGTTCTATCTTTCCCTCATTTATGTCAAATAACATTGCCTACTAATTCTTACAGCTAATGGATCTGTATTCAGTTTCTATAAATGAAAAAAACAAGGCATCATTGTCTTGGGCAAAAATAAGTATTTATAATTTGAGTCAGTTTATACTTTTAGTTTCAGGATGGATAATGTCATTTACATTGTATAGTGGAGCTAACTTAATCCATATAACTGCACTGAAATATCAACTGTTGGCTTTATTTCACTGAAAATTTTACTACCATGCTTTCTCATTGGAGGGAAGTTATTATAGATACAACTACAACTACAGTTCTATGCATTTTAATGGACAGCAAAAATTTAAACGGTAATCTTAATTATATACTAAGAGATTTTTTAAGTTATGTATTAAGTTTGGGAAATACTTTATAATTTACTCCCCATTGTCCTTAGGTTAAATATTAGGGGGGAATTGAGTCACTTATTTAACCTTGCCCATCAGGAGTTTTTCCAAGTAGATTCAACTAGCCATCTTTAATATCATACTGTTTTCCATATAGTATAGTTTAGAATTAAAAAGTAAGTATCTTTATCATCTTTTGTTTTAAGTACTAACTCAAGGAGCCTATTGTGAAAACAAAGAGTGTTAACAGTTTTCCTGCTGAAACCTCATATAACCTTCATGACAAATAATTATTCAACCATATCATCCAATTTATAACCTGATAGGAACAAAAGGGCATTCATTCTTACCTGTTAGGGTGAAAGAAATCTTTCTGAATGATTTCCAATATTATCTCGCTCAGACAAAGAAATGAGTTTTGATATGTGGTTTTCACTCTATTTGTTTAGATACAGTCATTTAGAATCATAATCATATCATCAGGAAGATTCAAGTGCTAACTATATGAGTAATAGTATAGAGAGAATATTAATAACTCAAGAGTTGTATTGCTTAGATTTGAACATGGAATATACTGATTGAGGTAAATGACTTTGGGGAAATTGCTTAAATTTTATGGGCCTCAGTTACCTGATCTAAATAATCAGGAAATTTAAAAAATCAAGAAATAATATAAGTACACTTACAAGTTTTTGTGTGTAGATTGAGTGAGTTAATATATGCAAATTCTTTTGGAGAGTTTCTGACACATAATAAATGTTCAACAGAAAAAGTCACTTATTATCTTTTTGTACTAGCAGTTTTTATTTCCTTTTTATTTATCTTCTTTTGTACTAGCAGTTTTTATTTCCTTCTTTTAAAGCCAATATCATTGTTTACTTTATTCTATCTTTATATATTGTTTGTTAAAGGACTGTATTTTCTTTTTCTACCTAATAATGTGGTGTTTCTTCTGTTTGTATTAAATCAGCTTTATTTTTTAGAGCAGTTTTATGTTTACAGCAAAATTGTGTGGAAGGGACAGAAATTTCCCATATACTCCCTCCCCCAGCTCATGCATAGGCTCCCACATTATCCATATCCCTCACCAGAGTGCTGTATTTGTTAAACCTGATGAACCTATACTGACACATCTTAATCACCCAAAGTCCATAGTTTACATAAGGGTTCACTCTTGGTGTTGCAATTCTGTGGGTTTAGACTAATGTACAAGTATGTATCCACTTTTAGTATTATACATAGTAGTTCACAGCCCCCCAAATTCTCTGTGCTTTACCTCTTTATCTCTCCCTCCCCCTTAAACTCTAGCAACCATGAGCTTTTTACTGTCCTGTAGATTTTTTTTTTTTTAATTTTCAGAATGTCACATAGTTAGAAGAATCATACAGTATGTAACTTTTTCAGATTGGTTTCTTTCACTTACTAATATGAATTTAAGTTTTCTCTATGCCTTTTAATGGCTTTATAGCACATTTCTTTTTTTAAAAGATTTTTATTCATTTGAGAGAGAGAAAGCCCCCAAGCACAAGTTGGGGGAAGGGGCAGAGGGATAGAGAAGCAGATTCCTGCTGAACAGGGAGCCCAGGGCAGAGCTGGATCCCAGAACCCTGGGATCATGACCTGCATGGAAGGCAGACACTTAACTGACTAAGCCATGCAGGCACCCCACAGCACATTTCTTTTTAATCCTAGAGAGAATATTCCATCACCTGAATATACTACAGTTTAACCATTCTTATCAAAGGCTGTTTCCAAGTTTGGACAATTATGAATAAAGCTGCTATAAACATACATGTGCAGGTTTTCTGTGGACATAAGTTTTCAGCTCTTTTGGGTAAACAGCAAGGAGTGAAATTGCTGGATCGTATGGAAGACCATGTTTGGTTTTCCAAGACAGTATTCCCACCAACAATAAGTGAGAATCCTTATTGCTTCACATCTCCACCAGCAGTTGATTATCAGTGTTCTGGGTTTTCGTCATTCTAATAGATACTATTTCTTTTCTGACTTTGGGGATGTTTTCCCCTCAGGAGATAGATTCATTTTAAATATTTGATTATGCACTCTGTGTCTTATTTTAACTAATATGAATATGGAATAGAAAACATAATCTTGGAAAGTATCCCTATGGAAATCCTAGAATTATGAAATTGGGCATTTTATCTCTTTTCTCTCATATCCTTTATATTTGAGGGGGAAAAAAAGGCTATTTGCTTATTCTCTAAACCATGACTCCTAGAAAAAAAGCAGGTGTATATATCTAATTTATTACTTATATTTAATTTAATATCTAAATATATTTTGCACTTCTGTAAACGCACACATATATGTGTGCAATTAAGTAATACATATTTATATATATGTAAATATGTGTATGTCTGTATGTTTGTATACCTTTGTTGCATATACTATTGCCTATATTACCTTGATTCTCTGTGGTTTATTGTCTTTTAGACTAGCTCTCTCTCACTGCTTCATTTAATATTTTACCCCTGTCTAAACTTATTGCAGAATGTATTTTTCTTGGTGATTCAGTATGTTAAATCATACAATCATACATATGACCACTTATTTTTTGTCATTTCTTAGAAATATATTTTTTTCTCCAAGTCAGCCACCCATTCTTAAGTGACTATGTACTTTTTCATCAATAAAAGTGACGATTTTTAATTCCAATCATTAGTCTTCAATTCTTATCCCTCTAGTTTTAATAGTTTACTGCCACAGTTTCTTTACTTATTCATGGAGTAATAAATTATCATAATCTCCACACCCTTTGACTCATATTTGATTAAAACTGTAGCTGAAATCAGAAGCCATATATTTCATTGGCACTTAATGAAAAATGATAAGAAAAGAAGCAATTATTTATTTTTATTTGAGCATTCCTGTATGTGTATGCTTTTTTCCCCCCCACTAGATAACGAGTTCCTGGACAACACGTACCTTATCAAATTCATTGTTATGCCTCATACATAGTAGGTGCTCTATAAATGTTTTTGTGTTGAAATTGCATACATTGTTTCCTTAAGAAAAAAATGAAGGGATTTGAAACAAATGCAATGTTTAAAAATTCGTCTCCTTGAAGATGATTCATGGACTTCCTAATCAACATCACCACTCGTAATTTTGATATTTTAAAATTAATGTATCTGGAAATAAGTTTTATTTGCTAAGCTCCACCTCCAAAACATGATCTTTTTTCATTCTTTCTCACTTTTGCAAATGAGATCTTTATTCTTTATATATCTTTGCTCAAAGATAGTGAAATTATCCTTAACTCTCATCTTTCACACACTACATCTGACACATCAGTGAACCCTGTCAACACTTCCTTTCAGTATATCCACAAACAGATTATCTCAGACCATTTATACTACTACCACTCTAGCCACACAATCCTTCTCTTTCTCCAGAACTACTACAAGAACCTTATATTTGGTCTTCACATTTCAGCAACATTCCTCTACAAACTATAGGAACTGTCTAGCACAATCCATTTTAAAACTTAAGATTTCTCCTTATGCTAAGATTTAGTGAGCTGAGAAAGTATGTTCCTCCTACCTAATAATGATAAGTAATATGCATAAATTATAAAATGATCACTTTTTTGAGCCCAACAGAGAACTGAGATCATAAAACAACTAGTAGTCAAATATTTGAAGACTGAAAAAGAGGCACAAGAAATGAAGATAGGGACAGCACAGGAAGAAGTGGCTGCTGAAAAAGTGAGAAAAAAATAAATTTCATTTAATGAATTACTGAAGAACTCCAACTATAGACACAAGAAGGACTCTCACTTACTCATGGGCGATTTTTTGTTTTTTTTTTTTTTTAATGGATAGAGGACAGGGAGAGAGAGCCTTTCTCAGTAATATAAGAATGGTAGGTATCAGATATCACTGCAGAAAAGGCAGAAATTCCTGTCCCTTTGTGTATTTCTTTTGGATAGAGAAAATCCTTTAAGCTCTGGAAGAAGAGCTGCAAATCCTACCAACCAGCAGGGGGATAAGGATAGGCTATTTGTTTCTGAGGAAAGCATAGGCTTTAAAAAAAAAAAAAAATCGAAAAAAACCCAAAACACATTTCAGTCCTTTAAGATAATCAGAAAGTAATACTGGACCTAATAGCATTAGAACCTTCTACTTCTAGCCAGGAGCATGAAACTCCCTCCCATGCAAGACCTGCCTGGATACAAGGCAGAATTTGTTTGCCACAGAGAAGAGAAGAAGGAATAATGACAAAAACCTAACCTGAGGCCTGGGAGCTCATGGCTTACTTAAAGCTGAGGCTAGTCCAGAGTAATAGAGATCACCTCCTGCTTTCTACCTGGACATAAGCAAATACCAAGTAGCAACCAATAGCACTTACTCAATGAGGGAGGGGTATGTCAGGAACCTGGAGAGTAACCGTCTCTGAGTTTCAGGCCCAGAAGGGATACTAAAAGCTGAATGGTTAGCTAGAAGAAAGCCCTGCAACATCTCATTTCTTTCTTCTTCTTTTTTAAGATTTTATTTATTTATTTGACAGAGAGATCACAAGTAAGCAGAGAGGCAGGCAGAGAGAGAGGGGGAAGCAGGCTCCCTGCTGAGCAGAGAGCCCGATGTGGGGCTCAATCCCAGGACCCTAGAATCATGACCTGAGCTGAAGGCAGAGGCTTAACCCACTGAGCCACCCAGGTGCCCCAACATCTCAGTTCTTATCGTAAGAAGAAAATATTAGACAAATTTGAATATTGTTGTACAAATTAGGTTAACTATAGGAAAAACAAAATTCAGATGCAACTCATCCCCTGATTAGAATAACTCAACTACTATACTAAAAACATGACAGGAGAGACATGCCCATTTCTGGATGTAACTCTTTTCCTCAGTCTCTGTTGTTCTATATGTGATGTCTAGCATTTATTCGAAAATAAGGAAATACACATGATAGGAAGAAAAAGATGCTTTAATTTATAAACAAAACAACCAAAATACACAAATTCAAATGTCTCATGTTGGAACTGTCACACTATGACATTTATTATGATTAAAATGCTCAGAAAAACAGTGGTAAAGGTGTACAACATGCTTGAAAAGATTGGGAATTTCAGTAAATGATGGAAAATATGAGTTAGATGAAATGCCAGAAATAACTTTTTAAGTGGTATCCAAGAATTCCTCAGTGGACTCATCTGTAAACTCAACAAAGCTGAAGAATCAGCAAATTTTAAAAATAGATCCATAGAAATTACATAAACTGCATCACACAAAAAGAAGTGGGGAAAAAACAGAGCATTTAAAAGTTTTAGGGCAATATGAAATGGTTTAACATTGTGCAGTTGGAGTCCCAGAAAAGTACAGAGGAGAAGCAAAATAATTATATGAGGAGATAATTGCCAAGAAATTTCATCAAATAATAAAAGACCTCAAACCATATATCCAGGAATATCAGCTTACTTCAAGCATGATAAATATCAAATAAAGCCTACATAGACACATCGTGTTTAAACTATTGTGAATTAAAAACACAGGAAGTTTTTGAAGGAGGCCAGAGAGACATCTGTAGAGGGACAATAATAATGATTATATCACACTTGTTGTCAGAAGTTCTGAAAGGCAGAAAACAATGGTGTAAGAGCTTTAAAGTACTGGGAATAAAAAGGAAACAAATAAAGCCCTGTCAATGCAGACTTTTATGCATAGTAAAAATATTCATAGAAAGTGAATGGGAACTTGTTTAAACAAACAAAAGTTTAGAGGAATTACTTCCAGCAGACCTGTGCTACAAGAAATGACAAAGATCTTCTTAAGACAAGGAATGTGTTAACAGAAAGAAACTTGTCTCTGTACAAAGAAATGAAGACCTATGGCAATGGAAAAAATAGGAGTAAATATATGAAATGTTTCTCTATTCATTTAAGTATTTTTAAAGGGTAATTTCTTCAACTTTCATGAGTCCAGTAGGAAGTCAGTAAAATTTTAAAATATTTGATTTGGATTAAAACTGAAACACTACAGATTCACATGTATGAGCTATGGATAAAGCTGTGTTTAGAGGGAAATTAATAGCACCAGATGTTTATACTAGCTAATATAAAAGTCTCAAACCAAAGAAACCTCTCTCTGTTCTCTATTCTCTTCTCTATTACCCTCCATTCTCATGCTAATGCCTGTCTGTGACCAAATCCAACTAAAAGTGGGTAAAAGAGCCTAATTTACAGTTGATAGAGATCATAGAGCTATTCCAGGTAAGCAGTGAACGTGACTTGGATTAGGGAAGTCAAGGTAGAAGTTGTAATACGTGGTTAAACTCTGAACATATTTGAAGGTCCAGCTGATTTGATTAAGCATTGAATGTGGATACAAGGAGAGCACAGAAATTAATAATGACTGTATGGTTTTATGCATTGAAACTTCATGAAAACTGGTACCAATTATAGAAATGGGGGAATCTGGGGAAGGAATTTGTGGTTAAAGGGGTGCATGTGGGAATCAGTTTTGTTTTGAACTTTTTTTTTTTTTTAAGATTTTATGTATTTGACAGAGATCACAAGTAGGCAGAGAGGCAGGCAGAGAGAGAGAGAGGAAGAAGCAGGCTCCCTGCTGAGCAGAGAGTCCTATGTGGGGCTCTATCCTAGCTAGCACCCTGAGGTCATGACCTGAGCTGAAGGCAGAGACATAACCCACTAAGTCACCCAGGTGCCCCCGTTTTGAACTTTTTAAGTTTACAAAGCCTGTTATACGTCCAACTCAGAATGATTAGTTCAGCAGTCAGAAATACTAAGTGGAAAATTCAGCTTCTCTGGTAAGGTGTACTCATACCAATAAATTGAGCTATGTGTAACAACTTTAATACATCTTTCACAACTTTAATACATCTTTCATCATGCCCATTCTCTTTCCAGTCCCACAAATGAGTCCACATTTTTTGTAATATAGTTGTTTCTTAATTTATTTGAGAACTTTAAGGTATAATATTTCCTTTGGCTCATCTTTGCATTTTATAGCTAGTGCATGTTGAATTCAAAAATCACTTTTTATGGGGCACCTGGGTGGCTCAGTTGTTAAGTGCCTGCCTTCGACTCAGGTCATGATCCCAGGGTCCTGGGATTGAGCCCCGCATCAGGGTCTCTGCTCAGCGGGGAGCCTGCTTCCTCCTCTCTCTCTCTGCCTGCCTCTCTGCCTGCTTGTGATCTCTGTCTGTCAAATAAATAAATAAAATCTTTTTTTAAAAAATCACTTTTTAAGCAGGAAAATAAGAGTACATAAAGTATTCTTTTTATAGTTTTTGGTTTTGTGTGTGGTTTGGCTTTTTTTTTTTTTTTTTTCCTTAAAGCTTCCTCAGGCAAAGGAGATTTAGAGAGGAGGATTTTTCTATAAGTTTTGGAGGTTTAAGATTGTTTGGACTCTCAGTTCTCAGGGATAGCACTGTTATTGTTAAGATCCTGATCTTCCACCATGTATATCATAGGTTTCTCAAAAAACACTTTGAAAGATTATGTGTTTAACTACTGTTGTATATCCCCAATTGTGTGAAATCAGTCGCTGAGTTTAATATTTAGTAAAGTTCTGTATACAAGTTTAAGCACTAAACCTTTGTGCTTAAAATCGTTGTGTTTTATTCCATACCTTGAGGCAAGAATTTCAAGTGTATGCTTGTCACTTTCTCACTTTCAATGTCACTATGAACAACCTCCATTTGTGTAATAGGAAGGATAATGATCAAGTTTCATAACAAAAGCCGAAATAGCAGTTCCTGAACAAGGCAGAATTATAATGTTCTCTCACAGTGCAGTTCAAATAGAAGTAGCCCAGGTTGCTATGAATATTTCTCAGTGCAGCTCTGACATCCTAAACCCATCGACTCCATATTGTGGCCTAAAATCGCTGCTCCACTCACCAAGCTTTTTTCTAGTCCGTGGACAGGTTGGCAGAAGAACTTGCCACTTTGCTTTAATGGCATGATCCGAATTTTCACAATTTGCTTAAATCCCATTGGCTGGACCTCCGGCACATGGTCATACCTAACTACAGCTAAGCAGACATGTATAGCCTTTGGTAGCCATAGACCAGAAAGATATTGCAATTCTTACTCTGAAAGAGTAAGAGCAAAATGGGAAAGGGGGAGCAAAAGTAGTCTATCTGTAATTGACATTATTAGTCTTCTTTAAATTGACCTATCTCCATACTGACCCATTATTCCTGGTCTTCATTCTCAGGGAGTCTGTTGGTGATTTCTTCAATATCTACTTCTGTAATACATCCCACGTAATGCTATCCCACACAGAATATATATACGAATCTTGCTGTATTTCACCCCATTTCTTTCTAGCAGTTAATTACAAATTCTCTCATAATTCACCTGCAGTCTTTTGCTTAACTCCCTCTTTCTTTAGTGTTTCCTCATCGAATAGATTTGTTCCTTTGTAAGCAACAAAACCCAGATCTAGTTAACTGAGGAAAAATAAAGTATGCTACTGAAACTACACTAAGTGTCTCATATCATCAAAGGAACAAGTTAAAATTTCGTACTATGCTCAGAAACATTTCAACGTTTCATACATTTCAGAAACTGAATTCATGAAACTTCCTCAGGGCTGCCAACAGACAACTCAGTTCCAACAGCCTTCAGTGCCTGGGCCTCAAGATTCAGATGGCTTCATAAGAAGATCTGATTGACCTTACTTTGGCCAAAATTTCACGCCTTGTTTCCTGGGATACAAGTCAAAGAAAAAAGAAGGGGAGGATTGGGATCTGGGATCTCATAAACACAGTTCCCTGAACGAAGGGATGATGAGTAACAAACACAAAAGATGGTAACCCCTCTTCCTTGGATGCTGCCCGTCATTCTTACCTTTCTGTCTGAATACTTTTATTGACCTTATTTGGAGATGTCCAAATCACCATTTTGTCCCTTAGCTTCTTGGTTAAGTATTTTATGCTCTTTGAGCATTAATTTTATTATTTTAAAAGTTAGAGTATTATTTTTGGTAAGTTCCTATATCTATTTACATTAAAAAATTCCTAAGATGCCAATTATGTTTTAAGACTTAAAAATATTAGTTTCTATATTTATTAATTTGATTAGTATTGCAGAATTAATTATTTAATTGCTAACCCTTGCATTTATGTTTATTTTTCATGTTAGCTAATGTATAAAATTGTAAATTCATTAAGAAATCACTTACTAAGTTTTTATCTTCTAAAAGGCTTACTTTAGAGCTTACCATTTATTTAGCATTGCATAAATACTCCTTCATTAACTTATAGTTGCGTCTACATTTTTCAACTGCCATAGTTTTACTAAATCTTCAAATTGAAAAGATAAGAAGATAGAAACTAAGTTTATGAAATAAATCTATATCTCTCCATATTTCAACTTTTATTGATCAGTCAAAGCTAGGCGGAGTTGGATAGTGAAAAGGGTTTTGAATTTTGATTGAGTGAGATTCAGTGGAAAAGGTTGCCTTGATTTATTAATGATTCCTGCCTTAGGTGCACATGAGGGTCTGTTGATATGAATGAATCCTTAACAAGAGCCTGGATGTTTCAAACTGCCCTGTGCAAAATGAAGCACGTCAGCAACTTGAAATGCAGATTCCGTTTTCTTAAGATCTGGGGTGGGACACAAGATGATGCATTTTTAACAACTTATCAACTGATATGGATGCTGCTAGTCCACAGGTTGTACTTTGAGTATGAAGGCCATAAATGTTTATTAATCAATTAGAACATTTCTCACTGAGTTTTTTTGACTTATGTAAATGAAAATTCATGCACGCATGCATACACAAATGTAACAAATATTTATTGACTCTTCACTGTTTATTGGGCAATTTTCTCAGTGCAGAAATACAGTGTAGAAATACAGAATAAAGTAAGTCCCCAATATCACAGGGGTGTGTGTGTGTGTGTTTAAGGGAAGGAGGAAATGGATCTGGAAGGAAGCAAAACAGCAGAAGTTAAACAAATACAATAATAATAAGTACCCAAACAAAGGGTATCTTGCCTTGGGGATATTTACTCGAAGCCCCTTTTTTCTGTTTAGCAGCTTAAATATCCAGTTGTTCTTAAGCAAATACAAGCTTAATCCATTCTGTAGCAAATAAAATAGGACGATTGAGTAAAAACTACTAGACATTGCCTGGATATTTCCATACCACTTAGCTTTAGTTCTTGGGCCTTCCATAAGTCATAATAAGACAATAAATGCCAGTGTCTGGTGCAGAACTTTATGCTCAATGACCAAATGAATCAGTTGTGCTAAAATCCTCACTAGTCCACAAAACAGTCTACTCTCCACTGAAGGGACAAGCTGGCAGATGCAGGTAATATTCAGTCCCCGCTTCTTATCCCTTTTAACCATTACAATGAAGATACCAGAAGTCCGTCACCCACAGAGCCACCATTCAAAATGGGAGAACCTCCGGAGAGGTGGGTGGTCAGTTGTAAGGGAGAGTTTAACTTTGGAAAACATCTAGATATAAATCATCACAAAGGATTGTTTAACAGTCCTGAAGAGATGGACTTGGGTGGAATTAATATTTAAGCTGGAATAACACTCCTTAGGAGCAAAGGAGATGCTGTTCATTGGTAAGTTTAGGTATGTTTCTTACTAAACAGGGTGGAAGCTCAAAAGAATATGAAGAAATGACAAGGGAAATGTTTTCAATTTTCTTTTGCACATTTGACTGTTGTGAGGGCAAATTAATGATCATGTTATATATGCTACAGAACTGGCTCTTTAGACCTTTCTTTTTTGGCCTTTGTGCTATTGTCGCTTAACTGGGCACTGATGCTGTGGTCTGGTGACAAAAAAAACAACAAAAACAAAAACACCATGACCCAACTAAGATCTTAAGGTCTTTCTAAGTCACTGCACAAAAAGAAATTCAATGAAATCATTGGAGGTGGCCACAGTCCTTGGAGGTAGTTTCAGTAGGAGAAACCAGCTCTAGTCGGAGCTCATCATCCCTTCCTCAACCAGTTTAAATCCTCACATCTCACCTAACAACAGAGGCACAAAAGAAACAATGATTTTTACCCACATGATCAACTAATGGGAAAAAATATATATTCTCAGGGAGCACAGTCTTATACCCAATTATAAAATTTTCTTATTAGAAATAAAGGTAGCTTGTAGCCTGAGGTAACTTGTCTTGGTTTACCTCACTATTCACAGCTGCAGCAAGGACAGAGATGGGTAGGTCTCATTATAAGTCCTCATGCTTAAAAGGTCTATCCTACCATTGTCTGTCCCAGAACAAAGTAAGAATGTTTCTGCAAAGTGAGTTTCAGTCTCCAAATTGGAAACTAGAAACTCTTTCAATACTAACATAATCAATTTTACAGCTGAAAATACAGTTAAAATTTAGACCTTGCTAGATACTGCTTCCATCCAGGGCCTGATTTCCCCTCCCTTCCTTTCTCCCTTTTTTCTAACTGCCCTCTGTCCTACTTTTGATCCCCCTCCCCATCTCCTTGATTGAATTCTTTCTCTCTCTCTCTCTCTTGCTTGTTTGCTTTCTTCTATGTACAGTTTAGTTTAAAAACTAAGAATTGTTTTAAAGACTTCGGGTATAAATAAAATAATGAATATAAAACTAATATTTTAAAGGATTATAAGTACACTGGCAATAAGGAAAATGAAAAGAAAAAAAAACCCTCCCTCTTTTTCTCTCTGCCTTATCTGCTCTTTTCTTATACAGCTCTGAAAGAAACTGTATTTTATACATTATTTATTTTGCTGGGAGGAATAGCATGTAAGAGTCCCTTTGGCACAGACTGTTTAGAAAAGGTGGTCAAGGCTAAACACTGTTCTACATAAAGTAGAATTCTTGACATGTTAAAAAAGGTAAGAATATATATTCTATTATTGATGTGAAATAGATTTTTTTATTTGAAGAAAGAAGGGAATTAGCCCTTAGGGCTTAAAAGAAGTGTTAAACTACAAAAGTCAAATGAATGTTTCTTCTAAAGTTTAAATAATTATCACTCATAAAAACAATCATAAAATGCCCAACATTTTATATCCTGTTATACTTCCTAAATGCTTTCCCATATGTTTTGATATAATTTTGTTCTCATAAATATCCTTGTGAAGGAGGGTGGGGAGTTATTAATTTTCTCTCTTATTCTCAGAGGCAGCCCCAAATCCTCACTGAGTAGATTAAATATGCATAACTTCATTCTTCATTCCCTGACTGATTCCAGAGTCAATATCTTAATATTGCTAAAAGAAGTTGCCTTCCTTAAACTAAGGCCTCTGTGATACAGAGAGAATATTTATAAGGTAATAAGTAAAGCATTTTTATGAAGGAGAGCCCAGGTATTATGAAGAAAACATATTTCACATTTATTATATAATTTTAATTATTGGAGAGGAAATGTTTCATCCAGGTACTCAGGAATTTGTCTATAAAAATAGTGATATATACTGTTATTAAAATGCATTTTCTTTGAAGGTAAATTTTTGTGTATTCTAAGATTTAACTCTTACTCATGAGTTAGGATTCTGAGTCTCTCATAGATTCAGTTTCCCTCACAATTTAAGAACTTGTAAAAGAGAACACCAAAGCTGGTATCAGAAGTTAAGATTTCATGTTATGCAGCAAGGCCTGGCATAGAAGTCAGGGTATCTAAGGAACATAAGTAACTTCACAAATTCAAGCTCAGAATGAGGAGAATGGTATTAGTTCTACAGAAGTCTAAGTCAGAGAATGTTAAAATATACCATGGAAAAATGAAGATAGTGACAAATATACATAAATGTATATTTCATATATCTATATGGATAAATCTCTAAATATCTACTCTATCATACATATATCTGGGACAGAGCTATCCAACAGAAATATTCTGAGAACCACAAGTCGAAGGCCTATATACAATTTAAATTTCCTAGTGACCACATTCAGAACTAAAAGAAACAATTTCAAAAATACATTTACACAGTGCAATGAGGTCAAAATATTATGATTTCAGTATATGTAATAAAGATGTAATGTGTGTAATACAAAAAGTTAAGATAATTTTACCTTACATTCTTGAGGATGAAGAATGAGGAAAAATGGGCCAATTTGTAGCATTATTTATCTGTATGTCCATGACAATCTTAATATGCCTTTTGAGCCTGGGAATGAAGACATGTTAATTCCATCAGCCTTGCACACCTTCTAAAAACAGGTGAACAGCCGTTTCCCTCATCTTTATTCCTCTGAGTAACTAAGAAACACCTGAAACATAAGTCAAGAAATAGAAATCAGTTTTAATAGCCACACAGTGTTCTTTTGCAAATTTTAATAAATATCAGGTTAAATGGGTTATTTGATAGAAGTTCTTGCATTACAAGGGCTGATAATCATCTTTGTGCACTTATCTTTCCCTGAATGTGTATCAAAATCTTTGGAAATGCAAGTAATGTGAAAAGAGGGATTTATATAGAAATACTAGTAAAGTTTGGACTAAGATGGACTAAGTTTTGCCATATTTTTATGTTCTCATTCAGCTACCTTTCCTCTTCAGTTATTTGAGGAAAAGACACACGTAGGAGATAGTAGTAGTACACAATGGACTGTGTAACCAGGCAACTTTGAACTGTAGACCTATTGAAATTTTCTAGTGAGAAAGACTTGACCATGTGGAAATACAGTTTTGCATATGCTAAAGAGAAATGTATAAAAATAAATCATACAGTCTCTTCCTAGGCTAAATAGCCCTTATGAGGGCCACAGATACGTCATTTCTTTGTGAGAAATAAACAGTTTTTATGTGCATGCATTGTTACATAAAAAAGGAATGAAACTTACCCCCAACAGAATCCCCAGGGCTCTACTAAAGCCTCATCATTGTCTTCTGGAGATAGCAAGTCTTTGGTTTAGCAAAGAAAGGGGGAACTTTCTGGATTATAACGTGGAGGATATCTAGTTAAAATATTTCATTTTCCCAAAGACAAAATTGTATGTATTCCATAATAGATAATAGAAGTAAGTTGTTAGTGAAGCAGTGATTTGGTCATTTTGTCATTCTGCAAAATTGAGGAACTGATTTTTCCAAATTACTTTGTTTTCGCAATAGAAAATGTCTGATTATAGCAAGACTGTTACTCATATGGACAGAGAGAATTCCAAGTTTAAGTTATGTACCATTTTTGGCAGTCCTTGACCCGCATTTATTTTGCCTTGTTCAAGTATGAGAAAACACAGACATTAGGTGGTGGTGGTGTATTAAAGTACTATAGAAATTAAGGAGCAGAGGAGATCGGTATCAAAAAAGACTTAGAACAAAGAGTTTTAAATGAGCCATTTCGATTTCCAGAAGAAAACTCTAGTATAATTGATAGACTCTCTTACTGCAAAGTGAGACCTGCTCCATAAAAGTTGTTTGGAAAGCCAGCCAGGGGAAAGGCTGAAATAGAAAGGAAGAAAGATAAACTACCAAGACAAAGGAATGTTGTGCAAATGGAGAATGATGAGACACGGGAGGTTTTATAGACACCAAAATGTTCACAGTGGCTATTTGTTCTTTGTGCAGTTACAGTGATTTCTTTAAAAGTTTGTTTTTGCTTTTATATATTTTCCAAAATCTCTGCAGTGTATTACAAAAACTTTATGAGCTAGAATATAAATAAGTGGTATGAAATAGAAAATTTTAAATACGGATGGAAAGAATTGAAGACAGTTATAAAGACATTATCCATTAATGAAACTCCAGAGCTAGATATTTTCACTTATTTCATGCAAACTTTTAGAGAACAGATTATTTTGAGGCACCTTGGTGCCTCAGTCAGTTAAGCATCTGCCTTCAGCTCAGGTCATGATCCCAGGGTCTTGGGATTGAGTCCTGCATTGGGCTCCCTGCTTAGCAGAGAGCCTTCTACTCTGCCTGCCACTCTGCCTACTTGTGCTCTCTCTCTATCTCTCTGTCAAATAAATAAATAAAATCTTTAAAAAACAAAAACAAAAAACTAGATTATTTCAGAATGCAGAAACTATTTAAAAATTATATAGCACAACCTAGGGCGTATTTTGAGCCATAATTATGCATATAAAAAGGATGCCTACAATAAAAGCTAGTGAAGAACAATTTTTATAAATCAATACGCACAAAATACTAAGTACAAGTTAAGAGAATTGAATAGCATTTCAGAATATCCATTATGGAAAACTAAATAGAATTTAATACATGGAGTAAAAATGTGTCTTAACATGAGAAACCCTTGTCTGTGTTACTCTAGATCCAAAATAGAAGCATAGCAAAAACAAAAAATAAATAACATTTTGCTTTATTAAAACTTATTAAATTTATTAAAATTTCTGAGTAACTATGACTTTCTGAGATATATGTATATCTCATTTGAATATCCTTATTGGCTCTTTGGCCTATCAATTTTAATAATCTTTTTTCTTTCTCATTGGATGGACTAGACCTTTTGGAATAATATAGCAACAATATAGACATTCCTTTTTTTTAATATTTCATTTATCCATTTGAGAGAGTAAGAGAGATAATGAGAGGGGAGAGGGTCAGAGGGAGAAGCAGACTCCCTGTTAAGCTGGTAGTTCAACACAGGACTGGATTCTGGGACTCCGGGATCATGACCTGAGCGGAAGGCATTTGCTTTACCAACTGAATCAGCCAGGCACCCCTAGATTTTCTTTTTAAAAGATGCAAAACTTAGAGTGTTTTATTATTAGGGTATCAGTTTCCATTTTAAAAATAGATATCATTATCATAAAGTGCCTCTATGTCACTTTTCCACAAAAATATTAGTACTTGATTTTTATTGAATTAAATACTATTTCACATTTTAAGATGATTATATACATTTTTCAGGGGTTTTTTTTTACATATTTATATAATGACTTGTGTTTATGGATTTCTCAGCAATAATAGGAGGAACCACAATGATAAGTGAAGAACAATTTGTGTTAAACTACATACAATGTATTGTCCTTGAATGTACTGCTTTATTCCTTTCAGAAATACAGTACACTTGTAACTTTTAGTGTATTTGTTATACTCTTTAAGACAAGATAGACTTTCCTTTTGTGACACTTCAGTTGGGTAATTTGTCTTTATGTCTTTGCTTTCGCTTATGGGGATCTTTCTCTTGGGCATCTCTGCAGCCATGGCTGCCCAGCCATTCTGCTACTTTGCATCTAGGAAACTGCAAGTCCTTCTTTCTTTGGGGCTCAATGCGCTAGTCTGTGTAGAAGGTAAAACATATGGAGTCAATCCAACGATGCTTTTATCACTCTAACAATGTAACTGCTAGAGAATTTCTGTTTGTAGGCAAGTCTTTCTTTAGAGTGCTTTTGGCAGTTCTTAATTTTTTTTCTCCTAAGCATGTTTATGAATTTTTTTAACAAAGATTCATAGCTAAGACCATAACTGTGTAGCATTGTTAATATCTTTTTGTATATTTTTAGGCCAATTTTCATGCTTTCTGAATTTTTTACTTTATTTTTAAATAACTAATTTTTAGAGCAAAGATGCCTTCCAAATAACTTATGTAATTACTACTTTAATTATAAAAGCGCATAAATTAGCTGATTACAAAACAAATAATTATAAAATGTTGTCTTAGATGGGAATAAATTGTTAATGCTGTTAAATTAGAAGGGAATAAATTGTTAATGCTGGAGGAAATACGTGGCACTATAATAAAAAGAAAAGGTAGATAATAATTTTAAATTGTCTCTTTATTTTATTCTACCCATCCTCCTCCTCATGAAAAACACACCCATACCCACATACACTGTTTTTCTGACTATGAATAATTTAATCTTCTACTGCTGAACTGAAAGAAAACTCACAAACACAATGATTAAACTGTATTCAAGTTTATGATCATGAACCAAGTTTCCTTAATGTCTCCACACAGCTACATTGTAAGTCCGTAGGCTGCTCATACTTTTATGCTCTGTTCTTCTTTAGCCAGCTATTTCTGACCCTTTTTATTTATTTTTCAAGTCCAATATCTCATCTTCCAACTTCATCCTGTTGATGACTCTTGCTTTCTGTTTTGCTTTAAACATAATTGAAGCCAGGATAAGAGAAATCAGATTCTTCCCTTGACATTGACCCATCTATCACATGGACTCCTGCAGAGGTATTCCTACCTCCTGACTCCTCTTGCCTTGTCCTTTCAAGTTGGTATATGGGTTACCGGTGAGACATGGTTTACTTTAGTAGGTATGCTAGCTTGTCTGTTAGGGGACTAACTTTGGTTCTATCTCAGGGCATACTCAATGGGAGAGCATAGCTCACTTGAAATTTCAGTTGTTTGAGTAAAGCATGATAAGAGCTACTGGGTTTGTGGTTCAGAGGGGATCTAAGAAGGAAATGGGAAGAGAAGAGCAGATGCCCCTAGGGTTAGATGAAAGAAGCAAGCAGATACACAGACTATAACTTTAAGACATTTGTCCTTGGGAGTCTCATTTGGATCTTTATCTTCTCAGTGAGGGTTTGACAGTTTTTAATCAATGGCTGTGTAACTGTGAAGTTGTGGATGCGTCCAGGCTCCTAATATTTTGACAGTTGGGTGTGTGCCAGACCTGTATGTGTCTTCTCAAGCTATCTGGAAGCTATAAATCAAAATTCTAAATGTATACCTGCTGTGTAGCATATAGATAAAAAATACTCCCACTTTTATATATCCAAATTACCAAGCCCACTATAAAACACAGGTCTTCTCCTGAGATAAGGAAGTGGGTACCCTGCAGAAGAAAATAGATTTTATCATAGCTGTTTTAAAATTTTTTTAAATAAGATAAAGACTGTGATTTCTTAAACTGGTAATTCATACTAATTTTTTTTTTATATATCTTTGTACAAAAGCATAAAAGCATTTTAAGTCTACCAATGCCAGTTGCTTTCCTTTAAACTAAAACAACTAATAGACCGTCATGTATTTCAAATATGATTAATATTGCCTTCATAAAATTGTATCAATGTAATTTACCACATGGTATATTTAAACTCTTGTGATTCAAATTGCTTTTTTATATGACATTATCAAGATGAAGCAGACTTTGAAAAAATAATAACTTAATTCTTTTTAGCCACAGTTTATGACAGAAGAAAAGGAAATAGAGGCATTGATCATGTTTTAATTGGTTGGCACATTTCCTTTGATCACCATTTTTCAAGGTGATGAAAATGCCCTTTCATTTTTGCTGATCTGTCAATATACTCTTTGAATGTTCCAAATTGCTCAAAGGAATGTGACATCTAAGAAGATGATGAAAAATTATCTTTCATCTAGCTATAATGTTCTTAGAGTTCTGAGGAACCAAGCATTTAAAAAGTGTATTTAAATGTTTAAGCCTGGAATCTGCATCATAGCCATCTTTGAGGCAGAAATACTCTGTTCTGGGCAAGACGGCCTTGGAAATTCTAGTCTTTTTTCCTTCGACTTTCCCTCCCTCCCCCCCTTTTCTTCCCTTCCTCATTCCTTCCTTCTTTCCTGCCTTCCTTTTCTTCCTTCTCTCCCTTCTTTCTCTTTCTCTCCATCATTCTCTTCGCTCCCTCTCTCCCTCTCCTCTTCTGTCTCTTTCTTCCATTCTTTGTTGTTGTTATTGTTTTTGTAGTTGTTCTTCCTCTTCTACTACTTCTTCTTCTTCTTCACTTTTCACAACTAAAGGCTTATATCCCTTTGTAGCTTTCAAAAAATTCTCCATATCATTCTACCTGGAAGAACCCTGAGAAATGTACCTTCCATTGTTCTAGTGGCTCAAGGAACGTCTGTAGACTCTTTCATCACATCTCTTCTGGACCCTCTTTCTAGGGCTGTTCCTCAACCTTGAGATTTGTCTCTTCATCTTTATGGCTTGAATGTATGCTCTGTGTGAACTTGGTTTCCCTTCTAATCCTGCATTTTGTTTCATGGGCTAATTTTGGCTCCATGATCTGAAGCCTGTTCTTCCCTAGTATCACTTCTCCTATCTCCATGTTTATTATGCCTTTAAAGAAGAGAGTGTGGGGAAAACCAAAACAAAACAAAACAGAAAAGAAACATAGTAATTGCTTCTTTTTTGATATATTTGGTATAGGAAGGAAAGCAGAGACCTGATTGTAGAAGACCTTGATTACCCAGATGTGTGTAACCAAAGGAGTTTATTGAGGCTTTTATGATTAGGGTGGGTAATATGTTGAAAGTGATGTTTCCTACAGTTTATTTTGACAGAGATTTACAAGAGGGATTAAAGAAAGAATGCTGAAAAGACAGAGCTCAGAGAGGAGATAGTGTGTTGGGAAATAGTGTTCCATAGCCAGGTGGTATTAAAAAGATGGAATTTCCCTTCTCTCTCTCTCTCTCTTTTTTTTTTTTTTTTTTTTTTGAGAAAGCATGCTCAATACTCCAAATCCAGTGCATTAAAAAAAAAAAAAAAAATTGTGCTCTTGATTTAATATTGGAGGCCCTTCTAGTTAATTTGTTTCTACTTATAGCTTATACTTATAAGCATATATATATATATATTTATAAACTTACATATATACTTATAAGACAGTGCTGATTTTTTTGAGAATTGCTTCCCAAGGATTCAATTTGTACATATGTGTCCAAAGCAGCTTGAATATTCCAGCTTTTTAGTCCTATGACCATGATTACATGTTTTGATAAAGCAAATATAAGCAAATATTTTGTCTCTACTTTGAAATTATGAAATTATTTTATGAAGCTCCAATAATTAGAAAAAATTTTTTGTTGCAGTTTTATACCCATGTTTTCTTCCTTTGCTGTGAATTATTTATCTGCCTGATCTTTAGAAAGTTTAAAAACCACTACAGATCAAAGGAAAGCAGTAAACTTGGTGGCAGAGTCTGCATGTGAAACATGATCAATCCTGTGTCCTACATTTTCCTCGAAGTGATAAAATAGGAAAATAAAACAGGAAAAAAATCAAACCAGGGAGAAAAGCCAATATTTTAGCTTTCTATACAATCACTAAATTCATTATGTTTCAGAAATGATAAAGGCCTTACCAATCAAAAACATAGTTTACATACACATTATCTTAGAGAATAAGAAGGCAAAGATACTTTTCATTGGTGAAAATATTTTAGAATTATAATGGCTTAACCTGGAAGTGTTGCATAGTCTTACCAGGTGCTAACTGTAGCTGTGGCTATGTAGATTGTTACATTGTAGAACTATTTTACAATGAAACATGTAATTCCCAAATAGGAATGTAGTGAAAAGGAAACTTAGAAAACTTTTCATACCAACATCTTATTCTGTAAGAGAGATAAATAAGAAAGAAGCGAAAGTGATTCACCCAGTGTTTCTTGGGCTTATCATGAGTGAACCAGGGTTAGAATTAAGGTCTCCCATTTCAGTCTCCTTCAAATTTCACCAAAGCTGGTCTTCCTTTATTTCTAGATGTGTTTCCTGCAAAATAGCCAGCAAAAAATCAGGTAATGTTTTTTACTGTTTAAACATATAACCAGCATACAAGTTTGACAGTTCCTATGCACAAACATGGTCTTGAAAATAAAACACAAATATTTTCTTCTCCCAGACTGCTGACTTGTTCTCCTTAGATGCTTCCTACCATTATGTGCATGTGCAAATACTTCCATATTTCAAGTAGTATTTTTAAGTGCATGATTACATAACATACACAGTTTTGCCCTCCACATTAAATTCTAAATACTAAAAATTTTCTTTTTTTTCATAGCCAAAGTAAAGGAAATTAGAAAAAATACATATATTTAATTTAAAAAAGAGCAAAGTCATGTTTACAACATCATTGTTTTTAAAAATAAGTTCATGGAGAAGTTTTACCTTACTACTTTTTTTGAATGAGAAGATATCAACATGCTTTGGTTTTCAATGTGGCAAATATTCAGTCTTCAAAAATGTTAACATATATTTTTGTAACTTAGAAAAAATAATTTCTACTAGAAATAGATTTATATGCCTATCAGGTAGATCTCCTCATTTAGTCTTTGTAAGTGTGTATAGGCATATGAAAAGATGCAAAGAGGTTATAGGTAAGTTTAATAAAATTTTTTAAAAACATGAATTTGACTTATTTTTTAGCTGTCCATTACTTTTAGCTCATAGACTAATCCACTTCTTTCCAATAGAAATATATTGTGAACCCCAGAGTCATTAAAATTTCTAATTATTCATTTTAATATTTATATGGTGGATATACCCAAAATACCACTTAGAATTGGAATCAATATACTAATAACTAATGAGATATTTTAGTTTATTTTTATATTATATTTTCATAATCTATTGTATATTTTTCAGTATAATTATCTTAATTTTGACTATTCAAATTTTGAGTGCTCAGTACCTACGTGAGTTTAGGTGGCTTCTGTACTAGATAAAATATGTCTAGTCGTTTGAAACAGAAACAACACAGCTCTTGATTTTCCCTGTACATTTGATTTTCTCAATTCCTCAAATGCATATCTCTCATTTGCTTAAGCCCCAACATTAAGATATATTTTTCTTTTTCCTTTCTTACTAATCCATCATTGAGTCCTGCGGTTCTGCCTCCAAATAGAAATTTAGACTTATTCTATTTCTCTTGGCTCTCCTCCAGCCACTGCTACCATTTACCTAGACATTACAATGCCCAAGTTTCTAGTTCTGTTAGTTCTACTCATTTCCACTGTCATTCTGTTATTTAAATCTACATCATACCATGTGATTCTCCTAGTTTAAACTAGAAAGTAGCTCCCATTGCTCTTAAAATTCAATCTCTTTGTCATAGCATACAAGGTCATATATTATATAAACTCTCTGTCTCTCAATCTATGCCATAAGTTAATAAGGATCTCAAGGTATTATTGCAAGGATAAATTTATTTTAGTGAATTTATTTTAGTGAATTGGCAAAATTTTAAAAATTGGGTAGTGTGCATTAATATAAGTTCTTATTTATCCATAAATGAGGGGCCTTTCTTGCTTCTGGATTTTTGCTGAGGGCAAGTTCTAGTGTACGTATGTTTTAAACAGAATCATGAGAGCTGATTAAAAAAATGAAAAACTGACAAGAACATGGAATAATAATGTCCAATCCATATTTTCTGAGAGTGGAAACAATTGAGGAAAGCTTTGTCAATACATTATTTAATGATGAAGGTGAAACAAATCCCTCAATGTCTAAAAATTTCTGGTAGAGAATATCTGATTATTGATGGCACTAATTTTTTCTTGTTATTATTATTATTATTACTTTTAGATCTTGATACTATTTCAGTCCAGAGACAATATGAGAGTAGAAGGGACCCAATATGTTTTTCTTATAAATTTTCGAATAGCATTTTTGACATGGAAGGAAGGATTAAGTGGAATTACTTGAAATTTACATTCTACTTCACTGGATAACTTTGAGTAGTTTTTTTACAAATAATAGTTGTAGGATATTTATCATAAAAGTTAATATGCATATGAATACCTAAATACACTCTTAGCATCAACTTTCATAAATATAAAAACTCACACAGTGCAATCTCTGTGTCACTCAAAATTATAAAGGAAATAACTTGGAATATTATATGTATTTAAGCTTTTTTTAAATCTCTCAGATTTAGGTCAAAGATAGTTTATTATTATGTTCCTTATCTAATTTGTGTATCCTTGTTAAAGTTTTCTGTCTCAATCACAAAGCTTGAAAAGTCAATAAATAGGGGTGGCTGGGCTTTCAGTTGGCTAAGTCTGCCTTCTGCTCAGATCCTTATCTCAGGATCATGATTTCAGGGTCCTGGGATGGAGCCCCACATCAGACTACCTGCTCAGTGGGGATTCTGATTCCTCTCCCTCTGCCCCTCCCCCTTGCTTGTGCTCACTCACTCTCTCTCCCCATCTCTCTCTCAAATAAATAGATAAAATATTTAAAAAAAAAATTAAAAGCCAGTTATTAACAAGTCTGTTCAAAGTCCTTGATCTGCAAACAACTTATGCACTGCAAAGAATATGTAGCCTTTGGTTAAACTTTTTCTAAAGTTGTGGCAATTGTGCAGAACCATTTTGGTATGACTTAATTTTAAGACAGAATCAAAATAGACTTAAAAATTTCAATATGTAATAGGATTTTGAAAATGAGACTAATTTTTTAAGATATAGGGAATAAATTTTGGTATATATTCTGGGTGAAAAAATTAAATTATAGTAGAAAATATCTCACTTGAATGTTTTAATTACAAGAACCTACAATTTCATTATAGTTAGCCTTGCTTGGCAATGGTCTTATTCTCATAATAGCATCTCTGAAGCGCCCCACTACAGTATGCTCATGTCCTAATTCATTACCATGTAATCTTATGTGTTCTTTATTTCAGTAATAATTCGTTCTTTGATGATTATTTTACATACTTAATTACCACTCACAATTTTGGAAATAACAGGAAGAAGACATTAATCCTATGCAGTAAAAATATGATGCCTAAGAAGTTATGAGGGTAAAAGTTCACCTGTGGGTGATGATGAGCAGTATAAATTGCAAAGATAATAGTGAAGTGGAGTTTATTCTTCTGCTTGAAATTCCACAAGTTACTACTACCATACTTGCATGCTTCTCCCACTAAGGAAAAGAAATAAAGATTATGTGAAATTGGTTCTGTAGACAATTCATGGCATGGTTACCAAATATTAAAGATGAAGCAATCCTGTGGAAAGATTTAGAAAAGACCAGTAAAGTCAGTAATTCTACGGAATGAATATTTGTTGAAAATAATGTTATTGACATTAGAAGTCAACCCTGTTCTATATATTTAATACATCTTTCAAATTTCTATATACTGCTTTGCAGTTTAAAATTTGTCAACTTTTACAGAATAGGAATTGTGGCTTAGAAAAGTAGCTTAAACAAGATTATCTTGGCTTTAAGGGGGAGCATCTAATACAATCTAGCTCTTCTGACTCTAAACATCCTTTTTACTACACAATATAATTCTGAATAATCATTTCATTTAAAAGCTTTGGTCACTTTTTTTGGTGGTGAGTTCTGATGCTACCTAGTTTTGAGTGTTTACTGTCTCTAAGTATCTTCTCCTTTCATGAGTGCTAGTGGTAATTCTCATGCAATGGTTTAGTTACTAATTGAACTAGAATAGATTTTGTCTTCATAGTGCTCCTACCAAACTTAGATACAAGCCTACACTTTCAGGTTACAAAGGTGTGCTGTTATTTTTCTTCATCTATTCATTTTTTAAACTGCTGTATCAGGATATAATTCACATATGACACAATTCACCCATGTAAAGTATATGATTCAATGGACTTTAGTGTATTCAAATATATTTGATACTATCACCACAATCAAATTTAGAACATTTTCTTCATTTCAAAAGAAACCCTGTGTCCATTTTAAACATAAGATATCCCTTCACTGTGTAAACCCTGGTGATTCACAGACCTGTACCCCTGGGGATAGAGTATTATGCCTCCATCAGAAAGGATGAATACCCAACTTTTGTAGCAACATGGACGGGACTGGAAGAGATTATGCTGAGTGAAATAAGTCCAAGCAGAGAGAGTCAATTATCATATGGTTTCACTTATTTGTGGAGCATAACAAATAGCATGGAGGACATGGGGACTTAGAGTGGAGAAGGGAGTTGGGGGAAATTGGAAGGGGAGGTGAACCATGAGAGACTATGGACTCTGAAAAAACAATCTGAGGGTTTTGAAGGGACGGGGGGTGGGAGGTTGGGGTACCAGGTGGTGGGTATTATAGAGGGCACGGATTGCATGGAGCACGGGGTGTGGTGCAAAAAATAATGAATACTGTTATGCTGGAAATAAAATTAATTAATTAATTAATTAATTTAAAAAAAAAAAAAAAAGATATCCCTTCACTTTCTCCCATCCTTCTTCCAGCTCTAAACAGCCACTATTTTTTCTGCCTCTATTGACTTAAATGGCTAATCTAGACATTTCATATAGATAGGATAATATAGCATGTGGTCTTCTGTGACTGTCTTCTGCCTGGTTGCTTTTACTTAGTACAATTTTTTCACAATTTATTTATGTTGTATGCATTAGTATTTGTTTTTATGGTTGAATAATATTCCATAGTCGTAATATTCCATTATATTCAATATTCCATTCCAGTAGTATCTCATTATATATATATGATGTGATATAATATAGTGTATATTATATACATGTGCACACGTGTGATAGTTCCATAATAATAGTATTACATTATATTCAATATCCCATTCCAATAAATATACCTTATATATAAGTATCACACACACAACACACACACACGCATACACGTATACACACACATATGTACTGCATTTTGACTGTTCTTTCATCAGTTGATGGATATTTGGGTTGTTTACACATTTTAGCACAATTAATGATACATGGACAATGCTATTATAAGCAATTGTGGACAAGTTTTTGCACGGATGTCTTTTTATTTCTTTGGGCTAACTACCTAGAAGTAGAATTGGTGGGTCGTATGGTAACTCTGTATTTATTTGAGAAACTTTCTGTTTTCAAAGAAGTTGTACCATTTTACATTGCTCCTACCAATGTATGAGGGTGGCAGTTTCTCATCAACACTTGTTATTCTCTGACTTAAAGATTAGCCATCCTAGTGGTTATGATAGTGATATCTCATTATGGTCTTGATTTGCATTTTTCTTTGAGTTAATGTTGAACATTTCTATAGGTATTTATTTATTTTGACCATTAAAAAAATTGAGTTGTAATAATTCTTGATGCAAGTCACTTTATCAGACCTGTGATTTGCAAATATCTTCTTCCATTCTGAGTTGTTTTGCATTTTCTTGACAGTATCCTTTGAAGTACAAGAGTTTTAATTTTGATAAAGTCCAAGGTTTTTTTTGTTTTGTTTTGTTTTGTTTTTGTTTTTTGGCCTGTGTTTTTGGTATCATGTCTAAGAATCCATTGCCAAATCCAAGATTGTAACAATTTGCATCTAAGTTTTCTTCTAAGAGTTTTACTGCTTTAGCACTTACAGTTAAGTCATTGGTCTATTTTGGGGTTAATTTTTACATGTGGTATGAGACAAGGGTCAAACTTCATTTTTATGCATGTGGCTATCCAGTTATCCCAGAACTATTATTGAAAGACTATTCTTTTCTATTGAATGACCTTGGCACCCTTGTTAAAAGTCAGTTGACTATATACACACATGGTTTTATTTCTGAAATTAATTTTTAATTTTATTTTTGTTTTTATGTGCAAGATCACGTTGTCTATAAACAGACAAAGATAGTTTCCTTTTATCTTTTCAGTCTGGATGCCTTTTATTTCTTTTTCTTGCCTCATTGTCCTGGACAGAATTTGCAGTCCAGTCTTGAAGCGGCAATAGCAGCGATCCTTATCATGTTGCTGATCTAAGGAGAAAGTATGTAGTCTTTCATTCATCAGTAAGTATGATGTAAGCTAAGTTTTCCACAGATGCTCTTATTCAGATTAAAAAAGGGTTCCCTTCTATTCCCAGAATTTTTTTCTGTATTTATTGAGATAATTATGCGTTTTTTCATGTCTTATCTTCTACTGACATGACAATTTACATTAATTGATTTTTGGATGATAATCTAATCTTGGATTACTGGATGCATTTCACTTGATAATGGTGTATCATTTTTTTATATGTTACTGGATTTGGTTTTCTAGGTATTGGTAATTTTTGCATCCATATTGGTAAGAGATATTGGTCTTTCTTTTGTCATAATATCTTTGTTTTGATTTTGGTGTCAGGGTATAACAGGCTGCATAAAATTAGTTGGGCATTTTCCCTCCTCTTCTGTTTTGTGAAAGAGTTTGTGAATAAATGGAGTACATTCTATAAATATTTGGTAAAGCAGTGAAGCCACTGGGGAGTGCTGTTCTTTATAGTTAGGTTTTTGATGACTAATCTCTTTACTTATAGGTCTATTCAGATTATCTACTTCTAATGTTGCTTTTGGTTAGTTGTGTCTATCTAGGAAGTTTCCAATTTCATTGAAGTTGTCTAATTTGTTCATTTCAGATTCTAATAATTTGAGTCTTCTCTTTCTGTCTCTGCCCCTGTCGCTTGCTCTTTTTCTCTTTTTTAAATTTTGTTTCATTGTCAGTCTCTCTAAAGGTTTGTCAACTTCATTGATCTTTCAAAGAACAATTTTGGTTTTATTGATATTCTCTATTGTTTTACTCTTCTCTGTTTATTTGATTTCCTTTTTTTTTTTGTTTCTTGCTTGTTTTGAGTTTAGTTTGTTGTTTTTCCAGTATCTTAGAGTGGAAAGTTAGATTATTGGACTTGAATAAGGTCTTAATTCTTTTTGAATCTATGCATAAAAAGCTATAATTTATCACTATGTATTAGATCCCATGAGTTTTAGTATGCTTTTGTCTTCATTTCCATTCATCTTAGAGTATTTACCCATATTCTTTTTTATTTCTTTTTTTTTTTTAAAGATTTTATTTATTTATTTGACAGAGAGAGAACACAAGTAGGCAGAGAGGCAGGCAGAGAGAGGAGGAGGAAGCAGGCTCCCTGCTGAGCAGAGAGCCCGATGCGGGACTCGATCCCAGGACCCTGAGATCATGACCTGAGCTGAAGACAGCGGCTTAAACCCACTGAGCCACCCAGGCGCCCTATTTCTTTATTAAATGGTTACTTAAGAGCATATTTTTTAATATTCATATATTTGTGAATTTCCTAAATAAAATTTTTTCCTAATTTTATTTCATTTGTATCAGAACAATTAGTATTATTTTATCTTTTAAATTTGTTGATGCTTGCTTTATGACCTAGTATATAGTTTATCCTGGAGAATATTTGATGTACACTTAGGATGTATATGTATTAAGCTATTGTCTAGTTGGTTTATAGTTTTGTCTTCTGTTTCCTTGTTAATCTTCTATCTAGTTTTTCTATTTATTATCCATTATTTATTTATTTATCTTTATTATCTATTTTATTATTTAATATTATATTAATAATAAATATTTAATATTTATTTATTGCTTATTATTTGTTGTCTATTTATTATTACCTATTATTTAAAAGTATTATCGAAAGTAGAACATTGAGGTCTCTGCTAATATTGCTGAATTTTCTATTTCTCCCTTCATTGTTTTTTGTGTGTGTGTGTGTGTGTGTGTGTGTGTGTGTGTATTTTGGTGTCCTGTTATTAGTGTATGTATACTTATAATTGTCATATATAGACCCTTTCCCCTTACAAAATATCTCTTTTCATGCATAGTGTAGTTTATCGTCTTAATATCTATTTTGTTTGATATTAGTGTAGCTACTCTAGCTTTCTTGTGATTATTGTTTGCATGATAACATTTTTTCAAATTCTTTTAGTTTTAATGTATTTGTATGTGTACATGTAAAATTGTAGACAATATATAGTCACATTCTTTTAAAAAAAATTTAGACTGACAGTCCTATATACTTTTATTGAATTTTTTAAATCATTTATACTTAATGTTAATATTAATATTAATATTTTATTTATTTATTTGACAGAGAGAGATCACAAGTAGACAGAGAGGCAGGCAGAGAGAGAGAGAGGGAAGCAGGCTCCTGCTGAGCAGAGAGCCCGATGCGTGACTCGATCCCAGGACCCTGAGATCATGACCTGAGCTGAAAGCAGCAGCTTAACCCACTGAGCCACCCAGGCGCCCCAATATTAATATTAAACTTATGTCTGCCATTTTACTTTTTGCTTACTATGTGTCTGGTGTCTTCTTTACCCTGTATTTCCCTCTTTACTGCTTTCTTGCCAGTAAGTTAATATTTTATAATGTAACATTTTAATCTCTTTAATGATTTTTCACTACATCTTTTGGGTTATTTCCTAAATGGTTTCTCAAGAGTTTACCATGTATATACTAACTTAACAGGATCAGCTTCAGATTTATACTAACCTAATTCCAGTGAGATATAGAAATGTTACTCCTATATAGTTCTATTCATTTTAATCCCTTTTTTCTATTATTGTTACACATATTATAATTGTACAAATTTAAAAGTACATTTTTATACCTAATACACTATAATTTCAAGTCTTTATAATAATTGAAAGAAGAAAAGAGAAGTTATATACTATAATTATAGTTTTTCTTAATTTTCTTTATCCTTGTTGGTTCTCTTTATTTGTCCTTGTGGACCCAAGTAACAATCTATAGTTATTTCTTTAGCCCAGCTTTGCTCCCATGAACATGTTTTTACTTCCTTAGTAGAAATATTACTTTTGTGGATGCTCTAGGCACAATATTTGTATTATTTTATATAATTTTACATAATCTTATATAAAATTATTTTACTTTCTGTAATTTTATATAATTGTTCTCTATATAATATTGTTATATAATATATATTGTTATTATAATTGTTTTTTAACTCAATTGAAGAAGATGAAAAATATGCATTTATACTATCCTTTATAATCACATCATTAACATTATAATAGTTATTTGCTTATTCATGTTAATTTTAATTGTTTTCTGGTCTCTTGCTTTCAGCCTAAAGCATTTTCTTCAATATTTATCAAAAGACAGGTCTGTTAGTGATGAATTACCTCAGTTTTTGATTTTCTGGAATCACTACTTTTTTAGCCCTTTTAAAAAGATAACTTTACTAGATATAGAATTATTTGTTACTGGGTTTTTTTTTCGCCTGAACACTTTGAATATATCCTTCCACCACTTCTGGATTCCATTGTTTTCACTGGGTCAGCTCTTTACTGTATTATAGTTCCCTTGTAAGTGATTAGTCCTTTTTATCTTTTTACTTTCAAGAGTTTTCTTGTCTTTTGTGTCAGTATTTTTTACTATGATGTATCTGCTTGTGGATCTTTTTGCATTTATCCTATTTGTTGAGCTTCCTGGATATGAAGTTACTATTCATCAAAAATGTGGTAAATTTTCAGTAATAATTTCTTTGAATACTTTTTTTTTTTCTTTTTTTTTGGTACTCTACTTGTGGTATTTGCATTAGATGCAGATGTATTGGTTTCAACAAAGCCCTGCAGTATAAATTGTTACATAGACTAAAGCAGTGGAATTTGGGCTCCTTTGAAGTGATAGTTCTGATGTTAGTTTTGAGTTATTTTGACCACAAGCAGGTTTTTCTGAGTTCTTCCCTTCTCTGAGTGTCTAGGGAAAACAAACCAGTCTACAATTTAACCTTTATGTCCAAAAAACCCACCAATCTCTCCCAATTATTTTTTACTACAACTTTCACTGTTTTTGAAAGTGCCTGTAGACTTGAAATTCTCCAGTTTGGAATGAAGTCAGTTTCTTTGGGAGATTTTGGATGCTATCTGTTCAACACCTACTTCTTTTACAAGGTAAAAATTTATGAACTGCTGCTCTGGAGCCTGCATGGAGCTAATGGCATACTTGGAGTGACATCTCTACTCTAGAATCTGTTTCTGGTAGAGTGGGATTGTAGGTTCAGGTCTTCTTGACTTCCCTCTCCTATAATGGAACCACTGACTCATGAGCTTGGACAAGAGTGACTGGGGCCACATTATTCTCAGGACTGAGCAACAGGTAGTTTGGGAGATGAGAAATACTGACACATTGTCCTTCTTGGGAAGATAGCCCTCCAACTGGGATCTGGGGGCATATGGAAGCATTTTCTTAGCTAAACTACTCTAGAGTGTAATATCCATCCTACTAAGTTGGAGAGGATATGGAGAAAGCATATCTCAGATACCATATACTATCATAGTTTTACTGAATTTAGTAGATTTTCTTGAATAAATGCAGAACCCCTCTGAGCAGGGACCTGAGATCATAACCTGAGCAGAAGGCAGATGCTTAACTGACTGAGCCACCCAGGCACCCTTTGAAATAATGCATTTTATTTATATTATGTCTTTGGGATATTTCCAGATTTAAAATAATTTTCACCATGTTTGCTGGGGATAAGGTCCAATTACCATAAGATCCAGCAGTCTTCCTTCTGGATATATATTCAAAGGAAATGAAATTAGGATATTGAAGAGATAACTGTACTCTCATGTTCATTGCAGGTTCATTCACAGTAGTTAAGATACGGAAGTAAGCTAAGTATTTGTCAATGGTTGAATGGATGAAGAAAATATAGTGCATATATGGGGCGGGTGTGTATGTATGAATATTATTCAGCCTTAAGAAAAGAAGAAATCCTTTTTACTACAACATGGTTGGACCTTAAAGGCATTATGCTAAGTATAATAAGCTGGATGGAGAAAGACAAATACTACAGAATATCACTTATATGTGGAATCTAAACAAAAACAAAAACAAAAACAAAAAATTATAGACACTGAAAATAGAAGAGTGGTTGCCAGGGACTAGGAGTGGAGAAAATAGGGAGAGGTTTGTAAAGAGTACAGACTTTTCAGCTTCAACACAGTAAGTCTGAGGATCTGACGTATAACATGGTGATTATAATTGATAGCACTGTATTGTATAACTGAAATTTTCTGAGCAAGTAAGTAAGTAGAACTTAAATATTCTAACAAAATGAAATTTGAGGTGATGAATGTATAAATTTACCAGATAGGAGGAATCCTTTCATAGTATATATGTATATCAAATCATCATCATGTGCAATTAAAATATCTTACTACTTTGTCAGTCATACCTCAATAAAATTTAAAAAAAAAACTCTTAGGAATAGAATTATCTAAGGAAGTGAAATATCTGTACACTAAAAGTATAAGACATTGATGAAAGTAATTGAAATAATCACAATTAAATGGGAAGATACTGCATGTTCATGGATTGGAAGAATTACTATTATTAAAGTGTCCATTACTACCCAAAGTGATCTACAGATTAATACAATCCCTATCAAAAGTCCAGTGGCACTTTTCCACTTTTCACAGAAATAGAAAAAACAATCTTAAAATTTTTGTGGAAGTATAAAAGAACCTGAATAGCCAAAAACAATCTTTAAAAAAGAAGAAAAAAGAGGAATTATACTTCTTGATTTCCAACTATATTACAAAGCCATAGTAATTATAATAGTGTGATACTGGCATTAAGACAAACACATAGAACAGTGGAACAGAATAGAGAGCACATATGCATACATACATATAATCACCTAATATTTGACAAGCATGCCATGAATACCCAATGGGGACAAGTATGCCATGAATACACAATAAATGGGTGGGAAAACTGGACAGCCCCATGCAAAAGAATGAGATTAGACCCTTATCCTACACCATACACAAAAATTAACTTGAAATGGATTAATGGTTTAATTGTAGGACCTGAAACCATAGAACTCCAAGAAGAAAATAGGGAAAACTCCTTGATATTGATCTTAGCAATGAGTTTTTGGACATGATATTAAAGCAGGGGCAACAAAAGCAGAAATAAACATCTGGGACTACATCCAACTAAAATCTCTGCACAATAAAGGAAACAAGCAGCAAAATGAAAAGTCAGCCTATAGAATGGGAGAAAAATAATTGAAATCATATATTGATGAGATTAATATTGGTAACACGTAAGAGGGACACCTGGTTGGCTCAGTTGATTAAGTATCTGTGTTCAGCTCAGGTCATGATCCCAGGGTCCTATGATAGAACTCTGCACCAGGCTCCCTGTTCAGCAGGGAGTCTGCTTCTCCCTCTCCCTCTCCCTCTGCCTGCTGCTCCCCCATTTGTGTGCTCTCTCTCTCTCTCTCTGTCAGATCGATAAATAATAAAAAAAGAAAACACATAAGAAACTTGTGTAATGTAATAGCAAAAGCCAAACAATCAGATTAAAAAATGGGCAGAGGATCTGAATAGATGTTTTTCCAAAGAAGACATACAGATGGCGAGGAGGTACATAAAAAGATGCTTAACATCACTAATTATCGGGAAAGTGTAAATCAAGAACAATAGATCAAGAAAAATGTTATATATACGATCTTTCTCTCTCTTCCTCTTTTTCTACCCCCCCATCT